>NC_072035.1:5759881-7207381 GCF_027791375.1 Indicator indicator
TAATTTTACAAGCCATAATGCAAAGGGCAGTGGCAGAGCTGTGCTACATCAGCATACTATCAGGCAGCACAAATCTTGCAGTCCATCTCAAACATGCAGCATGAGATTCTTCCTGGCATGGACAGAAGCTATCTCAAACCCAGCACCCTGCCCACATTGCCCAGAGTATCTCTTTTCAGGTCACAGCATCACTCCAGAATTACTCTTAAAAAAAAAAAAAAAAATGATGTGTTAGACCACTGAAATGTAAGGGAAAGCAAGAGTGCTGGAGCTACCAAGCAGAGCAGCACAATAACAGAAAGCATGAATCCCATTTGTCAGAAGCAATGGTTATAAATATGTGCCAGTAATCAGCAAGTTTATTGCATATCACTTAAATCAAATTTTCTCATGCTGCAAGGCATATGACAATCAGGATAGAGATAACTTCGCAGAAACCAGCATGCAAGCTCAGTGCCTGCCTTTCAGGGAATTAGCTGCAGACAATACAAAGCCTCACCATCGATCAGGCAAACGACAGAGTCTGTGTGTGCCATCAGGAGTCTCTCTTGTTTACTTCCCAAAATAGCTTTGCTAAAGATAATCATGTCCCACATTCCTGTCTGTAAATCACTTTCATGGCACACAAAGCAGCATCAAATAACATGAATGCGCAACCCAAATGGCAACTGCAATGCTGTGGGAAACAGGTACGCTGACTGACAGGATGATGTTCTGTTTTCAATTTGGAGCCCACACAGAGTTTTCCACGAAACAAAGGAAACAATATATTAGAGCTTTATTTGAAGGGCTTTTGCTACATATTCCAACTGAGCCATGAAATCCAAGCTTTAGGGTTTGCAAACACTAAGCTTTTAACACAAACTATCAATTGCTGTCCATGTAGTTTTCAGAAGCATTTATTTATATTGTTTGTCTGAGTAAATAATCCTTGTCACCCTGGTATTACCCCCAGCCTTAAGGGAACAACCACTAGTGAGGCCAGAGCTGATGACTTTAATAATAGCTTTCTAGCCTGCTGAAATCAGAGAATTAGATGCATATCATTTTACAGAAGGCTAACTTTATGTTACCAGAAGACAGGCTGCCCAGGGAGGTGATTGAGGCACCTTCCCTGGAGATATTCAAGGTGAGGCTCAATGAGGCCCTGAGCAACCTGCTCTAGTTGGGGATGTCTCTGCTAACTGCAGGGAGGTTGGACTAGATGACCTTTGGAGATCCCTTCTGGCCTGGACCATTCTATGACTCTACGAAGATGACCCCTTGTCCTCAGCTCAGACTGTAGAAAATACTTTTTTTTTTAATTACTATTTCCTTTATGAATTAGATTAAACAAAAATAAAGTGTTCAGTTTAGCTTTGGACCTGATCTTCCCATGAACCAATTTCAGTGGAGATCTGCGATACATCTACGCAGCAGTCATGGCTGCGATGGGAAGCCAGTGCAAGATAAAGCTATTAACTCACAAAAGTTAAGGACACCACTACCACAAACAGGCCCCCTCTCACAGCTTTACACCTCCAAGGCAGAGCTGGTGGAGCAGGGTGTGTGCCCTTGCCATTGCAGAGTGCAGCAAGAATCACAGAAACACAGAATTGTTTTGGTTGGAAAGGACCTCTAAGGTCATCGAGTCCAACCATCAACCCAACATCATTATCATCATTAAGCCATGTCCCAGAGTGCCTTGACCTGATGTTTTTTAAATACCTTTGCAAAGGAGAAGGCAGAGGAGAGGCAGCAGTCACCTTCTGCTCTCTACAGGAGCAATAAATGCTACAAAGGCAGATGCTTGGGCAGAGAGCAGTAACTGATATTTTTTAACACCCTCTAATGAAGGTCTGAAACATAGATAAGTTACAAGTTCATATTTGGGCAGCAACCTGGGGTCAGACTGTTATAGTCACAGCTGGGGTACTCCCTGCATCCAAACTAGTTTGCTATCAACTCATGAATGCCTCCATTTTGCTGCTGCCACTGCTCTAACTAGTGACTGTATGTCCTGCACCTGACAGCCAACTGTCAAACTCAGATCAGTTGGGCTGTGCACAGAAGTGTTGCCTTTTTTTCCTTCCAGAATTATATCTTTTTCATGGATACAGCTGAAAACTTAAAAAAAGATTTTTTTTCCATCCGTTTCCTGCTCAGCTAAACAATTATTTTTGATGTGTGTTCATGGTTCTAGGTATTTATAATTTATGCATTAAGTAATATGCCCAAGAAGTAGAGACCTTTATATTATTTTCTCTGGTTGAAGCTCACCTGCTACTCCCTAAAATAGCTACTGCTTATTTTCTGCAATCAGCAAAAGCATTCAGAGCTACATTTGATATATCAGCTCCTGAAGAAATTTCAGGGTCATGTGGCTCCACACAGAGATGTTGAAAGACACTTACCTCTGTCAGACTTAGAGCAGTATTTTCTGACAAGGATTTGTTGGGCAAGCTGAAGGACACGTTCTCCAAGTAGCCCAGCATCGTGTCAGGGGAGAGGAAATTCCCTCTCTCCTCGGTCAAATTAGTTATGATGGGATGATAGGCATTTGTAGAGAGCTGCAGGAGAGAGAGACAACTCCTCAGAAATTATTCCATATGGCAGCCATTATTGATTGTTTTAGCCCTGAAGGGAGTTTGAGGCATAGAAGACTACTGTGGTTACACACAGGAGACTAGGGGAGCCAAGGGAAAAGGAAAGCACCCAGAGAGATGGATTGGATAAACAGAATATACAGCACAGATCAATTTTTTCATCTGTCAGGGTTTCCTGAAAGCCTCTGTGAACAAGAGAAAACCTAACAGAACATTGACACTGCAGACAGCCAGAAAGTGAGCTAACTCCACATAGGCTGATTGCAGATAACTTTATGCATTGCATGTATGGAAAAAAAAAAAAACAAAACTAAACAAAACCAAACAAACAAACCAAACCAAACCCAACCCCCCAAAAAACATAAATCACACCACAACAGAAACTTTTTATTTTAAACTTTTTCATCACATTTTACTAAATCAGATGTAAACTAATATTGTTATTGTGATGGGAATCCTTTTCTAATTTTAAAGGAAACAAGGAACAATGAGCAAAGTGGTTTTGAATGGTCTATGCCTTCAAAGTTCATTGAAATACTCCAGAAGTTTCTGCACTTTTTTTATACAGAAAATATTTTTATTTAACAATTAATTTCCTTTATCTGCCCTACGTTCTGTGGTACTCTCATCATCTCATGCTGGCTCGAAATTCTCCCTATGCATATCTGAAAGTATCTATAATGGGGTATTAAAATAAGTGTCAGTAATAAAAACTATAAAGTAAGTAAGGTCTGTAACTCTGCAATATATTCACACTCTGACATTAGAGAAAAGAGTTCTGAGGATTGCCGTACCATAGGTTTTGTAGTGGTTGTCATCACAGACCATGGAAGTGTTGAAGAAAGCAGAACTTGCACACCTGGGGAAAACACATGCAGCAATGAGTCTTAACAAATGGGATGTTCCTACTGCAGGCTGAATGAGTTCTAACAGAAAGTAATTTTTTGTTTGCTTGTGCATTTTACTTATTTACAGTACTCTAAGGCTTGTTCAAAACACTTAACTTACTGATTCAACATTTTTATTTGGTCATCTTCATACAGATGAGCCTTGACATTGAGTCTATGTCTATGTCTTGAATGCTTAAACCTTCATTTGCAAACAGGAAATTTCAAGTCTTATATCTCAAAAATAGGACAACTGTACAGTTAAAACATTGGCATCTATTATCCTTCTCTAGCTCTTCCCAACCATATTTACGCTAAGCATTTAAGGAATTTTTTTTTTTAAACCTCTACGTCTTATCAGAAATAAATAGTAATCAGTAGACACTTTGGACAATTTCATATACAAAAATAAAGCAAGGTCATATATGTGATAAACTTGGGACTGGGAACATACAGACACTAGAGAAGGAGGAAAAAAAAAAAAGAGACAGAGACTCAAGTCTCAGCTATGATGTTAATGTTTAGTTTTATCTTGAGTCTGAATTGCTTGAGTGCCAAATAAAATCACATCCATGAAGGCAAGTTCAGGAAGACTTTTTATACACTCAAAACAAACTGTAAGAAATGTTCAAAGCCAGTAGAAACATTTGTGTTGCTTGCAGCAAAACTAAGGCACCCTGAAATAAAACAACATTGGTAGAAATGGTGGCGCGCTAAAGATTTTAGAGCATTTCAGATTTGCATAAAACAAATAACAGGAGTAAAGGGGTCAAGAAAGAACTTTTATTAGTAGTTTGAACATATTATAGCTAATGTCTCTGTTATGTGTTCCTAAGTTGATTTCAAGCAACAGTAAGGTTGCTATTAATCAGACAGGTTTTACTAATAAATGTCACCCACCAGCACTATATCCACTGAAAATTACCATATGAGCATGTCAGAAATGATTTGTCGAGACAGAAAGAATAAACTCAATGTTGGATGCTTTCCAGTTGCTCCATCTTAAAAATATCGATTCCTTTCTGTGCAAAGGGATTTATTGGTCATTTGTGACAGAGAAATAAAATTTTCTTCTAATCTATGTCTTACCAAGAATTTATATTTGCCAGGAGTGTGGTATTTCAGTACAGTCAAGCAGTAGTTGCATAGAGAGAATACATTTTTCCTCACAGGTCCACAAAGAACAGGATAATTCATTCCACTAAAACACAGGCTGTCCTACAAAGTTTCTTATGTCAAACCACATTATCCCAGCTTCAACCCTGCCCCCAAATTAATAAAGAGATACCAAGCATAACTTTTCTTTACTATGTTGATTACAACTGCAGCATCCATTGCTTCCTCTGAGAATACTCCAACTTCACCCCTCAACTTGGAAATTTCACAAATTCAGATTGGTCCACTAATTTGAAGGAAAAGGCAAAAAATTCGATATTCTACATTTCTCAAGTGCTCTGAATCAACTGAGCACTGACAGCAAATTCCTCACACTTAGAAGAACAAATTCCATGTACCTGACATCCCTTCATTTTAATTCCTAAGACCCTAGAAAATACACATCCAGCTTCACTTTCACCTAAGAGGTTAGAAATTTACTTTCACAGAAAACTAATAGTTCCCTGAAAACCTGTGAAACGGGGGTTTAAAGAAAAAGAACACCTAATGTCATGCAAATTGCAGTATAAATTCACAAAAGTTCACAGCATGAATACCTCAATGTATAAAATCAAGGAGTTTGCTATACAGCCTTCTAAAAAAAAAAAAAAAAAAATCAACAGGAATGGAAAGAAAGGATACAGGCAAAATTCTGTATAACTGTTCAATAATGTAGACTTTAGCAGAATCAGAGCCAGCCTTTTCTGCAGTGTTTTAAAAGCTAGCTACAAGCATTAATGTCCATCAACCTGATATTTTCAGCCCTAGTAAGAATCTTGCCAAACCAAAATACAGAGGGAAAGTAGGAACTTAAATCCTGAACAGGATTTGCATTTGTAGAAAGAGATTTCCCTGATGCCTTGATTATTTGTTAGGGTGAAGGCAGATAGGTGAAGGTCTTCAGAGGATGGCTTCTGTGAGCTCACAGGTATTCAAAGGGTATTTATGCAAGTCATACTTCTCTGACAGTGAAACAGGGCACACACGTAAGATGGATCAGGTCAGTCTGAAAATCTACTGCTCTGAGTTTAGGAACATAACATTCTTCTGAGTTACACTAAATCAAAGAATGTGATTTATGGTAGCTCTGAGTTGAAGAGTGTTCTAGGAACTCTAGGTTGTTGTGAAAGATAGAACAGACAAGCATTTTTACCAACATGACCAGAACATTATAAAGATTAAAAAAAAAAAAAAGTTATTTTAATCTGAAATTTTAAAACTGTTTCCTGTATCTGTGATTACTCTCCCAGTTACAATTTTTGAAGACTTTCATAGGAAACAACTTTTTAAAATAATAAAAAAAAGGTTTGAAATCAGAAACTTGAGTGCAATAGATATTACACGGTAAAAAAAAAATAGATTGCTTCATTACAGAGCAGAGGGAAAGTTTCTGACTTCAAATTCTTCATAAACTAGTTTATCCTTTCTTTTTGCTAAAATAGGTTTTATATATATATTTGATTGCTATCATCAAACTTGGAAGTCACCAAGGCATACATTCTGTTTTCCAGGCACATGTCAGTAGCTCTGTGATATTCAAAGAGTTTCTGTTGTGAAAAATGGTTCCCAAAGGCTTGTAAAGCTCAGGGGTGATGGGTGGAACTGCTTTAGCTCTCAGTAACCCATGAAATGAACCCATAAATGAAAGCATGGAAACTGCCAGCAAAGTCAAATGTTCCAGACACCCCATAGCTTTATTACAGAGATGGATGTTTTCTAATTGCTACAAACACACAAGCAATTAATAGCAACAACCTTTCTTGTAGTGAAAAGTTTATAATAAAGATCCAAAGAACAACCAGCAGGCTTAACTGGCTGCTCCTCTTTGTCTTTGTTCTAATCCAGATTCTTTGCCTTTTATATTACAATTCAGATTATATCTTTGTTTTGAGTTCACAAGCATCCATGAGTTAATAAGCCTTAACCACTAATGGTTCCAGCAACTGGAGAGATAACCATTATTATCTACATCTGCCAGAATACAATCAGTGATTGGGTCTAAGTTACAAAACAACTAGAGTGCGAGTTAAGAATTGGGAGTCAGACTTCTCTAATACTGTTCTGCCTCAAGCCTAATTATTGTTCTTCCTAAGGGACCTAACAATGACTTCAAAGCTTTGTAATTTTTAATGACATTTTTAAGGAGCTAGAACCCAGGCTGAAAAGACTGCAAAGATAGATGCAGATTTGGGGGACATTCATACACGATTTTTTTCTGCTTCTGAAAAATCTCCGTTAATAGCCGAAGGACGTAAAATTAACACAAATCCTACACACAAACCATTTTTGAGTAAGCGTCTCTACAAAAGATGCATTAAGGCACCAGTGCAGATACTCACCAACAGCAGCTGTAAAGTACTGCTCAATTTCACTGGGGGTGAGTGCCCTTTCCCATATGATGAATTCATCAAATGCCCCATTCACATAGCGCTTGCTTTGATCCCCCTCTGTCCCAGTCAGAAGATTCGCACTGGGGTCTCCATAGTCATAGAAAACTTTCCCACTTGGATCAGTTGTGTTTAGTGTTCCATTGACATAGACTTTCAGTCCTTCTCTTGATTTCCATGTGAAGAGAATATGAGTCCAGTAAGGACCTGCAAAATGTTAAAAGTCACAGTTAAATCTGTGAATCAATTCTATTTAGAGTCTTTCCTAGTCAGTATCTTTTTGCTGACTTGCACAATGCTACAGAGCTGTATAGGAAGTGCTAAGAGTGACTTATGGAATGCTGATGTCATGTAGATTAATCTTTATACCCATGGGGAAGCCCATACTTTGGCAGAATGCCTGTTAGCTTTTGTCTGAACTCTTACTTGGGCTCACTGCAGTTTCATAAATTACATTTGCTAACTATTATTGGCCAAGGTCTGGAGACTCTCAATACTGTCTCAAAATTCGCTTCAGCAAGAACTGGAGAAAAAGCAAACAGATCAATTTAAAGTTGCCACAGTTTCTTTGTGACATTTTTAGCATCTCAAATGCAATATTAATTTTAACTTGGATTGGATATTCCACAAATGCATGAATTATTCGTACCATTTGGCAGCTTTTTCTCCTAAAAATCTCAACTGATTTATTAAGTTTTTTTAAAACTCTGCCACTACAAGGTGAGAAAAATCCCATTTTGCCAATGTATAGGTAGTAAGACCAAGAAAATATTTTGTGATTGCCATTGGCATTACTGGAAGCCCAGAATTTGTTCCAGTAACTAGGTAATACTGCTCCTCAACAAAACACAGTTCAAGATAGAAGCAGTAAGATATGTGCTATACCAAAATGTTTATTAATACCATTCCATGGCATACAAAACTCAGCAGGTAACGAAATGACCAAAGCACTAAACACCCAGTTAGAGAGTTATGAAAGAAAGTCTTAATTAAAGAGGCAGTAGAGGACAGCACATGTATCCAGATTTACAATATATTGAGAGCTGCCTGAGATTACCTACATTTCTCACTCATATGTTTCCACCTAAGCATTCTCATTAATCTATTTATGTCAATACCAATTCCACTTCAGAAACAACTGGAAGTTCAATCCGAGGACTGTTAGCAACATGCAAATGTTCTATAATACAAACTGTTATTTCAGTTTGTATTTAACCTCTCCCCACATCAAGAAAGTCCTTAAGCAGAGCTATTTATATATACCCACTTCTCATCCCTGCTCTTACCACTACATCTCTCTGAAACAAAGTAAAACAAAGAAATTAATTGTTTTGAACAGTTACAGGTTTTACCTGGTGGACTAAAGCTTGCTTTCCACTTCATCATTGCATTCCCACGGGTGTAAAATTCCACTGACCCTTCACCTTCATTTGAACAGATTTTGAAACCACTGGAAATTACTTGTCCACCAGAGGCAGGGAGAAACTTAGCCTGCTTGTCTTGAGTTTTCCAGAAAAAGGAAAACGTTACTCCTGGTGAAAGAAAGTGAGAGGAGAGTTGATTTAAAAACAAAACGCCAAAACAAACCCAAACCAAAACAGTGCAATTATGAATTTCCAATACTGTAGAATGCGAAGAGCAGGAATGCTCTGGGGAACAGATCACTGTTAGCATAAACAAGGACAGCATTTTTAAAATCAACAATGCTCTAACAGTTTCAACCAAATAAACATCTCTCCTAGGTTCCACATCATATGCTCATACCCAGGACACAGGAGAAATCATTGCTTCCTGAGCAGCTTTGATCAGTTAAAACAGAAGTTCTTTGAGCACTAAAAGTAATTAAGTCTTCTTTCCTGACAGGTTTATGCTTCCTTTCCCTTATCTCTCCAGTCTCCTTACCCTTCTCACCTTCCTTTTCATAGAACCATAGAATCAACCAGGTTGGAAGAGACCTCCAAGTCCAACCTATCACCCAGCCCTATCCAATCAACTAGACCATGACACTAAGTGCTTCATCCAGTCTTTTTTTGAGCATCTCCAGGGACAGCAACTCCACCACCTCCCCAGGCAGCCCATTCCAGTGGCAAATCACTCTCTCTGTGAAGAACTTCCTCCTAATATCCACCCTATACCTCCCCTCCTCCCATGATCTTCAGTTATTTCAAAATGCAAGTTGATTTCATACCTCCTTATTCTTCCAACAGCATCTACATCTTTTTCAGATGTTCACCAAACATCAGCAGAGCCAGGAGTACACTGCCTCCAAGCTACTGGTGCATTAACTGGCTGTCAGTATGCCCATTCTCATCAAGCAGTGTCTATTCTTAATTACACTTTAATTCTTCTAAGCATGTTATTAGCTGTGTTTTCAAACTGCAGTGCTCCAGTAATCACCAAAAGCAAAGAACCAGCATAAAGGAAAGGGACATCATGAAAGAGACACAGTGAAAATTCTGAGGTCCTCACCTACTCAAAACCCAAATTCTTTCCAAAGTGCAAGTGCACTCTTGCAAGTGCATGTGTGATTAACTTTGTCCACAAATAATCCTGTTCACTTCCCAGTATAGTTTACTATTATACTGTAAAATTGAGGAGCTCTTCAGAGTGCAGATTAGTGTAGAAATAGGATTTCTGTTAAATGGCTGGTTTCCTAACTACAGGTTACCTCAAAAGGCTTGCCTGAAACACAAGTAGCAAATCAAACCTCCTTCGCACTTCAGAAGTTCATAGTGGCTCTGCTGTAGAGGTTCTGCAGTCAAAGGCAATTACAAAGAAAATGGCTCAACTAAACAGCTCCTAAAAATGTTCATCTCAGGATTTATAGCACAAAGTGCTAACAATAAAATCTGAGTTCAGAGCAAGCAGAGAAAAAAGTTTATGAAGTACAGAAGTGGAAGAAGTTTTGCCAGAAAGAATTGTGAATTAAGATGGCAATGACCCTGAAGATCAACTAATCTAAACTGCCTGCTCAAAGCAGGGCCAGTTTCACAGCTTGTTCTACTTCCACAGAGCTCAGCTCAGATTTTAATGTCACTATGGATGCAGACTGCACAGCCTCTCTGTGCAAACCATCCCAATGCTGACCACCTTGGATCTAATCTGTATTTCCTGTGCTACAATGTGTCTGTGTTGCCTGTCACATTTTTGTTGTGCATCTCCAGAGCTGTTTAGCTCCATCTGCTTCTACTACCACCCATCAGACAGATGAAGAGAGCTCTTGTCATTCTCTTTTCTTCATGATGTAAAGAAAAGCCTCAGCCTCCACTCCTAAGTCATATTGTTCACCTGCTGGTCTCAGTCTGACTTGTCACCATCTCTTTTGTATCAGGGCACAAAAAATGGGACACAGTGCTTCAGATATGCTGAAGTAGATATTCTTCAGATATGCTCCTGAGCACCGACCAGAGAGGAACAATCACTTCCTTTAACCTGCTGATTATGCTCTTTTCACAAGGAGTCAAAATATCTATCTGAATGATTGTATAGTTAGCAATTCTGCCCCCAGGTAGCATGAATCTCACCAATTTGCTACCAGATTGCCCAGCACAAGTTAATGAAGACCTCAAACTATCATGTACATTTCTTGTTAAAACCATAGACTTTTTTAATGCCTTTCATAATTTCATGATTGAAGATAGAAAAGCCTCCAAAAGCTCACTACAATCATCAGAAATATTCCCCCCTGCTGCTCTTTGGAATTTCGTTACATTAACTTAGCAGAAAAGTTTAAAATGACAGTATTGCAGAATGAATAATTTAGCTCTATAATATCTTCCTAGCTGATCTTTCTACTTATCCTCATGACAGCACCCATCCGTTTACTTGATCTACATACCATTTCCTAAACACTTTATCCATGATCAAATAACCACCATGGAAATGCTACTCAATTATCCTTGGCCTTCCAGAAATCAGCCAGTATATAAACATTAGCACCCTCAATTTGCTAGATCTTGATGGATATGGGTGAACAGTGGTGTTCAGTGATAGGACAAGGAACAATGGATACAAGAACACAGGAGGTTTCACCTCAGTGTGAGGAAGCACTTCTTTATGGGGAGAGTGATGGAGCACTGCAACAGGCTGCCCACAGAGTTTGTGGAGTCTCCTTCTCTGCAGGCTTGAACCCACCTGGATGCATTCCTCTGTGGACTGCCCCAGGTGATCCTGCTTTGGCAGGCCTGTTGGACTCACACTCTGAAGGTTTCTTCCAACCTCTAACATTCTGCAATTCTATGAATTCCCAGCTGAAGAATTTGAGGTCTGCTTTAAGCAAGTTGCAATGGTTGTAATACATCCATCAGTAAATAAATCTTGTTTCAGCTTCTTGCCACACCACTAACAGAGTTGAAACCCTGATCCAACCCCCTTTCCAGAAAGCCAGGTGTTTCCCTCGCATCTGCACACCATTTTTCACCACTCTTGGGAAAGTGCTGCCAAGACCAACTATGGTAATCTGCTGCTGCTGCTATTAATGTGATTCCTTCATCTAAGTGTCTCACAATCTTTCTCCAGTGCTTCACCATACTTCTGAAAGGCATGGAAGTGCTCTTATTCCTTCTTTAAAGGCTGAGAGATGACATTGAAATTATGTAGACAGAGTGACTGAGTTCTACAGCATGTCAGCAGTGGAGTTGGTTTCCCCCTTTTTTTACTGCCTATCCTACTGGACCACCCTGTAACTATTGATCATCCTGTAGCCACAAGAAAACTGCAGGTCTAAATTTTCCTTATGTGTACTTTGGTCCATGAAATGCCTGGCCTGAAAATAAACATTCAAGTAGGGCACACAATAAACACAGTTTTATGAACTGTTCTGTTGTGTTGATGCCTTTATAAATTATTTTTTTTAATTCAACCTCACATAGGATGGCTAAATCCAAATTCTCCTACTGTGATCAAACTAATAATTAGGAGAATGTTCTCACATCTTTCACAAAGGTTTTGTTTGACTGAAAATGTCACTTTTATTAGCCCAAAACTGCTTGCAGAAAAACATTGTTTAAAAATTACTTGGGAAAAAAAAAAAAAAAAAAAAAGGTGGGTGAAGAATGTTTCAGTGTTTGAAAAAATAAGAAGAGTGTTTGCTCAAATCAAAGTAACAGTTCTGAAACGTTATTAAAACTTAGCCCAGGAAAAATATACAGGGAATTTTGTTTCAAGGGATGCTGTATTTCTTCTGAACAGATCCCAAGATCACTTCAGAAAGCATTCCCTGCTTAAATCTACTTAACATCAGTTTCACACAATGCAACCAACAAACGTCAAGGGATGTCTAAGCAATAGTAGCCTTGAATAAATCTACCTTTTATCATTGCCACAGGTTTGATTAGCAGAAAAACAAAAGACACTCTGCACAAAAGACATTCTCTTCAGATAAAGGGGGTTTGTCCTTTTTTTTTTTTGTTTCCTTTTTTTTTTCTTAATACCTTATTTATTGTTTATATGATTTCTTCTCTTCCCATTTTATCTGCCAAACATTTCAGTATTTTATGTTTTCAATGTTCTTGGTTGTGAGATACTAGGAGTGCTTTGGTACTACAAAAATAATTTATACTGATCATCATGGTACAATATAGATGTAGAAATAATATGACTTACTGATGAGTTTTTATTTCCCAGTGGTATGACAAAAAGTATGAGAAGATACAGCATGTATCAGAAAATATACCTACAGTAGGAGACTGAATTACTTTTTCTAATACTCCCAGGTAATAGCCAAGTACCATAGAATCAGTCAGGGTTGGAAGGGACCACAAGGATCATCCAGTTTCAAACCCCCTGCCATGGGCAGGGACACCAAGTTTCTCCTTGCTTGAAAAGTTCATACACAGCTCTTGACTTAGCAGCTTAAAAAAAAAAAAAAACACAAAAAAAACTTTTAAAATCCTATTTCAAGTGATGTTACCCATTTGAAGAATGGCCTCGATCAATAAAACAAGAAAATTCAGTGTTAACAACACTGCTTAAGCTCAGGAAGGGCTGGAGTTTATGTGCTGGAAGCTGCCATTTTCCATTGCTCCTTCCATTTCTACTGAACTGTAAATCTCTCTGTTTTATGTCAGTGACTACATGCCTGCTTGCTGTGGCAGTCGTTATAGAAGATGATTAAAACTGTTTATCAACACATTGCCAAAGCTGTGCCACCTCTATTTCATCTGTCAGTTTGTGACCCTAGCCCATGAAGAAGAGAAACAGAAGGTAGAGACTCAGGCACCTACAAGGACTAATGGATTCCAAGGCACTTGACACTTTTGTTATTTCCAAAAATAAATCAAAAAAAAAAAGAAAACCCAACAAAATAAAACCATTGCTCTAAGAGGTCACAGGGACAAATCAGTTCCTATATTTGAAGCCTGTCAGCTAACTTCTTTCTTTGTAAAACTGCAGCTCTTGTAGGAATTCATCTTGGTGCCACAGGCAAGATTCTGGGTGCTGTAAGCTTATTTCTGTGTTTGTTTGAATTAATTATACTGCAGATCATTGATCTGAGTAGATGGTGATTAGTTCTCATTTAAACTGCAGTTAGAAAAGGCTAAATTTTCAGCACCCAACTCTCAATTGTTTTAAAAGTCAATAAAGAAAAGTGCCAAGCTCATATTTTAGAGAGTACATTCCAACAAGGGAAGAAACAATGATCATTGACTTACACCACCTGACAGCAAAAGAAAAGTAAATAGTAATTAACAAATGTACCAACCCTCAGGTCCACAAACTTCTGGATTACTAATGCAGGAGTTTTGATAGTTCCCAAAGAAGAGAAAAGTCACTCCTTTCTTTTCAGTGACATAAATTCCTTTGTTCACCATTCCTTCTACAATATCTAAAGGGAAAAAAAAAAAAAACACATTAACATTTATATAAATTAAAACTTCCTGTAAATGTGACTTTTACAGACACTCTTTTACCTGATATGTTTATCTTGTCCTAACTCTAGGTTTGCTTTTGTTGGGTTTTGTTCTTGCTGTTACTTTTCTTTTTTGTTTTTCTTTGTATGGTGGGGATTTGTTGCCAGTTTGTTATTGTGTTTTGTTTTAAAAGAACCATTCAGATAAATCAAGTTCTTCAAAATTATACTCATACCCCCCACTCAGATTCCTGATTAACTAGGACTACTTGACAGAACTCATACATCCAAAAATGATTCTTTCAAAGAAATCTTTCCAGAGTTCCCTATACAAGATACATCATAGGGGTATTTCTGTCTTATTGTTAAACTAATCAAAGAAATTCTTCAATCAATTAAAAATATAACAGAAAAGGGCTTTTTCAGATTTTTTAAGGGAAATTGTCATCACTTTTCATTTAAAAAAAAAAAGATCACTTTTCATTAAAAAAAAAAAGATCACTTTTCATTAAAAAAAAAAGATCACTTTTCATTAAAAAAAAAAAGATCACTTTTCATTAAAAAAAAAAAGATCACTTTTCATTTAAAAAAAAAAAGATCACTCTTCATTTAAAAAAGATCATTTATATATACTGGGAAATTATATTCAAAAGCCAGAAATGTATATCCTTTGATATGGCATCATTCTCATTTGGAAAGGTTATTACTTTGTCCCACAAGGACAACATCTTGTGATTTGACTGTGGTTTTCTTGTGTTCCCTCCTAAAGAGAAGCAGTGCTGATTCATCTCCTACTAGCTAAAGCACATGAGCCTTCTTAATACTACAAGAATTCATGACATTTGTTTACTAGAAGAAACCCCACTATGGCCTGACAGATGAGGATGATGACAAGTGCACTTTATTTGTCCCAAGGTAAAAAGAGGGGGCTGATTTTAACACTGAAGACAAGAGGAAACGTTGCTGTGTTGAAAAGTCTGAATTCCACAGAGCACAGAACTGTCTGCTCAGAAGTAAATGACAGACTAGATGGAATTGATCAGTTTGGAATTTCACATTACTACTGGTGTTTGTGATGGTGTTTCTGCAGGGATCATGAAGATTTGGGACCTTGGTTTAGGATTCTTTTCTATCATTTCTCCAGGAAAAAAAAAAAAAATTAGAAGAGTTGCTCCAAAAGAAATGCCAGCAATGAGAACATAAACTTTGCCTGCTCTGAGGTACAGAAATTGCCAGCTAGGTGCTGCTTGATATTTGAAAACCTAATGAGATTACAAGGGGAAATGAGGCAGGCACACATGAAGGTGGGACATCAGGGACTTTGCTCTGCATTTATGGCCAGATACCTACCTGGCTTATCAGAAACCTTTGGCACAGCACCAACCATGGCAAAGGTGCACATGAGTGCTAGGCACAGACCACCTCTCTAGAGTGATAATCACAAGTATTGATGTCACTGCTTCAAGACAGTGCATCCCTTTGTGAAATAAGGACATGGCAAGAAAGGGAATCTCATTTCCAAACTGTAGGAAACGGCTCCAGCATGGCATAGCTCTCACTGAATGTATGCCCACACCTTTTCTTAGTTCATTGCAAATCTCAGCACAAATCACAATTTTCAGGTCTCTTCTCCTCCCTTTGAGGAAGAAGTCATCAAGTTTGGTCTCTAACTGACAGATCAACTTGAGTCTCTTTTAAAAAATTGAGTGTGTATTATGGAGTGAAGCAAGCAGCATTTCTATGTTCTTCTTGAGTCACTTGAATTCTAAGTTAATCGAGCCAGAATAAATCTCATATGATAATGCCTTTCTGTTTCCATAGCATTTCCTTTGCCATTAATGTCATTCTTTTTAATGTTCACATTGAATATATCTTATTATGTGAGAACTATGCAAATGGTCTATAAAGCAGATAAGAAAGGACTGAAAGGAATTAGGGTCATTTGAAGTTCAATATTAATAGAGTTCACATTTGCCAGCATATTCTTACTGCTAGAGATTAGAAAAATAGAGGTTTTAGTATTCCAATATAAACCCCCTAGAATGTGAACAGCCCAAATGACAGTTCCACCATTTCCATCCCTCTCTTTAGGTTAGCTTTTCCAATGTCTAATTGTGAAGTGGACAAGAGGTCATGTTTCAATTGCACCCTCACAAGTATAAATCTTAGTGAATTAAATTATTTTTAGCTTATTGGCAAGGGTTAGGGATCAAACCAGGACACTTATGAGGACGTAGATGTGACTAGCTTCCAGTCTGTCAGATTCCTGCCTAGAAATTTGCCATTTTCTGTTCCTCCTTTTACCGCCTAGTATCCTGATGTAAAACAAAACAGAACAAAATCCACCATAAAACAAATAATTGAAAGGATCTACATAGGCAGATTTTTGCTTGCCTTTTTTAAAAAAACCCAACATGTTAACCAAAGATGTCACGATTGACAAGATCTTACTGCCAGACATTGCAAATTTGCTTGCATCTTTCTTTCTTAATGTGTTCTTTTAAAATCACTATGAAATGGTGAAATCCAGATGGCTTCTTTTTCCTTATAACCTCAGCAGACATGGGAAGAAAAAAAAAATCATCCTATTTGTTCTTATATGTTCCTCTGAAGTGTTACTTCTGTTTCATTTAGGCTTAACACAAATATTTAGGATTTGGAGGACTACTGGGGCCCATGCGCCTCTGGGCTGCTCCTCTGGGATGCCTTGCCTAGCAGTTTGCCAACATGTAAGCTTATAGAGACCTTTACTACATAACCACTTGAACCAAAACTCAGTGTTAACTTTGAGTCCAATGTTACAAGAACCAGCCAAGCTTGACAAATGCAGAACAAAAAATATGTAAATCCTCACCTACAGTTGCAGAGAAGTTAGAGTAGGCAGAGTCATTGGTATATACAAAGGTAGAATTATGGGAAGGAAGCACAGTGAAGTTGTGGATTCTTAGAGCTGGGTGGAACAACAAAAGAAAATAAGCAAATAAGCAAAACAATGAATAAACACAATCAGTAATGAATTGACCAGTTCATATCTCTCAGCACAAATCACAGATGTTGGTCAGTGGCCTTTAGAATGACAAAATACAACCACTCCCCATAAAGCCTTGTGTGCACATGAATGTTACATTCTCTTAATACACAACTGAAGTAAACTCAGGATCACTGAGCTTATTTTTTTTCCCCCCTTGCTTTTCCTTGCAGTAACTGAGAAGGAAAAGGTACTAAAAACATAACTGCAGAAGAAGGCTTTGAAATGCAATCATGCCAGTAAGGAACTCCGCAATTACAACAAAGATCTTTATCCTAGTCCAAAAGCTATGGGCAATTTGAGCTCAGTTTTGGGTTCTTGAGGGCAAAAGAGAAGTGGGCATACTGGAGGAAGTCCAGTAAAAGGCTGAGAATACTGGGACAGCTCAGCCTGGAAAAAGAAAGGGCTCAGATATCTTATCAGTGTGTATGAACACCCAATGGAGGTGTAAAGATAGAGCCAGACTCTCTTTAACTGTATCCAGTGAACAGATAAGGAGCAATGGGCACAAATTAAAACACAAGAAAAAATCCAATTTTTTTTTTATATCTGAACATAAAAAAAATCATCATCAATTTTTTTTTCTTGTTTTGATAATTTAGCAGAATCTTGCACACTGTCATTATTTCTTCTGGGCAGGCAAATAAAGCTCGATGGAAAGCCCATGAAAACAACTAGACATCGATTTGGGATTTACAGCAGCTGAGCTCACAAAATGCACGGAAAGAAAAGGGTCAGATGAAAAAAATCTGAACACAGCCACTTCTTTTTAGAAGAGGAGTTGATTTTAGGTTGATTGTTTCCCTTGAATCGCCTCTACTGCTGAGATAACAAAAAAATTAATCTGCTGCCACCCTCTCCCACAACACAAGCGCATTGAGAGATATAAATCTGGCTTCACACACAATGACTCCAACAAATAACATGGATTAACATGACGGACAGATTATGATGCTTCAAGGATTTAAGAGGAGAAACATGGAACGAAAATAACTGCATGATATGATGAGTGGAAGAACGAGAAAGACTCTAGCAATAAACAGAGGGGTTGTGTAATCAGAATGGAATCAAAAACAAAGCAAATTGTCACCTGCATTAGATTACAATAATAAAAAAAACTTTTCTTGTATATCTAAGTCAGCTATCAGATACATAAAACCTCTGCTGGAGGCAGTTGAGGTAATAGCTCTGCATTATAAGACACAATATAAGTAATGGAGAGGAATTTGAAACATCCACTCCACCATTAAGGAAAAAATTCAACATTGTGGGACTGCACTGCAGAGAAAGCCAAAAGTCAGACTTTTGGCTACTGGCATCCTCTACAAGTAATAATGAGACAAGTCCTTCAAACTTTTTTTTTTTCAGTCAAGTCATGCAGCTGGCTCATTTATAAAGTTATTTAACACCATGTCATAATAGGAGTCAAAAGAAATTGCTCATGTGAGTCAGGGCCATTCCTGTAAGTGAAGCTTTGTAGGATCAGGGACTTGATAAGTTTTTCTTTATCGCTTCCAAGTTAATACTGAAAAGATTTTTGAGTTCTGCTGAAATAATGTAATATAACTTAAATACAATCTAACTTCAATCCTCACTTTTCCAGAAACAATTTTATATATCACTTTAAAGCACTTTCAAAACAACTTTGTTGTAACATGAATGTCAAAACAGTGCTAGATACAGAGTGCTTTACTCTTCTTGAAACCATGCGAAGTCCAGTGTCAGAAAACTACTCTCCAGTGTCAGAAAATTACTCTAACAGTGTTAGAGAACTCATATGGTAACTTTTTGCAAGCCCTATTATGATTCTATTGAAGTCAATAGGAATGCTGCCATGAGCCTCCAACAGGAGCAGAATATTGACCACATTTTTTCTGTGGTCAGCAGATCTCATTCCTTTAAGAACCTGGGGAAAGATGGGTCAAAGCTTAAGCTTAAAATACTTGAACACTTCTGGAATAAAAGATTTTAGATATTTATGGATCTTTCTCCCCACTTACAAACAGAAATAGATATTGCCATTTTTGTGTAATAGATAGCAATTAACTTTGCACTTCTGTAACATTTTTCATGCAAGGTGGTAAAGGTCTCTAACTGTCGATTTAATCTCCTGCAGGGATCTTTCTGGGTAAAGACATCACAGTCACCAGCAGCAACACTGCTACCCCTCACACTAGGACAAAACTGTTTAGCTCAATGTTCAAGGTGGTCAGCCTGAGTGTGAGAAATACTGGGGAATATATATCAGCCCAACTTGGAATTGGCTAAAATGTCAGAAGAGACAAAACAGTTCATGTGAAAATTGCTAAGGGACCTTTGAGTCTCAGAAGGAGGCAGAGCATAGCTGAACACCTCATCCGAAAGGAATGGCCCAGCAATGGGATGGGATACAATTGCTCAATCGAAGCTCTATTAATTACATCACCTGCACATCCCCAGGAAGCCCCCACCACCCTTTTTGGTCCTGAGGAGAAACATCAGAATCAGAAAAAAAGACTGTTGAATCCAACCAGACTGGCTCATTCCCCCTGGGATCTTGCAGGTCTGACAGCTGACTCTCAAATCAATGAGAATTTTGCCTTACCAAATCTCACTTGATTTTGTCTAATTGGAAAAAGAACTTGAAGTAAGGCAGCTTTTGAAGAAGTACCCAAAAGCAAATAAAAGTGAACCAGATGTATTCAGGTAACAGCTTACACTCCTCTTTCTATAGCTACTAGATGGAATTCTCAAAAGTGCATGAATAATTTGTGCATTTAACTGCTTCCAGAATGCAAAAAAGAAGCAGGCATCTTCACTGCTGGCATACCTAAGTATCTCAGTCACTGAGTGTATTAGTGCATGTTATGTATGTACCAAACTAACTAATAACAATGTGGTTTCAGTGACTCTTTGCATCATAAACCTTTCCTCATTATAATCTTAATGCGTAGACAGCTCATAAAATGTCTGAGAATACTCCATAAAAACCAGTTCACAAATACACTGAGAAAAAACATTAACTGAGAAAACCAAAACAAAGCAAACAAACAAAACAACCAAAACAAAACAATCTCAGTTGCCGTGGTACAAAAGCAAATCCCTTCCACTCCTCTTGCTCCTTTCCTACTGACAGACTGCAATAAATAACTTAGGTTACTGCCAATGTCAATGAATCCTTTGTCTACCTCCATTTGTATCCCGAAATTCGTGAATTCCATCCACATCTTCCAATGGCCAGTAATGGGAAGCTGATGCAAGAACTCTGAATCCTTTCAAGAAACACAGATGAAAAGGTTATTCAAGTAATGGGTGCAACAAGTCTCCACAAAAGAGGACAATAAGGAAGGTCAATCAGTAAGTAAAACAAGGTATCTTATTGTAAATCAAGCACAGCTCATAAGCAAGTTCATAAATGAAAAGCTATGTTATCTAACTGACTGTAGAAAACCTGGTTTTAAACATCAACTGATTTTTATTTTAATTGCACTTAAAATGTTTAACATCCTCTCACTAAATCTCTGCTAATGTAACAGGCAGGTTTTGTTGAGGTAACAGCTGAGAAGTCATTCAAGAGTGATTTCAAGATATTTACAGAGCCTTTAAATGTATAGTGGATAGTACAAAGCACTGAGAAAGGGATGCATGGGGTAACACTTAGCTTCTATAACATACTTCTCTGCTCCTGCCTCCTCCTCCTCCTCTCTCCTGCTCTCTGCAGTTCAAGAGAACAGAAGATGCTAGAGAGGTTCCAGGAATCTTATCCTCTCTCCAAAACTCACTGGAAAACCAGGGCAACACCTTCAAGTTATATCAGTCTAAGCATTTTTTCACCTCTGGTCTTCTATGGAGAGACACTAGTCAGACATCGTAAGGAGCAGTACTCAGCGGTGGAGGAGCCACAATGCAGATGAGAGTATAGGTGCCTGCTCAGCTACTCCTACAGAGCCTAACCTTCCTGATGTCTCCAGATAACTCTCACCTTAAGAACTTCCTCTGATAGCAGGAATTTGATGTACCTCAGGAGAATGGGGACCCAGAATATTAGACAACATATGTAAAAGATGTCACTCTTCCCCCTATGGCACCAGCTAGTCCTCCAGGACAACTCCTTTTGGCTGACAAGGGCATTTTGTTTTCCTAAATGTCCCACATAGCAACAGGTGGACAAGCTGACATAAGCAAAACATCTGCTAGTTTCTATTGGCAGATTTATCTGCACAGTCCAATTGATGAGTTTGAACAGATTTTAGGAGATGTGACCACTCAAAGTTGACCAGAAGCAAGCTGCTCAAAGCACTTAAATTCCGTGTTAAGATGACAGCTCTATTTTAAGTGAAGAGCATTAATGGAAGGAAACATGAATTATAATTCCTTCTTATCTTGTTAGCTGCAAGAAACCCTTTATTCTCAAAATAATTTAACCAGCTGTGCTGAAAGAAATTTATAATCCCCTATATCTAAGAAAGTTTAAGAAGGTCAAAACAGAAATTTTGCTGTGAATGCAAATGAGAATGCATTTTGTTTACCCTCAGGGTATATCATCCTATTAGCTTGAGGCCATCTTTTCTTGAGGGGGAAAACACCACCAAGGACAACAGGGACAGAGAGTGTAAGTATTTATACAAACACCATATCTGTAGTTCTTTGCCCTACAATCATTTTTCCCTGCCAAGCAATCTTTCAAGAACCTGAGGTGCGAAGCTGACAGTGATAAGTTTGTTAAAAACCGCCCCAGCTCGCTCTCATACACCATGAGGACTCCTTGTAGCTAGGGTGCAAAATAAAAAAATAAAAAAAAAAACACTGTGCCCCATGGTATTTGCAGTCTATCCCACACATTTCTTCACTTTTGAGATGAAAACAGCTTGCCAATTTCATAATTATTTTATTTATTTAACTTTTTTTTAAGATACATATTAAGGTGCAAACATTTTACTTGCATCCGCCTAGCCCACACAGCAGTGATCAGTTTGATGTCCTCCATTCTCATGGCATAGTTTCAGAGTTATGACACAGAGAGAACTCTAAATTTTTTTTTTTATAAGAATGCAAAGCTGATAAAACTGCTAAACATCACAACAACAAATTGTAGATCTAAAAGCACTGACCTAAAATAAGCTCTACATATTGTGAGTATACACAAACTTGCTTCCAAACTCAGTGATACCAGAAAGATCTAACAACTGATTCATAACTGACCATTGTTGGCCCACCTAACTAGAAATGTTTGCAGTGGTCCCACAGAGAGGGAGCATGAGCATAAACAGAGAAGGTGAGGATGTCTTTAAAGAAATGGATGAGAAACTATTGGCTATAGGCTTCTTCTGAGTATTTGGAAGACACAGAAAAAGGCACAACTGCTAACTAAGGGAGAAAGCTACTGTCAACATGAGTGAATTATGACAAAGAACAAGCACATACAAAACTCAGTCTGAAAACTCCAGGCAACCCCTACTCAACTCAGCTGAGCATGGCAAAGCACACTGAGGAAACAGAATATAGGAACAAGTTGGGGTTTTTTTGGGTTTTGTTTTTTTTTTTTTGCAATTACAGAAAGTAAATCTGGGTATGTGCTTAGTTCTATCTACAAAGAACATATTCTTGCTGCAGCAAAAGAAATTCAAGTTATAAATTTCCACATCAGCTACCTGTGCTAATGTACCTCCATCTGACTTTCATCAAGCTATCAGTTTCATTTTTCAGAACAGAGAACATGCCTGCGGTTCCACAGTGCACTGATGTGCAGATATCTCTTACTGCCCATTAACATCTCCCTTTTGCAGCAGAATGGGGGAAAAGGATCAAGAGGTGGTAAGAGGGGGAAAAAAAAGTATGAAAAATACAAAAGAAAATCCCACAAGAAAATTATTTGATGCCAAGAAATTAGCAGCATCAGTAGCAACATCACAAAGGCATTGCCATGGTTGGCATTAAACTCATAAGGAGAAGCTATAGGCTAAAGAGCTTACATTTAAAACCTGGGAAAAATGAAGGAAAAAAATGGGAAAGGAAATAGATGTACAGCAAAGTGAACTGCCTAGAGTCATGCTGCATGTTGGTGGCTCTCTCAGCTCCTAATTCTGAGCTTATAAAGCCACGCTGTTCCCCCACTTCCAGCCTATCAGCCCTGAGCAAACCACTGAAAACAAGTACCTTTTGCCTGGAAATCAACTTAGACTTGCAATATCCTTTCAGTAGGTAGCTAGGCTGTGTTTAGAAAAACAACACATCACAGGACTTGATAACAGTCTACTAGTTCAACCCCAGAAAACACTGCTCACAATTATGCTTCCATGCACAAACTGTGCTACAAAATAAATGTTGTGTAACTTGCCCTCTTATTGCAGGAGGCTTTCCCCCGTTTTAATTGTTTCATCAGCTAGAAGCCAGCATCATCTATAGGAAATGAGACTGTATTTTTGTTGGTTTAGAGTGAAGGTAGAACAAAAGGAACTAATCAGGCTGAAGCTACTGCAGTATCAGACAATATGGCTTTTCTGCATCACCCTGCAGTTTGTTTGAAAATAATTATATATGGTTAAAACTTAAAAGCACAAAGCAACAGATGAATTGGTAAAGCAGTAAAATTGTACTTGTACACCACCATGAGGCTTGAGGTTAAACTATTTATGTAAAAAGAAGAATTTTGCAGTTGCACACACAGACCCCAAATAAGCTGCAAGTGAAGTTTTTGCTGCATTGAAAACAGATGAGAAATCTTTCATATGCTCTATAACCAATTTAAACTTATGCAGGAAGGCTGGGAGGAGGGTAGATGACTTCAAGCCATGCCAAAGTACTGCAAAGCATACAAGCTGGCATATCTAACCATAAATCATTGTATTGAAAGTGCTGAACAGTAAGAAATTTAGGGGGAGGGGAAAAAAAAACAAACAAGAAAGAAAGAAAGAAACTAGTCTGTGTAGAAGTCTGGCTTCGAAAAAAGACATGCAAAAAAAAGTAACAATAAACAAACAGTGCATGTAAGATGTTTCTACATATCAAATACAATCCATTTTTCTCCAAATATATTTCTATGCAGAATACTTAGTAGTTAGATAACTGAATTTAAAATGCCTGGGACAGTCTGATACTTCAGACTTCATTACATTTTTAATCCAAAGCTGACATTCAAATGTAGGACCACAGTTCCCTTTGTAGCCATGAAGAAAATGAAAAATACAAATTGAAAAAGCCAATAAATATTCAAACACATTGCCATAAAATGTGAATAGAACATTCCTTACCTGGGTGTTTGGGTAGCTGGGAATAGTTTCCATACACCTGCACATAAAACATTACATAATGAGACACAGCGAGGCAAAACTTGCTAAAAGGAATCCAAATATATCTCAATACTGACCACATTCAGAACATTACCTGGTATTTGTACTGAAAAAAAATCAGTAAAGAATAATGACAACAGAACAGAGATAAAAAGTTCTCCATGGTCTATTTAAGGTTAAAAGTACAATTGCAATTAAATTCCTGTAAGATTGCAATCATAAGTTTTCCTTTGCTACTTTTTGTATTAAAAGGGACATTTTCCACGCAGATTCAAAAAGTCTGTTCCTTCAGTGATGGTAAAATATCCTTCCAGACCCTTTAAGTAGCAGTTGCTTGCTTCACACTTTGGTCTCTTCATTTAACCAGAAATAAATTACCGCGATTGGAGAAAAATTAAAAGAAATGTGCATCAGACCCAAAAGTTGTACTGTTCCATGGAAAGAAGTCAAATATTTCTGTTACAATCTGTGCCAAAAAGAAAAGATCTTGTTTCCAACTTTCTTCCTATGGTTTTCTTTTCCTTTCAATTACTTTCACGTTGTCAGAGTTCTGAAGCCAGTTTTAGTTCTGCTAGCAAGCAAATGCACTTCCTTGTAGTACATAGGGCGTATAACTCTCCTTATTTCCTCAGAAACTGAGCAGAAAGGAGTTGCTAACTCCTTGCTTGTCCAGCTCACGTTTGCACCTCCATCCCAGATCTTTTTGGGTGGAGAGCAAGTCTGAGTGATGTCATGCTTTCTTCTCAAACTTTGTCCCATTCTGGTACTCTATTTATATCACGTTGCTGCTGTCTCTTTTCTGGGTCCTAACACCAGCCAGCTAGGAACAAGTGGAAACAAGTCAATGCGTTTCAGCAAGCAGATAAAAGGCATTACTGCTCTTAGCAAGCTGCACACTTCAAGAAAAATCAAAGCCAGAACAAGTGCTCACAATTCAAACACTTAAGAAAAAAACAAACCAGGGTTTAGACAGAAATTTGGGAAAGGAAAGCTAATCTCTCTTAAAATAACAGATTGTATTTCTGGATAAAGAAGCACGGCCTTGAAAAAAATATTGATTTAAATCACACAGCACTTTGAGGGATTCATTTCATTATGTCTCTATCAAGAAGGGGAAACTGAGGCATTAGCCATTTCACTGATTTGCTCAAAGATGCACAATAAAACTAGCAAAATAATCAGGAATATACTTATATAGCTGCCACGCTTTAAAAAAAAAACACACACATTTAAGCATTTTTCTATGAGTTTGTCAATTATACTCTGAACTCCATCCCAAATTTTAAATGTAAAATTAAAATAGCAGCTAAAACTAGTTGATACTCTTCATTTAATCTGCTCCTCTATGGTAAAATCTTGTTTTCAGTTCCTCCCTTTTTTATTTTAATTGAAATAAACTAAGGGTAATATTTAAAACAAAATTTTATAAGCTTTCTGAGCCTACCCATCTCTCCTCTGCATTTCCATATCAACCCCATCACCATTTAAAAGGGGATGTAAGCAAGATAAAAAACTAAAAGAAGGAATCAGAGCATGGTAATAACTCAGCAAAATTCAAATTATTTTATTTACCTCCTTTTTTTGCCACGGGTCACTTCAGCACATTAAACTTTCTTTTCACCCCTAAATGATTACCTGTGCAGCAAAATATTCTCTACCTAAAATCAATGGACACATAAGGTACTGTAAGTAATTCCCACGGAGAGCACTGCCCCTCTGACTTATCTTTTGATCTTTAGTTATCCCTCCTGCCCCACCCACCCATTTCATGACTCATCCCCATCTCCTCAGGTGCTTAAATCTGTTTGTTTCCAGTGTATTAGCCCTCTTAATTGCCTACTTAAAGTTTCTGTACCCAACTCTTTGCTAGAGTTAATTATAATTTTTAGGATTAAACAGTTTTCCACTAACTATGTAGAAATTATACAGCTGGAAGCCCAGCAATCTTGGAGTAGCTGTGGCCCTCATTTACTCAGCTGCTTTCCCAGATGTCTGTTGAACTCCCAAAGTTTCTGGTTGTAACTAGCTCCTTGCATATCACTGTGAAGAAATCAAAATGAATTTTGGAAACCTTAGCACATATTGCAAGCCTTAAGACATTCGTGAATGCTTCAATGTTACCAATGTTTAATCTTACAAATTTCAGTATTGAAATAAAATGTTTATTTTGTTTGAAACCCTGAATCAGGAGCTGCAACAGAATAAATGTGAAAATTTTGAATTTCAGGTTCTACCAAAAATTTAGCTTCCCACTTAGACCTAGCCAGTCTGACTTTTGTTTATTTCCCTCTAGGTTTTCTTAGACTTACTTCCCTTATTATTGTTAGCTGCAAACTCCTCTATATCCTGAAAGAAAAGGAGGAATTCCATGTCAAACCTAGGAATTCTGCATTACATGCTGACAAGTAGAGACACCCTCAGAAATAACAGAGACCTGCAGCTAAAAATCCTGAGAAAAGCTGAAATGTAAAAAAAGAGAAAGACAGGAATTTGAAATATTTGCCAAGAGAGGCCTGTCAAGGGAAAGAATATGCTTACCAAAACAATTGTGAGGATCCAAGCAAACATGTTCACTGCCAAAATTTTTTGTGGAAACAGCAAATTGCAAGCAGACATCGGAGATTCTTTGCAGAAACAAATTCTGAATTTATTCCTGTGATCCTCTGGAAAGCTGATCTGAAAAGTCACACTGCTCCCACCGCAGACCAGAGGCAGCAAAAGGCATCTTGCGTGCAAACCGGAGCAACTGATCCAACGCTGGGAAGACAAACAGCACAGGGGATTACTCTTGAAGAACCTGCAGACAACATAATGTTTATTTAAAGTACTTTCATGTCAATAAAAGCACAAAGGTCTGCATATGCTGGGTAACTGGGCAGCTAAAGCCCCTAGAGAGGTTTCTCCCCAGCACAGCTCTTCCATCATGCTGTCCTGGGGCCCTGCTAGGGCTGTAGAGGAGGAGAAAGCTGTGACCCTCATCACACTGTGCTGAGGGGTCCTTGAGAGGCTTCTGGACTTTCTGCCCCACTTAAGCAAAGAGCAGCAAAAAGGCCAGAGAGGAGCTGCTCTGCAACTCATGAAGTTGCTGACAGGTAGAATGAATTCCATAAACAGAACAGAAAGCCTGGTGGTCTTGCAAGACATACATGCAAACAGCTCTGGAAAATTATACACCCCAGGTTTCTACTTTTTTCTTTTCCCCCCCCCCACTTCCTCCTCCACTCCCTTTTTTTTTTCTTTTTGTTTTGGGTTTTTTTGTTCTCTTTGGTTTTGTTTGTTTTCTTTGGTTTTGTTTGTTTTCCTTTGTTTGTTTCAGGGGGTGGATGTCTTTCTAAGACAAGGATGTAATAACAACAACAAAAAGATAATCATTACAGGTTGGTCATACCAGCTGCAATGCTTCCACAACATCTATTGTGGCCTATCATGCAGTAATTAAACTTAACTTTCAGCTTGAGCTTTCCTTGTTCCCTTTGTGTTCATTCAGGCTGATATTATTGAGACAGAAAATTAGCAAATAGAGTAGCTGACATTTAACAGGAAATGAAAAATAACCTGAAGTTGAAAACCATTATTGCCAAGTATGTAAACACAAGCAGAGAGAATAATTCTTTGAAAAATGTTTTACTCTTCAGAAGACAAACAGTCTGTAATACAGTTTTCTTCCCTTGTTTTTGTTGGAATCATTACCTGCCCACAAAAGAGCTGGTGCATAATTGGAATTAAAATGTTTTAACAAACATCTTAGAAAGGAGTATCCTAGGAATAAATCTAACAGCTAGATTTTGGGAAGCTTATATCACAATTTCTACTAATGTACTAAGAAATATTCGGGATATATCAACTCCTATCCACTTTATTTTGAAGTTTTAGTGCTAAATTTTCTGGCTTGTTATGGGCATCCAGGGTAAGTAGTTGTGGACCTGATATTCTTGAATTCACTTACATAAAAATCTGTAAACTAATTCAGTTCTCCCTTGCTACATCCTGGGGAACATCCAGGACAGCTCTACCAGCTTTCTTGGAACTACTCAGATGACCATTTGCACATCCACAAGGAATCAGAACAAGATACGTGCCAGACTTATCACCTCTTCAGTACACACTTTCATACCAGCACAGTTATATTTATAATGAGTATAAATTATTTACCCACAGAGCTCTGAAGCAGTAGAGAGGTCATCTCCAACACAGCTTATTATCTTTTCTTCACACAATCTTATTCCAATGTTGTGCTATTGTGATGGTTTGAAACTGTCTTTTTAATTTTTCCTTGCAAAGTTCAGTACAGAGAAAGTGAAAGAATGTAAATAAGTCACTATTGGGTGTAAGAAAGCAAAATAACAATTGTTCTAAACACTTCCATTGGATAGATAGAAATGTTTAAGAACTATTACCCAAAACAAAGTAGGCACTCTGCACATTCTGCGTTCGGCAGTGGGGGCAGTTGCTGGGCTGTCTGGCTGCTGTTTCTTCTTCTCTTCTGGCTGAAGATAACACACTGACCTT
Source organism: Indicator indicator (assembly GCF_027791375.1). Lineage (NCBI taxonomy): Eukaryota > Metazoa > Chordata > Aves > Piciformes > Indicatoridae > Indicator > Indicator indicator. The sequence continues at coordinate 5,788,551 of NC_072035.1, forward strand.
GGCAGCTAAGTTAACAATTTTCTGCTTAACTAACTCTGCTTCTCTGTCCAGGGGGGTCTGGGGGGGAAGCTCCTGGGAGAGAGAGGCCCCTTTGGGAGGGTCCCCTTGGGGGGAAGCAAAGGGAGATCGGTTGTGCTTTTTCTGTTGATTGTATATATTTGTGAATGTCGTGAATTTTGTATATTTGTACATATTCATTGCATTTCATTGTAGATTTTAGACTCTGCTTGTAAATACAGCTTTTCATTTGCTTCCAGACTGAGCTAGCCTGGTTATTGTTGGTGGGGGGGGGAATTTCAGCTCACACCGACACACTTTTTATTTTTTGGCGCCCAACGTGGGGCTCGAACCCACGACCCTGAGATTAAGAGTCTCATGCTCTACCGACTAACCCATACTAAAGGGGAAATTTGGGAATTTTTAATATCACTTTGATGATGAAAAAGTCAGCCCTAAACCTATGAAGTTGGCCTTGGACATGACTGCAGCAATGGGAAGGTCTCATTAGCTCTCAGACCAGGTTTGATGTGTTCACCAACAAAGCAACAGTTGGCACCGTAGTGCTCACACTCAAGAGGGAGGTCAGGGACTTGGGGAACAAAGTCCATTCCCTCTGGTTACTGTCCAAGGACAAATACAATACAGGGTGAAGAAGCTGTCCCTGCTAATAACTACACTCCCAACATTCAGTGGAGAAGCAACCTGTCATTCACCTGGTCCTTCTTTGACTTGTGCATCCCTCTCTCTGGATTCTGCAGTAGTCTTCCTAAACCAGGGACTGTGCCCTCAGCTGCTCAAAAGAAGCCTTCCCCTCCCCATTCTAAGGTTTACGTGGCTGCAACCAAAGCCACTTTACCATAGTTCAAACAAGCATAAACAGTAAGCACCAGGAACTCAACTGACAGTACAATTTATGGGCAAGAAAGGGAGTTCAAAACTCTCATTTGCTTCTACTAGGTACATCTCATGCATTCAAAGGCATGAGTAACAGTATCTGTGCTGCAGATTCAAAGCTCTCTCTTCCATTGTATAGCTCATTTCCACCTTTCAAAGGAGCAATGGCTCAGTCTACCCCAGCTCTATCCAATTCACTGAAACTATGACTTCTACTTTGATTTTTAAAAGGGGCTATCCCCATATTATGGCAGGCAGATTCATCTTGCATTTCGTAGTATTTAAAAGTGTTGTAGTTTGAATGGTTCTTTTCTTTTCCTTTTACCACCTCTCATTTATTCTTTGAGCAAAGGAACAGAAAACTTGCTCAGAGTGAATTGACTGAAAATATCTCTCTCAAAGTAATTTGTATGTGGGTGATGCTTCTCTTTTGGTATCTCAGAAAAAAAATAGCTCTCATTTTTATAGTGTGGGTAGTTTATATTGTAAATGAAAATGTAAAAAACAGGCCAAAACGGTGTGATTTGAAAAGAACTGCAAATCCACGTGACTGCATATTGATTAATATTTGATTAGTAATTCCAGAACATTTATTCTGCTCTCACAAGCTTTTTCTTATTTAGAACAACTGTATTGAAGCAGATCCTTTCAGGAGCTAAGTTCTCTTCTTCCTCAAAAGGACAATTTTCTCCATGTAGGATTTAATTCTGTCTAGCCACTGTTTCAGGCTGCCCAAAACAAATTCATAATAACATTTTCATACAGGAAAGCATAAAAATAAAATTAAAAAGAAAAAAAAAATCATTTGCCAGCTGCACCACCTTCAAAGAGATTGAAGAATGTTTCCTTCCCTGTGTTCTTCTTTGGTGTATGACAATAAAATCCTGATAATAGGCGATGCTAATTGACTAAGTAACTATGAAATACTCACTTTAAAATGATAATGCTGGAGCCCCTGGTTCTAGAGAAAAGCAGGAAAATGCAGATCTCACTCAAAGACAGAAGGTTGTTATTTAAACTTCTGACTGCTGCTTAAATAAGCAACAATTTTTTGTTCTAAGCAGTATCATTGTATTAATCTGTGTCGATGTATGGCTCAAGCAGAAGTAGAAAGATTCCTGCTTTTGTAAGATTTCCAGCACTCAGCTTCTCTCTTTTCCTCACGGGATGGAGAGCATGTACAGGTGCAGTAACATACTACAAGCACTTATCTTGTGTGCTGGAAGAATCACATCATGTCTGGTCTCAGACATTTAACAACTACATCCCCTTTTCATTGTTCTCCCTTACATAATGCACATCAGGGCCATGCCTATCAACCAGTCAAGACCTAGTCTGCAAGAACTTTCATTTAAACTGAAAAACTGCTCAACCTCCAGTGCTTTCATAATCTAAGACAAAGCAATTCTAAGCAAACCCAAAATACACAGCTGAAGTATTTGTTAGTGTTTGTCCATGCAGATGTGTCATCATCTCATGTTACTGCACTTAGCTCTCCATAGACAGCATCTGCTACAGTCCTCATAATATTCTTTTAAATGGTAAACATCCCTGCACTGGAGATGACTATGAGTGAACAACAGTTTGAAACGTGTTGTACCCATTTTCTTAGAACCTTTAAAAATAATTAATATTAAATATTTACTCTCTTTTATTTTAGCACTTTTCCAGCCAAACAGCTAGCACATTTAACAGCAGGGTTTTTAGGCTTGTGTTTTTTTCTCTAGGACAGCAAAAATTGGCCAGCAGTGTTAGTTGCTTCTCTTTATATCGAAAATTTGAAAGGAATAAATCATGTGTGAAAGTGAGTATGGTTTTATTCAAAGAAGAGGGTTGTATCACTGACATTAAAGACATGTTTTCATAATAACAAAATCATGGCTGTAGTCTTTATAAGAGTAAAAAAAACCACAATAAATATCGTGGGTGGCACAGCCTAAACATGGATTTTATCCAAGTACCCAGTCAGTATTGGTTGATATACTACACCAAAACTTGCTCCAACTTTCACTTCTATTGCTCTTTGTGCAATACTTAACACATTGTTGAGCTACAAAAATCAAGTGCTTATTTTGGCATTTAGAAGTAATACAAAATTCAATCTTATTTCATATCTGCCTTTTTTTAGGTCACCTATTAGAAAGATGTTGGGGCTTCTTTTGTTGCTTTTCTGGGGAGTTTTTTAATCAGAAATTATAAAATAACCCTGAAGTTCTCGGGAAAAAAAAAAAAAAAAAACAAAAACATAATTTCTGAAGTTTATATACCTACACCATTAACAGTCTCTTCTGGGTCTCAAACCTTGGTGTAACTATCAAAATAACAAATACAAATGGATGTGTGTTCCGTGCATACAAATAAATAATTTACCACATAAATGCAGGTTCAGAAACAGAAGGATAAGCAGGTCATTCTTGAGCCAAAATAAAACCCAAAACCTTAAAATATTCTGTGTGCTTGAGAGGGAGCAGCAGCAGAACAGGAGTCAAGAGTGACAAGCCAGAAAGTACAGAGAGGGATTTGGTCATGCGAAAAGAACACGTGAAAAGACTCAAATCTGGGTTTCACACATTGCAGAGGAGCAAGAGGTCACAAGGCTTCATATTAGTGTAGAACATTGCAGGACAAAAGGACAGAAAGTGCTGTGCAATCTCCATTTTGGGGGATGTCTTGAAGGACAGCCTGGACAAACACTTGTTATAGATGCTATGGAAACAGTCAGTTTTGCCTTGCAGCATGAGGATGTGTTAAGTTAGTTCTTTCAGTCCATTCCAATTGCATTTTTCCATGATTCTGTGACTTCTGAGATCATTGATTTATTTGTGTCTTCTCCATTTTTATTTTTTTTCTTCAGAGGCAAACAATATTAGCTTTGGCTAGTATCAACACCGAAGTTTACACTGCAAATCCTGAAATAAATTTTCATTTCCAATACATAGCAAAAAAAACAAACAAACAAAAAAAAACACCAAACAAACAAACAATCCCAAATAAACCCCCTTGATGCATTATAAAGAACAATTTTAATACAAAACCAAACCAACACACAAAACTAATAATAATTTAAAAAATAAATATCACAAACCCCAACCCAACCAAAAAAGCCCACAGGACTTTCCAGACCTTATGGGAAAGGATTATGCATAACAATTTTGCATAGACTATAAAGCTAGTACTGCCTTTGAAGGCATGCATGGTATGGGAGGGATTCAGAAGTGGCAGCAGCATGAGAAGAGTTATAAAACATACAGATTTTATTAGCATCTGCATTACTGTGATTGTCAAGAATTATTCTACTGTTAAAGTGCAACGTGTCAGAGTTGTGACCTTTGATGGCACAAACGTAATGCTGAATGAGCAGCTGTTTGATGTATTGTGACAAGCTACTTCATCAGCTCTTAACTGGACCCCCAACTCTGGTAGGAATCCACCTGCACGAAGATGGTTGCTGCTGAGTGACTCGGTGGCTCTCAGATCAGCAAAGAACCACAAAAACTAAGAGAAAAAGCTTCACAGGGAGAAAAATTTCAGGCCCTACAGCTCTTATTTGCACAATGCAAAACACAATTTGCACAACAGCAAAAGATAATCAAAGGGTGGGACTGGTCATTGCATGACTGTGGTCTGTAGAACATATCAAGTAGTAGAAGATATTTAGACAAGGTTAGTCAAAAAGTAGACTGCACTCATGAAAATATCTCATGAAGTTTTCGTTGAGTTGATTATACTGAAAAGGACAAACTGAGCAGTTCATGCTGAAGAAAAAGCAAACAAATACAAACCCTAGAGCCAACTCAACAAGGCTAACGCTATCATGGAAAAATATTTTTCTAATTAAGAAAATGAGAAGTTGCTGGTCGATGCCAGAATACAAAACACAGCCTTTTGGCAATAAAATTGAAGCCTAAGCAGATGAAAATACTTTTATCATGCTATATATGTAATGTTAATCTGATTGAATTCATACAATCTTTCTGAAAACTTCAAGAGCCTCATGATTCAAAGACCAAGTAATCAGGTGAATGATATCATACATTAAATTATACATTTAAGTTTTCTTTGGATAAGGTCCTACTTCCTAATTAACAGTAACTGGATAAATTTTTATTGTCTATTTACTGTATCATCCTGCTCATTAGACTGTTGTTGTATTGTGGTACTGCCTTGAACTTCTTACTCCATACACTGAAGAAAATATTTTATTTTTTGCAAAATAGTTTAGGTTTTTTGTGCAAATCCCAAAGATTTAGTTTAATCAGAGCTTTGATTATCTGAGCCTTAATGTCAGTTTCACATAAGACTGGATAATTGTATAAACAAATTACACAAATTCTTTATTTAAGCCAAATCTTACTTGTCAAAAGGACACTGCCTGTAACTGCATAATTTTTGGTATCATTCAGGTAGTGAAATTTTCTTGATTACAGAAGTATTTCACCAGGACACAGTTTGCCCTTTGGAAACTGTGCCAATTTTTTTTTTTCCCCAGGCTTACTTAATTCTCTCTTGATCTTCTGGGTAAAAGCAACTGCATGAAAGCTTTATTCAACTACTTTGTGAAACAAGTTTACCAGCACAAATGGAGAACACTCACAGAAGACAATCTGCAAATTACTTCTCAGTAAGAACATCTGAGCCTATTAGAGACGTACATATTAAAGACTTTCCATTCTATGTGGAATGACACAGTTCCTGTCTTTTTTAGTTTCTTATTTTAGATTTAAGTGTCAAAAGCAATGAGAGGGTGGGGACAGGAATTAGACAGCTGGCTAAAACGTTGGCCGTAGCTTGCAAATCTGTATTCTTAAGATCTGAAGAGCTTTCAAATTTGAAATGTAACCATTAAGCATGACAATTGAATTCTAGATTTAAGATCCAGACTAAGCTCCAGAGTTTCAGGTACTGAGTCTTGACGTTTTAGCTCTCCATCAGTAGAAGGGGATCAAGATACATAACAAACCTCAGCATAAATTCTCTTCCCTGTACTCTTTTGACCACTGTGACTCCTATTGGTTTGTTCCTCACTCTGTGTAATGCTTAATAATCTGATTAGAGAGTTCACTTACCTCTGTTGACTGTAACAGCCATCTCAAAGATCCTAAAATCACAAGATACACCCTGTAATCATGGAACTCGCTAAAAACGTATTTCCAAAACAATAAACAAATGAAAAAAAAAATCCCATTTGTATCTGCCACTGTTCTTAATGCATATTGCAGGAAAGCAAACTAAAGTAAAATCAACCATTCAGAATGTGGTTTTGACTATGGAAATGGATATGACACAGGGATCAGAAAAATCCCCTTTTCTTTTTCTAGTGGATTTGTCAGTCTCTCAGTGACTTCCATAGGCTCCTTGAATAGCTGTCGTTCACAGATGTCACTTGCAGTTCAAGACAACGGATGTGACCTTCAGATCCTTCCTAATTAGTTAGAAATATTGATTTTTCAAGAGATTAAGTGTTTTCTTTCTTTCTCTTGGGCTCTAAGCCTTTTTTAGCACAAGCAAAGTCAGGTAGGGCAAAGAGCAGGAGACAGAATCATCGAGGCTTACCACATCAAGTCACATATGCACAATTAAATAGGGAAGAAAAAAGCTTTGTAATCAAGCCAGTACCTATGAAAGTGGCATTACAGAACTTAACATGTTGGATTTTAAATAGCCACTGGTGGATGCCATGTATTTAAAAGTATAATTTATCCACTGCTCAGACAGGATAAAAGCATTAGTCCTCTGCTAGGGGTAAACCAATAGTAGCAAGTATCCACTCAATAGAGGTCAACAACAACTAAAACACAAATCGATTTTGAGAGCATAATTAACCCAAGCAGATAGTGGTACTTTCTTCTATCAGCAGAGGAGAAGGTTTTGTATATATGTTTACATTAACGTTTATTCCACATTTATATGAAAACAAAAAGCTTTGTTTCACATGTGTTGTACTGAAGTCTCTGGGTCAGGAAGCGGTCTTAGTTTTACAAGGTACTGTATCCACGCATCAAAAGGGTAGCATCTATCTGTTTTGAAAGCCTGTAACTAAAGCACTTGAAGAGCACTTGCAAAAGTAGTCAACCAAAATAACTGAAAGGAGTAATAAAACCAATTTTCTGTTAGGTCCATTTCTTCTCTTTAAAGCTTTTCACTAAAGTTGCCAGAGAGCACTTCCTAGCTCTTGCAATTTATTAGATACCAACCTGGTCTTATTTTACTCTGTTTGTGGCGGAGAACCTTATAGTTGAAGCTTCTAGTTGTCAAAGAGTTTTGGCATTTCTTCTGCTTTCTTCGTCTTGGCTTGGTACCTAATAGCAGACTTCCACTAAATATAATTGCTACTTATGCTTTGGAATGTTGCATTCACCATTATCATAATTGATGTCTTTCTTTATACCTTTTCTGATATCCTAACTTGTATGCACAATTTCTTCCTCCTAATTTTGAGTACCCTCTTATTCTTTCTCACAGACTCAGCTCTTTACACAGAGGTGTCATCTCACTGTCTAATACAATATTTTGCCTGTTGCTCTATCTTATCGAGGCTGTGCTTCTTAAAATGCCAGTTTGGTTTTGTACCATACTGCACAGGCTTTTCCTGTGCAAGAGCTGCCAGGAGTTACACAAGTACTACACCAGCTAGGAATTACCTGTCTGGAGTCAGTTATTCCACACTGAACCAGGGACCTCAGCCAGAAAACACAGATGCAGCTCATCACCTAAGAAATACATAATGTGCTTTAGGAACCTTTTTTGTTGTTGCTGTTCTCCAAACTTTGTAGAAGGCCACATATATTAACCTTATTTTGCAACAAATAAAAATACTGGGCAGGGAAGGAAGAGTCAAAAACTTTTACCAGCTCAGTTTTAAATTTTTATCAGCTAGCATCTGCCACTGCACAAGCATTACAGTAATTTGCTACTGTTAATAATCCCAAAAGCATCCACATTGCTTCTTTCTTGAATACACGACGCTTGTGCAACCCCAAGAGGTGCGTTTCAATTTGACAGTCTCGCTGGAGCAAACCTGTTACAGACAGCGTGCGCCATCGTGTGGCTGAGGCTGGTACCACAAACGCAGCCATGGCTCTCGCAAGCTCCTACTTGGCGGGGGGGGAAGACAACAAACCTTGAAAGCAAAGAACCATTTTTTTATTAACCATTTGATTTGTTCTCTTTAGTTTAACACTTTGGATGGAAGCCCTAAATAGCTCTATCAAGAAGGATCCTGGTACTTCAGAGTATAATCAGTGATTTGTGTCACTCGAGGACACTGGTTAAAGTTTTCTTTAAATGTTATCAATCACAGCCTTATCAGATTCCTGTTTATGACAGTCTACGTTGACAATTTAAATTTTATCTGCCCTTTTGGGTACCTTATTAATAAAATATCAACATGAAAACAGGTAACTGTGAGTAAACCAGGAACTATACTGATAAAGTTGAACTTTGAATGCTTGCATTTAATAGATTAGAGCCATGATTTTGGAAATAGCAGTTCAAACATTACAAGCTTTTGTTCATATTATATAAAATATGAGATTATGTGGGGAAATTTTGTCTTTCATATTTGCAACTTTTTTTTCCCCCTTAAAGCATGCAGTAGAATCATAGAAATCTGATTCTTTCAGTCACAGAATTCCAGCATCACAGTGAGATAAGACATCAACTACCTAAAATAAAATAAAAAACAGCCAACCTACTCCCATACTGCACTAGCATCCCACTATGAACATTAGCCCATTTCAAGGATGCACTTCAGTAATGGGTTGAGTTGAATCTGCTGCTGATATTCAATACCCTGCTGCCCTCATGCCAGATTAAAAAAAAAAAATGAAGACCCTGGCTGGAGCAAAGTATCACGGGACTTGAAGTTCAAATTGTAACATTAGAGGCTTCTTGTTCCACTTGCTGCTTTTGTGTTCCAGGGTGTTGGTCTTTTCCAGTGAGCGGGATGGGGGGTGAGGAGAGGGAAGGGGGAGGGCACTGGCTTCTCATGCTGCTTCTTCATTGTGCTGTTTCTCTGCAGACTAAGGGGATTGTGTTTGTGTTCCTTTCCCTCCCATCTGTGTGGGAAAGAGGGGATTGTCAGAATAGAGACATGGCAAAATGTTTCCTCCACCAGTTTAGCCTAGTGCATGTTTTGCACATGTACTAGCTCTCCCAACTACTCTAATACAACACTGTAACCTTGGACAGTCAAATACACAAGAGCTGTATTACAGAAGGAGGAAGAGCAAATGGCCCAGCTGCTTTTGAAAGAAAGCAGAGATCTTTGTGTAGGGAGCACAAGAACTGTAATTAAGCTCAAAGTGTATAGGTGTCAAAGCATGTAGAACAAGAGCAGGTACCATAACAAGGTAGTTGGCTCTACCAGGACTCAGCTGCTGAGATCCGTAAAACAGACTCATGGGACTGTTCTTGGAACACACTATTTTCCTCCCTACTTGTTTAAATGGATAAAGATTTGTTTTACCTAAGCCAAATTAGAAGAAACATTACTATATAGTTAAGGAATTTCAGCTGAGGCATTTGCATATGTGCATTGAGGCTACCTTATCAATTACCAGGGACTAGACATGGCAAACCAAGCCACAACAGCTGGACTTCATTCCACTCAAGAACTTTAGTCCTGCTGTGAAGTAATCCCTTTCAACTTGAAATATTCCTAGTCTTTGTGGGCCCTGAAGTGAGGATTACAAAGCAAAACTCACAGCAGTCTTTAAACAGCTGTTTAAGCTGTTCCATAGGAATTTATACTTAAAGCTAGTACCTAGATACTTGCAGCAGGTAAGTTATAGATCACACGTATACACTACGATACCATACAAACGTAACTTCAGTGCTGCCTTTTCACCTTAAGGCGTATCAATACTGCAGAACTACTCAAGTTTAAAAAAAACTTGATTTATAAAAAGTAGCGTATTTTCAGAAGTGAGACAGCATGAAGAGAAAAAAAGCTACCAAACCTAGTATGGCAGCAGCAGATAGTCAAGCCAGCAACATTAAAGATATGCACAGATACATTAGTAAATGCTACAGCAAGAACCTACAATATGACATTAAAGCAAGATGATGCAGCAAGAATCAGTGTATTAAGTAGGGTTTGGTTGGCTGGTTTTTAAACAGACTAAGTATATGACATCCCTTATTTTCATTAAGAGCATCAGGTCCTAAATACAATTCAGCTTCTCGCTAAGCGGGAAAAAATACACCAACTTACGAATCCATGACAAGAGTATTGCAGAACTAATCATAGTCCACACTTCTGCTAGCGTGTACCAGAAGAGTTGAATATTCAGGTAGGAGTTATGTACACAAACATGCAAGTTAAAAGGAATAAATGAAATGCTCCACTTTATTAAGAAACCAAAAATACAAAACTGAAGAGTTCAAGGCTTCATGTACTCAAACACTACTGAAAAATGGTACCTTAGTTTTGCTTACTAGCAGTACTAATATTGACCAAGATTAATCTCTACAAAGTAGTGTTAAAAGTCGACATTTTCCACCATTTGTGCTGTAATAAGCAAGTTTCAAATTAAGAACTTGGTGCAGTTAAAGTTTGAGATATTTATATAAATGTGGTTTGACAATACGCTGTTTTGCAGCCAAGAGCTTTTCAGCTCAAACCACAGCTGGTTTCTAATTAGTGAATTTTAAGATGCTTATTTTCATCAGCTCTAGCTCTACTGAATGATGGTCCATGCAAAGATACAGCTTTTAAGTCACCTACCAGATCTAGATGCCATTTGTTTCTGGCTACTGAAGACAGAGCTCCATGAAGGCAAATTGTAGAACATAATAAACAAGAGTTGAGAGACTGCATCTAACAGTAGCATACAGAAGCTGAACTACACACTTCTCTCAAGACCACTGCAGACCATTAACATTCCCATTTGCATGGGAATAATGACCTAGCCACACTTACTAGTCAAGAGATCACTGCTTTAATTTTACCTGGTATTACCTGGTTAGTTCAGCTTTCCTCAGATGCTATAATTTTATGCTTCAGGAAATCAAGGGAAGGTTAACTGTTAGCTGTGATTTAGCAAGAGCAGCATAATATGAGAAGCAGGAGGGAAAAGGGGAATAGAATGAAAAATGCAGTAGACAATCAAGTATTAGCCTCCATTGAAGACACTTTGAAGAGTTTTTCTAACAATGCATGAAAGTTCACTTGCTTAGAGATACTTGAAATACAACTTTATTACCTAAACAAAAAAGAATGGGAATGACAGAAACAAGATTTACCACTTAACACTCTGATGTGACTGCAGCAGCCTTATATTTGAAACTCAAGAGGGGAAATAATTGCAGTCCAAAAAACAGCTAACTATGCAGGTCCAAAATATGAAGTTTGTTTGGTTTTTTCATTTTGTTTTGTTTGTATTTTTTTTTAAACTGCCACATTCACTCCGAAGCCCATTCATCTCTTTCAGCATTCCAAAGATTAAGCACATGTTCTGTTCAGCTAGATAATAAAGTGGCAAACACGCTGCACCACTGACATCACAGGACAGTTGCCTATAAAACTAGACTTCTGACGCTGGGCTCCAGCTTCATCCCTCACAGGTCATCATCCTCATCTGGCAGTGCAGTGGTTTGAGCAATCTGGAACAAAGAAATTACACTTAAGAACTATTCTTCAGTTATTTGTCCCAGAAGTCCACACACTAATTAACAGGCAATCATTTGACTTGTATCTCCCTTCTCACTTACCTGTAAGTCTTGCTCATACTGTGCTGCCAGTGCTGGGTCCATAACAACTTCAGGCGGTGCAAGAGCAGGCATGGCAACAAATTCCAAATTAGGATCTCCAATAAGCTTTCTAGCAAGCCAGAGGAACGGCTTCTCAAAGTTGTAGTTACTCTTAGCTGAGATATCATAATACTGTGGGGGGAAAAAAGTGCAAAATGGTACTTGTTTTTTAAAAGACCCCTTTAACTGCCATTTAAGGGCATACCATGATTGACATGCACATAATCAGCACTGCTTTTACTTTAGCATTCTTTTTAACTGCATGACTTCTGTTTATGCTCTCAAAAACATTACTATCTAAATGCCTAGAAAATTACAGTTTCAAATAGGCAGAAATTAGTAAATCAAAAGTAAGCCATCCAATCTGATCAAAGACAGAACATTCAGGAGGCAACAGTGCACCTGCTCTTTTCCTGTGACTTGATCTGCTTTAGTCTCACTTCTAAGTTATCTGATGACATTCCAAGCACTCAAATGCACACAAACTCTTAAGAGCCTATAGCTTCTGGTCATGGTCAGCAAAGGTCACCTTTAACCTCATCACTTCCCCTTCTCTGAATTAGGTTCAAACTGCCAGTAATATGTAAATTGTCACTATGAGCTGTAACTCAAAAGGCAGAACACCCATACAACCCAATTGCAGTCAACAGATGGAATAAATTTGATTCCTACACACTCATGTTAACATACCTGGAGATTCTTCTTCCTGTGGAAGACAATGGATTTTGCCTTGACTTTTCTGTCCTTAATATCCACTTTGTTGCCACACAAGACTATGGGGATATTTTCACATACTCGTACCAGATCTCTGTGCCAGTTAGGTACATTCTTGTAAGTAACTCTTGATGTTACATCAAACATTATGATGGCACATTGAGCTGCAAGAAAATAGTAGTGATGTGTTACACATCAGGAGAGTAAGCACTTACTTGCTCATTAGAAAGAGACAGAAATTCTACATTCAGCTTAAGGGCTTCCTTCAACTCTCTCAGCTTCACAGTTCTATTCACAAACTCAACACAGGAGTCCATGGAACCTGGCCCATGACCATGCCATTTCACATCTTTAGGGCTCAGTCTGAAACACCAGCTAGTTTCATCAATATAACTGTCTCACTGATCGACATGCTGTTGCATGGTGTAAGAATATACAAGCATTAGAGAAGACAACTTTGATTTACACAAATACTTCACAGAAATTAGTCAACCCATTTAACTGATCTCAGACATCAGGTAGACTAAGAGCTTGCCATCCACATCTCAGGATGCCCTTGTCCAGAACAGTTTAGTTTTTCAAAGAACATGAGGGCTGCATTTCATTCTGATACTGCTAGAAGAAAGCCATCAATGACAAACTCTATTAATAATCTATAAAATTCTACAGATATACAGGTGACTGAAGTAGACACAGAAAACAAGCTTAGCCAAACAGAAGGGACACTCAGTATTTCTCCAGAAAGACAACTACACTCTAGTCGTCATCTTATAAATTTGTCTGTTCCAAGTCCTTGCCTCAGCACAGTATGTTAACAGAGATGTGTACTAACTGAAGCACATGCTTTGACCTTTTAACTACCTGAATGCCCATCAACAGTATCTTGTCATTTAAGGCGCAGCATTCATATATACCAAAGCCTGCAACAGCACATTGAAACAATCTTAGAATATTCCTACATCAGCACACATTGCCTAGCAAAGGACTGACAGGGAACTTGAAGACCAGAAACAGGCTCATCACTGCAAACCACACTAACAGCTTTTAGAGTGGCCAGCATGAACAGACAGTTTGAAATGTAAGCGGTAGAGTGTATTTCCACATATACACACCATCTTACCTTGGATGTAATAGCCATCTCGCAGGCCACCAAATTTCTCTTGACCAGCTGTGTCCCATACATTAAATTTAATAGGGCCTCTGTTGGTATGGAACACCAGAGGATGAACTTCAACACCCAGCGTTGCTGTAGTAGTAAGAGAAGGCAGTGCAGTTAACAAGTCATGAATTGCATTTCTACTTGCAAAGTATTACAACTCAAACGTTTCTTTGATACATACCTACATACTTCTTTTCAAATTCACCAGTCAAATGGCGTTTTACAAATGTTGTTTTACCAGTGCCACCATCACCAACGAGAACAAGCTGTAGAGAGATAATGACAAAAAGTCAGAGTAATACACTTCTGGAGACATTTATTGTTTATTAAAGTGATAAAACTAATTATTACTACAAAAACACTGGTTCCGTAAGTTGCCATAAACAAAAGACTGAAATCTCCACAAAGTGACTCCCTGTACTGGGACCCAATTTGTTGACCCACGCTTCAACATAAGTCAGACTAATCTAGTTTCTGTAGCTAGAAACTACAATGCACTGTGAACATGGTTCCACTAAAGTGTAAGTGACTGTACTGAGAATATTTAGGGTTATCAATATGAATGTGGTTGTATTTATGCAAGACTATTTAAGCACCCAAACCACTGAAACCCACTACAACATTAGAACTAAAAATCTACACATAAAAACCTCTCAACCACCAACTCAAACTACTGCACTACTAGCTACAGGAATACTCTGGCCTAGTATTGTAAGAAACCCAAGTAACAACCTTTCAATGAAGGGGTATTAAGGACTTATGGCTGCTAAGATCACAAAAAAAAAAAAAAACAAACAACCAAACAACCCACACTATCACAAAAATTCTGTTCTGAAACGTTTAAAATTTTATTCCTTAAACAATTAATACACAACAGAAAACAGACTGTTCCAAATCGCTTTAAGTACTTTTGGCTATGAAGTTCACTTTTTAAGTTTAAAAAATTTTGTACAGACAAATCACCACTAACATTTATTACGCTAAACTACAAAGAACATCAGACTGACACCGTGCAACAGAATTTTTTGTGCATGTTACACGCAATACTACAATAAAGTAAGAGCACTGTTAAGGAAAGACCAGCACTTCAAAATCAAAGCTACCATCCATGCTGGCATTCCAGACTCGCTCGTACTACTTTTCTACCGAAAGAAAAAGAAATAGTTCAAAAAAACACTGAACCACTCCCTTACCTTAAACTGCACTTGAGGGTCTCCTTGGGCGGCCATGCTAGGTCTGCAGGGGAAATGGAAGCATGTGAGCTCACAACGTGCGAGCCGATTCAAGGCCCGGCCGGAAGGGGCCGGGCACCGTTTACGGTTCCCAAACCGCCTCCCTGGGCGCGTGCAGCGCGCGCGCTAGCCCTCCCCGCCGGCGGAGGCCCAGGCCCAGTCCCAACCCTCGCCGCGCTCCCCCCTCCCCGCTTCCTGCTCAGCGTCGAGACGCTTGGTCCCGAACCCATTCATGGGGCAGGAAGCGTCTCCACGTTTCCCCACATGCGGCGGGAGAGCGCGCGGTAATGGCGCCGGCCCCTCCCCGCCCACCCCCGGAGCCCCAGCAACAGCAGGCTACCACCACCGCACCCCTTTAGTTTTCGGGCTCGAAAAAATATAGTGAACTCCGGCCTCCAAAGGACACATCAGCGAAGGCCAACCCCTGCCTCGCTCCACAGAAAGTGCTCCCCAACCCGCCTAGAATTCGTATCCCACCTTCACAAAAAACCACCTTCTGGTCGAGAAAGCCCAGAGCGAGTCGTCTGGGGATCCTAAGCGGAGACTTTCTCCTGAACGGGCCTCAGGCCCCCCAGCCCCCACCGACAGGCCCAACACGCTCTCCCCGCCATGAGCCACCATGACTGAGCAGCGCGCGCGCCTCCTCCCCTCCCCTCCCCCTCGCGGACTCGGGCCATTGGAGGCCCCGCTCCGCTTCCCGGGATTTCGCCCGTCCTTTTATCCGGACGGAGTACAGCACAGCTCCTACCCTTCTGCATCTCTCATTCCAAAGGATGAAGGGAGAAAGGCCGCCACACGAGTCGAATATTGCAGCTACAAGGCTCACCCAGGCCCAGCCTCACTGCAACCCAGCCCACCTTCTACCCCCGCTCCATAGGCGGTAGTTAACGGTGACCGCCATGCTCACCGCTCACGCTTTTTAAAGCAGCCACGCGTCCCCCACGCCCGCTCCTAGAAGAAAGAGGAAGCCGTCCCGACCCCATTACCTTTGCCAAGGCTTCTCTCCGCGGCGCTCCCCTCACTGACTGGGCGCTGGGAAGATGGCGGAAGCGCGGTTCAAATACCCGGAGAGCGACGCCGCGCGGCCACAGGGAGGGGGAGGGGTTGGCCGTCACGTGGTGCGAGCGGGCGGGAGGCTGCCGGGCGCGCGTGGAACCGTCGCGGGGCCCGGCCCTGAGGGCTCCGTCCTTTGCCGGCGGCTGCGGTCCAGGGCTCGGCCTCTGAGTTCGGAAAGGGCGGGCGTGCTCGGCCCTGCGTCTCCACGAGTGGTAGCTGCTTTACACTGATGTAGCCCGTTGGATTAAAGGGAACGGTTCCTTTGTGGTGTGGGCGGGAGGGCGCGCACCGGCTGCCGTTGCCGGCTGCAGCAAGTTTCGGCCCGCTGAACTGCCCGGCGCCAGCCCTGTGCAGCCCGCGGCTGTTAAAAAGAGCGGACGGAACCGTGGGTCTAAGGAGCCCCGTCAGCAATACAGGCCCGCTGTTGCTGCTGAGGGTTGCGACAGAGCTCCTACGCCAGGCGGAGCTGCCCACGGAACTCGACATCTCCACGTTAACCATACAAATCGCATCAGAAAAGTCCTTTGCTCAGCGGAGGATTCCTTTTCTGCGGACAAAGCTTAATTGCACGTACTAAATTGCGCCTACTAAAATGCCTCGATCACAGTTTAATAAAGCGGCCTTTAAAAGTAACAACAGAATTTAATTCAACGTCTGGCAAAAACATCTGTATTTGGAAGGTCTTTCCTTAAATGCATCTCACGACAATTAGTTCTTTATACAAACTACCTGCATTCACTAGAGCATGCATTAGTGAAAATAAAAGTTACTTTGTAAGACCTGGATTTGTAATGATTAAGCTCTCCAAACGTCAGTGAAAGAAAGTTGTTTAAAAAATTACTTTCAAAGAACGTGTTTTGCATAGATCTATAAATACCAAACTTACAGCTTCACACTGATTTTTAAGGTCTCTGACTTTTGTTACTCCATTGTACTTCAATAACTTTTGTGTGAACTGTATAAATTTTGTTAATGTAACCCATAGTCCAAAATAAATTATTTTAAAAATGTATTTCTGAATTAACATGTAAAACATTTCATGGCAAGTGATATATACAGAGATTGCTTATTTCTTGATCGTTTTCTACAGACAGAGATGCAACATATGCAGAAAGCTTTACAAGAGTGGCTGCACTTAGCTGTGGCTTTTGCTTATTTGATAGTATAATGCCAATCCAAACGCTACATAAGGCTTTCTATTTGGAAAAAAATCACTGGCTTGTAGACTTTTTGCCGTCCCTTTTTTGGACGAGTTTGGTTTGTGGATTTTTTAACACTTTTGCTGATTGCCTCTAGGTGTCAGGAAGGGTATTTTTCAGAATATGTAACTCAATTTTTTCTCAGTACAATACTATCTTTGTAAGACCCTTGTGAATTCCACCTCTCTGACAAATAGGTATGTGTTTATAAATAGGAGCTCAGAAAACCACAGTAGTGGAGTCTGACAGTTTTAAAGAATAGAAGCATTTCCAGGGGAAAAAAAAAAGGGGGGCAATCTGTAACTGTGTGTACACTCAGTGTACTCTGGAAATTTCTCAATAGTGTTACAAATTTATCAGTAAACCACTTTTTTTCCTGCAAACGAAACGGTAATAGCATCTTTAGTTGTATTTCAATTTGGAATAATTAAAACAGATTTCTAATAAAAAATGACCCTATTTGAGCTCCTGGCAAATATTTATTTTGTTATTAAGAAGATAAATTACTATGTGGTATTTAGGTTTTATCATCTGTTTTATCATCATGGGTAAGTAGGTGTTCAGTTCAGCGGATCCACAAAATGGTCTACTCCAGATAAGACCATTCAGCAAAGGCAACAAGCACCCATCAGCAGTGCTTGATCAGTGTAAGATTAGAGTCCGTAACACATCACTAAGCAGCAGAATAATTACTTTTAACAAATCTTAACTCAGGTCAATTTTGAACAAAATTAGCAACTCACTGCTGCAGATAAATGCACAAAGTCAACAGCAGCCCTTACTAAGTGTCAGGAGATGCAAACTGGTACAGAAGGACTGGAGATAAACACCCAGAATATATTTGAATATAACTGCTATATTAGTATAATGTAAATAATTTTGTAAACTGTAAATGAAGGCAACCATATATGCAGCAAGCATATGTTCAGGCAAGCTATGAAAAGGAAGATAATTGCACTTTCCAGTTAAAGCAGTAATTGCAGAAATGTCTCCAGAATAGAAGCTCAGGTGGGAATGGAGGCCTGCACACTTCAGGGCGACACAGGAAATTACACTCCAGGTTTGAAGAGGGAATTAGTCACTTTCAGCATGGATAGATAAAATGGATCATACAATAACAAAGATCAATTTAAAACTTTATTCATTTTTTTCACCAAGGAAAACATGTCCAGCTCTAGGTTTCATAAAGAGACTACAATCCAGGAAGGTAAGCATTTACTAGGTCAATAGCAAAAGGGAGATGTAGATGTAATTTTTCTTTTCAGAAAGCAAAAATTCAGCAATTTAGTGACACCAAAGTGACTTATATTGCTAATCTGGCATCTTTAAATTCTCAGTCCAGCACTGGAATAAAGTTTTTTAAATACACGATGAAAATTATGCATCGGATTATTATGCTCCGTATCCAAAAGTAACATTTTTAGAATTTAGTTGCTGAACATGTAGTCTAGAAGAGAAAGCCTATAAAAGATAGAACTGAGACACTAATAATTACAGATAATTGACTACAGTCTGAAGCAGTACTTTTTAGCACATAAGAAGACAATACCACTGAGAATTTTCTGGTTTCCACAGTCCATGCATGCTCTATTTCCTAGAAACTCATAGGCTTTTAAGACTTAACTGTTATTGCAGAGATTCAGGATTGGGGCAAAGTTTTGGTGTTTTACTAAAACTCACTAATAATACGTGTCAATAAGTTTTAGTTGAACAGTTGGGAATCTACAGCCTTAATTTCCTTTCAGGATATGGCCCACTCTTAGCTGTTCTGGGGGTGAACAGCAGACTGCAATCCAGAGTTTAACGTGCTGAATTGGCAAAGGGATGCCTATGGCCTGTGATGAGCACAAGCATCAGTAAAGAGAGGACGCAGTCTGTACACTTTTTGCACTAAACATACATGGAGTTAACTGCAACCTACCCACATCACATAGCAAAAAACTAAAAAATAGTCTTATCACATCTTTAATCAACTCTTTCTCTCATTATAGTCCCCCCCAAATAGTGTTTATTGTAACTTCTTGTTGGAATACGTCTAGCTGCTTCCCTGGGATGAGAATTCACTTGCAGGCACCTGTAGTACGTTTCAGATACTTGAGCTCTCCACACAGAGTATTTGTCCCGTTTGAAGCGCCCTTCCTCAACACTGCTGTGGCAACACCCTGCTCAGCCGTACCTTCCTGGCCGCTCTCGCTCTCCGTCCCTCGGAGACGTCGGCGCGGCTGCCTGGTCCGTCACGAACCTTCCCCGCCGGTGAGCGGAGAAACCGAGGCGCAGCTAAGGAATTACCTCACGGCCGTGGCACAGCTGCTGCCACCCGCGCAGCCGTCCCCGCCGTGACGCCAGCAACGCGAGGCGGGCTCCCCAAGGGATCAAGTACCGCGCCCGCCGTAGCCCTCTCCCCGCATGCGCGGCGCGGCCCGGGGTTGTCGTGACATTGGACGGGGGGAAGGGGCGTGGCCGCTGCCCCTCGCAGCACGGAAGGAGAGTGGGGCGGTGTCGCGGCCCGACCCGGCCCGTCTGCAGCGCTCGGCCGAGCGGGGACCGAGCGAGTGACGGGAGGCGGCCCCGGCGACAGCTGGCCGGGCGCAGGGCGACCTGTGGCAGCTAGCGGCAGCTAGCGAGCAACAGCAGCCGGGGAAGCCTCCGGGAGGGGCTGAGCCGTTGCAGGAATGAAGGACAGGCTGGCCGACTTGGCAGAGGTGAGGGTGAGGACTCGGGGCAGGTCGGGAACGATGGGGTGAGCAGGGAGACCCCTGAGGAAGGGGAACGGTGGGCTGAGGGGAGGAGCGGAGCGGGAGGGGATAAAGGCGGTGGTGCGAGGGCCATACGGACCCTTGTCGCCGCCTGAGCTAACGGTCAGCGGCGGACAGGCTGATGGTCTGCTGCGGAGCCAACGCCTCGGCCGTATCCCTGGGGGCAGGGAGGTCTCTGCCTGTCGCGCTGGGGCTGTTTTCCCGCTCCCTGCCTGGGGAGGGGGGCGGCTTCCTCCCGAGAGCCAGGGAGGCGCGTCGAGCCCGTGGATCTGGCAGCAAAGTTCAAGCTGCTCCGATTTTTATAGATCACCTTCCCCCGCTTCCTCCTGACCTCTGGCGCGTTTCAAACCTCAGCGTTTACAGTGACAAACCAGAGAACAATTTTGTTTTCGGTCTGGCCGTTCAGCCGATGACGAATGGATAAAGCTATCTGCAAGTTTTCCTTTCCGTGTATTTACAAAACGGTAGCTGGATATGTTTATACGGTCTTTTCCTTTCCCTTATTTGTGCTTTGAAAACAGTATCCTAAAAAAGAAGTGAGAGTTGGAGGGAGGTACCATCACGTCTGTCTTCAACAGGATATGGCTTGCTTAAAATAAAAGGAGATTTTATTTTATTTGTTTTTCTTGTAAAGAAATGGATGTGGAGAATACAGAGGAGTTCCTGTGGTAGTTGTAAGACTACATATTTTTAAAAGTTGGCCTTGTTGGTTGAGCTACATGTAGGTTTGTGGCTTGTAAGTTATATTTTCTAGAGCATTAAGAAAAAAAAAGTCAAACAAACAAAAAACCTCAAAAAACCCAGCAACAAAATTTTGGAAGCTCCATCACTTACAGATGGAATTTCCAGTCTCTTTTGTCTTCCTCTTCAAAAGGATGATTTGACATCTGAAAAGTTTTTGCATGGTTAGCTTACATCTTTACGTGAAGGATGTTTTGGAGTTCTGCCAAGAAAATGTGTCATGTCTTTCAGGTGTACTTCCCTTTTCCTGTTTCTAAACATTTCCAAGCTGTCGGAATACATGCCAGGTTTCTTGCATACTTCCCAGAAAGATGAAGTGGCAACAGTGATCTGAGTTGGCTTTTTAATTTATAATCCTGAACAGGTAGACTTCATTCAGCTGAGGGGAAGCAGCAGTGTTCTCTTGTACATCTGGATTTTAATTTAAAAAGGTCTCAAATGACAACCCCTACTCTCTCCCTGCTTTAATTATTATTAAAAGCTTTTAAATCACCTGTACGTAGAGGCTTTTAAGCCAGATTTAGTGTTTGGCATCTAACATTACTGTACTGTAGCAAGGTGGTACTTTAACTGAAACATTGCTGAAGCAGGCTTCTACTTGAAACACAATGGTCAGTATCCCCAAAGTGCTTCTTATGTTCATCGACATAATTTTCTCTGCCTGTAGAATCACAGAATGATAGGTGTTGGAAGGAACCTCTGGAGATGATCTAGTCTAACCCTCCTGCCAGAGCAGGTTAACCTAGGGCAGGTTGCACAAGACAGCATCCAAGAGGCTTTTGAATGATTCAAGAGATACAGATTCTACCACCTCTTTGGGCAGCCTGTTCCAGTGCTCTACTGTCCTGAAAGTAAAAAAAGTTTCTCCACATGTTTAGATGGGCCTTCCTATGTTCAACTTTGTGCCCATTACCTCTTGTCATTAGGCACCACAGAAAAATGGTGAATAATGGAAAATAAAGTTGCTTCCTCTTGTTTTCTAGCTAGAAAAGGTCTTGTACATGCATTTTCAGAAGATAGCAACCATAATTGTATTTGTCCACTTTTAGGGGATAATTTTAATGTCATTTCTACATTATTCTAAGAAGGCCAAAATTAATTTCTTTCATCTCTTTGAATTGTCCTTTGATACAATTAATTGGACAGTTGATCATTCCCAGACTGGCTTTAGTTATTTTGAGCACTAATGAGCATAAAGTTAAAAGAAGAATAAAAGGTTCTCTCTGAGCCAATGAGATGTTTTCAGCAGTTGTTGATGATAGGTATTTGCTGAAGAAAAAACAGCAGGGCAAGTCCATAGCAACGATTGTGTAAAATAGATTCCTAGCCTTCAAAGGTTTGCTGTTCACAGATACAAGTCCAGCTTAAAATGGCTTAAAAAGAGCTGTAGGATCTCTGTTCAGACACTCCGTTCAGCATGTTTGGCTAGTGTTAGATATCAAAGGTCTGTTAATAAAATTCATCAAATTTATGTTTTTGTTATCGTTCTTAAATGATTCAACAAAGAGGTGTAAACCATTTAAGATTTAAACCATTTCTGCCTAAACCTGGTATTTTAGATCTTGGGTTCAGGGTCTTGTTCATATGGCTTAAAGAGAGCTGTCAGTTGAATTCCATTTTTCTTGCTTGATGAATCATTTTGAAAATATGCTTTTTTCTATTTCTTTACTCTTGAGTGTTACTGAGGCTATCTTAGACATAACCTTTGAAAAATACATTTGTATTTGATTATAGTGTTTTTTTTTTTTTTAACAAGGACTGGAACTGAAATGCATTGGGTTTTTTTGTAAACTATTTCTTTCGCATTCACTTGGTGCCCTCAGAACTGTGTAGGAATGAGTAAAGAACTGCAAAGTCACAAGTTAAAATTGATAGAATTGGGTGGGATGGAAAAAAATGCAAAAGTATCCTTTTCAGAAGGAAGGAAACATTACTGGTTCTTTTTTCCTGAGCTAAGCTCTTACGTTAGTCTTTGTTCAAACATGGGATTTTCTGAAGATGACCTGTATGTTTTCCCTGCCACAACAGAATAAAGCAATTTCTCATAGACAGTCACCATGTGGTGTGTTTTCTGGTGGTACAATAATGCTACTAAATGCATGTTAATGATTGACTTGCAAAGCTGCCTGACAGACTTCCTTGGCCCTCTGTAAGCTCTTCTTAGCTATTCTGATAGAAAAAAATTTATGGAAACACTGATGCTCTGAGGAGAGACTGGAGCATTCTGCAGTCCACTCCTTAAGTCTGATGCATTGAGATAGTGGTGGTCAGTTGCAGCTTTCTGGGGGAACACATAGATCTGGACTGAGAAACAACTAACCCTGAATGAAGTTCCAATGATGAGTAGTCCTTATGGTTTTAGTTGAAAAACTGGTTTAATTTTCAAAGGTCGATAATTAATTTATTAGGATACCTCAAGCTAGAATGATTCCTGCAATTCTGTAAGGGATGGGGCATGTCAAAAGCTTCATAAACCATCAGACTAGCTCCTACATGTAGCTGAGAAATTACATTGTCTGAATATGTGTTGTGTCGTGTAAACCAACTTCTGAGGGACCTTTATACATTTTATACGTCTATGAAAGTTTATGGAGTTGTGTGGCCTGGACTTTAGTGCCAAGGTCGAGGTATGAGCTGCAAACAGATTTCGTGAGATCGCTCTTGGCATTGACGTGAAAGTTTTTTTGTGATAATACTTACATTGGGGAGATAAGATCTAGGAGAAACAGTATGTTTCTGCTAAACTTACTGATAAAAGCAAGCTCTTGGTTGAATTGCATGCTTCTCAAAAGAAGGTGCATCACTGAAGTTAGAGAATTAGCAAATGAGCTATACTTTAGGTAAGTGATGATCTAAGAACAGTGAGAGCAGAGGTTGACAAGCCATCAGGTGTCTCAGGTGATGATGTTCCAAGTCGGCTGTCCTTTCACAAATTGTAGTGGGCAAATTGATCTGTCAGGGTGGCATTGCAACCCTGAAAGTGAAATGAACATGAAACTGACTGCAGGGTGGATAATCCCTTCAGGCTGGTGTCCACAAACTGGACTTTCATTTGTTTAAGGTTCTCTTAAGTGTTTAACATGTTACTAAGATCATCTGACTCAGCCAAAACCTGGCATACTGAAGGAAGGAATTAAATGTCTTTAAAAGTGTAGCTCATTCAAATACTAACTTGGAACTGGTAGCTTTGTAGCACTGCAGTGTCTTGAATGGGTAGAAGTTTGACTTCATTTGGACATAGGCTTCCTCATTTAGTTGTATTAAGCAAGACTTTTAATTGATTACAAACCTTAAGGACACATCCTTTAATACTGAGTTCTAGCAATCACCTCCCCAAAATGAGTAACTACAGTCTTCAAGGACACACAGCACTGAGTGATTGGAGGATGGTCCAGGAGACAAGAACATCTGAATTTCTGTGTATCAGTGTGTGGCATTATGATTTCCCCTGCGCACTAAGCCAGATGATTTCTTACAAACATCATCATAGGGCTTTGTGCAGTCCCTGAATTTACAGGAAGGGAACTGTCACAGAGTGGAAGTAATTGCTTTCCTTGAACACTTGGAGAGCTCTTGTTATGCATAGATCTTCTTTGAGTATAACCTTCTTTATTAAATAATAGCAGTGTCTGAAATTGGATTAAATGGCAGAATTGTCATGCATGTAATAGACTTCCCATCTAATATAAAACCATAAACAAAGGGCTTAGTGGGTCATAGGATCAGGGTATAGGAGTAGAGAGTGAGTGCTAGAAGGTCAAAGGCAGAGGGGCTTGTGTGAAAAGAGTCCTGGACATGAAAATCCCTTGTTTTTTCTGGCAGATAACCCATTGACAGTATGGTACAACAGTATTTTGTTCTGATTTTAATTTAATGCAGTTCAAACAGTCTGTGCTCTACAGAGGGAACTAGAGAATATGCAAGCTGAAGCTTTGCCTTTATAAGATGCACGCTAATTCTCTTTGATAAAATTTGAATCTCATTTCTTGTCAAGATCCATGTATTCTGGGCTAGCTGAAGTGTGACTCTGGGAACATGTGCCCTGGAGATCTGTGAGAGCCTGTCAACTCGAGCTCCTGCCTCCTTGGCTGCTATTCTAAGAGTTGATCCATTATGTAATGCATGTATAGTTTAGTGTAGTGTAATTATGTCTCAATTGG
This sequence comes from Indicator indicator, assembly GCF_027791375.1. NCBI lineage: Eukaryota > Metazoa > Chordata > Aves > Piciformes > Indicatoridae > Indicator > Indicator indicator. Next base: position 5,813,214 of record NC_072035.1, read on the forward strand.
TGTGCAGAGGCAGCCTTGAAAACACCTGAGGGCAAAACTAGTAAGCAGACGTTGATAGCTTTTTGTTTTAGCTTTCATTAGATGTTTAGCTTATTGCATCACAAGACAGTCATCAGCTCCTCGCCTAGTATTTCTTCGAGAGGGTTGGATTCACCTCAGTAAACTTAATATTATTTTCAGTTTGTGGAATTCAGTGTGGAAGTATCTTTATGCTATGAGAGAACGTTCATGTACCAAATTGTGTTTCAATAATTTTTATGACAAGTCATGAAAACTGAGGGCTGGTTCTGTCCTGAAGTTTACAGGAGTTCATACCTTAGTACTCACAACTTTGTGGTAGTCAAGGGACTTTCTCTGGACTTGTGCTTATTTGTTTTTAGATTCCAGTCCTCAGAAAAAGAAAACTTAATTTTTGACTTTGCATATGGTTGGCAAAAATGTGCAGCACTAGCAGCACTGTGAAAAAAGTCATTATTTCAGACCAGCATCCTGAGTTTTACTTCATAATGTGTTTTGCTGCCTTTTACAGGGTAAAGGAAATGAAGATGGTGAGACAGTTATTATTGAAAAAGACCATTTCATGGATGACTTCTTCCAACAGGTAAAGTTATATTTTTCACCATGCATTAAAGACTGACAGGTTTTTCTCTGTGCCTTTTAAATTTCTTTAACAATAATAAAATAGTGCAAACTGTTTAAGTATCAATGTTTCTGCTGGAATTTCTGTCAATGTCAATTACAGACATTGCAATGAAATACTTTACAATTTTTGTTACCAATGATTTTTCTTTTTAGCCATTGCCTTAAATTACTGTAATGTTTTCATTATGATATTTCTCTTCCTCTAGGTTGAGGAACTTAGAAATAACATAGCAAAAATAGCACAAAATGTGGAAGAAGTGAAGAAGCAGCACAGCATTATCCTGTCAGCACCAAATCCTGAAGGAAGTGAGTATTGCTTTTCTTAGATATCAGATGTGTGTGGCAAGATATTCTGAAATACTTTTGCTTGCTTTAGCTATCTATAGGAATAGAAAACTTCAGATGTTCAGATTGCAAAATCTAACACAATGTGTTTATTTAAATGTTTTCATATTTAATGTTGAAATAGTATTTTAATTTGCCTTTTAGTACCTTTTTTAAGTCTCATTTGAGTAAATACATTTTCAGATTATTTGTGGCATCATTCAAACTTTTGCTAGACCAAAACGCTTGAAATTGATTGTCTTCAGAAACTTAATAGGCTAGTTGCATTTGTTTTAATCTGTGAAAATGTTCGAATTGTCAGCTGAATCCCATGCAGTAGAGCCATCATCTTCTCTTTATTCTTTAGTAGGGGCAAGATCCTAACACTAGTGCTACAGCCAGCTGCTTCAGCAGTAATAAGAGTCTCATGCTGGAGCACTATTTTTAGAGGCCGTAACCCCAGAGCTGACAGTGATGATGTGCTTTCTGAACAGAGAACTTGAAATTTTAGGGAACTTGACCAGAAAGTTCTCAACTGTTCTCAACACTCCTTAGTTCAAGACACGTCTGGCTTCATGGGCAGCATTTAAGGAAAAAGGAGGAAAAGATGCTCAGATGTTTTTGTGGAATATTACACTGCTACCTCAAAATTTATCTTGATGAAAACTGAACTTTGGATGTTAGTTTTTCTTTTCCCCCTGTTTTCTTTGTTTCTGCACGGGCATATGTTGGTATTTCTACAAATGATTCTGCAGACTGCTTTTTGTTGTAGCAATCATATGCAGCCAGTGAATCTCAGGTTTAATAAGAGTTGATCTGAACGTTTAAAATCTGCAGTCTCAGCTTTTATCAACCTGTGTTTGTACTGATGTTTGTGCTCAGTAATGCATCTGAATTGTGTAGGAATGTGACATTGCTTGTAAGTGATGTTATATACTCTTATGAATTTAGTGTCTTCAATAAACCAAGTAACACTAAGTTCTGCATGAGTACTCTGGAGAGTATTCTGCAACAAATACAGGCTGTGCCTGGTGGAGTTGTGTTGGTAAGTGTCCATGATAAACAACAGAACTAAAAATATGTGAGATGTATTTGTATTTTCTCTTGATAGATTTCAGTGAACTTTCACTGTGATCAAAAGCATTTCCCAAGTGTAAGGGCCTGTCATAAGAAGCAGGAATCTGCTGGTAGGCTGTTATAAAAATCATATTTTAAGTACTTAGGAGTATGTAAAACTTTTCTGCATGGTTGTTACTGAATAGAGTTATGAAATTGCAAGGTGGAGTTGTAGATGGGTTACTATTGTCAATCATTAATAGTTCTAAAAAAGAAATAGTTAATTTTTTGGTTTTGTGATGTTGGTTTTTTTTAAGGAACAAAGGAAGAACTTGAAGAATTAAATGAGGAAATAAAGAGGATTGCTAATAAAGTCCGAGCCAGGTTAAAGGGTAAGTTGTGAGGAGAAAGAAAATTACTGTCATTTGGAATTATTCAGGATGGTAGCCATGTTACAAACTTAATGCATTGCAGCTGGACTCCTAAAGGCAAAAAGCTGCATAAATTGCAATAAAGAGGAGGGAGAACTTCCCAACTAATGTCAGTAGCATATCATCCATTACTTTATTCCTCTATGGCAAGCTTCACTGCTGGTAAATACCAGGTCTCAACACAGCCTAGTGTGTGGAAGAGTACAAAAAGCTTGCTTGATTTCAGAAAGAACCCAGAAAGTTGTACAAATGTATTCTGCAAGCAAAATGCTAGGTTTTGTTCATGGTGTTTTGGAAGAAAATTAACTTGAACTGCAAAAAGACAATCTCCATGGCATAAGTGCCTATAAAGGGAGTTGCTTTAGAGCTTCTATTTTAAATTCAGACTAGCTAATTTTGCTGTGGTTTTCTCATGTGAGCTGTCTTACTTGCCAAGCATAGGTTTTGAAATGTACTGAGTGTTTTAACGTTACTTTATTACAATTACTATATACATTTATCCTTCCACAAACACTAGGGTATGCTGTTTATTGTTTAAGCTGTAAGAACAACCCATTTTCTTACACCTTTTGAAATTCTCCCATAGTAATAGACAGTAGTGTGACTGCTAAGAGTATTGAAATAATTACTGTGTTTTAAGAGCTACACCAACTATCAAAATGATTTTAAGTTGATGTGTATCTGTCACTGCCACTCGCCTCTGAAATGTTCAAAGGTATCTATGGGGAGCTTGTGCATGAAGAAGGTAATAATGAATAGGATTTATGAAGTAACTGAGCTATACTATTAAGTAATTATACTGACTATTTACTCGTATTTATGTGTTCTTAGCTATTGAACAAAGTTTTGATCAGGGTGAAAATACTAATCGGACATCAGTGGACCTCAGGATAAGAAAAACACAGGTATGATCACTTAATAAGCTTAAAGAAAATAAAAGGATTCTAGTAAATCCTAGACTGAGTTTGATTTTTCTGCAGTAGTTTCAGAACTTCATGTTCTGTTTTGTTGGAGTAGAAATACCACTTTCAGTTGTTGTGCAGTAGTATTTGCTGTATCCAAAAAAAAAAAAAAAATCAATAAATGTTTCTGTTCCACATTTTTAAATCCTTGAAAAACAGCACTCTGTATTAGCTCACAAGTTTGTGGAGGTCATGACGGAATACAACGAGACCCAAACTCTCTTTCGAGAACGCAGCAAAGGTCGGATACAGAGACAGTTAGAGATAAGTAAGTGACCTGAATATGCTTCTTAAAAAAATACCAATTGTTTTGTTAGTAGCTCCCTTGTTTATTACTTAAAGATGGGACAAAGCATCATACATCTTGGACATGTCTTTGGATCATGTGAGGGGAAAAAAAATATTTTACCATATTAATCTTAGATACTGCTCTCAGAACAGCTGTAAAGAAAAAGAGAGAAAAGTCACAACATGTTTTTAATAGTGAAAATTACTAAAGAAAATACCTTTTTCCTGTGTTTATATTTATTTTCAATGTTACAAAGTTTAAAAAAGACATTAGGAAAGGCTACATTCTGAATATGGCAATGTTATTAAAAGCTATTCCAGAATTAACATCCTAAACAGGGCAGCATCTCTTTTTTTCTGCTGTGCTGGTTTTGTCAATAAGAGCATTTGCTGAATTCAGCTTGCACGAAATGAGTGGTGCCATTGTATGTACTAATAGGTTTTTGATTGGCTCACATGTGACTTGCTTCATCATTGATTATTACAAGGAGTATTGAGAAAAGTACCTGACTCTGAACTTACAGCATCTGCCTTAGAAGGTGTCTAAAACCAAAATGTATTAAAAAGCCTTTTTAAACATCTTCCCTAAAAACAAATACATATATTGTTGAAATAGGAAATGCACACAGAAAAGTTTAAAAATTAGAAGACAACTACTTTTCACCTGCTTCTCAAATTTATCATTAAACTCTGAAGCTAACGGTTTAATTCAGTGTTTCAGTAAAGTTACATTCTTCTTTGCCTATACATTTGAGGGAAGGAACCCTGATACCTCAGGACCTGGATCTTTTAAGTTAATGCTGTTATTACCCAATTAGAGCCTTTAACTTTTCCTCAGCACTAAAAACATTATAGCAGGTTTTGCAGCATTTGTGGGTATTAACATCAGAAAGTAACATTCAAACTGTAGCTTTCAGCTGATAGGACAGAATTGTTAAGTTACTGCAGATTTTCTGCTTTGCATGGGGAAGAACAAGAATTCGTATTTAATTTTTAAAACTCTATATAATACAAATCACTTCAATGTGGTGTGTAAGTCCTATTTGCATTGGTCATACCAGTGTGATCAATAGGATTCAGTTTGCTTAAACATGAAATAATGAACTGCATCGATTGTTAAATGTATTATGAAAAGTAGAAGATACATTATGGGTAATCAGCTTCTCCATGTGGAATATGAATGTCATCCTGTGCTGGTAAAATCTAATTTGTGTAAAGATTTTATTGCCCCCCTCACTGATGGGAAGTGAGTAAATTAGGTGTCACTGTGATATGATTGAAGAGGTAAATATTGAATGTTACATAAATTACTCTATCTCAAGCTCTTCCTTTTGAGGAGCACTCCACTTAACAAGGTTTATATGTACGTTGTAAATGATTCTGATCAAACTCCTCAAACAAAACACCACCCCCTCCAAAAAAAAAGCCAACAAGGATTTTTTTATCAATAGTTTGCAGTCAACCTTTTTTTTTTTTCCTTTGAACTGTCACCCTTCTCATATGGTAACATTCAATGTTCAATAATGAGTAAGTGATGGTATGTGAAGTGCTGTTGTTTTTATCCTAGCTGGAAAGACCACCACTGATGAGGAACTGGAAGAAATGTTAGAGAGTGGTAATCCTTCAATTTTCACTTCTGATGTATGTATTTCTGGTCCAGTTACGTCTCTTCTGTTCTACTACTTCTGCTATTTAGTAAGCATGTCAGCACATTCTTACTTATGTCTGTATCTTTTCTTTCATTCTCCTGAAGATTATATCAGACTCTCAAATAACTAGGCAAGCTCTGAATGAAATTGAGTCACGTCACAAGGATATTATGAAACTGGAATCTAGCATCCGGGAACTACATGAAATGTTTATGGACATGGCAATGTTTGTGGAGACTCAGGTAAATGAACCAATTCAAACACATTTTTGTAAGTGGGATGTATTCCCCTCCCACCCAGTCTTCCTCTTTGAGGCGTGCAGGAACAATCACGTGTTCAGATAATACAGACTTTGAGTGTCATTAATTGTGATTAGAATATATGGAAGCTAATCACTGCAGGGTTTTTGGTTTGTTTTTGATAAATGTACAATCTAGAGGTGCTTGAAGTATATACTATGAGTAACTAAGCAGAGAGTTTGAGTTGGTATATTTAATATTTTCTTCAACATACTTATATTGCAGCAGGCTTGAACATTTTGAGCATGTTTAGAAACAGCTCTCTCCTAGAATGTTGGCTAGTATCATGGGAATCTGGAGTTCTCAGAGACTTGTGGTAGAATAAAACATGCATTAGCAAGGATGTGTCTAGCTTGCACATAATACAAAGTACAGTTACTACTGTAATTAACATGAATGTAAAGGGATTGACAGGTCATTCAAGTTGTCTCATATTCATAAGCTTTGTCTTGACATGTACATAAATTCGTTCTGTTTGTAGTCCTTGCATACCAATTATCTAACAGAAATCTCTTTAACTTCTGTTCTTGAAATCCCTTCACTTTGAAGGAAAGTGAAAAGAATAATGTTCAGGAGAGGAATTTTTCTGAAAAGTATTTTCTTTTTTTTTTAAATTGGGATTTGTTCTAGAATTCCTAGGAGTTACTTTGAAACTTAAGTATTTCCAAGACAAATTGGTAGCACTTTTCTTTTGAATTAGAAATGAAAAATGTTACTTTGTGCATCATTCTTTAATGCTTTGCTGTTTACTGCTGCTGATTATTTCTTCTGATGGACAGAAACACAGGTAATAGACTTACTGTGACATTTCACTAATCCTCCATTTCATTACCAAATTTCATTCATCATAATTACATTAAACTTGTTATGTATTCTAAACATCAGTTTTGAGGAACTTTTGAAGTTGTTACATGTGTGCATTTTCTTAGATAACTGTTCAACCTTGTATCAAAATAGTACCCTTTCCCACTTCCAGGCACATCAGGGATTTCTGATCTCTCTAGTGTGTCAGTTTTAGTTTTAGCTGTTAAAACATATCTTGCATTCAAAGATATGTTTTCAGGTGTTCAGTATTTTTTCCTGCAAAAGGGAGAAATGTGCTTGTCCTGCCCATGAATGTTCCTTGTTTGGTTGTAACTTTGAGCCCTTGCTTCTCATTCCCTTTTTCATTTACACATCAAAGTAAAAAAAAAAAAAAAAAAAAAAGTCAGCCACTAATATGTAAATGACTCATTTGTTCAAAATAATTGTTGATGTTTTTTAGCCTTTCATCTCTTAGGTGCATTAAACAAGGATCCATGGATTCTAATAATATTTTTTCTTTGTTTTTATTTTCAAAATTTCCTCTTAAGGGTGAAATGATCAACAACATAGAAAAGAACGTGATGAATGCATCAGATTACGTTGAACATGCAAAAGAAGAGACAAAAAAGGCAGTTAAATATCAAAGTAAAGCACGAAGGGTATGCTGTCTTTCTCTATTGTGCTAGTCGCAGTATGAACCTTCAATTTTAGCTGATTTTGTTGTTGTATTCAGCCTTTCAAGGTAGAATTAAAATGCATATATTACTTTTTTAGTAGTTACGATATTTAAAATTAGATTAGAAAACATAGCTGTAAATTAGTATATGGAGGAAGATTTACCAAAGGATTTTAAAAAGATACAAAAAAACACCCCAACCCCACAGAACAAATCAGAACATTTCCACTGCAAATTGATTTGTTATAGTTAATAATAAAAGATATTACCAGTAGAGGACAGGAAAGTCTTGTACTACAAAGAGACACAATCAAGCACAAATACAATAGGTTCACAATTTTCCACTTAAAAAGCTGTTGATAGAGAGTAAAAACCCCAAAAGAATATACTATGCTAGTAGAAAAATTCACAGGTGCTTATTACCAACTACCATGATACCTTAAATTATAGTAAGGCTCTAATCTTAAAGGTTTTTGGATCTTTCTCACTGCTAAACTTACCTGGATTTGTAGCTATTAAATCACCATCTTAGCAGGAAAATTTCCAGTTTTGCTGAAGCAGGTTTACTTAAAGAAGTCCATCTGTAATTGTTCTGTTTACAGACAACTCCTTCTGTACTCTTGTAAAAGTTCTAGATTAAGGGGATCTTCACCCTGGAAAGGGTGTGACGTTAAACCTCGACACTCAAGTTTGGGGAGAAATTGAGTTCAAAATAATATTGAGGCATTTTCCATGGGCATGGAAATTTGTTTCAGTATGTCTTTTTCCATCAGAAAGCCAAAAAATGTATTCTGAAATCCAAGTAGCTTATTTTTGTATTTTATGATTGTAAGGTGAAGTGTTCCTCTGACACTGTAATTTTCCCTTTTGAGATGCTGTGCAATTTCGTGAGGCTTTTTATTGTGAGTTGGATTTGAGAGAATAATACAACTTTAGAGAGAGAGATCTACAGACAGATAACCTGCCTGGCTAATTTTTTAACAAATATCTAAGAAGTGTCAAGAGAGCCCATTTAATGTATTTTTTAAATTATGATTGTATCTGATAACCATATAGGTATTAATGACACCTGTAAACACTGTTTTAAAGATGCTTATTCATGTGCATGCAAGAATGCACAGACACTTTTATCTCAACTTGAGAACAGTCCAAGCTTTAATGGGTGTGGATCTAAAAACTATTGTAGAAAATTGAAAGTAAAAGCAGATCTCAGTGTGCTTAATATTAAAAAGTAATAATACTTTGTTTCTTGACAGAAAATGTGGATAATTATCATTGTGTCATTGGTGTTGATTGCCATAATTGCTCTAATTATTGGTTTGTCTGTTGGTGTTCGGTGATGCTTGGATAATCTCAGCATGCATGACTTCCTGCCAGTCTGGCAGTAAGTAACTAATCAACTAATTTTGCTCTTGTTTTACTCTGGTGACTTGTAATGTTCTACTAACCCATAATATCTGCACAGTAAGTATTTGGGGGGTGGGAGGGGGTGGCAGGCTTGAGATGCATTGGTGGATCTTGTCTGTCTCTGCATCCTATGAAAATGCTGTGCATGGGAATATTGAAAACTGACATCTAGTGGTAAGATGCTAAATTTACAGAATGCAATTAAACACGGGAGGAAATGAGAGCAAAAAAATCCAATTAATTGTCTTGCAGTCCTTTGAATTTTTATCATACTGAAAGTTCACACCAGCAAACAATCTGCGTAAGATATGGAATACTGGTTACACTTGGAAAATCATCAAATGGGGGTTTCTGTGGTTTTAAGTAAAAGATGTCTGCAGCCTTAAAGTTGGCTATTACACCTTGCAGAGCATCCTAAAATGTCTCACTGTGAAGCTATTAATACTACACTAAATAAAGTGGTGGGAAATAATAACATATTTGGAAAAGAAAGTCTGCAAAGATTCCCACTGGAATTTTAGGATATAAATTTGAGAATTCTTTTAATCTTCCAATTTTTGCTGTACTAATCTACCATTTCTTGTCAAGATAACACCTAGTGAGGCTAAGCAAAAATCCACTATTAACTCTTTGTAGTCCAGTGAAAACTCAGCTTTTTTACATATAGTATCTTCAAGCTATATATTGAAGTACCATGAGCAGGCTGTCACTTCAGACAGCTAATCATGAATTGTTTCCCATACTAAGAAGCTTTTAATATCAAAGTTTTTAGTTTTGATAAGGTATCTTCTCAGCTGTGATGACAGGATTTACTACATCATTGCTTATAGTCAGAAATACTTGACCTAATATCAAACTTTGATGCATTTACATAGAACCTGTCTTTTTCCCTTGCTGCTCTTCTGAACTGTAGCCTACCTAAACCTAATGCTTTTACGGACCTTTTATTGAATTCCACTAAGTGCAATTGCAAAGGTTTGAGCAGGCTACAAATATTTATCCAAGGAGGGTGGCAGTGAGCAGTGTTACTATGCTTGGTCTTGACATAGATAAGTAAATATTCACCGGTGCATGGTTCTATATGTAATGTACTCACAGAAGTTGGCTATGAGTAGTAAGCCTCAGTGAAGCAAAATGCAGAAATGTTATAGCCCTATCATGTAACTATGGTTACGTGTATGTTACAAAGATTACTTACTGTTGTGATTTCCTGTCATTAATCTTTAGAAAGAAAATCTAGACACTCAGATGGAATATCAGTATTAAGTTTCTATGTCCGTGCATGTATTTAAACAGTTTTGTATCTGACAATTTATTCCAATCTCAACTTTTCTCTGTGTTTTTGTTTTCAGAAATTGATGTTCATAATTATATGTGTAAGTGTATTGCTTCTGATACTTGGAATTATCCTAGCAACAACACTGTCATAGCAAGCACATTCCAAGAGTTTATGAACCTTCAGAAACTCCAAAATTCATCTTCAGGAAAACCAAACATTTTTTAATATATGATGCCTTACGCTGTTCCACGAAGATGACCTATTACTAATGGTTTAAAAACAAAAATCACTTTTACTGTTTACTCATACATGAATATCAGAATGTATTAGGATACGTATGGATTTTCATCATAAACTATACATTTGTAAGACTGAAACTTAATTGTTTTGAACTAAAGTAACTTAGGATTTGTTTTCATATCTCAGGGTTACAGACAGTTTAAATAGGGAATGGAAAGACTTCAGTTTTGACAGTTTGGCTTTTTTCCTATTGCTAACGTAATTCTAATAATGAATTTTAGTACCCTACTAGTGCTGTTCTTGTTAGCACTCTTGTGAATGTTTTTATGAGATGTAGCCTTGTCTTTAAGTGTATTAATTATTTAGTAACCATAAACTATCTAAACTTTATACTTAACAAAATTTGCATCAACAAGTGCTAAAATATTTTATCCTGAAAGGCTACTTATTTAACTGTCTGCCTGCCACTTCAGAAGAAAAAGCTAAATTTTTGCACTTTCCAGGTTGTGGTGTTACTTTCTCTTCCAACATGACTAAGGTCAATTACTTTAAATATTTCCTTGCCTTTACAGTAAAAATGGAATTGTAACATTTCTGGTAAAAGAATGCAGTAATGAAGTGTACCAGATTTGAACCTGAGCAGATAATTTTACAGATAATCTTTGTGGAACGTGGATCAGTTTAGCCTTAGTGCTCATATGACAAAAATAACTTTAAAAGTCAAGATTTCTTACTCAGAAGCTTGCTAATGTTGATATGTGAATACAGCACATAGCGATAAACTCCCTTAGAACAGTCTGAGATGTAATACAAAATAAGACACTGATTTGTTATGTTATATAACATATATGAAGTGTTTTAGTATCTATACCCTTGTTGCAATGCTAGCTTGCAAGACTTGAAAGCTTGAAAGACTTCAACTGTAACCAAATAACTGCATTTTATGTTACAGGTTATTTTTGTATTTTTGTGTGTAAAATATTTGTAACTTAAATTTTTGACTCCTCATTGTTTAAGGATACCCATGTAGATATGTAGATACAGTTACACTGTAAAAGCATTAGAGGAAAGTATGTGTGCCTTTTTAAAACAGTCTAAAGCTGTTGTTGTCAATGTTAGCTTCAATAACGTGATCCTGAAAGCCTAAAAGCTTAAAATCCTTAAGCCTATATTTTGTTGACAGTGTCTGAGATCACAGTTACTCAGTAAACCATAATTCAGTCTGTTGACTTAATGAAATTGAGCAAAGTTTACAATTTATATTGTATATATTAATATTCTTGCTTTGCTGTCCAAATACACTGTGAATGTGCTGGAGCTATTCAGATGTCAAACTTGTTTCTTTCTTTTTTTTTTTTTTTTTAACAAATACAATTATTGATCTTTTTGTGAGTCAGCCATAAAGAAGTCGCCTGAAAAATTTTGGCTTCAATTATGAACAAATTTCTTTACCTCCAAGTCCAGAACACTCACCGATGTTTGTAATGAAGTTTACAGGCAAAGTAAGGAAAGATTGGTTGCTTTAGTACTCATTCTAGGTAAAATATATTTTTAATCTATAGTTTTCTAGATTTTTATTATAAATATTATTTATACAGATACACAAATTAGACTTGGGGGGGAAGGAGGGACTGGAAATCAGTTCTGCTGTTTAACAGCTGGTTACTTAAAATGAACCCCCAAATCCCATCCTGTTGAATTTTTTTATTTATAATGCAATAGTTTGCCCATTAAGACCAGAAATTTGAGTAGGCCACTCCATACTTGTTATATAGCTGCCTCAATGAGTTTGTTTTAAAACAAACAAAACTTGTTTTCCACATGAACCTTTTTGTTTTGTTACTATTGGAGAGGAGTAATTCTCTAACCTATGCACTAATAAATTTGTCTAAATATCTTGTGGCTGTTATTGTGACCTTTGTTTACAGTATTTGAATAAGGCTGGTATGTTTTTATTATGACAAAACGTCAGCTACCTAGGCCAGTGAAGGCAGTGTATTTCCTGAAACTTTACCAAAAGGGACTAGTGCTCATCTCCTTCTGGGGCCTCTTCTCCCTTATCTTTCTTCTCTGTACATCACATGGTGAGGCACATGAGCCTTTCTTGTTACTGCTCTACTAAGTGCAATACCAGTGTCAATACACCCGCGTTCAGCAGTCTCGCAGGGCTGTTTTCTCCGAGGGCTCCCGAATGCTCAGGCGCAAGGATGGGTGCAGGTCAGGCATTATTTGTTCCGCAGCCTGCCTCTGCCAAAAACCTTACCTGAGCACCAGGTGCTGGGAGCAGGTGCAGAGGCGGTGTCTGCATGTGGACTTTCCTTCGGTTTAGCGTGGTGAAAGCCAGAAGCCCAGCTGGGCTCATGCTTAGTGAGTAGTGTAAGAATAGCTGCCTCTCCCCTACGTCCGCCAGTTAGGACCGGGCATTCCCACGCCTCAACGCGGGGCTGGACCGCGGCTCCGCATCAGCCGCGGGAAAGAGCAGCAGTCGCCCCACCTACCAGAGCGGCACCGAGGCTGCTCGTCCGGCGCCAGCGGCTCCCGCAAGCCCGGGCCTCCCGCAACCGCCCAACCCTCCGTCGTGCACCTGCCTTCCGGCTGGTTCCGCTGCTGCAGCGCCGCACGACACTGACGGAAAATAAGCAGGCGAGGGGCGGGTTGGGGCGGCACCGGCCTGGAGCAGCCCTGGGCGGCCGTGCTCATGGCTGTGCTATGGCCCTCGTTCCTGCCGGGCCTCCCGCTGCAGTATCCGTGGCAGTGCCTCCGCCTGTTCCCCCCGCCCCCCCACACTCCAGGAAGGACATTGAGGGGCTGCAGCGGGTACAAAACTGGTGAAGAGTCTGGAGAACCGGGCTGGTGCGGAGCAGCTGAGGGCACTGGGCTTTTTAGTCTGCAGAAGAGGAGGCTAAAGGGAGACCTCTTTGCTCTCTACACCTCACCGAAAGGCGGTTTGAGCCAGGCTCCAGCATAGGTCTGTTCCATGTGAGCAGTCCTCCTAGTAACAGACTGCTCCAGAGCGGTTGCCACGTAGGAACAGAAGTCCTGCCAGCAAACGTACTCCAGCCTGGCTTTCTCTCCACAGAGAACAGGTCTGTCAGGGTATTGCTCCAGCACAGGCTTCCCACAGGGTCACAGACGTCTTTGGGTGCATCCACTTGCTCCAGCCTGAAGTCCTTCATAGACTGTAGTGGGACGACTTCCCTCGCTGTAGACTTCACCCTGTGCTACAGTGGAATATCTGCTCTGGCACCTGGAGCACTTGCTCCATCTCCTTCTTCACTGACTTTGTTGTCTGCAGGGCTGTTTCTCTCAAGATGCCCACTCCTCTCCATACTTGCAATTGCTGACATGCAGGGTTTTTTTTCCCCCTTCATAAAATACCTTGTCTCAGAGGTGCTGCCACCATCACTGATGAGCCTGAGCCTTGGCCATTGACAGGAGCTGACATAATTCTGGCATCCACATAGCCCCTTCCACTACCAGAACCTTGCCACTCAAACCCAACAGAATCACACAGATGCTGCAAGTGCTCTGTGAGTTCTTGAAACTGCATACACAGGGTATCATCTGAAAATGCTGCTGGAGGGGATACACTTAACAAATACATAATGCTGCATAAAAATTTGTAACTCTTCGAGGCCTGAGCCTGGTTTTGGTGTAATGCTGGCTACATAAAGGAGATGCATCATCTCTAATATTACTGGTTCTGCACTGCTCTCTGACTTCAATCTGTTCATACTATCTCCTACCTGAAATGAATCTGTCCAGCTTCAACACCCAGTTGCTCTCCTTTAAGATAGTGATTTTTCAGAGCAATCTCCTATTTTGTCCAGAGTTTTTCAGGTTAATTAAGCAGGACAATGTTCCTTCCATGCTGGTGAATATCAATATAACTAGAATAGAAAATAAGTTTCTTATTAGTCTCCATTTATTATTATCTGTGATTTGTCAAACTTCTTTAAAAGTGCAACAGCATTAATTGCTTTGCAGCTGTGGATGAAGAGCATAGAAACATCACAAAAATTCTCATCATTTAACAGGATTCTGAAGTGGTAGGGGACAAGTTGTCTTTCAGTTGGTGAGCCCAAGTTCAAACAGTTCCAAATTTCCTAATAACCTCCATTGCTACAGGGTTTTTTTAATGCTATTGCAAGTTAATGATCTTGTCATGAATGCTTTTCACATAGAACAGTTGAAAAAGGGATGTATTACTATTTTGCATTTTGTTGTTGTTGTTTTGCTTGAAAAAACATGACCTTTTATTTGCATTTTACAATAAACATATCAGAATCTAACAGAAAATGTTTATTATTATACACAGAAATGTGTATTATATACAACAGAAATTTAATGTTATGTACATCAAGGAGCCTGGAATTAGGAAAAAAAATAATTAAAAAAATTTAAAAGCTTTGCTTGTATTGATGTAGAGAATTATTTTTAAAGTTCTTCTTTAGCCATAGTGTTTCTGTACCTCAGTCATGTGTCTAGTCTGATCTATGCATAATTTCAAGATGACTGCACTATGTGTCATATTTTGTGAATTTGCATTGACATATTTGCCAGCTCTGTATCAAATGAAGGGGAAAGAGCTAAAAAAAAGGCAGTAAACAAATTGGTAACATCATTTTGTTCTGGACATGAAACAAACATTTCTTATGAGGGAAGGGAAGGGAAGGGAAGGGAAGGGAAGGGAAGGGAAGGGAAGGGAAGGGAAGGGAAGGGAAGGGAAGGGAAGGGAAGGGAAGGGAAGGGAAGGGAAGGGAAGGGAAGGAAGGGAAGGGAAGGGAAGGGAAGGGAAGGGAAGGGAAGGGAAGGGAAGGGAAGGGAAGGGAAGGGAAGGGAAGGGAAGGGAAGGGAGTGAACGAACTAAAGTTGTTTCAAAAAAATACCTGTCTATTCTACTTCTCTGCTCTGTAGTGTGAAACAGAACATATTTTGAGGGGGTGAAGGAATTTTGATAAATACCAGACTGATAATAAAATTGAATAATTTTAAATAAAATTTAGAAGACCAAGGGAAATGAAGAAACTGTTGCCTCTGAAGAAGGATGTTGTTCTGTATAAAAGTGATATTATTTAAAACCCCACAGCCTTGCGGACAGTTGTGCTTAGCGTAGCCTTGAGAGAACAGTTTGGTTTGCATCTGGGGTTTGGTTTGGGTATTTTTGGGGGAGAATGGTGCTGAATGAGGGCTAAAGGCTTAGGTTACCCAATGTTAAATTTGGCCTGTATGCAACTTCTGAAAATAACCATGGCATTCTTCCTTGTGCTGCAGTCAGTGGGGCAGCCTTTGCACCTGTGGATCAGCTCAGTCCCTTCTGTCATGTACAGTAATTGGCTGCTGGGTTATGTAGTGCCATTTGCAGCCTCTTTTAGCCACCTCTGTCAAACATGCTGAGTCCTTCTGTCTGTAGTAGAGCACTTACAAATGAGCTTTTTGGAATAAAAAGAGCATTTTATAAGCACTGCTAATTAGGTTTTGAAGAACAAAAGTACTTCTGGAATAAAGGTTTTTACAAAGGAAAATACACAGATATGGTAAGTAATTACAAAATAATTGTTTCTTTTTTGTAAAGGATGATTGCTTTTACTGGCTGTATTTGAATCCATTTTACTGAAAATAGGGGGACAAGAAGGATTTTGATGTTCAAGAGTAAATAGTTCTTAGAAGATGTCTAAGTTATGATGCAAATAGCTAACAATGTATAGCAGACTTCATGGGCTGGAAAGACAGCAAGGATTATTTTGCATACAAATTACATTTCTTGTATCCCTGCATTAGAGAGAACATGAGACTGCTGGGTCAGCCCATACCAGTTCTTGTCAATTGAAAGTAAATGGGCAACAGTGAACTAACGCAGAGGTCAGCTTGTTTTAGAGAATATGCCAGAATGAGCATGGACTCTACAGAGGTGCTGTTTGTGTAACACTTCATGGTCCTTTCATGAAATCTTGAAGAGAACAGACAACTTCAATAGACACTTGTCAGGGTTATTTGATTTTTAGGTTATTTGTATTGCACAGGACTGTTAACTTTCTGTGGTTACAAGGTTTTTCTGAGTCTTACCCAATGTTCAAAACACTGAAGTCTGTTAAGGGAATTATATCTGAAACTCCTGAATTGAGATGTAGAGGCTTGTAGATGAGAAGGCATAGAAGAATTAATATTAGTGTAATAATATTTTAGCTTGTTGTAATGAAACCTTTGTCACCTTTTTTAAGCTCCCTCTTTTCTTGGGTTGTGAGATGGGTCTGTGGAGAACATCTATATATCACAGAATAAGAGAATTAGGTTGGATGTTCTCTCTGCAGGTATCTGCTACGGGCATCTTTATTTGAGTGATAGTCTGAGTTGCTTAGAAATTTAGCCTATTGTTGCTGTAGACATAAGCGGAACTCAAGCTCTCAGATGGAAGGATTCAAGTCTTGTGTTTAGCTAAACACAAAGTGGGGAAAAAGAATTTAGTTGTCCTGGTGTATTAGATTTCAGCTGTAAAGTAGTGACAGCTGAAGGTTCCACATGAAGATGCATCTGCAGGTAGGTATCTTTGGTTGAAGTGGTTTTACTTCACAAACAAGGAAGCCAATGGGGAGTTAACAGTCAAATCCTCTTGTTCTAACTGAAATAAAGAGGAAACTGGCTTAAATTGTGCCAAGGGAGGTTTAGATTGGATATTAGGAAAAATTTATTTACCAAAAGAGTGGTCAGGCATTGGAACAGGCTGCCTAGAGAGGTGGTGGAGTCACCATCCCTGGAGGTGTTCAAGAAGCTGTAGATATAGAAGAAGCTTCAGGATATAGTTTAGTGGTCACAGTATCTGGGTTATGGTTGGACTCAGTGATCTTAAAGGTCTTTTCCTACCTTAATGATTCTGTGAAATATGTTTATTTTAAAACCATAATGATTAGAATATAGTTTAGCAAAGACTAGCAAGTGCACAGTGTTCACTACAGGAGTACCACAGTCTCTTATTAGGTGGTCCACAGTGTAACAAAGCAGGAAAGGAAGAGAACTGGAAATTTCAGGAAAGCAAGTCAACACTTCCCAGCCTCCCACGGGGATGGACTCCTGCAGGGTTGCTGCTCGGTCTGGGATGTGCCACCGTGTGGAAACTGCTTGTAAAAGCTGACATGGCAGAAAAAATGGGTAGTGTAGAAGAATGCTTCGTTGGATTTCAGTGTTTGTTTTTTCCCATGTAACCTAATTAGCAGCACTCAGCTTCTGACAGTGATTGAAAAAACAGAGAGACAAGATTCCTTTCCTCTATGCTATTTACTGGTTGTATTTTTTTCCTTTAAAAAATGCCAATTACCATAGGATTTGGAAAACAATTTCAAAGATGCATTTTTTCAAGTCTTTTTGGTGGCACCTGATTTATGCATAGCAACATCTCTAAGACAGGCTTCTGAATTTTTCATTAATACCATCTATTTGGTACATATTACTTCCATCTTTATATACCACAGCACCTATCAGTCTAGTCATGCAAATTTACCTAAACTTAGCTTTCCAGCCTCAAATAATATTTATATAGTGTCCATTAATTTAAATAATTTTGCTATCTCCAAGTTGCCTCTTTGAAGAGGAACTTAAGTGCTCTAAAGCTTGTTTCTTTCTTCTAACATCAGTACATGGTTTGGGTTGGGTTGGGTTGTTGGTTTTGTTGGGGTTTTTTGTTTGGTTGGTTTGGGTTTTTTTTTTTTTGAAGTATGCATCTCTGCAAAGCATCTCATTCTTTCTAGGCTTTGTGGTTGCTGCTGATCTCCTTTTTCAACGTTTCAGTAATCCCTTTTGTGAATTAATTCTCTTTTCTGAGCTTCAAATGTTGCTGATTTGCCTATTGTGCCTTTTCTGTCTAAAGGGTTGGATGATTGCTAAATTTTCCATTTTCTTCTTGCTACTTAATTTCTTTAATGGACTTTTGGCAAAGCTCTTTTAAAATATTGTGACCTGTAAGCATAACCTTTCTGCAGTGCTACAGAGTGACTTGGGAAAATATCTGCTTTTTCATGCCATTGCTTTAACTACTGGCAGTACTAACAGAACGCTCTTGCAAAAAGCTATTCACTTTTCCAAATGCAGACTTTCTTTGCTATTGAGCCATCTAATTGCAGGTCTTTGATTTTTCTGCCAATTTATTCTCTAGGTCTTTGTCTTTCCTTTTGTTTAGGCACTTGCTTTTAGAGGCATAGTCTCTTCTAATACTGAGACTAGCTCATGGTATTTGTAGTGAAGAAAAATGGCAGTATGTGTGTTTAGTTAAGACAGACAGTCTTCCATGATATATAGAGTCATCTTGTTTCTATCCACACTGCTGTCAACCATCTTTGAATGGATAGATATAGCCGCCAGCAAAAGAATCTAACTGCATCAGAAAGCACTCTGAAGATAAAGATAACATAACTTACAAAAAAAATAAAAAACACCACAAACACTTTTAAGCTTCTGAAATTAAAAAACAATAACAACAAAGACCCACAAAAACAACACCAAAACCATTTCAAAGCATCCTGGGTTTAAGTCAGTTCATACAAGAAGGACACATTCCGTTTCCAGCTTGCATAGTTGCTCTGCTTTTGATTTTCCCTTTTGGCAATTTATTCAGAGTAGAGTTGGTGCATGGAATCTCAGAGGAGAATTAAAGCCAGTGTTTTGAGAACTAATGAAGTAATTATCCAAAGCATTATTTACAATGATTATTTACGAGATAATGAGACCCTTTAATTATGTTTGTTCTGCAATTTCAGAAAAAAGCCTTTCAATAATTCAGGGTATTGCCATACAATTTCCCCCGTATTTACTTTGCATGTTTTTGTGTGGAGAAAATGTCACAGCTGTCTGTAGTGCACAAATATCGTCCCTCAGCCTGGGTGTCATGTGTCACACGAGAATCGCCACCTCGCTTCGGTTGGAGTAGGAGGCTTTTAGATTCAGGCTTCTTCAACGTGATGTGGAACAAAATAAACCATGGGTGAAGTCAAGCTGAGCCTATTAAAAGCAGTCACAGCTTTGTAGGAGCACGAGCATGGAATTAGCATGCATGCATTAGGCTAGTAATGTTTCTGTTAGTGTTTATCCTTTAGGAGGTGAAGGTTGGCTCAGTTTAGTTTCTTTTTAGGAGCCGTGTTAATTTTGTTTCAAATGTAAGTCTGAAAGAGCCTCATTCATTTGTGAATAACAGATTCAGAGATTATTAGTGTTTTAGTAGGTTCTTCATTTTCATGTACATCTGTGAACTTGCTGCTAAAACAGACAATTCTACTTAAGCACATCATTAGCAATGCCTAAATAGTATATAGCCCCTGAGGAGATGCATTGTTTGGCTACATATTCACTTGATACACCAATGAAGCATTGCTTCATTGCAGTGATGATGCTCTTGGTTACAACGGCTGATGATGTAGTCCTTGATGATTAGAAATCAATATGAAAAACTTTAATCTCAGAGAGGGTCTGCAGACTTGCAGTTTCTCTGCCAGTATGACTGGCTCTTTATATTTAGAGTCAAATCAACTCCTATAGGAATCTTTCCACTCACTTCAAGAGATGCTGCAAGGGGTGGCTGATCTCCTACCTACCTTCTGTTCCTTTGAGGCAAGGAGGCAGCATGAGGAGAATATTGTCATTTCACTGGGATATATTTAAGTTATATAACACAGGGCTGTTCTAGAGCATGGCAGAAGTTAAAAGTTCAAAAGGCTTGTTAAGCAGTATGGTCTTGGGTTTGCCAAGGTTGCTATGAAATAAAATCTAAAAAGCATGTGTTTAAATAGTAGGGAGGACTGCAAATCCTTACAAAGATACAGCTACATGGGCTTCTGAAATACCTGTACATGATGAGCTGCATCAATCTAGTTTCTCTGCTGGACTTTTTGTCTGCTTCAGGAGAGACAGCCTCTGTTATTGACATTCACAGCAATACTCCTGTTAGCTTCAAAGGGTCTTGGTTCAGGCCTGCATGTGAAGTGGGCTTAAACCTGTGATTCCTGAGATGAATAATTCGTGCATTAGTCTATTGTGCCAGTAAGCACAATTCTAATTTAAATCTACTAATTCCCCTAAATGTTTTCTTTCTGTTAACCAGAGAAAGCACATCTTTTGTCCTCTGAAGTGTGCTACACAAGTACAGACCGCAGATGAGTGCCAGGAAGGGTATTCACACCGTCATTAAACAAGCAACACAAGCTTAGCAAACTTGCATCTTCAGTCTGAATCCTTTACTTTATATCCTGTAGACATCAGCTTTTCAGTCCCAGCTGGACAACTCAGAATATATTAGACAGAAAGCTCTGTCTGGTGCTCAGCAGGAGAGCAGCAGTCACGCTTCTGATTGCTTTCTCTCTTCAAATGAGGCAGGAAGGTTAGATTTAATTCCTCTATACAAATGTTACAAGAGTAACTTCTCTTAATGTGGGTGTTAGCTGTTACTTAAATATAAGGGTCATAACTGGACACACATGGCTCAGTGGCTCGATTCCTGACTCGTGATTTTAGATAACGGAAGTGATTTTTCTTTTGGAATTGAATCATTGATTCTGTCCTGAATTACTGGAAGGTGTAGCTGGTTTTGTACTCCAGGAAAGAGACCTCATTTCTTTCTTCTTTTTCAAATGTCAATTTTCCCATGCACTTTCCTTTGGTTTTGCATATGTTTTCCCAATAAAATAACTGAATTTCCAGACTCAGTGGTGTTTGTATGTTTTCCATGTAGTTTGTAGATATACTTTCAAACACTTTTTGATTGATTTTTTAATAGCCTTTTGAAAAATGCTGTTGAAACTAAGCAGTCTATGAATTCACTGCAGTGAAAGCTAGCTGTTGGCTTTTCAGCATATAAATACACCTCTGTTCCCTCATCCAGGTCATTGATGAATATACTGAATAGTACTGATCCCAGTACCAACACCTGAGGGACTCCACTAAATACAGGCCTCCAGCTAGACTCTGTCCCATTGACCATAACTCCCTGACTTCTTTCCTTAGAATCATAGAATCACAGAATCAGTCAGGGTTGGAAGGGACCACAAGGATCATCTAATTCCAACCACCCTGCCATGGGCAGGGACACCTCACACTAGATCAGGCTGGCCAGAGCCTCATCCAGCCTGGCCTTAAACACCTCCAGGGATGGGGCTTCAACTGGTTCACATCCACCTCACTACCCAATTGCCCAGACCACACTTCCTCAGTTTAGTTGTGAGGATGCTGTGAGAGATGGTGCAAAATATTTTACTTAGTTCAAGATAAACCACATCCACTGCACTACCATCATCTATCTACCTGGTTATGTCCACATAACATGCTATCAGCTTGGTTAAACATGACTTCCCCTTGGTAAAACCATGCTGACTGCTCCCGGTGACCTTCTTATCCTTGATATGCCCTGAGACAGCACCGAGGATAAGTTGCTTCATCACCTTTCAGGGGATGGAGTTAAGGCTGACCAGTCTATAGTTACCCAGGTCCTCCTTGCCCTTTTTGAAGACTGGAGTGATGCTCTGCACAGATTTCTCCTGAAATCTGTTCTAGGCTTTTTCATCTCAGAGTGGGTCACTGTGCCTGTAATTCAGAACAAAACAGAAAGGCAGGTGGAAAGTACCATCTCCTTTTGAGGGCAAAACTTGCAGCCATCAGACTACCTCATTCTGAAACTGTTTGAAATATCAAGGGTATGTTTTCAGTAGAAATTTACCATTAATTTTTACATTTGATTAAAGACAGCCCCAGAATAGGTTGCTAGGTGCTGATGCACAGCATTTTGCTTCGCCTGATACAAATCTTCCAGATTGCAGGCCTAAGAAAATGACATTTATCTCTGTCCCAACTCTGGATGGGAGGAAAATTACTGAAACTGTAAGACTCATTCATCTGAGACTATGCCTTTAGCTGGCAAACACTGCCTTGTTGTATGGACGTTACACTCAGCTGCTATAAATACCAAAGTAAGAGCAATCTATGATGATTACTGGATATAAACCACTTCAGTGTTCCCATTGGGTGGAGTATCTCTAAGTGCTGATGGGAGCAAGTAGTTCCCCAAAATGCAAGGCACAGTGCAGCTGTTTAAAAGAGCTGGACCTGTTGTCTCACGATACCTACCAAACACTTGGGACACCATCTTTCTAAAGTTTCTGTCTTCCAAGCTTCAAAAGAATTTTGGCTGCTCATTTGCAATAAAACTTCTTAGAGGAAAAGGGAAACTGAGCCACACTTATTTATCCCATGCCTACATACCTTGGTTGTCTTTTGTAAAGCCCTAGGAGTAGAAAGGGGAAGGCAATTTCCTTTCTAGCCCCAAAGGTTTGAATTAAAGATGCAAGACAGGCTATGAATGTTTTGGAAAGGAAGGAGGAAACAAAGGCATACAGAAAGGAAAGGAGAAATACCCAAATAATGTGTCTGTTATATTTACGGTATCACTAGTGAAATGGTGCTGGCTGACTTTATTAAAAGTCAGAAGTCCTGTAAGTCAATTTAGGTTTCGCTCTAGAGAGTTTAAATGCTCTCAAGGTACATTTCCCTCTATTACAGAAGAAAGCTATCAGTCATATGCTGGATCCTGGCTGTTCTGTACTGGACTCCCCCAAGGAAAATCAATCATTTTCAAAAGTGGATAAGCCCTTGACTAAAGAACAAGAGGAAGACAATGTGGTGAGTAACCATTTCCAAGCCAGGAGATGCCAGAATAAGAAGAAAACTTGCCTGGGTTGAATTTTATTTTGGAGGGGTAGGATTATAAGCAAGTGTTTAAAATAAGCTTATATCTATTCCTCTCTCTATATCTATATATCTATATCTATATCTATATTTCTATCTCTATATCTCTATATCTCTATATCTCTATACATATACATATACATACACATATATAAATCTTGCCATATGAAGGAACTACATAAAGCCTTGTGAACAAAAAGCTTTGTGTTGTAGGATGAACCTCTAGTATACAAAATAATTAGACCCAAAAAATCCTATGATATGGTAGACAGCTTAGAAAGTGAAGACTTCTTTTAAGCAGAAACTCTGTGGACACCAAGCCCAACCAAAATGCAGCTTCTTTATGAGCTACAAGGTCATAACACTTTCACAGCTCCTTTGGCTGTGAAGATGGTGTGTTTTGATTGTGCTGTGGCTGTAATTATGATGCCAATTCTATCAAAAAAAGAGCTTCTCTGGAGCTTGTGAAACTTTTGCTAGCAGGTAAATTTTGATGCCCTGGTAACTCTGAAGTGAGTTGTAGATTCAGGTTTTTGAAAACCACGCTTATAGCCCCAGAAGGCCATGGCTTCTCTTTCAGTCTGTCCCTAGATCTTGCACTGGCACTTCTGTTGAGGAAATACTTTTATCCCTTTAACAAATAATTCACTTAAGAATTCTAGTTTAATATGTGCCTCTATCTCTCCTGGGCTTGCCACAGGGCATAAAAATAAAGGTTTATATAAAACACTTGCCTGGTTTGTCTTCAACTCTATTGCCCACATGTGATATCAAGGTTTGTGGTGAACAGCTGGTATTGTCCTTGGTGCATACATCTTAGGCATTCATTGTTAAAATAATTGTAGCTCCTTTTCATGCTCCACACACACACACACAAAAAAAACCTCTCTGCTTCCTAAGCTGCCTACCCAGTGGTACACTTATATTTAAAAAAATTAATTTGCATGTGCAGAAGAAGAGTACATTTAGTCTACTCCTACAACATAAAGCTCTTTCTCACCACGGATTTGCACAGTTCCTCAATAGTTACTGATGGCAAGATTTAAAAAAAGTTCACCTAAAATTAGGTTCAGAGCCATGATAAGAATGATGGCGAGTTTCTACAAAAGGCTTTCAAAGCGCGTGGCAGAATATTGTGTGATTGGCATTTCTGAAATGAAGTTGGATAGTTGACTGCCTGTGTTATGAATTTAGGAGGCTAATTTTAGGTTACAGTAATCTTGCCCTGTGCCTGAAGACTTGATCCACCCCGGAGAGTCACCCACTCTGGCTGCCAGGACAAGCTGAGAATAAAGCTCTGATGTTCTGCTTGGACCCAGAGGATGACAGCTGGGCACACTTGACTTTGAAGCTATTTATAAGGCTTTGTCAGAGTTCCCATTTATATAGTTTCCCCTAGAGTATTTTTGGATCTGATTTACTTCTAATATGAGGCAAATAAAACCATGGAGCAAATCAGTCTTAGAAAGAAAACAGATAAAATCACAGGATGATAAAATGCAGCAAGTGTTGACAAATCTTTCTAATTACATCAGATGTATTAATTTCATTTAATCCCTAGATATATTATAAATTACTGTGAACTTCGACTAAGTTTGAAGGAAATAAAGGCAGTGTCTCTGTTTCCCTGAAATCCAACTCTATTTGCATATCCCTATAGAAGAGCTGTCATCTAAGTTTTAGATGACATATTTGCTCTCAATGTTTTTTCTCATCTAAGTTGGTTGCTAAGCTATAGGCAAGCATGTGCAATACAGAATGACTCACAGACTTGTAGGCCAGCATGCTTTTCTTGGTTTTTCCATTAAGCACCCTTTTTATCCTACACAGATATAAATAAGTGCCCTTGTTGACTTCCCTATCATTCTGAAATTATTTTAATTGCATTAAAGAATGTTTGCTGTGATTAAAGGGGACCTATTTCATTACCATCTGCTACAACCTTAAAAGTTCTGTTCTTACAGACTGGTATACACAGTGCCACAACACACTATAGTAACATAAAGAAAGAAAATAAAACCTGAAATGAATTTCTGCAAAATAGTGTCTGTTTAAAAAAAAAAAAATAGTATGTATTTAATCTCTTAGTGAGAGAAATCAGGCAGCTTTGGGAGGAGGCAGTAAGGTTTCACAGACCTCAGTGGTTTGAAAAAAGCTTAGAAGGGAAAATTATTTTCCTATTTCTCTAATCTTGGGATGTGAGATTTGCTATAGGAACAGAAGGAGGGAAAAGAAGCTATGAGCAAGGCCAGGAAATAGAAGGTCCATTTGAGCAAGCCTGCACTTTTGTTTTTTCATAGGGGTAGTAGTTGATGGCATTGGTGCCAACTGCTGCTGCAGTGAAGATTGCTTCTGTTGGCAACAAGCAACATCTCCTTTCTGCACTCACCATCATCAACTGCAGTGAGCTTTGCTGACTTTGTCTACACCTGGAGCCAGCTCAGGTTCCAGCCAAGAGCTCATTCAGATTTGTTTATATTTTAATCTGGTTTTATTATCCAGTTACAGTAGTCAGCTAAATAAATGGCATTCATACTTGTCCACTGTACTAACTGGGCTCACAGAGATGATCTTCTTCAGAGTCCAGCATAACAATTTTTATTTATTTAATGTCTAATTCACATCAAAACACTTGGATGATTATTTCACATGTGGTAAGTTTCTTTGCATATAGCTCTCTGTGCTCTTCCCCCTCAAGTATGTTTGCATCTGTTATGTATATTTTTACCCCTCCAGCTGCAGTGTCACCTTAGATGTCACAGGTTCCCATCAGTGGAACATCAAATGAAAACAGGAAAAATTCAGAGAATATGGGGCAGGGGACATTGTTTTAATTTTTCAGAAAAGACTTCTGGATTCCTCCCAAGCATCCTGGCCTGTAGCAGAAATGATCACAGCTAAAAGAGTGACAGATGGTTTGTGTTTGTAGTATGAGCAGTTCTAATGACCACCCTTGGTTCCCAGACAGTGACTGCAGAACAGCTACATGAAAGGTTTCTTTTCAATTCCAAGCAGGTATCTGCTTTAATAGAACAAATTCACTTTTCTTTCTATTTGGTTTGTTTTATTGTTCTTTCCTCCTACCATTTCTGCTGGTGGGCAATTAGATAATTTTGAGGGCTAATTAGAGAAAAGAATAGACTCCAAACTTAATTTTCCAAATAAAGCTTCTTGCTTGGTGCTGCAAGGTTTAGCTTTTCTCAAGTATGGAATCCACACCTCAAATGGTACAAAATACCAGATCTTGCTGGTCAAATAGAGACAGCCTGACTCATCAGCAGCAGAGAATGGATGAAAATAAGGGTAGTCATGTTTTGAAAAACAGAGATTGCAGTCACTTTGTTTACCCACTGGGAGCAGTCTTAGTTACCCAAGATTAAATGTTATGTAAAGTACAAAAAAACCAGCTGCTTTGCCCATGCTTGTAGACAGCACAGGGTGAGGGGCAACAGGAAACTATGACAACATTTTGCTTAAACATCCATGAACAGAGGAAAGAGGGATAAATCTTCCTAAAAGAAGGAGTCTTGAATTCCCTTGAACTGAGCAGGATGATATGAGGCCAGTTCCCTAGCTGGTTCATGCTGTTTATTTAGGTTTGTAAGATCTAGGACAGAAGACTGTCTTATACTGAATGTAGCACACTGTAAAACTGACATGTGGTTTCATCAATACCTTGACATTTACAAAAGGAATCAATGCTAAAGTCTCTAGCACACTTAAAACAATACTGCATATTTAGTCTATACCCTGTCATTCTGTTTTGGGTAACAGCAGAAGGAACAGAAGTCCTGCTTTGTGAGCTTCTTTATCCCACTTAATTCCAGGGATGTAGCAGAAAGTGCCACTTACCATTTAACTACAGGCTACTTAGATCCCTGCTGTTTTATCCATCTTCCACATAAACCTAGTAAGAGATTCTCCCTGAGATTAACAAAGAGACGAAATGCCATGCAAGGAACAAATTGCTCTTAATAATATTGCTCATTATTTGGATTGCAGTGGTATCTAGTCTCCCATTTTGCAGCATTAGCACAGTTCACAGCAGGCTAAACACTGCACAGACCCAGGACTGGTAACCAGGCTCTGGTGGTTACCAGCTATGTCCTCTGTTACATGTCATGTCCTCTGATGTTGACTGAATGCCTCATCCAATTTGTTCTATTACCCCTCTTGAGCTTCAGGGCTGTATTTTGAAACTTGTGCTTCATCATGCAAGAAAAAAAGTTACTGAAGACCCACAGAATCCCTTAGACATTTTAGATACACTGTAATGTATTTTAATAAGCTATTGATCAATTTCCTTCCACAGTCCAAAAAGGGCAACAAGAAAACAAAACAAACCTCTGAAAAGTCTCCACACTGCAGATCTGAGGGCAGAAGTAAACAGAAAAGTAGCTCAATAAATGTTAAGAAGAGCAAGGTGAGTGTTTCATGCTCAAAAATCTTCCAGTGTCTTGACTGCCAGTTGCTGCTGACATGTCTGTCACAGCACTGGCACAAATCAGAAGTGACCACATTGGGTGAAACGACTGTCTGCACCCTCCCTGGCACCTGACACACTGGGCTTTAGCTCACATTTTGCTTCCCTGACATAGATGGTTTGGTTTTATGATCCAGCACAAATTCCTTAACTCTCTGCAATTTCAGGAGTTATGCTCTGAATGTTAACAACTTACAGAACTGCACCACTATGCTTGATTTGTGGGGCTTTTTTTTTGTTTGGTTTGGGTTTTTTTACCATTTTTACTTGCAGTTATTTACTGCTTTCATTGTAAAATACCCTGTTTAAAATGTTGGTCAGTTTGAAGTCATCCCACAGTAAAAAAATTCCATGTAGATGATAAATCTCTCTACATCTCCCTGAAAGGAGGTCATAGTGAGATGGGGGTCAGTCTCTCCTCCCTAGTATCAAGTGATAGAATGAGGAGAAACGGCCTGAAATTGCACTAAGGGATGTTTAGATTGGATATTAGGAAAAAATTCTTTACTGAAGGAGTAGTCAGGCATTGGAACAAGCTGCCCAGGGAGGTAGTGGAGTCACTGTCCCTGGAGGTGTTCAAGAAGTATGTTGACATGGCACTTTGAATTAACAGCACTCCAGAAAGCACTGAGAGGGAGGCTGGCAGGAGAAAATGAAGCAGTGAGGATAACATGAGGATGCCCTTGTGATGGAGACAGAGAACCCTGTTTGTGATAGAGGAGCTGCTTTTCAAGTGACATTGGGTTGCATTAGCAGTAAGGAACTTTATCTGATGTTTACTCTGATTCATCTTTTCTATTCACTAATGGATTTGTTCTCCAGAGCTTTCCATGCATCTCTCTTCAGCAGATACAAACACAATAAAAATGGCTTTAAAAAAAATCAATAAACACTTAAGTGTTTGGCAACTTCTCAGACTTTTTACTGTATCATTTACTCAACAGTTTAATGCTTATTAGGAGAAACTTGCCTGTTAAATATTCATGTGCAGATTTAGCAGATATAACACAGCACAGTTTGATTCAGGGTTTTTTTTGTTCTTTTCTACCATTCATAACAAAACTAATTGTTTCAGAGCATGGAGATTACATTTGGTGGAGAGTAACACCTGCTTTACTTGTTTGAGGACAGGATCTGTTTGTGAGAATCTGCCTGTATTTCAGTTTGGGGTGTTGGAAGTGTTCATCATTCAAATTTTGGAGCTTTTTTTGGCTTTAAAAATGACACATCAGCTCGAGTCAACCTAGCTTACACAGCTCTATCTCCTCTATGTTCTTTCCTGCTCCCTCATCCTGAGAGACTGGCTCTGTGCTGGGGACCTGCTTGTCAGAGGAGGTGAAGAACATTTGACCATCTCAGCAATAAATTAATTTAATTTTCTCAAGTTGAACCTGTTTTGCCCGTGACACTAAACAATGATTTCTTTGTCTTACCTCAACCCACAAGCTTTCTCATCTTATTTTCTTCTCCCCAAACTGTCGAGGAGGGTGAGTGAAAGAGCAGCTGGATGGGTATCTGGCAGTCAGCCAAGGTAAACACATCCCACTGCAGGAGAAAGAATTAATAAAACTGAACAAATCCAACTTAAAATACAGAAGTTGACAGCTATAGCAGTATTTTAGGTTGCTGTTAAAAAAAAAAAAAAAAGAGTATCTGCTGATATGACTCACTTGGGGGCATATATATATATTTTTATGAAATGCATATGGCCATATCCTTCAAGTTGTTTAATATTTGAGCAATTCTTTCTTTACTGATTGATTTTAATATGGCGTCCCACTGCAGCATGGTCAAACACACCTTTTGGAATACAGCACCTCAGACGTAGCTGGATCACAGCTTCCAAGTGAGGTGCATGCTCAGCTGCAAGGGTAACTTCTTAATTATCTGTGAGACAATGCTGAGTGAAGGACCAGAAGTAGTGGCTGAGCAGCAGCACTATGTTGCCATCAAGTGGTAAATACATTGATATCTGTGTAGTCAGAGTGAGCATGGGTGTCTGACATCCACTGAATGAAGAAAAAAAATATAACTATGAAAAGAAACTGTCTGCTTTTCATTTCTTTGTGTTGTCCCTATCTCTTCACTGGTGATTGATCAAGTCAGATTGTTTCTTGCTCACTTACTCTTTGAATGAAAGATCTGAAGAAGAAAATTTTCAAGTAATGCACTTATGGTATGATGTTTGACAGAATCCCTCAGATGAAGCTTTAGCAAAGATGACATGAAGAATGTATTTTCTCTTTAGCAGGATATCAGCCCTTCAACTTCATTGACATTGTCATCTAATAACGCTGCTGTCATCACAAAAACAATTACCAAAACACTTCCTCTAAAGCAGAAAACGGACTTTGTGAATCTTAAGGCCCAGCAGCTGCAAACTATCAACAAACAACCCAAAAGCATAAAAGATTTGGAGATCCAACTGCTGCAAGTAGAGTGTGAAGAACTCAAAAATCAGCTAGGATGTCTGAGGGTAGGTAGAAATCCAATCCCATTCTCAGTTTCTATACTGTGCTGATAAACAGTTACATTGAAAATAGTTTATTCATAGAGGTTTCAAAATCAAGTTTTTTAAAAAAAGAGCAAGGTTCTTCTGCTCAGTGTTCATCCAAACAGCTTATTGATATTGAATATTGTGCAAGTTATGGTCTGTAGAAGAGATTTTGGGTCTGAATTCACAGTACTTCTGGTTTAGCCTCAAGTTAAGAATTTCAATAAGGATACAAACTTGTACTGAGTGGCACTCCTACAGTTTGTAATTACTGTACTAGCATCAAACTCTTCTCAATGTTAGCTTGTACTGAGCTTGTGCCCTACCCACAGCATCTCTAAGCCCTTTGTTACCACAACATACCATGGAAGAGGAACTTCTTCCAGATCCCAAAGGTAGAAATTGTCCACGTTTTTCCCAACCTTGACCTAACCTGGCTAGATTAATAGCCAGAGGAATTTTACTAAACATGAAGTACTAGGGTACTCTAAGTGCAGTATGCTGATGCTAGGAAGAGGCATCTTACATTTCAGGTGGGAGAGGATTGCCAAAGTAAGCACAAAAAGTCACATGCACAAATCTAGCTTGCTATAGCACATGTTCTTTCATTAGAAAACAAGCTATGACAAATCATGTTCCTGTTGCCATAGATTTGAGAAACTGAAATTTTCCTGTCATGCAGGAAGGGCTGATGGGGCAGAAGCCAGGTGACACGGAGGAGTTACTGAAGCAATCTCAGAAAGAGCTCCTGTGGCTTCAGAGACAGCTGTCCTTTATCTCCACAGGAGGCCTGGTGGGTGTTTTGGCAGCTAGCAAGGTGAGCTCCTGTTTTATTTTTTCAGTCCCTGTACGAAGTCGAATTAGGAAGGGGAGGGTTGATCATCTTTTCAATTGCTTAATTGAAACCTGCAGGATTTATTTTTCGAACTAAAGGTACTAAGGAAAATTCATCTTCTAGGATGCATTTTAAATAATTGCTTCATGTAACTCAGAAGAGCAGAAAGAACGTGGAATGCATTATGGCCTGTGAAAGGTTACAGAGTTGAAATGGCTTTTCAATGAGCCCTATGGAAAGGGCTCACAGAGCCCTATGGAAAAGGCTCCTAGAGCCTCATTGGAAAGATCTCTTATGTTCTGTCTCTTTTTCTGCCTGTCAGAAGGTAGGATTATTATATTGGGATTGTTATTCTGGTGGGATTTTTGGCCCAGGATAGAGGACAGTAATTCCCTTTCTTACCTCAGCAGCACTGTTTTAGATGCATTCCTAGTTACCAGCAACCCACCATCAGCTTAGCTACACCCAGACCTGAACAGACAAAAAGGACTGTCAAGCTTGATGCTGATATTTGGCCCTATAAACTATGAAATATTTTCAAGTATCGAGATACTTAGCTAATTTTTGGGTTGTCTGTATGAATGCACATAAAGTAACAGCTATCTTCAGCCAGTCTCCAGCCTAGACAAGACAGATTTCCAAAATGTGTCACCTGGAATCTTCTGGTATCATTTTGCGTCATATGCTGCAGATGTATATTTTTTGCTGAAGCACAGTATGTTAAGTGCTGATATAGTCATAGGCAGAAAGAATATTTGAATTTGAAGCTTGCATGTAGCTCAACTCAGGAAAGAAAAAAAAAAAAACTAACTTAAAAAAAAAAAAAGATAAAGTATGCCACAAACTGGTTATAAAAGCAAAAGTGCACTTGCCTGATGATCAAACCATAATCTAATCTGGGAAGGGACATATGATCCTGAGTAGGAAGAGCTTTTCACTCTGAAAATACTAGAGCTTTGCTGGTTACATTACAGTCATGAGTTATCCAGGGAAGATCATTTGGGGCTGAATTTGCATAAAGGAGCATTCTTGGATACCTTATTTTTAGATGTTGGACTTTTCATTCAGAAAACTGTAGTCTTTCTAGAATGTGCCAAGGTAGACTTTCAGGGAAGAAAGCACACGTCGTCTGTAGCCACTTTCCTAATCTTTACATTTTCTTTTATTTTTTTTTCCATATCACATAACTGAGGATCAAATTTTCAGCTGTTTTGTTCATATAATGAGGGACAGATTTTTTCAGAAGCAAGCAGTTACTTTGAAGATCACACCATGATACTCTGCACCCTACTGTAACTCCAAACTCCAAAAAAGATGAATGCTTTCAATCCAAGTGACAGTGATAATATTCCGTGTTGCTGGAAGTTTTGGGAGTAACAGTCTTACTAAGGTGCTCAAATAGACTCATGCTTGGCAGCTGGACTAGCCAGAAATACAGGTAATGCCATTTTGGAAGGATTCCTTAACTGCTTAGTGAACATCATGGTTCAAGGTTCAAATTTATCACAAACTGGAAATCTGGATAAGACAAAATCGAGAAAGAGATCATCTGCTAAGTCCCTTTTCCATGGCTCTTAATACCTTCCAGTGAAACATCTGATGCTGACAGGGTACACTCCATGCACTTCTACTTCATATAGATTAGGCTTTGGGGGAAATCTGGTTCCTTTTGGAATGTCAAACCTTTATGAAAATTCCCCTCCTTTTCCTCATTATGCCTGTCAGTAAAACTGTGGGAGGAAGACTGATATCTGAAAAGGAACTGTAAATTAATGTAGGGAGATATTATTAAGCAGAGAGATGTATTTCTGTAGACACTTTAAGAGAATTTAATAAAATAGTGACTTGAGAGTGCGATATTTCCTTCCCCTGTTAAATTCTGAAAGGAAAATGTGGATGTTCACTCAGCCTAACTTCGTAAGTGTTCTTGGGAATATAACCTTCATCAGCCTTGAAAATTCAGTTATGTTCTAGGGAATGCACTGCTGAAGTGGTCAGATTCTGTAAGTCAGATCATCTCTGCTGAAGGGAAAAAAAGAAAGAAAGAAAGAAACAAAAAACACACAAACCTCCAAACCAACTAACCAACCAGAAAAAAAAACAAACCAAACCAAAATAGGAGGGAAAAATGGATTAAAGGTAGATTTTTTTAAAACTGGTTTATTTAAAATCTTTCCCTGTATTCCTTTACATTATTTCTCTCTAGCTGCTGGGGAGATGGTCACTGCATACTTAGAATCATAGAATTGCTTTGGTTGGAAAGGACTTCTAAGATCATCAAGTCCAACTGTTGATGCAATATTCTACATTTCAATGAACCTGCATTTAAAGAAAGGATAACATGGGAATAGTACTTCTTGATATGTGGTGTATCACACAATTTTTAACAGAGTTTAAAAAAAAAGGCAACAAAAGGGAGCAAGTAAAACTCAAGAGTAGCCAAAATAATGACTTTCACACACTTTATCAAAAAGCTTTTTATGATTTATTAAAGAGATCATGAAATAGAAACAGGACACCCAGTTTTGTACAAGTCCAGATAAATGCACATCCAGACCAAAAAAAAAAAAAAAAAGTCCTTCTCAACATCTGTGGCAGATGAGTTCAGAGCATAATGCAGTACTTCAGTTTCCATCCACCCAGAAAGGAGGCAAGCTAGAAGTGGATTTCATATTCCACTAGAAATTATCTGCATAAAGTACTGGTGATTCCAGAGAACTTGGAAGTTTCATGTGGATATAGTGTATACAGTTTTCTTGAGAAGAGGCAAGGGGGAATGGTTAGGATGCTCCAGGTAATCTGCCTTAATACCCTTCTGCATTTGAGTTTCTAAGCCTTCTATTGGGCAGGCTTGGGACTGAAAAAAAAAAATTGCAGCTGACATTTACAGTTCATTGGTTCGTGCCAGTAGGCCACAGATGACCTACTGAGTAGATCCTGTGATAGCATTACTTGGAGGTAAAATAAAATCTCCCAACACCCGCCTCCCCGCTTGCCCCCCCGCCCCGTCCTCCCTCCCTGAGACACATCCTTGCTACCATCCCACTTGCTGCTTGTCAGCTCCCGTCCCTGCTGCCTGCTGCTGTGCCGGGGTGAAGACGATGTGAAAGAGAAACTGGCAAATAGGGAAAGCCATCTTTGTGTGCGTATGTGTGTGCGAGCGCTGCTGTTTCATAGGCTCTGGCAGCTGCTGCATGGCCGATGATGCTTGCTCTCTCTTTTTCACCCTGCCTCCCTGCAGACAGCTAATGAATCATTTCTAGCCTGAATGCTGGCAGTGCAAACACACCAATGCTGCTGCTGCCGCCGCCGCCGCTGCCGTTCCCTACCAGGCTGTAATTTGACACAGTAGACTGCAGCTCTATCTCTCGGCAATGATCTTGCTGAACATCGGAAGCACTTGATTTGAAGGTATGCTGAGATTTCACCCTTTCTAAAAATAGCTATTTCTCTTAAATGCGTGATGAGCCGAATGAGGGTGGGAGGGCTGAAGATCTGTAGGTGTGTGCGAGAGAATCCTCTTTTGGTTAGCAGTAATGCAGCAGGAACTCTTGTCGGAGGCAGGCAAACTTTATTATTCTGCTGCAATTTGATGATGCCCTTCACTGGATCTTTTCTTCTAGGTGCTGCTTAGAATAATAAAATGTGTTAGTGTTGTGCACAAGCACTAGGTAAAGGGATTAAACTCTTGCTAGATTATTCCATCCTCCCTCCTATTGATGTTTAATCTGATGTCATTTTCCAGTCACTTTTAAGGTTTCCAGTGAAATAAATACTATCCTGACAGGTTTGATGTTGCCATGTTTCTTTTCCAGTGTCTGTGGGCAAAGTTAGCAATCATACTGGCTAGCAGCTCCCCCTCCCAGCCCCCAAGCACGGTGCATGTTCACAGGATCTGTTTGCTTTGCAGCTGTATATTGTCATGTCATGGCAAAGTCACCAGTGTGACTACTCTTCCATGCAGATAACGTTAATGAAATTATATGTGGAATTTGTCTAGCATCTAATGCTAAATTAGCCCAATTGCAAGTAAATAATGTATCCTTTTTTTGGTAGAAGGGAGGAATCTTCTGCAGCTATAGATATATGTGGATATGGATAGACTAGACATAGCAGTATCTGTGGGGAGTATGTTACGGGTATGATTATGTAGAAGAGAATAGTCACATTTTATTATAGCATATACACCTAACTACCAGTTAATTAGTTAGCACATTCCAGTGTGCTGTGCTCAGTATTATAGGGGATACTGCAGGGTTTTTTATTAACCTCTTTTCCAAACTGGCTGTTGCCTGTAGCATGGGGCAGAAAAGGCATGCCTTTCCAGGAGTGATGTGGTGGTCGACATTACACTTGGTCATGGTCTTAGTACAATTTTAACTGAGGAGACTGTCAGTACATACGAAGGCTTTGGGCTGTGGTTTGTTTTTTTTTTTTTTTTTTTTTTAAAGCTGCTGCTGCTGCCTGTTATTTTAGTGGTGAAACACTGTCTGGGCTTTTTTTTTTTTTGTCCAGCACAGATAGTGATTTAGAGTTTATGTAGAAAATAACTCAGCAAAATAACTTAATAATGAATTGTGTCACTGCATCTAGTAAATCCTTGAGTCTGCTTCTTAAGTGATCTGATATATTTTGAAGAAATATCTAAAATCACAGCCACTGATTTTAACATTGAGAATTGCACTAAGTGCGGTGAGGCTGGGAAAGAATACTATGATTGCCATCATCAAAATACAAATAAGGACTATTGCTTAGCAAGACAGATGAGCTGCCTTAAGGAAACTGCATGAAATATTACAACACAGACCAAGCAGAACAATGGAAATTAAACCATCTCCAAAAAAAACCCCAGTACCATAAAACCCAGCAGTATACATGAACTGATATGAAAGTTACTGTAGTCACTATATATTTCAGCTTTTTTTGATCAGGATGTATTACATTTTTATTAGAGGAGAGCTACCCAGCTAACAAATGAGGAAAGCAATTCAGATCAAATCTTACAGATGTCAGGCAGGATTCACCACTGAAGACATCCCTTGAAATACATATGCATTCCTTCTGGTACCTTAAAGAGGGATGTTGGATCTTTCTTAGGTGACTATATTATTATTGTTGAAGAAGTCTGATGGTCCTGAACAGTGGCTGTGTGCATGCTGCTTTCTTTTAAATAGGAAAAAGACCTGCTCTGAATGAAGCTAGTTGAAGTGGTCATGCTGCCTGCAGCCTAGAGGGCAACCCTGATTTTTCATCCCTGTATATCTGAGTGGATTCCAGCCTGTGAGCAGACAGCATGACTGTATACTCAAGGCAGTGAACAGAGGTAATGTTATTACACACAACTTTACAGATTTGAGTGTACCTGGAGCACCTTTTTGAGAAATTTAATGTGTTGAATTGTCTAGAATGATAACCAAGTTAGGCTTTAAAATGGCACATGGGTTTGAAGTGTAAGAGAGGTGAGATGGAACAAAGTATGGGACAGATTTCTGCATGGAAGTGATCTGAATAGCTTATACAGGCTACTTAAAGTCAACTAACAATTACAAGCTCAGAAATCCTAAGCATCTCTATATGTGACCAATCTCATACTGATACAAACTAGGTGTATATTATTACTTACTTACATAATAGGTACCTCTGAAAGTCAGCTTATTCTATTTTAGACATATTAGAAGTGCATACTCATTGTAGTTTAGACAGGTGTGTGATAGTGAGTATGAAATGGGTATATATATACACAGCAGTGTTCATTCTCATTGTAATAGCTTATTACAAAAGTCTGAGCCTTTCTGGATTGCCAGGACAATCCAGAAATAAGATCTTAGGCAATCTTAGAAATAAGATGCCTGTGATCACTGGGTAATTAGTATCCTCTGGTATAAGAGGTTTTGCTTTGTTTGTCAAATGCCTCATGACGTACCAAAATTGTATCCAAAATCACACTGACTTTATTCTGCAATAAAAAAGAAAAACCAACAAACCCCTGAACTAGCTGGTCATGCATCACTGTCCTCTCCTTTCAATATTTATGTTGAATGAAGTATGCTTGGAGAATCAAGGCTGTCTTTCATTTAATTAGAGGCTCTTGTCACTGTTACAAAATATGCCAGAGAGCTGACTGATGATGTTCTAAGCTGACTCTCCACCACAGATGAGAACTGTTGAAGCAGATGAAGCATTGCTGACAGCAGCATTTACCTATTGCCATTAGAATGGAAAACTATAGACCAATATCATGATTAAAAATAGAATTGGAATGTAGCCACAGTGCCAGGAAAATGCAGCATCTTCAAAGCAACATGTCATGAAACCAGTTCTGTTCACCAGTGCAAAAGAGGGCTTTTGTCAAGCTTATTTTGAACAGAAAATGGGAAATGCAGTGGCAGCATTACACTGGAAGAACAGCTCATGATCTTCCCAAAGAGAGGGTGAGAGGAGAGCATAGCACACCTCGAAAGCTGAAGCAGAGCGAGCAGGCAAAAAGAAGAGCCAAACAAACTCTGCTGCAAGATACAAGGTTTTCAATACACCACTAGAATTATATTAACCTATCTATTGTTATTGTTTTGCACCCAATCCCTTATTATTTATCTTATACTCAAACCGCTACACTAGTTGATGCTGAAGTTTGAGTGTGGTCACTGAGTTTCTTTGCTGATGGTAGCCAGGTTGCTCAGTACCGTGTGGGAGCCATGTTCAATCTGTAAAGCATGATTGTAAAGCCACCAGAGGTTGGTACTTTGGTGAGGAAATTAGAATGGCTTCTAGGCTTGTGGCTCAACACTTTGGCTTATGCTTGTGATGTAGCACTTGGTGAGGAAATCGGAGTGGGACTTCCAGCTCTGCCATAGATTCTGTGAATCGCCTTGGGCAAAGCACTTAGTATCTCTTGAGTTCTCCTTCTGTAGATGGGAATAATACTGAACCCTTTCCATACATTCTACTTATTTTATCTGCTCAGAAAATGACATCTTCATACCAAAGACTGTTTTCTCCATTTGGATGCTACATCTAGATGCTACTTACACATCCCGGGATGCTACATCTAGATGGTACTTACACATCACTTGATGGTCTGCATCGTATGCTATTGGTCTGTAGGAAAATATTCCCAAGTATCAGAAGAATCTGAACTGATTCTGAGCTTTTTGGAATAATTTTTAATTTGCTAAACTTTCTCTTGTGCTCACAGACACATTTGGTTTGGAGTGAGATTCAAGTTCTCCTGGTAGTGGCAGTGGTTTGGTAGAAGCCTTTACAGTGCAAAAGCCAGGACAGAGAAGGTGGGACTGTGGGTCTCATAAAAAAAAAATTGTCATAAAGTTTGATATTTTCTGTGTTACAAACAGTGTAACACTTGGTTTCTAAGGCAATAAGTTGCCAAATGTTTGATGCTGATTAGCAAGCAGCAGCAGCAGCAGTGCATGGTATTACTGTGAGGAATCAAGGGGAGGGCATTGCCAATATAACAGTATGGCACAGTCTTTCTTCTCTGCTCTCATCTAATGACAACTAGAAGCTATCTTCTATTTTTCCTTTAAAGATCATCCTATAGGAAGCTCTTTAGTGTGGCATCTTCCTTGGGGCCTGTGATCTAAGCAGAGTAGGCTTACAGGCAGTCAGCATATGCAGCCCTTTCTCTCCATGCACCACCTCCATAAGCATAAATCATTTTTATAGACAGCTTCAATTAAGTTTTTACACTGGATTTTTTGGGGGGGTAAAATTAAAAAAACACCCCCCTCTTGCAAATTTTTGTGAAGAAGATAAGCCCTTTTTAAGCCAGGTTAACTTGTTTGGGGTTGACTTAGATAAATGTTAAATTGAGACTAAAATATTCCAGTATCAGGAAGTTTTTCTGAAGCTTCACCATTTAGCTCCTGATGAATATGTCTACACCTTCTTCTTAGCTGAAAAAGGTTATTTGTTACTCCTGTATGGTATATCATGGTGCTTTTCCTCCATTTCTGAAGCTTCACCATTTAGCTCCTGATGAGTATGTCTATACCTTCTTCTTAGCTGAAAAAGGTTATTTGTTACTCCTGTATGGTGTATCATGGTTCTTTTCCACCATTTCTGAAGCTTCACCATTTAGCTCCTGATGACTATGTCTGTCCCTCCTTCTTAGCTGAAAAATGTTACTTGTTACTCCAGTATGGTATATCATGGTGCCTTTTCACCACCATGGAAAGTGCATCTATAGTAAGTACATCATCCAAGTTGTTTAAAAATACACTCTGATACTGATCAGCAGGGATTTTTATAGATCTGTGCCAGTTTACACCAGGAAGGATTGCTCAGCACAGTGTCCCTGGGAGCGTGCTAATGAGCTAAACTCTTACTGGGGGATGGAGAGAGTTGATGGTGCTTAGGATGCAGCTGGATGAAGCTCACAGTTGTCCCTATAACAAGCAATCCATGGTTGGACCTGTCCCCTGTTCACTGCGGTTTCTCTTGTGTGTGACAGTCAGTTTTACCTATTGGTTAAATCCTCATTTCTGCTCTCACCACTCCCCTGTCCCCAGTTCTGCATACAGTTGAGAACGTTACGAATATTCCCTGTCAGTTGCAGGAGTGTATTTCTTCCGTTCTCTCCTGTTTACTGCTTGCTAATTAAATTTTGTAGGTGGCAGTTTGAAATCTTAGTGGGATGTGTCATGTGACTGCTAATGCTCTGCAGATCTCTATTACATAACCTTTAAGTAGTTGGGGAAAATGTGCTTGTGTCATACTGGGCCTGACATAAGGCTCTGTCTGAAGCCAACAGTCTGAGCAGGGCTTTTTTTTGTGTGTGTGTGTGTACGATGACTGTAGAAATCTTGTGGATGGTTTGTTCTGGCACAAGATTTGTGCCCTCAGTTGTCAGGCCAGTTGTCTTATTTCCCTGAGATGCTGTGCAGTCTGCACTGCCTGCCTTTCCTGCAGGGCAGGAGAGGGGAGGGGTTAGATTTAAACACTCTGACATGCCAGGTAATGATCAAGTGAATAGAAAATGCCTGTTTGCCTGGTAGCTTTGCTGGCTTTAGTTTGGAAGTGACCAGAGTACAGAGTAAACATAGAAACCCTCTCAGTCTGTCCCCCCCCCACTTCCCCTCTTGTGGATCTGAACAGGGCTCTGCTGCATTATGCAAAATGAAAACATAAATCAATACAGGAGTTTAAGAAAATGCTGCAGAGGGATAATCAATTTTTAATGCATGGGAATTCATTAGGCTTTGCAAAAGGAGCACTGGCATGAGTGACAGCAATGTGTCCGCTCATAGATTAATAGCTCCTGTCACTTTTTTTTTCTGAACCAGCACCACCTTTTTGCCCTATATCGCATAAAGTTTCACATTTTTATTGCCTGAAACATACTTACATGCTATCAGGTGCAGCTTCAAGCACTGCATTATTGAGGGATCAGCTCTGTGCCCTGTAGAAAGTTAAGTCTCTTTTTGGTTTACTGGCCAGGATATGTGGCTTGGAGGCTGTGCCTTGTCTGTGGCTTTGACATTAGACATGCTGTGTGCTCTGGTAAATCACTGGAGATCTTTTCTGCCTCAGTTTCTTCATCTGCTGGGAAGGCCCAGTGGCAATGACCTGCTGTAGCCATGCAACAAAAGTTGCAGTTAGTAACTAGGAACAGCTAGATGAAAATTTGAGTATTTGTTGCTATTTTTTTTTTCCTAAATGAAGTTAGATTTTCAAGTTTATGATTTCTTATTGAAATCTGTGCTTGTGTGAATCTGAATTTTGTTCTAGAGTAGTGGTTGGTTTGTAACAGCAATTTTCAGTATAGACTTCTTACACAGTGCCTATGAATGAAGCATTCTGCTCATTGTGCAGATGAGAAACTTTGCAATGGGCTTCGGGTTTATTTGCATAAGATCATTCAGCAGGGTCAAGGCAAATCTATGGACATTGTTGGCAAAGCCCTGTCCCACATGTTATTGTATTGCTTCTCCTAATTAAATGTTGTTTAAGGGAGGAGGAGGGGGAACTATTGATCTAAAACCAGGCTTTCCTTTGTTTCGCTTAGATTGACTGTATGCCTATGTGCTACTAATACTAAAGAGTTTGCATTATCTTTTAGTTTTTAGTTACTACTCTCATAAATTATGCTGGTTTGAGTCAGTTTGTCTATTCTAATGGCTGCCTGCTTACCTGCTGCCTATACTGAGACTACAAACGTTTCATTGCTGGAAGGGGTCTTTGTTGCTGAACAGTCTTAAATCATCTGTACAAATGTATGCAGCATACATGTCCTGCTATTTGGCTTATTTGAATATTAAGTGGGCACAGTTATTGCTGCTGTCTTGTGGTAGCTGTTGGCTGCTGGATGAATCAGGATGAGAAGAAGCAACTATTAAGCAGTTCTGTGTTCGTGTGGTAGGGCAGATGGGTACAGCTACTGCTTTTGTATTTTAAAGGAAACCTGTCATTAAGGCAGTTGTTTCTGTTAGTCAAGTTCATAGATGAGCTCTTCAGGGTCCAGATCTTTTCCAGGTAATGTTCTTTACAGTCACAGAGTGAGAAGAGAGCTGTCACCGTGGCAGGCTCCACCCTGAATTGTTTCAGGCTGCAACAAGTCTCTGATCCAAACCGATGAAGGTATGAAACATGAAGTTTTAGAACAGGAGATCTTTTCTTGAACTGTCAGCACTAATCCCATTTTGTCTTATCTGAACTGCCTGTGCTCTGTGCTACCTTGCCAGTGACATGTGTTAAGGAGCAGCATCTGTGACAGTGTTTTCTTGGGGAAACACAAGCATGAATTCTATCAGCTTTGGAGTCACATCCCATATAAACACTGGTGGTAAGGGAGAGGGGTTTTGGAAGGAAGTGTAGATCCTTCATGTCTGTGATAGCTCTGATGGCTCAAATGGACTTAAGTTTATTTCCTACGATGGTGGTAGGTCACACTTTTACGTTTCAGAGTTCCAAAGGCTGAAGTATCTCATGCAGCCTGAGTAAAGCAATGCTGCTCAGTCACTTCTTTGTAGATATTGATCCCAGCTGTTAGATGTAAATGAGAGTTTTGGCAGCTTTGATACCCACAGGTACAAATTATCATAAACTGTAAACCTTGTGCTTAGCTTGCAACCTTTCTAGCTTTCTTTTTAGAAAAATTCTACTTAATTTTACTAAATACTCTTAAAAGGAAATGAAGTATAAAGAGCTCCAAGCTGCTGTTATTTCTATGATCTAATGATAGAAGTTTTGTAAATACATAACTATTATTTTTTATATAAGAGTTACGGAAAATGTCTTAAAATAAGAGAGACGATTTAAAAAACAGAACAAGACACAAATAAAAGCTGTTTAGGATGATAAGAACTTAAAGAATCAGCTAGTGAATGAGATCATTGTTCTCTGACACCAATGGTGTAACACACTTGTGTCCACAGAGCTCACATGGTTTTATTGATTCTTAATGAAAAACTGCTCAGTGTAGGGAGCAGTAAACATGCCTGTAAATATATAACTGCCAGCTTGGATGCCACAAGTGTGTGTCACTAGACGTGTCACTGAACTGCTGGAGCATTTCCTCTGTCTGATCTGCAGGAAGAGCTGCTGACCAGGTCCTGAGTATCAGCTTCATTGGGCAAGGCACTGAACACTTCTCCAAGCGCTGTCAGTCCAAATACACGACTGGACACAGCAGAGTGATTCAGCACTTCAGGAAGCAGAAAGGAGAGGCCACCTCCTCATTCCCCCTTACTCCACTTCTTAGCCACTTTTTGATTTTCTTCTTTCCCCTCCCTCCCCATATTCTGGTTTGTGTATTTGTAGTATAGTCCATTAGGTGAAAAGTTACTGGCTCGTTTAGACAAAAAATTTTGTTGATTTTTTGATACAATTTTAATTAATAGCATTTAAGAGACTCTGCTGCTATAGAAAACGACACTTTCTCAGCTCTGATTTCCTGTAACTAAGTAACAGGAAATTTTCCCTAACATGACTGAGTTATATACTGTTATCTGTGGATGGAACTGCACTGTAGTTGAATTTGTGGGGATATTAAACCCAGTGTGCTTTGTTTCTGTTAGTATTTATCACATCTTATGCCAGACTCTTTAAGAGACTAGAGATTATACTGCAGAAATTTACTGTGCTTTGTTATTAAGCACCTGATAGCAAATTTTCCCTGGACTGCACATGTCTGAAACATGATCTAGTATGGCTCTTTTCCTTACAGTCCCAAAGAATGAGAATCAGAAAAGGATCTTCATGTACGTTATTGTTTGAATAGGGTATAGATTTTTTTTTTTTTTTTTAAATGGGAGAAACTATGTAGCCATAGTAAGCAAACCCCCCATTCAGAAATTAATTTTTCAGTTTGCTTTCAGGAGATGGAGGTAGTGGATTTGTGGTTCTGGAAAGATTATAATGATATGGTTGGTTTTTAGTCCCCTCGGCTACAAGAAATTACTGTGCAGAAGATAGAATGTCATGCAACCCCTTAGGAGAAGTTATTAGTAATACATGCATTTCTTTCTGCAGAGGAGAGAGGTCTTTTGTACACAATAAAAGGTGTCTGGAGCAAAGCATTCACTTGCACCAGTGTTGTTTTGGGGGTTGAATCAACCTAATTTACCTCCTTTGTGTATCTGTTTACTGGGTCTTTGTAGCAGTTATATCAGGTGCTGCAGAATTTCCCAAGCAAGTTAGATCAGGTGCTGTAGGATTTCCTAGGCAAGATAAATCAGGTGCTGTAGGATTGCTCAGGCAAATGAGTGAAGAAGGAAGAAGTAGAGAGGCTTTAGGAAAGAATCCACAGTGAGAAGGCAGAGTGGAAAATGTAGTGAACTAAATAAGAAATACTGAGGATCAACCTACAGAATTAGAAGGTAAGATCCATTTTCTTTCCACATGTATAAAAACATTCTCCTGGTGTCTGTCCAGACTTGAATATTGTAATTTCGCATACATGATAGCTTGGTTGGTTTAATGCTGAGTTCAGAAATACTCTTTATTAAATACTGATAAATGACAATATCCTCCTTAATTCCTTGTCATTGTCCTATCTTTGTTCTCAATAATTAGTACAATTTGGCTTTTTTGTAAGCATGCCATTTGTGGGCTACTGCCCTTTCAAAACTGAAATTCATATGTAAGCAAAAAGGGATTGTCCTTGACATCAAATGTGCCTTGAGGATAAAACTGATCTGTTGTTTGGTGTATTATAACTGCCAAGAGGACAGAATTTTTGTAGCAAGCATGGCTCCTAAAAACATACAGAATTGAGGCGTGTAGCGCTATTGATTTTACCAATTACAACATTCATTAAAAGTAGAATTGCTGACATGAGCTAGTAAAAATAATGCATGCTAATGAGGTGCAATGCTTTTCAAGGTCCTTGTTGTTATCAGAATTTCTTAATCTATTGGAATAACTTCAGGGCTGAAAAGGTTTTCTATCCTAATGGGTCAGTACAGCATCTCTTTTCTAGATAAGTGGGAAATCTTTTCTTGTGTGCATGAATCCCCAGTGTTGTAATCCAGTGCAAGTGTGCATGGGAAGAAATACATTTGAATTTTTATAGTCCCATCAAACATCCTTTATGGAAGAAAGCCTGT
Source organism: Indicator indicator (assembly GCF_027791375.1). Classification (NCBI taxonomy): domain Eukaryota; kingdom Metazoa; phylum Chordata; class Aves; order Piciformes; family Indicatoridae; genus Indicator; species Indicator indicator. Next base: position 5,857,365 of record NC_072035.1, read on the forward strand.
GAAGTCCCACAGGAACATTTAACTCACTATCCATCATTATTGGATTTATTGATGTAATGCTATTACATAAATAATACAAGCATCAAGTAAATAGTTCAGGGGAGTGATCACAACATCCTATTCTGTGTTGTATGTCTCTTCAAATGATCAGACATGTTTAAAAAGGAAGGAGAGAATTGTAAGAAATGAGCCATATTATTTCTGCCAGGAATAACTGAAACAACTTACATACACTGTGTGATACTTAGAAAGTATTTTAACTTTTTCTGTCAGTGTGGGGTTTGTTGTTTCAGAAAGATGAACTGAAATAAGGAGAAAGAAAGTGCTATATGAATAAACAAGGAAGTTGGAGAGCTTATTCTAAGAAAGAACACTGAAAGAGCTTATTCTTTGTTGTTTGATAGTGACTAAACAACTAATAGTCTGGTTTGGTCACTAATATTGCCTTTTACCATTTCTGAAGTTAAGCAAATACTTAGCACTTAGTGCTCCAAACACCAGAAGACTGTCGAGGTGATGTGTTTAAAAACGTTGTGAAGCTGTTCATTTGTAGTGTAATTTGTCACTAGTGTCTGTCCAAGGTTTAACCTAACTGCTGTTATGTTATCTAAGTACCTCATGGACTTGGTCACTTTCTGAATTCAGTAATTCTCAATGAACTCTTTCTTCCAAGTGCTCCATGAATGGTATTTATGTAAGAAAAACTCATTTAGTAGTCTTTACATGGTGCCTCTTTAGCTTTGTCCAGGTGACTGAATGTTTTGAAATGTGAAGTTCTTAGCTAAAAGATGTGTCTGCTCTGGCAGCCCTATGTGTCTCCTAATCTCTCACTGCCATAATATTTGCTGTATTATGAATAGTTCTGCTTTTCCCAAAGGTGTTTTCAAAGTGTTAGCCCTGTGGGGTCAAAATACATTGGGTTATTGTTTGTACTGTCTCAGGATTTATGCCAAATGAAAGCCAAGCATGAAGATGGGAGGGAAAGTATCCAGGGAAATTTAACACCTTAATAGCAAGCCCAGAGGGGAGCATCTGATATTAAACTGAAGAGATGGGGAAGTGATTTAAAGAATGCAACAGTTGATAGAACCCACTAATAGCCATGTAGGGGTAATTTAAAACATGATATGTCTTCATGCCAACCAAATGCAAGGCATCAGCAGCTATGGTTTCTTTTTCTGGAAAGCTAGCAACAAGGGTAGTAGAGGTTGTGCTCTGACTTGTGTGGCTTACCTACAGACTGCATCTTAAATACAGGTCAGTTCTTGGATGCCCACATAAGCAGTACTCCTGATGATGAAGGTGTTTTGCCTCACCATTGTGGTGTGTTGTGCCTGGCATGGGGCAGTCCCAGCCTCTCCTTACAGAGGTCCCTGCAACCCTGCTCCTGGAACCTGGGCATGGGCACCCAGTGCATGCATTCCAAGAGAGAAAACTCCTGCCTGTGTACTTATTTGTCAGCTTCTCCTAGTAATGTGCCTTAACTTTCACTTCCTTTGAAAAAAAACTTCAGGATATTCTGAGTATGCTTTCAGGAAAATGATCAGCTAGAGAGGTGGACAGGGGGTTGTTAATGACAGTAGTGGTTTTGTTCCTTTGATTCAATTAAGCAGGGGCTAAGGGACCTTCTCTCAGTCAGCTGATAACATGTGAATCCTCCCTTTTTTTGGAGGGGATCTGGGCCTGATTCTGGAAAAGGAGTTTGAAGAGACCACCAGCTAAATTAATCTCTAATTATAAATCACTGCTGATGACTTAGTCTCCTAGCTTGGATAGCATAGGTGGTATGCTTATGGCCAAAAAAAAAAAAAAAAAATCTTCAAACTGTGATCTGTAGGGTTGCTGTGATTGGGATCTGAATTATGCAGGTCTCTGATGGGTGATGGATAGAAATGTTACATCTGCTGCTACAACCTTAACAATAAAAGAAAAAAAGGTGTGGTTTTTTTTGTTTTGTTTTTTTTTTTTTTCTTGAAAGAGAATTCTCCTGGGGTTAGAAATCCTGCTGAGAACCAAGAAGTTGCCAGAGGTTTCTAAGAAATCGTTCTTCCTGAGAAAATCAGGCTCAGATTTCCCTTTTTCATTTAGAATGTAGAAGAAAATGTGTATTTGAAGACTTGACTCTCTTACTTCTTGAGGAGTAGAGTTTAGCATGCTGCCTGCACTGCAAGTTTATTAATGTAATCACTCAAGCTGCAGATAGTTAAAACATTGAAGGAATTAGGCTGGCAGCAAGCCTAATCACTGTGCAAAACCAAGCCGTACCACAGCAATATTAACCTTTACTGTCTAGAGCGTTCTTAGTTTTTCTCTGGTGTGCTTATCTAAGCTTGCCAGCAAGAATGTGCAAGGTAAAGACTTAAAGGAGCTGTGGTGTGGGGGTTTTGTTTGTTTATTTTTATTCATGCATTCCAATCTTTGCACTAAGGGCTTTCATGCAGAAGTGAACTTAGAATGTGCGTTAATCCGCTCTGCGGAAGGTAAAGAGGTGGAAGGTCAATGTAAAGATTGTTCCTCTGGTTGTATTGTTCTCTTACTCCAGGAAGGAAATGGCAGTACAAGGCTCAGCAGCAAATCACTTAGAGAGGTAGTGTGGTGCTCCCTTTAACATACCAGCTCTCTGTTCAAACAAGGGCTTCTCAACCTATTTCCAGACCTCTCAAATCTGTCACAATGAAGTGAGACTTTCACAAGCTAACTCAGCCTCATTCTTTCTTCTTGCCTGTGGCTGTTTCTCTGTTGTTTACAGCTTGCTGTAGTGTGTTTTGCTGATGTCATATGCTAAGTGTGTCTTTTCTGCCCGACCTGCTTCTTATTTCCTGCTTTTGTGAGTGTCTTTTGTGAGTGTCTTACGTGTGAGGCTATGGAGCAGTGAAGGGTCCATGGGCGAAAAGGCAGTTGGGAATGTGATTGCTTGGAAGGCAGAGGAATTACACAGATTGTACATCAGCCAGCAGTAAGCAGCCTTGGACTTTGGCCTTTCTTGTGATGTGCCCTGGTTATCTTGCTCTTGTCACTAACTCTTGGAAGGAAGCAGCATCTTTCTTCATGGCATGCATACAGTCATGTCATGATTATAGAATGCATGTTCTTGTAGAGGAAGGGTGGTTTCCTGAACTACTTCAGTACTGACCTATCAGTTGAACCACTACCTTGGTGGAGACTCCTTTTCAGCCATTTCAGCATGTGCAAGGTCATAGTTTAAATGCTAGCCCAGTACTTGGCACCAGTAGGTAGAAACACAAAGTTGGTGTATGAAAGAGAGAAAGCAAACCAAACTTTTCTAGAAAAGTTCATATACAAATTCAAGATGGAATTGAAGTTTGTGGAACTCAGTCAGTCTCGATTGCTTTAGACAGGAGATTTATATTAGCTTACAGTGGCAGTGATAAAGAAATAAGATATCCTGGAGAAATAGAATCTGGTTATGAGGAAAAATATTGTATGCTTCAAGGAATCTTCAAAGTAACCACATTCCTTAAACGATGGAAAGCAGAAAATTGCAATGAATCTCAATTTCATTAACTGGATCAAAGAGGAAGATAGATGTGGCCTGCATATCATAAATTCTGTCCTTTCACTTACACAGGACTGCAGATGAAGAACAGAAAAAAAGAAAATCCTTTAACTAATCTTCATATAACTTAATAGGAAAGTCAAAGTAAATTGATTCTCGCTTCCTAGGCTTAATTCTGGACCTGTGATAATATAGTTATTTAACTTGCCTTTGTTGGGAGAGCTCCCCTCAAAAAGGGGCAAGTGCCAGTAGCTATTCTAGGCACAGTTTCCTGTGAAATGAAGGTGTAAGCCCAGATGTCTATGGGGTTCAGGTGATCTGTTAAATTACTCCTAAGGAAAGCAAGCATGAGGTTGAGTTAAATTTGCTGTAAGTCTAGCCAGAGAAAGGAGCAGTTACAGCAGCATCACAGAGACTGACAAATGGCTTGTGCTTGGGCACTACGGTACTTCAGTAATAAGTTATAAAAATTAGATGGAGAAAGAAAGCTTTCTAATTTTAGAAAGTGGAGATAAATTACATTTTAGAAGTGCCCATTTTCCCATTGACTGTAAGAGGACCCAGACAAGCCAGTCAAGTGTAGGTGTTTAAATACCTCTAGTGATAAAAAAAATAATCCCATGAAGATTTACACACTCAAATTTGTGTAAAAATGTGATTATTTTTTAATACTGAACACCTCTAAACTAAACTGGCATAAATTTTGAAACAAATTTGGTTCTGATAGGCATTGATGCATCATTCATCATTTCCATGTAGATGATCCAAAATTCTTAGTACCTGAAAAAACAGTTGTTTCCTTTCTAACAAAGTGGTGGCTAAGACCTGGAGGCTCAAGCCTGGTGTTGACACATCCCTCTCTGATTTTAGAGTGAAGCAGTCACGTTTTATACTCCACAGGCTGAAAATCTCTTTTGATTAGCCCATTAGTGCATGGCCAGAATGACAGATTATTCACCTGTAGAGCTAAAGCTGTGGACTGCAGCGTTTTTGGAACGCAGAGGGAAGCCTGCAGTGCTCAGGTGGCTGTGCTGTAGGGCTAGTCTGTTTGCTAATGTGTTTGGCTGCATATGTAGGCACAGATCCAGAGAGGCTTATGTCAAAGACTTGCATTAGGAAAAAAAAAAATGCTTTCTCTCTGCAGGTTCAGTTTCTGTTTTGGCAGATACATTTAAACTTGTTCCTGAAATCATTTATAATTATCAACAGAGCCCTGATACCAAGTGATCAGAGAATTAACAGTGGTACTGCTGTTTACCACATGAGTGGTTGAAAGTACTACACATGGGAGAGGATAGTAAAACTGTGGACTGTACAATATGGGTTCAAGAAGCTGTTTGTCTAGTGATGGGCGATTCTGTTTTTGCCAAAATGATACATTTGCCATTGCCAAAATAGGGATGTCACACTCAGATGATTTGGCTATTGAAAGATACCAGCTGTTATCAGATGCCTTCTGGGTTTCAGATTTCTTTAGAGATGAATCTTCAGGTTTTGTCCTGTTGTTTATGTCAAAGGCAGTTGGACGTTTTCCTAACTGCCATTTCCTCATCAAATGCCACCTCCAATCTTTTTAAGGGATTTGCATTTTGTGTCAATAATGCTTTGTGCTTGAAGGCCAGATTCTCCTTAGACTTCTGGTAGTATCACTCAGGGATAATATCAGTGAGAATGATAGTAGTTTCATTTTGCAGATGAAAGAAACATTTGTCTGGCTGATACACAACTCATTTAAATAAAAATCAACAGCCTCATGGAAAATCAAGATATTATTTTTGCTAGTGTGCAGTTTCTGCAGAATGATAAAGTGGCTTGTTAATACATGTGGCTAGAAACTGAGATTTAAATGCTTTTGGGGATATAGCTGTGACTGCTCTAATCTCTTCTTCATCTCTTGATGTGTGGCCCATGGAATCCTTTGTGCTTTCATGAAAACTGAACATGAAGCATGTATTAATACATGATGGTGTGAATTCTCATAATCAAACAAATATTTTTGGAAGGTTTAACATTGATGGATACCCACATTTCATAAAGACTTTTTTTTTTTTTTTCTCCTTAGGAAATGTATGCAGGTTTGAGTTGATAGCTGATGCAGAGCTTATAGTCTGTGAAAAATAGTTACAGATTCACAGATTGTGTTGGGCTGGAAGGGACCCTAAGGGTCATCTTGTCGAACCCCTCTGCAGCAAGCAGGGACACCTCCAGCTAGATCAGGCTGACCAGGTCACATTGAGTCTGATCTTGAATGTCTCCAGGGATGGGGCCTCAACCACATCTCTAGGCAACCTGTTCCAGTACTTCACCACTCTCATTGTAAAGAACTTCTTCCTTATGCCCAACCTAAAGCTACCCTGCTCCAGTCCTCTCCAGGTATTGAAATGTAGCTATAATGTCTCCTCAGAGCCTTCTCTTCTCCAGGCTGAACATTTATCAGAAAAGTGATTGCTGATCCCAGTTTTCCAGTACACAAAGGTTGTCCATATTTGCAGCATGAAGAAAATGTGACCAAATCATCTAGTCTTATGTTAAATAAGCTTTTTCTAAGTTGTAGATTATGTAAATTACTTGATATTCATACTCCATGGAAGGAATATTAGGTAGCATAGAGATGTCACTTGTGTCTTTATCCTAGTCTATGCTTGCAATTTTTATCTCAGATGTTACAACAAATAATAAGGCAAATATTTCACCTAGATAGCCAGATTGGAATTTGTCCCAAGAATCATGCTTCTTTCTCTTGCCACAGTGTTTATTGACAAATTCTGTGACACCTTGGTTGTTGAGGCATATAGTTAGGATTGCTTTTTGGATATAAGACACTAACACAAATCATTTGTATCATTACCCCATGTCCAGAAGGTCCCAAAGTAATGTGACTTTGAATTGGTCATAGCAACTTTGACAGCAGACTCTTACATTGAATTTAGGATAGATTTCTGCAGCTAGGTGTTTAACTAATAAAATTCAGAGCAATTTGGCACCGTAGCTAAAAATATGGGAACCCTCAAGACTGCTGTGCTGTGGAGAACTGATGTCAGCTAAAGCAAAAAGCCATTAAGAAAATTAGATTGATTGAGAACTTTTAAGTGGAAAGGTCAAATCAGTGTAACATTCAATGCATGAAGAGGAGTAAAATTAAGGCAAGGATGTAAGAGGTGATAAGAGGCTTTTGTGAATAAGAGTTTGCTGAGTGGATCTTCCACTAGTGCTAGTTTTTGTGAAGAGTTAGCAGTTTGATGAAGGAAATGTTTGTGTGCTAAGAAGGTTACAGAATAAATGCTTCAGAAAGTGAAGAGACAGCACAGAGTGGTTGTGATTATTGATAACACGAAGTGTGGAGTAGTAGTTTGGGAATTGCATTAATGCAGTTGTTGAAGGTTTCATGCAACTTGTCCATTTCCTAGGGAAACAGCTGGCTTGTTTAAAATAAGGTCATTGCAACTTAAATTATTGGAAAGGCAGCCTGCATAGTTGTTAGCTTGGAATGGAGAGTAGATCAGGGAAAAGTACCACAGGCAAAGCGGAATTGTGCAAAGACTTTTTGCATCTGATGGTCCTGATTCTGAAAGCTGGGGTGCACCACATTCTAGGAAGGGTTTTTCAGGGAACACACGAACTCGAATCTTCAAAGGTCTTCAAGGGTATGTGTTTGAAGTGGCTAAGTGTCTACAGTTTGGCACTCCTTTGCTGTTCAGGGACCTAGATGAAAGCCACATGACTTTTTTTCCCCAGCACTGAGCGCAGGTATCATGACTTCAACGTACTGAGCTTTTAGAAAACAGGGCCAGAGACAGCTGGGGAGTTAAATATTGGAGGGCTATATTACACAGGGAATATTTCAGCCCTTACAAGTACATCTAATCATCCTGATGAAATTCAAGTCTTTCTTATTATCTCAGACAGTAAGATGCTCGTGTTTTCCCCAAGGTAATAAAAAGTTGGAACCCTTCAGTGAGGGTATTGTTACCTGCTGGATGCACTGGCAAGGCTGTAAGTGGGAGGTGAACTAACTGGAGAGAAATGTAGGCCAATTCCAGATCACTGTATGTCTTATGCACCTTTCCTTCTAACAACTGCCTGTGCTGGAAAGCACCTTGGCTGCTAAGTGTCCTGTTTAGGAGAAGAAGGTCAAGCTAGTTTGTCATAAACGTGCCCCATGTGTGATTACCTGGATTACTGTTACTTACCCACCATGTACCAGATGAATGAGATAGGATCTATAACAACAGGTTACTCTTATGTTTATGGGCTGTTGAAACACAGCTTTGGGGCCTTGAATCAGCTTTTTGAAACAGATGAGTAGAAAAAGAGCTCTCCTTCAAATGTCTTAACAGGAAGGCTGAGTAAGGTAGGAATAGATCCTAAGGCTCCTCTAATACCATACCTGGTGTCCTAAACTATACTACCTCGCTGTTAATGTTGTGTAGGAGCTGTAAGGTTTTGTTTTTTTTTTTGGTATTTATTATTTATTTATTTTACAAAAGTTCAATCATCAGCTAGTATTCATTATGGTCATTTGAAAGGCCAGCTATCAAATCAAAATAAAGAATATTTATTTCCTACAATTGTTCTCTGATTGGGGTGTGTTTTCTATAGCTTATCAAGTGGGTTTTTTTTGTGTGTGTCAGCTCTTTCTATTTTACCATTCTGGTGATGTAGACCATGAGATGTTTCTGTTCCAGTGATGTGATTGCAAGCCTGGATAGCCTCCAGTGCAAGCTATTGTTCTTTCTTTCTTTGAGTTGCAAGTGACAAGTGAAGTCTAATTTTTAAATTTATTTATTAGAAACTCTAAACAACAGTCTTCCCATTTGCAATCAGGGTCACCATTCATCCAAAGCTAGATCTCTATAATTACCCTCAAGCTAAACTTGGCATTTCCATTAGTGTTTCCTAGTTCCTGTCATAATGGGAATTGTTCAGTCTGGCTGAGATTGGAAAGATATTTCAACAGAGCCATAAGAAGCACCATCACTGAGTGGATTTATTTATTATCTGATTTATGTATCATGCCTGGGTTCATTTCACAGATTCCTAGATTGCACTGGGTTGGAAGGGACCCTCAAAGGTCATCTTGTGCAACGCCCCTGCAGTGAGCAGGGACATCTCTAATTAGATCAGGCTGACCAGGGCCACATCAAGTCTGATCTTTAATGTCTTCAGGGATGGGGCCTCAACCACATCCCTGGGCAACCTGTTCCAGTATTTCACCACTCTCATTGTGAAGAACTTCTTCCTGATGTCCAACTTAAATCTACCCTGCTTCAGTTTAAAGCCATTGCCCCCTGTCCTGTCATGACAGGCCTTTCTAAACAGTCTTCCTCTAGACTTCCTGTAGGTCCCTACTGAGATACTTGCACAACCCATCATCACTATGGTACTTCAGTGGTTCCATGTCAGTAATATGGTTTGTTCTCAAACTGCTTGGCTTAAACACTTTAGTTTCCTCTTTACTAAGAGGCTGAATTAATTATCTAAGGTCAGAGGCTGAGTTTTCAGAGCCAACTAGTAGATCTGCATCCCCTGAATTCTGTTCTTGTGCTTTGATGACCAACGTTTCTTACTCATTTATTTTTGATCCTATGAAGGAGGTGAGAGTCACCGAAATGCTTTTCATTAGCACCCCAAGCTAGCAGAGGAGGCAATATTCAGTATTATCCAAAAGAGTATGGGCTTATTAAGAGTTATTAAAGAGTTAGGGCTCTTCAGGCTGGAGAAGAGAAGGCTCCAAGGTGACCTTATTGTGGCTTTTCAATATCTGAAGGGGGTCTACAAGAAAGCTGGGGAGGGACTTTTTAGGCTATCAGGTAGTAACAGGACTAGGGGGAATGGAATAAAGCTGGAAGTGGGGAGATTCAGGCTGGAAGTGAGGAAGAAGTTCTTCACCATGAGAGTGGTGAGAGCCTGGAATGGGTTGTCCAGGGAGGGCCCCATCCCTGGAAGTGTTTAAGGCCAGGCTGGATGAGGCTCTGGCCAGCCTGATGTAGTGTGAGGTGTCCCTGCCCATGGCAGGGGGGTTGGAACTAGATGATCCTTGTGGTCCCTTCCAACCCTGACTGATTCTATGATTATTCAAGGGTACAGCCTCGCCACAGCTAAGCCAGAAGATGAATCACCGATCACATTTTAAGCTAGGTTTTTGCATATTACCAGAGCTCATTTTCCACAGCAAGAAGTGTGGGATGTTTTAGCTAAAGTTAACAAGGCCTTCATGCTGTCAGCTTCTTGAAAACTTCATTGCCAGCAGTTTGAGGTCATTCTGCCGTGTTGTGGTCGTTACTCTTCTGCGCATCTTTATTGCATGGCAAGCGCAAAAGTACGATCCGAGCACGCTGCCTTCAACATAAAAAATTCAAGAGCTGTGGAGTAGTTGCCAGTTTGCTGGTGAGCCAGAGCAGCAGGGACTGCAGGCGGCTGTCCCGTTCTTAGCTCACCCAGAAGAGGGCAGTGGCAATACACCAGTCATCTCGCAGTGCTCCTACACAAACAGGGCTTCCCTCAAGATGGTAGCCCTTGTGGAAGACCTGTCTGACATGCAGAGTACTGCTATGGATTTTATCACAACCTGTATTGCTAGCAGGTGGGGTAGGTGTATTGGGATCAAAAGCTGAGCCAATCAGAAGCCCAGTAATTCATATGAAATGCAGATCCTACTCTGTGGAACCCAATGTTACAAATTTTCTGGCACTAGCATCAGTCCATATAGAAAAAGAATTCACTATTCGTATATTCTAATTAGTCAGGTGAAATAGTGCCTTTTCCCTTCAGGTGCACTGTTAGCAATTCTCATTCTCTCTGCAAAAATATTATTCACCCAAAAAAAATATTTAGGTAATCTGGTTGCTTTACTTCAGTAATATTCTGAACTCCTTTTTTTTGTTTGCTTTGACTGACTAATGACATGGGTCATGTTTTAATGAAGGAAATGGTGGCATAAGGAGAAGGTTTTACATGTCTTTACATGAATGTCCTGTGAACAGGTGTTCCTGATAGGAATGCTGAAATGGCAATCTTGAAAGATTCTCATGCTTCACAAACCTCAAACTGGAAAAAGAAACGATAGGAGAGAACCATGAATGTTTGGGTAACCGTGATAATGGTATGAGTGATAATGAACAGGGCCAGCAACAGAATATGTTTGATCTCAGCCTGGTGCTCATGAGGCTGCTTGTTTCTTAGGTCTAAGCTAAACACTCATTCTCTTCAGATCTTAAAGAAGTATTTCTGTCAAGCTCACTGTACGTATATTTGATAGAAATGATTTATTGTCATTTACCTTGCAACTGCATCCCTTTGTAGCATCCACTTTATTGCAAGGTCATTCTTTAAGCATCTTCATGTCAAAACACAATCTCACCTGTATAAATATTTGAGATGCTGTCCTTTGGTGGCTGTGTTCTGCAGAGGCTCCTTTTGGAGTACTTCTGGCTTCATGTGACTGGAAGGTGATTTACTAAATGACTAAACTGGAAATGTTCTCCATCGTGTGCTCAGAGCATATTTGGGCTTGTGAAGAGGAGGGGAGTGAAGCTAAAGGAATCCAGTGTGGACCACAGGCATAGTGCCTCTCACTGGTACGTTGTAGGCTGCTCACCTTGATTTATATTATCTGGAGCTTTATGTAGGAAGAATTAACTGTGAATTTTCTGAGCTTTCTGGTTTTTCTTATAGGTGACAAATAGAATAAATTGCTTGAAAATGATCTTCAGTAAACTGGGTTTCAAACTAAAGGGGAAAGTAATAAATTTAGTTTAATTAAAGGCACTAAAATCAGACAGGAAGGGAGATTATCTAGTAAGAACTCTTAATCTTCTGGGCAATAGCTCTGTTGCTAGTAGCAAGCCCTGTTAACAGATGCAGCAGGGTCTGGAATGTTTTTGTTTGTTCTCTCAACTTTGTCATGTATGCAACTGTTTTTCCTCCCACATTTTTTCTTCTTTTGCTTTACCTCATTAAAAAAAATTCACAAAAATGAAACATGGTTCCATCTACTGCTGGTTGTGCTGTAATCATTCAATACTGTTTTTTGGGGTTTCTTTTTCACCAGTTTTCAGGGGCTGGGGAGAGTCTCAATTTATCTTTTGTGCTTGTGTCCCATGACAGACCCAAAAGTAATAGGGTTCAGGTCACCTTCTTACATACCCTGATTCAGAAATTATTAAAAATCTGTGTTAGTACTCCTTTCCTTCACCCAAATTTTCCTGTAGTGGGGTATCTCCCATGAATATTTTGAGTTTGCTGTGTTGTACGTTCAGAGTTCTCCCACAGCTCTCAACCTGCAATTACAGCTCTCCCTTATAAATATTTAAATGGCAGTTCAGTTTTCAGACAGAGTACACCAGTGACAAGGATCAAGCTTTCTGACCTTTTGTTAATTTGCTCAGTGAAATAGGATTCCCTTGGTCTAATTTTTTTTTTTTTTTTTTAAGAGAAGAAATTTGCATGCATGCAGGGTGTTGGCATTTCTCATTTTTGTTGCTAATTTGCTTTTGGTACATTTATTCTGATAGATCTTAAAGAAAAAAACCTCACTAGAAAGTTTTATCAGTTCTGCATGAGAATATGAAAGATAGAATTTAAGTAAAAAAGTACTTAGGTGCTTTATCCAGAAATTATAAGAAATTTCTCTCATACCATGATGGAAACAAAATTCAGCAAACAAAGCAAAAGTGGGAATGTGTCTAGACCAAAAGGAAAATTTGCTATTCCAAATTTATTTGTATTTCATTACCTTTTTCATAGGGCTGTTTGGTGTTTCATAGCCCTTCCTGAGAGATCACTTCCTGCTTAGCACATCAAAAAACTAAAAAGTAATTTGCTAGTAAAGAGTACAGGAACAATAGCTGCTTACTTACAGATAGAAAAGGGCAAGTTGTTGTGTTTAGGAAGGCAAAGAATTTGCCCTAATCAAGAAACAGTCTGATGAGAGCAGAGTTAAAAAGGAGGCAGGTTAAAAAGTCAGTGTGTGTATAATGTAATGTCAAAAGAAATGTCAAAAATAGCTCCCAAGTTGTAGAATCTAATGATCAGGAGGATATGGCTCTGCTATCTGTAGCATTGCAGTGAGGAAAGAACATAAATTAGCTTTTAGCTCTCTTCTTTGAGAGAGAAAAAAAAAATGAAATTAGTAGATCTAGTTGAAGATTGGAATGACTAGGAATAGCTTCTGTCCTATCTCCTCTTTCACTGAAAGTCACTGAAGAACCATCACATTTCCCTCAGGTCCAGTTAAAAAAATCTCACTTAGAAGTTCATTTTCTTAGGCGACAGAGCCTCTCATGCCTCTGATCACACACCCACCAAAAAAGAAGGATTCTGCAGGTTAATGAAGAATATTTTAGTTCTTTCTTGAAATAGTACCATTGCTGCAAAAAGATTATTGACCTTTTCTATTAAAATGACAATGGCAAAAAATAAAAAAATGCATTCCAATATTGTTAATTATAGTATTGGGTATTGATGTTGAACGAGTCTTTACTGACACACTAGTCTTTAGATCTGGTTGATTATTTCTCACCATGAGAATGCTGATGTCTTCATACATTCCTGGACTCAACATTTAGTGAACACCCCTACTGATAACTCAGAGACAGGGCTTTGTCTTGAAGAGAAGGCTGATGTTTGCTACCTATGTGCTTTTATCTCCATGGAGAAAGACCTTGGAGTCCTAGTGGGCAGCAAGTTATCTCTGGGAAAGCAATGTGCCCTTGTGATCAAGAGTATCCTTGGATGCATGAAGAAAAGTGTGTCCAGCAGGTCTAGGGAGGTTCTCCTCTCCCTCTGCTCTGGTGAGACCAGATTTGGGCTCCTGAGTTCATGAGAGGCAGGGATCTGCTGGAGAGAGTCCAATGGGGAGCTATGAGGATGACTGGGGGACTGGAACATCTTCTGTGAAGAGAGACTGAGAGACCTAGGACTGTTTAGTCTGGAGAAGAGAAGGCTGAGGGGATCTTATCAACATCTATAAATATCTGAGAGGTGAGTGTCAGGAAGAAGGGGTCAGTCTCGTTCTGGTGGTGCCCAGCGACAGCACAAGGAGCAGTGGGTATAAGCTGGAACACAGAAGGTTTCACCTCAGCATGAGGAGACGCTTTTTATGGTGAGGGTGACAGAGCACTGTAACAGGCTGCCCAAAGAGCTTGTGGAGTCTCCTTCTCTAGAGACTTTTTAAAACCCACCTGGATGCATTCCTGTGTGGCCTGCCCAAGGTGATTCTGCTTTGGCAGGGAGGTTGGACTCTGATCTGTGGAGGTCTCTTCCAACCCCCAACATTCTGTGATTCAAGGGAAGAATAGTTTGTGACTGTTGGCAGAGAGACATTTCTTTAAAAATGAAAGTATGAGCAATGGTTTTGTTTGAGTCAGAATACTGTCCTTTTTATCTGAAACAGTAATCTGCTCAAAAAGAACACTTCTCCTTCTCTAGATGTAGAGATATGAGGTTCTGCTGAAAATGAGATTAAATTTGGGCTTTCCTGGTCAAAGGATTGAGGTCAGGATTTACATACAGCAGCAGGATTTTCAGAGTACCTCTGAAATAGGTTTGAAATATCAAAAACGTTAAGAATAGCGAATATATGTAAGCCAATATATTTTGGACATTGTCTAAGTCTTTGTGCCTGAGACAAAGGCATATCCAATACCCAATCAATCTGAACTTCCAGGAATGTTCAGTGTCATATTGAACAGAAATTGATGTAAGAGATATATTGGGATATTTTTGACCTGTTGGGATCAAACATTAGCTACTTCTCAAAACTAGAATTGTGTTTTCCTGCAAACTATGTAAAGTGAAAGTATTTCTTTTCATTCATTAATGAAAAACTTTTATGTATACATATAGGCATTTCAATGATTTAATAATATAAACAGATATAACATCTCCAATACAAATGTGTGCACCTTTCTGTATAGAATGTATTATTAAGTGGTGTGAATGGTTGTGAGCACAGTTTTAAAAGGGCAGCTTTCAAAGAAAGAGTATTCACTTTGTGGCTAAAATCCCTTCATTTGAAAGCACTTTGCTCTGGAATGAACCACAAATTATTTATGAGAATAATAAAGTGCAATGTTGGAAAATTTCAATTATTGCTTTGCAAATGAAATAATCTCTTCAGAAAAATGTAGCAGCTGCATAGCCTGAAAAGTCAATGTTTCATCTGTAAAATTTATGCAGAAGTACAGGATGGACTTTCTGCAGCTATTGAAATAAATTGGTGAAAATAAATTCCTGTGGGGGGGAAAAAAATTAATATTTGTGTATATGGACACAGCTCTTTCAGTGAGAAATAGAGAACCTTCTGTAAATCTTTTATATATGTAGAAGTAAAAAGAGTTAATATATCTGAACAGTTTGCAACACTTTTCTTTCCAGACAGCTCCTACTGATTGTTTCAGTTGTAGATTTATATGAATGAATTTGAACTAAAAATAGTTTTGCTGACCTAACAGCACTGCTCTGATCAGGTTACCTTAATCAGCTAAGCTTCCTAGAATACATCACCTGTTTCCAATTGACTCTCCTTGTCTCAGTATTGATTCATGTTTTCCATGTCAGGACAGGATGTCCAAGTGTGTGATAGAAGTGTGAGGTAAAAATCCCAATATGTTCTCACAGGGTATAGGTCAAAATCCTGCCATCTGAACTTAGCTTTGGGAGTAGCTGCAAAACTGTGACCAAGTTAATGATTCTTTAAATTGACATGGAACTAAACAAATATTCCCTAATTAATTGGATGTTCAGGAACTGTAAGATCACAAATTTATCAGTCGTGGTGTTGTAAAGCCTAGCAAAAAATGTTGTATTTCATTGTATTCATTATGAGTTTATTATGGATATTTAAAAGGAAATAAGCTGTTCTTGGAGCAGAGGTTAAGGCCAGCCAAACACTGGCTTTATTGTTTTGCAAGTTGCTCTTTGTTTCTTATTTTATATGCAGCCATAAATGAACGGACATAGCTGTAAAGATGATTAAAGAAGGGTCTTAATTTCCTCCATAAGTTTAATTACAATTTTTATTTACAATGGAACTGAAAATTCAAACCGAGCCTGTGTGATGTAAAGGCTAATGGTGTTAAAGCAGTAATCTCTATGAAATAATTGATTCTGTAGCCATTAGTCTTCTCTAATGAGATTAAGGATGAGGTGGCATGATCTTGCTAATTAATTTGTTTTATGACTTCAAAATATGAAATAATAGTGCAAAACTGGGGATTGTTAAATACACCAAGAAGCTCTCAAATAGCAGGACAAATACCATCAAAGTATTGTGTATTCTCACTTGTAGTAAGGATGGAGGATCATATTTGGCATTTAGACTTGAAGATGAAAACAAACATATATTGCAGTTGTAATTTTTCAAGGGACTACAAGTTTGTTTTTTTTTTTTCTTCCTCAAACAGCAGTTTTCATAATTTCTCAGTGCTTGCTTCTTAGAAGGTACTACTATTTAAAAGCTTTTGGGTGTTGTAGAAAGCTTCTTTCTTCTCCATTCCCTTCCTTGTTCATGGATATATAATTTATAGATAAATTCATATTCCTCTGTCAGGGGCACTGTAGATCAACTTGTTTGGCGAAGATTTGGTGGTGATGTGGAATTTTGTTTCTTTTTGTTTCCGTTCAGTGCAAAAGTAAAACATGAAATAAGATTTCAAAGCACATGTGAAAGTAGTTCTTCTGCTGGCAAAACTATATGAAGGGGAAAACCGTGTTTATGTGTGTCATGTCTGAAGGTGGTTGCCTGCACCCAAATCACTGTGCTGTGACCATGTTGCATATTGTAAACTACACGAGGTCAGGCGTGGGCTAGTGACGTGGTATGAAACGAAGAACCATCCCTGGACGCTGCAGGCAGTTGTATTGGAAAAAGATTGTATAATTTTTTATTTCCTTGGGAAGAAACATGATTTTTGAATCAGCTCTGTGTTCTAGATCTGGGAGGAACTGTCTGTGGGGGTGTCTAGAAGTAGTGGTGATGATGCCTTTTGAGTAAGAGGCAATACCCATCTTTTTTTTTTTTTTTTTTTCCTTTTTTTTTTAAGGATCAAAAAATTCACACTGGTTTTTAGAGGTAATGCAGTGCTGTTTCAATCTCACAACAGGTTCAAATTTTTTTGTTGGTGGAAATATGTGGGCAGATGTAAAATGTCATAATTTTGGCGTTTTGAAACAAGCTGCCATATGTGAACTGCTGTGGACAAACAGAGATCATGAGCCTGTTGGTGTGCAATATTTTTGTGTTGTGGATAGTACAGTGTGCCATGTGCCTTGACTGACACTCTGCAATATTATACTGCTTTGCCACAACACAGATAATTAATTTGTTCTCTGTGATATTTCTAATATAAAAAATTAAGAGGCATTTCCACAGTGCTGTAAGTCCAGGCTTTGTCTTGTTGTTACCTATTAAGACTTAATAGGACAGTAATAATTTGTAATAAATTAATCATAGACAGTAAATAAAATATATTGCCTTGCTTGGCATGTGTGTTAAATATATCTTTCTCTGCACACATGCATGCACCCACACAGTGCAGAGCTGTGTAATTATTAACCATTGTAATACTACTGATTATTTCATTGATACTGGGTATTTCTCTGATAGAGAAGGAGAAGGCCATGTATTAAAAACAGAGGTAGGTCAGGATAGTCCTTCCAGTTTAAGAGGAAAGATGGAAATGTGTTTTATAAAGTGTTTATTGAAGTGTCTTACTTTACAAATACACCATTTAAGAACTGCTTCAGCAGACTGGTAACTATGATTGTTGACATTTTGCCTTCTGTGTTGACTGTTACTGTCTCATGTAACTTGGCTACTGATTCTTCATTCACAGTGCATTTGTCATTTGCAATAGAAATTGCTAAATGATTGCTAAATGATTTTTCATATCGAGCTAGAGATTGTAAGATGTATGACATGATGACAGCATCATTTCTAAAACAGTGTTCACGCCCTGCCAAGTAAGCAATATTGATGCAATTTGATTTTGTAGCTCCATTGTTTTATCTTTGAAGTGGGTAAAACATTTATACCTCACCAATCAGAAAAGCTTCAGCTGTGATAAAATACATTGGCTGTTGTACTCTGCATCAAATACTGTTTTAGGCACCAATGTGACTTAATAGATTTAAGAAAACTTTAATGAAGGTGTGACTTCATAGATGTTCCTTAGAAACTCAGTATTCAGATTTAGGCCTCTGCCTTCTGCTGACATTTGCATCTTGCTGATTTCAGCATGTAAAGAAATATATGATCAGATAAAGACTTTGATCTACAATGGACTACGATAATAAGTCTCCTTATGCTGCACCTTTATGTAGCAATACTTTGTATTATGTGTTACGAAACAGCATAAAAACTAAGTAACGTTAAAGTTTAAGATATCTCAGTGCAGGTTTTGGTTCTCAAACCTTGATTTTTGTCTCTTACTCTTCTCTGGAGGTCAGTTACCCTGAAACATTATGACTTTGGAACTATTTCTTGTGATAAAGTCTACTTCTGGTTAACAGCCAATAGTGAGCCATAAGTATTTAATACCTTTTAGACTATGTAATGAATAAGTATAATTAAAAAAATAATTCCTAGGGATGGGGTGAGGAAGAAGATTAAATTAGTTAAGATTGCTAAAATATTTGCAGAAAGGTCAGTTATAAAAGCAAGACCAAGAAAGATAAAATGAAAGATAAATGAGGGTAATAAAGGAAGTGTTGGAAGGCAATATGCCTAAGGAAATGTTTGTCAGGAAGGTGTCAGATAGGCTAGTCAACTGAACACAAGGAGAAATAATTTCTTACCTGCATTTATAGCAGTACTGTAGATATTTGGTCTGCAGGCTTGTGATCCTCCTGTTGACTTTTTGTCGTTTATACTCAGAAAGCCTCTTGCAAACTCAAGAATTTCAGAGGAATCGGAACAGCTCTGCTTGAAAAGCTATCTGCAAATCCTGTGCTTGAAAATCAGGCCCTGAGCACTTCAGAAACCCTTCTGTTCCAGTGTGCCTTCAGCTCTGAGCTTGCGTTTTCAAGGCTTGTGCCTGTAAAGCATCCTACTGCCCATGGACACAATCCTTGCAGCAAAATGTCACTGTCACAGGTGTGAATGTGCTTCACTGAATTTGTTTATCCCTTTAAGAACTAAGGCTATTTCTCAAAAACAAACTTGGATAAACTAATACTGCATAAAGTGGCTTCACAAAACTTATCTTCCCTTAACAAAAGGCTCTGTTATTATGAAACAGAGTTCTTTAGCAGTCAGCTTGCACCGTAATGAGTCATTCAGATAAACAGGTTCCACTGAAGATTGAATTACCATCTTATTCATCTGACACAAAGCAACCACTAGTTCTTCTCAGGAAAGTGATGAATAAATAAAAGATCCTCTGCTTCCAGGCCTAAGCCTAACAGAAATGTAAAGATGGATGTTTTCAGTGTAATTTCCCATGTCCTACAAGTACAGCCTTGATGTTACCATCAGAATTAGGTTGGCGCTGATGAAGACATCAAACATTATGTAAGTAAAGACACTTAAAAATAGATGGAAACGTGGGGGGATGAGTGGAAGTATCTATCATTAACTCTGAACAATCTGTTAGACAATAACCTCTGATATTTAGCTTGTGCCTATAGGATGCAATTCATATGCCTTGCTATTATGTGTGTGGAGGGGCACTATCCAAAGTTATTTTTAGAATTTCATTTTAGTGACAAGGATTTTTTTTTTCTTTGCTAGAACTTATTCATGCTTATAATCTGCTGAGGCAAATGAATGTCAGCTCTTCTCTGTTGTTATAATATGGGTTTGAACACAAATTCACACTGCAAAGACACTACAGACACCTAACAACAAGGGTGATAACCTCTGATAGTTTCCCAGTTTAGCAGGTGATTAATAAGAAAGAAAAAGGGGGTGGGAGGAAGTCGTGGATCAAGACTGATGGGGATGAGAGTAACCTTGATGTGTCACCTGGCTTAGTGTTACTTAGTTTTCAAAGGTACTGAAGCAGCTGTGAATTTTAAGGACAGTTAGATACCTTTGACAAATGCACATTAGGGAAGCTTTTCTTGGGCACCGCGAGGAGGCACAGATAGGCTGATGTGGAAATATGGCTTTTGAGGGATGAAAGGTGGAAATGTTGGCTGAACAGAGGTTAGAACTGACACTTTGATAGCTCTTGTCTGGTCTACATCCTGTTAAAAACTAAGTGCTGTTTACTTTGCCAGTATCAGTGGGAATTTTTCTGTTGGCTTCAGTGACTTTGGATTGTGCATATCTTCATAACTGTTGGTCCCTATTGAGTCAGTTTGCAAATGGTGTTTCATTGTTGGCCAGAAGAGAAAATGCTAAGCAAAGGGTTAAGTAGTTTTGAACTATCCCAAATTCAGGATCTTTTATGGTTCCTCAGAAACATGTGCATTTCAAATTATAATTACATGAAAAGGTAGCGTATTGGAACGAGGAATTTGAGTATATTGATGTTGCTGACTCCATCCAATCAAAAAAAAAAAGTGAAATACTAAAAACTAATGTTCCCTCTTAAGCTATGGAGCACTGCGAGTTGTGTGGGTGAGCTAACAAAGAACCCCCAGGATTTCTAAAGGTGCTTTGTGTAAGATTTGTTGGAACACTTTTGTTAATATAAAGAGGCATTCTGACAAACTTCCAGACTCTAATGCTGCATTTTAGTCAGAATTTTTCTTCTTAGTTCTGTGTCCCTACATTATATAGAGAAAATACTGAAACTGATTTTTTTTGTTGTTGTTGTTTTTGTGGGTTGGTTGGTTTGTTTGTTTACCTTCTGAAACTGATTTCCTGCAAGGGACCAATAACCACACTAGTTAAAGTCCTATTTTGGAATGTTACATTAGATGTCAGGACAGGCAATAAGACTGACAAAATGTTTATTTAGCAAGGCTGAATGTGTTAGTTTAGATTGACTTCTATTGTATTCAGCCCTGGTCAGGCCACACCTTGAGTATTGTGTCCAGTTCTGGGCCCCTCAATTCAAAGAGATGTTGAGGTACTGGAACATGTCCAGAGAAGGGCGATGAAGCTGGTGAGGGACCTGGAACACAAACCCTACGAAGAGAGGCTGAGGGAGCTGGGGGTGTTTAGCCTGGAGAAGAGGAGGCTTCAGGGGTGACCTCATTGCTGTCTACAACTACCTGAAGGGAGGTTGTAGCCAGGTGGGGGTTGGTCTCTTCTCCCAGGCAACCAGTGACAGAAGGACAGGACGCAGTCTCAAGTTGTGCCAGGGGAGGTATAGGCTGGATGTTAGAAGGAAGTTTTTCAAAGACAGAGTGATTTGCCATTGGGATGTGCTGCCCAGGGAGGTGGTGGAGTCGCTGTCCTTGGAGATGTTCAAGAAAAGACTGGATGAGGCATTTAGTGCCATGGTCTGGTTGATTGGATAGGGCTGGGTGATAGGTTGGACTGGATGATCTAGGTGGTCTCTTCCAACCTGGCTGATTCTATTCTGATAATGTATATTTAGTTATCATTTTCCAGCAGGTTTTAGGGGCATGCGCAATGCAAAACCTGGTAATAAACCATGCTGTGTTGTAGGAAGAGCAAGTGCTAGTCAGCTAGTACAAATGCAGTTTTGACAGACTGGTCACTTCTCTTGTTTTATTTTGTTGTACAGTTTGGAAATGATCCATCATGTCTGCAGGCTGCAACATCACAGAAAATATTTGATCAGACCCAGTTTTTAGAAGAGACCCACATTTCCAGGTCTGATGTCACCACCTTAAATCAAGAGTGTTATCATTGGCAGTTTTTAGTAAGTTCTGGTTTTGTTTATACTATTTTATGGCAATTGGTGAATTTCAAGACAAATCCAGTTTTACAGTCTGTGCTGCATCTTTTGGTTGATTGGGTTTTATTGTTTGCATGTGAGTACATCAGAGTACTGGAGTTTCTTGGGGGAGAAGGGGTGGATTTGGGAGAAGGAGGGGTTAGCTCCTCAATCTTACAGCCAAAGATTTTGATTTCCTGGACTCTTGCAGAGTGGTAGTAGCATTTCAATAATACACATATGTATTTGAAACATAGTCTAAGCAGAACTGGAGTTATATCTGTGTTTAAAATCAAGAGCCAATCCAATAACCAGACCTGCTATGCTGGTATGTTTGCTACTCCAGGATATACTCTCATTTTAAAAATGAGCTCTGGTGCCAGCCTGAAAGCATGTATGTCCATACCTGTGTGAGGAATATGTGCATACTCTGAGTCCTTTAGATCCTTCAGGACTGGCAGGTGTTATGAAAAATAAGACACCATGGTTTATTTTCCAATGGTAATGAGCTCTGAGGAGCATATATTTTGGTCACTTACTTGATCCACATTTCTTGATGACAGTTACAAGATATAGCTGATACATCACCTTTGGTCTTCAAAGCACTATTTAACCAATAACAGAATAATTTAAAGAAAACTCATTAAAAGATACCATTTTTAAACCTAATGTTCTCACTATTCTTGTATTGAATTGGACCAAAAGTAAAGGCTTAAAGCTTTGCTTTAAGAGTCTGATATTTGAAGCTCGAGGTTCTAAATTTGGTGCTGGATTTACCCATTTGAAGGATCTGAGTTTGATTGCATCACAAGTAATTATATTTAATATGACAAGAGAAAAGTGCATAAATGTGATTTTTTTTTTTTTTTTTTTTGAACGGCTGCTAATGCCTTCTTTGCGTCTCTGCTTCAGGAAAGAATAATTACATAGCTGTGATATGAACTGAATATTAAGGTCTGGCAAAAGACATTTCTGGCTTTAAAAAAAAAAAATGATCTTCCAATGTTGTGTGCAGAAATTCCTTCAACAGAAGAGGAGGCATTTGAGGAGTGAAGTAGCTCTTTGTAGACCCAAAGCTGGTATCCTTGCAAAAGACTAACTTGAGGCACATCTGGGATGCTGTTAAACTCAGTAGGAATTTTGTTGTTAATTTTGTTCACACACATAATTCGTGCTTTCAAGAATCATAAAGTTGTGTTGCCAAACAAGCTTTGGGTTCTGAGATTGAATAAAGAATTGGTGATTATTGACAGCAGCTTGTTTCAGTCCTGTGCAGGGTGTATCTTTGCATCCATTGCTCACTTTGTCAGTGTTTCAGGGGAACACAAGAAGTCTAAATGATTGCTGGGCAGAAGCAGTCCTCTAGCTAAAGATAAGCTTTGGATCCCCAAATCAGCTTCTCCTTAAAACAGTGTTGTTTACATAGTGTTATACTGTGAATATTGAGAGCAAGATACTCTGATGCCAGAGTTACAGTATTTTGGGGCTAAATATTTAGTTCACTTCTTTATGAATTGATGCTGGAGCTGCGTCATCAACAATAACTTTTAATCATTTACACTGACAATCAGAAGAAACAAGTGGATTTTTTTTTTTTTTTCATTCTGGTACTGTGTGTTTCAGCAGTGGTTTTCCTGCAAGAGGAAAATCCTGTGTGGTAGTAAACGGAGACTGAATTTTTATCTACAGACGAATGTTCCCTTCGCCTTCTGTCATTAGCTTTCTGGGTACATAAATATAACAGACTTGCACCAGTTACCTGTTAGTTACCAGGCAACAGCAGCCTTTGACACTGCCTGCAGCTGCACTGAATGACGTGCAGCTCCCTGATTGTAAATTAAAGTGCTCTGAATTTTGAACGGAGGTTGATAAAAAGGACATTAGTGCAAGCATAATGCCACGTTCACCACAGTAGCAACATGTCAGCAGAGTTTCTATAACAACAGCAGTTTGCTGAGACATAACCCTCTATCTCATGTTCATGATGGAAAAACTATTATTGCTTTAGTCTTTTGTGATACATAGTTTTCTCTAAAACAAACACTGTCCTCCATTTATGCCTTTTTTTGCCACTGTGCAAAGCTGGATTCTCATTCTTCTCAAACATTGACTTGGATTCATGGTTTGCTGTGGTCAGAGCACCAAATGTTTATAATATTAGACAAGAATTGGGCTGAAAGAAAAAAATGTTTATTTTAATTTATACATAATTTGAGTATTGTTTCCTATTCACAGGTGTTTTGCAGTCTCTGAATAATGACAGAGCAGTGAGGCTGGGTATTAGTGTAATAAATAAGAACATTTCTGATTATGATATGTGATGCTTAGCCTGGGTAGCTGGCTCTACAAAGGAGCTCTTCAAGGTTACCTGTCTTTCCTGTGCCCTGTACATGGTTGAGAATTTTAGCAATGAAAGCAAGAATATCCATGGCCAAAACCAGTATCTGGATTTTGATAAATACTGAAATATATTTAATCGTAATGTATTTGAATTTTTATCGCTTGGGGTCCCTTTTGAGCCTTTTTTACCATTATGGAAGTGAGTGCAAATGAGCTATTTTAATAGTTTAATTTTCCTTTACCATTCCATCATCAGTTTTCTCCTCCATATCAATTGATTGATTTATATAACCCTCCATTTCTAATGATATTTTCTCGATTAACTGTTGCTTCTGCAAACGTAGAATTTGATTTTTGTTGATACAGTGCCAGTGTAATAAAAGCCTTTCCTATCTGTAGGTTGTGAGGAGAATTTCCATCAAAAATAGAACTTAATACAGTTATAAAAAACCTCTTTTTTTTTTCCCTATTCAGAGTTTCAGGAGGTTGTTAAATTCCTGAATGAGTGAAAGCAGTAACAGATATTTAAAGGCCCAGACAATGAGATATGTTCAGTATAAGATTGGATTAAATTAGTAGCCATGAAAGCAGGCTGACCTTTTTTCTTTCTTTCCTAGAACATAACATTTTTACTCTCACAGTTTAAAAAGATTGTTGACTCAAATATGACCCTTTAATGAAAACACTCTTGTAACGTTCTTTCCATCTTTTTTCCTCTTGGTGGGCTGATCAGAGCCATAGTCAGGATAGGTCAAGGAGGGGTACCAGCTAGGAGCAGGTACTCTCAAGTGCTGTTGCTGCCTGGGAGTGAGTGATTTAAATGCATGGTGATGGCTGTTAAGGGAGCCCTGGAGGGATGAGGCATGCTCAGATGCTCAAAAGAGCAAAGGTGAGTAAGGCCTTCAGCAGAATCCAGGCAGTTTTGCTTGTGCTGGATGCAGTATTGCCTTGTTATGATTCTGGAAAAAACATATGCTACCTATTTTTCAAGAGTTACAGGCCTTCAGTTGAAATTTCTCTCAAGAATACATCCGTTAATCCTTCTGGATTATGAAATTCAACGATGAGGCCTTCTGATAACCTTTACTGTATGATATATTCAGACTGTGCAGATTCTCACATTAAAAACAATACTTCAGGGTTTCATGATGGCAGATTTAGACATTCCAAAATTATGGATCTAACTGAGATAAACTGAGCAGTCAATCCAGTCTAAACCGACAAGAGCAATGAAACCATTCTTATCTCTGTTCCTCTATAAGAAAGAGAATAAATGAGCTAATTAAACTCCAAAGAAAGTCAAATATAGATTCAGGAACTGAATGCAGATCTTCTCATTCCCAGGTAGTGCTTGTAGGGCACGGTTTTTCTTTTTGCACTTTGTACTTATCATCTAAAAGCATCCATCCAACAAGCAGCCAGTGATGCAAACCTTCAGAGGTTCCCCTCCCCTAAAACAATGATATTCTGAACCTGGAATGCAAGTTGGGATTCTGCTTAGGAGACAGTATCTAGATTTTGGTGGGTTTTTTTTTTTTTTTTAATTTTTATGTTTACAGATATAGACTATATTTTCATGAACCTCACCACCCAGTGTTCTGTTCATTGCTCTCTGAAAGGGCATCATCTGCACAAGCCTAAGTGCATATATTATCATTCTCCTAAATGTACTGTTTGTTGTCACAGTCTGTTTCCTTACGAATTGCCTCAGCAAATGTAGTGCTTGTATCTGACAAGAAAGCTGAAGGATTTCAATGCATTATCACTTACAGCAAAACAAAAGGCGTATGGAGCAAGGTGATTCATTACTTCATTTGTCTGAGACACATTTTAAGATTAATTTTTTTGTTTACACTTTTCCCTGTTCTTACTACATTTGCTTCTTGTTTAATCATCTTTAAGACAAAATAGTATGTCTGAGGAGAGACCATGATTTAATTAACTTCTGTCCTAATGAATCAGATGACAGAATTTTGCAGTAGCTTCATTTGCAAGGTTTCTTGTCCAGTAAATTGGTTGGAGACAAAGTATTCAGGTGGTATGAAACCAGGTATATGCTGGACTGCAGACTCAGAAACATTTGGCAGCATGCTCTTATATAAACAGGTTTTTTTTCTCCTTGGAGAATATTGAAACATCTTTTGTAGGGCTAGAAATTAACTTCATTGACTAAAACAAACAGTTTTGAAGCGCTCATCACTTGGGATATTTTTCATACTCTTAAGCACACAGCTGTCTAAGGTACTTGCATTGCTCTTGGTAGGTGATTTTATGTATTTGGGGGAAAGTTGCCTTGTAAGTGCCTTGCTTTGCAAATCTAATGACAGTGAGATCTCATTTTTGGATTTCACTGAATGTTCCTCCAAAGTGGTTAATTTTTTTCCTTCTTAAGGAAAAAAAAAAGTAATAGTTTCAGCCACATTCAACCATTAGCTCATCATTACCTGAGAGGCAGTGGGTGGATGAGGGAAATGAGTCGTGCTCAGCATAGCAAGGAGATAATGAGCTATAAAAATAATTAGCAACACATTTTAAAAATATGCTTATATAGAGCCAAAAGTATCTTGGCTCGAGTGCATGGTCTCAAAGACGTAATTGAGACTATTCATGCCAGGAAGGCAAATACGATTTAACTCTGTATGGGTTTTTTTAGAATTCATAAAATGTGAAGCGTTAACAGGATGTGATTGAAAGCAAACCATGCTACATTAAGACCATGAATGAATGTATTTTGAAACTCTCTGGTTCCTTCCTTGGCAGAGGATGACATGTTTTCTGTCGTTGCCGTGAAGATTTGCATGCCATTCGTAGCAGGTGAAATTCCAAAACCCAAATGGCACAGGCATCTTCACCTGCAGCTAGAAAAAAAAAAAAAAGAATGTAAACAATTTAAATGCACTCTAACAGCTAGATAATTTCAGTTAACAGAAGATAAAATGCCATTCTAAACAGAACCAATGCTTCCACAGAGGACTAGAGAATTTATTTCAATGGGATTTCATCCTTTACCAACATCCAAGGCTAGTATTTATGAAATTTTATTGGGATAAGAAACCAGCTATATAACTGATTATCTAGTAAGAAGGGGATGACCCATTATCTCTTTACTAACAGCTCCCTAGTTCCCTGTGGGCAGACAGGATTTCACTTGAAGCCTGCCTGAGGAAGCTGTTAGACTCACAGCTAGGGTTACACAATGAAACTGTTTCTGGCCACATCACTCTGTTGTCTTCCTGCAGCCATATGACTAAGCCTTGGAGCTCCAAGTATTCTGGCTGAGCTACTTTTGGGTATTTTCTAATCCTGTGTTTTTATTTATTTATTGCTGTGCTAGAGATGTGCCCCCTATTTGCTGACACACTGTGTGTCATTAACTAAGGGTCTTTGCTCTTTACATTTCTGGTTCTGCTTTTGAAGATTAGGAGTTAACAGGTGGCTTGGGTAAATGTCTAGTCCTCGAAATATATATATATATATATATATATATATATATATATATATATATATATATATCCATTTTCATAAACAATAGTGACAAAATTGTTTCATGTAGGTTTGTCATTATCAGAGCAAACCCCTGAAGAAAATCCCTCTCATTCCTGTTGAGGTGCCCAGTAGATGAGCACTGCTGGCTTTCAGAAGAGGAGTGCTGAAGCCAGGTAAGACCCAGTGACTTTACCTCAATGCTTGGCGAGATCAAATTCGTGTAGTCTTTTAAGTACACACTGAAGATGGATGTGCTGGCCTGAGAGTGATGTTTGGTGCTGGATTTAAATATGTGCTACAAAACAGCTCATGGGCAGCAGTCCAATCCCAGAACTGCCCTGATTGCTTTGATTGCTTTCTCTGCTGGTAAAAAAAAAAAAAAAAAAAAAGAGAGAGTCAAGGCCAAGGATAGGAGCAGGCAGAGTCAGATGGTGACTTAGAGATGTGATATGCTTGTTTGTTTTCTTTTCCTGATATGGATTTAACTGGAGTTGTACTGGAGGAAAGCTGGCCCAGCTACTGCCCTGGCAGTGCCTTGTTTTCTTTCTGGATTAAGAGGGAACTCCAATCTGCAAGGCTGTCAATCTGGGCCCTTTCATCAGCACCCAATGATTTTAAATAGAAAAACAGTGCATGTGATTATCAAAAGCATTTCCATTTATAACACACTGTGGTAGTTCAGCTCAGGCACCAGAAAATAAGAGCATTATATATTTAAAAGGATGATGAATGTGTAAATTTCTGAAATTGAAAAATGTGGCAATGAAATATACATATGGCTGTCACTTCGTGGAGTTGCGAATACCTAGCAACACTTCAAGTGTTGGTGTTCACTTTACTTAGCCTGTTTGTGAGATGTACACACCAGCAAAGACATTAGAGACTGGATTCTGGAGGAAAAGTGATTAGCATATTTTAAAGTTTCCTGCACTGACTGCTTAAGTACATTTGCATTAACAGAAAGATGAGACTCTTCGTGATGTTCTCTGCGTGACAAAGGCTAAAAATAGTTTTATTAGAACTTCGGCTGCAGTTCTACTAAATTTTAACAGTTTGAGGGAAAGGAAAACACTTTTGAAAGGTTATCATTAATGAGTTATGTGTTGTTGTTGCTGGGTTTTTTAGGTATACCAAAATAACACGAAGAAATTGGGACAAGCATTGCTATTCTGTGCCTTTGGCATTTTGATGGTTTGCAGCCTAGCTTCCCACTTGAGATGGGGGTGGCCTGTGCTGTTGCCTGCTCTTAGCAGCTAGCCCTCTGCAGCTGTTAGAAAGGAATTTGGTGTGTACATTTGAGGATGATTGCACAGAAAGAAAATTCTGGTCGTATTTACAAAGCAAAATATTATGCCTACCACTCGTATATTGGGAGGAAATCCATCATGGTGTCACTTTGTTTGAGAGAGCATAAAATGTGTTTCACGTAGTGATGTAGTGCTTCTTTAGAGGTATTGTGTTTTATTCTGAATAAATGAGGGGACAAACTTTGAGATTTTTTTTTTTTTTAAAGGGAAAAAAAAATATAAAAAGGGGAGGGAAAAAAAAAAAGGAGAAAAAAGGAAAAAAAATCCATCCAATCCTCCATGCTGCAAGAAGCAGCATTCAGATGTACTAGCATCATTGTGTCAGATGTGATGTAAATATGGATGGGTGACAGAATAGGAAGACATAAGGATGATTCATAACCTTAACAAGGCAAAAGTAGTGAAAGAGGTAAGCTGCTGTGATGGTATGATGTTCAAAGCACTTCTAGGAGTTTCCCCCAGAATATTTTGACAACAGATGATAATTTGCAGGGAGTTTGGAATATTCAAACCCATCTAAATACCCCATGTGAGAAGCTTATTCATATTTTTTGAAAGGTTGGATCCTCTGAGATCATTAAAATCTGGCCTTGAAAGCTTGAGAGAATTGTTTTTATCCCTCTATTTCTGGCATAACATTTTGTATTTCAGCACTTAGACTTTTATTATTCTGTCAGCCTCTAGCGGAAGACGTGAATTGATTTCATTTGTAAAGATAATCAAGATCTTTTAAATTTCAAAATGTTAACAAACAAAAGGCTCAGTTCATGGATAATTTTATCTCAACTGTGATTTTCAGTCTTAATCTTTTATTTCCATCTTCAACTGTGCTCCTGTAGGAAGAGTTGTGTAATCATTGGGCCCACTGTAGGGAAAATTCTGAATAGAGCTCAACGAAGCATTTTTGTGTGAAAACCTTTTGTCTTTTTATTAATAGTTTTCTATATTTGCATTATAATTTGAAAAGACAAGAGAGACTGTTAGTCATATGCTGGCCTGTATGTGCATGCTAATCTTGGTATTTATGCAAGTACAGTTTCTTTGGGACATATAGCTGGAAGAGGAGGAAAGAGTCAAACCTATGCACTGAACTTCAAACCCATGAGCTGTAACTTTGTAATGTGAGCAGTAAGCTTGCTAGAGGCAGTTCCTGATTATACAAGGGAGATCTTGGATTTGCTGGGTGATGATTACGTTATGGATCTCTAAAACCTGTCTTTAGATGCAGCAGGCTCTGGGGCAATATGAGGCTCCAGAGCTCCCTAACAATTTCATCTCAAACTTGATTAAGACATTAAATTGCAGATCATTGCTGACAGTAAATTAATTCTTAATCCAAGGCCTATTTTGCACTACATTGGGAGACTTTTGCCAGGAGGCCAGTGGCTTGAAAATGGGTAATTAAATTCTGCTGTAAATACATTTTTATCTATCCTTCTGCTTGCGGAAGCTGGCAAACAAGCGAGAGCCATTAATTAATACCTGTAATTTGGTTTAGTGGAATAAGCCCTGCTTCTGTCAGATTTTGAAATGTAAACCAAGGCTATAAATTAGGGAGTAATGACAGATAAAGCTGACAAAAATATATTCATGAGAGAATCTGTTCTTATTTCTCTCTGGAAATAATGTTGGCTAGTTTGCAAGTCTGGAATTACTTTGATCTGAAGTCAGTGTCAAAAAGTTAAAAAGCCTCTGAATACAGGAAAAGTAACAATAATGGCAAGATGTATTCTGAGCATTTCTCAGTTATGTAATTAATCCCTTATGACCCAACTTTACAACTTCAGGAGGTAATTTTAGCAGGTCAATCTCTGGTGCACACAGAGTTGTGCATTAGTTGTCACATAAGTGTTTTTTTATTGTTTGGATTTGAACCAAAAAGTGTTTCACTCCTGAGCATCAGAAGGAAACTGGAACCATGTTTTCTAGCATTGTATTGTCTGTATACTTTTTGTATTTCTCTCAAACAAACTCATTTTTCCTACTTTGCTTGCATAGTTCTTCCTTTTTTTGAAGTCCTGAAAGCTGGGCAATGATGAGAGTCACTCCTTTGATAAGGAAAGACATTTTCTAGTTCTTGTTTAAGAGATAAACAAGTTTTTCTATATTATTTGCCTGTTATAGTTTCCAGTATCTTAAGAGTTCAGGGGTACTTCCAGCTCTCCCAGCAGGTTTAGGTCTTCCATGGGGAGTCTGACTTTCATTTACATTCTCATAAGATTCCTCTCAGAGGATTGAGGCTCTTCCAGGGCTCATGGAAAGTTTGGAGGGAGTCAAAATTGTGACATGTTCTTCAGAAAGGATGGTTTGAGTGATCAGGGGAGAAAGATGCGTTGAGAAAGGATTGAGTATGAGGAGTTGAGTATGTCCACATCTGTATACTGGAGGGAACTATCTTCATTGCTTTCTAGTACTCTTCTTCAAATTGTGTCAACTCTTTTGTAGCTAGGTGAATAATTATCTAGAAAAGATGGAACAAGAAGCCTGTGGAGAAGTTTTAACAGCATTACTGGCTGGCTGTCTTTAGCTATGAGTCAATCTGAGCTACATTCAAGGTGTCTCTTGGCAACCTAATGACATTAGCCTCAGCAGTGTTGTGGCTCATTTACTGCTTCATGTTTAACTCTGCAGACAGAGCTGAGTTTTTGAAAACAGGTGTTGAAACAGTTCAGAAGGTAAAAGGCTTGCTTTGCAAAAGCATGTCTATAAACCTTATCTGAAATGAGCAGGCCATATAAAATGGAAGATATCTGATAGTGACACCACCAGGAAAATGTCATTTTTCTGTCAAAAATTGTAAGAGAAAGAGCCATAGTTCAGTAAAACCTGAACGTGCTGTACTTAACCTGCCCCTGCTTTTTCAGGTTAATAAACCCAGAACAAGGGCAGAATTAATTTGAAGATTTAGCACATAAAGGTGGGAAAGTTGGGGAAAAATGCAAGTTAGGGAAAAGTCCTAAGAGAGCCGTTGAGAGACAAGGAGAGAATATAGCTGCATCTATGAGAAATGCTTTTCAATGGAGATGTTTATTGACAGCTGGCTTTGTACATGAGTGAAAGAATTTACTTCATGTGAGGGTATGGGGTATGTTTATAATGAGTGCTTTGCATTTGAACTAGGAAATACGTAGTCAGTAAGCCTCTTGTACCATGATTTCTTGTTGCCTCACCATTCTCTTGTCTGACAAAATTCCCTAAATTAAAGATAAGGTAGGATAAGCTTTTTGGGGCTCTGTACAATCATTTTTGTTCAAGCCTCTGGAGCCTGATAGACTTCTGAGTTTGATATTTTATCTTCTGAAAAGCATGCTCATGGAGTTGCATTAAGAATAAATGCATAAAAACATATATGTTTTGATGTTTATATATTTTATAGAACAGATGTGTTTATATAGATAACATACCTATAAAAACATACGCCATTACCTACATCTACGTTTAAAATCCACAGGCTGAGATTTGCTGCTTTGCTTTCCCATGTTATTAAAAATTTAACCACATCTCCAGCTGAGACACTTTGTCATTTTGAGAGCAATGTAAGTGTTAATAATTAAAAGCAATTAAAAAGTGTGTTAAAAGTCATGTAGTTTTCATAGACTGGCTGAATAATGGACACCTCCTAGATTTTTCTAGAGTGCCAAAGCATTATTAAACAAAACCTTCTTCCATCCTAGAAGTCTTGTAGAAATAAAGTAAAGCTATTTTGTCACTTTGAGAATCCAGCTGAGGTTTTGGACTGAAATTATAAATTATGGTTCCTGGAGAGTCCCATAATCACCATGCTGTGGACTACTCTGAAGGAGCTATTTCTTTCCAAGCATCCAGGTGTACAGGATTCCAACTGACAGGTGAAATGAATATATGTAGAAGTCTATCCTGAATGCATTAAGTTTTATGTCTTCTGTGGTGACCATAATGCCTACAATGTAACTAAATTTTACAGGGCTCAAGCTGCGCCAGGGGAGGTTTAGGCTGGAGGTGAGGAGAAAGTTCTTCACAGAGAGAGTGGTTGGCCATTGGAATGGGCTGCCCAGGGAGGTGGTGGAGTCACCATCCCTGGAGGTGTTCAAGAGGGGATTGGACGTGGCACTTGGTGCCATGGTTTAGATAGTCATGAGGTGTAGGGTGACAGGTTGGACTCGATGATCTTTGAGGTCTCTTCCAACCTTCTTGATTCTATGATTCGAAATATTGCATTTCTAGCAATATTCTAGCAAAGAATAATTTTTTTAAAGAATGCAGAAAGAGCTAAGAAAACAAAATGCCTCCTTACCTTCCTTCCTTGGAAAATAAAGAGCATTTGCTCTGATTTTCTGAAGAGAGTTGTTTATTCTGTGACCACTGCCCATACAGAGTCCTTAGCATTGGAAGTTATACACTGGGGAAGGGCCTTTGGGCTTATCCCTTTGTGTGTACTTTCTTTGTGATGGTAGGAAAGGACTCAGAGATCTCTACTGGTATGGGCAGTATGTTGAAAACACGGAGTTAATATAAAGGGAAAAGTTGATTCTGAATTACTGCAAACCTCTGAACCAACCATGTATTTATTCTATTGAAGCTTAATCTCGTTCAGTTACTAAAATAGTTTATATTTTTCAGTGCAACTAAGCATTACCTTGAAAAAGAAAAATGTTCTCTACATTTACTGAAAGGAAATGATGGAAATGAGTTAAGAGATCTCATTTTCTTCATGTCTTTGCAATGTCTGCATGCCATATAAATGTGTGCATTTGTGTCTCTGTTGAAACCATTACCAGCCTCAGAGCTAGACTTCTAGATCATAATTTAGAGAATGAAAAAGTTTGATGAAACAAATGTTTGACTTTGCTAGTTATTTTCTGTGAACTGTAATTTATGTGGATTTCTTTGTCAGATAACTGAGGCAAGGAAACTACTTTTTTCCATGTTGGTGATGCTCTGCAACTGCTGTGAGGTCTCCCTACTCCACTCCCTTTTGCTGCAGTACCAGGGCTGGGGGGGCATTGTTTAATTTGTGGGCTTTTTTATATTTAATTTTGGAATTTAATCTCAGTTCTGTTTCTTGGATTCTAGCCTTGTGAGTACATCTTCTTGTAACATGAACCAAATCAGATTGACAGATGAGCTGGGACATACCCTTTATGAGATCTCAACTATGCAGATTCTGGAAATAATTTTCCTGAAATAGACCTGTGTCCTTATCTATGAAATGAATAAGACTGCAGTACTCCCATGTAACAGCATTTTTAGCACATTACCATATAATTAAGTTTAAAACAACTTCTCAAGTGGGATTGGGAAATCTCTGCCTCTGGGAAAAAAGTAAAACCATATTTAGTAAGCTAAAAAGAATAGCTGGGAAGGTGCTGTAAAAACGTTGCATTAAATAAGGTTTTAAGTAGCTGAACACTGTGGGGTGTTAGCTAGGTGTGGTATTTTGTCTACTGTTACAGGGAGTGAAGTTTTTTCTTCAGAGTCATTATTAACCATTTAAAACCACTCAGGATTTTGATCTTGTAATCTTAGCTGGTGTATAAGAGTCTTCTATGCTTTAGCATACCAGATATTTTTGGAGTGCAGTTTCTCTTGCAGAAAGCACAGATTTAGTAATGTCTTTTTTTTTTTTTTTTTTTCTCTGTGAATTCTTGTCAGGAGTTTGATAGAGCTAACAACTAAAAATAAATCCAGAAAAGTGTTTAGTCATTTCAAGTTGACAGTGTTGAGTGAATTTTTTTCAGTACCAAATGTCATTTGCAAGTTTTGATTTTTACACTTCTGATTTATGAGTAATAGATGTACAGTGGTCAGTATTAAATAAAAGTATAATGATGACTTGAATAAAAGCAGAAATTTTTAAATTTTCACTTTGGCAAATTCCAACTAACTCTTTTGAATAACAATTAAAAAATATTCTGAGTTATCCGAAAATATATTTCGGGGGCTTAATTTTGCTTCTATACTACAAATAGTACATGTGATGTTTTGGGAACCCTATATTAACGGATAAATACAAAAATTAGATTTCTTTTAAAAAGAAGCTCCACAATTCTAAAATACTCATGAAATAAGAAGCTACAAAAGCCCTGTAATAATGTGTTTGCTATAATTTTCCAAGGCCAAGTTGTTAACTTGATCAGTGAATCATTAGAAGTCCTCTGGGCATGTTGCTGATTTCTCCATCTGGTTTCCATCAGTTCTGTCCTTCTCCAGACTTCATAGTTCTACAAGCGTCTGTCAATGAAGGAGAAGGGAGCTTATGTCCCAGCAGCAGAGCTCTGATCCAAATGTGACTCAGATGATCACAAAGAAGCTGTGGGGTGGGGATGGGGTGTTCCACACAAGAGCAAATGAACAAGCAGCTTTCTGTGAGAGAATTATGGTTCACTCTATAGGAAACTTACCCCATAGTCTCAGCCCATCAAGGGATTGAAAGATACAGACATTTGATGGGAATGACTACTGTGTATAACTAGATTGCACTTTAAGTGGTGCTTTAGAAGAAACAGAGCATTGATGTTTTTTCAGTTGGCAACATCAAGTCAGTGAATAAAAGTGCATTGGTTATTTTTGCTTGTGAACAGCAGCTTTAATATTTCCCTTTCCCATTTTCTCCTCTGACGAATTCCTGTTTCAAATATTTTCTTTAGAATACGGCAATAAAAGTTCTCAAGCAGGTTTGGTTCAAGTTACGTTAATGTCTCCCACCATGCAAATGCCTCTTCTGGTTCCTAATAAGCTGAAAAAGCAGCGCCTGCGTTGAGCTGTTAGAACACATGCAGAGATCTGTGGAGAAAAATGAGCCTTCCTTACAGACCGCAGGAATAGCGAAAAGGAGAATAATGATGGAAGCTACTGCTGAACAAAACAAATTATTTTTAGAAGCCCTGTTCTCTTAGC
This sequence comes from Indicator indicator, assembly GCF_027791375.1. Classification (NCBI taxonomy): domain Eukaryota; kingdom Metazoa; phylum Chordata; class Aves; order Piciformes; family Indicatoridae; genus Indicator; species Indicator indicator. The sequence continues at coordinate 5,892,686 of NC_072035.1, forward strand.
TCCCCCAGCTGAAAAGAAAAGCCCCTCTGTCCCTATGTTTCTACCTGTGAGTGTATAGCATAGATAGGATGAGTATGTGTAATAAGCTTTTTCAGATGAATAGGAAAGTGATTTGCTCTTTTGAAGAGCCACTGATTAAAGAGCAGTGAATTTTAGATCACAGTAACCTAACCTTCTTCACAGGTTGTTGTAATTATGGTTGGCACAACATGGTTTTGTAGCCTTGGGTTGTTGGTATACACTGATCCTCTGTTCTACAGTCAGATAGCATTAGTAAATTTTGAAAACATTGAGAACTAAAGCAAAGAGCTTACTTTAATTTTACATACGTATTATCTATTTTTTAAACTGAGATCAAGAGTAAAATTCAGACGAAGAGAGTTAGGGGTTTCTGTCAAATTAGTGGCCTAAAGTCTGCAGTGTACTGAATGATTTCCATTTTCTCTTCTGTACCTTTTGTGAACATATTTTCATATATTTTTGTTGTTGTTGGCATCTGTTGACCTCCCACCATTACTGTGTGTAGTGATAAACAGGAAAAAATCAAAGAAGAAATTTTTGGTAGATGTTTATCATATCCTTCATACTCATGTATGACAGTGTGTTGCCTAGGCTTATGAGATCAGATTGTATGTATGTAGTGGCGCTGCAGTGTTTAAAGCTCTGGTCCAATGTAGTAGGAGTTGTCACTAAAAGTGTAAATACTACTCTTCTAATCTGTGCTGACATTCTTCTGCCATAGCAAATGATCATCCTGGTAAACAGCAGTGAATTTCTGAATCTGCAGGATCCAGCTGGAGACTCGCAGGTTTTCTTTCGTATGCTTGTTAACAGTTTCCCCGTGTTCAAGGAGAATGCAGCAACACCTCAAAAGCAGTAAAAAGCATTTTGACTTGGAAAATTCAACCATGTGTAACACGGGGTCATCTCTTGCCAATGGCTAGCAAGGTGATTGAATCTGCTAAGGGGAGTTTATTCTAGGAGACAGAAGCTATTGTGCATACACACACCAACATAATGAGCAGGAGTAAATTTGTTCCTCTTCCCCTTAAGCAAGGCAACAGTAAAAGGTAGCAGTAGTACTTTGGGAGTTTGCTGCTCTTTTCAGAGGCTTCTGTTTATTACTGGATGGTGGGACACCCTTCTTTCTTGGTCTGTGATTTCATTTCACAGACTGCTCTGTGCAGCTTCATTTGGATTTCACCTTGATTCTTCCTGAATACTTATGGAAGTTAATTGGAAATTTGGTCCCTGGGTTTTGTTGTTTTGTCTTTCCCACCCCCACAGCAGGACTGGTGTCCAGTTCTATGAAAACCATATTTTAAATGTGGATTGTGTTTAGCACTGAATCTTTCTCTGTATTAATTCATAGAATATCAAACATATGTGAAGCTGAAACCTGTACGTGATAAACAGACCATTGCTGAAATATCAGGAACGAGATTAATTATCTGGCTGTGGACTTGGCAGTATATTTGAAAGCCACATTTCAGGGCTGCTGAGAGTACTTTAAATTAGAAGGTGGCAAACTAGCCTGTTGCCAGCTAGGTTGTTCACCAGTCTTTCAGAGTTTAGAAGCTAAGTATTCAGTCCTGTGAAAGTCTTGAAATCAAAGACGAGATGCTCACAGGATTCTAGTTGGCAAGTAACTGCTCTAGGGCAACAGTGTCAGGTAGACTGTATTTAAACCAAGAAACTTTTCTGCCTCACTTTTGCACAAAGAAGTTTGAAATGTGAAACTTTTGTTCAGATTTTGAATAAAACCACAAATGGGAAGTCAAAATGCTCCACAAAAGGAATATTACCCAAGAGAACTGTGCAGTTCTATTTGCAAAGCACTAGGTAAGTATGTATTGGCTGACATCTAAGCACTGAGTATTGTTCTCTTCAATGTGTTGTGATACAAAACAAGCACCAATGAAAACAGTAAGCAGTAACAATGGAATTGTAGAGCTTTGGGGTTTTTGGTTTGTGGTTTTTTTTTTTTTTTTTTTGAACGTTTAGTGCTTGTGTTCACTGAAGTCTGAATCAGTGTTTAGAAGGAGGACTTGCCTAGAGGAGGTTATTTTCTTTCAGTGTGCATTTCACTGGGCAGGAAAGCAATTACATCCTAAATTTAGAAATTATTCTCTACGACGTTATAGCAGGATTAGACCTATTTTGGCGTTTGAGGAATTTTCAACACTCATTTTTCACATAAGAAAAAATAATGCCAATAGGCATTAGGCAGTCTGGCAGAGAAGAAATGTTCAAAATTTGTTTTCCAACCTGTTCAGGGATCAGGACAGGGATTTTCATTTTTCTATGGCAGAGGTGTACATTCAGTTGCCCATCTGTACTCTGCAAAGGCGTATCACTTCATTGAGGACAATTTGGGACCATCAGGGAAAACTGCTCTTTCATTTTCTACATGTGGTTCAGCTAACAATGGTTGAGTTAAGAGACTGAGCTAAGGAGACAACATTCACTTAAATCCAGTCATTGTCAAAAGAAGAATAAAGTGATGTTAAGTCTTTTGGTTAATTATGTAGTTAAAGTCCGTTTAAGGTGATAGAGTCTTGGTAGCACTGAGACTGAATCAAGCCTGGATTCTGATCCTCTCAACCAGGCACGAAAACTGAATACAAAACATGCTTGCAGAGTTTTGTTTCCTCTGGATAAATAAAGCATCATCTGAATGTTTGAAGGCTGCAGTAGTTAGCGTTTGGTCAAGCTCCTAATCAAGTGGCAATTTCCATTTTGACAAGGACTGAAAGCAAATCCTCAGTCTGAAGAAATGGAGTTAACAAGCTTCCTTCAGCTGGTGCCTATTCAGCAGAAAATAAAAGCAGAAAGGTAACATGGGTTATCTAGCTCGTACAGTGACAGTAAGAAATGTAACTCAGACATTCTCCCTTGTAGTTCAATTTCACTACAATTGTTTTTTAAAGAAAAATTGCCCTAAGGCTGTGTATTTTTCTCTGCTGACTCGTGGTGAACAGCTCCTCAGGTCTGTTAAGCAGAACTAAACTTTGCATAGCTGCATGAAAATTGAAATGCCTGGGGAAAAAATGGATTAAGCAGATAATCTCCTATCATATGTCAAAAAGTTTGAAGCATAAGGGTTTAAAAAGCAATAATTCTATATGGAGATTTCATTGTTGTATTTTCAAGGAAGGTTATATTTACAACATACTGCCAATAATTAACACATTTCTTAAAAGGTTTTTAAAGCATTTTAAAATGATAAAAGAGTGTCTTTACTTATAGGTTTAGTGATAGGTAGATTACTTGTCCACAATGAGAAGAATTTATTCTATGTCTACTTCAAATGAAAAATACTCATTTATTTCTTGTTTGTCTGTCATTCTCCACCATTTGCTGGTATTATTTGTAAAAGAAGGAAATATGTGAGGATTTTGTGCTTTCTGCCACATGCTGGGTGTAGTGCTGTAATGGGGAAATAGAAGGGAAAAGAAATTCTTTTGTGTAAATATCACTTTTGGCCTTCACAAGTTGTTCCAGATGAAATCTTTTCTTTGAGAACTAGCTAAAAATAGACAGGAACAATGATCTTCTGAACTATAATAAGCATAAACATCACAAATCAATCTTAAAAATAATTTCCACCATTAAATGTAGCGTGAATTGTAGGAGAAGAAAATGTGATTAAATCAGGCTTGGAGGAGAAAGCCTTTAACATCTTTTTCGATGGAATTCAATTTAATGTTAATTTGCTGGAAGCTTACAAAATAGACCAGCAATAAAGCACTAATGGAGGGAAAGGATCATTAATGAAGGGACAAATGTGCAAATTTAGGAGAAAGTCAGAACATCATTGCTGTTGAAGTAAATGATAAATGAAATGCTAGGTCTTGTGTTCTCATACTGCACTCTAGAAGGTTTCATGGAGGAAAAGAAGAAGAGTAATGTGTTTCATCTTGCAGGTAGAGACAGGTGTTTGAATTTTACCTATGACATATTTTCCAACGTAATTGTTGTTAGTTTATCGCAAAATTGCTTTAATTGCACGCTTGAAGCTGGTAGATACATGACATTTTTTTTCCCCCCTTTGTTTACCACATGCACTTTCCCCAGCTCTTTCACATAGAGATCCTCCTTTGAAGAGTTACCCTGCTACTGGGTATGTCAGGTCCTTTAAAGACCCATAGTTTTATGCTGCTGAGGTTCACCTGATTTTATATACATGACTTTGTCTGTCCTGTTACAATAGCTGGAAGAGTAGTTCTTCAAACTGGCAAAAAGCTCATTTTGGCATTATTTTGGGAGACCTGCTCTCTCTGATCATGTTTCTTCTCTTCCTAATGAAAGTCAGGAGAACATACTGAAAAAAGCAATTCATCTGTTTCTAGATTCTGCAAAAATAAATCGTATGACACACTTATAAAATGCTTACACAAATATCTCAGTCTCACATTAATGGTTCTAGTCTTTGCAAGTAGGAAAATAGTAATTTACTATGAAAACTGAGTTTGCATTCCTAAAAACAGATTTTTTTTTTTTTTTTTTTTTTTTTTGGTCTCTGATTTGTATATCAGATAGACTTCACACCAAACTGACAATAGTGGAAGGAAAGAACTGTCTGGAGTTACCCTTTAATGAGGTGAAAGGTAGGCTGAATGTCAGAGTAACAAACTTCTAAAAAGATAGTAAATTTGTGGTTTCCTTTGGATAAGAAGTGTAAGTGATTTGAGAGCTGATCAGCTGTCTGGGTTACGTTTTGGCAGTCAAAAGATAACACGTAACAGTTCTTCATGTCTGGAATTTTTGGTTGGTCCACCAGCAATCTAATCTATGGAAGTCTAGAATCAGCAGGTTTTTAATTCCATTGTAGTTGATTTTTTTTGTTCTCTGAGAAGAGCACATGTGCGTGTGGATATAGTTTGGCATGTTTGCAAACATACTTAATCTTTTCCCCACAGCTCACTTTTCTGGGGGGAGGGGCTGATAGAACATTAAAAAGTGGTCTGTTCACTTTGTCAATCATAGAACAGTTGAGGTTGGAAGAGACCTTTGAAATGTAAAACATTTAATCAAAAGCAGCATTTTTAGCCACTGCTTTTCTTTCAATAGATCATGACAGTAAGCCTGTGATTCTCACATATTTACATCAGATTTTCCACAGTCATGGTTCCTCTGTTTCACAAGGCACATTAATGCTGAAATGGTAATTAACCAAAAGGCAGCCTCCTCACAAATGCAGGTATCATTTGCAATGAGGTGCTAAGAAATAATTCTCCTGGATGTACATTCCTGTCAAAACGTTTTTGTGAAAACAGAAGTTAGTTTAGTGCTTCAGGCAATGGAAATACCTTAAATAGCAGTTCTGGAGCTATATATTCTGCATTAGAAATTTTAGGAGAAATTAATCTTCTATGTGCTATTATGCCTATTAGAATGACAGACATTTTGATTGTCACTGGAGCAGGGGGATCTGTCAAGACATCTGATCTCTAGTACCTCAGTGATCTCTGGTAATTACATTTTTGCAAGCAGGTGCCATTCTTCAGTGGATAGCTGGGAAAGGGAAGCAGTGATATGAAATCTGTGTTGTAGGAAACCTCATAAATGTGCAGCCCTCTGAGGCTATCTGTAATTTTCACTTTCATTCTTCACTTTGCTGATAGCCGTAATGGAGAGAATTCAGTAATGCTCAACTTCATTTAAACCTGGTGTCAGTAAGATGAGATTTCATCTAGATCTCAAGAAAAAGCCTGGCATCATTTGTATTTGACGTCCCTACTCCACAGCATTTAAAATTCATGTATAACTATTATCACAATCTGGTTTAAAAATGCAGAAGGTAGCTAGCTGATTTACTTCTCTGTTCAAGTGACAGATGGGACATGCAGTGTGTCCCTTGGAAGCACAGAGGCAGAGTTGATTTTCAGCTAGCACTGATGATACTTTTGAATTAGCATGTTCAGAAATGCAGTTAAGCTTCATTCTTTTGAATATTCTCTGCTACCTTGTGGTCTACTTCTATTTTTCCTGAGAGCCATCGTCTCATTGTCTTTTTCAGTTCTTCATGTGCCTAGAAATGCTGCCTAATTTCAAAACCTCTATTCATAATGGGAGATAAATTGAACCTCCCCTTTCATTAACCTTCTGGTTTGAAATTCAGCCCATTGCAATTCAGAAACATCACTTAAAGTTGTTATCTGTTAATATTTAAGCAAAACTAATTTATTTTGGCTTTATTAAATAGAGCTAATTAGTTTGCTCGAGGACTGAAGATCTCAGCATTCCTTGCTACAAATAAATAAAACAGGAAGGAAAAGAAAATATATAAGCAGTAACTGAAAATGAATTCAACAAGAAAAAAAAATATGTATTAATGAAATTCATAATAGACATCTGACAGTATGTGGTCTCGAGGGTCTAAAGTGGTGGAAATTTTTGTTTGTGTTTTTAAATGTTCTCCAAGGGTTTATTTTGCATAGAGAATTGTAATTACTTTGCCAGGTGTCTGTTTCTTACTTCATGAATAGATTTTCAGCTGTAGGTTTGCTTGTAATTGATGGGATAGGACAACTCAGCGATGATGCTGTTATTGTCTGTGTGTGGCTGAAGAGGTTTCTATACAAAGATGGAACATCAGGCTTATTTTCTGTCTGTGGAGCAAAACTAGAGGTGGGTAGATGCAGGTTGGGTGTTAGGAAGAAGTTCTTTCCCATGAGGGTGGTGAGACACTGGAACGGGTTGCCCAGGGAGGTGGTAGAAGCCTCATCCCTGGAGGTTTTTAAGGCCAGGCTGGATGTGGCTCCGAGCAACCTGATCTAGTGTGAGGTGTCCCTGCCTGTGGTAGGGGGGTTGAAACCAGATCATCCTTGGGGTCCCTTCCAACCCTGACAGTTCTGTGATTCTATGATTTTAATCAAAATGAATGTTTTCCACCTTTTTTATTTTTTTTTCAGTTGATGATTCATGGGGAAAAAAGTTATTTTAATGATTTCAAGAAACATTCAGCAAACAAATTTTAGCTTTAATGACTGAAGAGACGTTATTCCTGCTCATTGTTTTGCTTGGTTACACTGATGATGTACAGCATGACAATCAGAAATGGGAAGTGACAGTAAATTCAGGTGAAAGGAAAATTTAACTGAATTTAAAAAATGGTACCAGAATTTAAACAGACCTCGTTATCTTTCAGCTTTTGGGATGATGTGTATTACTGTAGGTATCTGTAAAACTGGGCTAGTCCATTTCTATGTCTGTGAATGGAAAAAAGAAATTTGGTGAAGTAGATGGTAGAGTAACTTGGTTTTACTACTTCTGGCATTGATTGCAATCCTAATACATTAGGGCTTATATCAAACCATATCCTTTATTAAACAGAATTATTATTTTGTAAATCTGTTTCTCAGACTGGCCTTATATTTGCTTGAAAGATACACTTGGATACCAGCCTTTTGGTCCATGCTGTAGAGTCTTTGACTTATTTTAAAGCTGTTCAGTGGCTCAAAACAGCTCAGAGATAAACGTTTCATCAGTTATTTACATTTAAAAAAAAATATTTTTACAATCCAATCATTTAAACATCGTTTATCAGTCAGTGTTGATACAAGGGAAAAAAATGTGATCATTTTGAGGTTTCTAGACCAATGTTACATGGTAACTGAATGAAGGTATTGTTCAGATTAAAAGCCAAATAAATGAAAGTGTGGAGAATGTTATCATTAAAATTTCTGTCACACAATGAAGCCTGAAAGCTTCTAGTTGAACTATATTTGTTAGCATATAGTAGTTGGGAGTATCTGTCAATTAGAGTAAATGGAGGTTAAAGTCATAATTTACTGAAGTAATTTTTAAATGCATAAAGTTAGTTTTTTTTTTTTTTTTTCCCTTACATTGTTTTTGGGAAGTAGCAAAAGAGAGAACATAAGACAACCTCTGTGACTTAGAGTTTTTCAGTATTTCCTTTTTTTTTCCTTTCTGTCCTCAAAGCATTTCCTGAGAAGTTCCACAGAGCTTTAAATGTGTAGGTGCCACACCAACTGATTTTGATGAACTGAAAACATTAAATACAACAAGCCCTAAAGCTAAATATACTTAATGTTGGAATTATTTTCTTTTGTTTTCTTTATTTTTAATTCAGTATGAAACATTTTCAACACTTAATTTTGTCAAGTGTATTATATTCCAGTACTAGTAGTAGTTTTTTACATTTTGTGACCATTTAAGAGATTTCCTTGAGTGGGCATATTTTCACTGTCCACAGTTTTGGTTTGGTTTTGTTTTGTATTTCCCCTTCATATATCATTTGAGTTAAGATTTATTTTCAGTCAGTTGACAAATCAGAAGTATTTTGAATCATTAATCCTCCCTTTCCCATTTTTCTCCTTAAGATTATTTGCTAATCAACTGATACTTTTTACAGGAGGTGAATTCTATGCTCTGATCAGACTCTTCCTTGCTTGGTTGCCCTAATGGTGTTCAGACTTCTGAACTGCTTTTACATTGCTTCCATTTTAAATATATTTTTTACAAAGCAGCAGCAAATGTACAAATCATGACACCAAGGATTTTATATGTTTTTATGGAGGATAAAATGTGAATTTTATATGAAGTGACAGCAAGAAAGAGATTTTAAAAGCTATATACAGCATATGAGTAATGCATGCTTATGTTGGAAAGGTTTTATGGGCAAAATGGAATTTCCTAGTGCTCAGGTTGGTTTGAGTGACAGAAGGCAAAATCCTTTTGCTATCTCTCTGTTTTATGCATCTCATTTCATAAATGAGCAAGTAGGAAAAACATATATTCTGTGATTCCATAACGTGTCAAGGTTTTATCTTGGAAACAGCTATGAATAAACTTTGATTATTTAAATAACTATAAATGCCTGATGTCCCAGAATGTCCTGGGTCTGGATCATGGATATAGCAATAGCAAGCCAGAAATGGAGTGAAAGCTTACAGAATCTTTCTCAAGGAGTTAATTATCAACTTTTAAACAAATAAGCCAAAATGTAGGTATTTACTGATGTTACAGATCACAGAAAGCTTCCCTGCCTCAGGAAGCAAGAGGCTCAGCATGGCTCTCCCACCTCCCTTACACACATAATATTCAATCATGCCTTACTGACTTCCCCACTTTAATGCGCTTTTGCCTCGTCTCATCGGGTGGCTGAAAGGTGTCAGGCACAAGAAGGCCCTCCCCCTGAACAGCCCCCGGGGGAGTGATGTTCTCTTTCCAGGCAGTGGCTAAAAGGTCAGCTTCAGCTAGTAAGGCAGATTAATTTTAATTTAAGGGTATAATATGGTACAGCTCGAATGAGCAGAAAGCAACTCTTGACTCTTTGTTTGCCTGTGTGATTAAGGAGGGAAGATGGATGCAGTTGCATGGTACACAGGACTGCTTTCTGAGTAAGTGGGGGTGAAATACAGTTTATTGCTACCACATGTAACTCTAAGTAATGAAATAATTAATGCTTTGAGGCTGAGGGTGATATATGCCTATGTAGTCATGTAGAAGCAAATTTAAAATTAATTGGCAATGCCAAATAATGTATTTGCTAAGATTTGGAAATAGCAAAGAAATAGGTTTGATTGCAGCTTCAATGCAGATTTCTAGCTGATGATTTTCTGTCCTGTTAAAAGCAGTCAGGACTCTGGATTTGTGTCAGACTTTAATAAAGGGGAAAATACTAGGGGGTTCTGATAAATCTATTCAGTATTCCACTGCTCTTAAGAAGTTAATTCCTTGCCTGAACTCTGGGGCCTTGATGATTTTGTTTTCTTTTGATTTTGTACTGAGCAGTACAGTATATAAATATCTTGCTGTCAGCATTCATTAGATTTAGGAAAGAGAAGATAAGGAAAAGTAACATAGCAAATGTATTGTTTCGATTTTCTGTTGTTTCTTGTAGTATGTTAACACAAAGTGTTTTGCCTATGCTCTGCTCCCTTCAAAAATGCCTGGGGAATTCTTCCTATAGACTACAGGGATGTAGAGCAGGTTTATAACAGCTAAATAAGAAGTTGTAGTAGTTCTTTAAAGGCTTAAAGACCTGTATGTTTGTGTTGAGTATGATACACAAGAGGATTGTTTGTGTTAGTATCTGCCCCTGCCTGCTTTCATGGTGGTGTTCAGTGCCAGACAAATCATCTAAGACCACATTTCCCAAGTGTTCACTGCTGGTGACTGCTTCAGCTTCTGAGGGATCTCTTACAACACCAGAGGAATCCAAAATGAACATTTTTTTTGGTCTTCATTACCCAGTTTCATTTTGTGACAAACCCATATCATGTATTACTCCCAGGTTTAGAGTACAAACTATTGACAAACTCAGCACATACATTGTCTGTGTATCAGTATATGAAAGTATTATTCTTGTGGAGATACTGTTCTCATCCTTTTTCTTCAAGCAGCTACTCTTTAAACATTTTAATACTACTTGTCTTTTTCCATATGCAGAGAATTTCTTGCCTCCAGAATTATATGTTAAATAGAATTGATTCTAGTGCCTGCTTTGTCTTAATATTTTAAAAATAACATCATGTAGTTAGGCAAGGACTTTCTTCTAGTTGGTAGTGGTAAATTACTGACATTCAAGGCTGAACTAAAGTTCAGGTAATAAAATAATGACATGTCACTTGGAAAAAGTCATAATTTTTGGTGAATTCTAGTATTTGTCAGCTGTTGTCTTTCTGCTTGATGTCCTTACAACAGGACTTTAGGTGGTATGGAGTGGAAGGATAAGACAGCCCTGCTTTAGTTAAATGATAAAGCCATCTTTTTTTATGGCACTGAGGAAGGGTGAACATGTTGTTCACTTGCTCAAGGACTGTGCGTAATGAATAAATATCAAGTTGTGACTGGCAAACTGTTCAAGCTGATCCTTGTGTGATGCGTTTTTTCCTGAAAATCCTTAGAAAACTAGCATGTGCAATTTTTCACACCTGTAAATACACATATAGTAAAAATATTGAGCTTTGTTCAAGTTGTTGCATTTTGCTAAATGGAGAAAATATCTGTATTGTTTAGAACAAACTATGTAGCCCTTTCAGATTTGATTTTGTATTATGTAAGAAATCACAAAGTTCCTTTTTTTTTTTTCCCCTAGTTTTTCAAATCACGTTGAAAATAGTTTGAAAACAGCTTTGATTAATAGAATCTGATGGATGGTGATCTCCCATTGTTTGAGAGTCCTGCTGAGGAAAAGAAGGCTTTGTGACTTAGCTGCGTGTTTGTTTAAGGAAGGAATGCAAAGTGTTGTTCTGATGTTTGCAAATAGGAGTTAAGTGTTTTGAGGTGAGCACATCCTTGCAGGTTTTTTTATTACAAGAAAGGTTTGGGTGGGCCAAAGAAGGACAAACCTACAGTTTTGTACATCTTTCTTAAAAAACATACAGTGAAAGCAGTGGCCCAGAAGAGTGTGTTTTGTTTAGCTCCTAGATATGTTTAGTGTTTATATATACCATCTTAGCTTAACAGAAGATGAAAAATTGATTGTTCAATCTTACTTGAAGGCTGTGATATTAGCTGTTCTGAAAATGGAACTTGTGGAGCATGAACAGCTGGTTTTGAGCGATGCTTCTGGCATCTAACCCTGAGAATTATTCAGCATATTTTTCTATTAGCTGTCTTGAAATGAAAAATGATCTCCTGGTTTCAAGTCACTTAGCAGTTTTAAAAGTTGTGCTAAACACTGAGATTTCCAGAATTATCCAAAATACCAATATGCATTTCTGCCTAATAAAATTAGAGACAACTGAATAATTACTAATTCCACCAAAATTCAGACATGTTTTTTAACATTTGCTTAACAATACGCCAGCTTCTTGAGCTTTGCTTGATACTATGCTTAGGTTCAGTATATTTCATCCTTTTTTAGTGCTACTGGACTGAGTTTTTCACCTGCTGGGGCATGACGTTACCATGACAACAGTTGATCCTGTTTGCTGTTCTCTCTTCTTTGTGCATGACAAAAAGGAAAGGTTTTTGAGGAATATTTGTGAAAGCAGGTCTAACTAATTGCATTTTAATTGTGAGCCTTGCTCTATTTCAGTAAGAATAAGAAATTTCTATTATAAGAAATAGCATGATGAGCTTGACAATTTAATCAAAGTTGACAAGATCCCTTCATGAGCTCTGTTCCTACATAAAAGTGTCTGTAGCTGATGTGTTAGCAGAATACTAACATACATGGTCCTTAGAAGATCCTCTATGGTATTCTTCTGAGACATCTCCAAGTTCACATTGCTGTTCACCTGTCTTCTGTCTGCATTCTGTTGATCAGCAAATGGAAACCTTAATGCCTCAGTAGATAATTGAATAGATGCCTTCTGTTGCAGCCTTCTCCCTAATGAGCTCCAGTGGTGATCAGAATAACTTTGTGCATGTGTTTTAGCTGATGAATGTAGTTTGCTCTACAAGTTCCTTATGAATTATTACAAATTGTGAGTGGAAATTCATGCATGTGCAGAAATCACTAAATCCACATTAAGCTTTTGAATTATCTTTAAACATTCGATGCCATTTGGTTTGGCCTACAAAACTAGGTTAGATTTTTGGCACATACACTGGACTAAAGGCTAAAGAACAATGTACTACCACTTGAGAATGTATAATAAATAAATAAATAATGTAGTATAATGGTAAAATAAAAAGAAAATATTTGTTAAGGGGCAGTAAGGAATTTCCACTTCAGACCCTTCTACTTCAGCTTAGTATCAGGATTCAAATGGGGTTAAATATTTAAGCCATGCTGTGTTTCCTTTGTTCCTTTATACATGACACAGAGACCATGTTCACTGCTTTCTCCCTTAGCAGTGGATAATTTTTCTTTCCTTTGGCTATCAGCTATCCCTGAAGGAACTTGAACTTTGCCATGGTAAATGAGAATTAGCCCCTCTGTCTCTCAGATATACAGATTAATTTATTGTGTTGAGAAGTGAATGTAAAATACCCTGAATCGATATTGATTTTTGCTTCAGCCCACAAATCAAATTAACTTTCTAATATTGTCCAAGGGAAAACACTGCTGTATTAGTCAGTTTAAGATTAATTATTACTAAAGTCTGCAGAAATTTATTTTTATTGTATCTTTGGCTGTGTTTATGTTTCCACCAGCTGGATGTTATTTGAAAGGTAAAACACAAATGTGGTTATTCTGAAGGAATAGTTTGGCTAACTTGAGGTGAGGGGGGTGTCTTCAGGAGGGTACCCTGATCAAAAGCTAAGTAGAGATCATAGTATGGATGCTGAATTGGGAACAGCTCTGTTGTCAGTGGTAGAATTACTTTGGTACAAAGGTTATGTTAAAAATTAAACCTATCAAAATATTTTTTTTATCAGAGACCACATAAAAATTATCAATATTGCATAATTTTAATTATCTGAGCAGTCTCAGGCTGAAAATGTTGCAGTGCTAACAAACACCAGTAACTTGTTATTGATGAGAATTACCTCTCCCTTACCCTTTATTTTATTTTGAAGTTGATAGGCCTAAAATTACTTGGAACTGATTGTTCAGTTCAGTTCTACATTTGTGATTTATTTTTTCCATAACAAAATTATGTATGATTTTGTCGTTAACAAATTAAGTAGCTGTCCAATAAAAACATTTGATTGAGAAAGTTTTAAAAGATGATGCTGAAAACTTAAGTGATACAATCTCTGCCTTTGCTAGTTGGGATACTTTACTTTCTGCAGAAGTTAACAAGAAAAAAGTAATTCCACTTACAGACAGTTAAGAGACTTCATTCCATCTGTGTTGTGAACTGGAAGTGTGCAAAGATATTTGGTCTTTTGCTTTTGAATGTAGAGTTTAGTTGTTGCATTCCACATACCTCATGGAGGAAGCAAGGGTTCATAAAATACAACTATAAGATCCAATGCTAAATAATGTTACTGTGTCTGCTGATTTCATGTATGCTTCCTTCAGCCACAGTACAAAGTCCAAAAGCAATGTCTTGAAGAGAATTTGCATATTTAGTAATTCATTATAAGCAGCTGCAACTAGAATGTCTGCTGTTTATCCGTAAGTATGGATGCTATAATAAAATCATTGCACTTAGATATGCATCAATTTATCACTTTACCCATTTTCATTATCAAAAGAGATGAGAGGTTCTTGTCATCTTATTATGTGCCATAGGTGAAGAAAATAAAATGGAGTGTGCTAAGCATTTTTCAGTGGTGGCCATAGCCTGAGCAGCAGCAAATCAAATATGGTTATATATAATTCTAAAACTGGGGAATCTTCCAGAAGTTCAGGTGAATCTAATGTTGATCTCTTCTTTTCCTCTCTGATCCTGCAAAACATGGCAGTGATTACCTTATCATGTAAATCAGTGTTCTTATGGAGGTGTTGGATTGGAGGTAGTAGAAAAGACTGTAAGATAAGCTTTTTATGCAATTGCTTCTCAGAACTAATACTCCAAAGAACAAGCAAAAAAAGTCAATGAAATGAATGGGTAGCACAAAGCTTGTTACGACTCTTACTGAAGTGAAAAATAAAACCATACATTAATTGTTTGTGCTTCCTCCATAACATCTGGTCCTAGTCACTGTAGTGCCAAGACACTGGTGATTTCCAAGTCCAATAAACTGCTGCAGTTCCTGCTTTCTTTATTTAGTAGTGCTTTTTAAGAAGTGCTATTTTTGTGTAGTGTTTCTTATGCTAAATTCAGCCTACTGATTAGAGGAGTAAAGCTGCATTGGTTTTGCTTTGTTAGAACAAAAGTATAATTTGCATGGGTAAGTTCCTATTTTTAAAATTAAGGAAATGCAGGATTTTCTGAGAGGATCTTTATCTTAAGAGTGATAGTGGGCAAAAAATATCCATATGCATGTAGAATTCTGTATTTTCTGTAGCAGTTCCTTAATTTTTTAGATATTAGCTACCATAAAACTTCCTTTCCTGTATTGCTTGCTAATATATTCTTCCTCATGGTAATTGAGAGGATGGATCAAATGAAGTAGGATAATACCTAAAAAAACCAACCAAACAAAAAAACCCCAAACAAACCAAAACCAAACCCCACAACTCTAGTCTGATTATTTTTAATTGCATTTGATAGTTTTTCACTAACTTATAATATGTAATTTTTTTAGAAGTGTAACTTTATCAGAGTTGGGTGACTGTGGGAGCCTGTGCTGCATATAACCACCCTTTATTGGACAGGGAAGGGACATTGAGCACCTTTCAAGTGCTTGCTTTGATCCCACTTCTATTTTACAGGGATGCATCCAGCACTGTCAGATATAACAGAAGTAGTGTTGAGAACATTATTAGAATAGCAGCATCTCTTGTGAAAGCTGTTTTTTCTGTGCCTGTTTCTGGTTCCTCTTTGCCCAGTGCTGTGTTACATAGTGGTTAGACCTATGCAGGACAGCCTGTATTTTTCTTGCATCAGTCACATGCTAATTGCAAAGAGAAAATCAGGAAGGTTTTAATGTCATTTTGTTTTGTAGGCTGTGCCTCTCACCCTAACTCTGTTAGCTTGTCCATGTTGAAGTTCTTAAACAGATCTACTTTGTGATATCTCAGATGAGTCAGCCTTGCATTTGAAATCTAGCTCTTACAAGAAAAAAAAAATTCAGTGGTGATGAACCTGACCTTAGAAGTGAGTCATTTACAGGGAGAATACACATGAGAAAAGATCAGAAGATTCTTCATTTTTCCTTTTTAAGTACTTGTAGACTACAGGTCTTGGATCAATTCTCTTCTTGTATCACCAAAATAAACTATCATAGGGCACCACAATCAGAGTGTTCTGACACAGTCATTCCAGGTTACTGGCAGAAGTAAGTCTCAAACAAAAAGAGCTACAAATAAGTGAATAGTGTATAACATATTTTAAAGCAAAAATAATTGTTGGAGGAGCAAACTAGCACACAGGGCAACAGATGCCTTTCTCCAGGCAAGGTAGAACCTTGTTACCCAGACAGTGGTGTCAAATTGTATTAAATCTACAGAAGTCATCCTCCTACCATGAATTTTTACAGTCAGTCCTCATAACCATAGGATAATTTTTACTTTTGCTCTGTTACAAACACACATTTTTGCCCTCATTTCTGCACTTAACAAGATGCAACTAATATATAAGGTAACACAATTTATTTTTTATTTCTGATGTATTTAATTTTTTTATGGATGCTTCTTTATTAATTCTTTTATGTTTTGTGAAGTAGGTAGTGGTCTGTGAGCCTTTAAATCTGTGCAGTGCTTTGGGCACCCCTTCAAAAATAGCACACTGCAGGACTGCTTGTGTTTGTGTCTGTTTGGGAGGGCTGTCAAATTTCTGATTCAGTTTACTTCACAGAGTATGAAAAGACCATCTTTAGTGTGGTTTTCTTAAATCAAAATGCCTGTCTGAACTGAGAATCATAGAATCAAGAGTTGGCAGGGACCTCAAAGATCATCCAGTTCCAAACCCCCTGCCATGGGAAGTACTCTTTAAATCCAGCAGGATATACCCTTGCTGTTTGGAATTTTGTCTGACATGCTAAAGACATTTCAGATTCTTTTGACAAGTTATGGTACTCACAGTCCTGACATGAATACAGCTTGACTTACATAGCACCACATGTGTAGGTATGGTTTATGCTTCTTGTATTTAACTTGGTAAAAAAACTGAAGCAGGAACAACTCAACATCTGTGCAGCCTCTGCCTACACACACTGTAAAAAGTTTGGGGTTGGTTTTCTCTGTAGCTACTGGATGCTAATATGTGACAATACATTTTTGGGGAGGGAAGATGAAATAGGTCTACTTACAGCTTCTAGTGTTTCTTTATCTTTAATTTTTCATAGTCATTTCTTTATTTTAAAATTTCTGGATGCATTGTAGTCTAGTAAATGAATTGTTTCAAACCCTAACATTTTTAAAATGGGTATTGTGTAGAATAACATTAGAAAACAGGTAACAGACTGTTCAACCAATAATTGAAACCCAGTGTCAAGACTGGTGAGAAACTTTTGGAAGGATGAAATACTGCTTCCCCTTCCCTTGCACATTAGTCTCCTAATATTTAGTTATCATTTGCCTTTATACAGTATCTTGGACTAGGTGGCTTGCTGAGTTCTCAGTCTTCACTCTACTTGTCTTCATAAACAGCTGCAGTGGATTCATTTGCATAGGTTAAACGGTAGACCTCATCTGACTCTAGTAAAAAGCTGGTTCTTAGGCACAATTAAATTGTCAGAGTTGTTACATAGCGTGAATAAATGAAGAACAGGGGAGAGGGCAGCAGTGAGGAAAAACAGGACAAAACTCTCATTAAATTTGTAAAAAGGAGTCAAAAGCCATTTGTATTAAAAAACAGGATAAGGGAGGAGTGCATGGTAATGCTTTCCACAGATTTTTTTTTTTTTTTTTTTTTTTTTGGGGGGGGGGGGGGTCAGGGCTGGTACTAGTTTGTTGTGAAGAAGTTTAGAAATCTCAATCATGTCAAGCTTTGAAATGAACTGTGAAATCCCACAGTATCTCCCTTTAGGTCCAAGCAATAACAGAGTGGTGCCTCTTTGTGCTCCCTTCAGAATGTTAATTATTAAATTGAAGCAGGGAAGTCTGCAGCAGAGAATCCCTGGCATTCACAGGCAAGTTGGAGGGAGGAAGCACGTAACCAGCCTATTGGCAGCATGTCTGTCATTTGTGATGGCTGCCCTATGTATTTGCTGACCTCTTCTTTCTGTTGACTCGGAGGTTCTGTTTAGAATTGGCAGTTGTAAGAGCTGAAGCAAGAAGCGTGGCCCTGTTGTTAATGCATTCAGTGCCAGGTGCCAAGTAAAGGAGAGAGAATGGAAAAATATTTCAGTGTAGCATCTTAAGGAGGTGTAGCCTTCATGTGAGAGAAGCTGGGATTTTCAAAAGGTATCTCTCTCTTAAAGTGGGTTTGAAGTTTCAAAAGCTCTTTCAGAATCCAGCCATAAAATCTCAATGAAGACAACTCAGAACATCAAAAGTGGTGGATTGCCCCACACCATTCTGGTCCAAGTCAAATGGACATACACACAGCGGTGGTATGACAGCACCTTTAAGAAGAGCAGCCATGAACAGGCAACTTTCAGGGACTAACTGTGGGCCAATTAGCATTTATAGTGGAAATCTAAGTTTTCTGGTTTGTTGATGGAAGAAAGCAGTGAAAATGTAATTTTGTTCTGTGTTACTGAGGTTTAGTCCTAGGGTAGCTGGGATTAACTTTGGTCTTTTTTTGTTGTTGTTGTTGAAGACTTATATTTAACTAATCTGAAATACATTGAGGTAGATATTGAGGGACCAAATCACTGAATACGGTGGAATAGACAGAAAGTCACAAATTACAGTGGTGCATAGCTATCATTTGCAAAATGAGTGGCCTTTCACAGCCGGAAGAGAAGGGGAGATGGTGAGGCTAATGATACTGTAGGTCTATTTCTCCAAGCAAGCGCATCTGGGAAATGATCATGAGGCATTTTGAGAGAGAGCATAATCTTGTTTGTTCAAGTACTGTTCATGTGTGCTGCACAGAAACTAGCCCATGTTCCCCTTTGGGTAGTTAATGTAGTGCTGCTTCAGTTAACTGCATCATGAGTTACTTTGAGGGACATGACTGGTAATACTATGCAGTAGATAAGCTACTGCAGCTGAATCTGCCAGAATTATTCTGTCAGAGTCTCTGTCATCAAGGTTTGTTGTTGCTGAGCTATGACTCAAGTCAACAAATTGAAACTAATGTTGTGGGAATTTGAGTTGACAGTAATTATGACTTGAATTATTTCCAGAAGACACAGCCCAATAAAGAACTTGGCTGAAATGTCCAAGACTTTGGTTATTTTTGGCTTTTGCCACGTGTTGTTACTCTGAGACCTTCGATGAGCCGTTTTATTCTTTATTTCTTTATGCTTTTTCTGAGAGCAAGCAATTTAAATATTTTAAGTGTCCATGTATTTATTTCACTTCCAAATACACTGATAATATATACAGATACATTCTATCTTTATTGCAAATACTGCAAGTAGAAATTTTGCACCTGAATTTTAGTTGCTGCATCTTTGTTGGTGTTATTTTTTAGGCTAGAACTGTGCCAGTAACTCCTGGTACTGTTTCAGGAAAGTCTTGGGTGTCACAGATTGAGTAGGGATGGGAAACATTGGTGAGCAGCTTTATCCCGGTAAATGTAAAGGAACACTGAGAGAAATAGTCACTATATTGAGCAGAGATATATGTGACAATAAGCAGGCTTGTACCTAAGGACCAATGAAACTAGGATAGTTGTTGGCCTACTTCTCTTCATCCTTGTAAATAACATGATAAAATGTGTTTTCTTCAGGTAGGACTAACAGCCACCCCAGCTGTGTCTTCTCTCATAAACTGTTTTCTATTCTGGAGAATTTAAGTAGGGTGTGAAAGAAGCTGTCCTAGATTGCCTTCAATTACTCCTCATCTCCTCACTCTTCCCCCTTCTGTTTCTGTTTAAATTCCTTTTATTAAAGCTTATTAAAACCTGGTAATATGTTGTCACTTGTTCCCAATTGAAGTCACCTGAGCAGTTACAAATGCAGATTGCTCCATTAAAGTTAAGGTCAAATTGGGCTTGACAAAAGCCTCCGGTTGTAGTGGTCTCCAAGCTGGTAGTGTAGTCTATTTTCACCTCAAAGTGCAGAAGAGACACAAAACGCTTTACAAATGACTGCCAGCAATTAATGGGACACAAGGATTTATTTGCATATCCAAGGAACTGTTCTATGCAGTTTGTTAATAGTATAAAAATATTTACTGATTTAATTCACACCTTTGAAAATGCACCATGAGCTGAGAAATCTTTCTTGTTTTGGCCCTCAGAGCTGTCTAGCATCTCACACAGCCTGACTGCCACTTTTAATTGCACCCTGAACAACAGATTTACCAGACTTGAGAAATTCTAATTGCTGAGCTCCTTATGTGCCAGGTGATAGGTTTCTGCAATCAGGAAACTGTGAATATTCTGCAGTTTGTCATCTTAGCTTGATTCAGGGTGGTAGCACTTAACGCTTCCCACAGATGACGAGATGTTCTGATACTGCATGATGCTGGTGCTGTAATGTGTCATTATTTAAGCTGAACTGATTTTCACTATGCTTTGTGTTCAGATTTAACTGTCAGGCTGACACAGTTCAGGTGTGGGCAGAAATGAAGTATCCTCTGCCAAATTAATTGATATCTTAAAACCGCTGTTACTGAGAATGGCTTTTACTGTGTGAAATGTCTTTATAAAACTGACATTTTAATCTCATTTTCTATAGAAAATAAATAAAGGTTGGCCTTCTGGGCTGCATGAGCACACTGAAGTAATGCAGATTAGGAAACAATTTAGATGAACAGTTTAACAGGTTTTGTTGTTTGTTTAAAACAAATTTTGTGTGCAAAGAATTTTGAGAAGGATTTAAGAAAGGTATGATTAAAATAGCAAATTTTTTGGTTCTAGTGGTATAGAAAACACTTTAATAATGGAATCTTAAATTCCCCTCTTAGGGCTTATGTTGGTAAACCCAAAATTGGCAGTTTGGGGTTTTTTCATATCGAGAATTGTAAAGAGAAATGAAATCATTACTTGAACAGTTTTCCTTAAGACCTCAGATGAATTAGTAGACAAATCTGCAAAATCATAGATTATTTCAAATCATTCAGCCCAGTTTTGCCTACCTTATTATAGTTTTCTTCAGAAACGTAACCAATGTTTTAGAAGAAAATGTATAATGCGGAGTGATCCATGTGACAGATTGCACCTTTCATAAGGAATTAGATATGGGAGATAATGACCTTTGTGAACTTGTGCAAAAAAAGAGATGGTCAGAAATACCTAGTGTGAGGTGCCCCTGCCCAGGGCAGGGGAGTTGGAACTAGATGATCCTTGTGGTCCCTTCCAACCCTGACTGATTCTATGATTCTATATCAGAGGGTGCTACATTTTTTTTTCCTGAATTTGTGTGATGTGATAGATCATTTCCACCCCTCTATTTTGACCTTTGACTATATATTTGGGTTGTATTTTCTTTTTTTTTTTCTTTTGTCCTTATAGTGCTGTCTAAGTAAATAAAAATATATTCCTGAGGTTGTAGTTAATATCGAATCATAGAATGATCCCGGCCAGAAGGGACCTTCAAAGGTCATCCAGTCCGACCTCCCCACCGTCAGCAGGGACATCCCCAACCAGATCAGGTTGCCCAGGGTCTTGTTGAGCCTCACCTTGGATATCTCCAGGAAAAGGGGCCTCAAGCACCTGCCTGGGCAACCTGTTCCAGTGTTCCACCACCTTCATAGTGAAGAACTTCTTCCTGATATCCAATCTAAATCTGCCCTTCTCAAGTTTGAAGCCATTGCCCCTTGCCCTGTCACTGCAAGCCTTTGTAAACAGTACGTCCTTCCTGTAGGCCACCGTCAGGTACTGGAAGCTGCTATTAGGTCTCCCTGGATCCCCAGAGCCACCTCTTCTCCAGGCTGAACACCCCCAGCTCCCTCAGCCTGTCCTTGTAGCAGAGGTGCTCCAACTCCCTGATCATTTTTGTGGCCTTTCTCTGGACCCTCTCCATCAGGTCAATGTCCTTTGTATATTGAGAACTCCAGATCTGTACAGAGTACTCCAGGTGAGGTCTCACCAGAGCAGACTTTTGACTTCCATCTGCATTTTTTGTCAGCCACTGTAATACATAAATGCTCTACCCAGATTAGGAAAGTGTTCCTCCTGGAATGTGTATATATGCAGATACTGTAAATAGATATACATTAGAAGTTAAGCCAAATATGTGACTATGAAAATGGGTACAATAATATACGTTCCAGATTTGGGCTTTTGACATCAAAATGCATTTGAAAGGCCTACGTTGGATAGCATTACTTTTTTTCTGGAAGCCAGATCTCTCGCTCTCTTGCCAGCTCTGTGTGAGGCAACCAGGTTTGAGCTGTTTGTTACATCCCCAGGGAGATATTTATTGTAATTTTTATAGACACCAGGCCTGTGAAGTGAGGCCATCTCTCTTTGCTTGAACATCTTTAATCAGATCATCTACTGAAAACATATGGGTTTACGATGGAGCCAACTGGAATTGCAAACTAATCCGCTGCTCCTGCACCTTCAGTGCCTCTGGCTCAGTGCCTGATATTACACTTAATAGTTTGTTAATACCAAATAATGCAAAAACATTGCTTCCTTAAGCACTTAATAGGATGTACTGCAATAGAGACAAATGGTCTATAACAGTCTTTATTTCTATTTTAGGAAAATGAACTGAAGGATGCTGTGCAAGAAAAGAATCGCCTGAGCCTTCAGTATGCAAATGTGTACCACAAAGCACTGCAACATGACCAGGTAACATCATGAGCACAGCTCTCAGACATCATTTGTTACAGAAATCAGGCTGCAGAGTGGATAAAAGTGGATTGTATGTTTTTTGTTGTTTGGTTTTTTCCCTCCCTCACTTGTTTCTACTTAGGAACATAAAATATTTTATTTTAAAACAAATTAAAAAAAAAATCTTTTATGAGAAAATGTTATTTTCGAGTGTAAATTTAAGACACTGATAGACCTTAGAGAGGTACATCAATCCTCTGATTCATATTTATTTAGAATTGTAAATTATATTAGGTTTGGTAAAATGACTATTTTTGTGATTTTGATCAGACTTGGTTTAAAAATTATCTTCTTTTTCTGAAATAATTAGTATCCAGTAGATTTTTTTTTCCCCCTACCCTTTTTAATTTTTAAGTTTCTCAAGAAAAACGTCTTTAAAAACCTCTTGTCCAGCAGCAAATTTCCAAAACTCTATTTAGCAGTTATTTCCCCTGTAGCATGGCACATGGCATAGCCTCAGCTATTCCAGGTCCCAATTTAAAACCTATCTCAAAAGTAAGCATTTTTCTTCAGTTTGTTTTTGTCTTTATGGGACAAAAAAGAAGTCATCACTGTAGTCAAAGATATTATCTATGGCAAATAGTGCATGGCATGACTAGCATGGGAGGAGAGGTTGATGTGGCTTACCTCACCATATATGCATTCAGTGGAAGAAACATCATGAACCAACCACTTGACAGGGCTACATTTAGCTAAAAATAAAACTCCAATCTGGGATTTCTACAGGGCTTATGCGAGTTGCTCAGCAACCTCATTCATATCTGAAGAGCTGTAACTCACATAGGCTCTGATGAAAGCCCATCCTCAAAGCCTGCAGAACGGTGGTAACTACATGCTTTGATATCTCTGACGTGCATGTGTCGCAGAGTAGCCTGCTGTTGAATTTCCAAACCAAAGGAGGGCTGAATAAGTCCCTGATACAATGCAAATGGTGAAGCATGTACTCTAGATTCTGTGTAGCACCTGGTATTGAACCAGACTTGAAATTTCCTGTTGCTGAGGAACTTAAATGCTTTTTTCTTTTTTTGCATAAAAAGACAGTGTGATAATACTTTATGATAGGAGGAAGCCATGTGTATCACAGCATCACTTAATTTTATTCATCCATCTGTCTAGAATTTCTCCCTTTCCTAATGTTTTTCTCTTTATTGTTGTTTACATATTGCCTTTACTTCATGAGGCACATAAAGATAAAATCTCACTTAGGCAGGTTTATATGCTATCTGACACAGGAATAGCATGCAGCATCAATGGAGTGAAGGGCCCATACCTTGGTGACACTAAAAACATTATCCTTCTTACTATCAGAAAGTGAAGAACTATGCAGTTAACAATGATTTATTATAGGTAATGTTTGTCTCTTACTAGAATGCAGAGCTTGAAGTACACTGAAAAACCTAGCAAAACCCATTTAGACTATAAAGATAAAATGTCAACCTTTGATGCATTAGCCACTAAGTCAGTAATAAAATTACCTTCTACTATTGTAGTGTCAGAATTTGCCATACTATAGGTGTTGGTTTCTTCAAATATAGGGGTTTGTTTCTTCAAATACTGTGAAAGGCATGATGCAACAATTCTAGATGCCTGTGTTACTAATTTAATATCACAGCCTCAGCAGGATCAAAGACTTTTAAGTGTACCCTCTCCCTTATAACAATATAAACAATATGCAGTCTTTGCAGAATACCCTGAATGTTAACAAACCTGGTGTTTTCCCTCTTGCATAAGAGCCCTTCTTAGGGAATTATTAGGGGTTTTTTTTGTGTTGTGTGTTGGTTTTTGGTTTTGTTTTTTTTTTTTTTGTTTTACCACACACAGTGAGATTGAGGACAGATTGTGCAGTTTAGACTCCATTTTACTATTCAGAAAGTGTGAAGCTATGTGGCTTTGGATGTGGAGGTTGGAGCAGAATTATAACAGAGTTAGGGCTCAGCCCTGAAGGGGAAAACCTGCCTAAAATAATTTATTCTTTTTCACCCTTGAGAGCTGGCCTGAAAAACAGGCCAACTTTATCCAATCAACTGGGACTGGAGGAGTGTTTCTGCATTCTGTTATGTAGCAGAGATAAAACTCCTGCTCGTTTTTGCACAATGTGTTTGCTGAATTTTGACTTTAGGAAGTAGGAGGTAGAAGGCTGGGTACCATTCAATTCTCAAATTAAAGCTAAGTGGTATGTAACTTACATGATTAAGTTTAGGTGCTCTGCATAAGGGAAACAAAGGTGCTTTCCTGGAGGGGAGTACTTGTGAAAAAATTTTGTGTCCTTAGGAGTGCTGTAACACTGGTCTCTGACTTGTTTTTCTGCTCATCTGAATATATATGGGTGAGTGGTTTTATGTACAGAAGACCAGGCATTACACATTCAGATTTTTTTTTTTCCTGAATACCTGAAATCATACGATTTTCAATACCTGAAATCCTGCAATTTTCATGGTACTTTCTGAATAATGTTTTCTGAACAATGTCAGTAGTTTGAGAAATTGGCAAGTGTCTGAAGTCTAGAATTAAGGCAAATGATAGGTTATAAGACTGATGGAGCTTTTCACCAATGAAATAAAATGTCAGCTTGTTTTGGTGGGCTGGTTTTCAATAACTAGTTTCTGTTTAAATGTTCAAGAAGTGGAAGATGTTTTAGCACTCTTCTCCCTTCATAACTGACTCAAATGAGAATAGATTTAGTAAGCGTGTAGGTATGGGATGAAAAATAAATTGGAAGCACTGCAGATCAAAATGTTCCCCATTTCTGTCATGAAATTAGAACTGCTTATGATGGCACTCTATTTAGGTCAACTCTTTTTGCCACTGGGAACACTGATGTTTTGATGTGCTCTCTGTGTAATTCAGATTCATGTATACCCCATATGTTCTTAAGCAGTCTGCTTGGAGAGAGTGTTAAATTCACATTTAAGAACAAATGTTGTCTAAGCAACAAAAAAACAACAACAAAAAAAGGCAAATGATAGACTCATCAAGTTTTATGCTGCCTTATGGATTGTATAAATGTGTATATCACAGCATTTTATGTGATACACAGTCTTCAGAGGAGAAAGTCCTGGCAAGAATGCCTTGGAGAAATATTAAAATGTATCAGTTGTCTCTGGAAGTAACAAGAGTAATTATTGGAAGGTGGTTGATTTGACTGTGTTCTTTCCAATCTGCAAAATTAAAATATACATACAACTTTGTTCAAAACTGATCTGCCAAATGAGAAAGTACAGAAATTATTAGAACCATTTTTGTGATCCTAAAATTTAACTACTTCAGGTATATGCTTTGAAGTCCTAAATGAAAGATCCTGATATGTGTATAATATCTACAGTTTTACCTTTCTCTGATTCATGTGTTTCCAAAATTACATTAGCAGCCTGATAGCTACCTCACTGCCCACAGGAAAAGGCACATAGCACTTGCTCCCCAAAAATGTTTCAGGCTGTGGTGGCCAGTAAGTTTTGGAAAATTCTTTACCAAGGTAGTCAGTTGGCATCGGTTGTTTTAGAGAGAGGGAAAACTAAAGCCTGAGGAAAAACCTTTTCTTGAAACTTTTTCAAAATTCAAGATCCTCAGTAAATTAACTGAGAATCACAAGTAATAACAAAATGGCATTGTTGATAGTGATACCTCCTTGCTTCCTTTTTCCACTCCATTTTTCTTCAGCAATATACACTGACTGATCCGAGTAATGATATACAATGCAAAGTATATAGGAAGTTAATAGATTCTGAAAATCCATTGTTTAATAGTTCCCTTAGTTGTAAAGAAATGAGAGAAGAGGAAAAGAAAAATCCTTGCACAGAAAAAAAAAAATCCGCAGATTGACAATAATTGCATCAGTTTTTGTGGAAAACATGATTTGTTCCTTTTTCCTTTTTCTTTTTTCCAGTCCACTACACTCTAAAGAGTCATCTTGCAAAGATGAATACAAGGGCTGGCTGCAACCATTTAGATTGTTTGGTCCATGGCAAAATTTGCAAGTTAACAAACTGGAGCCAGAAGGCAAATAGGCTGAATCTGTTTCCAAAACATCACTTTAGAAAATGGCCAGGAGATACCTATGTCAGAGGTTGCTTAATGCTATTCATTCTTAAAAAATAAAACCCAAACAAAATAAACAAAAAAGCAAAACAACAACAATCACCAAACAAACAAAACCAAAATGACAAAACAAACAAAATAATTTGTGCTTCCTCTAAGTGAAGTTTGAATGAAACATGAGCTGCACCAAGATCAACACACCTATGCCTTATCCCAATACTTTGGACTTTGCCTTTCCCTAGCCAGTAATCCTGCCAGCACTGTTTAAGCTTCTGTGCTCTGTTTCAGGTACCAAAGGAAAATGGATACGTCTTGGAACTCTGTTCACTAAAAATATTATGGCTCTTTCTTTTGCCTTCTTATCATCTCTCAGCTTTGCAGGGAAGTGGAAATAGTTTGTCAATGTTATGGGTTTCGTTTTTTTTAACCTAGGTGTTTATTGCTGGTGTGTTTTCATTCTAAATGTAAAACTTCCAATTTCTGATATGATACAAGCTGTACCAACCCTGTTGTTACAGATCAGTTCAGGATATAAAGTCATAAAATGATCAAGGATAAGAAATCAAATATTCAACTGATCGGAACTGATGAAAGAACCTTTCCACAGGACGATGAAATAGTTTAATAATAATTTTTATTTCTATGTGTGTTTATGGAGTAGTCACTATTGCTAATGATTCGCAAAATGCTGTATAAAAAGACACAGTCATACTGAAATGGTTAAGCTAGCAGCAAGTAAATTACATGGGAAAACAAATCCTGCTGGATGAGTATCTGATCCTTTCAAAACCTTCTGTGTGCAAATATATGAAGGGAGACCAAGGGTTTTGTTGCAGAATAATATTTTTGAATTGTAGAGACACATTGATTTCAAATGTTAGCACAGGCTGATCATGTATATTTGGATGTATTCTGAAATCCATTTACACTAGAGAAGAGTGCTGGAAAATGTTCATTTGAGTTATATTTCCACAGATAGGTTAGATGTCTGTCTCTTTATATAGCACACCCGCTTCTGAGAACCAGAAGAATTGGGAATTTTTTGGTTGTCATTTACTTTGTGTGTTATGTGTGTGTGTATGTGTGTATATATATATATATATATATATATATATATATATATATAGTGATTTACTTAAATTTACATAACTTATGCATAACTACAGTTATGCCAAATTGCAGTCCTTCTCAAAAGAAAATTTCTTGCATATATATATATGTTACACACAATTTCCTCAATGAGAATTCCCTTCCACTTTTTACCCTTCTCTCCTTTTTCAGTTTTAATATGCAGAAATGTTTGTGTCAGACACAATTTTCCCTCAATTAAAGGTGCATGGGCAATAATAACTCGTTTTTTGTTTTGGGGTTTTTTTTTCCCCCTAGGTAAAATCAGACTATGACCATCTTAGAGAAACCCTTCTCAAAGTGACCAAAGAACGAGATTTGGCTGTAAAGAGAAAACACCAGCTCCAAGCCAAGCTGGAGAACTTAGAGCAGGTCCTAAAGGTAGGTATAATGCCATAAAGTCCAACAGACCAGTACTTCTATTTCTTGTTTAATATCCCTGGTGTTCATTTAGTGAGTCACAGATACGCATTGCAAACTAGGGGACTGAATGTCCCTATAAGTTGTGATAAAAATGTGGAATACAGTAGACTAAGTACCTACAAGGGACCTCAAACTGTCAGAGGAGAGACATCCTTAGAGTTCATTATCTGATATATTATAAATAATTGGTTGTAGGTTTTCACTATAGAGGTAATTCAAGATGAAAGTATCTATGCTGATGAAGGCAATATGAAAAACAGCCAAGGTATTTTACCTTAGAGAGAGCTATGTCTGCCAGTCTAATGATGCAAAATGTTGCTGTGGCTTTGTGAAACAAGCTTTTCTGCTAGCTTGTGTTGCCTGAGCAGAGTGTATCTCATTGTCTGGACAGGGTTGCAAAACCTGCCTTGAAGAGGGTTAAGTAACTAAGATTATTAGGAAGAATAAAGTAAGAGAAAGGCATGCACTTACCGCTGTTTGCATCGCTGGAGAGAGAAAAAACTTGTAAACACTTGTCTGTAATTCAGACTGTTCAGAAAAATGAAGAGTAGAATGGAGCATTGGTCCCAGTGCTAAAAACTTTTTGACAAACTGCCAAAGAGCTCTTTATTTTTCTTCTCATGCCCAAAGTTGTCCTTTTTCAAACCACCAAAGTGTCTACTAAAGGAGGGATGGATTCCTTGAAAGTCGTAGGGGATGGAAACGAAAATAAGGGGTCTGAGACTTTAAATTTTGAGCAGAACTTTTCTTTGTAGAATTCTTTAATAATGCTGAGTGGCTTCAACCAATGCTTGTTGTGAGTATACAGCCATTTACTTGAAATTGAATTTGTTACTAATTCTGGCTTGCATCAGACCCACTATAAAGGGGAAAATTAATTTTGCTGTTGGCCGCATCAGAGTAGATCTGAACTTTTGAAGACTGTAGTGATGAAAGCGGCCACCTGTCTGTCTGAATTTCAAGAAGTTTTATTTTTAGGTTGTAACACTGGTAAATACATTGTTGAAACCACATCTCCAGCTTTATTTGATACTGCTCAGGAGGTGAGAAGGTTTTTCAGCGCAGATGACAATAAAAGGTGGTTATAAGTTTACACCCCTCTTGCTGAGCCTCCAAAAGACTGTAGAGTTATCAAAAGTAAGCTGGCTGCTCTGTAAACCAACATATTCCAGCAGCTCCTGGAAACACAAGCTGTTGAAATCATATGCTAGGTAATGCCACAGGCTGTAGACTGTTACATGTTCTGTTGTGCAGTGAATTATCAATGTCCCCACCTGACAACAGGTAGCACTGATGGAATAAATCTAGTTGTATGTGAATAAGAAATACATCCACTGGGAAATGAAAAATAAACTGCTTTATTAAATAGAAGAGTGATACACTGTTATGTCTTTAAACTAGTACAACTTTTCCCAGGAAGAACTAGAAAGTTTTTCTCTAGCTCTGGAAGGTAATTTACTCTTTCTGTTATTTTCTTCTTTTCCTTCTGGGGAATACAAAACCGACAGTTCCACAGACCTTTATCACTAATTTTCTGTGTTACTGTGAGCCATGTGCTAATACCTATAGAAAACAGGATCAAGACCTGGAAGCTATTTCAACAGATTTGGCTTGCCTGTGCTCTCTGTATAATGATTGTAGGATTCCAGCTTGATAACTGCAGAAATTCACTTCTTCAAGTAGCACATAGTGGAAAGATAAGAAGGGGAAAAAAGGCAACTAGAAAAGATAGGAATTCATGGCTCATAAAACAGCTGAAGATTAGACTTTGCTCTGAGTAAATTAGAATTAATTCTGATTTCATGAAATCAAAATACAGGTTATGATTGACTGGGCTTCTATGCTGCTAAGAACCCCAGCTTTCACAAGCAATAAAACTCATCTCATATCTTGTTCAGACACTGATTCGATTAGGTTTGTATGTTTGTGAACACAAAAACTCTTCTAATGATGGACTGTGTTTTATTTTCTTAAAGCAAATTAAAGAATGTTCTTTCTTCTTTGGCCATAACAAACAATGTTCATTTCTCCACTCTTTAATTAGCTTAGCTACTGGGATTTGACTTAATGCTTCCTCCAAATTTCTTCTGCAGAAGAGCTCAACCTAGTTATTTAGCTTAACTTCTACTGCAATAATACTTCTAATAGATGTGGTAGAAGCCTTCCGTAAATCTCACTGTTCTGCTTAAGAAGTCCTTCAAATGTTTTCCTTCACTGATTCTGTGCTCCTGGCTTTTCATATTCAGTAGTCCTCTGTCTTGAGCTGAAGCCATCTGAGCTGTTAGAGTACCTTGAACAGACTCGAAACCCCAAATTGCCTTTTTAGCACTAAACCATGCCCCAGCAGATGCAGTTCATTGTGTATTTCATGTGTGTTAGCATATGGTTGGGAAATTAGTAGTTTGAAAAAATGGCTTGCAGCTTTCAAGTCATTGGAAACGTTTGAGGAGTATTTAGCCTAGTTTCTCTATCAAAAGAGAAATTCAGTTTCTCTTTTGAGAACTTCAGGATGTATCAACTGAGCAGAAAAAGGAAGATGAAGAACTGCTGAATTTGCTAACTTCTGAGAATCTTCACAGTGCCTCTCACATAGAACAGTTCTGATTTTCTGACGTGTTCAGCCAGTTTTTCCCATTCATTCCACTGTAACGGCGCTCACCCATCTGCATGCACAGATGACAAGTCCTTTGATAAAAGTACTTGGGTGAAAATTAAATTTGCTCCCCATTCAGTATCATGTATGAGTTCTGTCTCATAAATGAGACTTCAGTATTTGAAAGCCATTTGAGTTTGTTCTAGCATTTACCAGTTGCACATTTTAGAACTGTAGAAGTTCTACACTTCCTTACGCTGCTATAGGGAAGAATAGGTTTCTTTATTTCATTTGCAGCTGTAGGCAATGCAGTGGAACCACTGAAGTGGTTGGTGCTCGGATGGACTACCTATTGTCATATTTCCTGCTGTCCATGAGGAAGCTGGAAAAACAAGTGCTGTTTGAGCAGATCCTTTAAGTGCTATTTCAGAAAGTGTTTATACTGTACAGCTGCCTCACTCTAAGGTTTGAGAGAAAACGGATATGCATGATGTCCCCAGTTCCATTCTCTGCTGCAAAGCAGGATTCTTGCCTTTGGTCTGAAAGATGCACTGACAAGGTTCCATTTTCACACTTTCTTTGAAGGATGCATCATTATTTGCCAATCATTTTGAAACATGAAGTCCTTACTGTGTTTTTTCCTATGCGCTTTTAGATGTGGATTTGCTTTCAGGTATTAGAGTAACATTACTAGAACCTCTAGAAATGGTGCAAAAAGGGAAGTGCAATTTTGCACTAACCTGCCTCACAGTAAGAACAGCAACAGCCTGGACAAATGGATCACTGCCACCTCACAAACTATGGCAATATGACCGTTGTGGAAATCAGTCCAGCAATCCAGATGCTCTTCTAGTGATCTCTGCAGTCCTTCTCCACTGCCCTAACCTATTCCACTCAGGCTTGGAAGAAGAAATGCCGGTAACTAATGTTCTATAGGAAGCACAGAAGAGATCTGTAGACAGAACTGATCTTTGAGCAGAGTAGAAGAGAAATTGCTTCTGGTCTGGGGAAGATTTCCTTATTGTGCTAGGGGAGGGACAGATACTGGGCTGAAGAGATCCTTGCTGCTTTAAGTGCTAAGTAGAACATGACAATACTAGAATGACTGAGAGAGATTTTTAGGTTGACCTGGATGACCAGTGGTCTTTTCTAACACTAAAATCTGTGAACTCTAGGTCATCAAATACATACTTTAGGAAACATAATTTTAAAGCTGGTGAGAATCACAGATCATGTATCAAAGTCTGTTTCTTCATTAAGTTTTACAGATTCAGTCATGACATTAATTATTCATTGATCTCTGCAAAAGACTAGGAATTATTCTGTAGTGCCTTTTGTAAAAGTAAATCAAAATAAGATTTAGTACCAGATCTGGTATAGCATGAGTGAGTGAAGTGAGACCTTTGTTGTTTTTCTGATAATTAAAGATTTTAATTAAAGGTGTGGGAATGACTTAACTTTCCATATAAGAAATGTGCTGATGCTCCCCTGCCATCAAGTTTTACATAAGGCTTGATGGAAGTTGCTGGGCTCAGCAAATGTCACTTCATGCTAATTTAAAACATGAGTAATACTAGTCTGCAAAATAGGTTATATTCATTCCCATGAGATGAGAATCAGAACCATTATTTTTGGTCATTATTAAACACTGAGAAATAGATATTATCTATTAACAGATCCATTTCACTTTTGTACATTATGCAATGTTTAGAAATATCTACAGTCAAGATACTGAACCTTCACAAAACTCCTAGAAAAGAAGGCATAGTTGAGAGTCAGAACAGATGAACTGGAAAAATATTTGTTAATAATCAACACAACAAATTAAAATAAATAAATTCCCAAGTAGAGGTGAAATATCAGAGACATTTCTACTTCCTTTGCAAACCAGTCCTGATTGAGGGAAGTCAGACTCACTGTGCTGTCCCTCTGTTATGAGTCATGTAGCACAGGAGAACAGCTCATTAAGGGTTAGCAATATGCTTGATAAAGTTTCTCTGCTACACAATATGAGATATTTTGGTCTGTTCTTGTCAATTTCAGCAACCCATTTGTCTTTCCAGGTGCTGATTCCTAATAGGTTTGTATGCAATAACTTACGGTGCTGCAGATAAGACACTGTGTCTCTGCTGTGGGAGTATTATGGGAATAATATGTAATCTGGAAAAGAAAAAGCTTTAATACAAGTTTCACCAGAGAAGAGATGAGAATCTGTAAAGAGATTTTTCTTAACTCCCCTTTATTAACACAGTATTTGAGAGTTACAGTGATACTGGGAGAATAATATTAACCTGTAATGAAAAAACATTTCTATCTGCAAAGGGGATCTTGACACTGTTCAGCTTGTGCTCTTCCCAAGAACCTGTCTCATATTGCTTTGTATCATTAGTAGCAACTCCTCTTTAAAAGTTGGTTTTGAGTACTGCGTGGTCACTTCTGTCCAGATCCATGTGTTAATGTTGCTCTGGCTAATTTGCTACAAATAATAGGCAGGGAGTAGCAAAAGTAAGCTATTTCTTTTGGGTCATCATTTGCAAAACAAATTGCAAAATCACATCCCGGGTAAAGAGGCATTTTGGGAATTGTCAAGCTAATTTTTTTTCTATGCTTTGATTTTTCAGCACAATACCACATATAAATGTGTGCCTGGTGGATAAAATAGGTGCTGCTCACTTGTGCATCACAGAAGCCATGTCACTGGCAATGACAGAGTCATATATCCTAAAAGAGGTTGCTGGCAAAATGCCTGAGTTTAGCATTGGCAATATGCCTCTAAGTGCTGACCGAATTAAAATCCTATCCAGTTTCCCGCTTGTCGATCAGTGATATCAGAGAACTTTCATGTTGAGGTGGACTCCCAGCCAAGTTCTCTGCATGGCTGGGAGTGGCAGCATGTTTGGCTACAGGTCGACTATGTTCAATTCTCTTGGTGGTTCTTCTGTTTCCTTTCAAACAGCATATGCGAGAGGCTGCTGAACGGCGGCAACAGCTGGAGTTGGAGCATGAGCAAGCCTTGGCTGTTCTCAACGCCAAACAGCAGGAAATCGAACTCCTGCAGAAGGTAAGGGGAGAAAGGGAAACCAGATGAAACAGCAATTTGCAGTGACAGAGTACAGGCCATGGAATAGGTCTCCTGATTTAAAGGAACTTGAAATGTTATCACCAAGCTAGTTGCTGTTCTGGAACGTTCTGTGTGATTCTTGATGCAGCTGTTACAAGATGTTTGCTGTTGGGTTTCTGTGATGGTACTATTGATATATAAATGTTTGTGCCAGTGAAGATTAACCTGACCAGGTTCTCATATTTACCAATAGATGTAAGTTCTCATATTTACCTATAGGGAGAAAAATGATACAAATATATATATTTCCTTTGTATTTCCATTGCTTCCTTCTGTGTTTGGTTCAGAAACGTGTGTATTCCTTCAATGTCAAAGAAGGAAACTGATCTTAATTTCATGATAATCAAAATATAGGGAATCTACCATTTCCTTGTTGGTTTATTGAAACAGTTAAACATTTGTACTGACCTATTTGTTTTGTTAGGATTTCTCTGACTTCCTCTTCCAGACACTGGCAATTCTTACTACCTTTCTCCACTAAATTAGATTAAAGTAAGTCCTTGTTAAGGCATTTACACTTCACAGCTGATCTTGTTTCTCATAAAGTAAACAGTTAAGTATCTCATTTCCAAACTCATTCTCTAATTCACAAATCACTTTAAGACTTCACACTTGAACTTCTCAGCATTTATTATACTAGAAAGAATATATTGAATTGCAGTCTTACCAAAGTCACTTAAAGCTGCAGTTGTCTGAATACTAATGCTGATTTTTCCAATTGCTTGACTAGATCAAAACACAGAAATAATGACGTTAATGATAATTTGGAGGAGAATTGGCATGGAAGAACATTCTCAGAGGGATAAAACAAAATGTATCTAATATAGTTTGCTTGAAATAGAAAGTTTCACTTGACCAAATAAAATCTTCCAGTTAATTTTCTTTTAATCCTTCACAATTAATCTGTCCAGGCGTATTTCCAAATGCCATTTCTTGTTGTATTCAGCTGTTAAAACTGAACTTCTACGTAAATTTTTGGGCTTAAATTTCATGGCAAAGCAAAGAAATCAAAAGAATTGTACAGCTTTTCTTCTTGCTAATTTTCATTACATTCATCTAATAAATCCACATGACTTGGGTCTTTTTTGTTACAAATTGCAAATAGGAAACAAATCTCTGCAATACTTTTCTCCAGTCATTTTTGCTAAACTGTAGCATGAGACTTCAAGCACAAATGAATTGTACTGTGTTGGGTATTTTACTCCATGTGACTAGTTCAGCATCTGTAGCCAGTGATTAAATTCTCATCCAGTAGCCCTGAAGCAGCATGGAATACAAGATCATTTATGTTAAAAATTATTATCTAATGATCATTTGCCCCTAGGTTCCACTACAATTTTAGCTTAGAGTTCCTATGCTAAAATCCATTGTTAACAATTCGTCTGTGCTCTACTTATGGATTTAAGAAATAATTCATCATTCTTACCGGTTTCATTCATTAGCCTGAACTATTCCTTCTAGGACTTTGCACAGACACTCATTTCACCCTGAGACATCTAATTCTTCATATGATTAAGTTGCTATTGTGTGTGTGTTCTTTTATTATTGCATTTCATGATAAGGATCTGTGGCGACTTAAAAGACAATCCTACCTATCGTGTCTCTGGGCAAAATCTGCATGTGATATTCATTCAAGATACCACCTAAAAATGAAAAAATATATTTTCAGCCTTTCCAAGCTCAGATTCTTTTCCATTGTAACATGTTGAGATCTCAGTTTGGCTAAGATACTTACTTGCTTCAGTAATGCTGTTATTAATCACAGAATCACAGCATGTTAGGGGTTGGAAGGGACCTCAAAACATCATCCAGTACAACCTTCCTGTCAGAGCAGGTCCACATAGAGCAGGTCACACAGGAATGCATCCAAGTGGGTTTTGAATGTCTACAGAGAAGAAAACTTCCCAACCTCTCTGGACAGCCTGTTCCAGGGCTCTGTCACCCTCACAGCAAAGAAATTTTTTCTTATTTTCTCATGGAACTTCCTATGCTCCAGCTTGCACCTGCTGCCCCTTGTCCTGTCGTTGGACATCACCGAGAAGAGCTATAGAATAAGACTGAAAATAAGACTGCTATAGAATAAAACTGATAGCAGATTAATACACTGGGGATAGAAGAGGGAAAGTCTTCAAAGCACTGAATGATAATTGAGAGTGTGTCTATACTGCGCACTCTTCAACCTTGTAGAGAGACACCTGAGCTACCTGTAGTTCTCTAGGCATGGTAGTGAACACGAGCACAAGACTAATTTGTTCTGCTTTAAGCCTCTGGTGGTATCCAACACACCAGCTTTTCAACATTATAATGCAGTGTGTATTGTCAGAAAAGTAATTTAAATAAATCTGTTACCTAAGTAACTCTAACAGTTTACTTCCACCATTAAGCAGGAATTGCTAGCTCACATTTCATCCGAAGCTGACATCAATGTACTCAGTACGTGTGTTAAATTCCTCCTTTTTTTTTTTTTTTTTAAATTAGAGTCATCTAATTACTTGAAAAAGTACCATGAAATGAAAGTTGTAACTCCAGGCAATAACAGGATGACATTTGACAGCATATCTTGTTACTGTCAGAAAGTTGCTGATGAATCACAGAAATGTGCCCTTCAGAACAAAGCAAGTTCTTGGTACAGTCTGATGCACTTGCTGTCACATCTTGATATTATAAATAAAAATTTGTTGTGTGTTTTTCATATATGTACAGACTGATCAGATTTTTTCAACTCAAAAGGAGCAATGTAGTGTTGTTCATCAAGGTTTTGTGGTTATAGGGAAGCTGATGAGCTTTTTCTCTAAGAAAGCCTTAATACAAGTCAGTTCGATGGAGAGAGAACTTTTGGTGCAGGTTTTCTAATCATTGATCAAGAACTCATCTTTTTGGGTAGATTTTATTAAACTTGTAATGATGGATAACACAAGGCTTTCTACTGCCTGTCATCTTATGTTTGCTAATGTTTGTGGAGCCAGTATTTTATCAGATGCTAGCAATAAGGCTACTGTAGTACAGGAAGAAATACGACTGTGCTGGCAGGACTGAAGGAGGGTTTGTTATCATGGATGACAGCGGAGTGTGGGTATATGTTTTTCATTGTGATGTTATGACCTGACCCAGCTTCCCTTGAACCCAATAATGGAATAGGGTGTTGGTCATGGTAGTATCTCACGCATTAAATCAGAAAGTGTGTGGGGTGTTCCCTTCTGCTAAACTGGAGAGTTTTAAGACTTTTCACTAAGGTGGAATGTGCAGAATGTGATCTTTGGGTTACAGTAGTAGGGAGCCAAAAGGTAAAGTTAGTGCATTACACTGCTATCAGCCTGATGCAATGCTTAATAACAAGTTTTGCTTATTTTCAATAAGAAAGGTAGTGAAAACTTAAATGAAAATAGTGAGCATAACACAAAGTTACTCAGTGCTTTTGTTTGTTTTATTGAATGTTTAGACTTCACAACCAAAATTTGATAACTGAATTTCTGAGCTACATAAAAAAACCCTCCACTTTTCTGCTCTTATTGATTCCTTCTTTTCTTCTTTGACTCGGTTGATTGGACCCTGAATGTTGCACTCATGTTCACAGACAACTTTTCTTGTGGTTGCCTTGAAGTGTTTTGTGAGCTGTTTACTTAGATGATGCATACTGTTGCTGCATGTAAAGAATGAGCTTAATTTGTGTATTCCTTTCTCCTAGCTAGTTTGGTAGCATTGTGAACCTCCTGCAGTGTAGAATAACAAGCTCATTTTTCACTTTTAACTTAGAGGGTTTCAGACGCACTTCTGATATGTTCTTGCAGTATGTTGAGCATGCTTGTCTTGCTCTTAACAAAATACCCATGCTATTAAGCTTTGCTGAGATTCAGTCTCCTCAAAATAAGAAGTTATTTCAGTGGCTTGGAACCAAAACACTGTAGTAATATTGGTGGAGCCATCCCTTCAAGACTGTAATTGGCTTTGCATTCGAGCATACTGTATGCTGCTTTATGTGGTTAGAGCATACTATATGTGACATGACTAATTGATTTCTCTTTTATCTTTTTTTGTTCTCTCTTCTTTGTTATAAAAACAAGGCTCAGGTTGAAGCTAAGAAGGAACATGAAGGAGCAGTTCAGTTGCTAGAGGTAAGATATCCATTGTTTCTGGGAATTTCTGTGGAGCTTCCATTCTGAATGCCTTAAATTTACAGTATCGTATTTTAAAGTTTCAAGAAATGCATAAGGAAAGAGGTTTTTTTTCTCTTTTCAAGTAGTTGCATCCTTTCAAGATTGTAATTCAGTTAGGAGTGCATTAAGCTGAGGACATGTATACCTCAATTTCTCTTTGTATAGAAAACCAAACTAGTTTTTCTGGCTGAGGAAAAGAAAAGGCAGTAAATGGTTGTTAAGTGTTAATGTACATACCATAAAGAACACACAAAACCATAAATTGATTGTGGCAAGTGCATCATCAATATTTCATTTAGAAATCTGGTTTTAGCAGAAAGTAATTTCTAGTCTTTTTACCTTCTTACAGTTGCTCTTCTGTCTTTGTACTTGTCATGCACTGGTGGAAGGTGATTTTTTTCTGGTGCCCTAATCATATTTTAAAATAATCAATATTAAAATTGTTTATTTGTATCTATAAAAGTTAATATCCTCACAGAAACTGTTTGCTCATAGGCATTCATTATCATCATACATAGTAAGTTTGTTTTGCCTTCAAGAATATAAGATTAAAGTATTATTTAATGCCTGGTAGAAAGTGTGTGGTGAAGGAAAACATAAGCAGAAACAAAGCAAGCAAGTGATTAGCTACTTCCCTCGAGCTAACCAAGCTCCTATTTAGTTGATTTATTTGCAACCTCCAATTTGCATAACCCCATCAAAGTTTCCTAAGCTTTTGCTTTTTATTGCCTCAAGCCCATTAATTTTTAGCATTTATTTTAATCTGCTTTTTGCAATTTGAGATCAGCAGTGGTATTGATTTCTGAAATGTTCTATGGCGTGCTTTGTGTTGATGCATGCTTTTACATGTGTTAACTGTTCTAATATATTTTGCTTTGAAATGTAAAAGTGTTCAAAACTGGTTTTATTTCTTTATTTCACGTCTCTTTGTTTACTGTGTCTTGTTTGGAATTTATTGCTTTGCACTTCATCCAGAACACCCTGGACAGCATGCAGGTATTTTAGGGCATAAATTCTCCTTTCCCTGTCCTGAATCCTGCACTTCTTCCTTTAAAACGAGTATGATAGTCCTGCCTAACCTTGCATGGGATGCGTGCTAGAGCCATTGTTATGCAAGCATGCTTGGCGTTTAGTGGCCTAATACCAAATCACCAAAATCAGATTTTTTTTTTTTCTACAAGAGATTAATCTTCAAATATGGCATGATCTAATAAGAACTCAGATACTGGTTTTGAAAGGTAATTTCCTATGAGCATGCCCAGTAAGAATGGTTTGTTAGTTTATTCAAGATTGTAGCTTTCTGATTGTGTGGATTTTGCCTGAATTCAGACTGTGTCTTTGTTAAAACAGAGAATTTTGTGATGTTTTCACCCAAGGCTCATTTATTGAGCCACCTACTGAAAGCCATTGCTGTTACATAAACAGTTAAACTGTGAAATTATATTTCTGTAGCAGATTGTGTGAGCTAATTACTACTCTGAATTCAAGCCTGACCACCTGGAAAGTTGCTCATCCTCTCCCCTGTCTTGTGTGAAAAGTATCTGTCTTGTACTGGATAAAGTCTGCTTCGTTTACTGTTTAAGAAGCTGTTATAGCAATAGCACTGTGTATTGTGTGACAAACTTGGCAAGTCCTAAGTGGTATATGTTCTCAATATGTTCTCTAGTAGAGAATGTTCTTACAACTACTGCTATAGGCAGATCCAGTTTTAGGGAGATCTGGGAGACTTGGCATTTTGTGCTGTCATTCTTAGAACAGGCTGTGTGGGCAGAGCCATGCTACAGGATAAACAGTCGGTACCTCGGAGAGCGTAAGCACATGCCTCGCTCTGCAGTGACATACATGAACATGTAGGTTTGCTACAGGAAGGTGAGTCTGGCTGGCTCACAGTGAACCAAGCACCTGCCTGAAGTCAAGAAAGAAAGATGGGCATGGGGATTCCTCATTGGTACTGTTGTGGATCTCACAGCAGGTTTTTTGTTATAGGTATAGCTTTGTGCTCACTTGAAACTCTCAACCTTGATTAGAAAAATAGTAGTAAAGACATTCCCCCCCTCTTGTTGGAGTCTGGATTGTGATGTTTTTATTTTTTATTTTACGCTAGAGTTTCCATAACTGCATGTGGAAAGGTCAGTATATATTCTTAAGAGAGTTGGATAGCTCATCCATTGGAAAAAGGGGATATAAACCCCAAACTGCTTTACCACTTTGTTTGATTAATGTACTTTTAAAATTGTACATTCATACAGCATATTAACAAGTAGCAAAGGCTCACGTTTCAACGGCACAGTGACAGAAAAAAGGATGAAAAACAAAAAGCAAAAAATCAAAGGTTTTAATGTTTGTATAAAACTCTGCAGTGTCTCTATATCTTATTGTTTTCTGTTTTGTAATTAGTCAGATACTCTGAGACTTTTTTTTTTAGCACCAAATTAATTTGTATTTTATGAATTTAAAGAAATTATGTCCTCAAAAAATCACTGTAACTTTAAAAATGTACTTGTTACAAAAAAAAAAGGGGGGGGCAGCAAACAGTACCACCTTCTGTGGTAGGAAATTTGAATTTTTGTGTTCTTCTGGGATTGTAAATGTTTTGTTTATCTTTACCTGTGCTAAAATCTTTTTATAGGTTGTGTGTAATACGTGTTGTTTTCTTGATATATGTTATGTGAAGTTTTTCTTATGTGAATTGAGAACATTTTTTTTCCTCTTTCAAGGAAAAGGAACTTTAGAACAGTTGAATGAACCTAATAGATACCCAGACTTTGTTAGTGTGGCTGTTTAACTAAGCATATATCATGAAGGGGCATTTAATGAAGTGATGTGTGTTCATCAGAAGAGAATTTAATGCATTAGCTTTCATATAAGGAGTCTCTTACTGCCTCTGTTGAGCTACTTCTGCTTGCAGCGTTTGAGTGCTCCCTAGGTTTCAAATGGCACATTGCCAGAGCACAGATTGACTCTTTGTCCTTATGTGAAAATCAGACCTCTCCGGAGCTTTCTGATTTTTTTCAGGTTTTGCCACAGGTGTTAAGATGTTGTTTCCTAATTCTCTGGGTGTTCTAGACGTGTGGGTTTGCATTCAGGAATATCTGATAGTGTATGCAAACAGATATACAAGCTGTTTGTAAATGAAGATTGACATTGAAATGCATTATATTGAAAACATTATTGTTTCCTATGGCAGCACAGAAGCTTGTCTTTTAAGTTCTGTTTTGTTAAAACCTGATGCTTCAAAATTAGAACGAAATTGTTTGCCAACAATGACATTTTGGTACTTCTCACAAGCTTACTAACAATATCCTCTTGGCTGGTGTCTAAATTCCTTCTGTGTGGTTTGGCATCTGTAGTGAGGAGCATTATTTTGGAAAGGGAATTCAGCCAGTCGCTAGGCCAAACATTCTGCATGAACCACTCTGGGGGTTTGGTGGTGGTGGTGGTTTCTAATGCATAAATGTTAATCTAGCAATTCAGGAGGCTTCAATTTAATAGCAGAGGATGGGCAAACCTCAGAAACATACCTGAGTTTTAGGGGGGAAAAAAAAAAGGAAAGCACACAGAAGCAGCATTCAGATGTATGTAGAAGTTACAAGCTGTAGGATCTGGTTTTGGCAGTGATCTCTTTTTTTTTTTTTTTTTTTTTTGTCAATTGCCAAAAAAAATATGATGAGGAACTTCCCCTTTAGAAATCAGGGATAGAAGAAATGCTTACCTCAATATTTCAGGGCTGCTAAAAGGTTATGGTCTGAAGATGGGGGAGAATTTAGGGAGAGAAAAGTGTGACTGTGGGCCTGTTTATCCCAAATAGTTTGCCTATGCTGGCTTCCTGGTACGTCAGAAAAATCTGTTGCAGGCACAGCTCGCTCTGATCTCAGTCAGATGTCTGTGTTATGTCTTGCTTGTGCAGGCCAAGGTCCGAGAGCTAGAGGAGAAATGTCGGACTCAGAGCGAACAATTTAACCTCTTGTCCAGGGAACTGGAGAGGTTTCGACAGCAAGCAGGGAAGATTGATCTCCTGAGCAGTAACTCGGTGGTATCCTCAGATATCCCTGGTTCTCCTGGTAAATCTCTATCCCAATTAATGAATGGAATAGCCACTTCTATAGGCAAAGGTAAGGACCAGCATTTTACTTGTAGTTGTCTATACTGCCTTGGATTTAAGATGCAACTCAATGATGTAAAAAGAGTTTGATTGCACAAATGGAGGATAGAATTTACACCTGTTACTGTGTTGTGACTTGCTTACATTTCAGAGTATCTCTTAAGCCTTCACTGAGGTTGTTTCTAGTTTTTAGCACTGCTGTGAGCAGAATTCTCTCTGTAATTGTTGTTGGGTGTAGTGGTAAGAAACTTGTTCAGTGTTAAAAAAAACCCCCAACCAAAACACAAAAAACTCTCCTAAAACACACACACAAAACCCCCAAACCAGCCAACCAAAAAAAACCCAAACAACAAAACCCACACCCAATCAAACATACACATTTGTATTGATGTTCCTACGCTTACAGTTCCTAGTGTCTTAGCACAGTATGTGTTTTAGCAAGATCTGTGTTGAACTTTTGCTAGGTCATCTCCTGTTGCCCGAGGCAACTGCTCCTCCTAAGTACACAACTTTGTTAATGATCCATTATTCATAGGAAAATTGCAAAGATCAAGGCAAAAGGTTACCTGAGGCCACTGGAAAGTAACTTGCATGTTAGATTGTATATTATAAGTCTGTCATTATGGAGGCTGAGGACTGTGCTTACCAGCTCACTATCATCCATGCTAGAACGATTTTAACTACTTCTGCAAAGGAAGACTTGTAAAGTCATTTCCATTACTTACAAGTACCCTCAAAGTTGTTTTAAAACAAGTATGAAGAGGAACTGGAAAAATGAAATGGTCTTGACTTTTAAAATTTCATCTTTGTAAACTTCTAGGAAAATTCTGAGGCATAGGGCCTAGAAATCACAAATCCTTGCC
Source organism: Indicator indicator (assembly GCF_027791375.1). Taxonomy (NCBI): domain Eukaryota; kingdom Metazoa; phylum Chordata; class Aves; order Piciformes; family Indicatoridae; genus Indicator; species Indicator indicator. The sequence goes on from NC_072035.1 coordinate 5,935,424, forward strand.
CTGTTACAGTTGAGCAGTTATTTTCAGTGAAGGGTGCTAAACTCAGTGTGAAACCAAGTCAAAATGAACCAAGGTGATATCTTCCTTTCATTTCACTTCAGTAAGTTTGCACTTTGTGTGCCTTGGGTTTTTGAATACAAAAAGTGAGCTGTTTGCAGCCTTGATCACTGGGGTGTATATTGGTTTAGAGCCTTTTCTGGAGCTGCACATCTTACCTAAGTGGATATTAAAGTGCACTAAATGGAGAATTCAGAAGGCATTACCTGATAGCGTAAGAATTTAATAGAAATTGCCTTAATATCAACAGGATTAACTCCTCATGCCTCTAAGGACAGGATTTTCCAAGCAGCAACTAATTTTAAAGGAAAAGGTAGTTAGGGGTTGAAATATCCTTTAGTGGAAGTCCAATCTGTATCTCTGGAATTGATCTAAGTAGACCCCCAGTCCTCAAATAAAAATAAAGCAAAGCATTTTTAGGTCTTCAGTCAGACTTTCCAAACTAAGATTTATTTCTGACATATTGATGGAAACAGCTTTAAAAACACTCTTCAAAATATTGCAAACAGGAATATTCCAAGAAACCTTTGACTAAAGCCACAGATGACACAGTTAAGTCTGTCATTTAAAGGTCTTGCTTGGTAAACCTTTCCTCATAACTTACTGTTTTTTCTTGTGACTCGGAATTCAAGGCCTGCAGCACCAGTGTTACGAAGATCAGAAAGCCTTGGACAATACTCATTCTCGGTGTGAATGCACTGGGTAACAGCAAAGAAATGTTTGAGCAAGTGGGCAGGATTTCTCATTATTGAAACTAACCATTTCACAATAATGCTGGTAATGCTACAGTGAGTCCTTCAAACCAAAAGTGTGATTAGTTTTATTATGTGTGAGGAAGAAAGAACACAAGGACAGCTTTCAAAGCAAAGCAAATGACGGAAATGAGATCAGTTTATGACCAGCTGCTTTGCCTTAATTGGTGATGTTTGAATGTATCAGGAAATGAAGTAAACCTAGCCAGAATAGATTAGAGTGTAAAAAGTTCATTCTAAATGTATAATAATGTCACAATCAGTTATTGAAACCTTAAGGTTTATTATTCATTGCATAAAAGACTCGTTTAAATGGCCCTTCTAGATAATTTAGGTAGTTCATAATGAAACAGCAGTTCCAATAAATAAAGTGGAGAGTCTGATTGTACTGCAAGTATAGCCAGCTTTAATACTGCTGAAACATCTAAATTAAATCTGGTGCTCTTCTTTGCCTCTTGCATTGTTCTTAAGACTTCCTTGACACATATTTTCCAGTCAGGGGACAATAAAGGCCATCTTCAGTGTATATGTATTTTACAGGACTTTATGGACAAAAATCCTGTGGCTTTATAAGGTTCTTCTCTAGTATTAAGAGAAAAACAAAAAAGAGGCCTTTTTAGAAGGTACTGCATGTTCTTGTGAACTGACTTACTGTATTTTTTAATTTGTAGTTTTTCCAGAGTGCAAATTAAAAAAAATAAAGGTGTTTGTTACATGCCACAAGTAACCAAATGAATATAAAACCACAGGACACTGAAGGTGGCAATAATTCCAGTTGGAAAGACAGATCCATTTCACATAGCTAGATTTGGGGCAGAAGCTGTATTTCCACATACATTGATTGGTTATGTGTGTAGACTACTTTGCTGGGAAGTGAGGTATCTGAGTAGGCTGTATCTAGTTATTAGCACCATCTGGAGCCGTAGATGTGTTCAGTCACATGATGCAATTAATACTACCGCATGGTTTTCTATCCTATGTATTAAGAACTCAAGGTAAATTTTGTGTATCCTTATTTACAAGTGGAAAAAACCAAGATATTTGAGTATCTTCCAGCATCTTGATATGCCTGGACTTCCTGATAATGTGTGTTCCTATCCTGGTTATCATCTGATACATACACAAAGCAAGGGATATATTATCCAAGAACCTTTCCCTGCATTTTATATGTAGTGCAACTACTGTAATAACAAAGCCTGAAAAATCCAGGAGGTATGAGACCAAGCAGCAGTTTCCTTTGAATGAATAATCACAGTTGAACCAATTATTTATAGACTTGGCGCTGACAGACTGATATGGCAAGCACATTAACAGCAAACAGAAGGAGCTAAATTGGCTAAAGGTTTCTGAACAGGGATGACTTTTCTGTTATATATGTGAGAAAGGTTCCAAGAATAAAAAATGTGCCCTTTTCCAGCCTGGGGATTGCTGTAAGCAGGGCTAGTTGTAATTAATCTTTTGCATGATGACTTGTGTGTTTCCCTGCTGTCAATGTGCTTAAGCTGTCCCGCTGTAAATTACAGTGATGCAGAGAAAATTAATCATATTGGACTCAGGAGCACACCAGAAAAGCCCTCTGTTGTTCTATTTTGAAGGTTTTTCTCCTCTGTAACATGAATAAAGGGGTTCCACTGATAATCCAGGTTGATGTGTGGCTAGGAAGCTTGGAATTCAGTAGCAAAATATTGCTGACCAGGCTTCTGGACGTTACTGGAGAAGTAATGCTGAGCCTATATATAGCCAGGGTCTGATAAATTAGAGCATAGGTTATGTTAATGAGAGAGGGGGAAAGGAGAAAGCACTCCACATATCTGATTGTGTCAGCAGTGCTCTAGGCTGTGTTTTGCTATAACTTCTGCTGATGCTGCAAGTGTAATTAGGCTCAGTTTACAATACCCTGCTTGTTTTTTGTGTGCTTTGGGGACTAAACTAGCAGTAAAAGAGGAAAATGTAGAAATATTTCATATTACACTTTATTAGTCTCTCTTGAGCCTTGTGATCAGCCTCTTGTAAGGCTGCCTCCTTAGGTCTTTTAAATGTGCACTGTATTACCATTTTTTATTTCGAAGTGCTTTTTAAAAGCACAATAAAAATGTTCAAAAACATTTCTGGAGGTTTTTCCTCTTTCATAGCCTAAGTCTTCCATTTTTTAGAAACTGGAGAAATGACACTGTGATGAAATTGTTTGTTTTAGTACTGGTGTTAACAAGGAGCTCTCAAGAAATATCAGGCAGGTGCTCTTGGAACTTACTGCCCTGCAAAAAGCCAAACCACTTCCCTTCATTTAAAAATTAACAAATCCTGCCAACTAAATTATTAGCATTTCAGTCACTTTCTTAGAAGATAAATGCATGGCTTGATTCTACTCTCCAGTATCTGCGAATCCCTGGAAAAAAAAAAGAAAATGAAAGGTTCCAACAGCAGCTTTCTGGTGCTGGGCATGTTAAACACCATGTGAGATAACTTCTCCTGAGATATCAAGGTACCCAGAGCAAAAGTGAATTTTTTTTTCATTGGGAGAAATTGTAATTTATATCTACACTTTCCATCCCATTCTGTATTGATAACTTACGTAATTTACCAAAAGGCTACTTTTATGCTCTGCAATCTACCTACCTTTGTTGGGTTTTCTTTTGGTTGTTGGGGGGGGTGGGTTGGTTGGTTGGGTTTTTTGTTGTTGTTGGTTTAGTGTGGGGCTTTTTGTTCGTTGGTTGGTTTTCTAGGAGAAGAAAATAGCTCACTGCTGTTCTTCAGTCTGCCTGAGATCAATTGTTTATTCTTGTATCTGTTTTGTTCGCTGCCAGGTCATGAAAGTCCTTCTGGAAGCCGTTGTGTGATTTCAGAGTTCATACGACCCCTTCAAATTTCTGGAGACAAGCCAGAACAATTGTCTGTCAAACCTACATTCCTGTCCAAGTCAAGATCTGGTACCCCAAGATGCAGATTTGATTCAGACGTGAGTTTTTTTTAATTTATGCCAAGACTTCTTTTCTCTGGGAGTCTGATGCGGCTTGATTCTCCTGGTTTTAAGAAGTTAAGAGAGGAACATTCTCATTTCCTGAGACAGATTGGGAATGTGACATGAATTTGGTACTTTCAAAGAAGTCTCAGCTGATGTAAAGATCTCAAGCTTCTATGTAAACCTCAGCTTTTGAAAATGCTTTGAGTGCTGTGCTGCACCTGTGCTAAGAGGTTTAATTCGTCAACCTGGAAGTGAAAGTTGCAGGATGTTGTCACTAAATTCTTCTACCATTTAGGATTACTGCTTGTATTTTATTCTACTTTTGAAAGATTTTGTTTTAAGTAAGGTTTTCTGATTTTCTGTAGAATTCTAGTAGGAAGGCAATGGGAAGCTCAGAAGAGCTTTACAAAGATGGCATAGCAAGTTGGACAAATGTTAAATATGAGGAGGTGTAACACACGTATTGAAAACTTAATAGAGGGGTATTATTTTCTATTAAATACTGTAAGCCTGTTTTATGTGGGCAAACAGCAGTGAGGATTTTACCCCTCACCTTGCAGTCTGGAATCACATTGTTAATCTTTGCAGAGGTAAATGAACTGAAAGGGTGTGTAGATTTGCTATCTACTTTATATTCATTGCTGCTGAAACTGTGGATGATGATAAAAATCGAAAGGTTTTTGCATGGATCACAAGCCTGAGTATGGTGTAGGATATTCAACAAAATATTTGATTCCTGTATAGCAGGAATTCCATGGGTATGTCTGAGGATAATCCACAAATAAATGTATGTGTATTTAAGTGTAGCAGCACTGCTGAAATTTGGGAACATTCACTGCTTTTTGAAAAGGCCACAAAAAAGGCAACTTGAAGTAGTCAAACCATAAAAAGCAGCTTAGCAATGAGACTTAGGGAAGCAGAACTAACAGCAAGGAACAGAAGAAGTGCACGTCAAATTGAATTCCCTTTTTCTATTATTTTTGAGTTATCTCTCAGAGAACGTTAGGCCCTCCTTTGCAGAACTGTTCATTGTGTACTTTCTGGAGTGTAATTATGTGATACATACTTGCATTATGCAAGCTCACAAAAATTAGGCTCCATTCTTTTTTAGAGGTATCCAGACCCAGGGGGAGAGTATAGGAATAAAACTGAAAATCTTTGTGACATGCTCATAAAAAGATGTCAGGATAATAACCCTTGGAAATTTGCCTATGTCCCCAGATGCTGTACAGAGAACACCTGATAGCTGTCTCTTACTACCCACCTCACTGGAGGAGGGAGGAGGGCTGGCAGAATAGTGTGTGCTGTGCTAACCCAACAAGCTAACCTGCCTTCTGGGAGTTAATTCAGAGGAAAAGCAACTTCACTCAGTGTTTCTCTGGTTCACTTTTTTTCCATACTAATGGAACCAAGGAGAGACCATTTTAGGTCTGAAATTTACACTTCAATATTCACTCTATCCAGACTGTGAAATTTTGGTCAGTGTTTGGACTACTTGCAATATTTCATCCCTCTGTTAAACCTAATATTTCTACCTCAATTTAAATTCTTTCAAGCTCAAAGGAAAAGTTGCTCGTTTTTTCTCATTAAATATGCTGGTTAATTCAGAGGAAATATATTATTCCTTTTAATTAGTGGAAAGGGTGGAATTCAAGAGCTGCTGTGGATTGGATTGGCAAGGGGCTACATTCATTGTTACAAAGGGGTAGGAAGCTGGCATCTGCACCAGCTCTAAACTCAGCATTTGAAGTAGTCACTAATATTAGGTTTCTACTATTGTTTTCTGATGAAAATATCGGAGTATCATCCTTGGTTGTCTGTGTGATCGTATAGCTGCACTATACCCAGAAGCATATCACTTGCAACAGGTCATCTTGCAGTAGCTGAGTTTACTGTACTTTAATGAAGACTAAGGTGTGATCAGTGAGACTGCTGTGGTTGAGTCATACCTCTTTCTTTAGTTAGCAGCATGAAAGGGAGTAGTGTGGTCAATATCACATCTCCTTCAGCCACCTCCGTTGACCAAATGACAAAACACCAAACTACTGGACTTTTGTCAACTTTGCAACTTTTGAGGAAAACCAACAGACAGGTGACCTGAATCTGTAGCAAGATGTCAAGGAACTAGCTCCCTTTCTTTGCTCTGTTAGAATCTGTATTGCAGTTCCTTCTTAGCCTAAATCCTTCTCAGTAAAATTAACCATTTCTGTTCCATGCTGGATTTTAATTGTTTTATTTTTGTGTTCAGTGATTTCTCTCTCCTGTCAGGAAAAGAATCTAGACATCTTTTTGAAATCACATTGTCTCTCTCTTTTTTTTTTTTTAATTATTTTTTTTTTTTATTTTTCACTACAGATGGATAATGATCAGAATTCCAATACCTCAAAGCAGAGATATTCTGGGAAAGTCCATCTTTGCATTGCCCGTTATAGGTAAAAATCCCAGCTTGTGATGTCTACCATACATATTTATATTATTCAGCATTTGGGTTTGCTTCACTTTTATTCATACATTGAATTATGACCTGGAACAAATATTACAGATAGCAGGCTGGCTGCAAATGAGTGCCATTTCCATGTGCTTTAATAGTCAGAGAAAATTTACCACGACGTGATTCTTTTACCCACCTCTGTATTCCTTGCCTTCAATGTCTGAATGGGATGAGAATGTGCATCTCCTACTTTATACAGGGTATCTCAGTCTGTTCACATAAATTGCTTTTTCATCAATGTAAGAATGATTTAAAAGTTCCACACATTTGCTTTGCATGTTAATATTTCGGATATAAGCTACTGACATGGTAAAATTTTCTGTGTCTACCTATTTTTTTTTTTTTCAGGTTGGGTATGGATTTAAGTACTTTTAAAGGAGGTTTTGTCTGAGTAGCTTGTTTTAGATGTAACTCACTGGTTTTGTCTTTATTTAACTTGTCTCTGAAGTTAATAAACATGTGTAGAAGTCTTCCATATAAAGCAAAAGGAATACAGTGACTGGAAAAGAGCTGCACAACTGAGTTTGCTTTAATTCACTGTAAAAAATAAAGAAGATCTTGGCCAGTGTGTTCAAGAAGACCTGAGTGAGGAAACACGTAAGCAAATCCAACACAAAAGGATGTGGTCTTAAGTGTATAGTGCTTCAGCTGCATTTCATTGCAGCTTGATGGGGATAGAATTACAGTTCTTGACAGCAAACTGACCTAAGACTGCACTCAGAATATATGTTTCAGACGGGAAGCCAAAAGATTGAGCCGAGGAATTTCCTTCCTGTTCAGCCTTAGAACTGTGCACCTTTCTGTGATCAGCATTTAGTTGCGTGGGGTTGCCAGTGAACAGCGTTTCTCCTGTGCTCCATTGCAGCTACAACCCCTTCGATGGACCAAATGAAAATCCAGAGGCAGAGCTCCCCCTTACGGCAGGAAAGTACCTTTATGTGTATGGAGATATGGACGAAGATGGCTTTTATGAAGGTATCTTTTTTCACTCTGTGAATTCCTGCAGATTCATGGATATTCATCTGTCAAACATGCTCCCAGTTCTTTCCTTCATCTACTATCAAATCAGTTGCTAAAATTACCCCTATAATCATTGTGTTAATTAAGAGAGTTCCTGCACCAGCAAGGCTACTCCTGCAGGCAAAGCTAATTATAAGATATTTTATATTGTCAGCTTTTCCTATTGCCAAGATTTAAGTTGATAAGAAAGCTTACTGGCAGTTCTGCTTTTTGCCTCACTGAGTCTTTACATTCTCAAGCTGTGAATGTGGTTTATGTAAGGTTTTCACTTATATCTTCTTCATTGTCTACATGCAAGGCAATGGCACGCAAGAGGTATGCTCCTTCAAGAATTTTAATGGCATTTTTCTTTCTCCCCAGGGGAACTTCTAGATGGACAAAGAGGACTAGTCCCTTCAAATTTTGTGGATTTTGTTCAAGACAACGAGACTCGGTTATCAAGCACATTAAGCAGTGAACAAGATCAGAATTTCATCAACCGTTCAGGTCCTGCTTTGGAAGGAGATCTCTTGGAGATAAGTCCACCAAGTCACATAGACTCTACTGTAATCAGCAATGGTGCAGGGACTCTGGATGTGAACATTGATGAAATTGGAGAAGACATTGTGCCTTATCCTAGAAAAATCACCCTTATCAAACAACTAGCCAAAAGTGTCATTGTGGGCTGGGAGCCACCGGTAGTGCCACCTGGATGGGGAACTATTAGCAGCTACAATGTTCTAGTTGACAAAGAAGTACGAATGAACATAGCCTTGGGAAGCAGAACGAAAGCTCTTATAGAAAAGCTTAACATTTCTGCTTGTACGTACCGAATATCGGTTCAGAGCATCACAAACAAGGGCACCTCAGATGAGCTGCAGTGCACTTTGTTAGTTGGGAAGGATGTCATAGTAGCCCCCTCTAACCTGAAAGTGGACAATATAACCCAGATTTCTGCTGAGCTCTCCTGGCTCCCTACAAATAGTAATTACAGTCATGTGATCTTTCTTAATGAAGAAGAATTTGACATTGTCAAGGCTGCTAGCTATAAGTACCATTTTTTTAATTTGAAGCCCAATATGGCCTACAAGGTGAAGGTCATGGCAAAGCCCCACCAGATGCCCTGGCAGCTTCCCCTGGAACAACGAGAGAAAAAGGAAGCCTTTGTGGAATTTTCTACGTTGCCAGCAGGTTTGATATTTGTCTCTCTACCCTAAAACTCTCTGGTTAAGTTTCTCTGAAAATATTAGATAAGTTGATCTAACCTTTAGCTTTATGCAGTAAACCCTGTCACTTTCATGAGCAGACTGGGGATTGTTAGATTGCTTTATGGTATCTAAAATTAATTTCTGTCCTCTTCTTATTCCTGGGTAAGGGCTGAAGCATTTTGGGGAGATAAACTAAGAAAAGCCCTGCTTGTCATCATCATAGGTCACACACACTGTGTTTCATCAGATTAATCTCCATTTGTATTTAATTTGTCCAGTATTTCTGATAGTAATTTATTTTAATTGATGTGAAGCACACTGGGTAAAAATCAACCAACAAACTAATTATTACTTCTGGCATGTTATATGTATGTTATTTGTGTGTCTTAAAGCACTTTTTACATGGTAATTCAGCCTTTTTCTGTAATGAAGACAGACATGTTAGAGGAGCACATAGTCATTTAGGAGATTTGAGTGCATTTTGTTTGTGAAGTTTGAATTTGTGAATATAACAAATTGGTTGTGTATTGGAAAGTCTGGGGATTTTTTTTTCCACCTTACTTTTACATTAGAAATGCTGATGTTACCAGTTACTCTACAGTATTTGAGAACAGTGAAGTAATATTGAAAACAGGAGCAGAAATATTATAGTGCATTTAAAGGATCATCTCATAGTTTTGTGTGTGTATAGCTGTACCTGAAAAACTGGAACATCTCTCCTTGTAGAACCATCTAACCAAGGTCTTCTAATCAAGGACAAGTAGAAGACTCCTTATATATTCAGTCTTTCAGTATGCTTCTGAAGCAGGGGCAGTCAAGTACAAGTGACTCCTGGCAAGTGAAATGCCAGTAGCATGTACTGTGCTATGTCTTATTTGACTCTCTGCTGGGATTTGACTCTAGCAAAGGGGCAGGAATTAGTTCTGGTCTCTTCCTTGGCTTGTGTGACTTACATGTAAGGAGACATGCATGTCAGTAACACTGCTGGAGCAGAGAGAGAGTTAGGTTTGTATGTCAACTGCTTTTGATGCTGTTGATTTACAGGTGCAGTGAAAATGTCCTCAGCTCAGGCGTTTACTCTTGTGTCTTAATTTCAGTGAGATAAGAGGTAGTGCTATTAGAGAATCTGCTAGGATGAGGGTGCATTTTAAACTTTGTACATGTTCTGTGAGAGTCATAAGACACTGCTTGAAATTATTAGATGGGTTAACTTCTTTGTGTTTTGGGAAAGACCTTTCCAATCAGTCTTTTTCAGGCCTAACACTTACCATGCTGTATCTCCCTCTAGTTGCTGAAGTGTGCTAAAGCAATGAATGAGCTGTTCCCTGCTGAGGAGCTAAAATGCATCACAGCTTCAGCTTTTAGATCCAGAGATCCTAGAATCTTCCCCACCACTTCATTTCACAGAGGGCATTTTTACAAAAGAACATTGACTTTTCACTGTTATGTGTAGTAAAATAAAATAGCAGCTGTTGAATGGTTAGAGGCTGATGTTTGTACTGCAAAAGTCATTGAAACAAAGGGAAAAGGATGGCCATAAAATCAGTCAGCAATGGGAGCTGCCACCATAGTGTGTCGTGTTTTTGTCTTGCAAATATTACTGGCTTCAAGTAATACATCTCTTCTTCCAACCTAGAATTAAAAGAAATTAGCTAAAAGAAAAAAAAAAAAAAGACAAAGTGTCTTTAATCCAACTAATCCTATTTTTTTCTCTCAGATTCTGGATTATTTTTCCACCTTAACTTTCTTCAATTGGCCTACATTCTAAGGGTCCATGTTTCAAAGATGATTTTAGAGTATGCTGAGGGAGCAATACAGGTATTCTGTGTGAATACAATCTTTTGTTATTGTGTTTCTCTAGAAGATGCCTAGGAGTGAGTAATACCACATAAACCTTTAGTTGTGGTGAATGTCAGGTTTAGCAGACAGTGCAATATGCGTTGGCCACAGGCAGCTGCTAAAGTTTGTACTGACATTTTTCTAAGGGTTTCAGGAATATTTACAATTGAACACTTGTGCTTGCTTTATTTGAAGCTGAGAAGCTCTGCTCTTTAACTATAGAGGGCTTAGCGCTATCCTTGTAGAAAAGGATAGCATCAACTGCTTATACCAAAAAGGGAGTGGGGATCAGTGGATATTTTAACATTTTCACTGTATCAATCTCAGGGAATATATTAAGCAAAAAATGAACTTGAGGTAACTGCTCACATTTCAAAGCTTAGAGAGAGCAGTTGCATGGGAAAGCATAGGGCAGTTAGAGGTCACCTTTCAATTTTTCTCTTTGCATAGATATACCATGTTTTGCATGAGTTATGCTTGAAAACATATGCTTTACTGTTGGACCAAAGCTGAGTGACAGCTCTTTAGTTGCTGAGCAATTGAATTGCTCTTCTTGATTCATCAAAGCATCAGGACTGCTTAAATTAAAACAGAATTAGTTTGAGTGCTCCGATCTAAAACTAGGCAGAAATATCAACAGGGTTAGGACTAATGTGACTGTTACAGGTTTTAAGTTAAGTAATAAATTCATGAACGCCAAACTGTAGCAGAAATGAACATTTATGTTGATGATCAAAAGTCATCAGGAGCAGTATCCTGTTTAATAATGGGGGGGAAACAGAAACCACACTAAGCCTTGGGCATCACAGTTTATTAAACCTCTCTCTGTTACAGCCTGTGAAGGTCGAGATAGACTCCCTGGGGATTGTTTGTTTTTGTCAGTATGGAAGGAAGGTGACTTCTCCTGCAGGAAAAGATTAATGTCATTGTCACTGACAATGTACTGGACTAGATCAGATGAACTCTTTCTTGTAAGCAGAGGAGCTTTGCTGGACTGGGAGTGCTGGCTGTCAATAAAATAGAATGGTCAGGGAAGCTGAAATTCGGTCTTAAATCATCATCTACATCTTGCCCAAGAATAGTATTAGGTCAGCTTGAATATTTTGGCCTTACAAGTTAAAAATACATTCTAGATGGGATGGTATAGACAAAAAGTTCATGTTGTGCCTGTAGTGTTCTGAACATGACCGTAATTTTATTTGCATGCCCACTAGAGGATGAAATTCAGTGACAGCAATCTACTGAAGTGCACTGACAGTTTGCCAGCATATCTGGAGGCAGAGACTTTTGTGATATTTACACTTGTACCGTGAACTGTTTGGTAGCATTGAGAGCACACAGTTAAAATACTTGTAGCTTTTTGGGGAGATGAAAAGAAATTGGTTCTACCTTGTTCACTGGCAAAAGCAAACTTACGGCAACCAAGTTTGCATTGTTCTGCCTCTTGCACAGAGATAGTTACAGCTGAACCCTGCTTCTGAAATGTTTTAGCACGAAGTACTTCTCAGGGTCTGACTGTTAAATTAACACAACAGGATGCCTGAAATATTAATGAACTAATAATCTCTATGATATTTTTGCTTTGATTTTCTGTCCAAAGTAGAGCTATTTATAGAAGGATCATGACTTTTAATTAAGGATGTATTTGGTGTGCTGTTGCACTAACATACTGTAAACACCTTAAAAGGTTAGTAGGCGTATTTCTTTTCCTCAGTGTAGAGAGAAGACTTGGAGTCAGTTGTCCTTTATACCAGTGTGCTGCTGGTTGGAAAAGTTTAAGTTTCAGCTTTCGGTCCCCATTGCATCTTAGTGTCGGGTTGCTTCTGGTCCATAAATCATGACTTGGAGCCATTGATGGTCTAGAGAGACAGACTTTGAAAGTGATTTCTGCATATGTAGTGTGCATTCACTGCAGAGATATATACCAAAAAGTCACAAGCTGTCACTTGCAGCAGCTTTCCACTAACATTGCTGTTCCTGGGCCTTTTTCTTCCTGCATTTTTATGTTAGCATCTTCTACATTCAGAGTAAATTGCAGTTATGCAGCCTGGACAGATGAAATAGGTCCAGAGGAAGTCACAAGTACAGACCAACTTGAAAAGAAATATAGATCAGTCAGTGGCTGTAAGCTCAGGGTCACTTCCTCACTCTGTGACCTGCTGAACCTATGCTTCTGTTTTTGCACGATAACTGCAATAAGGTTACTTTATCTCATCAAAAGAAAATATTTTTAAGAAGTGCTTTGAGATCTATAGTTTCCAACTCACAGATACATCAGCTGATGTATATACTTTTGAACTAAGGCAGTGACCAGTCTTATCTTTCTTAGGTCCTCCATATATCAGTTGATGTATATGCTTCTGAACTAAGGCAGTGACCAGTTTTCTTTCTTAGGTCCTCCAGCTCCACCTCAAGATGTTACTGTACGGGCTGGGTCCACCCCAGCAACTGTACAAGTGTCCTGGAAACCACCAACTCTGACAGCAACAGGGACCTCCCATGGCGCCAATGTCACAGGCTATGGTGTTTATGCGAAAGGCCAACGGGTGAGTTCTCCTTCCATCATTACAGTGACCATCTACTGACAGCTAAAGGCAACAATAAATATGTGACAGCACTTGAATGTGTGCAAGGTTTTCCCAGCTTTCAGTAGAACCTCCTTCTATGTGCATAAATTGCTTATTAGCTGTAAGTGTTTAAGCTTTTTGGACAAATGAGTTGAAAGGATTGATGACAACTGGTGACAACTGGTGCTAACTGGCGTGGAGCCCTATTGTGGGCTCTTGCAGCCCATTCTCTGCTGGCAGTAACTCACTTCATGTTAAGACATTGAAGATAGTACTTTAGTGGGGTTGAGGGGAGAGGAACAGATACTTTCATGCTAATAACTTGCTACTTTGTGTACTCAGGTGGCAGAAGTGATCTTTCCAACAGCAGAGAACACACTGGTGGAGCTAATGAGACTAAGGAATTTGGAAGCCAAGGAAGTTACTGTTCGGACACTCTCTGCACAAGGGGAATCAGTGGACTCTTCTGTTGCTGCCATTCCATCTGACCTACTGGTGCCTCCAACCCCTCACCCCAGAACTGCTCCCAAATCTAAGCCATTAGCAAGTGCCGGAGCCCCAGAAACCAAAGAAGAACATTTAGGTCTACATTTAAAAATGGATGAGTCATGGGAGCAGACTCGTTCGGCATCCCCCATTCATGGACACATGCTTGAGCCACCGAATTTCCACAGCCCACTTCAGGGGAGGAGGTCTCCATCACCTAACCGAATACTCCCTCAACCTCAAGGCACACCTGTCCCAAATACTGTTGCAAAAGCCATGGCGAGAGAAGCTGCGCAACGAGTTGCAGAGAGCAACAGGGTAAAGCCAAATGTTTTCTTAAAGCTTTTTTCTTTTGTGCTGACTTTATTCTTTTTTGGCACTTTCTGTCAAAGAATTTATCTGTCCTATGCTTTGAGGAGCAGGCAATCATTCCTAAACCCTAAAGATCTGTGATTTGAAAAGAAGCTGTGTGCTGCAGTTCTGTGCCATCTTCTACAAATATGCTTATAATTCTAAAGAGCATTGATCAGCCTTTGATGAGCAGAGAAACCCCATAGCATCACTAAAAATGTCTCAAAAAATGCAGAGCCTTACTTCTGATAAAAATGAAGAATCCTGAATATTTGTGCTTGGGGTCAGTGTTTGTGCAGGAGTCAAAAGGGAGGTTTCTGTCTTTGTGGGAAAAGTCAACGAAGTGCTGAAATACTTTGAAATTTTCAAAGACACAAACAATAAAGGGCAGTTTAAAAATTCATCTCGAAATAGGCAGACAAAAGTCCTTGTTGTGAGAGACTTTTGCTAGTTTACAAAATGAGGGCAAAGCCTCATTTCTCTAAGGGAGGTGATAAGATAAGAGCAGTCAGGTAAGAGCCATGTTTGTATTCTAAACCCATCTGCTTTTCCAAAATGGCAAAGAGCACTTTAGATGCATGTGAAGCACTGTTTTGTACACTGTTATGGATCCACAGGCAATTTTATGTATTGACCCTTCAAGAGTGCCCCTTTCTCAGTGCTACACCTTCACAGATGTTTACAACTGCTTCAGCATAGCTGCCATGAGAAAGCTCTTCATTACAGCTACTATTGTAGCTGCTAGAAAAACCAACTGCCCAGAGGAGACTCTCCTTGGTTTTGAGACCATTAAGACCCATGGCTGCTGTGGTGACTGAGATGTTTGCTAATTTAAATCCCATATTTGAAGCGGTTGGGTCAGCATAGCTGATGCATATGCATCCTGACAACATGCTCTGGTTTTCCTACCCAAGCATACAATATTTAAATACTCCCAGTGCCCTGGGCAATTACTTTCTCATCACAGGCTGCTCACAACTGTCTGTGTCTTGTCCCAGGCTCTGGTCTCGCTTTTATTCATGTGTTCTCTTGGTCCTTCATCTGGCAGTCATCAGATGTTATGTCCAGTTTTCAGTCTGCCATCATATCTCCAAAATAACTCCATTAATTTTGACACTTCACATGTGTCTTAATTTATTGATGGTCCCTGTTTTGGGGCAGAATTGAGCTGGTGGGTGATGATAGAGCTTTTGGGAAACTGAATAATTCTACATCATTAAGGTCTGCTAAATACATATATGTGCATATGTATATTTCTTCCTTCTGTTTATAAGTAAAGCAAACTGGACAAAATGTAATACAGGGAGAAAAGGCAATTAGTTTCTTTGGGACTCTGAGGTGAAAGTTGATTTAACCATATAGAGAAAGAGGACTGAATTTCTGGTTCTGAAATTTACTAACATAACATAGGCTCTGAACCACATTTAATTACATTAATTTTAGTGATGCTTGAAATATTTAATTCAGGGACCTGAATGGAAGTTTACAGATGGATTCACTCTAAATCAAATCAAATTCTGCCAATGATACTTTCCATGTTTAGACTCGAGTAGCAGAAATTCTTCCCTTGCAGTAGGCTGCTGCAGAAGCTGTGTGTCTTCTCTCCTTGCCTTTCATCCAACCTGTTAGATGGCTGATGGTTATTGTTCTGAGAGGAAGCAGCAGAGAGTGAGAGTCAACTCAGAGCAGAGGAAGAGCATGAAGCCTCGTTCCATAGCTTATTTCCTACTGAGGTAAAAAATGCTGTAGTGGCTAGGTCAGCCCCTACTGGGGAAATTAGCATCTTCATTAGCAGCCTACAATTGTAGAATACTGAGAATCTTGACAGGAGTGGTGCAGGGAGGAAAACTAGCAGCTGAGCTGATGGACACACAAAAGCATATCATCATGAGCAAGAGTAATACAAAGCAAAATGTCTCAAACTCCTGAAAGGTTTACAGTCAGGTGAAATTAATGTTGTTTTAAACCATGAGTATACTTAAATGCTGTGTTCTTCAGTCCTTGTCTTATATTCACTGTTTCTTCCATTGCTTGCAGGAACAAGCCTGCTTCACAATCTTGTCTTTATTTGTTGCTTTGCTAGATGGAGAGGAGGAGTGTTTTTAGCGAAAGGAGTAATGCAGCCCAGTACGCTAACTCAGATGATGAAGAAGATGGCTATGATTCTCCTAATGTCAAAAGAAGGGGGGCTTCAGTTGATGATTTCCTGAAAGGATCAGAACTTGGAAAGCAAGTAAGTAGCCTGGTCTTGTTATTGTGTCCAACATGAAACAAGTCTTTTATGGAGCTCAGCAGGCTATCCGGATCACCATCTGATTATCGTGGCCGTATTGGTAAACTGTCCAGACAAGCAGCTAAACTGTGGGGAGGTGGATGAATGTCCTGTTACTGGAGCATTACACTGCCTAATGGGAACTGAGCATTTGGCACCACGCAGCTACAGATCGTTATCCTGTGCAGCAGTCTTGAGCACTCGGAACTGAAAACCTGAAATAGAAAATGGTTGGAATGTCATGTTTGGCTTTTTCTGTATCATATGTTACTGGTGCATATGAAAACATATCATGAAAAAAGGGAAAGGGGGAAGGACTTTTGTGTTGCATAAAAGCCGTAACCTATAATTCTAATTAGCAGAATATCAATGCTGTATCTATTTGGCATGCTGTAATGAATAGAAAGATGTTGCCTGAAGAATTTTTCACACCTATGCAGTTTTTAGTCTCATCCAACTGAAAACAAATATAATGTAATTTATTCCATTACTTTCAGGAGAGATGTAAATTCTAGCAAAGAGATAATTTCTTATGTCTTGGCATGGTTGAATAATTTTGTTAGACAAACCTCTGACCTCCCATGCTGAAGGGTCCAAGCAACCACATTCCGTCTTGTACCAGTTCTGAAACTTTCTGTAATTTTGGTTCCATTTAGTATAGCAATTCATAGACACATTGATCCAAATTTTCAGTGTTCTAAATACGTCACTTCTGGATTTTCTTTGGCCCCATCTTCACATGCAGTGGTTTTTAGAATGCATGCAATCAAAAACAAGAGTCATAATTCTTTAGTCACAAAAATGGGTGCAGATACTGTTTTATGCAAGCTGTTGATATGTTCTGTAAACAGATAATCAAGCTGGGGGAAGTACTGGAGATAGAAATTCAGATACTGAAATTCAGAGACAACCTGGGACGCTTTCAGCAAGGACAGTGCTAGAAAACATGGGAAATAATAAGTTCATGGAAGATATAGCCATAGAGGTTTCACTGGAAATCTGCATCTGTAAATGCAGCCAGTTATTGAACGCAGAGTATGAATGCACTGTTGTATACACAGTTAACTGATCGCAAGCAGAGTTGCATAATTATTGCTTATATGATATCTCCTAGTTAGGTTTTATACCTCAGTTAAAGTAGTGCTTGAATTAAAAGATTGGTTTAAATAATTGAGTGGCTGGTCAGCAAAGTTTGCTGTTATTAGAAACACAATGGATGAGTCTTGGAGACTGTGCAGTCTGATTGCCTGGGTGCTCATTACTGTATTCCAGCAGTGAAGGCCTTGTGCACTTAGCTGGGGAGGTTTGGTGGCGCTGTGCCACATACAGACTTGTGTAACCCCCCGTCTGTATGAACAGAGCTCAGAATAGGAGTGCAGGATTGCTTTTCTCTGAAAAACAGGACCGTGAGTCTGATGGACTGGAACTGATGAAATAATAGAATTGAATGTAAGAGCCGTAAAGTTTAGAACTGAAAAACAAAGCATTAAAACATCCTCTGATCTTTAAGCTTCAAAAAGAAACCAAAACCATTGTGAAACTGCAGTGGCTTTTTTTTTCCCGAAGATGATCCTAATACAATACATCTGAAGGATCTGAAAACATTTATGATCTTGACACCAAGAATTACTACTAAGGGCTTTACCCTCCTCC
Organism: Indicator indicator; assembly: GCF_027791375.1. NCBI lineage: Eukaryota > Metazoa > Chordata > Aves > Piciformes > Indicatoridae > Indicator > Indicator indicator. The sequence continues at coordinate 5,953,061 of NC_072035.1, forward strand.
AATCTTTTTAGCTCCAGAACAAAGAATTAAAAGAGGAGAAATTGTCTCTTACATTTGGAGGGCAAATCTATATTCACTTTGGAGAAATTGCTTATTGCAGACATTTTCTTCTCATTGCTGGGATTGATTGATGTCAGCATGTTACATAGCTAAGGGAATTGATCTGGTAACACAGAAATTATTTCTTCATTAGTATTGCTGGGGGAAGGAATGCAGTCATTTTAAGAATGATAGTACTTCAAACATTCTCCTGCAATCTGACAGTCAGATGACTCCATTTGAAGATTTGCCCTTGGAAATACAATGAGTTTTGTTTATGATCTGATTTGTTAGATGTAACATTTATCAGAGGCCACTCCTATGTAGCTGCAGCAATTCAGTAGGACATACTTTTTCTTCCTTATCTTCCAACTAATTTGAAACTTAGACAAACTTGAAATATTTGGACTAATTTTAAAAGATAGTTAAAGTTTTAATCAGTCCATTTCTACAAAGTTTAAAGAATGAAAGCTTCAAATTCCATCAACTATAGCATACAATGATGCTTATATCCTACAAGAACTGAATACTGATCACTTTTAAATTACAATGTGATGTAACAAACAGCTGTGAAGAACAGATGATATGTGAATTATCCTGGGGCTTTTACAGTTTGGTCAGCAAGTCCATTGATGCATGAAGGACCTCTTTAAATCAAGGGAATTTAATCAAGACTAAAACTGCATTTGGTGCTGTGAATGCAGAGATCTTTTTTTGTGTCACCTATGAGCTTAAGATTGGATTCCTTGAATTGGGTGCATTAAATGGGCAAAAAAGGTTTCTACATGATCTCCCCACTAGAAGAGAGCAGCAAGCCACATGATGTAATTTGCATGTGGTTATTAGCGTGATATTCAAACCTAGGAAATGCTGTAGTCCTCATTGGCATTAGAGAAGGATTTTCAGATTTACAATCAGTAAAGATTTTTCTTTCTCTTCCTGTCAATTAGCCTCACTATTGCCATGGTGAAGAGTACCATACAGAGAGCAGCCGAGGTTCTGACTTGTCTGATATTATGGAAGAAGATGAGGAAGAGCTGTACTCTGAAATGCAGCTGGAGGATGGAGGGAGGCGACGAGTCAGTGTGACTTCACACAACGCACTTAAGGTAAGTGACAGCAGGGAAACCTAACTTAGGAGTACCTCCATATGTCAATTCTTCCTGCAAAGCATTTCCTGTAGTCAGTTATGGATTTTGCAGGCCATTAAAACTCACACTGCTGTATGGACCTAGAGCTGGGCTGAACATTGTTTATGATGCCAAGACCATTTTAATAAATGTATTGCTTTCTTTTTGTTTTCTTTTTTTTTTTTTTTTGCATTATTTGATAGCTAATCTTTTAACTAATTGACTATTTTTCTATATGTAATTGCTGAAGTTGCAGTTTCTTTTCTGTATCTGGGGACCTTTCACATTTCTATGCAACAATATACCACATGTGCTGTCAGAACAGTGAGTTCTGAGCAAGGAGATGTGTACAAACCTACATATATATATATATATTTATACACACACACACACACTTTTTCATATCTGAGTAATTTGTCCCTGTTTTGAGTGCTATCTCTTCCACAGACTTGTGAAAAAGTGAGTTGGGTCAGCTTTTGTGATAAAGGAATGATCAGAAATCTTTGTGCTCTGATTATTAAGGTATCACCAGAGACAGTAGGAAATAGCTCTCAAAAACACTGCTTTAACACTACACAGGAATATTAATCATGAAAGACAACCTTAGTATAACAATTGAAGCAAATATAGAATGTTGAACCTACCCAAGAGAGAATATATTTTTCCCACAGTATATTTGTATGTATATTTGCTTTTTCTATGTCTAGCAATTACACCAAATTGTGTTTTCTTAAAAAGCTGGATAACTTTGAATGATAGGGAAACCCACAAGTTGATTTTTTTTTTTTCTTCTAATACACTGCTATTCAACTAAAAACCAATATTGTTTTCTCATGCCTACAAGAATTTTGACCATTCTGTAACTGCTTTCATGTACTATAAATTTCATCCTTTTATTCTGATACTATCTGGAATGAGACAGGTAATTTTTCAAAAGAACAAATAATCAGTGTTTCTATTATTCTGCTAACAAAGGTTGAATCTGAAATCCTTCTGCATGCTGCTTTTGTCCCTTTCCTCTCGGAATAAGTGAATTATCTCTAGACTGTTCTTTATGCATCAAAAAGTACATTTGCTTCTTGGTTTTAAATTAGTGTTGCCAATGTTGATATTTAAATACAAAGGTTCAGACCCTTAGTTGGTGTAGTAAATCGGTTTAGGCATGTTAAATCTGCCAAAATACTTCTCTGGCTGTACAAGTGTATGTGAAGGGTACAGCTAGTGGACTCGTTCTGCAGCAATGGAATTCAGTATATGAGTGGTTCCTGGGGAAGGACTCATGGATGTCTCAGTCTTATCTGGAGAGCATGGCCCATCATGCTGATATGTTTTCTGATACAAAATCCCTTGCTCCCACAGGGCTCGATAATTTCCCCCTCTTGCTAGATCCAACTTCACTTTGCAGCATCAATAATTAACAAAAAGTGGAAGTGTTTACTGAATTTTCCATAATCAGATTCCTGTTTATCTTGCATCTGGAATTATGCCAACCATGCCCTTGCAGCTATAATTAAGTATTCACTCCTGAGGTAGAAGATGCCCCCAAGTAACAAGAAAACATTTTGCATGCAGATACACATTTGCTTTATTGGGAGATTATTATTCTCTCCAGAGGTTCCCTAAAAAGAAGGCTGACATGGGTGAGCAAGGGTAGATTCAACTCATTTGATCTTAGTATTCTAAAATGTGGGATATCTGAGCTCACATCAAATCTGTCTTTGTTCGTATTTATTGATTTTATTTTTTTTCCCACTTTTATGGCAGTTTGTCTTAAGAGTTTCACCGGTGTGATACGCATTTTAAAATCTAATGAAAATGAAAGAAACAAATACAGTCATTAAGTAACTTAGAAAGTTCCTAATGTCTGAAAGCAGAAGACATCCAAAAGTCAGTTAAGTTTAACGTGCTCATAGAGAGAGAAGTCATACTGAAGTCTCCAAGATGATCCTGTCACTATTTATGGGTTGTGTTCAGAAACCTGCCTGACCTGGGTATTAAGTACAAGCAGAGGTGAGCTCCATGATGTAGAATCTATAAACCACATCAATCAAGAACAACATCTCCTGCAACACTATTTTCTCTTCTCCCAGTCCAACAAAGGTACTAGATAGGATTCTTCTGTCACACCAACCTGTGTTTTGTGTAAATGTTACAGAAAAATCACAAGATGTATCTGTCCTGTTCAGAATGTTTATTTTACCCAGGTTGGGATTGTTTTTACCTACTTCTGGTATAAGCAATGACTTTGACTCTCTTCTGCTAATAGGCTGATATTCAAATACTGGTTTTATCCAGCAGTACAAGTTCAGGATGAGTTTTGCTGACAGTGCAGACTAAGTGACAACAGAGAGCAGTCTGCTTCTCAGAGTTCTTTCTGTGGAAGCCAAACTTTTTTAAATGGTGCCATTTTTTTACAGTTTTACTAAGGAAACTAAAACTCTTTTAATGATGTCTGCAGAATAGCTTTTCTCTGGCAGGAGATTTAGGAGTATTTGCTATTCATGCAGGATGCTTTAACAGATACAAAGCAAGAAAGCTTGCTACAACAGAATTTTCATTCTCAGATGTGGGTTCTGGTTACAAAGAAAAATTAAATAGCAATTTGGCATGGGGCAAGGAACATACCAAGCATCAGTGCTGTGTTTTAGTGCCATTCTCATTCACCATGCTGGAACGTGTGCAGCTTTTATTTCTTTGTTTTAGATGCATGAGTTTATTCTTGTTAAGACCATCACTCAGTCGTTTGTATCTGACACCCAGCAACTTCTTAATCACATCTTTATTTTTCACAGAGTCTCATTCAAAGCATGACATCCTTTTCACTAAATAAGCTGCATGTCTTATGTTTGCCATTGCTCTAAAACTAATTCTGTCTTTATTTTTCTTTTCTTCTCCCTTTCCCCTCCCATTTTATTTTTGTCACACACTATTTGTTCCCTATCTGGTTTTTTAACATTACATAATCTTAAGGAGTGCGATAAGACCACTGAAGCCACTTTTTTGGAACAGCCTGACTTTTCACAGCAGATACATCACAGTAAAAAGCTTTTCAGTATTCCAGAAGTAGCTGAAGAGGATGGTGAATACTCTGAACTGCTGTACAAGCAGGGTTTAGGTATGCCCTATAAAAAGAATCCCACAATAGCTAGAGACTCTAGACCACCTAGGCCCTACAATCAAGACCAGCAGCACAACTTCTGGTACCCAGCCAAGCACAGAATTTCAGGCATGGAGGATTTTGCTGCAGACGACAAAGGATGTAAATATAGCCGATCCTTATCAAGAAGCCCAGACAGTGGACTAGACTGTGGAAGTGAAGAAGAGGAATCTCGGTTTAATTTCAGATATACTTGTGATTCGGTTTCTGCCAACGTGGCATCTAGCTGCTGTGCAGAGACTGCTAACTGTTCCTGCAGGAAAAGCATGAGGCCCTTGCTTGCTCGCAGGAAAACCTTAACCAGACAAACCAGCATCGAAGAAGATTTTGGTGACCTGGGTCCTTCCTTTGTGGAGCCCAGGAGTGAACAGGTCAAGCCCAGTTATGAGAAAAAGTGTGAGACTCAGAAATGTAATAGAACAGATAATTTCTCTAATGAAGATGTTCAGGGAGGCTGGAAGACCGACTTAAAAATGGCTGACTCTAGGGCAGCTGGTCTACTTGCAAAGCCATCCCACAGAGATGCAGAAGACTCTCTGGTGTGTGAAATAAATCTTCCTTCTAACATCTGCTTGCTGAATCAGTCTGTTTTCTTTCTTTTGCTCTTTTTTTGGGGGGGTTGTTATTTTTTTTTTCCGAATTAATTTTTAGAGTCCATCCTTTGGACCTAGTTGCTACATTTTCCCTTTTTTTTTTAATTTTTCTTCCTCCCCATTCATTTTTATTTGTTGTTCTTCATTTTCGTTTACAACTCTCTTTTGTGTCATGCTGAAATCAGTTTAATTTGCTTTACAATGATTTTCCCACAGAACAAATTACAATAATGGCTGCTTTTATTAAAGGACAACTGAATCTAAATTTTAATTAAGGGTTAGCTGAACTATAATTTTTCCAAAAGACTATTTTTCTTTATTTTGCTCATCTCAGTGTTTTTCAAAAAATCAAAGTAAAACCCACTACATTGTAACTGGAAAAATATTTCATCAGTTAATTATTTTTTTTCTTTTTATGTGTGTCAAGTAATTCATTCATCGTGTTGTTTTTATTCAACTCATTCGTAGAATGTTCAGGATACACTCTCTATCATGAAACATCTCTGGACAATCAAGATTCTCCCCCAGTGTGCCAGTGACCCAGATTTATGGAGTCACAGTTTTTGTCATATTTCCATTTTCTGCCTTAGCTCTGCACTGTAACTACTTTGTCATCCTTTTTAGACCATCTCTTCTTGCCTTTGAAGTTGCAGACTGCATCTCTGCATGAGAATGCAGGCAAACAGCTTCTTCCAAAGGGAGAGGCCAGGGCCATTCCATATCTTCCAAGGATTCCTCTGTGTGATCTTGCCTATTTGCATTTTGTCTATTAATCTGTAGAGAGTCTCCATGCTTTGATAAATGCATCCATAGGCTTCCCTAAAGACTAAAGCAAGTTCTTTACACCCTCAGTCTGCAACAGTCCAGAGTGGAAATCTAATGTGTCTCGTATAAAAGTAGAAATCAGCTGCCTGCTCTTCTAGCCTAGCAGTTTATGCTGAAATGATCCTTAGCAATTTCTCCCATTAAAATCAGTGCCCAAGCTGTACTAATCTCAATGACTGCATCATAGACTCTGAAGAGCATTAAAGCAGTACCATTACTTACTAAAATAGCAACGTTTTTCTGCAAGGGTAGTGAACAGAAAGAGACAGCTGTGATGTGAGACGAAGTGTGTCTACATTCCCTTCTACATGTCTCAGTGACCTCTGAAAGGCTTTAACAACTGAAGGCCATTGTAGAAAAGCTGTGTGCTGAAAGACAGAAGGATGTGCACTTGTTCCCATGCTGCAAACTGGACAATGCTATGTAGCCATGCACAGAAAAAGGCTTCCCTTTTCAGAGCAGTCCAATCTGCACAGCTCTCATGACTGGTTGTACTACTCTTCAGAAGATTCTAACATCATTTTAGCAGCAACGACAAAGGCAAAAGAATATTTCAAAAAAATTATTCTTTTCCTTTTCTTTTTGTTCTGATGTGTGACTGCTGATTACAAAACTCTGCCATAAATCAGGGAACCATTTTTTTTCTTTTGCAGGTTTGCCAGGCAACTGTGTTGACTTTTCAGCTAACCTTTCAGTTAAAAACTAAGTTTAGTTGCCTTTAGAGCTTATGCTTCCAAATGTGATTGACCTGATTAATGTCCAACCATAATGTTACCATGCATGTAACTTACAAACCTGTTTTTTCTGTTGTTGTTTTTTTTTAGCTTTTAGGTAATCCATCATCTGCAGGACGGCCTGAAAGGGTGGAGCATGCAGGGCGAAGGTCCTCTCATGGCAGTGCAGTGCCACAAAGGTCTCGACCAATGTTGGTCCCTTCCATTGGTTAGTTGGACAGATTGGTGCATTTCTGTTCTTTACAGCCTCAGAGTTGGGAAGGTGGTCCTTGAAAAAAAGAAACAAGACACTTGTCTTGTGCCGTGGTTATTCTTAGTTTAAATGGGATGAAATGGAAGTAAAGCACTCCATCAAAATATGAGTGTACTGGGCTCTCACAGGGTAGTCATTGACATCACTGGAAGTATTTTCATTAAATTTCAAGGGTATTTGATCTTTTCTAAGCTTGGTTAAATTTAGATACTGTTAGATTTTACCTAAGAAGAAATTTGCAGACAGGCAACTATATAATCAGTAAAATAAATGTACCCATTCAGCCATCCATTCAGCCATCCATCTTTTCATTCATCAGCCATCATTTTCCATTCACTTTCCATTTTCTTGACTACTTTTTGGAATTTAGCAGGAAAAAATGGAAGCTGCTAAATATAACAAGTTAGTAGAACTTGCATATATTTACTAGATTCCCTATTTCTTACAGAATTATCCCTATTTTGGGTTACTTATGATTAAACCTATGTGCTGGTGTATACCAGAAAATCCAAAAAGTAGTGCAGAAAAGATAATGGAATCGAGGTGCTATGGACAAATACATATCTGTTAAAACTTGCACTCTCTACTGACAAATGAGGACCATTCACACTAAAAATCAGGAAAGAGATGCAAAACAAATGCAGAAAGAGTTCTTGTGAGGTATTTGCAGAATGTTATGAAGCTGTAAATTTGGTCCAGTTCCTGGCCCCAACCTGGAGTTTAGTTTGTGAATACTGAATCATCAGGAGGAGAAGGATGCAGTGTTAGGCAATTCTCACTTGACATTTATGTAAAAGATGATACCACAAGTGGGAGTTAGCAGAAGGAAAAAGAGGCTGATCATTAAGGAATGTTTTTATTTTTAAATATTAAATACTTTCCCCTGTTTTCAAAGAATCAAGTTAAAATGCTTGTACCATAAATTGAAAGTAAAATCTCTCTAGTGGACACAATTATTTTGTTATCTAATAGATAGTAATTATTATTACTATTGAAACCATAGATCAGAAAACACACACAGCTGCAGTGCATGAAACTTCAGTGTCTTCAATAGAGGATGGCTGGTCAGAGGCTGATTCTTGTCCTGCAGCCTGGTGTAAACCAGGATAATCTTCACAGATGTCAATGAAATTACACTGATATGAAAATGGTATGGGGGCGAATCAGCTCCAGAGAGGATCTTGTGCTTCTGTTGAGAGTTTACTATTAGGTGGATCAAATGGCTTTCAGATGATGGTGTGAACACTTAGATTTTCATGTCCTTTTTATTTTTGTTTTCTGAAAGCAGCCTTTTTTTTTTTTTCCCCCCTCAGGAGTAGATTTCTGGTTTATGTTTGGACTACTTAAAGCAAGTTTCATATCCAAGTTCTTTCTTTTATGTTATCTGCTAAAACATTTTTTAATGAATACTGAGAGAGCAAACAGTCTTGTTTAAATAAATCCTTTGGGTTTCCTTTTAATTAAAAAATAAGGGATGCAATTACATTTGTGAGAGCTCACTTTCTGTCAGCAAGGTTAGGACACAGAAACTGCTAAGGAATGACCTCACTGTTCATTAGTTCAAAAGCAGCAGCTTAGGAATTGGATAAAGTCATTAATTTCTGATAGTCAATCAGGGCTCAAATGAGTAGTTAAATAGAAAAGACAACCTAAGATTTGCTTTCTATCAGTGTAACTAAAGGAATGGACAAATGTATTTTGTACTGCTTACAATCCACAGATGCTCCAGGAATTAATTACAATATTGTCTAATGCAAACAAGCAAACCACTGACCATTAGGTAAAGCATCTAACAAAAAAAATTATTTACTCTGAAGCTGTTAAAAGGTGCTATGTGTGTTAGAGATCAAGATTGACTTTTCTGACTAAAAGACCAGTGATTAAATCACCAAAAGATGGGTGCAATATGCCTCACTTTCAGCAGCATGCTGCCATAAATCACTTTGAGGATAAGTGAAGCTAGTATAAACGTCTGACAAAACTCTGTTCAAAAGTTGCTTCCTGTAAGAATAATCTAGAAGTTATGTATCAAGAACTTAAATAAATAAAACATGATGAGAGTAGGGCGAGCATGTAGGAGAGCTTTGTGCAAACTTGAATCTGCTCTTCAGAGCTCCCACTGACAAAGGAAGTTTCCCATGAATAAGGGTTGCAAGTATGGGTTTTGAAGAAGGAAGTTATTGTAGCTGTGTCATTATAATATGTAGTTCCAGAAAGTGAAAAGCAGAGTAAAAGGTAAGGAAGGAAGAAAGTAAATACAACTGAACCAAGGTTTAGACCGTTTAAATAAATAAAACTGCTGTTGGCCTCAGGATATATAGCTCAAAAACGTGGATTCTACTTTTCTTGGCAGCAGCTTATTCCTTTAAATGTATGACTGGAGTTTTTACTGCGTAGTTCAGCTAAAGGGTCACTTAAGTGACAGGAAGTTCTTAAGGCATCTCTAGGAGGTCAGATTGGTGGGAAGACCTGCAGAATTGTAATGTTCTTAGGATTCCACTGATATGACCTTTCTCCAGAATATTCCTGAATTTAAATTCTTTGAGGTATTTTCTCCATTAAGCTGTAAATACTTTAGGTTAGTATCTTCTTGCAGGTAGGATTTAAGTAAATTAATTAGTTTTTGGGTTTAGGTTGATACTTTAGAAGGTGAAACACAGTTTACAGTCCTCTTTACCTTGCAGATCTGGCAGGTAGGATTGTTTAAACCTCATAATAAAAGATGATTCCTAACCAAAGATCTAACAAGCCATATTTACACTGTATGAATTTTTAAAAGCACAGCATTCAGATGCTTTAAACAAAGGAGATACACGTTTCTGTGATTTCCCCTGCTGATGAAGGACTTCTAGAGGCTGAGCCATCTGGCAGAGCTTATGCAGTCTTTTGCCTTCCTGCTATATGCAAGTCAGAAAACAAGGTAGGCAAAGCCTGCTGGCAGGAGCCTCCAGAGAGGCAACTCTACAATATGTTTTAATAGATGGTTCCCTTTTTCTCCATAGAAATTACAATGGACAGTAACAGTGAAGGCGGTCGGTCTCGGTCAGGTAGTGAGGGAAATATTTCACCTGTAAAAGAAGAAGCTTATTATCGCAGCATTGGTGGACACAAGAAATGGCCCCAGCAGCGTACCATGGCCTCTGAATATAGATACGGTATGCCGACCATTCTTCCTCCTTTGTGACAGACACCTTGTAGAGCTGTGGTGTGGGTATGACAGCCTTGCATGCAATGCACAATGCCAGGGGAACTAGCTCTTAAGTCCTGTCTGCTCTCAGGTAAGTTTCTCCAGCTCAGCTGTAAGGGACAAATAGCCCTTTAGTCCTCTGTCCTGAAACTGCTGTGCAGCCATCTTTCCATACTCGACTGAGTCAAGCACACTGCATTGCATGAACCTCTGTGAAGCTATGCTGCTACTAATGCCAGTCAGTATTTACTGTACACACCTAAACAACCATTCATCTGAGTGACCACATCTCCACTTGAGTCATGTAGACTGGACAGGGACAAACAGTAGCTGGTGTATCACAACTCAGCATCCCATAAAGCTCTTTACCATGAGGGTAGTGGAACACTGGAACCGGTTGCTCAGGGAGGTGGTTAGGGTCCCATCCCTGAAGATACTCAAGGTAAAGATTCAGCCTGATCTAGTTGAAAATGCCCCTGCTTAATGCAGAGAGGGGTTGGACTGCATGACCTTTGGAGGTCCATTCCAACCCAGACCATTCTATGATTCTACAATAGGAGGCAATTTCAAACGTTATTTTGATTTTTGGCTTGGGCTACATGAACATTCAGGGTCTTTTCAATGACCACATAGAACTGGCTGTGTCACAGAGCAAATCATTCTTATTTTTAGGAATAGGTACACCATAATGACTTGTCTTACACAAGTCAAGTAATTAGACCCACTACTGATAGTATTTGTTGCTTCATCAACATAGAAATCATCACATGATCAACAAATCATAGTTCCATAACACAGAAAATTGAAATGTCTAGCACTTAACCCAGGCCATATAGAGAGCTAAGAAACAAGTTAGGGTTTTGATATCTGAAATTAAACTAAAGTGGCCCTTAGAGTTTAGGTAAATTATGATTTAATGTTGAGTTTCAAAGCAAAGATATCTGACTGACTGACAACCAGATCATCAGCTTGTGTATGTTGCTGTAGGTCTGGTGAATTCAATGCAGCTGTGGTTGCAGCCATACATCAGCTGGGAATCTGACTGGCTGCAGCCAAAGACTGTTTTACATACACAGTTATGTATGTGTGTGTATGCTATACATATATACCTCTTGAGAGAGTAAGCTAAGTGGCTGATCAAGAGGCATTTGCTCTCTGGTTCACTGAAGCAAATGTGACTATTCTGAGTCAGATTGTTACCAGCCAGTGCTTTTAACAGAGATTATTTGGCCACGATTTGTGTTTGCACCCAATCCCTGTTGACCACAGTTGGAGCTGGTTGCAAAATTCATTATTTCTTTTCATTTAAAAAACAAAACAAAACATCCCTTAACCCACCTCTTTTACACTGCCTGGTGGGCCCCAAGTGTCGACCACAGAATGACTGCAAGCTGACTGTGGGAGGAGAACAGAACAGAGAAGAATCCCATCCTTATGTCCCATTGCTTTCTGTCCCATATGTGTCCTTCTCCCACACTTCCTTTCTGTGCTTTGTGCCTGCCTAAAGCTTCTTGGCTGGAATATTTCCCTGCCCTCTCGCTGTTCTGCGTTTTTCCCTATTCATGTTCTCTCTTGCACTCTGGACCCAAGAGTTAGTAGCTGTTCCCTTAAAGCTGTGACCCTCTGAAATACCTTTTATATGGTAGTTTAAAAATTCCAATTGTTGAATGAAATGCATCTGACATAGAGGCAAAAAAAGAGGAATTTTATCTAAAATGTTCCGTATTGAATGTTCTATGTTAAAAAAAACCAAACCACAAATCTTTAATTTGCTGGAGGTAAAAGTTGTATTAATATGAAAATGTGTTTGGAAATATTTTGATTTAGTTGAGCTCCATTTTCATCATAATTCATTACATCATTTTCTCAATTTATTCATTGTGAAGGATCTTCTAAAGTGGATGATAAGCACTGAGTCAGCAAAGAACAAAAGATTCCCACTGAACTTAGTGGGACTTGCACAGTAAGCCATGTTTTCCAGAAGTGGCTGGTGGTTTTGAGGGGCTTGTTTTGGGGGACTTCATATCACTTGACAAAGTCTAATTTTGGGGAAAGTGCTGCCACATAACTCTTTCAAAAAAAAATTAAAAGCCTTTGAAACCTCTCAGTCTAAACACTCAGACGTTTTGGACTGATTTTCTAATTCGGTTTTACTGAAGTCCATCCTTAAGTACATTGTTGAATCATGGACTAATTGCATTCTTCAAGTCACTTGAAAAGTCTGAATGATAGATGAGACAAAACGTCCATTCTCATTGTTCCTCTCCAAACTGATTTGGTGCCCTGCAGTGGGCAATGCAGTGTCAGGAGCTGGATGATTCATGGATGATCTTTCCTAATGAGACTGTAGTTAAATGCAGTCATAGCTAACCATTTCTCTTGGATTTTAATGCCTCATGGTAGTGTTTGGGTTGGGACACTGCTGGCTGTGTTAGCTATTGACTGTGTTTAAACAAAATCATAGGCAGTGGAGTTCCCAGCCCTGGTATAACCGACAGTACTGAAATGTATTTCTTCTTGTCTGTCTGGAGGGAAGAGGTTCTAACCATGCTTTAGACCTGGTATATAAAACATGGTATGTAAAGACAGCTGGGATGTGCTTTCCTGTGTTCATGAAGAGCAGAAGCAGCTCTGCTGGAAAACAGGGGGATCCAAAGCATGGTTGTTTTTGCAGTAATGCTAAAGCCTATCAGACTCATCATTATGTCACGCTGGACACGCTTCACTTATTTAATTCTAGTGACAAAGATTGGTTTCTTACCTAACCTCTTCACATGTGTAAATGTCAATGTGGTATGGGAGATCAGCACCACAAGCAATGCATGCAGGTTGTGTACGCTTTAAAAATGAACAAACAAACAAACCAACTGCTAATTGGAAAGAACCAAGCACTGAGCCTGACAACACATGCCTTACCCTGATGGGTTTCTTTCACTGAAATGCCAAACATTCTTCAAATACTAACTGGAATAGTTGAAAGATGGAGCCAGCTTGTATTACTGATTTGTTTTTCTCTGAATTTACTTTCATAGATGGCTATGGTGGTCATGACCATCTTTCTCCAGATATTTATGAAGAATCAGAAACAGATCCTGGCACAGAAGATATTTCTACTCGAATATTTGTTGCACTCTTTGACTATGATCCACTGACGATGTCCCCAAATCCTGATGCTGCAGAAGAAGAGCTGCCGTTTAAAGAAGGACAGATCATTAAGGTGGGGTCTAAAACCAGAGGAAACAAAGGACACAAATTTACAGGCAGGGTGTCCTTTGTTCCCTGTGGGGAAAGCAACTTGTGTGATTAGAGTCCGAGATTATTTTCCTCCAGAGGTGAAGGCTTTAAAACTCACTGGATCTTGAAACTAGTATCTAGTCCTTATGGGTTAAAAATAATTAGGTAATGGGCAAAAAAATCTCAGAGCTGCTATAGATAGATAGGGCCAGATTCAATTAGAGATTTAGGTGCTAAAACCAAAATTGCGACTCTGAAGTCCCTTATGTCCATTGCCACAAACCCTGCAGGAAAAGTTGCTTCAGAGAGGAGATGTCTTCCCAGCAAAGGTACCATAAAAGTGCTTAGTGCTGGACCTTCAGTCCTACCAGAGTTGCTGTTTTTTTAAATGTTGAACACTCCTGGCTAGTATACACTTCAGATTAATTAAGGGCCAGAAGTCAGGTAGTTTTCTTCCAGAAGCTGTGAAAGCCACTCCTTTTTCTGACTGTTTGGTGTAAAATAAGCAGGCTGCCTTAGAGCAGGCTGCAGAAGGCAAGTTGGCCCTGTTTCAGGTGCCAGGATGCTATTAGGCTTTGTCAATGTTTTTAGCCACCCCTCTGGCCCAGCTTGCCTCATCTCATGCAGCTGTGTGGCACATTTGTTTGGTCTGCTGTTCTGATTTTAAAACATCAGCAGATTTTTCTGTAGTGTCAGCAAATGCATCTCATGCAGCCTTGTATCCAATCGATCTGGTGCAAAATGGGCAGAAATGAGACAGGCAGAAGGAACAGCTGCTGCTAATCCAGGGGTAATGGTGATTGAAGTATGATCTGAAACAGAACCTGGAAAAACATGGACTCCTTTGTCACACTCCCCATTTCAAAGACAAAATTGGAACTTCAGCTATTAAAAGACTGACTGCCTTCCACTCTGCTGGATTGGACCCCAACACAAATGTCTGTATCCCAAATCACAATTTTTAAATGCTGAGCACTTGGATAGATATTTTGATTACCTCTTCACATGATAAACGATTCATGCCAACAATATGGAATTTAAGAACTTCTTTTACTTTGCAACAATGTTCATGTCCCTGAGTTATTTTAATGATTTCTTCACCAATATGTATGTTTGGCACTGGCAAGCCTAGAGAGATCACTTATTCTCGGTGATGTTTATTTTCTGTTTGGGACCACGGTGATTAGTATGTGATCTGCTGCTCTGCATTTCCTATCAGACTGATGTCCAGATGGGTATTTCTGACTCAGCACAGGGAGAAACTGATGACTTTTAATGGTGCTTCTCACTTCCTGTGCATCTCAGTGCTAACAAAAAATTATCTGAAATCATAATTAACATAATTCCAGGTTTATAACATAAGTCAGAGCAGTCCAGAACTCATACAGTTCCACACGATCACCTCTGGATGGATGGGCTGGATCACCTCTCCCATGAGGACAGGCTGAGAGAGGTGGGGTTTTTCAGTTTGGAGAAGAGAAGGCTCTGAGGAGACCTTATTGTGGCCTTCCAGTATCTGAAGGGGTCCCACAAGAAAGCTGGGGAGGGACCTGGTGTCAGGTAATGATGGGACTAGGGGGAATGGACCCAGGCTAGAGGGGAAATTTAGATTAGACATTAGGAAAAAGTTCTCCGCCGTAAGGGTGGTGAGACACTGGAACAGGTTGCCCAAAGAGGTAGTGGAAGCCCCATCCTTGAATGTTTTTAAGACCAGGCTGGATGTGAATCTGGGCAACCTGATCTAGTGGAAAATGTCCCTGCCCATGGCAGGGGGGTTTGAACTATATGATCCTTGGGGTCACTTCCAACCCTGACAATTCTGTCTTCCAATCTGTAGCCATCTGTCTGTGCTTCAGTAACTACTTAGCCTGCATTAAAATTCCCAAACACTAAAACCTTTACTGAGCAACATTACCACTCCTTGAATCACAGGTTTATGGGGACAAAGATGCTGATGGATTCTATCGTGGAGAAACCTGTACAAGAATTGGCCTTATCCCATGTAATATGGTCTCTGAGATCCAAGCAGATGATGAAGAGATGATGGATCAGCTTCTAAAGCAAGGCTTTCTTCCTTTAAACACACCAGTGGAGAAAATTGGTAAGGGCAAAGATATGCCTCACTTCTCTTGTCTCTTTGGTGCTATTAACTTGGCTGGATCTGCTTTGCTTTTTGTTTCTACTATATGCAAATGCATCTAGAACTTACAGCAATTTACTACACCATGGGATACATTCTGTGTCAGTATCTGGATGACTTTATTCTGCTAATATTTAATCTTGGTGACATCTTTTGCTGCAAATGAGGACTTGTATCTTCACCACTCCACTCATGACTTTTTTTTATTTAAAAACAAATGGAGAAAAGGGGGTTTGTCACCTGAAAGATGTCTAGACACAGAACACGATCCCTGTGCTTTGGAGTGTGCTGTGCTGAGGTGCTTTGTGATGTGCTCACTGCTGCAAAGCATAAAAAGAATCACCTGTGTTTTGTTATTTTTACTCTTCAATGTTTTCCTACTTTACCAATAATTTAAAGGGATGGTGGCAAAGGGTTATGTGTAATCTCATTGGAGATAACACTAGTTATTATGAGATGTCATGGATAGTGCAAGAACAAACCTTTTAAAAAGCAGAGTCTGGCCAAACGATTCCATGTTGTGTTATGTGACTGGTTCAGTGCTGTGCACAGATACACAGTGCAAGCATCTTAACTTGGATTTCTTTCTATAAGTAAATTTCATACAACTAAGTGTGTTTTAATTTTTTCAGCGTGATTCAGAGAGTATAAAGGGCTGGAATTGGTTCACTCCTGTTTTAAATGTGAACTGTAGAAGTGGTTGCTAAAAAAGAACCCCCAAAGAAATCTTCCTTTTCTTAGATTGAGCAAAGCCTTATCATTTCCATAATTGTATTAGTGAATGTGTAATGATGTTTTTGTTTGTTGTTTGCTTGCCTTTTTTAAGGTACTGAAATATTTTTACATTCTCCATTGCTTATGAAAGGGAAGGATGATTAGGTTCTTAAATGCTGAACTGAGTTCTTAATTCAAATCTATTTCCTTATGCCACATAAAGTCCTCCCACTCCCATGCACTGTAAACCCCACTGCACCAGGGGTGAGCACACCCACCTACATACATAGTTGCAAGATAAAAACTTGGGGTGGGCAAACAGTGGGACCCTACAGCTGTGTCTGAGCAGGGTGGCAGCTGACAGCATTATTCTGCAGAAGTTCTAGCATGGGTCTGCATCACTTGCAGTCTGTTAGAATGAGCTACCCAACCTGCTTTAGGGACATCTGTAAACACAACTGGAGGCCTAGTGAGGTTAAGTGTCCAAATATGTTTCTGCTTCTAGCAGTGAGGTCACCTGTGGGTATAGGAAATATCTTCCTGAATAGCTATGGCTGGATCTCAATGCTTTAAGTCCTGCTCAGGGATCAAAGTCAGCAAGCTGTAGCAACAGAACACTTGTGAAAATGAAACCACTACTCTACATAGCTTCATGTGGTTTGGGCAGCCAGATTTTGTGAATGTAATTGGATTTTCTTGTGCCCAATGGGCAGTGTCTCCTAAAGTAGTTGAGAAATCAGGAATTCTTTCTCTTGGAAGGAGAGAGGCAGTTTATGACAGAAATTCTGCCCTGCATTACTTTTTTAAGCAATTCTACTTACCCTGGGCTGTTTCTGAGAGAGCTGTTAGCAACCTACCCCCAGCAGTTCACCTTTAAATATTCCAGCACTTTAAAAGCATTATTTATTTTCTTTTTAATATGGATATAAATTGTTAGAACAGTTAGCTTGTCTTAATTTTAAACAAAATACGAATTCTGAACAGCAGAGATCCATGTGCTCAGACCCTCACTGTCACACAGGCTGCCCACGTGGATTTTTAGCAGAAGCAGGCTCTAACTGCCAGTCTGTCTCATATTGTTACTCTCATTTTCAGTGTCGTATCAGACACTTTATATGCTGTGTTCATACGATATTTTTCTTAATCCTTTGCCCACATGAAATCCTTAAAACCAGAACTTTGAACAGCTTCCTATCTTTTCTTCTTTTATTTGTATGCATTCCTTTCCTGAAGTCAACTGTGACCGTTTCAAAGAGAGCACACACTCTGTACACCGCAGATCCAGAAAGTCTAAAAGAGGTCTGTGCTAAGAACCGATAACTTGATTCAAGCTGTAAATTAGCTGAAATTATTTGAGCTGTCTAGATATATTTTTTAAATGCCTTTAAACTTTTAGAAACCAGAAGTTGGAAAATAGTCCCATAGCAGTTATGTATAGGGTCCTTTTTGGACTCTCTCCTTGGTTGATCATAGAGGGGCCCTTGACCCTGAGCAGTGGGCAATGTCTTGCCCCAGAGAGGTACTTCAAAGTGGAAAGCGCAACTCTAAGACAATCAGTTAGGTACTGGTTGATCCAGGCTTTGGGGGATGAGGTTCCACGTCCGTTGCAGTCTGTGCCTTCCTTTTGGATCTCTGAGTTCTATGTAAATCCCTTGGACTGATAACTGGGACAGTAACACCAAAGCACCCACTGCAAACGTAAGTGATCTCCTGACTGAACTGGTGGGTGAGGTGACAGCTGTGAGCACAAGTGACACTCAGGATCTGCTCCTCTATTAGCTGAGCCTGTAATGCTCACCCTCCCCCTGGAACAATCACAGGGTGCTTCCTAACCCTAGCTTTCCTTTGTCACACTGCATAACACTAAGCAGACCTGCCCTCAATGCCTGTCTGTAAGTAGCACTAACAAGCATGTTCCTCTTGCTGCAGCAACCATCTGCAAGAATATGCTAATGTCATTCAGATTTAAAATGCAGCCCATTTTGGACCACACTGTAAATGTTTACTGTTGAGTAATAAACATTTCATGTGGGTCCTGGAAGCTACAAATTTTACTCCTTTCCTTCTGTTCCCCACAAAGGAAACCTGTAAAATTGAACAGTAATTGAGAATGTGGTTTTGTAGTCAGTGTTGAGAACTCTGCAGAGCACTTGCATAACGGACAGCCTCTTTTGCCTTGGGGCAGCTGAGAATGTCCCTTTCTCCTTCCAGTCTTCCAGCAGACGATGGAATAATCCCAGTCACAAAATTCCTTGTGATTAGGAGGGTGGGGAAGGGAATAGACAGTAAATGTGGAAGTTTGAATAAAATAAACATGAATTTTGACTGGTTTCATATATATATGTATATATATATACACCCTGGTATAACCTTGGGATGTTAGTTTTGCAGGCAAATGCTGTTCAGAGGATTCAGTGGCTTAGAATAACAAGGGCATCACAACTGTTAAACTGCTTATGAAAGGTCCATGCTGCTCTGAAGCCCTTATCTGTGTCAATGGGTTTGGTGATCTGCTAGAGAAATACCAACATTGTTACTGTGCTGTTGAGAAAACGATGTGGGGAAAGTTGCACTTTTTCTTTTCCAAATAACTGTGATAGCTTTCCCTCCCTTCCTCCCCTTGTGATGGAACAGAAAGGAACAGACGAAGCGGCAGGCAACACTCGGTGGCTACAAGAAGGATGGTGGCGCTGTACGATTATGATCCAAGAGAAAGTTCACCGAACGTGGATGTAGAGGTACTGACCTACCTGTTACTGGTTGTGGAGCTGCAGCACCAGTAGTGATAGGCTCAGCACTATTACACATTCCAGTGGGTGTGCAGAACTGCAAACACTGATCAAGTGGTTTAGGGCAGATGTTTAGGATGAGCTTACAGCTTCTGTAGATTTATGGTTCTTGTCCAAATAAAATGAAGGCCTATCCACTGTAGGATGTATTTAATATGGCACAGTACATTATATAGTCAGCTATGGAGAGATGTTGTGCAATGCATGTACATACATATCTATATGTAAAAAGCATGAAGTTACACATAGTAGGGCATTATTACTTTCTCATTATTGTTTTCAGCTTTCCTTTTTATGCCTCCATGTAAGACACGATTATTCTTGAGAAGCTAGGACATGAGTCCTAGCTCATGCCAACAAGCTGACAGTGACACATGCTTTCCAGTCTCTGTAACCTACAGTTCCTCTGAAAAAATCAACCCTCCTTTGCAGCCCAAACCAGAACAGCATAGCTCAGTACAACAGCATTTATAACATACAGGAACACAATTATTTTGGTTGGAAGAGACCTCTAAGATCATGGAGTCCAACCTTCAACCCGTGGCCGTTAAACCATGTCCCAAAGTGCCATGCCCACATGTTTCTTGTACCTCTCTCTTAATTGATGCATCTGAGCTTTTGTGAATGTATGTCTTGTCTACAGTATTTTCTTTTATATGTAACAATTTAAAGATATGTTAATCATCAACTGACCATTAGCTAGATCTTCATTCAAACATCAGCTGACTATTAGCTAGATTTAGCAAGCTAAAAAAAAAAATTAAAAATTTAGAAGGGTTTGCTCTCAAAGTTCAGTTGGGTTTCACCAACTGTATCTTAACATAAAGGAGACAGAAAAACATGAATGGAGTTCCTGTTAGCAAAGAAAATGGTAACCTTTGCCTAACAAGGCACTCACTGTCTCGTTTTTTGCTGCAGGCTGAGCTGACATTCTGCACAGGGGACATCATCACTGTCTTTGGTGAAATCGATGAAGATGGGTTTTACTATGTAAGTTGGCGTGATGGTTTTAAGACTTTTTAATTTTTCTTCACAAAGTTCAAGCAGAGAAAGTGAAAGAATGTAAATAAATTGCTGTTGGGTGTAATGATTATTCTAAACACTTCCATTGGGGAGAGAGAAATGTTTAAGAACTACTACTCAAAACAAGGTTGGGGAGTTTGGGCAGTCTAGGATTCGGCTTGCTCAGCTTCTGTCTGTCTGTTTTCTTCTTTTCTGGCTGAAGATAACATACTGACCTTGACAAGCTAAGTCTAACAGCCTCTCTGCCTTCTTGCCAGGGGCGCCTGGGGGGATTCCTTCTAGCTGGGGGGGGGAGGCCCCTTGGGGGAAGCAAAGGGGGCTGGGTTGTGCTTTTCTGTTGATTGTACATATTTGTAAATGTTGTGTATAGTGTATATTTGTATATATTCATTGCATTTCATCATAGATTGTAGTTTTGCCTGTAAATACAGCTTTCATTTGCTTCCAGACTGAGCTAGCCTGGTTAGTGTCGGTGTGGGATAGGGATTTCAGCTCTCACACTGTTACACTTCATTATTTCATGAATTCTGCTTGGTCACTGTGCCTAGATAAAAAACATGGGTTCCTTTGCTCTCCACTATGCACAACAGCTCTTATGGTTTTCAGCAGCGAGTAAGCTCTTAGTGTCCCAAGTGACCTTAGATGGCTATCTCCTGCTCCTCACTGGCTCTGCAAGTCAGAAACAGGTCCTTGCCTTCTTGGGAACCAAACTTTGCTTTAGTCAAAACATTCACAGAACTTTTCGTCGTGTGCAGGGTGAACTTAATGGACAAAAGGGGCTGGTTCCTTCCAACTTCCTTGAAGAAGTGCCTGATGATGTTGAGGTCTATCTGTCTGATGCACCCTCGCGATATGTTCACGACACACCGATGCGTACGAAAGCAAAAAGGGTAAGCAACCAAATTAGAAAAACTTTACCTTTTTATTTTCCATTCCATTCTGTCTCATATATAATTTAGACATTACTTTTAACATTTTTAATCCATTTGCCCATTTAAAATTAACTTTCAAGTATACAAAACATAAAGAAAAATGACTTTACTGAGCCCTCTGCTAGCTGGTTACAATTGTAAATGAAGAAAATAAATTGACCATTTGATTGCAGTCACTGCCGTACCTTCAGTTACAATTTGAGCCTAAGCAGCTTTCCCTGGTCAAAGTAGATGCCTCCCAATGCTTCCAACCCACACTTGTTAGAAGCAGTATGTGGGGACACAGGCCCAGTACCCACAGTCCTTTAAATACCAACTGTAAATGACAGTGCTCCTCTTTTAATCCTTATGACTTCCTATTCCAGCCAGCATTAGTTAACTGCCCAGAGACTTATATTTTATGAAAGACTAATTGTTTAGAGTATCTCATTTTTTGTTTTGTTTCATCACTGCAATACTTTTCTATATTATATATTTTATATATATTTTTATTTCTTTGCTCATCTGCTTGGAAACAGAAGAAGAGTGTTCATTTCACACCTTAATAAGGCAATGTAGCCTTCACGTAAGTGAGCAACTGAAGATACCAATAGAGATTTCAATTAAAGCTACCTGGCTCTCTAATGCAAGTCTTGAAACTTAATTGTGGGGGAAAAAAAAAAAAAAAAGAAATATGTCTCCAAAAGCCTTGGCCATAAAACAGGCTCTCTGCTTTTACTGTATCTAGTCAAGTCAATGTAGTGGTTTTAGGAGACAAATCCTTTAAAAAGGAATCCCTGGAAACAAATCAATTTGACTTCACTTTATGAAGGTCAGCATTTGGAACATATTTCTTCCTTAGCTAAATGTTTATGTTTACATAGCAAGAAGAGTTTGATGTCTAACTACCCTACAAACAAAAGCTGCATATTGCATTGTTAGCCAACCTGGGATGTAAAAATTCCAAGCTCCACTATCAGGAGAAAAGCACAACTCCCCCAGCCCTTAAGGAGCATGCAAATGAAACACAAGCTGATATGTACGGTAGTTTACAAAGGGTATAGTTGGTTTTGAAACTCATTACACTCAAATATAGCTAAATTGTCTGCCTTAAAAATGTGTTTTCCATAATCGATTATACCCCTCTTTGCCTATGACCAACTACTTAACCATTCTGAAAAAAATCCCTTCCTACAGTACAACCTGCTCAGATTTTTCTAGAAGTGCACATTTGAAATATCAGCAACTGTTGGTTTACCAATGCAATAAAAGTCTCGGAATGAACCATGCAGCTCACTGAATGAATGCATTAGACTAAATATCTGGTATCTTCAGGTGTACGTTGGGGTGCTTTACCAAGTTGTTTTCTTTTCATTAGAATTAGACCTTGATTTAAAATCAAAGTAGGCTTGAAGCCCCTTTGCTTAACTCACTGTTGCACAACCAGCCAGTAAATTGCTGATGTTTTAACTTGACCTACAAGCTAACAGGGGTCCCTAAGGCATGGATTCTACTATGATAGTATCATCTTAACTGCTAGTACCACAATGTTGTCAGCCTGGTGCTGTAGTTAGGGTAGGCTAAGTAGTTTTAGCATTTTTTCATTCAAGTGCTTTTGATGAGTTAAAAAAAAATAAATTAAAAAAGCAGCTGTTAAAAATATTTAGGAATGCTGTCATCTAGCTATAGCCTGAGTACTCACCATCCTTCAGCCACCTCATAGCTGCAGCATACACATCAAGCAGTCAGGGTCTTTAAGCTTTCTTTGATTGCAATTAAGGTTCATTTTAGCTTTTCTTTTTCCTTTTTTTTTTTTATCCTTTTATTTTAAGCCAGTGTGCCATCTTCTCAAATATGTACATAAAGTTTGCTAGCCAATTTTAAAGGCATTTTTAAAGACATTAAAAATTAAGTGATCATGTATCAATTTAAGTAATTTCTTCTGAAAATGGTTTGGCTTCTATAGATTGCTAATCTCCAATAATTAACAAATTTGTGTTTCTTAGTATCAGCCCAAAGTATCCCTCTTCGTTTCTGTACTGAGTACTGAAATATAAAACCCAAACCAATTTTGTGGCTTTTGTGGCAAAAGCTAGGGCAAACAAGTCTTTCTTTACAAAATTGCACTCAAACCAGGGCTCTATGGGAGTGTTCTCTATTCTTGGCATTTTCTTCCCCCAAAATTTATCTAGTTTCCCTAAGCCCATACACTATTTTAAGCCACAAAGAAGAAAGGAACCAGCCCTTTTGTTTAAGTGGGTAGGGGGACAAGTTATGTTACCAACTTTCTTGATGATAATAGCTTTTAAGCTTTCAAACATTCAATAAATTATAACAATGTACCTAATAGGTTCCTCCTGAGAATACAGGTACATCACGGAGAGCACCATCCCCCACAGTTCATCTCCATTCTGGGTCACCTACGTCACCTATGGGTTCTGGTAGTCCCGGGAGAGGCAGGGATATGTCCTCGAAAAAGAAAAAGGGGCTGCTTTCCAAAGGCAAGAAACTGCTGAAAAAGCTTGGTGCAGTGAAATGATTCATGTTCTCCTGGACAACTTGTAAAGCTTCCAGTCTGTGTATTTTTTTTTTTTTTACGTCAAAACTAGGGCTTTCATGACTATGCAGTACAAAACTCTGACATCAATAGAATCTTGTGAATTGCTTAATCAGAACAGCAAGAACAAAGGAAGTGGATTTGTTGTTGCAAATATTTTTTCTTTTAAAAAAAATAACTAAATTTTTTATGGGATTAAGACCAGAAGAACATTGTTTTAGCTGAAGTCAACTCAACACCTGCAACTCCATTGGATAAATCTCAGCCTTTAGTCTCCATTAACCATGAGTGGGGGGAAGAAAACTATTCACTGATTCCTGGTCTAGAGGGATCACCCCACTGTATCTAATCCTTATCATTAACAAAAATGGTCTTGAAACTCCTAGTTTAATCAGCCTTGATGTTTTGCCTTATTAATGCACAATGATTTGTACTGTCTAATAAATATACAGCGTATACTTCGTATGTACTGTGTATTCAACTGTCTTCATCTTTCTTCAAACATGGTAATTTAAGATCAATACTGTGTTTCTGACTCCATTCAATGTCTGATGTAACTCCTGGGAGTTTGAAAGTGCTGTGCAAAATGCTTTTTTTGATTTTGCTGCTTCCCCCACCCCCCTTTTTTTTTTTTTTCCCCCTTCTCTAAACTAAACCTTTTCTATTGATTTCTGTTGTCAATACTTTTCACTATCAGATACAGTGTAAGTTATTCAGAGACTCACCCAGTTTCAACCATATGATCTCCAGCTTTGGAGTTCCTGGGTCACTGTTCTAAATTACCAGGGGAAAAAACCAAACCAAAACAACAAACCAAACCAAACACTCCACAAAAAAACAAAGCAAAACAAAACCACCACAACCCTTTACTCTCCAACTTTTTTACCTGTGGAGATACAGTCATAAGTTAAAAGGCATTTTCATATTGTTGTCAGACTCAAGATAAAGTGCATGTCTCAAGTAAAAAAAAGGCAAAACGTTACACACACACAAGCCGTAGCCACTACTAAGGCTGCAAGAGATGATAATCAAATATTAACTGCAATATTGGCATCTCAAGACAAACAATCTTACACATTGATGGCAGTCATTGGCTGTTACTATTTTGTAACTCTTGTCCATTTGTAAATTGTTTTTACTGTTTATACATACTTTTCAGACTGCCTTTCTTTTTGTAATTTATGGAAGGTTTATAAATGAATGCTCAAAGCTTCCCCACTGTGTCTTCAGATAACAATGTAAATTACTGTAAGATACCATGTGCTAGATTATAACATTTAATTAAAAGAAAATAACTGGCCTAAATTTGTGGTAAAGTACTGTGTGGATGTGTGCATGTGTACAACTGTTGTGTATTATATTTTATATAAATAAATTATTTGATATTTTGTAGAGTGCAGTATGTTTCATACATGTCCTCTCTCAGCTGCTCTCCCTTCCTAAAGGCTCAGACACCAAGGGTAGGATCACTCAGCGTGCAGTAATGGTGCAAGCTCCTTGTTCACCCACAGGCAAAAGTAGCAGCCTGCAGTGACCATTTCCACCTTTCTGTTGCTGACTGAGGCAGCAGCTGCACTAACTCCATCTCTCTTACCCTCAAATGACAGGCACCAGATCAAACACCTACCACAGGTGTAAGTAAGTGATACATAACTAGGAAGAAATACAAAACAAAGTGGTAGGGAAAGCCACCACTGTATGACATCAAAGACCTAAATATTGGCCAAAACCTCCTATGCTTCTCTTCGTTACAGATTTCATGTGAAAAGAAGAAGCAGTTCTCAGCCTCAGAAGGAAAAAAATCCCAAACCGAATAGAAATTATATAAAGCTCCCTCATTATTTCAGAGCTGTTGGCAGCTGCTGAAGTTCACTATGGACTAACAGTTTCATCTACATGCAAGTTTCCAGGAGCTTCCAACGATCGAGATGGGGTAGGAAGTTACTCTAGCATTTATCACAGAATATGCCCAGAGCTCAGTCATGACATTTGTACATAAATACATCTACACATGCACGAATGAATGCAGCAACTTTATTGAAATCTCACAAAGGAGAGGAACAAGGCCCACAGCAAGTCAGACAGCACTCATCCAATTCTTCCACATGCACTAGTCTGACCTGGCAGGTGGTGATACAAAAATCTGCAATCAATTTCTATCAACACAAACCAAGGCCTACACACTTCCTGTTACTTGGAACTGCACAACTGCAAAACCAACTAACAATACAACCATCTACCTTTTTGCACACCAGGGCACCAAGATTCTTGTTCTTATTTAATAAGCATTCAGTTAAACAATGTCAACCAAGAAACCTCGTTCCAGTTACGAATTTGTAGTTGTCTAAAGAACAATTAACTCACACTAGTAAATAAGAAATGACAAGCCTAAGAAAATGGATGTCAACAGCATAGCCCATGCTGAGTTGCACAGCCATATGTCAGTTCTCCATCCTTTCTTATGGAGGGAGAACTAGCTTTAGCCAATAAAGGTGTTACTATAAGATGTGGTAAACCAGAAATAATGCTGCTTCTGGTACTCATTCCTGAAATATTGACCTACACAGACCTTTCTCCTCAGCTATGCCAGTTTGAAAAAGTCCCAATTCACTGCCCTCTTCTCCTGGGGAGCCACATGCAAGCATAAGACATTTTCCTGCAAATCACTTACAAGGGCAAATGTTCAAAAGTTCTGCAGCACTATATAATCTTAAGCCAGAGCCTCAGTAATTAAGAACATCCAACACCTTCTTTTTAAGATATGAAATCGATTAGGAGAAAAAATTTTGCCATCATTTTAACAGCCAATGGAAAAAAAAAAAAAGGAAGCAACAACTGCATTTTGAAAAATCAAGAGTGGAGAAATTCAGTTTGGTCTGCACAACTACAGATCTTGTATTTAAAAGTAATTCTCAGTAAGACTTCCCCAAAACTTAAGTAAGAACAGCAGAGACCAGGCCTACTCCTTTGAGCTGCTACAAAGAAAACAGAAGTTCCACAACTGCACATGTCATTACCCCATAAACACATTTCTAAAGAACAAAACAACACACAAACCCCTGACAATTCAACATTCCTGGGAAAGGAACTGTATTTTTTTAGCTAGTAACTTAACTTCAAAGGTAGTAAAGCTTGTCTGAAAGCAGCAGGTTTGGTTCCTTGTGAATACTCTGACCGATGAGGAAAGCCAGTTTATGAGCATATTGGCAAGGAGCAGGTACTCTGATAACACCCTGCAGAAGACACAAAACAAAAGGAGCTATTTTGAAGTCATTTTAGTAAGCATCATTCTCAGTAACAAGAGTCCTAGAATTCAAAAGTCTGATAGGTTTAAAGTGTCTGTTCCCTGTAGTTTACACTGATTTCTGAAAACAATACTACATACACTGAATACAGTTTTTAAAAAGCACTTCATAGGAGAGATGCAAAAAACTTCCCAACTCCATTCTGCTCCTCCCTCCAAAACAGCCTCTTATGCAGCACTGCATGGGATGCTGGATCTCACAGGAGGTGGGATATGGGTAAGACTTGTGTCATATTTCTGATTGCTAAACTGACAAATCTAAAGAACACCTCTGGCAAGAGCTGACCGTGTGCTGATCTTGGTATGCAACAGAAGCAGCCTCCATGGAAATGGAGGATGATGTTCTATCTCCACACAATTAAAAGTGTTTCTGCAGGTAAGAAATCATCATTTCAGTTTTGCTTTTGACACAAATATGGGAACAATACTCAAAACACAAAGTATTTTCCAGTGAGAATAAAGATCACTTTACTCTTCAGCCTTCAGACTGATCACCAGGCACCCTGCAGGCTTTTTGGATCTGCAGGAGTATTTTAAGGATATCCTTTTCTATGTTCTTGTGGGTTGTTACTGCACAGAGTAATAGTCTTAGAATAAAAATATTATCACTGCCCAGAGAAAACTCACCGACCAGTTATAGTACATGTGGCAAAGTTTGTAGGTTAAACGTTGTATGTGATCTGGTTTCAGTTTGCTGGTGTCATAAATGACATTATAATGAGTAGGTGAAACACAACCGTTTCTCACAGCCTGGCTCACAATAAAGAAATCATACCTGGAACAGAAAACAAAAAATATTGTTTGACATGATCCCACCGATAGTTTACTATTGGATAAATTTCCTTCCTACCAGGGTACAAGCAAATCCAAGTGTTACTTCTACACTAACTCACCATTCTGGTCTGGTAACCTCCACATCAACCACAGTACCAGGGGGTGGGTTTTTAAGTGCTTCACCACACTGTGCAAAGAACCTGGTATTCAGTCGTTTCTTCACAACTATCACAGTAAGTCTTGGACTGAAGAAAATAAAAAAAAGAATGATTCTGAAAAGCTGTACTGAAAGTATCACAGGAACAGATTATGTCTAGAGTTTCAAATTAAAAGCAATTTTAGAGTTCTCCAGAGCATTAATTTCATGTGTAAGTCTTCACTAATTCACTGATTTAAATTAAATAAGGCATTTTTCATAACTTTAGGATTTTTGGTTTCAGGTGCAACTTTGATACTATTTCTTACCAGTCTGGCTTATATTTAACTTCATAGGGAGAGACAAAACAGACCACAAAGGGATATTCTAAATAGATGCCCAATTTCTACTGTCTCTCAACCTCATCTTTTCATACAGGAAATATGGTGTTTCAACTGTATTTTTGGAAAACAGCAAGCCATTAACAAAAGCTAAACAGCAGCAGTAAGCACTTCAGTTTCTTAGCTTTTAACTTATTTTTTGTTCCACCTGCCTGAGTGTCAGGAATTATTTCCATTTTTCAGAGCAGATTAAGAAACCAAGTCACTGCAGTTGCTAAGTCCTAAAGCAGAATGTTGATACCTGCATAGAAGTGACTGGACAACAGAGAGATCTTCCAGAAGTGGAAAGAACTAAATGGACCTACTGGACACATATGATCAAGCTACAATCAAGCAGCTGAGAAAAATTATTAATTACCATATGCATCAAGAATGCTTAAAGAGTTTATGTATGTGTGTGTCTGGAATAGTCATATGGGGTGTGCACTAAAACCTCTTTCCATTGAGTTACAGGTGAGGTATCTCAAATCCTGTTAAGAATCATCAGAAAAGCAGTTACTTGAGCTCAAGTCAAAATAAAGAGAGATGAAAAGATGAGACGATCATAATCTCTAACCTCTCTTTGTATTTTGATGTGTATTTCTCTTGTAGCATAAAGAAGGGGGGGGGGGGGGGTGTGCAAACAGACTTACTTGTAGTCTTTACCAACACTCTTCAAGCAATCCAGAAACTGAGGTACTTCATAACTAACCAAAGTGTTCAGCTGTCCATCTCCAACACCATCACGATACACAATAACACGAGAGGGTAAACACTTATTCCACTTAAACCATTCTCTTAGAGCAGCTTCAAAACAATAAAACCAGCAAAAGCTGTTAGCTATAGTGAGAACTGATTCCAAAACAAAAATGGTCTTTTTATGACTGGAAGTAAGTTTTGAAACCTAAGGCCCCTTGATCTTTCAGTAACCTGAAAACAGGTATGCATCATGGTAGACAAATGTTACCAGCAAAATAATCTGGTGTAGCTGTGTGCCCACAAAAAAAAAAAAAAAAAAAATATTATCTACTCCACTGGCTTCTCTCAGCAAGAAAGCTGTCATCCTTTACATCAGTCTCCTTTAAAGCATTCTTGAAGCACACTAAGTATTTACTCTTACAATCAAATATGGAAGAACATACACATAATGCTAATATTTTTCATCAATATTTACAACTGTATTTCTAATCTGTTTTTATCTAAGTTGGCAATGCCTCCCCCTCAAGGCAGCTGAGGAGGTGGTGTTTTGAAGAAGCTAAAACTTCCATTACTTAGGACTGACTCAAGAAGAAAGCCTTCCCTTACTTTGCAAGCAGGCTTTGAGTCCATCCACAAGTTCTTGCCCACGAGTTTGAACAGCACAGCGTGAGAACCACCTGTGAAAAACAAAGAAACCAAAAGTCTGACCTTCAAAGCATTTCCCACACTTACATCAATGAAGTTATTTTTCAAATGGCTATGGCCACTTAAGTCTTTCTGGCTATTGCAGGTCAAGGCAGTCAAGCAGGAGCTGGTGTACTATGAGCACACTTCCCTTGCAAAGTCCCCATGGCAGTTAAATGCCTTACCACCATGTGCAATTCCTCTCAATCAAAAAACCTTCACACAAGCCAGCTCAAAAGCAGAAGAACCTGTCACCCCGATGCCCTCCACTCATCCCAGCCTCTGCCTCCTCTCCCAAGCACCATGGAAGAAGGGGAAGGCTATTCCCTAAGGGATGCAGTGGAAAAAATAAATCACAATATATAGTTATTGATAACAATACACAGCACATCAATCATTTGGACACTTTCATAATGGCCTAATGAATTCAAGTTACTTTTCAAGTTAAAGGAAAGACAAAGATTTATCTTTTTGGCATTAAAATCTTACCGTGTCATTGTTTGATTCATGCTAGCAACAAATCCTGCAATTGACTGCTTCCCAGCTAAAGTGTCATGGTAACAATCAATTCCCACAATCATTACCTGCTTCAGCTTAAAAGGAATCAATACAGAATATATATTAGTACATTAAAACATGCCAAAGCACCTACCATCTCCATCCTATAGTGTAACAAGATCATGATATAAGATGCATGGTTTCAGAACACTTAAGTAAACTATGAGCACTGAATTCTTGAATTAAATGTCTATGTCATATTTAACTTCACGTCTCTTCTAACAGACACACACACACAAACAAACAAACAACCAAACAAAAACAAACAAACAAACAAACAAGAAAAAACAAACCTAAAAGAACACTCAAATTTCTTTTTTGGGTAAAAAAAGCTTGCTTTCAAAATAATGCTCAATAAAGAAAACAGTTCACAGTCTCACAGTATATCAGAGGTTGGAAGGGACCTCAAGAGATCATCAGGTCCAACCCCCCTGCCAGAGCAGGATCACTTAGGATAGTCCACACAGGAATGCATCCAGGTGAGTTTTGAAAGTCTCCAGAGAAGGAGACTCCACAACCCCCTTAGGGAGCCTGTTCCAGTGCTCTGTCAACCTCACTGTAAAAAAGTTTTTCCTCATGTTGAGGTGAAATCTTCTATGTTCTAGTTTGAACCCATTGCTCCTTGTCTTATCACTGTGAACCACCCAAAAGAGCCTGGCCCCCTCCGCTTGACAGCCACCCCTCATATTTATAGACATTGATCAGATCCCCCTCTGTCTTCTCAAGACTAAACAGCCCCAGGGCTCTCAGTCTCTCTTCATAGGGGAGATGCTCCCCTATGCATTCTACTTTCAATACTTATGAATAGGTCATAAAGACAGTAAATGCTTGGAGAATTCTGTGTTCTCCACCTCTAGCATCAACCACCCATTTACCATTGCCTAATAGTTTTTAGAACCTTTCTAACACCAGGTTGGTTTCTTTTTTTTCTTTTTCCTTGTTGGCTAAAGGAGCTGAGTTTATTGCTAATGAGAAAAAAAAAAAAAATCAAAACCCTTGGTAGAACTGCAGATGATGTTGGATGCTATAGTCAGGAACTTCTAAATCCTCTATTTCTTCCTGGGAGCAATGCCAAAAATGCCACAGACAGCAATGTTTCCAAAGGTATTTTGGGGATTTTTTTCCCCTGTTACCATTTAAAAAGAAAAAAATACTTACTGGGATCTCAACAGTCCAAAGTTCTCCACCCATTTTACAGTTCATTTGTAAGGCAATTTTTGTGGCTACAGCCATAGCAGTCTGAGGCTTGCTTAAAGTGCGAGCAAGCACACACTGACTTGGAATAGGACAATCTGTACATAAGTATTTCTTGATAGCGTCATATTTATCCTTTCGGGAACTAGACAAAACACAAACGGCCTTTAAAGAAAAAAAAAAGTTTAAGACAGTGCATTCTCAGATTTAAGTAACAGTTGTTGTGCTTTAGTAAAAGTTTCTTATGCTCAGGAGAAATATTCAAGTGCTCACAGTGAAAGAAATACCTATAACACTTTCAGGGTCTGTTACTTCAAAGCCAAGTACAAAAGCTCTTTTCCAGAATGATATTTATAGTTAGCCTGGGGGGCGTGAACAGGAGTATGAGTAGGCATGTAGTAGATAGTCAGGAGCCAGGAGTTTTATTTCTGAGAACAAATCCCACTAGTCTTAAAACATCAATTAGATAGATTTAATGATTTGAAATCATAGATTCAAATACATACAATGTTTGTCTCAGGAGTAATACTTTGCTGTAAAGCTCTTAGATAAGCTTCTGTTCTGTCATCTACTTCAATCCTGAAAGGGAAGAGGAAAGAGAAAAAAATGTTCACAGAAAAAAACCTTAACATCTATTGAAAGTTCAGCAAAAAACATCCGTGCTCATTATGCATCAGTACTGTGTCACATGTACAGCTATTAATACATGCACAATAGTCACATATTTCGAAGATTAAGAGCAATCATCCCCAACTTAAGACTTCTGAGAACAACAAAATGTGAAGTTAAAAGCAAGCACAGATGAAGATATCTGCAATGAGAACAAAGTCAGAGAGAAAAATATGAATTCTTTCTTGTACTAAATACAGCTCCACCTGAGAAAGTTTTACTTAAATGACTGAATGTCCAACACTGATTTTGGAACGCTTTAATCCCCAGTAAAAGCTCCCACAAATAAAAGCATGAGTAAGAAAGTCAGCCACTACAGAAAAGCGAACAGCTTGCACACTGAGAGCAACCCGGTTCTACTAAAAATCTCACAGAAGTCTGTAGTGTGACATACTCTTATCTCCCCATTTAACAGCCTAAGCTTGCTAACAAGAATATCCTAATGAGTGTGTAATGATTTTTCTATCTGCTTTCTAAAGACACTTACATGGTTGCCTTTTTCATTCTGATTCCCATAGATGGTGTGACTTTAAACAGATTTTGAACTAATGTATTAGCAGTATCATAGTTCCGTCGTGTGTATACTAGCAACCAGTTATCCAGTGGCTTTGGACAGATTAAGGGAGATCCCCTGGTTTCCTTTGACCAATCAGCAAACTGAGGGTTGTAATCAAACTGTAAATAAGAGATGGTAGAGAAATTAAAATCAGCATCCCACCAACCAAAAACTGCAGCAGTTAAATTAGTCAGAAACCTCTTTAGTCTCCTAATTTATGTATCTGAAAGGGCCTGTTTGGCAAGGAAGACACTATTCAAATGCCAAGCCAGAAAAGTCTTCTGAGGTTTCTGAAAATAATTTGTAAGCAATGTAAAAGTTTGGGAGTCTCCTGTTTGGGCAAAGGCTTATGTATGATGCTTTCACTCCTAATCCTTCATTTATAAACCAACAAGTAGCATTTCCTTCCTTAAGGATTTGCTTCATCAGTGAGATCTAGATATTAGAAGTTGTTTTATTTACCACACGTCCTGATTGAATGATCTTTTCTCCTTGAACAACTCTTCCCGTAAAGGATAATAAATTAGAATCAAAGTTTAAACCCCAGTCTTGGAGTTCCTTCTGAACATTTTCATCACTGTTAAAAAAAAAAGAAAGAATATTTGATTTAAAACAAAAGACATTTGTTCTTGTTGAGAATTAAAACAGGTGAGTTTTCCAAAGTTTTATGGCAAGAAAGAAGGTTATACAAATTTTTCAAAACAAAGAAAGAAGTATAGAAGACACTAGAGTAGCATACTTTTGGATATAGTCTCTGAGTCTTCCGATTTCACGTTGCCTTTGCTCAGGTGGCAGCCGTGTATGAACAGACAAGTCTTTCATCATATTAAAATCGTTACGCATCTTCTCGGTTAATCCTGTTAACAGCAAAATCTTTTTCTGAGTAAAAGTTAGAGGACTAAGAAAAGTAAATTTGCAAGTCATGCACATTAACTATGCATGTATTGCAGACACAGAAAGTGGTGTTGGTACTTTTCAAGGTTTCAGTTGCTCCCTGTACATACATTCTGTATGGAAAAAATAAAATCTGGATTTTTGCACTTGACAGGAAATCACATAAGTTGTGCAGTTCTATTTACACTTCTAAAACAAACAAAAAAAAAAAAACAAAACAGTGCTGAGATGGACAGGTATTGCTAGTACAAAGTGAGTATATCAGAGGAAAATACGTATTTATATACCCTATAAATTTATCAATACATAACAAATCTCTCTTTTTCACCTTGAGTTTTATAACCAAAAAACTTCACAAGTTACCAGTGGGCCAATGTTGAACACCATTTGTAGGGACTATGCAACATCAAAACCTCTCAAACCTTCCAGCCTCATTTGAATATCTAATCTTTAGCTACAAAACTAGTTGACAAACTCACATTTATAAAACAAAACATTTCTGCTTAACTTGGTACGAGGCTGCTGTCAGAATACCAGTTTCAGTAGACATTATGGTTTGACAGATACTTTGATATGACGAAAATGCTGGAGTACCTGTTAGGAAGCACAGCTCCGGAATTAGAACCACAGGGCCTGGCAGACTGCTGGCCTTCCTCTTAAGCTGACTGATCAAGACAGGCTGGTTCAAGTCAGTAATTTCTTGGTTATATTGCTGCATTAGAAATACAAATTGAAAGTTAGTTCATTCATAACGAACACTCCGTTTTCTTAATAGTAATGTTCACTTCTAAAAATGAGAATTTTTCCTAAAATAAGCAAAACCAAAACAAAACAAGCAGCAACTTTTTCACATCTAATTTGAGAGGTACTGGTTTTGTCAGAAAAGGCCAGAGAAGGAAGTAGTACTCTCTCTATTGAGGACAATGAACTGCTGACATGTAAGAGACGACACAGTACTTCTGCCTCACTTCAGGCAGCATCATCCACAGTATCTAACTCAAGATTAGGATATTCATTCCACTTCAGTAACAGACAAGGCTCCTGCCCTACAGAGCAGGAGGTGTTACAAGAATTAAACAAGGAAAGTTTCTGAATTTCAACCCTCCAGCCAACCCTTCCTTGATCTGGCAAGAGCTGGTTTGTCAAGCTGTCACTGCTTTAGTTTAAAACAGAAAAGCCCCACACAACAAAAACCCCAACAAACCACAGAAAGGCAACACAAGCTGACAGTCAAACAACATACTTCACAGTTCAACTTCTTTGTAATGAGAATCAAACTTCAGAAACTATCCAAAGGAAGCATTTAAAAACAAGCAAACAAAAGAAGTAAGAGCAGAGGTAAAGAAGGCAGAGAAAATTTATCATGTCTAAACTCCATCCTGACCTAGAATGGATAATATAAATTTTGGTTCCAGTTTAATAAAGTGTCCTCTTGTTTTACAGTTGAACCTGACCGGAGAAAAATTTCCCAACGACACTGGCAGGCCTCAAAGGCAGAAAGACATACATAAAGTTTGTCCAAAAGAATCCAAAGTATCAAAGAGTAGTTTCTTCTCAGATGACTGTCGATATATTCTACTTCCAGTAAATTGTCTGCAGACTTGCTGAGGGTACACTCTGGCCCATCATCCAGATCATTAAGATGTTAAACGGGACGGGACCCAGTACAGACCCCTGAGGTTCATTGCTTTTTACTGGAGTCCAGTCACCAATGGACTACTCACACTCTCTGCGTTACTTAAGGCTCTCAGTTACAGTATCCATTAAAAATAAGATTCTGTTAATGACAACCAACTATGCATTACAAATCCATGCATCGTAAGTCAACATCTAACAATGCTGTAACACTTCAAGCTAAAGCATAATGCACACACAAGCACTACGTTTCCGTACCCTCTTGTAGTAGTCCACAAAGCTGATCTCAGAACCATCTGCTTTTCTAAAGGTACACTTTGGATTGCCATCCCAGTCAATGTCATCAATCCTGTAGGTTTTGTTGTTGTACCTAAATAAACAATTTAATAGGTTAATAACCTTAACTTAAATAGAGAAGAAATAGAACTGCAGAATGAAAATGTTCTATTAGCAACAGCAAATTCAAGTTTTCAGTTGTAATATGCTGTCAATTCTATTAAAGGCTAAACTGTAATAACACTGTTTTTCTAAGTGTTGTCCCCTTGATTAATTTGCTAGCTTGACAAAGATACCATTTTCGTGCTTTACGTTTTATTGTATACTTCAAGACATGGAACTTCCAAAGAAAACTAAACAGATCTCTAAAGAAGAGTCCAAAAATACTTACTTTGTAAGAACAATTAAACCTATCAGCTCTTTAGCACAGGCATCTCTAAATCTTTGCTCTTCAACCTGGCAATACAGACTGTACATAAAATCCAACACAGTTTCACTGCGAAGAACCTTATAGCTGACATCTGCACATAACATAATGTTTTCTTCATATTGAAGGATAGAGCTTGTGAAGCCTGGCCAAACTATCAATCTGTCAAAAGAGAACAAAGTCTTAACATGCTTTAAGGCATCTCATTTCTCACCTTCAGTTTATCAGACATCAGAAATCAGTCAAGACACAAAGAAACCATTATTCAAGTATAAACAAGCTCCTAAAAATCTAACAAAATTAAAAACTCAAAATTACTAACTCATCCAACAGGCTTAAGCCTAGCCAGAACCATTATGCACATTGTACAGGACCCCAGCAGGGACTGGGACACTACATGAGACTCAGCAATACCAGCGTTCCACAACTATTGGTGGGGTATGGCTGGTTATCGATTTTCATGGCAGATTAGATGGACTTCAGAATGAAGGCTGGATACTCTTGAGCTTTAGAATTAAAGTATTCAGAGATTGCAGCCTTGCAGACACTTCAGCAATGTTTCTGACATTGGGGTAAAATATAACAGCAGAACAGAGACTGGTATTGAGATCTTACACATAGAAGAAATAAAGTTAGGAGAATGAGGTCTCATGCTTCCCAGCACACCAGCTTTTAAGTCCCTGGTTTTATTATAAGATAAGCCATCAGAGCGTTTACAAAATACCATCCTTTCTCCCTGTAGCCCCTCTAATCTTGAGTATCCTTTTTGCCAAACCTGTGATTAGGGATGGTGATTGGGTCATTGGGGTTGTAATAATTGCGTCCAATCTGCTGCAAATTCAACATCTTCAGAATCCTAGAAGTTGAAACGTGGATATCATTTACCATTACGATTCAGTTTATCAAACTACGCCTGGTCCCATTCCCCTGCACAACCTCAATTTTTTGTTCGTTTGACTAGATGAAACAGGTACGAACATAAACTTTTCATTAAACTCCATTTAGAAAGGCCACAGACACTTAATAATGACAACTGATGGTTAAGCCTGCATACAACCCAAACCTTCACCAAACAGCTGAAGGTAGTATAAAACAGGCTGTGTTTCAAATGAACCAGGTAGTCCAGGTACCAAGGTTAAGTGGAAAGACTACAGCAAAAAAAAGTAATTTCCCAGTTCAAGGTCTGGACTGCTATTTGCTTTAAGAGGCAAATCCACAGACACAAAAGGAGAGCAGAGTAGTTAGGAGTCACTGCCTTCAAGTCAGCACTCCCAGTACGCATCTGCTTGCCAAGGAAAAAGATATAAACTAATTTCACACCGTCTGCCAGAAACATTCATGTAATTGCACATTAAAACACTGAGCACAGAGTAATAGTAGCTAGATAAGCTTAAAAGTTTACATGTGTACTATGATTTTGTAGTCCATTCTTTGGAAAGGAAAAGTTTGAGAGAGATTTTTAAATTACTTCTTATGAAGAAATAAATTGAACAGCAAACCTTCTAAAAATGATGTTGTAAAACTGTAGACATGTAGGTGAAGAAGGTGGCAACTCATTAGTCAACGTGATTGTTATCTTCACATTATCTCCATTTCGAGTCCTACTAACCACTTGAGTAACCTGTGAAAGTCAAGCTAGGTTAGTAAGACAAGAGGTAAGCAGGGCAGTATCTGGATTTTGCTCCACTAATATTGAATAGGGATTGTATATTAAGATTCTAATTAATAATTCAAGGCTGCTGAAGCAGGCAGTTTATTTCCTACAACTGTAAGCTATGACCTAAAATGCTGTGTTCAGTTGGATGAAGATGACTAATGGAATAGAGTGGAGGCTATCCCCAAAGCAACTGAATTAAAAATGAAGACAGGGAGAACACTTACCAATTACCATCACAGGAGAAAGAGACTCAAAGAAATAAACTTAATGTATTGCTAATTAATATATATTGAATTACTAATTCAGCTACTAGGAGGCAAAATGACAAACATTAAATCAGTGAAAACATCTTCCTCCTCTCCTCTTTTCCAGGCTCAAATTCACTATGGACTCCTCCACCCCCATCACTGGTTACACTCAGTCCCTTTAGTGACACAATTAGTGGCACAAGGCAAGGGGGAGCAAGAGTCACTATCAGTTCACAGAATTTTCCTGCTGCTGTTCCTTTCTTCTCAGATTTTTGGTCCACTTTGGCATTCCTCTATCCCTACCCCCTGCCACCTTTTTAAACACACAGAAGTGCTATCAACTTTTCTGATCAGCTTTGATCTGTGGCGGGTCTGTTGTGAAGCCAGCTAAAACAGCTATGTACAGCACAGAGCAGCTTCCAACTTCTTCCCATAGGTGCCACCCCAGGTCTACCTCCACCTCCAAATCCTTGTCACATATACCAAATACATCCACCCTCTCAATTAAGTTGGATGCTAAAATACAGAAGTTACGAAAACACAAGGAGAAAGAAAACTAAAGGAAAATTACTGTCTTTACTATCCAGTTCTGTGCAGAGGATTATTCTTGTCTGCAGAACCTAAGCATTAGAACCAAAAGTTTATTACCAAGTTTCTCTACAGAAGGAAATCAATTTACACTACTGCATTCAATCTGACTAAATGTTGCTTGTGGGACATCGGTTTTCTAACTTCATTCAGATGAGTAAGAAACAAGAAACATCATAACACACAAGACAAAATAAAAAACAAAATAGCATGCTGGTATCACACCTTATTGTTTAGTTTTCTTGGCAAGAATAATATTGATCCATCAAACGCATGCGTCTTTCCAATTAACTTTTCATGCTGAAAAAGCAAAGCTGATCGAAGGCGGCGTGCTTCCATCTCGGGATTGTAGCCAACATGGTACTGATATAAAGCCCACTGTGGTCGAGACATCAGACGAAAGTAATTTGTAACCAGTTTTATCACACTACCTGAAGTGCCTAAAATGAGAGGCAAACACCTTAGTAGTCAGGAAGCTGTTTATAGCAATTCAACAGCTTTAAGAAGTTTACAAAAACTAAGCCATTAAGACAAAGATTGAGATCAGCTGTGCTGTGAAATTGTTCCAGCTCAGTCAGCTATAGGAAATGCTCATGCAGGCACAGAGTTAGTATAGACGCTCACTCACTCACTCCAGGTTTTTATCATTCCCTCAGTACTCAGAAAAATTCTGACATCAAATGAGGTAAGCAGTCTTAAAGGATTAGTACCAGGTACTACAAAACTGAATTTCCACCCA
Source organism: Indicator indicator (assembly GCF_027791375.1). NCBI lineage: Eukaryota > Metazoa > Chordata > Aves > Piciformes > Indicatoridae > Indicator > Indicator indicator. Next base: position 5,991,765 of record NC_072035.1, read on the forward strand.
AACATTAACTTACTTTGTGGATAAGTTAACTTTTCTTTACATTAATCATAAGCATACAAACGAAACCAGAGAGATACGCACACTCCCATTCATATGTGACAAGATGACATTTATTTTGGTATTTCAAGATTTTTTCCAACAACTAAAACAAAAAAAAACCCAGAACAGTAAGCACTATCACCACATTAAAGTATTTCTACCCCTTTTTTCATGTCTAGTTTCAATCTCTTTTAGACTTAAAGACGCAAGCCTAACGCATTTCAGGTTAACTGTGCATTATCCATGTTCATATGGTTTTCATTATCCCTTTTTCCCTATCAGAAATACACCACCTCAGATGAAAACTAATAAATCCTACCATATACAAATCATGTCTACTACACTAGAAAACATTTCATAGGTATGGTTCCATCTCAAGGAAGGCAGCATTTTATTTAAACTAAAGGCTTTCTTCAGAAGAGGCCTCAAATTCCACTACCAGATCTTTAAAAATTCAGCTAGGTGTTACAAACTGGAACATCTAGAAGCAAACCTAGAATCCTGCTTGAAGAAGCGGACATCAGGAACATCACTTAGGTCTAAACTGCTGCAATTTAAAATGCTACATAACGTCTGTCTCAAGCACTTTGCTATCAGACATGTCATCTTTACTGCTCCTCTTCACATACCAAGAGCAAACTGTATCTTTTTCTAGTACACCACAAAAGACTTTTTTTATTTGCCTCTCTAGGGAATACTACAAATGGAAACAATGCAACTTGCTTGTATGTGTACAGTCTCATCTGAACATACCAGTTTTTGATTCTTGCACGTGTTCAATGGCTTGCCGAGTATTTACCCCGAGGTCATGGAAATCTCTGCGACGTCCACCCCTATCTGCTAAAGACAATTCCTGAAATCCTGCAGAAATCTGTAACCCTATTGTTTTAAAATATGAAAAGGATGAGTTACAATTAAGTCTTATATACAAATAAGATCCAAATACAATTCAAACTAGAAAGTAATGTATGTACAAAAGTAAGAGAAACCATGAAATGTTAGGATTCAGCTTTTGCTATCTACTAGTGTTCAGGTAAGACATTAACTTCCCGAGATGTACAGACCGTTAACTACTAAGATGACAGACAGCTCATTAGCCAGATGAAAGAGATGTCAACCCTTCGAATCAATAATCTCTTCTGTAAATGCAAGGACAGATTTTTCCTTTCAGCTCCAGCTGACACAAAAATGTTTAAATACACTGTGATGTGAAATAGGTAAGAAAGCTTAGCTTCCTTATTAAGATTTAAGAAAAATAATGAAGTATCAGTATGACATTTACCATTGGTATTCATGCATTTAATTGTGACAACTACTCTCCAAATTATTGTTTTGAACTGCTTTGATAAAGGAAATAGTACAGAAGGAGCAGAATACACCTAAATTAATTTCAAAACTCCTGCACCTTAGAATGACAATGCTAAGACAACAAGTATATAGAATGGACTTTTCCAAATCTTAGTAATAAATAGTAATAAATCTCATTTTGAAAAGAAAAATTAGAAATACAGTCTAAAGAATGTCTTAATTGCATTCTCTTGAAACATTTGCTCTTACGGGCAATGAACTTTTTCACCCTTTCTGACCTTCAGGTCTTTTCTCCTTCTGGTCTTGCGGAACATTCTGAACACGCCTCCGTCGTCCATAGCCAGCAGGTTCCTCTGCTACTGCTGGAGGAGCACGTGGCTGCTGAGGTAGGAGTAGCTGACTTGGCAAAGTCTGCTGAGCCTGTAATAGTTAGGATCAACTTTTTCTACATCAGCTGAAGAAAGAGCATACTTCCAAGAGTACAGCAAAACAGAATCACAGCATCAACCAGGTTGGAAAAGACCTCAGAGATCACCAAGTCCAACCTATTACCTAATACCTAACACTTCCTAACAACTAAACCATGGCTTCAAGTGCCACACCCAATCTTTTTTTGAACACCTCCAGGGATGGTGACTCCACCACCTCCCTGGGCAGCCCATTCCACTGGCCAATTACTCTTTCTGTGAAGAACGTTCTCCTCACCTCAAGCTTAAACTTCCCCTGGCACAGCTTGAGACTGTGTCTTTCTGTTCTGTCACTGGTTGCCTGGGAGAAGAGACCAACCGCCACCTGTCTACAACCTTTCAGGTAGTTGTAGAGAGCAATAAGGTCTCCTTTGAGCCTCCTGTTCTCCAGGCTAAACAACCCCAGCTCCCCCAACCTCTCCTCATAGGGCTTGTTCTTGAGACCTCTCACCAGCCTTGTTGCCCTTCTCTGGACACGTTCAAGTATCTCAAAGTCACTAACCGAGGATAGAATATTCACTCAAGTGTAAGAACTATCTAAGTCTAATTTTTTTTTCCTGTATCAAGTAGCAGGGTTCTTATTCTGTGTTTCTGTACTTGTTTGTATGCACACAAAAATTTCCTTAATAAAAAGGAATTAATATGACTATGAACCTGATATAATATACACATGCATACATATCAGCAAACTTATTAAAATGGGAAGTAGCTGAGCTATGATGTTTCAAAATCCAGCTGTGCTCATTAAACAGCCAACTTACAGTCGAAGCCCCAACAGCTGGAAGAGTGGTCTCTTGTGCTGGAGGTCTTCCTCTTGCTCTGGCTCTAGCTCTTCCTGTCATCTTGTAAGACAAACCATCTACAGCATTAGTGCTCAATCTGCTTCTTCCCTCATCCTTACCACAATAAATAATACGTTTAATTTCACTGGTTCAGTGAAATACACTACCCTCTGCAAAAGTCCCTGCTCCTGGATCTCCACACTAACCCAGCCACAGCAAGTAGTGTGGAGAATTTACAACTTCTTATAGTCAAGTTTGAACTGCCTAGCACAGCCCACCACAAACTCTGAAAGCTGTGATGAAAGTCAGCTATACTGGAGAGCACTGCAGATCTGCAACCTCAGCTGAGTGTAACTCAGGGCCTACTAATGTTGCGTTCAAGTTCAACCTCCATCCAGCCCAATCGGTTACATCGCTCTAGGAGCAGCACGCACTTCCCTCAAAGTACCCAGCCGCCTTCATGCACGGCCAGCTTCCCAAAGACGCAAACTGGCTTCAAAGACTTTACGAACCCCACCCTACCTCCATCCACCAACTCTTCCCTTCCATGTGCGCTTGGCCCCAACCGCTTCGCCCACCTCGAGCATTTTGCAAGGACAAAAAGCCACCTACGGCGCCGTGTACCCCCCCGCCCTCTACCGCCAACCATGGCCCTCGGTGTTACCTCAGCCTGCCCCCACGCCGCAAAAGGGGATTCTGCTCCCTCTCCAGCGATACCCTACGGGCCGTCCTCTTCTCGACGGCACACGGCTGTCTTCTTGCTAAGGTCAACGGACGTCGGTGCCCACAGACCGCTCGCCCGGGTAGGGGCACACACTCCCCAGCAACTCCCAGCAATTCCCAGCAACTCCCAGCTTCCCTTCCACCTTTCCGGCGCAGTTCTCAAGTAGCACGCGCCGGCACCTCAAGGCGGGAATGAACGTTCTCCTCTGATTGGCTCCCGAGTCCCGACCGCAGCCAAAGGGCGCACCTGGGCGCGGCGGAGGGAGCCGAAGGCGGTTAAGCAGCGGGTGCGGTTTATTTGTTTACGCGCGGATAGGGTTGTCAGCGCTTCCCGCTTGCCCCTTCGGACGGCAAAAAAGAAGTGCTGTTCCGGGCTCCACCTGGTGATACTGATGCCCTGTTTTCCACAGGGTGCGGCTCGGGAAGTTCCCCCCGGGAACCTCCCCTCAGCTCTGGGCAATCTGTGGCCGGGAGGGAGCTCGGTGCCCTGGCACAGGCGGGACCCTCGGGCCGTGCCATGTGGCCTTCTTCAGCCGTTCGTGCCCTCGGTGTGGCTTCGGCGGGCCAAACCGGGCTGTCACCTTTGTGAGAGGAGAATTTTCCCTCTAAAAGTTATCTCCTCGTCATTCCGCTTCTTGCTTGGAAAAAAAAAATGTTAAGTTCACCAGAAGGTGGAGCACTAAAACAGGGAATAAAACTCTGAAGTTAAGTGAAGGACTGCATTTGTCGGCAACGTTCACAGTGATGCCGGTCAAATTACTTGCTCTTTTCCATCCCAAAATGCAGAACACATTGTTGGCAATGGACACTGTGCTGAGCATGGAAGCTGTCAGCAGAAGTGACTGACACAATCTGCTGAAGCAGCATCAGTTGGAAGCACATGAGCAGCTTTGCAATACGTTCTTCAGCAGACTAGCAATCAAATAGAAGTTTAAAAAGCATCTCCTGCCAAGTATCAAGGCTGATTCAATTGCTATGGTTGTAAGGGAGAATCATAACTTGTATTTCAGATGCTTCACAAGAGAACTAGCAAATCTTATCACTTGCAAGTTATCAGCCTCAAGTGGGAATGGACTCCAGCAAGCTTTTCCATGCTTCTGTGGAAAGACAGGATGTCCAGACAGCACCAAGACACAACTGCACGTTTCTGTTGGCTTGAAGTATGCCTTTCCTTAAAGATTAGATGGCTGTGATGCATCTGGACTCACTGACTTCAAGGGACAGGAGATAACATTATCTAGTTAAAACTTTACTTTGATAAAAACCCAGTCTGATCTCATGAGGGCACTTAAAATTTTTCAGGTACCTGAAGTGAATAGAGGACAAGCTTCCTTTTGCAATGTTCTCTGTTATTTCAGGTAGAAATGGGAAGTGGGTCACACTGTTATCATTAATACTTAAATAATACAAATATCTCTTTTTGTTTGATTTAGATTGTCAGTTTGTCCCTAAAGCCAGTTTTGTTGTGCTCATTGATGTCAGTGTAGTAACCCACTTGGGAAGGCAGGTTCTCTTTTACAAGTTAAAAAGAAGAGCTTTCAAATTATGAAAGTGTGGATGTTACTGCTTGAAAACAGCTGAAGTACTTTTAGCATGTGATTTTTGTTATTCACATATAAATCTGGATAAATATTAACAAACTCAATGCATATGCTTAGATGGGGAATGTTCAGTGCTTTTAAGAGCACGGATTACTGCTTGCCATGGGGTCTTCAACCACAGTGGCAACTTTTATTGCTTTGTAGCCTGCAGAACTTTCCAGTGGGTCAGAGGGTTAAAGCTGCAGAAACACAATATGCAGATTTTCTTGTCTCAGCAGTACTTAAACATAATTTAAAGATCTTGTCAAAGCAGTTTGCATTACGTAAATCGTGAGAAAGCAGAATGTTATAAATGGTTATGTTTAATCACATAAAATATCTTAATGTTTATATTTTTAATGCTAGATTCCTTACATTTCCCTGCAGAACTTCATTATCTCTAGATGGAAGTGGTTAAAACTATGTAATCAATCTGGCTACCTACAGCAATTCCTTAGAAAATGAAAATAAACATCAACAATAAGCACCTTCATTTTTATACCTGGGTTGTCAGACAGTTAATTAGTACTTAATGAAAGATAGTTCCAATTTGGTTTTCACAGTCTTTCAGACTTTCTTTTTTTTTTAACAGTTCAAGCCCAGTTAAAACTGTGACTCTGCAGGTAAGCTTAATGAATTTCCAGTCAGAGGCAATGTGAAATGGCAAAGCACCAATTGCAACAGGTGCATCTTGTCCTTCATCCTGGCTAGTTTCTCAGAAACACTAAGAAAATAAATGGTAACTATTAGCATTTTTCTTTTTTTTTTTTTTTCTGTGTTGCCAAAAAAGCTCTCAATGCTGGACTTCAACACTTCAAAATATCACATATGAAGTAATTTTTTCACAGCTACTTGGCTTGTGCTTTGCTTTGATGTTTGTTTTACCCATGATGCAATTGGCTTTGCCTTCTGTCTCCTGTTGCTACAATAAGCCATTTCCCATACATGTCATCTCCAAGGGGGAAAGGACTGCATGGAAACAGAACAAAGAAAACAGAACAAAAGAAAATCAGGGATTTTTCCAAAGGCGCATTTGATGTACAAGTATAAACAGGAAAAAGATGCCTGAGGAGGTAGGAGCCAGGAACTGTACTAGCAGACAGCTGTTAACTCTTGTAGTTAGCAGCACTTTGGGATTTTGAATGATAAATAAATAAATAAATCCAGTGCACATAGTGAAGAAAGTGCTCACTTCAGTGCCTTTAGTGTACTGTTTAAGTGTACTGCAAACTCCTAGCAATGTAAGCTGAACTCTTACCTCTGTGCCTTTCTTGCAACACTGGGTCCAGGTATTAATAGCTGTTTTGGTTCTAGCTCCAGAAAAGGGAAAACCTGAAGATACCAGAATAGGAAGCATTGTCAAGATGAAGGCAAGAAAATATAAGAGATGCTTCACAATGAAGCTCAGCAATTCATACATGTGGCTAGATTTTAAAAAGTCCAACATGTTGCTTCTGAATCTTATTAAATATTTGTTTAAAAAATTCAAGTGGGAGTTGCTCAAAAATAAACTAAAATTCAAGTTCCTGTGGTAGGTATTAAGTATTCAGGAATCTGGACCACAGTGGGTTTACATTCTTAATTAGTTTTTTTCTGAAGTAAGGGAAGCAAGGTTTTAAAGACCGACTTACTATCCAAAAGAATATCTCCTGAGTTTACACTCTTGCTTCTTCCCAATGCAAGTTTTTAATGTCACATTTAATTTACTGTAAGTATGCTTGGGATAGAGGAACTGATCTGCCTACACTGTGGAGCCTGGTTTACATACTACCTTGGACAGAAAACAGGGAAACTGATATTTACATACCAAAACAGAAAGCAAGAGGCAGGTTATGGGAAAAAAAAATGCTACTAAGGAGATAATATCCAACTCACTGCAAAACAAAATTAACTTAAGCATTTCTCTTAGGAAGAGGGAAAATGTATTTTTCACTTTTGTATTTCCTCTGCTGCTCGCTAGTCTGTTTTTTTCATCCCTAATTTCTGTTTTTCCTTCAGATCCTTACATCTTTTGTTTGAGCCCTTTTTCTTTGTAACTTCTCTTGAAACACTGCTCGCTCTAGTCATAGTCTCTGTGTAGGACTCTTCTGTTCCCCTTGACAGCGATGTGTTTTGTTCCAACAGAAGCAAACTGTTTTTCCGTTTCATGTGTTCCCTGTTTACTGGGGTATCTAATCACTGCAGTTATCACCACAGCTCATTCCAAGCCCTGTTTTGTCAGACTGTGCCCTAAGCCCTCTTTTCCTGAAGAGAAAAAGGCCTCTTGTTTACAAACCATCACATCCCTGTCAAAATTTCCTGTGCTCTATCAACTTAACTGTTAATTTCTGCCCATTGCAAATCCACATCAGTCCTAGCTGACATTTAATTTGCATCCCAATCCTGGGCAAAGTGAGGAAGAAGTGATTTAACATAAGTTGTCAATAAATAGCCATATTAAATGGAGAGGTCACATTAAACAGACAGGAACAAAGCCTCCAGACGTTAATACTATAATTAGATTTGTAAAGTGTATTTTATAAATAAGTGTGAAATTCTGTAAGATGTTGTCTTATCCTTTATTATCTACAATTCTTAACTAATTAAAAGAAGATGGAGAAATATTTTATAGAGTGTATTTTAAAAGAGCTGAAACAGTATTTTGATTCAAGTATTATATAGTAAAATATTGTATTATTCCAAAAAGCAATGGGACATATTTCAGGAGAGAAAAATAGCAAGAATCCTCCAGTTTTGATAGATGGATTTCAGCTCGTTTAGAAACCCTGTTTGATCTAATTGTCTTTTTATTGCTCTGAACATTCCTGAATTATGCAGAGAATTTGGGTTATGTGATTTAATGTTGGATTAAAAAATGTCACAGCTTAACTTTCTTCAAAATAGTGTAGAACTTTGTTCGCAGTCAACGAAGTTCATTATTTTTTTGTTCAAAGCCCAGCTGCAGGCCTGGAGCATTTCTCATAAATATCAGGAAGTACCCGAAGCCACAGTCAGGATTAAAGAGTTGATCTGAACCTTAGATCTCAGCTTTAAAGCTGTAATGTACAGTGAATTTGGTTTCATGGTAAAGGAAATGGTAATTGCTGAAGTATGTTTTCTTAAGTTGCAAAATCATTTTTGAAATGTTTTCACTGAAACTTCTGTCAGCACTGTGCATGAGAATGAGGGGACTTGCAGCACAGCATTTATGCACTGAATTTGTGTATTGATGTCACTGGCTACTCCTTTGTGCACAATATCAGATCCACAGTCACAGTCCAGAGGACTAAGCAAGTGAATTAACAATTTTAGTAAACTAGTGCAATATTTTTTTCTGAGATCTGAATTGAGTTCTTGGTTATCTGTCAAATACACTCTCATGAGAACCAAGAACATCTCCAAGTAATATCATTAATTGCTACAGTGCAGGGTAAATTCCTCAGGATAGTAGTAAGGTATTAGAAAAAGCACTTTTGCTCCTGGCTCCCTACAGATAGAGTCTGGTCCACAGGGCTGAAAGGAGTGGAAGAGCACAACTAAATACTAAACACGTTTCTACATGTCTTCTACACCTGAGTAGCTTCATCAACCAAACCACACACCCTGTACTCTGTTTCCAGAGCACTTTATTGCATGAAGGCAACTACCCTTATTGTATTTACAAGGAAAATAAAATATGAACATTTGGTGCTCCCTGACCTTTTTCAAAGGATGTTGCATTTAAACATGTACTTCTTCCCTCAAGTGGCAGTATTTACTCATATTCTGCTGCTTCAAACACGTAAGTGGTCCATGTCATTCTTAGGACTGACTGCTATACTCTTGAAAACTTGGCTTTCTAAGGTATTTATGTAGCAAGTACAGAAAGTATCCTTCAGATAGCACTTGCACAGATAGGCAGTGTGGCCAAAAGTATTATTATCTGCAGTCTTCACAGAAGTTTCAGTGAATCTGTCACAAGCTATATAGCCTATAAAGGCAACAGGCCTTGTGAATTTAGTGTTGCAATGCTATCTAAACATGGATGAACATGGAAGTCTCTATTGACCCACCCACCCTCAGTTCTGTGGAATTCCATACAGACAGATGCTTTAAGATCCTGGCCAGCAGTTGCAGACTTTCTTCAAGGATTCATAGTTTTCAGAAACTTTGATGGATTCTGTTAAAGACATTAATAAGAGTTCCTCTTTTTCTCCTACATTTGATTGTCAAGAACTGTAGTCACTTTTGTCATCTTGTATTGCACCCTCTTTTATGACAAGATGAATTTTTCAGTGGTGTCAACACTTAACTTTTGACTCCAGATGCAGTCTAGTGAGTACCTTGGAAATTAAATGCATTGTTCCATGTTTAAGCTTGTCATTTTAAATTATTGAACACCATAATAATGAAGTCTTAATCTCAGCTTTAAACCTTTCCCTTAAATCTTATTTTAGTATCTATCATTCAGAATTAATCAATCACGATGATCTGAAATATAAGACAATAACTTAAAATTAATAGGGCTCAGTCTCTGCTGCTACATATTTAAAGGAAGCACATTTGTCATGATGGAAAGATATTTCTTCTGCATGCAAAATGAATTTAAAGCGAGTGCCACATAATAAAGTGATACAAAAACTGCATGAGAAAAAAAATGAGTGCATTGTTTTATTATGAAATGTTTCAGCCTAGACCTTCCTCTCAGGGCACATGAGTGAGGCATTATGCTAAAGCAAACCTGTTATGAAGCTGGGAGCACAAGGTATCAAAACATTAACAGAGGCTGCACTGGTGTGCTGATCCCTCCCTGATTTCCTTGGTTGTGGCTGTGTGGTGATTAGGTCATTCCAAAGTATGGCTGTGACCTCAGATACCAAAGATGTATTGCAGTTCAAGATCCTAATACGTTTCTTGCTACTTACTAGATCGCTAGTCTGGTTTTCATAGTAGTTCAGTTGATTATTTGCGTGCCTGAATTACTGACATAGGTGTCAGTAACAGGAGAACTAGCAGAAGTTATCTGGACTCTGATGGGAATCAACTCTCCCAGTTAAAGTCATTTTGATTTAGACAGTATGAGCAAATAATTTTCCTTTTCCTTACCTTAATAGTTGTGTCATTTTGGTAACCAAGAGCAGGCTGGGCTTCACTTAGTGAGAATGACAGGTTTCTGCAGAGCTCCTAATTTATTCTAAGCACTCCAGAAATAAACACATGGATTTTAATTACCTAAATCACCTACATTCCATTGAGGTACAGGGAAGAACAGACTGTGTGCTTACAGTGTGTGGCATAGAACATGAATACCAAACTGATACTGAAATCTCTGCTTATTCTTGAAGGTACCTATTTTCATATGTACTGAACTTTTTGGTTATAGACTTCCTGAGGCACTCAAAATTATTTTTTACTGTCTTGACAAAACTGATTGGGTTCTTTATGCCAAAGAGACAGGAGAAAAGTCACTCCAAGTTAGATCCAAGTTAGGTGCATGCAGTCTGTGGTCTACATCCATGACAATACAGGCAACATACTGAAAAAGCCATAAGAGAGAGTAACCAGGAATGAGCAGCAGCCAGGAATAAACAGTACAGTCAAAACATTTACCTACTGACATGCTAATTTCTGTGTGCTCTCAAATTCAGCTTGCCCAAAAGATATTTGGGCTACATGAATTATTCCCATAGAGGCAGCTTAATCTCAACCATTCTACATCTTGGACATCTTTTGAGCATGCAATGGCTCATTTGCATGGATTACCTGTGAACTGAATGCACAGTATGTCCAATCAAGAAATGAGAAAGCAAGAGAGAAGAGGGACCACAAGCATCAGCTCTGCCTTTGAAAAACCTACATGACCTGTATGGATGGACACTACTGTTTGAAGACAGCGCTGTTTCTATTTTAGCTATAAACTGCTTGAAGTGAATTTTTTCAGTGATAGAAGAATTATACAGTCTCTGAATAGGCAGGACTGTCTCTGAGATGCTCTGGGATGCTCTGTAACCACTTCTGAAGGGTGTTGGGAATGTACAAATCCCTGCCTGCCAGCTCGCAGTGAGAACACAGACAGTGTTTTGCTATGTGTAATGTACACACAGACAGGCAATAGTCTGTTCCCAAAAATGTAGGTCAGAAATGCCCACTACATTCAGGCTTCTGTCAAGGGAAACAAAACCCCATCCAGAACACAGAAAGATGTTTTGAAAACAGGTTCTCTTTCACATGGTTTTATTCTGTTTTTCTCATTCTCAAACATACAGTTAACTCCTCCCTGACACTGTGATATGGAAAGGAGTCTGGCAGGTGCCATGAAAACATAGTGAAATCTTCCAGCCTCCCACTAAGATAAAAAGCCCCAACTTCCAACCCTTAGAAGTCATTAAGTACATTTTAAAAGCAGTTATTTTTTCAGAAGGACACTTCCCCTCCCCCCCCCCCCCCCTTAAACTTTAAGACTTTAATGGTTCCTTCCAAATCCAGGTTTATGGTCTTATAGTCACAAACAGAACATCTGGTTATACAGAGCAAGAAATACAAATGAGTGCCAGTACCAAAAATATAAAAACCTCTGAACCATTTATATTTATTCTGTACTGCTAGTGGCAGAGAGTAAAGGACAGAACAGTGATTCTGCAAGACTGAGCAGTGTTAATTTGAAATGAACTGCAAAACTAAGTTTTAGGATTTAATCCTTTATGATTAATGAAGAAAAATTAAGGCTGAATCCTACTTTATGTAATTTTACATATTCCTGGCCCAGTCAGTGAATGTCATGAGTGCATTTGCCTCTACTTCAGCCAAAGAGGCCTGTGACACTAAACTAGTGTCCTTGTGACAGCTTCCTAATCAAACCCAGCTTTTGCACAATTATTTTTAGCCTATGGTTTACTTATTTCTGTCTGACTTACTTTTCTGATAGGTACTGAGAAGAAAAGTTATTTTAAGTAAAATTTGTGCAGGGAAGGATGCTTTTCCTGAAACCAAGATGACCAATCTTGCCCTGGATCCCTCAGCAATATCCCTCAAGTTAAAATAAAAAAACAAATCTTGTTTCTTACCCGGTCTCCATTAACTGCTCTGGTTGCATTCAGGACTTGCCTCCTGCAGATTGCTCTACACAGTTAGACTGTGTTATTTCATAATTGTCACTACTAACCTTTTAATTTCCACAGATTTTCATCTCTAACTATCTTAATTAGGCAGAAATAATGAACTAGTGAATCCACTTGATAGCACCTCCTGAACTAAATATAAGATGGATGATGCTAAAACTGCTCACTCCATGTATTTCAGATAGGAATTGTGAGCTAAATCTCACTGCTACTGTTCAGGGAAGTAAAAAAAAAAAAAAAAACAAATATATATATATATATACACACACAAAGATTCACTTCCATTTATCCTTGCCCCTTGCTTTTCTTTTTACTCTTCTTTTCACTGGAGGGATTGCATGGACCACTGCTTTTGGAACCTAGATGCTACCTAGATAATTAAAACTCCAGTTATTTTTTTTCCTATAAAGCTGTTTAGTGGACTCATTATGATGGCTGTATTGATATTGCCTGACAATCTGTTTTACATAGCCTAAACAGATGCTAATTCTTTATTTAATTAAGAAGATATATAGAATAAGGCAGATGCAATGGTTTATTGTAACAAAGGCTCTGCCCAGTGTTTTTGCAAGCAGACAAAAAAAAAAAAAAAAGACATGTCACATTTCAGCCAAATAAAAAAAATGCAAGTAGGGCATTAGTCCAACGCTTTTGTATTGTGCATTTCAAAGTTTACACCCAGTGGGTGGGGCAAAAATAAATCAAGGCCTCCTATGGTGAAAATGTATTTGGGATTCAAGCATCTAGAATCTGACCCTATCTTCTGCTCCCTGAGACTGTCAGCTGCTTCAGGGGTCATCTGATATATACCTCCTTGTTTCACTTCTGAGAATTTTTAGCTTGGAGTGTGTTTGAAAACACTTCAGAAAAAGGGTGGAAAACACAGAGTGCCTTCTTTGAAATACACTCCTTTGTTAAATTCCTTTCTCAAGGGTAAAGAGACTCTCAAACACCTGAGGGCAACAAATGACTCTATTCAACCCTCTCACAAATGACCTAATAAACTCCCAAAGGGTTACAATAGCATATTTGTCATCATTTCTTGTCAGCTATTTATAGCACCAATGTAAATTGAAGCAAAACAATAAATACTTGAGTTATTTTCTTTATTTTGAAGATTCTTTAAAGCCCAAATGGTGCTTTACAATTTCTAAACCCCAATAATGAATTTTGTAATTGAGTTTAAATAATTCTCACACATTTTTATGTTATACTAAACAAAGTTTGCATCTACCTACATGCAAAGCATCTCTCACCATTTCACTCTCTTCCCTTGGAATATTTGCAGACAATGACTTTATAAAATTCTGGTTTAATTAACTTTTAAAATGCTGTATGCCTGATGGGCCATGTTACAAATGATCCTGCTGAACAGATCATGTGAGATCTTCTGTGACTTCTGTGAGAAGGTTTGATGATCAATATGGTAGTAAAGATCCTGATCTCAGTAACAGTAATTTGAAGGTGCAATTACTCCACCGTATTTAAAATCTGGTTTTGGACTAATTCTGGTCTGTGTTGCTACCCATTACATTGCTCTTGCCTGTATCAAAACAAGAGGTACTACCAGATATATTTCCTATTACATTTGCTATTATAATATTATACTTAGTATTATCCTATGTATTATATATCCCATGAAGCAGGCAATGTACTTAGGTACATGGCATCACTGACTTGAATTGAGTTGGGCAGATGCCTGTTAAATCAGACTAACAGAAACGGCTTTACCACTATCACCAATGCTTTGTGAGCCATTCTGCTGCAGTATCACCCAACAGAATAGAATGACTGAGGGCTCATTTAGTTTTCTTTTGGTGTTTCTTTAATTGCAGGATATTTGCCCAAATCAATTCAAGTCAGTGGAGCTGTGCCAATTTGCACTAACCTGTTGAAGTGGCCCTAAGAAATCTAGCCCAGTAGTGTATTCTCTGGGTTCTCTCGAGTGTTTGATGTGGAGTGCATCATTTGTAATGCAGCACGGGATGTAAAACATGTCTTTCCATCTCTTGCAACATCTGCAATATCCTTTGACTTATCAGCTTCATTGTCATCCCCACCTCCTTCAGATATTTCTTTTGATGTCTGTGATGAAAACCCTCGTCTCCTGGCTGCAGGAGTCAAGCATCTTGGTTACTAGTTTCACTGGTCCATATACATATGCATATATGTATATAGATATCTATGTATGTATTTAAATTTTTGTAGTTATTACAGGGATTTCTCCTGGGAAAAAGAAGAAAGAGGCAGAATTCTCATGAGGCAATTCTGAATGACACTCAAGATACTGCTGTGGTTGTCGCTTCAGCAGACAAAAAATTGAGAAGAGTAAAAAATCATTAAGGGCTATCAAGAGAAAGATTCCTGTGCCCCAAACAAGTTTTAGAGAAATGTGGGTGCCTAAGTCCAAAACTTCAGTCTGCATAATTTCTTTAGACTAACCCTGTTTAGGCCTAAAATAATTCTTTGACCACTTAGTTTTCACGTCCTCATAGTTCTGTCTTCTGGACATAGGGGTGGACGTGTGGGTACAGCTCCTATCTGAGCCCTCCTGTAACGCAGGACCTAGAGGGAGTACCACAGTGCCAGTTCCCAGAGGAGCATGCCAGATACATGTTAACAGCCCTGGGCTTGGCTCTGCGTGCAGTGTTTGTGGCCATTTGTATTTTAAAATAACACATCTGACTTCTACATGCAGTGGTGTCATGGTGAGAGAGGTTCAAACTAAAAAAACAAGGTAAAGAGAAAAAATGTGTCATTAGTTTATCTTCACTAGCAAGAGGGAACTGTGGGTGCCCGTGTGGGTGTAAAGAGTTCTTGTTTTCAAAGTCTGCTCAGTGCTGTGCTGTGTCTCTTACTCCTACTAATCTCCTTGTAAGCAGATTAAAGATGTCCCGAAGGAAAAATATAATTCACTGAAAGTACCAAAGATAAATCTTTTTTTTCCAGAGTTTTCAGGGATGACAGAAGGAAACAAAAGAGAAAATTCAGCTCATGGTAGTTCTTAATTTTAAGAAGAATTAATAATTCTGAGCATTGCACCAAATCACCCTGTGTCTTAGTAGGTATGAATCACCTTACCCAGTTTCTGCTCCCTAAAAGTTAGGAGTTTGATCCAAACTAGTTATCTGGACTCGGTCAGAGGGAATGTTCTATGCCATAACTAGAGGATATTCTTTTCCATCATAAGTATTGATGGGATGGTCACATTCTGAATGTGCTGGATTATTCTAAACTAATCATCAAGGTTCATGCCTGGTTTAGATGGCTGAAGTTAAAAGAAAGCAATTCTGCCTTTTTGTAGACATTATAATTTTGTGTGTAGTCACTGTGTTAAAGGAAGGATGAATGCCTTCAGGCAGCTGCAGACAAAGGAGCAAAGGAAAATATATATATGCTCAGTAATGTCTGGAAAGCCTCTTCCTGTTGCAATCCTATTCCTATATCTATAGTGGTTTATGGGAGTAAGAGACCCCAGTTTTGCAGGAGCTCATCTTTTGTGAGATCTGTTGTCTGCTATTTATTTTTGTTCTGCACAAGGAGAACTTCTCATTGCTTCTGAAGCGTTATCTCAATAGGTATGATTAATAATAACAACTGAATGTTAAAAATATACCCAGGTATCTAATGTCAAATAGCTATTTTGTAAGGAGCCTGGTCAGAGCTGATTTAGACTTGATATCCAAAATGCTAACAGCAGTGATCATAAATGTTATTGAAATATTGTTCATATGGACACATCCTAACATATGTCCTCTACATCTTTTCTAACTTAATATATGATAAAAAGAACATCAAGCAGACCTAAGGTGGGAAAAAAAAAAAAAAGAGATGCTCTAATATGGCCACAATATAGTGATAAAATCAAGTGTCTCTCCAAGGCTCAATTTATGTATTTAAACGATCTTTGCCTTAAACAATGGTTGTAACCAGACAGACATATGGTAAATACGTCCCGACCTCTTATGTGCTATTCAGACCAAGAAAGCTGGTTGGGGAGGGGGAGGTTTGGTGTAAACAGTGATCTGGTGTTATGTACCATCAAGTAACCCCTTCATGGGGAAGAAATGAGGAGGGAAAAAAAAAAAAAGGGAAAAGGAAGAAGAAGAAAAAAACCCCACAACTTTGTGAAAATGGGGAGAAAAAAAAAATCTTAAAAAGCAAAGCTGAACACTTTGCTGCTGTGCAAGGAAAGTGAGAAACGGTCCCCCCTGCCGGGGAAGTTGATGAATAATCCGCAGATCTCAAGCTGAGCCTTGGGCTCAGAGCGGCTGGTATCCCATACTAACACTAATCAACCAGTATGAAACATCCATTTTAAACGCAAATGAGGGGGGCCTTTTCAAAGGAGACCCAAAGAGGGGAGGGAGGGGGAGTTCAAAGCTCAAAATGGCTCTTTCTTTCTTTCTTTCTTTCTTTTTTTCTTTCACTCTCTCTCTTTTTTTTTCCTAAAGAAGACAGAAATATGGTTGGTTATTATCTAAGTTATTGCAACAAAGAATTTTGAAATTAAAAGATAAGCTTTCAGAGGAAGCTCAGTAATTTTCATAAAGAAGGACTTAAAACAGATGTGCCCTCTTTAATCGGGGTGTGCTTGAAAAAATATAAATGCATTTTTAACATAGCAGGGGGAAAAAATCATATGGTTACACATTTGTCTCCTGGGCAAAATAATTAAAAAAAAGGTCTCACTGCATTAAGTATCTAACAACTAGCCACCACTAGGACTTTCTTATTGAGCAAAAAGTCAGGTAAATGATCAGCCAGTGTTTAGAAAGCAGAAAAATATCTTCTGTTGGTTGCACTATTTTTCCTTTTTTTTCTTTTTCCCCTCAGTCTTTTTCCTATCCAAGTAATCAATGAAGTGAACGAACAACTTCATCAGGGTCAGTGTGTGACTGCTAGTAAAACTCTAATATTTACTGATATATTATTGGTTGCCTTTCTTCTTAGTAAACTTTTCCTTATCATTTCTGTCTCCAGTAGCATGCTGTGGTGAATGAATTCTCTATTCAAAACTCTTATCTTTCTTCCAGCGATATGGGCCTGCCTGTATGGATTCTGCCCAGGGGAAATGGTGCCACTTATACCGAGAAGGTTTCCTTGAATAAAGGCTAGAGACTGAGATGTTAAGGATTCAGTGTTTTGTAAATGTTATCCCTGAACACTGGGAGCTTTGAATGAGCTTTTTTTGCCTTGTTTTCCTCAGCTCCATGCTGAAGGAGAATGCCTTTTCAGTAGGGAGTTATTGCTAGAATAGGGAATAGTGAGGAGCTCATTTGATTTTCTGGAATAAAGTAACACAACAACCCTCATAACAATCCTCTCCCCAAGAAAACCACATGTCCTGACTGGTTCCTCAACTACAGCTTATAACAAGTCTGACAGCTGCCACGGGAAAGTTTTGGTGCAGAACTTTACTGACATGTTTTGTTAAATACACAAAGAGCTAATAATCCTGCATCATTAAACCTGGATGCCTTTTGGCTGGAGCAGCAAGAAGCTGTAACTTCTTCCTTTTCAAGAATGCCTCTGAAGAGGGCTGTTTTTGAGAACCCACCCTTGTTTCACCCAAGGCTTTCACAGCATGAAGTGTCAGAAAACCCAGCAGCTTCTCCATCTATGCTTTCTTCTTGTTGCTACTCAAATTGGCTCAGGTTACAAGAGATGTCCAGACTGATCACCACTGTGTGTCACCCCATGCCTGCTTGCACTGGGGAAACGCTGACCTGTGTCCTTGCGGTACACCTTGTGAAGAGTTTGAGCTGGTCAGCTCCTGGTGCAGCCATGCTTCAGCACTGCTCTGTCAACAAGCCCTCATTCCCATGAGATCCCTTCACCCAGGAAATCATTTTGGCATAGCAAGCTTTTGGCACCAAACTGGTGTTGCTCCTTGGAGCCTTTAAAGAAGAGCTATGTCAGGACAGGAAGGTTGTCTGGTTTAGTTTTCAGACCTAACAAGTTCTTGCCCTTCGGAGTATCACAGGAGTCTCGGAAGAGTCTGAAAAAAGGCTGTTAGGATGGGAAAACACCTTTCAATCAGAAACAAGAGAGGGAAGGCTTAAATGTCTGTTGTATTGTTTCCTTAGGCAAATATTAACTGAAGCCCTCAGTCTGCACTTGGATGTACTCCCAACAGCCTTTGCAGTTGCCTTTTGTTGTTTCGGGGGGTTTTTTGTTTGGTTGGTTTTTTCTTTTTCTTTCTTTTTTTTTTTTTTGGCAGTTGGCTTTTAGCAAGTGGCTGAATTATGCCAGTCGTTTACTACTCCAAATGTCTCTGTGGTGGCTGGGGACCACTGGGGGTGTTCTTTTTGCTCTTCTTTCTCCTTGGCTCCTGCTCTTCAGGGCAGCAGGGAAAGGAGCTGGGTGGGGCCAGTGCGGCGCTGTTACACCATGAGGTGATTCCAGGGAATGGAGAGTTCCCAGCTGGGCAATAAAGCTGTTTGGTTCTTCCTGAAACAATGCAAGGCATGCTCATAGCTGGATGAAAGATCTGGTCCTCCTTATTTTGTATGAATATAAATTTCTGATGTTAAGCACATGCATTTAACAGTGCAGTCACATAGGTTCAGATACTACTTTGCTGTGCACAGCTATAGTCTGGAACCTGATACTGCAAATTTGACAGCTGTAAATATGCCATGGATTTTGAAAGGAGTTGTCTAGCTATAAGGAATGTGGTCCTCCCATTACCAGTTATGTCAGCTGACAGCTGTACTCACAACTAAGCCACAGAATAATAAAACAGCACCTAATTATTAAAGGGAGTCAGGAACAGCAGGAGACCTGCTTTGACATTTGCCCATTTATGACTTAAATATTATGGCCACCCAGCAGTATGAGAAAAGCTATACAAACCTTTGACATAAAAAGCATCTATTATCTAGTTTTCCTTTTGTATAAGGCAAATAATGTCCTTGATAAACATTGCAGCTCCTTTAATGAAAAGTCTGAGGAAAGAAATTTGTTGAAGAAAAAATGAGATGCCAAATGCAAATGTTTCTGTCCTCAGCATACAGAAATCCTAGGCTTGAGGTATGGCAGTAGCTTCAAGAACTATGTTCACTTTTTTGTAAACATGAATATTTTGGGTTGTAATTCTTTAGTTTTATAGTGGCATAGTTGTAGCCTAACAGAAATGTAATGTTCTTTCTGCTTCTGTATCTAAGAGCCTGCTTTCAGGGCTGAATGATGACTTCTAATCTCTGTGCTAACACTTCACATGTTTACATAAAGCCAGCTGCTTCCCAATAATTGTCTGTGGATCATAAAGTCAGTCTTCTTTATGTCTCATATTAGACCTCAGACATGACCAGTAGCCTGAATAAAAAAAATCTGAACATAAATATCAAGTAGTTGACCATAA
This sequence comes from Indicator indicator, assembly GCF_027791375.1. Classification (NCBI taxonomy): domain Eukaryota; kingdom Metazoa; phylum Chordata; class Aves; order Piciformes; family Indicatoridae; genus Indicator; species Indicator indicator. Next base: position 6,011,106 of record NC_072035.1, read on the forward strand.
TCACTGTTTGGCTAAGCCAGGCACAGAGGAGGGATAAACACTAGAGTGCCCACAAAATGGGCTCTTGTCACCTCTCCAAGTGCTGGACTAGCCTGATCTGTGGTAAACTAAGTTATATCATTCTCTAATAATAAAAATTTCAAATGCTGATGATAAATGCGAACTCACTGGGTTGGTTGGGGTTTTTGGGGGCTTTGTTTTAGATTCAGGAGTCTTCCAAGTGGTTCTTTGACCTTTATACAATATTTCACTACATATCTTGCCTAGCTGATGAAATTTTGCTGCTTTATCAGGGTCACTACAACGGTACATACTCAGAAGAGATACAGTATGTCAGTCAAGCATGATTTACAATGAAACACAGGAACTTAGAAGAGTTGGTGTTGCTGATGTTGAGGTCCCTTCCAACCCTAACAATTCTATGATTCTATGTACCCCTATATTAAGGATTATAATGATGTGGAGTGCTCATTTTAGTTATGTGAATTTCTCTACAGCTTGGCACTTGTAGACCATCCCAGTATTTACTTTTTACAAATCTGAAAAAAAGGCCAAGTCTTGTTTGCTGTACTCCCACAAGATGTCTCACTGATTTAGAAATTAGATTAGCATTTGGGCCAAAATCCACCATATTTCAAAACAATCTGCTGTTCTGTGGACCTTTCAAATGTCTCTGGAATTCTTTTAATTCAAAATTCTTTTGGCTTCGTTAGCTTCAGAACAACTTAATCCTGTAATAGAACAACACTCATTAAAATTAAGAAAATGTTACTTACACTGCAGCTGTAGTTAAAGGCAGTCCTTGATGTTATAAGATCTGTACACTGTTTCCAAGATATAATTGATGCCCATGATGATTTATTCAATCTATGCACACATTTTGCTAAATCTTTTAAACACTTTACATTTTCTTTTGAGGGAACAGATCATTAAAGTGGAGTGATTTCTGCAGTTTAGATTATACACATTTTATGCACAATTTTATTTCATGTTCTATTATGTAGCATGTTAAATGTCTTTTGATTCTGTTTATGCATTCGAGTTGATATAAACTGTGTAGTTCTTAAGTGCCATTGATGGCCTCTACAGAACAATAGGCTATTGGATGTCCTACATTTGTTAAGTAAATCAGTGCATTTAAGCTATATTTGGGTTCTAGTCAGTGCAGTACTTGTAGCATTAACATTTCTGATCTGTCATATCAGTTGTAAAAGAAAACAAGCATGAAGTCTCCTTCACGATTTGCTTTCAAAGTGCAATTGAATTCTACAGCCAAGTGCATTAATGAGAGTTGGTTATTTAACAGAAGTTTTCAGATTTGTGAAGCACTTTTTGAAGGTGAAGTTACCACTGTTTTTCTTAAGAAGTATCATTTACAGCCAATTTGGATGGGGCTACCAAAGCAATGGGGTTTTGTACTCAAGCCAGAGAGAAGTGGGTCATCTAGTCTCTTGATTTCTGTAGCTTTTGTCTGACATGCAGTCCCTGGAGAATACAAGTCAGATCAGAACTCACAACTCTTGCTGAAATTAATATATGAATTAAAGTTTGCTTTTGCACAGTATTTTGCTGTATCTCTGCATGCAGGCATATCCTTTGGTATTTCTCCCATACACAAATGATGCTACTGTAAAATCTGCATGTTTAGACAAAGTACTTTCTTATTTTTTGTGTTTCAGCACTCAAGAAGGACCTCCTGCTCCTAAGTGTAGACTCCTCTTTTCCTCCTTGCTCACTCCACTACATGCTGGAAATGTCACTATTTCTATGGTCTTAACTCCTTCTCCAGATGGAAAACTCTCTCCTGGGTTAAGATTTAGCTGCAGAGAGGAAGTATGGACTGAAGGAACTTAGGAAAGAAATAGCACCTTCCTTTTGGTTGGAAAAAAGGCTGAGACATACCTCTCTCACATCAAGCAGAGATTAAACAGAAAAGGCAACACAAAATAGGGATGAAATCATTTTCTCACAGAATGCTTTCTCAGCATAAAGGAATTTAAAGCAAATCATGTCTGTAGGATTCCACAGAACAGTAGGAGAGCTGTGCAGCTGTGTCAGAAAAAAAGCAGCAGTGGGTTCAAAGCAAAATTTGGTGGGTATATGGCCTGTGCCAGGACAGCCTCATCTTGATTTGAAGAATATGGTGGGGTTCATGTTCATATTTCACAAACTTTCATGAAAGATAAACTTTGCATTCAGAGAAAAAAAAAAAAAACAACAAACTTGTAGAAGCTCAGTGAGAAGAAACGCTTTCAGTGTTTTTCCTGTTATTTTTTCCTCCCCCCAGATTTCTGGGGATCTAAGTTGTGATCCACTCCTGAGGCAACTGAGAGAGGTGACTTTCCATGTAACCTACAAACATCCTCATTCTGGTCTCATCTGTGCTTTGTCTGTGTTAGCACAACTGGTGGCTCTTCTTTTGTTTGCCTTGTACTGAAGCCAAAGGAAATACTTACTCTTATCTAAGACAGTGGTATGGAGCAAAAGGAAAAAGAAGCATTTAAATAACAGAATAAAGGACAAATACATGCAGGTATATCTGTGTGGTGTTCTGAAAGGTAGGGTAGGTCTGCACAATCATCAACTTCAGCTCTGTCTTTCTAATAATGGCATGATTTATTACTAGAAAATCCATTTTAATCTCTTGCATTAGTATTAATTTTATTCAAAGAAGCCAAACTTGCTCAGCAAGCTTATAAACGTGGATAAGAATGATGATGGTTTCCAAAAGTATCCCATATTGTCAATTTTCCAAGACCTGAATCCCCTAGTGCCAAAAATGTGTATTGCTTTGTGCCCATGGCCCTGATTCTTTATGTATGAGAAGGTAATAGACTGTGCTTCTAATAGGAAAAAAAAAACCCAAAACAATATTAAGTGATTCTCCAGCTTAATTAAAAGCATAATTATTAAAGTGACAACTAGATTGAGAATCCAGATTGTCTGAGAAGAAAAGTTCATAGATGTTTTGCATGTCCTGTCCTCGGTTCAGACATCAGATCCTCACTGAGCAGCAATGGTACTACACTGGAACCTGTGCCAGGTTACAGCAATAATTGCAAGCCCCCCAGGATCCAAGCTCAGAAATTTTTGTATGTTCTCAGGAGACAAAGATGAGTGATCATCAAAGGCAGAGGAACACAGCATGACTGTCATAAGCCTGAAGTTACAACTTAGACATGCAATAGAAAATATCACTGGTACCTCTCCAGTGCATAGCCTGTAGTAATTAAAAACTTGATCCCTGCTGTTTTATCATCTCATTAGCAATGGGGGCACAAGACTTTTATCCTTGTTTGTCAGGAATCAAACATACCAGAGGAACTCTGATTATAAATTGATGAAAGTAAAGTTAAACTTTTAAATAAGAGCAGTTTCAGTTCACAATGTTTTTAAAGCTGATTAAAGAGATCTGATTTCAGTAAAAAATTGTACCTAAGTCCAGCACAGATAGTAGAGGTCATCACTGGGGATAGGATGGGGAATAGCATTTGGAAAAGAGCATGTGCTTTTGAAAGGTACTGATTGAAAAGTAAATACAAGCCCTTTCTGACAGTTTTAATACAACAGGTTTCAAACTTCTGATGAATTTTAAGTCTTCAAGCATTTTAAAAAAATCTGAAGTTTGTAATGAATTTCATTGCATAAAGTTATGGGCTAGGAACACACCGTGTCAGTGCATACAGGGTGATATGTTGTCTCTATTAATGATAAATTCTGTTCATCTCAGTAGCAGTGACTTCCCCTCAAATACAAACAGCCAGGGTAACATTTGTTTCAACAATGCAGGATTATGGTCTAATCAAAAGCCTCTGGAAATCAATGCAGAAGACCCTATTTACTTTTGTGGGGTCTAAATCAGTCCCTTTAAGAAGGGACTTCAACTATTTTCAGGATGATTCCAGGTTTCCAGAAATATTGACATTTTATTGCATTTTACTAAATCTCTGACCTCAGCAGCGGTACCAGCATTGAACTGGGCAGAGGCAAATTTGGTGGGAGAGAACTGGCAGTAACATTCTTCTCTTTTGTTTGATACCATCTGAAATCACATTTCCACCACACACACCACCTTTTTTTCTCCCATGAATCTCTGTTTCTCCTTCCCTTTCTTCTTCTTCTTCTTCTTCTTCTTCCTAAGATCTGTGACTTTCCTGTTGGAGGTCTAACAGGCTAACGTACCTGAACCACTGTGCTGATTTTATTAACAAGTTTTTTATCCCAATGAAAAAGCTGGGCCTATGTCTTTTCATAGTGAGTAGGAAGCCACCCTTGATGATTTGGGTCATTATAAGGCAGGATACCATTCATTATTTCAGAGCAATGGCGAATCAAATGTGAGGAATCTGAATTTTTTTTTCTTTCAACCCAGCAAAAGACAAGTCCTTGAAGTCAAGAAGACTAATCAAGAACTCAAGGACTTCTTTTTTTCAAATGAAAAAGCCAAGCAATGAGAAATAAAGTAAAAATGATGATACAGTAACTCATTATTTTACTATGATTACTTTATGAGAAATAAAGTTATCGGATTCAGCAGAAGTCATTATGCCTGAGCAAATGATCCATGAAAAGCAGAAGAGAATTACATGTTGAACTACCTTCTTGCACAGAAAATTGCATCTTTAAAATACTGTTTTTACAGCAGATAAGTGAGATGGTTGGTTAAACAATCTGTCATCAGTTTAAAAATTCTGAACTGCTCCAAACAAAAAACAAAGGTTATTTTCTGAGAAGTTACAAGAAAGGATTTCTTTTTCAAGATGGAAAAAAAATATCCTTTAAATTTTTACCATTTAATTGAAATTGAAATTGATCAAACAGAAAAGTGACAGAAAGGAAATCTATTACATAGCATAATTGGCTTATTGAACTCATTGTCACTGTACAAACTGTGGAGGCAAGAACTTAATGGGGTTCTGTGAAGAAACAGATACTTCACAAAAAAGTTCTGTGGCATTTTGATAGCTGTCGTGGTTTTTGGTGTTTTGTTTTGTTTTTTTAAACTACACTTTTTGGAGGGATATAAAACTGTATACTTCAGGGCAGATCTCAGTCTTGAGCTGTTGTGGCTTTCCCCACAGGCAGGTTACCCCTGGGTTACTAACTGAAGCATTCCTTTCTCCTTCTTAGGCAGCATCTGTTGGTAGCTTTTCTAAAAGACAGGATACTGGGCTAACTATACCACCAGTCTGATCAAGTATGGAATTTTGACTATGTGTCTAAATGAAAACAGAGCTCAGCAGAGTAAAAAAGTTACAGGCGGTGGGATATTCTTTCTCTACAGGGACATTTAGTCAGAATCATGTAGTTTCCAAATGGACAAAGGAAATAGAAGAAACACATTACCAAAAAAAAAAAAAAAACAAAACAAAAAAGATATTTACACTGATTCTTGAAAACATAGTTAAGAACATATGCTAAAAGCTTGAAGACAATGAGCCTAGACAATTGAGTAGATAATGATGTAGACCTGAGGTTTCAATTACAAGAGCAAAAGCCAAAATAATCTTTCAGTATCTTTCAGATAGTTTCCTGTGGGACATGGCAAGTCTGAAATCCTCATGATTTCTTCTTAGAAGAATGTGATATTATTCCTAGTGAAATACAAATTACAGTGTTCTTACACTATGCAATCTCACAAGCAGAAAATATCCTATTTTCTGTCTACACACATCTGAAAATTCCTCATTTTTTAAATGATCTAAGGTACAAATTGCTTTTCATAATACTACCAATAATCAGCTGCACAAAATTCTAATATGAAATCTTGGTACTCTTGGTTTTCAGGTTAAAGAGAAATAGTAGAGAGGAAAAAGCAAATGAGAGTCTTCCACCAAGTCACTTTGAATCCTCAAACTGAAAACACAGATACCTCAGCCTAAGTTAACCCACATGGACCAGCATGATATTTCCAGAATCTCCTTTTTTTCCAGCCTCAAACTCTTTAAATTAACAACAGTTGAGGAATGCATCATGGTATGTATGCTGCAACCAAGGAAAGAAAATAGTCTGACAAGACTGCCATTCAGCTCTACGTTCAACTTTTCCTGATGTTCAGTATTAGCCTGAACGATTCATACATTGGCCTTGGTCCCAGGTCTATGTGAGGTGAGCATTGTTAGAAGAAATAGGAAGCCTCTTAATTCATGTATGCCTTTTTTTCAGGGTAGCTAATGCTCTTCATGAGAGACTGAGTGGTTTGCTTCATTAACTTTCTATTTGTTTTCCCAGGTTGATAAGAATAGGATGTGCACATGTGTTGAGGGTTTCTTAAACAAAATATTAAAAGATAAACTATTTCTGCCTCTTTCATTCCCCTTTTTAACCCTTCAAACCATTCAACATTATCCAAATACATCTGTGAAGCAAAGCCTTATTTTATATACGTTCTGTGTTTAGGGTTGTGTGCTTCTGTAAGCAAATTTGAACAGGATGGTCAAACAGATGGAGAGCACAAAAAAGAGACATCAGCTAAACAGTCCAGACCCTATTTGAAAGGATAGGAAAAAAAAGCCCAGGAGAGAAAGATAAAAGAATTCATTCTCAAATCTTTAGTCTTCTCACTATTAATTCCACTGGAAACTGCACAACATACTGGTTTTATTTAGCCCTGCTAGTCTTTCCACTTCTAAATGAGCCCAGTTTCCTCCCATACTCCGTTCACATATATGTGCCTTGAAAGCTAGCACTCCAGGAGAGTAGGGAAATGGACCTTCTGCAGAAGTCACGGAGCAACAGGATCTGAGAGAAAACAACCTTGTAGCACTATAGCAAGTGGCTGGCTTCTATGAAGTTTGCAGAAACACAAAATCACTGACAAGTTTCCAAGAGACCTGAGTACAAGTTAGTGACAATTGGATCAACATCATATTCAACACCTGACAAGTCACAGGTGGACCCAGTCTCAGAAAAGAGCAAAAACCAGTGCTGTTGCAAGGTGAAGCTATGCTTCTTAGCATCATATGCTTTAAAGCTTTTTTACTATTTTTCTTTAATCAGTACTGTGGAATTTCCTGCCCCTTTGTCCAAATTTGCTATCCAAGGAGAGACAGGAATTTTGCAAGTAGCAGCTACTACCATCACCCTTTGACTTCAGCCTGGATAATGTTCTCTGTGCCAGCACTGATCTCCACTGTGTGCTTTTCTTATCTTGAAGCTGAAGGTAGTGCACGTGGGAAAACATTCAAAGAGTTTCCATTAAATAAGTAAAAGTAATTGTTTACTCAGGCAACATCCAGAGTGAGGGCAGGAGCAGTGGTCCATTAGAGTGAACTGATGTAAATTCCAACAGTTCAATGCAAATAAATGGCAGCAGTTTGCCTCTGCTGCATATCTGGCCTTCTGTATTTTGCCATAGTAGTTGTGGTTTGTTGCGTTTAAAAACAAACAAACAAGCAAACACTAATATTTCTATTGCATGCCAAAATGCAGTGCACCCTATGAGTGCCATTTTAATGTGGATTTTTAAGGATATATAGCTATAGGCATGTGGGTTTGGTTTCCCACTCAATAACTTAGACCAAAAAAAATCAAAGTTCAGAAAACAGCCCTTAATCACACTTTCATTTTTCTGAATAAAATTATGGTAGCAAAGATCTCAAGGGTCTTAGAAAAAGAAAATATAGGGAAAATAGTTACTGGAAGGACACAATTGTGTCACCTAAGTCCAATCTCATCTGTTGTAGTCTGTTTATAGGGATTTTATCTTCTGACCTGTAGCTGGGTATGGGAGTCAGAAAATGTTATTTCTGTTCTGAATGGTGGATTCTTCCCAGATATTATTCTGTGTTGCTGTTTGGATTGTACAAGATTCAAAGAGCAGCTGCACATGCAGGTTACAGACCACTGCTTATATTCTCCATCTGCTCCAAGACCCTCTTCAATTGTGCCTTTGCTTAAAACAAGTAAATTAAAGCTCACAGCAGTCTTTTTAAAGTATACTACCTTGAAATTAATCCTTTCTCATTTAGCCAGACTAAAGTCTAAGAAAAAAATGGATAGTTCAAATAGTAAAGAAAGATGAAGCAAATACTGCTTGCTTGGAGATTCAGAATGTTAGGAGTTTCTTGCCAGAGTACCACATACACCATGCAAGATCCTATGGAAGGGAGCCTGGCACTGGCAATACCAGGCATACAGTCCAGTTACTATGGGTACAGCAACAGAAGACCACAGAAGCCAAGAATATTACAAAGACCCTTGTCAGGATGTCTAATACTCACAAAGAACTATGGCCAAGAATAGCATATGCTTGCTCCTAACTATGCACAGCCCTCCAAACAGATAGGCAGCTGCACTGATGGCATGTTCACCTGCCCAAGGGCATAAGCTGTGAGGACAAAGGAATTTAGACTCTTGAAGACCATGGAGATACCTGTTAGAGTTTGAGAACCGACATGTTTCCAGGGTTTTCAGGCTTCTAAGCAGTTTTGTTTCCATCCAAGCTGCAGAAGGAGGCAGGAAAAGGATGTACAGCTCAGACCATGCAAAATCTCAGTTGATTGTTGATCCCCGTTCACATTGTGATGAGTGCTGCATTTGGCTTTTCCCTTGGGGCATCAACAACAAAGCCTCATTGGCCCATCTTAAACTGGGGATTTCAAAGCTGCCTACAGCATTTGCAGGCCTGCTGAGCTCTCCCTAAACCCCATCTATGGTTTTTGAAGAGGATTGCTCCCTGAATTGTTTTTTTTTTTCCTTTCACTACCCGACAAGTGGTCCAGATTAAGGTCTGAGTGCTTCCTGCAACTATGGAATGCCTGCAAAAATAAAACACATCTTAAACAGGGTGAGTACTAGGTCAAGCCTATCTGCTGCAACAACTGTCTGAGCTGAGCAGAGTTTAGGACAAAATCTGGAGTACAGATCTATTTCTATAAACAAACTATAAACATTGCCACGAAGAAACTAAAGAAGTCTCTTAAAATCGTGTATGTACCAGCAACATATAAATCAGACCTACTATACAGCAGGTAAAACAAACAGCTAATATTAGCTTTTCTTTTCTTTTTATTTTTTTCTTCTTCTTCTTTTTTAATTTGGCACTGCTATCATTTAAAACACGTCTCTCTCTTCTGAGATGAGGAGAAACACTTCATTCCCAGGCACAGAAGGAGAACTTGAGAGATAAATATGTTTCTGACTCACCCAAATCAAAGCTGACCCTGTGGTTGAAGTTGGTGATAAAAATAAAAAAGAAAAAAGAAAAAAAAAAAAGGAAAGAAAACTGTTCCCCTTCACTACCAGTGGAAAAGAAACTTCAGCAAAGATAGTATTAAAAAAAAAAAAGGAAAGAAAAAGATTGCTCACCCCTGACTGGCTCTTTTAGGATCTTATCATTAATATAACATTTAACAGACAGCCGTCTCAAGTGTGAACCAGCCATTCTCCCTCTTTAAAAGTCTTTTTGCTTAGCCAAGCTTAAAAAACCCTTCTTTTCAAGATAAACATTACACAAAGTGAAGCATCAATTCAGCAAAAGTCACAAAGATGCAGCTCACAGCCAGGCTCTATAGGATGTTAAAATACAATCTTTCCTTACGCTTATGTTCATGACTCATGCCCAAGGCTTGATCCAAAGTCCATTGAAGTCACTTGAGTGCCCCAGCTGGACATCTGCAAGGGGGAAGTTTGCTGACAAAAAAATAGAATGCCCCTGCTGATGGTACTGCACAGATGCCATGGCCCAGAAGGGCACCCAAGTGATGCCCTTTTTTTATGGATCCCTCCTCAGGTTCTGGCAGAAGCACTTATGCAGAATTTATTCCTAGTCCTGTCTGACTAGGAACCCCACTAGAAAATTTGAGAGCTAGAGAAAATTAATTTTTCAAGGAAAGAATCCCTTTTGTTATGTAGGAGTCATTTGACCTGAAATAGATGCAACTCATAGAGCCGCTCAGATTAAATAATTGCATTTTGGATTGTTTGCATTAGTCTCCATTATTTATTGCACACAGAGAGAAACAAGTAAATGAAAATTATTCAGGTCAAACTCAGGCACTTAAAAATAAGAAAATGCCAGGAGTTGAGATGCTCATGGAGCAGTATTAGCCTCCTGCTGTTTATACATTATGGCAGAGTTCTTAATGACACAATTACATTTTTTTTTTTTCCCAGAGAACCCATGCCTCATGCAGCACACGGAGACAGGTTGGTGCTGTTCAGTGCTTCCCTTTATCTCCAGCATTTGCTGTGTACCACTCTGCCTTGTGCACAACACACTAACTGGCTTTGAGGCAGAATTAGTAATTTCCTAATGGACCTTTCTGTAGCACTTATCACTGCAGTATCAGTATTTTAAAAACATTACTTAGGCTCTCTGTCTCTCTGAAGATAAATAACAGCATTGTTGCTACTTTGTTTGCCAGAATATTTTAACACAAAAACACAACACATTTATCCTTCATCTTACTCCCAGAAATGACTGAGGCAGTCAGCTGAGATCACAGAGTTCAGGACAAACGGACACAGTTTGGTAGGACTATGAGTAACTGAAAGGTATCTCATAATAGGCAATTCTGGGCAACCTGCCTCACAAACAGTGCAACTGGCTCCATTTGCTATTTTGTGCAGGAAACTTATGCTTCCTCTTGAAAAACACCCAAAAGTATGGTCATGCCCTTTCCTCCTACCCCAAAGAATTTATGGACTAACTCAGACAAATAAAATGTATATTTTATTAGAAGTTGGGGAGACAGGATTCATCATAGCAACGCTGTAATAGACTTGCCCTGGAAAAAAGGGTTTTAAAGAAGGAATTTAAGCTATCTGTTGTATTTGGCACATGCAAGAATGTATCTACACCTTATGCAAACACTGCTGAATTAAATGTAAGGTTTTTGATGAATGTTGTGCCTGGCCCAGAGGGAACAGGTAGGACAGATAATGGATATGAGCGTGACAGGGGGATGAAATACACTTTGGGGAAAGTAGCCACATTTATTTGTGCTTGTCATGCATTAAGAGCCTGGTGGGGACAAATGGGATATACTGGTAATGTTATTTGGTAACGTGGATTTGAAAGGGCAGATCCAGTAGTGCTGCCCTTGGGGAATGAATGGCAGCAGATCACATAAAATAGATGCTTCTAATTGCCCTGTGTTTATATTGTGTGTATTTTTAAACTGTCTACTCCTTTTATATGCTGAATATCTCAATAAGCTGCACTGAAATTCTCAGCTGGTACTTTCTCATCCCATTTTATACCCAAGACAGCTACAGCAGGAAAGCAGAAGACTGGAGTCCAGTGCCCATATGAGAGAAGTGACCATCATAGCCATCACTAGTAAGACCTGATACTGAAAGTGTTTTGCCTTTACATGAAAAAACCACCTTCAGGTACTTAAGGACTGGCCATTTGGAAATTTTAACTCCAAGATTTGGTTTTCTGTTTGGTCTCTTTAAAAGCAGATGTGGGGTTTTTTTGTCTTCTCAGTTGTACACAGCCACTAGCCCTGGTTGCTACACTGGCAGGTAGAGCCAAACGTACACAGTTGCCTGGGCCCTACAGCAGGAGGGCAATCTTCTCTGCTTTAGAATCATGAAATCATTTCAGCTGGAAAAGACCTTTAAGATCATGCCCACTAAACCACCATGCTCACTAAACCATGACAGCACTGCAGTGTCTGGCACAGTAGCTATTTTGTGTGGATGTAGGAATGTTCTTTGGGTCTTCCAGTTACTCTGCCCAAGAGGAGTCACACTGGAACCCAGGGAACTAAGGTATTCAAAGGCCAGGAGACCTCACTTTGCATGGTCAGAGAATCATAGAATCATTAAGGTTGAAAAAGACTTCTAAGATCATCAAGTCCAACCTTCTACCCAATACTTCCTAGACCATGTCCCAAAGTGCCACATCTACTAATTTTTTTAACATCTCCAGGGATTATGACTCCACCACCTCCCTGAGCAGCATTTTCCAATGCCTGACCATTTTTTCAATAAACAAGTTTTTCCTGATATCCAACCTAAACCTCCCCTGGTACAGCTTGAGGCCATTACCTCATCCTGTAGTTAGTTACCTGGGAGAAGAGGCCAACACTGGACTCGCTACAACCTCCTTTCAGGTAGCTGCAAAGAGCAATAAGGTCTCCTTAGCTGCCTCTTCTTCCGGCTAAACAGCCCCACATCTGTCAGCCTCTCCTCCTAAGACATGCCCTCCAAACCCCTCACCAGCTTTGTTGCCCTTCTCTATACCTGCTCCAGCACCTCAATATCTTTCTTACACTGTGGTGCCCCAAACTGGACACAGTTTGCATTACTGTAGTACAGTCATGCCTGTATTTGCTCACTATCCACTTGAGGGAAAAGACTGAAGGCTGGCTGTGCAATGAGACTGAGCCATTTCTTTATCTGAGAAAGAGAGCAAAATACATTGAATGTTTTCTGCCTTTGCCACACACGCACACCAAGCAACAAGGATTTAAGTGAGCCTGCACCACACAGCTCAGCCAAGCACATTAAGCTATCAGCACATCATCAAACCATCACAAACACTTCCTGCCTGCCTTTTCCATGCTTCTTGTTATTTACCCTTTGCCAGGCAGCGGCAACCGCAATCTGCAGCTTAACAGCTTGCCCTACACTGAGAAGAAAGCCCTGCACAAAGCAATGCAACCACAAAATTATGTCACTCAGTAGCAATTAGCTTTGTTTTCAATGTACACAAACTTTGGGGCTGGGGAGGAATTAACATGTAATAGCAATGATGCAAGGAAGCAGGTGAGTGACTTTGTGGCTGGTGGGGGATCTATTGCTTCTCTCGGGGTGGATAGAGTCCATATTTCACCGAAGCTATTTCAAGTGCAAGCACTCTGGCATGGAGGGAAAATTGGTGATTTGTATCTGATCTGAAACCACAGAACAAACAGGAGCAACGTTACGGACTTTTGCCCTCATGCAGTGACTGACATGATTTTCTGAACAGCTATTACATGTCTGAAAATTGACATATTACTGGTAGCAGCACAAAAGGCACCCTCTTTCAATAGCTCTTACTCAGCAATCAGTATCCAAGCCTTAATGTTTTCTTTTGTTAAAAAAAAAAAATCAGAAAAAAAAATAAAGTAAACCACAATCTGGTTCTGTGCCAACAATATTAACCAGCTTCTTTTAGAGCCTTTGAAGTTAGCAGGGGGCATCCAATCTTGTGGTGCAAGTAAAGAATGATACTTTAAGCGATTCCTTTTCATCCCTTTAACTTAATGAAAGATTAATAGCCTTGTTATTTTTGTTTCTGCTTTATTTTTTTATATTCAGGGGGGTGGGGGGATGGAGGGAAGTGAGGAGGGGGGAATTTTTGGCACTTGTTGAAACTGAAATGCTGCCTATAATGATTTTATGGATCAGTGAAGCACTGACTTGTTTGGGTGTTGGGCATTTTTTCCTTCCCGTCTGTGAATCCTGCTTAACAATTCAAGGCACAAAGTTACGTACTCTAAGTCCCCAAAAAACCCCAGCCATGTATATACTTTTGGGAAGTAGGGGAAGAAGGTGGAAGAAAGCTTTTAGAGTGCACAGACCTAAAAGAAAAAGTAGTGAGGGGGGGCTTAGCAAATCTTTTCAGTGAAAGAGCTGTGGATTAGTTATAAAAATGTAATCCACTTCCTAGCTGAAGAAAGCAGCTTTATGTCGCTGCTGGCTGTGAAGATACAATGTGGGTTTTATAACCACATTTATTTATATATTTTCAAGGAAAGCCAACAAGGCAACATTCCTGGCTTCTCATCACCACTCAGAGTGTAGGAGATAGGAACCTTTATTTTTTCTTTCTGTTTTCACCCTTCTGGGGTGGCAGAGGGGAACCATAGGTCTCAAAAATATCTCCTAAAAATATTATTGCAGCCAACTCTCTGATTGTGTATCAATGTTTTCTGGGCTACACTGTGTAGTTGTGTGTTACCATATGTGCAACCTCATACAAAAACCATAGTGAGCCTCCTGAGAAGCATGATGCAATACTGTGAGATCTGCAAGAGTTTCAGTTGGCCAGCTCAGGATCTGGCCAGACAGAGCTCCCCTGAGCTTGCACACCAGTTGAATATGGAAATGCAGTTGCTGGGTTTAGTATTGCACCTCTGATGTTGGATTTTGAGCATAGGTAGGATGAATGCAATGTGGCCCAGGACAAGTGAATGAGACACCTGATAGTGCTGTAATTAAGCCCATTATAATTACTACTTACAATATAATTTTTAACTTTGGATCTTGTATTCAACAGCTCTTTATACATAACAAATCTAGGGTAGGGAGTGCACCTCCACTGCAGCTTGAGCAAACCAGAAGAAGAAAATGTATTTACTTACGATTTATGAAAGCAAAGTCATTAGTGTTTCACTTCCACCAGCAAGGGTGAGGCAGCTTTACCTTGAGCAGACCTTTAATACAAATATTTATATTTAATATAATATAAATTATAGCAATATGGTTCTAGTATAATTTGTTTCTATTTATATAATGCAATAAATTATTATGTTCAACAAATTACTCTTGCAGAATCATGTGGAGATTTGTGATAGAGCCAGGACCTTATTCCAGATTTCTCACCTTTTAAGCCAGGGTTTTATCCATTTATCCAGCATGAAGTTTCATTCAGAATTTCACATTCACTTTACAGCTAATGAGAGCCCTGCAGCATCCTATAGCCAATATTTACAACATTGCTAAATTTGGTTATAATTCTTTGGTGGCCTGTTCTTCCTCAAATTTCTCATTTAACGTGGTGCTATATTTTACATCTGATGTTCACTTTAATTCTTTAGGTGATTGCAAAAAAGAGTGAATCAAATACATTAATACAATTACTACAAGCAGCGAATGAACTCCTTTCATCATAAATTGTCCCTCAGTGTCTGACAGAGCAAAAGAGTGAGGTCTAGTGTTTTGAAGGGGGAGAAGCACTAAGCACTGTGATGCATGTTAGCAAAGAGATTGCAGAAATGCAGGAGTGGGTATCATCGTGCACGACTTAACTGAGCTTGCAACCCAAGTTCTTTATCTGAGCTAGCCCTAAGGTTGGCAATTCCACTGAGCCAGCCTACCTCCCTGACAGAACCATCCTGACAGGCAGAGTATTACATGCTTTAAAAGTTGTCTTCATCAGAATTCAGAGGAAAGATGGTCCCAATGTACAAAATAAAACACATCACTGCTCTTGATAACTTGTCTGTTTCAAATGAGAAATCACAGTAGTGTAATACTGTAAAAATTAAACAGAATTTTTCTGCTATTATACCAAACAGCCTACTTAATAAATGGGTAATGAAAAAGAATAATTTATTACAGCTTGTGAATTTTGACAGTTCTAAAAAGATGTTCTTAGAGTTTCCCCAAAGGGAGAAGAAGGATGTTTCTTCCTTAACACACTGGCGTTAGAAGTAATTTCTCTGTCTGTAGAATTTTGCTCCTGCCTGGTGGAAGGGATTAGAATTTTTTTTTCCTTACATCATAACCTATTTTAAGCAATTATAATCTATGAGTAATAAATCATTTTCATTCACCTCTCATGGGGAGAGAAAAGATGTGAGAGAGCATTCTGGAGTTTTAATTTATATCAATGTTTGCATTACTATTAAATGAATTAAATGGGTTCTATAAATGTTCTCTCATAGATCTGCAATAAATTATGGAGCATCTCAACCTGAGACATTTAATTGTTTCTTTTACCCGCTTTTTGTATTATTTTGTTTATTTTTCATACTGGATAGCACAAACAGTTATTAAAACACATGGAAAAACTCAGAAGACTCTTGGGTATTGCAATATAGGACGTAACTTCAATCATTATAAACATTGCATATCCATGCGAATTGCAGGAATTTACAGAGACCCAGGTTCTGCCTTGACAACAGTAAAAGCACTGCCAAGTACTGACACTGGTTTAAGCAGTTCCAAGGGAGACCACTCCTGAAAGAAACACTGACCCTGGCAAAACTAACTGAATTTTCACTGCTTTGCAACAGTACAAGGTAGCCCAGGTGGAGCTGGTGCTTCTGCAGATTTTTCAGAACTGCTTAGATCTTCCTCTGTATGTTTCAGTGTGCAGTGTTTTCTGAGTGACTTGAAAAGCTCCACAGAAAACCCTTAGGAAGATGTGAGTGCTCAAGGAAGCCTTTCTATTAAGGAATTCCTGCAACTGAGACTTAATATTGGGTCCAAATTTTGTCATGTTGCACCAGTTTGGGATTTGCACGTTGCTGTTTGTAGGATGAACACTTGAAAAAACAAAACCCAAAATCCACTCTTTTCATGGACCAGCAATGGGACTACTTTGATCAGAATGAAGCACAGGTAGAAGAGAACTATTTGTCATTCTATTGCAGTTTATTATGTTCCTGATATGCAAAGGCAAAGCCTCTATGAAGAAAGGTTCTGAAGAAATACTGCAGTTGAGGTTAAGTGGAAAACTGTCCTTCAAAACTGCATTTGTTTCAGAAATTCCCATTCTGTTATTAATAACAACTCCTACATGGATATTCCCCCCAAAGAATCTAAAGAGAATTCCTCTGATCCTAGGTAATATTAGTCAACAGAGCCTAAGCAGCTAATAGTATTATGTGAATCTGTGCAGGACACACTATCTGGATTGCAGAGCTGGTGACAAAAGACTGATCTTGTTCAGGCAGCCATGGCCCATATCTCAGGCTTTTGTAATTCCACTCCATCAGAATAAGCATCTGGGAAAGCTGATAGAGGGAAGTGGATTGCTCCCTCTACAGAGATAAATAATTCTAATTTCCTGAATTTGAAAATCAAGCCAGTGTATCCTGTTCTGGGATGCATTTACAAACGCTACTGCAAATGCTCTAACCACACCTTCTCCCTGCTGGCTGGAAGTTAGGATTGCATGCCACTTTCAACAACTGATTCTGTAAAAACCTGAATGTAAAAATACAGTAGGCAAGACATATATCAGTTCTTCCAAGCTCAAAATGATTTTCACACATTGGGTTGTCACAGTCCTGATGCAAATGATTTACCAGAGTTACAGGTTTACCTGCTGAAGGCCTGGACACAGCTTTGATCTGTGACATGAAAACTGTCCCTGGGGAAATGCAAGGAGGAGCCATTTCTGCTGGCCCTCCTGTCCCTTCAGGTCACAACTCTTCGCTGGTTTTTGATCTCCTTCTAGCAGAGATCACTTTTCAAACTGCCATCTCTTTCTGCAGAATCTTTTTTTCATCATGGCTAGTGCAGAGCAGTAAACCCCATTAATGAAATTTGCCTGGTATGCCCTTTCAACATTAATATCCACATTTTATAGCAGGGCAAACAGAGGCAGAGAGGTGAAATGATTTCCATAAAGCCTGAGCCAGTGTCTGTCTGGAATTTGAGAATTTGCTAGTACCTGTAGTTATCTCATTCTGTGAATGAAATACCTGCAAGTGCTGATGTGTGATGTTTTATGGATTTACTAATGGTTAAGATTAATTTTACCAACACATGCAATGCATTTAAAAACATACTTGATTTTATATGAAAATGAAGCATTCGGTTTGCACTTTGCTGAATCAGGTCCCAAATAAATAAAGAGAGATGACATTCTAGACACTTCCTTTGATTCTTGATGTGTAAGTGCAGTGAGTGATCCTTCCAGTTCCAGTGTAAAGGTTCTAGGCATTTGGATCAACAGCAAGCATCTATCAATGGAAAAGCCAGAGGACTGGTGGGTTCTGGGGTTTTTTTTGCTTGTTAGATTAACCAAATTATGTGGGGCTGCCCTGTAGATATACATTCCCAAAGCTGGCAATGGCATTTGGTTCTATTTCAATGTCACATTAGTCTGGATGTAGCTCTTCAGTGGGTTATTTTTCACAGTCACATTGAAGGGAAGGGAAGGAGACCTAAGGATTTATAAGGAAGCAAGCAAGAACATAAGATATCAGAAAAAAAATAGTGATACCCAGGACATAAGGATATAGCTATGTAGCATATGATTGAATTGGGAACAGCTGATCCACATCCAAGCAGATCCATGGAGCCATCATGAGTGTTCTTAATAATGCAATTCCATCCAGACTGTGTTATTAGTTCACTAGAGATTTTACCCCCAGAGCATCTGCAGACTTTGATTTGGATCCAGGGAATTGCTTAGCAGCTGGAAAATTTTAAAAGCTGAATGGGAATTTTGTGTTATGTAATTTTCTTCTGTTGATGAATGGGGGAGTTAGACATGTGACTTCAGTGAGCACTGGTGGAAGTCACCCTTGCATTAGCCTGGATGGAAAGGAGAAGGCACCCTCAAGATCTGGGTATCTGGTAGCCTGAGCCTGCTATCTGTGTGTATGCTACAAAGCACTATAGTGAGATCAGTATTGGTATGAAGTTGCATGAAATAGTCTAATATTTTAAAGCATGCATTTAATTTAGGCATCAACAGAATTAAACTTTATTGCAGTCACTGTAGGTTGCAACATTTAACAAAGCTGCTTTAACTGTCTCTTTTATTAATTGTGAATTGGTTGAGTATCTGATTATGGCCATTATGGGAGATGAAGTGTTTTAATTTTGTACAAGGTTAGGCCCAGTGAAACAGGGATGTTTTCCTCATAAGTAAAAGTTGGGGTTAATTTTTTTTCCCTGAGAAGCTCATATGATAAAAATTTGGAGGAAGGACATATGTTTTTGAAGGCAAATCGTCCTTTTTTCGTCAAGAATAGAAATTTGGCAGTTCAATAGAAATTTTAGTGAATGATAAGTGTCCAAAAAGCCTGTATATGCATATATTTAATTTGGAAATTAAGATCTCCACAGACCTTACAGATACCTACATTGTCAAGGAAATTGAGAATTTTGGAGGATTAAGCTCTCCCAGTTAGTAGGACCACTGTGGTGGCAGACATTAGGAATCAACATAGAGACAATAATTTCTGTAATCTCAGTGCTTCTTCAGAACTTTGCCTGACTTCCATGTACGAGGAGAGGGGAGAAAAGATAAAAAATTGCTAGGATGATAAGAAATCATTACCTTAACTCTGACACTTTCTAACTTCTAAAGGTTTAACTTTTCAGCCAGAACATTATTTTAATTTGTTAGCTTATTATTAGGGGTAGCTCTAGTTGTAAAGATGTTTTGCACAGTAGGGATCACAGGATGTTAGGGGTTAGAAGGGACCTCCAGAGATCATCAAGTCCAACCCCCCTGCCAGAGCAGGACCATAGAATCTAGCACAGGTTGCACAGGAATGCATCCAGATGGGTTTTGAAAGTCTCCAGAGAAGGAGACTTCATAATCTCTCTGGGCAGCCTGTTTCAGCGCTTTGTGACCCTCACAGTGAAGTTCCTCCTCCTGTTGAGGTGGAATCTCCTGTGCTGTAGTTTTTATCCATTGCCCCTTGCCCTATAAGTGGACACATCCCTGTCAACCTTCAAATTTCTTTTGAGATTTTGGGCTGATATTGGTCAATTAACTTCACTGTGAGATGAACCATCTTCATAAGATAGTGGCAGCAAAAGTTTATCTGGAGAAAAAAGTATTTAAGCTAAGCTATGAACAAAAGCATGCACATTTTATTTGGATAGCTCCATCCTTATTGCTCACAGGCTGTAGTTCTAAGTTTTAGGTCTCACAATGTTTCCAGCCCTAACCTACTCATTTCAGATTATTGCCTGTTTGTCATTTTGTCTTTGCCAGAGATAGCTGAACCCTTCCCTGAGCTGACAAAATAGTTCCCTACTCAGCTTCAGGCCACTGAGTCAAGAGCTTAGGCAGTTTAAATAGAGGGCTAAGGTTATCTGCCTGGAACAGATGCCACCTGTGGGATGTGTGGCCCCACTAAACATTGCCAGCATATTAGTAGGAGTCAGATGGTGCTGCTTAAGATTTTGAACCAGTACAGTTGTCTTGGGGAAGTACTTATGGGATCTATGTATGACTAGAGGGTTGCTTATGACTTGCAGGTCTTGCACGTGGCACGAGGATCCATGAAGAGGACAACTGCAGATCTTAATTTGCTTTTTTTCTGGCATTTATAGGAAAAGCTCTGTGCATTCTATATCCTGTTCCACTGTATAAATTTCTGACATGGATCTGCAATTAGCACTAATTATGTATTCAAAGGAAGAGTAAGGATGTTCCTGTTTTTCTAGAGGGGGTGAAAAATCATGTTTCTCTGAGCTTAGCTTTAATATCTCTGCATCCTCATTCTCTATTTCAAAAGCAAAGCTGATGCCATGAGGCACTGCAGGAATTTGGAAAATATGCTTTGCTTTTGAAACAGAAGCTTCAAATCCACTTTAAATCCCATATAAAAGTTAGCCCAAGAAAGTCAATGAATGGATCATGATCAAAGTCTCTTTATTGAATTTTCTAACAGCTTCCAACAAAATATGTTCTAAAAGGAACTGACTGCATCAAGTGCTTTCCAGAAAGCTGAAATGATAACTCTCAGTTCATGATAGCTGAGAGAAGTAAGAGATGAAACCCCAGTGCCTACATAAGATAGCATACTGGTTGTTTTATTTGAGTTGCCAAAGAGTTCTGAATTCAAAAATACTGTGTGGGAAATTCATCATTTCAGCTTTCAACAAAGAAATGGAAACCTTGTGTTTGTTAAGGACTACTGCCAACCAAATATAGTCACAATGCATGGAACAGTATTCTGGGGCTACCTTTGACTTACCTCTGCTGTGCTACCACTAGGCAACACTTCACTTATGAACACAGGTACTGGTCCTGAAATTTATTGCTTCTAATTGTTCATATTGAACATTTCACATGTGATCCCTCCTTGCTTCATTCCTTCCACACAGCAGGATGCAGCTAGAATGATTGGGGTGCAGGAATCTAACAACTAGTTTGCCCCATGGTGATTGCTCAAGGTACATAGCAAAGAACCAGCTGTGATGCTATAAGTAGCCAAAGTACTGAGCAACCATTTTAGTCCAACATTTTACTGAAAAGCCTTAGGATAAAACTCTTCTGCAGTATGTGATTTCTGTGAGCCATTCGACAAAGTTCTGTACCTTTTACAAAACTCTACAGTACAGCTGGCCAAAAAAAAGCAACCACCCACATAGCAAATAAAATTAATAAGAAACATTTCACCCACTGAATTTTGCAGATTCAGGTCCTGTGATAGAATATTAGTTTCATAAATATTTTTTCAGGATTTGTTAATTGCAAACTAAAAAGGGATCTATTCCTGAAAGTTTCCATGCAGGGAACTATCTATTTCAACTGGAATTAGGGTCATGAAAGGCTTGTGGAGTCAGACACATTTAGTTTAATAATTTTAGTTTCATGAGGCTTATTTATTTAGTAAGAGACTTGCACATGGCTGATAATATTGAAGTTTCATTTTTTGTTGCCTTTGTATTGACATAGGAAGGGTCAAATTTTTGTATTTGGCAGACAACTTCCATCCTGTGAGCAACAAGGCAAAACACTTCAGTCTGCTAAAGAGTTGTGCTTATCAGTAAGCCTCAGGAAACCGTGCCAGAAACTGCTGTCTTGACAGGACACACAAGAATTGCTAAAGTCATTACAACCTAAACCACCACAGAAGACAGATCCAAAGGTTGAAGCACTGGAGTGGAATACATAGACATCACTGTAAAATGTCAGATATTTATATTTATCTGTACAAACACTGAACGTGCTAGGCTAAAACAGAGTGAGATGGTTGAGATTGTTCCTTATATGGCACCTCCTAAGGTACTGAGTTGAGAAATTCAAGGGCCAGGTATGGTTTCCTAATACCTGGAATCTGGTCATGCTGTAAATTAGGTAATGCTCCACAGTTCCCACCTGTGACATCAATCTGTGAGCTGACTGTCAAATGGGTTTTCAAGGATTTTTTTGAGCTGTGACTACGAACACAAATACTGATCCCTCTCTTCATAAAGAGTTGCACTACATTCAGTAGTGTTTTTCTCTACCATTCAACAGGACACTTCACAATGCTAACCAATAACAGCAAGGCTGCCAGAACCCAGCCTTTAATCTTTTGCTAACTGAGTCATTGCTGAGGTGAATAATTTACTACAAGGACAAAAAGTTGAGCAGTGATAGAAGGAATTTGCTGAATTATGATTTCTGGTTCTTTTCTGCAAGTCTCTGCCAATAAAAATTCTAAATGCTGAGTTAGACAAAGTTAGGTTCAATTTATTGTTTCAAGCCTGTTGTGCCCACAGCATTTCCCTGTGTTTAAATCCCAATCTAGGAATTGTACTGCACAACAAATCTCATAATAAGCATTCAGACACAAAAGCCCCCTGCACCTTCAGAAAGTATGGCCCAGTGTATGTGAAAGCTTCCCTGTCTTTAAATCATGGCTGTGGCTTCACAGGTAATTGAAAATACTCCTCACCTCTTAATTGAGACTTAGCATTTCTTGGTGTTTAGCAGTAATGCCTCAGTTTCTCTGAATGTTGCCTGCCTGTTCCCTAAAGATATCAGAAAATGGGTAATTTTATTTGTGGAGTGCAGTGTTGTGCTAAAATGGAAGACAGCGTGGAAATGCGAAACATTTTTAGCAGTAGATGTAGAAAGGAGCTATTTATCTCTTGGGCTCAGATGTACCTTTGTTGTCTTCTCTTGGCTGGTCTGCCCCCTGCCCCTGTTACATAACCTAACACCTAGAGGGAAGGTATGAGAGTTGGAGGGGCAGGTGGATACCAGTGAGGAAGAGAGAAGGATGTTGAGGGAGAAAGGCTGCTTAAGAGAAAATATTTAGGGAAAATTAATGAGATTGGGTATTGGTGCACCAGCTGCAGAACATGGCAAGGAGCAGAGATAACACAGAGAAAAAGAGGGAGAAAGATTGAAGGGCCAGAAATGGCCTTCCAGTATAAATGCCAACCAGAATGGATATTCTTGACCAGACTTCGAGCAAGTTTTAATTTCACATTGTTTCAGAAATCGAGTTTATGTTCCATTAATTTTTCTGTTGTCCCTAGGTTTGTGTCCTGTCCTGTGTACAAACCATCTGTTCCTTGGGTTTTGGAACTCTAACAAGACTCTATATAAAAAATAATGTTTACCTTTAAATCATTTCCCATGTAGCCCTCTTTTCTTCTGTGTATTTTGTGCTAACTTCAATAGTTGAGGGCCCTGCATTTTTAGCTACCACCTCATAGCCCTGACCTATAGCTTTCCCCACATTGTATATAACCACAGAGAGGACTGTGATGTTAAATACAAAAGAGAAATAGGAGCGTTGTAAGGTCACATGCTTCTTGCATAAGGGATTTCAAAGGAAGCAATTGTTTAAAGGACTAAAAGATGACAGAAAATAATCTGTGTAATCCAACAATCAAAACCTGTATTCATTAGTACAGGGAACTTTGTTGGGTGCCTCAGAAAATGGAAAGGTGAGTAGTCAAACTGAGAGCAGCTCTTTAATTTCCCACATTTCAAGGCGTAAAGAATAGGCTCTGTGTGTTTGGACTATTGTAGTTTTGACTTTCATATTTCTAAACCTCAGGATTTAGATCTGAATCTTGAAAGTGATTCAGACTTTCGCCAGTTCTCCTGTCCTCAGCTGAAATACAATGTGGAGTTTTTTGGAAATAATTGTGCAGCTATGACCATTCCTTCAATAAGGCATTTTCTACATGAGCAGAATTCTTTGAAGTGTGGAGCCATGAAGATGGTGAGGGCCAAAGGTGAAAGCTGTGCAATAGAAGTGTGCATTCCAGTCAGAGAACGGGTTGGAGGGGTGAAGGAATTAGTCTATTGATATTCAGTGCTTTGACCTGCTAACAATAACTGTGGCACAAGGGTTATAACAGCGGCACATCCCCACATTGTGTATCAGTGGAGAGAGACAGACCTTATCTGCTTTGGTTAGCTTCGGAGGAAAAAGCAGCAGGGCTTTTGCCATGTGGTCACCAGTCCCTGCTACTGGGGAGAATGGGGGGAAAATTGTTCATAATTCCTCCATCATTGCATTGGGTCTAATAACAAGTCAGCTGCAGATCTGCAATATGATGGGCATTTTTCAAAATGCGATGCTGGGAAAGGGGAAATAAATTAATAGGGTATTCTGTGCTGGATTTTAAAGGGCATATAGACTAAGGAAAGAAACTCCCTGCTGTTTTTTCCCCTTTAAGATTAAAAAAAAAAAAGAGAGAAAAGAAAAAGATCCTCTTTTTCACTTTGAAAGTATTTTTTTCTAAAAAATAATCAAAGCAACACCAACAATTTTTTGACACCAGAGAATACTTTTCCCTTGGTATACAGCACATTTATAACACAGCTCAGCTAGCCCTGCGGGTAAAATTTTGTGCTGGGGATCTGCAATTTTACTAACACAAACCCAACAAGATTTAGCCCATACAGTGGAAAAGGCACTAGCCAGTTGACATTTAGCTACAAAGGCATGCTGGTGTCTAGCTCTGGTTCTGCCTTCAACCTCTACCTCTAGCAATCACTTTCCAAATCTCTGGTTTGCTTTCTCCCCTGCCATTTGTCACTACCTTGGCAAGCATGGCATATCAGCTAGACACTAACATAATGCATATAATAAACTAGTAAACCACTGTGTAACATGAGGCACAAATCAGTGAACAGTTTAGATTCTGTTCCTAGCATTGCAAAATGTAGAGATGTCGGTAACTTGATTACATCACCTAGCTCATTTGTTTGGCCAGTATAGAACAGTTTTCATGTTCTGGCCTGGCTTCTTTTTTATGAACTCAGACTGGAAACTTGTGGTTTCCCCCCACCTATATAAAATAAATCTTGAACTTAGTATCCTACCTTACCTAATAAAGCCTTCTCTGCAGCTGCCAGCCCACAGAAGTCAGAGGCCCAAGATGAATGGGCTGTCTACTTTGCTAGGCTCAGTCCTCAGAGGCAGAATTGCTCAGGTGTCACTGTCCAGAGATCCCATGTGTGGCAGCTAAATGCCTGCCATGGCATTACAGAGTAAGCAGACAGCAGCCATAGCACTGTAAGAAATGGTCTGGGGAATGCAAATTATTCTCATTCCCAAGGATTTTGAAAAGATGAAAATGGGATTTTTCACTTGGCAACAAGATGCCAACATTTTGGAGGAAAACTTTTAGCTCTGTGGCAGAGCTCCCAAGGCAGGCTGGGGAGATTTCTTAGGAATAAATAGAGTATTTTACCTCCAGAAGCCGGTCAGAGATGAAGCAATGACTCAGGACTTTACCTATTGAGTCAATATGCACTTTATTAAGTTGCTTCTCAACAATTGAATGAAAACCCCAGGACATAAAACCATGCAGCCTTTTGTTTAACATATTCAAGAAGCAGCTACATAATGGGGACCCAAAGGACAGAGAGATCACCTTTAATTTTACATGTACTTATTCAAAGGCTGCTGCAGTCAGAAGGAAAGGTATTTGAGTGAGGATAGCACTCAGCATGTGTAATTGCAGGTGGGTTACCATCTGGGCAGTAACCAGTCCAATCTCTAACACAAAGTCAACTGCAAAGCTGCTGTAAAAACCTATTCTCAAGCAAATAAAAACCAATAATAGGTTTTCATTCAAAATAGAGATTTTAATCCTGCCAGTGTTGACTTGAATCATACTTTAAAATAAAGCAAGCCTTACAAGCCCCTCATTAATAATTCCTAAACATAACACAGAGTGAACTAATATGCTGAGCTAGCAAACTGTGAGCTGCTTGAACGGCTGCTGTGGAGCATTCAGCCCAGTCTGTACAAACAGATTTCTTCAGATCATAAAACTAATCATTTCTCTAATCATTTTGATACATTGCTGCAACCACATCTCTCTTTGCAGGGCCACTGACAGAATGGAAGGTAGCTACAGGCACTGATGGTTTTTCAGCATGCCACACCATGGGAGCACTCACAAAAAATCAGAGGCTTTGCCCAGTGTGGCATTTTGTTACTTTACCCTGAGGTGAACTTCACAGAGGCAATTTAGGAGGAAAAACACTCCCAAACTGTTTGAGTAAGGCTTGATGTGCCAAAGGCTATCTCTAGTTCGTTAGGTAGACCTTGCTTTATAGAAGACTAGAGTTGATTCAATTCTTGTTAGCATTTTAAATTTCATGCCTAATTACAGATTTTTAATAGTTTCAATTTTTTTTTTTTTGGTAATAAAGACAAAGTTGTCAGAGTGGTCAGTATATTAGCTCAGGACTTGTAAAAGCTATATCCAAATTCCTACTCTGCTCAGACCCCTTGTATGACCCTGGGTAAGTCATTTCACACCTCCTTGCCCCAGTATCCCACTTGTGTAATGGCGATAAAATTGTGTGTCTAACTCCCAGGGACATAGTGAACAGGGTTAACCTGACAAATCTCAGACTGTTTGAATTATTGTCTTTTGCATTACTGTAGTGTTGAGGATGTGTTGTCAGGATTCCACAGAGGGAGGTGGTTTTACACAAAACATGAGACAATGAGGGATTTCATCTCATAAGAGCTGCCATTTGAAATAAGAAATGGATAGAAACCAGTGGGACAGCCCAGCAAAATAATGAAGCATTATTAATCATGATTAATCATGATGACAGGTTGTGATCTTCAAAAAGCAGCTGCTAAATAGTTAAAAAGGAAAGTTTTCAGTGGTATAATGTAAGGCTGTACCATGAATATTTAAGAGATGCCTCTCTCAAGAATGAAGGCTAGTGTAGGAGGTAACACAGAGGTGTTTGAAATTGAACAATTAGGTTGATTAGTTAAAGCTTAGATATTTTTCTACATAAGCAGAATAAACAAGTAGCACACCAGTGGGAGACAGGGAACAGAACACATCAGTTAAATGTGGCTTAAAATACAGTCATGTTTTCAACTCTGCTATTATCCATTCATTAAAGTTATTAACAGATTTGTTATGAAACTACTGTTGCGAGCACTGTCCAGCACAGCCTGCTTGGCTAGTGGTCAGATAATGGTGTGAATGAAGTGTGAGAGCAGAAGACACATCTTTTTCTCAGCTGCCCCTGTTTTATTTCCCCTCCCAACCCTGTACTGAATTTCTAGTGGTTTTCTTTAATTTCACATGTTGAAAAGACTGAGTGATCCTTTTCCTCAGATGGTCTTTCTAGAACCCCCAACAGAGTGTGAATAATTATTCCCACTCTGTTGGGGCTTTGATAAGACTCTTATGGCTGCCTTTTGCTCAGCCTCTCAGCCTTTGTTCCTGCTAAAGTTATTTTCCTTTTTAGGATATATTTAAAAAAAAAAAAAAAAGAAAGTAAAAACTGTAACACCATCAAGTGAAACTGCAATTTTAATAATAGTAATAACAATAAAAGTATTGACTTGGAAATGCTTGGTCACATCCCTGTGGTAAGTGCAATAATCATCATGTGTTTTCTTCCATTTTTAAAGAGAGAACAATTTAGAAAAAGAATTGGCTAGAAGGGAGTGCAAGAGGTGTCTGGATATGAACCCTGAGTTCTGTGTCAGCAGCGTCCTGGCCATCTAGTTTAGACTGGATACAATCTGTAATACCAATGCATGACACAGGTTTGGAAGTTTGGGCAGCCTGGTTGCAAGTATTGAGAAACAAGCATATTTAGAACCATATGTGAATAAACTGGGAGGCCCTCTGATAAAGGAGTCAAAGCACACAGCTGCCTTCTCTTCCCCATTGAAAAAGGCATAGAAAGTATTACTGTTGACTAAACAAAAAGCTTTGTCTGAACGTGTGTATGCTCTGATGCTCACGGGACTCGGGAAGGAGGTTAATCCTAAATTCAAACATCCCTTCAAACACTGATCAGCTATCTTAATACAAAGGACCACACATTACAAAGAGGACTATTTTAACCTTTCTACCTCAGTTCATGTTCTACCAAACAAACAGGCCAGAGGCTGCTCACTGTTACTGTAACTGCAATCTAAGGTAATTCAATAAGGCTTATCCAGGTGTAACTGTAGGCACATTGCAGCCTAATGCACACACACAATGACAGATGGATAAAAGGAGGAATGGCTTCAAGAAAATAGGTTATTCCAGACCTTCCAAAGGCAACCTGTAGTTGATGTTTGGGACTATTACTAGAATGAAATATACCTGAAGCCTATGGGTTTCCACAACCATCTTATTTTAGGCATTGCAGTTCTGGGTAGCAGCATGAGATCAAAGTAATGGTGCATACAGATATATCGGCGTTTTGAGATTGGAAGATAAATAATTCATATATTGAAAACAGAGTTGGGTTGGGGATATTATAGATTAATTCCATCTCACACATTTTTTTTCCTCTCTCTCCTCCCCCCCCCCTTTTTTTTTTTGCTAGTGGGAGACCTACTGCCCTTGTCCCTTTCTTCTGATTTCTGAATCTGCCACAGGCACTGTTAGAATTACAGCAGTGATAAGAAAAAATCAGGCGTGGGATTTGAATTAATGCTTTTAGACAAATCTCCATTCCATCTCTAATTCTAATGCTAATTACATTTGCAGATCAAAGCCTGTTCGTTAAAGTTTTGCTTTTGAATACATGTAAAGATTTTACTTTTTTGTTTGATTTTTTTTTCTCCATTTTTGGAGAAATACTTCTTCTAGTAGAGACCAGATGTTCCTAAAATATCCCTTTGGAACAGCACAGCTTTGGTTCTCTGTTTTCCTTTCTTTGAATCTTTTGTATGCATTGGGCACAGCATTGTTACTGTATAGGCAATCCATCTTTCTGATTTATTTGGTTGTTATTTAGAAAAAAATGGTGATAACTTAATAAGTGAATTTAAATAATTGCAAATACATTTAACTGCAAGCTCAGCATTGCCAGCTGCAAGTATTGAAAATTTGTGTCAACTTCAATAAGATTAGGAGAATACAATGAGTAGATTTAAAAAATAAACACATTGGCACCTGAGTTATTTTTGTATTCCCTCTGAATCTCAGATGTACACTTGTCATCTGCTTCTACTACTAGGAGGCCTAGAAGTTATTTCGATTTTTTAATTTTTTTTTTTTTTTACTACATGAAACAGAGCCTTTCTAATATGAACTCCTTATATTTGGGTTTTCAGGAACATAAATACCATGCAACTTGTGATAAAACCATAAAAGCTGGCAAAACAGGCCCAGGTCCCATTGTGCTCAGATTTAAGCTTGGCACATCCACACATGTTTGTAGGAGCAGAGCCTATTTTGCAAGTGTCAGATAATGAAAGTCAGGGAAAGTCAGAAATTTTTAACACCACAACATAAGTCAGAGATTTTTAACACCAGAGCCTCAGGGGTTGTAGCAAAAGAGTACGAGCTCATTTCGGGAGGAAATAAAAAGAAGGAAAAGAAGAATGGTGGAATCGAAGTGTGAAAAGAGGGGATTAGGTGGTGAAAGGGGCTGGGTTGCATGCAGGAGGAAGCAGAAAAGGTTCAGAGGGTGAAAAAGCCAATTAGTGGAGTATAAATCTAAAAAAGCCAATTTCTGAAATAAAAAGGTGTCAACTTAAGGCAGCTAGAGAGGATTAGTTAAGGAAGTGACAGGCTGAAGTTAGGAAGGAGTGAGATTCTCAAAGCTGATTAGGACTGAAAACAACTACACTGTATTACATGTGTTTGTAAGGTATTTAAACTGTATAATGAAAGCTGGGCCCTTTTTTTAGGCATGATGCAGGCTCCTTCCATCACATCCCCCCCAGAGGTGTGCTGCAGATAGCCGAATTCTGGTTTCTATCTGCAGGCAGCAGCAAAGGGCCTGCTGACTCAGACGAATTGCTTGTGGAATCTCCTTAGATGTCAGGCACAGTGTGACTCTTCCTATCTTTGCAGCAACAGGAAAACAGTCAACAAGAATCATTACCTTAGCTACGACAGAGCTGTTCAGTGGCTTCCATTCCGTCAGATCTGACAGTCACAGAGTACAAAAGGTCCCAGCTCAGCATGGGGCAGCCTTTCCATACGTTTCCCCAAACACCTAGGAGTATTTCAGACTTGATCCTGGTACAGTAGCTTCCTCCTGCATACATTATAGTAGTAGCATTTTAAATGCCTATCGCCCCTCCAGAAAGCTTTGGGTTCCCATCACCAGGAAATCTTTCTCTGGATATTTTTCACCAACATGTGTATTAAGGTAATGCATCCTGGTTTTCTCCCATGGCTGACTCTGTTACTATCTCCCTGCCACTGCTGCAAAAGCGTGCAGCTCCTCCCCTGGGGCAGGCATGATGTTGTTATTCAGACATACCTGCGTAAGGAAAAGGAAGGAACAGACACTGCTTCGTGTCTGTCTGATATGGACATAGGGGGGTTTTGGCAATGGGAAGCTGAAATGTCTGGAAGGAAAAGAAAATCAAACCAGAATCAAATTCTGCTCACATGTATCCATATGCATTTGCAACCCAGTCAGTAATTCACAGTTTTAGTCAAAGCATGTAGAGTCCTTTGGATATAAATTGACAACCCTGAAAAATCTCTCCCAAGTGACTGTGTATTTGCCAGGAAGCATGCAATTACCTGGGTGTTAAGAGATCATGTAAAGTGCTGCCAGAAAAATCTACTTGCAGTATACAGCTAATTCTTCTGATACACAATCCCCAGAAATGACAGTGTTTATGTCTGAATAGCATTTTCTGCTCTCTCATTTACTCCCTTGAAGTTTATATACATAGGCATAAAGATCAAAATTGCAACCATAGAGATTTCCCTTTGATACAAGTTTACTAGGAAATATCTAACTAGGAGATATCTTCATCCCTTCTGTCTTCTACAGTACTGCAGGAAGGAGATAGGTTGGCAGAATTGAATCTGCAGTCCTAAAACTTATGGTCAGGAAGCATCTGCATGCAGTTGAAAGACACAGTTCCATGAAATGTAGCAGGCAGGGTTTTCAGCTGGGTAAATCAGCATTTCTCCCTTAAACTCACTGGAACTATTCCTATTTATATCATCTAAAAATCTAGACAGTTATCTGGGCTTGCCAGCTCACTGTAGGAATAAACATAGCTCTAACCAATTAAATGTTCATTAGGGGCAAGACAGAAAGGATAGCAGAAGCCAAAACTCAGAACCAGTCAGTACTTAACGCTCTTCTTATTTTATCAAATAAAACATTTGATCATGGAACATCTTTTTTCTGCATGGGTGAGCATAAAGCCTACTGTAAATATTGGTTTAGATCTACTGGGGAGTTATTTTATCTATAAGTTTAGGGTTGGTTGGTTTTTTGTTTGTTTGGTTTTTTTGCTTACTGGTATGCCAGCCTTCTTAGCATAGCACAGTTATCTCAGTATAAAAGTGCCTTACACTTATCAGTAAATTTACAGGAGTCATAGATGTGATATGGATACCTTAATCGGTAAAACTGCTTCACAATAATTTCAAACTGCCATACTGTGATAGCAAATCACATGTATACAAGACCTAACCTGAAGCCTACCTCTAATATTAATCTGACAGTGAACACCTGGAAATCAGAAAAGGACAGGAGCAGTTAGCCCAAAATGTAATTTCCACGTTATGCCCAGGAGACTGAAATTTACCCTGGTATAAAGCAATAGCAAACAGACTGATGGACCATGGAGGTCTCATTTAAATTGCAGTTGGATTCAGAACTCTCTGTCCCTCCACAGTCCCCCTTGATTCATGCCCTGCAACTTAATGGTGGATTCTAGCCACAAGAAATATAAACCCATCTATGCATGAAGTGTCAGCAATCCCTGACTTTTACCCTTTTGTTGGGTTTATCACTGGAGGTAGTCTCCTCTTGTGCTGGAATACTGCCGTGATGACTCACACGCAATCGCATTTGCAAACTCGGACATGCACATGTTACAAGCTGTTCTTTAATGAGTGTGAGAAGGCACCTCATAATCCTGAAGCAGAACTCTTTCCAAAGGTACACAGCCAGAATGTGTTGGCTGTTTTTCTTCAAAGCTTTTAGAAAAGGTGATAGAAAGTAATATGAGCTGAAAACTCAAAACAAACAGGAAAAGAACTAGACAAATATCTTAAAACCAAACCCCTTTTTAAGGATGAGGTTCTCCTATACCCATAGAATGTTTGTTTTAGCTGTTGGTTAGCTTTTCTCTGATTCTGTGGCTCTAAAGCTTTGGGTTTTTTTTTTTTCACTATGAGCACCTGCCAGGAGGATGGGTATGGCAGGCTGCTTATAACTCTGTGACACTGAATTGTAGTCATCACCCTTAGGCCATGGCTCCCACATTTACAGCATCTGTCCTAATAAATTTCTCACTTTTCTGGTTCAAAGTTCTGCTTCCAGATTTTCAAATATTTTGGAGTTGGAGGAGGACAGGGAGATTGTTTTTGTGAACATCGTGCCTCTACAGGCATAAAGAAACTCAGCCAACAAAGTATTACAGCATTTTTCTAAGATGGGAGAACTGAGATCTCTCTCTGGCTAAGAAATGAAGAAGGAACCCTAAGAGAACTTTTCAAGTCCTTAAATTGTTAATTTCTGTGGTTTCTCAGCTAATAACGAAGTTGTATTATCAGCACATTTTGAGCCAGTTGTGCAGTCTCTCTGAAATGATGACACAGTATTGTGGACCATTGATCTAGCAACGGTTAACCCCATCTTGAGCAATAGTCCCCAGAAGATAGCAGAGCAGGAACCAGCAGTACTCCCTCCAACACTGCACATCAGGGCGTGTCTGCAGGTGTGTTCTCTTCCATTGCAACAGGAAGAAAAAGCAAAGGAGCAGTATCACTGCTGAATGAAAAGCTTTTACAGAGCCCTCACTGCACCATTAATAGCAGTTTTTACAGTGTGAGGCCCATTTCCCCCCATATCTTGTATTTTCACTAGGATCTCTGGCATTCAATGCATAGGATGAATTATTTGCACAATATATCACTGAGGTGAGAGAATATCACCCTTTCTAACAGATGCAGAATTGCACAGTGATATTAAGTCTGGAAGTATTCATTAATATAACCTTTGAGACACAGAAGAGTTCTGTGTAAATTGTTCTGCACTTCTGCAAATCAGACTTAAGAGTCTCTGGTTAGATGTGGACTGGGGGCAACATAAATTAATTACCTTTTCTGAAAAATATGGCTTCAGATTTTGCTCTGGCATTAAGTTCTGCAGCTGAATTTGGTTCCCTAGGACAGTTTCCTTAACTAAGAAACTATCTTCCCTCTTTCTGCAAGCTTGTGGTTAAACACATTTTAAATTCTTCATGAATTCTTCAATTCTTGGTCCCACTGTCTCCAAGTGCCAGTCTCCTGATCCTGATAATTCAAGTCTTATCAAGATTTTTATGCAATTAAAATTCTCTAGGGTGTTCACATCTCCCTCTCACCTTGACACTTCTGCTTTCTCCTGACACTGTACCTACTTCCTTTTCAAATCTTTAGTATTTGCTTCATCCATTCAGTCTCAGGGATGGAGTAGGAGAAAGGATCGTTCAACCAAATCCAGACTTGATGAGAGATTCAGGTATTCATATTGCCCTTGAATCTTTAGAGGCTGTAGATGATAAACTTTAGCAAGTTTCTGCTGCGTGTGCATGAACGGCAATAGCTCCAGTGCTTTTATCCTCTATAACTTAATGTGAATTTTCAAAGGAAAAGCAAAAAGCCCCTACACAATGCAAAGGACATCATCCTGCCAAATTTCGAGTTCTCACTCCAAAGCATAAAGTCTCTAGAGTATTTCAAAGCAAATCTTATCAGATCTCTTAGCATAGGATCATCTTCTGGCTTATGTTGGTCACCTTTAATAACAGGTTGCAATACCAGCTCTGCCTATGATGCAAGCCTTTGAATCCACACACTAAGTTATATTCCTGGAGGCATATCTACAGCTTTTATCTACATCTGTGGCTGCCATATGTATGCATCTAAAGACTTTTTTTTTTCTTTCAAACTGAAGTCAGGATTCCAGTTTGCTTTCACTGAACTTTGTAATCTGGCTCTAACATCCACAAATATTTCCCCAGATTATCAGTGAAGTCTGTTTTACTCAGGGTTACTGCCATATAATCTTTGTCTTTTGAAGTGTCCATCCTTTCTGCCTTGCTCACTTTCTGCTTGCAGTAATTTCCTCCACCGTTCAAGCATCAAGAACGTTGTAACTGACAAATGGGAAAACTAGCCTGGTTATTAGCTGAAGCACAGGCTTCTCAGCAGCTTCCCAGGGTGAGCTGTACAAAGAGCTTTCTTACTAGGGAACATACTGACCTGGGCGTTGTCAAATCTCTTGCAGAGACAGGCCAGGTGAGCCTCTGATCATATATTAAACAAAAGTAATTATTTTAATTCAAAGTAGTTTAAAGGAGAAAGTATAAAAGACTTCCTTCCAAAGATTTAATAGCAGAATTCATATTAAGGGATTTAAATGTGGACTTAAGTTCACTTAGATGGAAAGTTATTACATGAAATATGCATGAAAATTGAAATTGCTCACAAACAAGGGCAGTTTAATGTTAACTTTCCCAATCTAGGCAGTTAAGGAACAGTCTAAATGTCTGGGATTTCAGGAAAGCAGCCAATGTATAAAGAGTAGAAAAACAGGGGTGAAATTCACTGCTGTAAAACATCTATGTGTCTCCTAAAATAAAGCTAGGTTGGCATATGCAGTCTTGGCTTGGACTCTGCATAACAACCAACTTCCCTTCATTGGAGTTTGGAAGCAAAATCTGCAGCTGAATAAATGCCAGTATATTTTGCTGCAGATTTCCTGAATCTGTTTTTTCATGAACCACCTGCTAGAGCTCCAAGTACACAGTAAAATCCAGGCTTAAGACTATGTACATTAGTTTATAAAATCAGTGCAAATGGACTGATATCTACTAATCTTGTAACTCAAATCTTAGGTTCCTCATCCACCACTCTAATTCATAAAGTTCAGTGCTGCAAATAAAAGCATCACTCAAGTGCCTTGTTCTGTCTTTTGTAACAACCAGCAATGACATTTTGAATCTGGACCTGACATACCAGGTTACCTCTCAATCCCTTTATTACTACAGGAGAAGGGAGAAAATTATTTTCAAGGGGAAAAAGATGAATTGTTTAAAGCTGATGAATGTGTACATAATGAAAGACAGCTGAGCTTGCACTGACCTAAAGAAAGGATGTTTCCAGCAAAATGACAAGCCTGCATAGCTTGTGCAAGTTATGCACATGTAGAGTGAGGAAAACGGACTCCAATTAATGTGTTTATAGAGGAAAATGCTGCTTCCAGTATACTGTTCCCCAGCTGAGCTGAGAGTGACTTCCCAAGATAAGACCCTGCTATTACTCAGCTTCTAAATAGGGTAAGGGAAGATTGGGTGATGGGAGGTTCAGATGGCAAAGTGAATTTGCCTTGGTGAATTTGAAGTGCTTACTTTGCAGTCTGCAGCTCAGCTGCTTACCTGTTTTCTGGGTGCTTTTTTATTTACTGACAATTTAACAAACCTTGTCCTCTGTTGATAAGGAGTCTTATTGCTCAGCTTAGTCCATCAATTTCCCCTCTACTGCCCCACGCTTTTATAATGTCACATTTCTTTCGGTGACTACAATATATTTGTTTGTAAGCCCTTACACTGGGCAGCAGTGCATGCTAATTCATCAAGCCTGACAGAATGTAAAATTACAACACAACAATAAGAATGTTGTCTCCCTACTGATGTATAATTAAAGCATGGTCATCCAGGGAAACCTGAGTTCCCTTTGTCAGGGAAACCTTTTGTAATTCAGAGCAGTTAAACCCACTACTTATTCAAGCAGGTTAATTCTTCCTCCAGTGTCTTCTCTTAGATAGGTATCTTGTGAAGGATCTCTAATGTGGGTAAATAGTATGATCTGCATCTATTCCACCCCAGGCTCTCATTTCACAAGCTTAACAAAACTGGATTGACTCCATACTGGATTAACAGACTTCTAGCAAAACCAACTTGTGCTACAGGAGATGTGGTGACATAACAAGTTCATCTTGGTCCTGATCACATACAGTGATCACAGGACTCATTGATACTTTCAGTGGGAACATTGGTGCTGTGCACTCTTTTGCAAGTGAATCTCTTTGGATTCTCTTCAACAAAATGGATGAAGTTACACTGTGCCTGCTGAAAGCTTCCTTGTAGTTTCACTTAGATAAACTGTTCTTTCTCAGCTCCTATCCTGGGTTGCTATGGCTGGCTAAACTGTCACGACTTACCTAAAGTGTAGATTAAGAAGTATATGAAATGATCCAGAATAGATAAATAAGAGAGGTATATGAAGAAATTTAAATTTGTCTCCATCTCTATTTCTAAAAGCAAATCATTTCATTCACAAAGAAATTAAATTAAATATGGAGGGGATAGGGCCCTTCTTTCAGAATGATGGCAGGAGTTGGTGCTGAAGGCATAGGCTGCTGTTTGAAGTTGTGGGGACAACAGTCAGAAGGGTAAAGTCCCACTGAATATATATATAGGTAATTTCAGCAGCAGCAACATAGTTTGCAGGCACCTCACCTGCTAGCAAGGCACTGCTCCCATTTATAAAAGTCACTTTTTGTGCACACAAAGAACAAAGGATATATACTGCTTACATCCCAGCATCCATCATGTATATTATGGCTCCTCCCAGCATGCTGCAAAAGAGGTAAAAGTCTGCAGGAGTAATTTCCTGAGATGAGTTAGGGCTTTCCCCCCTCTCCTCCCCCCCCCCCCCAGCAACACAAACTAATTGGTAATCTTATGGCAACAGAATCCCATTGTATGAGGAATCTGCTGCTCCCATCCTCTACTCATCACCATTCTGGCCCATCTTCTCAGAGTCTTGAGTTTGCTAACCATAATTATTTGACTGCACAAGCCCATACAAAGCTGTGGAAGCAGACAGAAGCAGCTGCACAAAGCACAGCTGCAATGCCACATATCTGTTCTTGTGATATACCTGGAGATTGGAGGACAAATTATCTAAGTTAAAACCAGTCCCCCCTTCCATTTATTTTATTTTATTCTATTTTAATTTTTATAGCTTAGTATCAATTTCTTTTAATTTTACACTAATGTGGCTGAAGAGTTTGTCTGGTACGGACACAGTGATTTTGATTTATACTAGTGGAGCATCAGGTTTTAGCAGTGAAGTCGCAGGGAGTAAAGAATGAGAAAATAGAATTAGTTCATGGGGTATCACATATTTTAGAAAACCTGAAACTTCCGAGAGCATCCTTTCTTTGCTCTGACTCTTCAATTTTTTTCTCTTGCACCAAAATAGACTATTTGTTTATTACAGCAGGAACTAATATTTTCCCTGTAGCCAGTTAAAAGAAATACATCCTCTTTGTGGCTTTGAAAATCCCTACAGGATTATGAATGAATACTTCAAGAGTGTATTATAAATTCAGACATGTCTATTGGGCTTTCAAGTATCACAGCGGGAGCTTCTTACTGAGGCAACCTGAGGGTAAAGGCTTTCCCACCTTTCCAAAGTGACTCCTCCCACAAAATTTTCTTAGGCTGAAGTTAAAAAAACCCCACCACCCTACCTAGTTGAGCTTCTTAG
Organism: Indicator indicator; assembly: GCF_027791375.1. NCBI lineage: Eukaryota > Metazoa > Chordata > Aves > Piciformes > Indicatoridae > Indicator > Indicator indicator. The sequence goes on from NC_072035.1 coordinate 6,048,441, forward strand.
AGCTACTTCATTCTAAGCAGAACTGAATATAGATATAATTTAGTACAATCACATAAGCAGACATTGCTCTGGAGCCTGCTCATTTTTCCTGCCACATTCAATAACTTGCATACCCTTTAATGGTAGGTTGTTGTTTGAAACAAATGTGCTTCTTATTTGAAAGACTAAGCAGGTGAGTTAAAAGATTCGTTCTCCAGCATGTTCTGTCCTAGATGCTCTGTGAGCACCTGTCGTTATCTCCTCCAAATTCTGCTGTTGCTCTTACTTGCCAACTGGCAGCATCACTGCGTTGTGACAGCGATTACAAAGTAGGATTAGATGTAGCCCATTTCTCCCATCCCCTGCTGCGAGTGCTGAACCAGCAACTTTGCCATGTTTTGATCAGATGCTCTCAGCACTGACATATAAATCAGGGACAGTACTAAAGGGAGAGGGGAGGAATCAGCAACAAAGAGGCAAAATCAAGGGCAACTTGGAAGGAAGAAATGGGACTAAAGAGTTTAAAAAGCACATAGCTTTGAATCTATATGTACTTTCTTCTGAAGGGGATGAGAGGCGTTGCTGCTTTCAAAAGAATTCACACTTTTGCAGGTTTTCAGATGCACATTGCCCCAGTAAAACACCTCCAGTGGGCTAAGCCTCAGAATAAACTGCAAGATGAAAATGAGTTTTAGCTGGAAAAATGAAGGGCAGTTGTTAAGAAGTCCTGTCAGACAGTCTTTGAAATTTAAGAACCACCTGCAGCAACTGGTGTAGGTGGTATTCGTAAGACTATGCATGATGCTGACTTAATGGCTCAGCAGAAGCTGTGCATGGGTGTAACTTCTTCATAAAGATTACCAGAAAGGTTTAAAGACATAAATGCAGTATCTTTATGAATGCCAGCTAAAAATACAAGACAGTATCAAGAAAAAAAAAAAAAGTCAAAAAGGATAGCGATCCTGCAAGGACTTTACTCCATCTGTTAGGTATCAGAAAAGCTGTTGTCAAGGTGCCCCAGCACTGCAGCAATGGAGGAAGATTTGGGATTGGCAACTATTCTTACAACATACAGAGCATAGAGCATGAAGATGAGGAAGCATGCTGTATTTGATCATGTCTAGTGCCTAAGTGTCCCAACACTTTGCTAGCATTTTTTTGTGGGAGTAGCTTTCACTAAAGAAATAATCTTTTAAAAGAAACCTTTGGAGTAAAAGGCACAAAGAAAACTTCCAGAACAAGACAGGCTGGTTCTTGCACTATATTGCTGTGCCATTTGCCATAGTGCAATTGTAGTTAAATCTAAGTATCTGTAGAAATGTTGATTGCCTAAACCCTTACTTTACAATGCAAAATCCCCTGGGTAGAGAAGTAAAACATGCATATGACAACTAACGCACACACTCCCTTCCAAATTCTTGCACAGATACTAAACTTTAAGTGTATGAAATTTCTCTCAAGTCTCTTGAGGAACTATTGAAATCATAATGTATATCATGCACACATGCACTTTTGCAGAGCAGTGCTCTAAGACACAGCCCCTCCACAAATATTTCACAGTACAGTCTGTGACTGACCTGTGAAAAGGTGTCAGGGAGGAACAAGAAATATCATGACACAGGTCTATGTGATTTCAAGTCAACACAGTGAAACAACAACAAACCCCTCTGATTTCATCTGAGCTTAACTAGTAGGCAAAAGCCTTCTCTTAGTTACCCCATTTCACAGTGAGCTTCTTGATCTGAGTGCAGGATTTCTGCATTTCCACTGATGAAACTGAACACCAGCTTTCTCCTATGCTCCCTGTCTGGCTTGTTAAACCTGCTAATTTGTATTTATAACTATAAATACAGAGATCATACCCCAGGTCAAGCATTTGCTAAAATTCTCTGGTGTAAACTCACCCAGTATAATCCCTTAGTTTTAGTTGGCAAATATAACAGAAACAAGAACAAAAGCAATAAGATCTTAGACACTTGAAAAAACAAGATTGTTATCTCCCTTTTTTCAATTGCTATTAGTGAGAAAAGTAGCCAGCAATATGTAGGTCATCATCAGTAGCTGCTTTGATAGTCTGAGAACAGTTTAAAGGAAGGAAGAGGTTTCTCTTTGTGGCTGAATAAGTTACTCTATATCCATGAAGTAGCTGTGTCTCACCCCCAAAGGGAGAAGCATTATCAGCAAATGAATGAACAGGGCATTCTGTGTTATGCCAGTAGCACTGTCTTTGAAAACAAGGGAGACAAGAAAAGTAGATTCAGTGTGGCTTTTATTTTCCTGTCTACCATTGTAATGGAGCTCCTCTATTAACTCATTCTTGTCAGGCTGAATTGAAAGTGACAGTTAATAACTTACACCAGCATCTGCTTGCACTTGATGCAATAGCAATTGAGCCCTGCAGTGTCCTCACAGTGTGCGGAGAGACCTGGCTCATGGGAAGGGCTAATATCTAATACTATCAGAGTATTAGATACAGCTGGAGGAAAAATATAGATGTGCTCTTGGGCCAACCAGCTCTCCTTCAGGTCACCTGCAAACTCCAGTTCCTACTGATGTACCAGTTAAATCTGATGAATATAAATATCCTGTCTCAACTAAGTTATTAGAAGTTCCTTACTGATACCCCCCCCACTCACATAATTAAGCTGCACTGAGTTTTCCCAGAAGACAGGAGCTGGATCTGAGCTAGAAAGATAATGAATAATTTTATTTTATAGCCATATTCAGTGACTAATCCAGATGTTTGCCTCTTCTGCAATGTGAGAATTCAGCAGCTCAGACCAGTGACAGGGGAAACTCTCCTTCAGCACCTGTGGTGGTATTAGTGCAGTGTGGCTGTGCCAAACAGGGACCTATCCAGTGGAGACATCCATTACATTGTCATAGCAGTTTGTGAAGGACTGAATCCTGGGCAGGTGTGTCATCTGGCAGTGAGGGTTTCAGTCTTGCTCTAATTATCTTTCTAATGCCTTAGACAGTTGATATCATTACCACTGTACATCATACTGTCTCCCTGCATGGGTTCTAACCTAGGAAAATTACATTAGCCAATACATAGCTCTGCAAGCAAAACTTTTGCAGTGCTCTAAAATTTGCACTTGGGTTTTACCAGGAGGTCTTTCAGTGCGCAAGTCAAAGTAACAGACCTGTAATTGGTTTCAAAACAAGCTTGGATTAAGTCATTATCTACCATTGCATAATGAGATATATCACACCCTTCAGTCAAATTGTTTAGGCATTCCTTAACATTTGCTCTTATCGTTACACTTTCAGTCATTTTCAAACATCAGAGATTGTTGGTGACAAATTTTGTTTTGTCCTTCCATCAGTGTGTAAGACAGCAGGTTTTGGTACACTCTCTTTGTCAGGTAGGACAAATTCTGTCTTTAATGATACCGTACACTAAGTGCAAGCTTACATTCAGAGTGCTGAAGTCTCCAAGTGTTGTTACATTGATTATCTCACAAACCATTTGCCTGGGTTCTTTTACATTGTCATGTTGCCATTTGATTTATTTTGTGTGTGTGTGTGATGTGATTTAAAGTATTTCCCTTTCATCTTCGCCTGTGCCCTTTTCTGAATGGACTACATGGAAAAAAAAATCAAAAGTGGGACATATTTTCCCAGTGATCATCTTTACTGTTTCACTTTCTTTCCTTCCTTTTCCATCCCTCTTCTTATTTCACTGAATTCATTTGCAGTGGCCTAGATTTAACATCCTTTAACAGCTGATTCTTGTAGCTGCAAAGCCCTGCTAATATCATATTGTACTAGTCAGAAAAAGTTATTTAGGGCAGGGACAGTCTTTTTGGTCTATGTTAGCACACAGATATCTTGAGCCAGAACTGAAACTCAGAGCTACTACTGCAATATGAATAGTAGCAGGAGAGCTAAATATATCTATATCTAGAGACTGCAACTGTACAGAGAAAAGGGAAGGTAAATGTAACTAAAATTTGAATGAAAGGTATTCTTTACTCACTTTATTTCTGATCCATAATGACCCTAATTCCTCTTCATTTTTTCAGAGGTCACCTGCTTCCTTACTTGCCCTACTACAGCCCCTATCCTCAGGCTTTTCATTTCCTTAAGATCCTTGCTGCTATATTATTGTTGTATTGTTCACAGCTACTCATCATAGCAGAAGGTAACAATAGTAATGATCCATTGAAACAACTCTTAAAACTGTTAGCTAAAAATTCCAGAGTGCCAAAGTAGCCTAAAGGGCACCAAGCACAAACACAGCACTACAGGGCCATGCATGAGTCCACTGATCACAGGTCCAGTGAGAGATTCCTGGTTTCCTTCCCAACAGTTGCTTATGTCTTCAGGTTCATCACAGAGTACCGTCTGTTCCACTTTGCTGATTCAGTGTTTGGATGGTAGTGCTCTACACGAAACCTTGTGCCCATTTTGAAAGTAAAGCCAACAAAAAACGAAGCCTGCTTCTACTCTGCCCTCAGTTACTATTTTTAAACCAGAAAATGTCACAGTTTTGCTTTGGGACACAACCAAAATAAAGTACTGATTCAGAAGAAAAGAACAAAGAGGGTGAGAATAAGTAGGAATGAGAATTTATTCAAACTGTTTTAATGGGACATGGAACCACAAGCTAATGATATGCAGAGGAAAAAAAAAAGAAAGAAAGAAAAAGAATGCCTTGTTTGAAGAACTTGCAACTAACTCAAGAGCTGCCATTCCCTTCCCCTCAATTGAGTGACTGTATCATCAAAGGGCTTTTTGCATCCACAGCATCCAACAAACTAGCTTGAAAGTCTCAGGAATTTAGATAGTATCCTCTTCTTGGATTTTGAATGGGGCTTGCTGGATGTGATACTAAGCTTTGTTCCCTGGTAAGCTAAAGATCCTTTTCTCTGTTTAAGTGCCTGCGTGTGAGACGGAGTGGCCGCGTTAGAATGGATGATCTCAGCTTCTTGAGTGGCTTTAATTGTATAGGCTAATCATCCCATACAGGCTGAACTCATTTATTTTGTCTGTGACACAGTAAGCCTCTATGTAGCACAAACAATACAAGAATAAATAAACACAAATATTAATCATTCCTGGCATTGTAACTGCTGAGTGTTGCAGGGGACCTGTGTGAAAATGCTGACAAGCAATGCAGGGAGGGCTGGAAAGAGCTGCGTGTCTCACTTGGTGTCACTTCTCTGTGATGAATTATTCTGGACAAAGGAACACTTAATCCTTAGAGCTCATGTGTCTGAAAAGCATCTGATTCATTTTTTTAAATGGGATGGACTAGTCAGGTGCTCAGGAATTTCAGAATATTCTGCAAGGAGAGAATAGTCCTGTCCCAGTTTCAGAGAATGACCACAAAACCTAAGATTAATCCCCCTGGGGAATCAGACTTCCCATATCAGAGCAGGTAAGTCATTAATTACTTTCCAAGTACTTTACAGTGTTAGAAGCAGAAAATCTTTTGAACCTCTGCTCTCAGAGCTGTCCATTCGCTTATTCTTTCACCCAGGCTGATGTGTGAAACACGTTTGTGCATGACAGCATGGAGATTACAACAAATACCTGAATATGCAATTTGCTGATTATTACTAGAATGACTTAGGAAACAGATTAATCAAACCAGATTAAAGTGATGTTTGCTATTAAGGATCAAAAGTCTGTCAAGCGGTCCATATAAACATAACTGTTTTCAGTCTCTGCCATTTACTGTCTGGCTCCATCTCCAGACTCCTCTCCAAACCCTGACAAAAACTTAATCTCCATATTCTCAGGAATAAACCAGATGTGCAGCGTCTCTTCCTGGGCAGCAGGAGGAGGTAGGGCTCAAATACATTTGCTTTCAGTGCTATCCCACTGTACTTGCTTGCACTTGTCTCTGTAGATGTATAGCTGAGCAGAGACTGCTCTACACGAGTGCAGAGAGTAGAAGTTAATAATAAAACTTCTTCCATAAACACAAACATATTTTACCTGTAAACAGCTGGAACTACCCTGTCTCCAGCCAAATTGCATGAAAACAGAGCTGTCTCTAAAGCAAAGTCTGAGAGTTCAGAGGCTCTGTTATGGTAACTCCAGGATTTTCCAACTTTTTCTGGTTTTAACTCAGAGGTTGGATTGACAGAATTTCTTTGCAGTAATAATAACAACTAATTTTAACTAACAGTAACAATGACATTAAATTGCATGTGCTTTCTCATGCTAATATTTAAATAGTTTTAATTGCTCTTTGAAGTTTCTATGTTACCTTAGGTGAAGGAATCAAAGATGGCCATGTATCCATTTTTGTGGGTCTGCTTTTTCTTATTCTTTAGACTATGGTGAGGCAAACCCAGAAGCAGGTGTGTTTACATTGTACCAGCTGCTCTTTGGTAACAATGCTGATTTTAGAGTTAATAAGAGGCTGGAATTCATTCAATATTGAAAAGTACAGATAAATTATCAAATTACTGTAGAGACCTACAGTATCTGTCCCTTAATTTTTGTTTGTTATCCTTCTTGATTTTTTTTTTTGTTTCTGATGTTAATATTCTCACCTGAAAAAAAAAAAAAAGGCAACACAAAAAAACTCCCAAAACTTTGTTTTCCATCTTGTGTTTTCCTCTTTTTTTTTTTTTTTTTCCAGAATGAAAACCCAAGCCCTATTTCTGCCTCCATAGGAAAATGGGGGAAACTTCCTATTAGCTGTTTTCTTGAATTGTCTTATGCTCATAGTAAATTAGTTCTGCCTTGGCTATGGAGCACTTTATTCAGAACGTCTGTCCTTTCACCTTAAGAGGCTTCATTGACCACACTCTGTAATAAGTTTGTACCTTGAAAAACAAAAGGCATCCAGTTTTGATTAAGTAGGCGAAAGCTTTCATTGTATAGTCTCTCCACAAGCTTCTGATGCACCTGATTGTTACTAAAGATATAGATAAGTAAACAAAATATCTTTCTTCTGTTAAAGAGGCTTAGCTGTGTAATCAAAAGTAATTCAGTACCTGTTTAGCCTTGGTACTGGCTAACAAGAGGCAGATTCCACGCCCTGGTGGAAGAAAGATCAAAGGCTCTTTTGGCACTAATGAATGCTAAGCAAAAACCCCAAATATTTAATCAAGAGGGAAGAAAACCTTAAGACTCATGCAGCTGTGAGCATTTTCACACATTTTCATAGTTTATACTTGAATCATATCTAAGGGTTTGTTACCATACAGATGAACAGGATTACAGTCAGGTGACAAAGGGTGGGATTTTCAAAGCGATTATAAAACTGCCCTAGACTTGAATGGGGCCCATGTTGGGACAATAGGGGAAGAACTATTACAGGCTGTCACACCTGAAAAAAGCATTTAATGTGATGGAGTGTGGTTTTGACTCAGAAATTCAACAAATGCTTTAGAGGGAGGCAAAAAAAAAAAGAAAAAAAAAAGGATGCACCTGACTGGTTTTGTAAGGCTGGTTACAAGCAATACAATAATTCTTTCACAACCAAAGTGGCAATTAGCTAATATCCTGAAGGAGAGAAAATTTGATTACCCAGCCTACAAAACACAAGGCCACTTGTCACAGAATTACCCTAAATAATTACAATAATGTATTGTCTTAATTGTTATGCTAGGGAGCCTTGGTGATGGATCAGAATCCACTCTGCAATACCCCAACACATACAAAAGTACTGGGGGTTCTTTCACCAGAGAGTTTATGGAATATAGTGGGCAGGAAAAACACATGAAATCTGGCCACTAATATTGGTCACCATGAGAAGAAGCAATCATGTTACTCCATCTGTTTAACCAACACTATTGCTGTATAGACATCACAGCAGAGAAGACATTTTAAAAGGTATTACAGGGATTAGAATGCAATTAGTTAGGAGATGTTTAAGAGATGTTCCACCTGTACACAGAGGTAATACAATAGAAGCAAAGGGGCTTAACTGAAAAATAATAATTAAGTGATAAAGGTGACAATCAAAAAGGGCAGTTGTGCATATGACACCCAGCTAGTGTGTGAAAGATCTTAGGTAATTAAATCCACAAAGAACCTTGTAAGTACTTGAGGTGGTGGAGAAGGGGCACCTGGTAAAGGTAAGCCACAAGCAGATCATACCACAGCATGATCCAACCAAGAAATCAGGAAGAAAATCTCTACAGAATGTGTTGATGATAAAATTAAGATAAGTAGTATTATCTACTAACATACAATATGAGAATCTGCATGACACCCATGTGGATAGGGAAGAAAAGAAGAATTTTAGATGTTTTGCAAGCAGAAAAATTGAGCTGTTCTACACTACCTGGGTATGATGATCTATGGAGGACAAAGAAAGCAAAAAACAGAGTTCAGGTGGCACACCCAAATGTTGGTGTATGATGACAAAAAGAAAGGACACATCAAATTTTGTAGGCAAACTGTTGTCAGAAAGCAGTGTTGAGATTTTAACTTGGATAGGAGGGGAGCTCTTTGTAAGAGCTAAAAAGAAAACCAAACCCAAAATTTAGCATTCTGGCTTAAAAAAAACCCAAAACAACATGAAAACAATACTCCAGTTAGGTAAAAGAAATGAAGAAAAAGGAAATTATATCAATTAGATCATAATTTCTGTTTTGGCCACCCTGCTTCAGTAATGTTAGGGCTGTCATCTTTCTGTCCATCATGGGACAAGTGTTTACACTTGTGCATAATCTTTAATTGCAAAAGCACCTTTCAAGTCTTGGTGAGATCAGTGTAATACAGGGTTATTACTAAAAGTATAATCCTGCATATGAGACTTTAATTACGGTGATGATTCACTATCTGGAGAGCATCCTGCTTATCTCTCACATTCTAAGTTGAAACTGGAGGACTGGCAGTTAAAAAAAAGAGCAACTTGTGCAGCTGCTGTGAAAATCAATGAGCCAGGAAAAAAAACACAAACAAACCAAAAAAACCCACCAGAAGATTCTGTGCAGTTTGTAAGCAAAACCACATGAAAAATTCATTTATATATTTTGCAGTGAAATGTTCAGGTGACAAACACTGGGGAATCTCCTACAAAATCAATGAAGTTTTGCATCAGTTGAATATGCTTTGGTTACCTCTTTACCTTTTTTAAAATATATGCTTGAAACCCAATAGTATTTATGTGGACTACATAGCAGTACATAAATTGAGATATCAGCTGGCAGATGCAATTTTAATGTGCGTAAAAACAACAAGAAGTGAACTGCTAGAAAAGTCTTGTTTTACAAATACAACAAGTACTTCATCTCTTAGAACAAAAGAGAGATGCTGAGTATTTTTATTATTCATTATTAGGAACAAAGAAAAGACATTGCTCTTTCAGAATCACAGAATTGTCAAGGTCGGAAGGGACCCCAAGGATCACTTAGTTCCAATCCCCCTCCTACGAGCAGGGACATCCTCCACTAGATCACGTTGCCCAGAGCCACATCCAGCCTGGTCTTAAAACCATCCAGGGATGGGATCCCAACCACCTCCCTGGGCAACCTGTCCCAGTGTCCCATCACCCCTGTGGTGAAGAACTTCTTCCTAACATCTAATCTAAATCTCCCCTCCTCTAGCATGGATCCATTCCCCCTAGTCCTATCATTACTTGACACCCTAAAAAGCCCCTCACCAGCTTTCTTGTAGGCCCCCTTCAGATACTGGAAGGCTACAATAAAGTCTCCTTTCAGCCTTCTTTTCTCCAAACTGAACAACTCCAACTCAGCCTGTCCTCACAGGAGAGGTAATCCAGCATTCAACAAATCCAAGTGCCAGGTGCTGCACTTTGGCCACAACAACCCCATGCAGAGCTACAGGCTGGGGTCAGAGTGGCTGGAGAGCAGCCAGGTGGAAAGGGACCTGGGGGTACTGGTTGACAGCAGCTGAACATGAGCCAGCAGTGTGCCCAGGTGGCCAAGAGAGCCAATGGCATCCTGGCCTGCATCAGGCATAGTGTGGCCAGCAGGAGCAGGGAGGTCATTGTACCCCTGGACACAGCACTGGTTAGGCCACACCTTGAGTACTGTGTCCAGTTCTGGGCCCCTCAGTTTAGGAAAGATGTTGAATTGCTGGAGCATGTCCAGAGAAGGGCAACGAGGCTGGGGAGAGGCCTTGAGCACAAGCCCTATGAGGAGAGGCTGAGGGAGCTGGGACTGTTTAGCCTGGAGAAGAGGAGGCTCAGGGGAGACCTCATTGCTCTCTGCAACTACCTGAAGGGAGGTTGTAGCCAGGAGGGGTTTGGTCTCTTCTCCCAGGCAACCAGCACCAGAACAAGAGGACACAGTCTCAAGCTGTGCCAGGGGAGGTTTAGGTTCAAGGTGAGGAGAAAGTTCTTCACAGAGAGAGTGGTTGGCCATTGGAATGTGCTGCCCAGGGAGGTGGTGGAGTCACCATCCCTGGAGGTGTTCAAGAGGGGATTGGACGTGGCACTTGGTGCCATGGTTTAGATAGTCATGAGGTGTAGGGTGACAGGTTGGACTCGATGATCTTTGAGGTCTCTTCCAACCTTCTTGATTCTATGATTCTATGATTCTATGATTCTATGATTCTATGATTCTCTCAACCCATCAAAGTCCAAAGGGAATCTATGTTGTACAAACAGTGAATAGTAAAAGAAAAAAAAAATATTCCCCAGGATGAAGTCAACATTCATTCTTGGGGATTCAGAAAATACACTTTGGAACCCATAATTCTGTGAGGGAAAAATAAGTCACAGAAGCAGAAAAATCTCACAGAAGAAAGAACATGTGGCCAAGGTTACACCAGTACTTTGGGTATCTGTAGGATTGTACAAAGAGTTCAAAAGTTTCAAAGACATGAAATGTAAAGATTTTTCTTACACCTACAAATTCTTCCATCTAATTTTAATTAGGACAATTACCAACAAAATGACCTGCCCGCATACCTAGCTAGGTACTTCAGTATTTCGATTTGCATTTTTGTGGTACCCACAGCCTTCCTAATTGCATCCTCTACTTTCACTGAGTTCTGGTAATTAAATCAAAGGACAGAGGGCCTAGAGGTTTCTAGATCCTTATACAGGCTGAGTCACCTGTTGATTCTGTTGTGTCACACAGTAACCTGAGCAGGCAGCTAAAAGGAGTTATTCATTCCCGAGAAGCAGTCATCTGCAGAAAGAGATATTGCCATATTCACAGGCATCAGAAAGGATGGAATTCTGAAGATTCCTACTGTAGGACAAAACTTAGCACTGGCTCCCCACACCACCATCCACTCCTTATAGATCATCTGGGTTTAAACAGAACAGATTGTATCTGCAAAATACCTATTTTTAATCCAAAGGTAAACAGATAGATTGCTTGGTTTCATAGTGTTTGGTTTCATATCAGTATTTGTTTCCAGCAGTTTTTTTCTTCCTCATAGGAGCTTGTTACTATAAAATCCAGAAACCCCCTGTCCAAGAGAACCATGCAACAAATGCTCATCCAGAAGGGTCCACAGAATTGCTACTCCCTACCTTTCAGAGACACTTCCCACCATCACACAGTGAAGTTTGGACCTTAAGTAAAAGACTGAGGGACACACTAATTATTAATAATAGAAAATATTAAATAAATTACCAGTGATTTATGCCTCTCCTAAACACTGCATTCATTAGATGGCTCAGCTATCAAGTGTCTGTTACACACTGCAGGCAAAAGAAAATAAATCTAAAAACCTCAGAGATCTCTGCCAGTTTGAACTGAGAGAAAATTCCTTTTTTCCTGACCCCAAATCAGGCAATCAGCCTAACTCTGGGTGTGTGAGCAAGACTCATCAGCCAGGCATTTGTAAGAGTTTAATACCACTTGCCAAATCCACCCTGAAGCTGTGGCAAACATCCAGTGCTTCAGAGAAAGATAGAAAAGGGAGTTTATAGAAGCATGATGTAAAAAGAAATTTTGAGCTTTCCACAGAGCTTAGTTGTGAATAACTAGGAAAAAAATAGTAAAAAATTGAGTTCACATTGTACACACAGTGGATGACAACATCTCCCTTCCATTTTCAGAAAAAGAAATAAAAAACAGAGTTCTTAGGCAAACTGTTGTCAGAAAGATGTGCTGAGATTTCAGTTTGGATAAGAGGGGGAGTGTCTTTTGTAAGACCTAAACACCCTCCCCAAATTATTAAATCAACAAAATTTGATACTTGTGGTTTTAAAATAGTCAGAACACCCAAAATTAAAAAGGAATAATAACCAAATAAGGTCTTTTTAGGTGAGTTTTTATTACCTTTGAGGAAAAAAGTAGTCAAATTATACATCAAACTGGAAAGCATCCTTTCTGTCTCTCACAGCTACCCAGTGAGAATCCATACACCATAGTGTTTGTAAAAAACAAGCATGAGAGGAAGCAGAGCTCAAGCAGCCTTTCAAATCCATTGGGGATAGCTGTAAATCAAATACTCAGGACTTAAAAGACCAGGTGAAATACCTAGTTCAAGACTCCCTTCTAAGCTACCATCTCTTCCATACACTTACTGAGCTCATTTCCTTTTGCCTTTACTACAGCTCCAGCACTTCACGATGGAAAACAAAGCCTGCTTTTTAACAGCACCTAACTAGGGAAAGAAGTCAAGAGAAAAGGCATGTACATGCATAGTTTACAACAGGCCATTCTCAGATATCATAGAACGCATCTCTGTGCCTTGGTGAGGCTGATGGGACTAGTTCTCAGTGATACTGCTATCAGAAAGAGCAGAATCTGTCCCAGCACCTTGAAAATGTACATTCATTCTGTATGGTCCATTATTGATTAAAGCTTTGCCAAGAGCAGAGTAGCCTTGATTTACTCAAGCTGATGTACTTCACCTTAAAACCTGGGTATTCAAACTAGAAACCTGTGCTCACTTCTGGTAAATGATATGGCCCACCTACAAATGGAACTGCTGTCTTAAAACCTATAGCTCCCCAGAGGATCCCTTTAAGTAGCTCAGTTCCTATTTTAGCTAGGAATCCAGCCTTGTGTCTTCACTAACAATATGCCTATTTCTTTTGGGTTTGTTCCCCTTGTATCATGTACTTACAGCCTGGCTTTTATCCTACCTGTGTAAATACTATAGTCAGTTGTTAACAGATAAGAATACTGATTGTGGCTGATACTTATTTAATTTTTTTTTTTTTTTGGCAACCTCATTAATCTGGTTGTTAGATATACAGCAGGCCAGTTATCACTCTGGAGGAAAGGCAATAGAAATGAGGAGGCTGTTTTAGTGGGCAAGGAAAGATAGCATAAAAGTCAGGAGTGGGTGAAGGAAACCAAAGCTTGGGTGGAGCAAAGAGAAAGGGGTAGGGTGTGAATTAAGATGATGGCAAGCTGCAGGCAAGGATGACACATCCTGTACAATGCTTTTCATTATCTCTCATGCCTAACATTCCATGAGCACCATGCTGCCACGGGTGGAGACTGATGGGTGGAAAGTGGCATCGGTCCCCTCCTACCCTTACACAATTCAAACCACATTGATAACTGGTAAATCCCTTGAGATAAGGATCCCTTTTATTTATTCATTCCTCTAAATATGACTTGAGCTTTCTCTAGGTGTTCTACATTTCCTGTGTCAATAAATGTTGTTCATGTGTTGAAGCCAAAGTTTTGACATACCAGTTTTGGCAGTTCTTAAGATCACTAAAGCCAGTCTTTCTTGTCCATACTGTTCTCACTGAGGATGTGTGTGGCCTAATAAATAGGCAGAGCAGTTTAAAGAAAAATAGAAACATGGACCACTTATTCCTTTCTTCCCACTGACAAAATTCCTAACTGACAGCAAAAGATTGTTTTTAGTACTTCCGACTGGTGCAAACACTCCCAAAGCACAGTGACCCATCCCAGACTGTGTCAGGATCACGAACAAAGAGAACTTGGTTTAAAGCAAACCTCAAGTAACCTACACCACTTTTACAGTAAACACAATAGACTGTGGTCACATCATTTCCATTGTGTGTTTAAGGTTTGGGCAAAAAGAGCTAGGATAGAATTTGTAAAGTTGCTTTATAATTTGTTCTTTTCTTGATGAGAATGATTCACTGTGCTGAGGGGATCAGCTGCCTCAAATATTTTTTGGTAGTTATCTGACTTTTAGGAGCTGGACAGAGAATGGGCTCTACCACAGCAGATCTCAGCCATATCTTCAGTGCCTGTGAAATGGCACTGAAAACAAGGTGTCCTCCTTTTGAGATGGAGACTATTTGTTCACCATCTCTATTTTTTGCCACTTTTTCTGTGAAAATTTAAGAGAAGACTTGATTCTTGTCTGTAGTGACAACCACGATAGGTCCAGTCTGCTGCAATATTTTGGAAATAATCCTACATTTTTTCTTTCACATTCCTTCTCAGAAATGTTCTCCAAGCTTTTTCTGAAGGGAGAGCAGGATATTTTGCCCATCTTTTTTCAGTTCTGAACTCAATTCTAAAGGTACCATCATGCCTGTAATGCAAAATGAACTAATGAAAACTCTAAGGCTTAAATTCCTGAGCAAGATTTCTTAGATCATCTGTGGAAAATGCTAGATTTTGGCAGTGAATCAAATTTCTGCAGACAAAAGGAATGACTGTAATGAAGAAGCTCTTGATACTATCAGAATTATCAATAATCAAAGGTTATATTGTAACACCTAAAGCTGAGATGCAATATCTACTCCATGAAGACCTACACTGGCAGCTCTAGTGTAGTACATTGCAATCATATTAAAACAAGAAGAACTATCTGCTTTTTCTTGACTATGAAATGAAGTTTTGATTGCTCCCAGAACCTCACTGTATATAGTATTTTATGAACATCTATAAAATAAGATAATACATTTTTAGACACCAGATAATGTGTTGTATTTTACAAAATATTAGAATTCAGGCATTCACATATCTTCAATATATCAAGCTCCACTCTCTCAAACCTTCTGCCATTCGAGCTCCCTTTCAAAAACCAAATCCTTTCTCTTGCACTGCCTTAGCTTCACTCCTACATTTAGACTGTTAATTCAAGGTTTTGTTCTCACTGAACTTAAGAGGATGAAAGAGCCAGAACAGAAGCAAGATATCAGTTTTGCCTTTACATCAAAAAAAAAAAAAAAAGTTGGTTCCTCATTACCCACAGGAATTCAGAAGGATATGGGACTCCTGCCAAGATATCAGCTTGCCCAAGAGAGACAAGTCTAATGGCTTCATGAATTTTTTTGAACTGGGAGCACACTGGCCAGATACCATCAGTCAGCTCTAACTTGTTCCTGAAAGACAATGACACTCTGCTCCTGCTGTGTTCCCAAAACACCTCTTCTGAGCACTGTGGGAATCACTACTTCATGCAGATGACAGATACTGTTGATGATGTATCTAAAAACTGCAGCTCCCACCTCAGCTGACTGGGGGTAATACAGCCCCCTCCATCCCTGTGTGAGTCAGCTGCTCCACAGTGCCTGCAGCCATTCAGCTGTGCCTCCCTTCTGACAAGTCCATGCCTCAGTACCTGCAAACAACTGGCCTACAGTTGTATTTCAGTTCACTATCTGCAACAGGATGATACAGCCTTGGTGTTAATATTTAGATTAGCAAATGTTGTAGTTTGAGGTGATCAGATATGACACTAACTGGAGAGATCTAAGTTAGCAGACTTGAATTCGTGACATTCTGAGCATTTGTTTTAGTTACTGCTTCATGGTTCTGGGCCCTACTGAAGGACCCAGCTTGTTATGTTGTGCACTATGGAGTGCATGAGGTATTTTAAGGGACACTTAACTGTCACATGTAGTGTACTAGCATTTATTTTTCATCAGAGGTCTGAGACATACCAGTAACACATTAATCGTGTCACTCATCCCATGGGAAACAAAAACCTAGCAGAAAGCAACCATTCCTTTCCCAACATGAAGTGCTCTCATTAACTTGGGAATTTGCTTTGCTGATTGCTTTTTTTGTTTTCAGAAATTAGTCCTGAAATGATCATAATGAAAAGGAGATAATTTAGGGAGGCCTTCTTAATAGAAAAAAAAAAAGGAAAAGAAAAAAAAAACCTCACTACATAGTTTCTTGAAGCGCTGTTTGTACATTTAAACTACAAACTCAAAAGATTAAGCCTGCCTTAAAATAAGATTTACTGATCTGAAGTATCAGCATACTCAATATTTCATGGCAAGCTTTCTGTATTGCCAGACTATGATGAGAAGACAATTGTATTTTGTCACATACATTTAGTAAACAATATACATGTATGAGACAATTCAGGCTACAACTACTTGAATACTGTATGAACAGATAAAGTGAAAAAATAAGTCATGAATGACTCGTAGTGATTGAGGGTTATCATCAGAACCATGTTATGAACTGTAGCCTTCTATACCAGTCACAAACTGATTCTGTACTTGTTAAAATCAGTTGCAAAGCTTGCAGTGCTTCAGAAAGACTGCTTTAGGAAAAAATATATAGTGGGTTTGTCAGTTTTGTTTGGTTTCACATGCCCTAGCGTGTGGAAGGATTAATTTAATTTACTGAAATTCGGCCTTTTGGTGTGTGTCTGAAACAAGAGGCTGAGCTCCAGACTAGACAGATCCCTCTCCCACCAGTGAACAGAATTGTGCATTTCAAAGGCACCTCCCTGCAAGTCCATGGAACATTTTGTTATGCAAATGTAACTAACTTGTTTGTTTTTGTTGATGTTTTTAAATGCCAAGTTGTAGATATGTCTGTTGTGTTAAACACATCAAACAAGGAACCAGAACATCGGTCTCTTGCATTCTGAGTTCTGTTGTAGACATGAGTAGTTTGCTTAAGGTTGCATTTCAAACAGCAGCTCTTCGATGCTTTAAATACCCAGCTGAACAGTGATCATTAACACAAAAAGGTGCGAACACACAGTCAAATGGAGATTACTTGGAGGAGAAGGCCATTAACAGAGGCTGCCAAGCTGAAGCAGCTCCTACCTCAAAATTACTTCCAACTAGTATGAAAGCAGACACAAACCCAAAACCTGTCACTGCCAGTGCTGATATTCAACACCTCCACTGCTACTGTGAGTGATAAAGCAGGAAGAAAAAGTGCTGTTTCTCTTCAATCTGGAAACAGGAATTCTTCCTCCGACATGGACTGGGGATTAGGCACTACAGGATTCACCATAGGATTGGAAAACACAGGACCAGAGCTGTGCTCCTGACTGGCCTTGAAGTGAGTCTGGGCATGTCTCCATTGCACAATGGAGATCTTCAATCTGTACAGGTTGCAGTGCAGAGATGAAAGCTGCAAACCCATGTCACATTTCAGCAAGTTTCACTAAAAGGTCATTGCAACGTTTTCATCCCTTTTGAGCTATATGATTCTCAAGTTTAAAATATAACCATTAGTTTGCTTTCTGGGCTCCAGAGAGCATATGATCTACTGAATCCTCACTCTGGCTCTGATTCTGCTTTGGTATTACATGTGTCATGCCTGAAACCCTGTGATGATGGCAGTCTGAGGAAAGGATGACAGACTCACAACTGTTCCACTTCATCATGTTTCCAATACATGTGTACACAGAAGAGGGCGGCTTCTGATTGTCACGGGCTGAAATAAACAGACACTTGGACCCAGTCCAGTCATTCTTAAGTTGATCTCCACTTTATTCTTTAAATGTGGCAATCCCCCAATCTCATTGGTGTTTCCTGTATACATAATATAAGCAGAATCTGGTTCATTAAGTACCTTGTTCAAAGGTCACTAACCATCAACAGTCCCTATCAAGCCAAATTTAGATGTTAAAACCCGTAGTCCAGAACATACGTTTTCCTGCCCTTAAAACTGTGCTTTCATCATACCTGACAAATGAAGGTCTCTGAGTAATTTTCAAAACTGATCAAAGAGCTTCATAATACACCCCTTCACAATCCAAACTATGTGGGCTCTAAGGGTGGAAATTTCAAAGCAACGTGCAGGAGAACCTGTTGCCCCAGATAAGTTAATTAACCAACCCAGTAATGACTGGAGTTCTGAATTTGATGACACTTCAAACCTTACCTCATCACTGCATTGTCATTTGTTTCGAACGCCATACACGTTGGCAACTTCAGTTTATCAAAAGATGTAACGCTGGAATAATCTTCCTTTCTAATTGTGTAAAATACTCTGCATAAATTTCACCAGACTCCACTGTAAAGGTTGCTACATTTACACATGATAACCAGAGAATCATGGAAGCAAAACCTGAGAATTTAATTTCGGTATCCATGAGGAGAGGAGGGGGTCAGAGTAGTAAAAATCAAAGCTCCTGGAAACCACTTTATCTTAATGCACAAAACCTAAGCAGCTGGGTTTGTGTATCTCTGTGTACATTTAGGACTTACACAATGGCAACTCCCTTGAGCCAGTTTGTGCCAGCCTCCCTCCTCTCCTATGGTTCTGCTCTCAGTACGTGCAGCCTACTTCCTACTGATGCTAAATTTTCTTTCTTTTTCTTTTTTTTTTTTTTCACAATTCACTCACAATTTACAAAATTTCAACTCACTCCATATAGACACACTCCATGCTATCAAAGACAACCTTACAGCATTCAAGACTCAGAAGTCTCATTCACACACTTCTTGTTGGGCCTAAAAAGGAGGTTCTTGAAGAGCTAGTACAAAGTGTGATAAGAAACATACCATTTAGTCTGCTGTTTATGTTCCTATCTCACTAGCAAGACTGAAAAAAAGCAAAAAGCATTGAAGCTACTTCTTTGTGAGATGCTTCCCAAATGCTGCACAGCAGTATAGTTTGCACTGTCCATGGATGGTGTTAGTACACCTCAAAAGTTTTGGATGCATCTTTCAGTGAAGATTTCATGCACTTCAGTTCAGCAGAATTTTACAGTATTGCTCCAGACTAGCTAAGCTGGAAGTCAGCTGAAGCACAGGCTCACACTTGCTAATTAATCTTTCTGGATAATTCTCTGGTTATGACTGACCCAGAATTAAAATATATCCACTGGCCTGCCTCATGTCACCTTGAATTCTGAGCTGAGCTGCAGAAAGACAGAAAAGAGCACAGAGGAAAGAACAAGCCAAGTTTTAGGTAGCCCCCAAAACACACTAAGTTTTAGACAACCCCTAAAATATATTGGCTTGAGCTGACACCAAGTTGTAAGAAAAGGTTTTTGTCTGCCCCTTCTTAACCATACCAGTGTTTGAAACAGCCACTCTTGTGCAAAGTAACTTTGCTGCTGTCACAAAGAAGGCACAAAGTTAGATAATTTAGGAGTTCTGTTTGTGAATAAACCCCCAAACTCAGCAGTAGTGCTGTTACATAAATGACTCTTTAACTGTCAGAAAGGTATAGCAGAATAGTACTATTGCATTGTTTATGGTCCTCACATTAACCTTCAATTCAGCTGCCAAAGGGAGAAATTACTAAAAACACCTAAAAAGATTTGCAAGCTCAAAACTGCCTAAAGTGGGACTTGATATTCCAGACCCTGCAGTTCAGATTTACTCTCCTTGGTCCAGTGCTTAAAATCAGGGAAATGTTACCAGTGTGTTTTATGCCAAACAAGAAATATTTACTGAAGAAACTGAAAGGCTGCATTGAAATTGTTGCAGAGAAACTGTCATATCTCATTACTAAAATCAGTACCTTAAAGAACAAAAAAGGGTTCTTTTATGCAATTTTAAAAAGAAAAAAGAAGACAGGACTAAAAAACCCCAACACTGACAGCAATTAAAAAGCCTAAAACCTCGATAGAAATCTGTCCTTTCTTCAAAAACAGATTTAGAAGACAAAATGCTGACAATATGAAATAAAACTATTTCAACCAGATTCACTAAAATCTCAAAAAGAAGAAAAATGGTGTAACTGAAAAAATATCAAAGGTACACATTTCAATACCATGACTTCTAATGTAATCAAATTATTGTAGTGATCATAGACCAGTATTAAAACTTGTTTAAAGAACCCTGAAGGTCAAAATCAGTCTCATCGTTGCAATTTGTAATGTAGTTATATGTGTAGCATTGCTACAGCTGTGAGAAACTAAAGATAGGTGACAGGCTGAAGGCACAGAGAGAATGTTTCTATTAGGCCAGCTGAGTATAACTGGGAAAAACTTGCAAGCTTTCAGGCTTAGAAACCTCTCCTCAGGCTAAAAGCTTTTGAGTGCAAGGTGTTTTTTTTTTTTTCTCCACTGTTTTATCAATTGATCAAATGTTCTTTCTTTCTTTCCTGTTTATTATTTCACACAGACAGGTATTAGTCTCAGGTAAAGGAAACATAAAATAACAAACATGCAAGACAGAACCAAACAATGCTTGTCTTCAACAAAAGAGTATTTTCAAGTTTAAGGCACCTGCTCAGAACTGGCAGTCTCTTCTTAGCCTCCTGTGTTCATGAGCACCTTTGGTAGGTCAGAACTTTGAACCTCTGTTTCTTACCACAGTCCTTACCCAAAAAGAAAGATAAAACACAAGTTTTGAAATATCTTTTCGTTTATGTCGAACAAAAAAGCTCAAAGCACTCATAGCTACTGGACAGTATCACAGAAAGCTGTGTGTGGGCAGATTAGAGACTAAAAGGATGGGATCACTTGAGAGGAGGGTTAGAGAAGCAAGTCACATGCAGATGATGAAAGACTGATCAGCAGTGGAAGAGAGGGGAAGGGGAACAGAAGTGCTGATCAGTGAAGAAAGGAGGAAACAAGGAGCACATTGTGGGCTCACCTCAAAATGTCACTGCTCATCGTTAGCTCCCATAGATACTATAGGTCTCAGCCCTTTGGAAAAGGTAGAACTCATGAGCAAAGATGTAAATTGACTGAAGAATTTTTGACAGAGAATCTTGCCAGCAGGAAATACTGATTTATTAATATTGAGCATTCTGCAATAAATCTAAGTGCAGTCTTCTCCAAAAGGCTAATTAAACTTAAAAATATAATAAAATAAAAATATTGTTTTGATTCTATTCCAAATTAGCAACATCCACTCTTTTTTAATTTCATTTTGAAATGTCACTTGGTTTTGCAACATAATTTACTTTGTTCATTCTAACATTGTAGCACATTTTGAAAATAGAATTGAAATAATTTCACTCACTGATTTTTTTTTCCACATATCATGATTTTTTGTCATAGGGTGACTTTCAAAGCATGCTCTAATGTGAAAGAAAAAAAAAGTCAAAATAATGACTTTTCCTGTAGCACATGCTTTCCCTGAGATAGGAAGTTTGATTCAAAGCATACACTGAAGTTAGTTGGACACCCACTGATTTGAGTGGAGCAGATCTAAGTGGAGGTTTTGAAGAATAGAAGGAAGAAACTAGTGACAACAAATTGAAGGAATTCCTTTTTAAACAATGCCTTCCAAACATACACAATCCTCACTCAGTCCTGCCTTTGATGTGTAACTCCCAAAGCTTTAACTTTGCTACTACAGGAAAAGCAGAATTGGGCTCCCAAAGCAGACAGGCACCAACCACATCTGTTCTCAGACAGACCAGAATTAACTGAGATACTGCTGACTGCAGCATGGATTTGCATCTAGATTGGCAAGTCCCCACCATGTCCTGCACGTACAGCATTAAATAACCAGTGGAAACTCACTTCTGTGATTTGTCATCTGGCCCTTGGTGAGGTCAAAGCCTTATCTTGTGCTGGTTTCTAGAAATATCCATTACATTCCACAAGTAAGACAAAGCTATGTGGACCAGTATTTATTCAGCTAAAATCTGCCCTGTTTGTTTCACAAACCTGGGCAAACATGTAAGGATCCAGAAAGTCCAAGCTGAACAGATTCACGGGCAATACCCACTATGCTTTGAAGGAAAAAAAAAAAATGAAACAAGGTTAATATTATCCCAGGCCAATTTTATCTTGTAGCTCACTGAAAATAAAGGTCTTGTAATGGGAAGGTTGATACAATCTTAACTATAACAGCACAAACCCTGCTACTGCAGTACAGTTTTGAGTAAGCTCCATCAAGAAGTGTTTTGTAAATGAATAATGACTTTGCTTAAAGCCAATCAACATCAAGTGTGTTAAAAAAGATGAAATAGTGCTGGAAGGCAGTGGGAGGTAGAGGAGCCTCAAAGTGCAAACAGGTGCTGATCTCCCTTCAGGGGGGATTGAGTGGCAGAGACCTTACAGGCCTGTCACTTCTGATCAAAGCAAGCTCCAAGACCACATAATCACCATCACCCACCTTTTAAAGGATGCCCTGATTTATCATCTGTCAGTGTTAATAACTTGGCTACTCTGTCTAAAATACTTAAGAACATTACACAAGGATAACATTTCAATTTTTTTTTCTTTTTAAGAAATGTGTAAATGTTTTAAACTAAACTGCACTGAAGTTCCTCCTTTGAGGCCATCTGTTGTTGGAGACCACCTGTCATCAAAAGACCACCTGAGCACATAATATCCCATCATTACAGAACTATCCCCTTGAAGCCATGGATTTTAAGTGTTAGAATAAGAAGGGTGTATCTTACAGACTTGTTACTGGGCTTTTCATATAGTTTGAAGCCATGGGATGACAGCCATATGTGAATAATGGCTTCATAATAACATACATATGAAATGCTACTTTGGGAGAAATCTGATAAGAGAGCTGAACATTCTTTGACTGAGCTCCTCGCATCCTTTCAACCATGCTCTTTGCACTGTACAGTTCAAGTGTCCTAATACATCACACCTAAAACTAAACCTTGAAACTACTGAGCTTAATTTTATTTCTAAGAAGCATAAGCATTTCATTGAGAAACAAGACTCATATTATTGTAACTAGAATTTTGATTTTTTTTCCCCTGGATCTCATTTTTCCCTGTTGATCTCAGAATCTTACTTCATTAATACCTCTTTTGTAAACAAAAGTACTCTACCAAGCCACTCTTGCAAAAAAGGAACTGCATTTCTTCTGCCTGTCCCTACCTAGGAGTCTCTACCTGAATGCTGTGACATCATAACCTGCACAGTTTGAGGCATTTTCTACCCTCATCAGTAATCTACAAGGTCTGATGGAAGAGAACGGTGCCAAACATCTGATTCTCTATTTACAGAGTATGTACACACGAACAGAAGGATTTTTTTATCTATCTATCTATCTATCTATCTATCTATCTATCTATCTATCTATCTATCTATCTATCTGATAAATGCCACTGGACTGTGCTCAAATATCTTTCCAGAAGGACATTCTGGACTTGTATTCCTTCCTCAAAAAGTTAGCTACGGAGTGACTGAATTTTTAATATATCCACACAGAGATTCTTTTCTAAGCAAATACCCCATGGGTCCTCAGAGTACATAGAGAAAAATTCTATAAAATTCAACAAATAAAAATACAAGCATGGCTTAACTAAAATACAAAATTACTGGGAAAAAAATAAAGACATTTAATAGAGAATAATTTTGTGCTATTTCCTTAGACTTTTTTTGCTTATTATAACTATTATTTAACTAACATGCAGCCTTCTAAGACAAAAATAAAATGATCTCTTAAATTATTCATAATACTATGTTAAATCACTGAAATGAGAAGCAGATAAGTATATCACTTTCCCTTAGCAGTTGTAAACCTCCAATTCTTTAAATAGCAAGTTGAACGTTAAACTGTTGAGACTGTTAGGAGTTATGGGGCAGTAAGAAGTACAATTTCTGAATTAATTAATTCTTAAGATGTCCTTAAAGACATCTCAAGCATTATACTCTGCTGCATTTGCAGTACATTAGTCCTGGTGTATATATCATGATATACTTGAGGAATCTAGTTTGCTTACCAGTAAAAATTAAAAAAAAATCCTGAATAATTGCAAAGCTGAAACAAAATTTAAACACCTAGTTTATGGTTTATCAAGAATCTGTTTGTAACATGATGTATCTAGCCAAGCATTCATATTTGGCATTTTCATCGAGGAACTTGCAGTTCTGCCCTGGTGACAATGAAGGGCCTAAGTTGACAACTGATTAAACTCAGAATGGCAGCAGGAATTCAGCCACTGCTGAACATCTTTCTTCATTTTTTGTCTCTTCCAGAAACATAGTAGCTGGCTGTAAAAATACATGACCAACAATGAAAGCAAATCATTTTCTGTAGTCTACAAAAATAGTGAGATGTTTATTTCAGTGACTAATGTATTTTAGGGTGCAGCCTGAAACCATTCTCTAAACAAATCTGTCACTAGTAAAACCAGCACAAACTTTTACGTCAGAGATGGAGTTTGTGTGAAGCAGATATGCTGCCGGCAAGGTGACACCCATCAGAACAAAACACATATCTGAAGGATTCCTGTGGCAATTTGCAATGCAGAGATTACTTTAAAACTTTTCATTTCTTAACATCTAATATCATTGATCTTAACTAGAACGTATGCAGATGCAAAAGCATTAATTCAGCAGTTTCAGAAAGGGGTCTGTTTAGTGCAGCACCCTACTTGGGCTCCAGCAGGGTGTGCTCTGACAGAATTAACTTCCAGGGCATCTCAAAGTTGGGTATCAAACAGTGGCACATAGACACAAAGGAGGAAAAACAGACTTCCTCTTCCTCCAAAACACAAATTTTGTATTGAAAGCTGCTTTGCATATGGCATTTTAGACATAAATATTATTAATAACACCCCACATCCTTTTTGTCATTCAAGTTCCTAGTCACTGTTAACATTTAAAGACTACAAGACAAAAATTTATGTCACACTGCAGAGAGAAACTGAAAAACGAGACCTCTAAAAAGGATTCTTTTATAAGAAAGTTGCCAGCCACACATGTCACATGGACGTTCACTCCACCAAAATCCATTAAGACCTCTCCTCTTTCTATGATGAGATACCTGATAAGGGGTTTTCTGGAACAGCCTGTGTGAGAAAGTGAGGTTACAATACTGTCTCACCAGGTAATCATACAGCCTGTTAGTTAAGTGTCTGGAAAACTTCAGGTTCATACATAACCATGCTCTACTACAAACCTTTTTAAGATGGATTTAAAATCTAACTTTATCAGATAGTTTTCCTAAACTAGTATTCAAGTTCTGTATTTACATTTCCCCTCTTCTAATCTTCCCGAAGTCTTTAAACAGTGATACTTCCAGTAGTGACAGAGGGGGGGAAAATCCCTGAAGAGTAGAGACTGAATTGTATATAAACTGTGTTGAAGCAAGCCAGCGATCTTTAACATGCTGAACGTACCCTATGCAAATTTTAAAGGGGTGTTAACCAAGGATCATTGTTGTAATCTCAGTGCTTTGTAAACATGGTACTACTCTACATCACTGCAGCTCTTTTACATCACTAAAGCTTCTTCCCATTCAGTTTTCTCAGTTGCAGAAGATCACAGAAAGATGCAACTTCAACACATTTATTTCATTCCAACTTGCAATTTTTTTGGAGGAAATTATTGTTCTGTCTGCTTATAGTTGGAGGCATGTATAACAGCAACT
This sequence comes from Indicator indicator, assembly GCF_027791375.1. Lineage (NCBI taxonomy): Eukaryota > Metazoa > Chordata > Aves > Piciformes > Indicatoridae > Indicator > Indicator indicator. Next base: position 6,073,717 of record NC_072035.1, read on the forward strand.
ATTATATTCAAAGTGTGCTTTTAGCAAATAATTGAGAAAACAAGTTTATTAACCATAAAGCACATCAGAGGAAGGTTAGAACACACAAAATTATCAAACTAAAGAACATATTTTATTTTTAATAAAATAGTGGAGCATGAAAAATAATCGTATATTACAAATATATACAGCACAAAACTGTGCACCCCCAGCACAGTAAAGAGCATCGCTCTATACAAAGCTTCCCTTTGCAGAATCTAGTGCTTCTTGATCTATTCATAGTGAGAATTTGTTTAACAATAGAAAGAGTCAATAAGCCCTTTGGGTCTCTTTGAATTGATCCCCCCCCCCCTTTTTTTTTTGCACAAATCAGTCCAAACGTGTATAACATTGGCTTGATTTCCATTAAAAAGCCACAAAATGTAACACTAAAGGGTTTCTGAGGACTAGACCTCTTAGTTCTTTTGTTAAGAGATTTCTTTTGTTGTCTTTATGTACAGCAAAACACTTGTTTCTCTTTTCATGTCACGGTAAGAAAAAAAAAATGTATTGCACATTATTCTTATTCACAAAGTTTGTGTCTGGTGCAGGAAGTTTCTCTTTTAGTGAAAGAATATTGGTGAGCATTATAGATTGAACCTATTTTTAGGCACTCCATGCCCACTAGACTGAGATGAGTTGTAAGGGATTTCTCTTTTTATTTTCAAGCCAGCCCGCAGCGGCTGTCACAGCACAGAGGCTGAGGACAGGCCTCCTTGGGACCTTACTTTCCTAAAAGAGACAATGCTCACTTGGGCACTTTTACAATCAAATCACTGCTCCATAGAACTTGACTATACCTTGTTACTCAGAAACCTGCAGGAAACCTAGCTCAGCTACATGAAAGAAGTTAAATAAGGTGTTGGGATCTGTTTGTTTGGTTTTTAAATAAAACTGGGGGCTGGATGAAGTACCTAACTACAAATTAGTAACAGAAGGGAGTGTTTTAATTCACAATATTTCTTTCACTGAAGACCTTTCCGTAAGTACATTGACCTTCAGTTTTTCACCAGGTCCGGAATTCAGCATGATACATTTTTTGCCTTGTGATATTAAACTGTTCTGACAAAGAAAAAAAGCACCATTTATTTTCTAATTTCTGACTGCTACTGTGGACATGTTTAAGTTAGTAAGGTCAGACGAAGTCTTTTCTAAAACCTGGTCACACACAAGTGGGTGGTTGCAATGTCGATTCGTATTTTGCAAGGTGAGTTTTCTGTGGATGTTGAGGTTTTTTGTAGATTCCACTGGTAATAACGCTTGCAGGTTTTCTCCTACTTCTCTTCTTTAATCTTCGACTACAAACGTTTTGCCAGGACTGAAGAGTCTTGGAAGTCCAGATCCACATACCACTAGTAATGCCCACAACTAACAACATAAAAATTTTGACCATAAAAATTTCTACTGCTGGAATAGAATTATTCATCATGCAGTCTAAATTTTTAGTCTGATTGTTCAACTTGCATTTTTGTTGAGTGGCCACTATTTTCCAATAATCCATATTAAGTCTTTCATAAAAGTAGCAAGCTATCACACAAGTTGCAGGCACTGTATACAAGACTGAGAAGACACCAATCCTGACCATAAGCTTCTCCAACTTGTCAGTATTTTCTCCACCTGTTTTCATTACCCTCCTGATATGGAAAAGGGCCACAAACCCAGAAAGAATAAAAGAAGTGCCAATGATTAGATAACAAGCCAAAGGAACGAGTACAAACCCGGTCAAGGCATTCACATCCATGCTTCCAACATAGCACAACCCTGTCAGCTCATCTCCAGCCACCCTTCTCATAACTAGGATCATTATGGTCTTCACAGCTGGAATAGCCCATGCTGCCAAATGGAAGTAGCTACTGTTTGCTTCAATTGCTTCATGCCCCCATTTTTTCCCAGCTGCTAGAAACCAAGTTAAAGTCAAGATTACCCACCACAAGGAACTTGCCATACCAAAGTAATACAGAACCAAGAACACAATGGTGCAGCCGGTACTCTCCAGTCCTTCCTGGATGACATAGAGTTGGCCGCTGTCCCTATCACAGGCAATATTTTCAGCACCTGAAAAGAGGCGAATAATGTACCCCACTGAGTAGACACAGTAGCACATTGAGAGGAAGATAATGGGCCTCTCGGGGTATTTGAATCGCTGGGGATCTATCAGAAACGTGAGTACAGTAAACGCACTGGAGAAGAAGCACAGAATGGACCAGATGGCAATCCAAATGACAGCAAACTGTTTGTCATCCTTGCTCCAGTAAACATCAACCCCTGGAGTGCAGAGCGGTGCACAAGCAGCACTCTTTTCCACATGGTGGAACTTGCCAGGATTTTCACAGGAGGTTCTGCTGAGGCTGTCCTTATGCTGCTGCAGATCGTGGCCACTGCTGGGCCGCTGTGGACGAAACATGGGTGGCAGCATACTGGATCCTCTGGGCGGCTCATCTGATCCATTGTTGGGGGCTTCCATGCACAGGTAATTGGGGTCGTTCTTGTTGGGCAGTTTGCTGCAGTCTAAGGAGTCTGGCCATTTAAAATTGAACTGCTCCATAATAGGAGAGCACTTCAGCCTGGCCTGCTCACACATAACCCTGCAGGCTGGGATCGGTGTAGAAACCTGCTCTGTGCACATCGGAGCATAGAGGGAGCAGAGGAAAAATTTCAGATGGCTATGGCACCCATACTCCACCAAGGGGGCAAACTCGTGCAGCTGAATGGCAGCTTCCCTTTGGTTCTCATGTCCCATCAGGTTCGGCATCCTCGTCATGTTGTACCCTATATCCTTGCACATGGGGATTTCTATCGGCTGGCATCTCCCGTCACCGGGCCGGTCAACGTCGATGGAGCTTATCCCGCTGCAGAAGCAGGTCAGCCAGCAGAGCACCAGCAGACTCCTGACCAAGTTCCTCACTGCCGACCCCATCGCGGCGGCCGTAGCGGCGCGGGCAGCCCCAGGCGTGCGGCCGGAGCGCGGCTCCCCCCCGTCCCTCCCTCCCTGCCCGCCTCCCGCCGGGGCCGTGCGGGGAGGGAAGCGGCGGGAGTCACTTCAGCGGCCGCACGACTCCTGCCAGCGCCAACATCGCTCCCGATGCTGGGGAGGGAGCCGGGCGGCGGGGGCTGGCGGTGCAGGGCTCAGCATAGCCCGGGCCGCGCCGTTCCGCACTGGCCCCAGCAGGAGCGCGGGGGGGTGGGCGTGCGAGCAGCGCCGCAAACGGCCGGGGAAAGAGAAAGTACCCCCAGTCCGCAGATGCGCACAACTTACTGCGGGGAGCCCGGCAACTTTCTTTTCCCCGGGCTTCCACTTTTGCGATCCGTCTTTCCACCACCGTTCCTCCTCCTTCTCTTCCTCCTCCCCGCTGCTGCCTCCTCGGAGCACAGGCAGAGCGGTGCCGGGATACTTTGGGTCTGGGCAGATCCGCGCGATCACCGCTTCCACTTGCACATGTCCCTGGCGGCTTTTTGGTGCAGCGGGATTCTCCAGGGATTCTCCTCTCCCTAGAACGGGTCACAGCTCCGTACTTTCTTGTCGAGAGGTGGGGATTGGTTTATCCGAGTGCAGAATAAAGGAGGAGGAGGAGGAGGAAATAGCTAAACCATTGAAGAGGGGGGTCGAAAAAACTCTGCCCCCCTCCCCTTCTCGCCGCCCTCTGCTCTGGGTCTGCAATAGGTCGGCTCTGTGCGCTCTGCAGAGCGGGGCTGGCTCGTGTGCGCGGGGTCTGCGCCCGCTCCGCTCCCCCCGCCTCAGCAGAAACTCCTGGGGCTGGATGGAGCAGCTGGGGTTTTTAGGGGGCGGTTGAGTCCAAGGATAAAATAATAAAAAAACCAAAACAAAACAACAAAACCTGTGCAGGATCCGCCTTGCATACGACATCCACTTTGCATGAGAAAGGTGAAGCTGACACGGTGATTACTTTCCAATCACTCGGAACGCCTTGAAACCTCCTTAAGGACCCCTACAGGTTTTCCTTGATCAGCACAGATTAGAAAAAGCCCCATTTGTTTCTCTCTTCTTGTCTTTCCTTCTTTTCTCCTTTCCCTCCTGTTGCCCTCCCTTGAAAGTTTAACAAGATCTTTTCTCTAGAAGGCGTCAGCCTACCCTCCCTCAGCCAGGTAGGAAGCAGGGAGAGCGAGTGCCTCAGACTTCGTGTCTCCTGAGCAGAGGGCTGAAGGTGGTGCCTCCTTGCCTGCCTTTATTGGGGGGTGTGGGGGGGGGAACGGACGGACGACACAATACTTTAGCTGGGAGGATGTGGGGAGGAGGATGCATTTTATGGCAAGTGCTGTAAACTCTTCGCTGCCAGGGTCATAAAATATGGTTGCTTTCAGCCTGGAATCTCAGCTGTTTTTCAAACGTCGTGCTTTGTCTCGAATACCTAAATGAACAGGACAGGCTAGGTCGCTGAAAAAGTACCTGATTATTGTTTTAATCATGATATGACATTAATCGAAAAATAGCTTTTTTCTTCTCTTCTTCCCCCCTTCCCTGAAATAAGAAACCCTAAGAAGACTAGAGCCATACCCTTGGGAAAGTTACTTCATCCACTATAGAGAGATGGAGATCACTCTAAAGTGAGTTGTGTTTACTTTTTAAGTTAAGCTTTGAGATTTATTTTACTATTGGTCTATCGGAGTGAGAAGGAAGAATTTAAATCCCAAGCCAAGCTACAATTCACAGCTCTACAGAATGAAGAGGAGCACTGTGATCAGAAGTCAAAAGATTAGCTCTACTTTTTTCTTTCTTTGAGCTCAGTTTTAGCGAACATATTAATGAAGAAGGGAAATTTCTCTTTTTCCTTATTCGTGGTTACCCACACAAACCGAGCTCCACTCCATTAGTGCCTGTTTCTTATCGAAATGAACACGGATTCTCCTGGAAACTACCAAATCCCGCAGGGTCAGAGTTAATATCCCACTAGGCTCTAGAAAGGAAACTCTTGGCTTCCTCAGTTGTGATAAGGGTGAAATGGATCCAAGCAAGGACAACAAACCAGGGCTAATGTTTGTCTTTGAAAACCCTGAAGATGTTGATAGGTTTTGCATAGAAATAAAAAGCCATCATAAAAATGTTTTAAAACAGTGGTGGCTTTTCAGTGGATCGAGGAGATTAAATTTACAGAGTACTGGTCTTAGGGGGCTGACCTTTCCTTGGGAACTTTTAGATTCCTTAGGGAATGTTACAAAAGCAGGCAGTGTTATGTGCAAAACCCGCTTTATTTATTTTAGTGTGTCTGTATGTGTGTGAGAGAGTGTGTGTTGGAGCATTTCCATTCTTCATTAATCTAAGCCTGTTTTCTTAGTATTTGTATGCATCCTGATTCCTCTTCTAGAGAGCTCAGTTGGGGGTAGTAAGGGAGAGCTTTTACAAGGGACAAGTAAATTCTACTTTAAAAAGTAGAATTTAAATAATAAAAATAAGCAGAATTTAAACAATGCCTAAGATGAACATATTCAATATTTGTTTTGTTCCTCTTGATTGCTTGGGAGCTTGTTTTTTTGCCCTTTTTTTGTTGTTTTTTTTTTCAACAAGTATTTTTTGCAAAGCATATTATAGCACTATTCACATTACAGTTAGATAGAAAAAAATGAAAGAAATAAAACATGGCCTGTTCCTTTTGTAGGACTGGGAGCAACCTTTTTCTCCTAAAAGGCAAAAAGAAATGAAAGTGAGAGAAAAAGGGGAGGGGAACCCCCAACCTTTGTAGCTGTGTCTCTCTTAATTGATCTTTTATGTGCCAATTTAAATCAGCCTTGTTTTTCTAGCCACTATGTTAGCCAATGCATCCCACTTTAGATCATTTATTTTACTTTCTATATTTTTAAAGAGCTATCGAGGGATATCTCCCATTCAACGAGCTTGAGTCAGTGAAACTAACAAATAGAACATTATTATAGAAAAATGAGAGTGCTGAGAAATCAGCAACTGGAAGATACCTCTGTAACTAATAAATGAAAAGAGCCTTTTGATGGCTCTAGCTGAAAAGATATTTTATTTTATTTTTTTTTTCTCCTGTGTGTGGGATTTGAGATGTGTGATTCTATGGAGCAGCTAGGCACCCCTGCTGCTAGGCCCTGGCTAGTAGTTGGCCCCCCTCTGGCAAATGTTATGGAGAATTGGGAGGAATTTTATGGCTGTCTTTTCCCTCAGCTCTTTTTTCTTTTGTCTTCTTTGAAGAATGACTTTAGACATTTTATTTACATATTTAACCATGGATGAAAGAGGAAAAAGAAAGCATTTGGGCCGTTGTGGGAATAGTGATATGTTTAAATTAATGGAAATCTTATTAGGCTTCTAAAATTTTAAGCAAAAGATTTTTAATGAAACTTTATAATTAAACATGATTTCAAATAATGTGCCAACTCACAGGAAAGCTACATTTCCCCCTCTAGCTATCCATCTCCCCACCTCCCAAAAATGTGCAGAGGAACTGTCTGTAGCTTAAAGTCCAGCTCTTCTTCTGTCCCATAAGCAAAAGATGAAACCCCCCTGAATATTTAATAAGACATGTCATAATTCAAACCATAACTAAATATTTTGCAGGTAAAGCAAACCACAAACAAGAAAAAAAAAAGACCCCCTCATCCCTGCGATGGCAAAGTTTAATGCTATGTAATCTAGTGCGTTGACTCTAATAAAATACTTTGATATGGGTAATGGTGAAAATCAAAGTTGCATCAATTCTGTACATGTTCAAGTCAATGGAAATTACAGTGTGAGGCAAGGTTTTCTGAAATGGGATTAAAGAAAACCCAAATAATCCAGTTGAGATAAAATGTTCTGACACTCCAGCAGTAAAGAGAAATGAAATGATGGGCTCAGGGAGCTGAAGAGTTAATTAATACATTAAAGGTTGTTAGTAAGATAGTCTAAAAGTACTTATGATTAACAGTAGTGTGTTTTGACAATCTGATGTTTCAAAAGTCTGCAGCTATAATTGTTTTACAGATATAATATTTTTTTGGCCAGCTGTTTATTATACTAAAAATAGAGATGAGTTTAATGTTAGTACCATTCAATAATCCCGTCCTCATCTATATTTGTATTGATTCATTCAGACTGTTTTTAATCACTTGCATCTGATGCATGTTTCATCCTTGTTACAAATTCTAACATATGTTCAAAAACAGTGTTAGCCATACAGAAAACAGCAACTATAGAAGAAAAAAAGGGGAAAGCTGAGAACTATTTTAGCAATTTTAGAAGCCTGTGTTTATTGCTAAATTCCCAGTAGCTATTCATAAAATTAAATGGCACGCAGAAAAATATTTACTTTTTAAACCAAATGGGCTTTTTTTTTTTTTTCTCCTGGCCACAGAATCTTTGTAGCAGTTTTCCTCCAATATTTAAATAAACATGTCTGCCTAATAGGACAGGCACACTGAGAAATATTCCCAGGCAAGTGCGAATATTCACAATGCACAGAAGTTTTAATTACCTTAGAAAGCCACCACCTCCAACAGTTAAAAGAATTAAAACCAAAAACAAATCATAAATGGATGAGTGGGTTGTATAGTATTGCTCTAATACAATTTAGCTGGCTATTTTAAGGGCACTTCCCTTGAAATGTGGTTTGAAATATTACCAAAGGTTCGACGGGGTGCATTAGTGTGAATTGCAAATCAGAACATTTCTTTAATCCCCTTTTCATGGCCTGGCTTCGGATCAGTGGCATCTAAGGGACTCCCCACTGATTCTGGCTCAGGAGGAACCATTCACTAGGGCAGCTTCCCTCCTCTATTCCCACAGTCCAGAAAACAACACCACAGACAGACACCCTCCAACTAAATTAGATTAAACTCCTTCTCTTCCACAGCACATTAGCCTTTTCACTGCCTAAGATTCATTATTCAGCTACTCCTAATTTAAAGATACAGTATTTTTCTCCTCATAGGAACAAAAACAACAAACAAAACTAATCCCAAAGCAGAATTTAAAAAGATTCCTAGTAAGAAATAAACTAAATAATTCTAAAATTACATAAAGGTAGGAGAATTCTCTTTTTCACTTATATCCTAATATTGCAGGGGTATTATCATTTTGAAGCACAAGCCACAGCAGAAAGTTCTGTAAAGGCTAAAAACAAGGAAGGACTGGCCTAGTAAAAAAGAAAATGCACACACATTTCTTTTATATGCCGTTTGATAAACTTCCTTCACTGTTCTTTTTGCATGCACTGTTTGCATATCTTGCAGCCAAATCTGGGCTCATAAAGGAATAAGCTTGATGGGAAATGTTGTGAAATTAGGCTTGCTTGTCAAGGTTGCAGGACAGACATACTAGCTCCCTCAAAAAAAAAAACAAACAACAACACAACAACAACAACAGTAACAAGAAAATGAGTCAAGTAGCTATATGGCAGGTGTGAGGATTCAGTGTTTTGGAGACTGAGTATTTTTTTCCATTCATACTTGTTCACTGCTTGTTTCAGTGGTGGAAGAAATGGCCTGTGGGCATTGATGTAAATGATAATTTCCAACTGTCTATAACTGCTGAAGTAGTTGTATCCCAGCTTCTCTACCCATCCTATAATATTCAGAACAGACTGAGGACAGGCCACAAGTGAAGATTTAGAATATGTAAATAGGAATGGGAATGAGAGAGAGCCACCAGGGTAAGGAAACATGAGCTGGAGATCCCTGGTGCTTTGACATGAATCTTTCCCATTTTCAACTCCAGAGCATAAACGTCTCAAAGATGCCACAAAGCATCATTCTGTGTCCACTACTCATGTCCTGTTTTACCTAAGTAATCTTTTTCCAGTATGTTCATTCTTAGTTTTTGATACTTTTACAACACTTTCTACATGGGTGGTGTTTAAACCTTTGTAAAGGTCACCAAACTTGTGTAGGTAGAAGGCAATGAATAGGACTGCAGGTTCTGTATTTCCTTAACTGGCCAGATTAAATAAATCATGAAGATGAGGCACTTATCCAGAAAGAAACAAAATATCTGAAAATCAGCCTAATTTCAGTCTTCTATGCTTCTCAAACTTGGTATAATAACAATAAAATAAAAACCAACATAGAAGCTTTGACCTACAAAACTTGAAAAACCTCCCTTATTGAAAGTCAGTGACAGCTACACTCTGTAATTCTCTTACATGCTTTTTGCAGTGTCCCTGTTCCATAAGAAGATGGCTTTGTCTGTCACCAGCTGCTCAGCAGCAGCAGCAGCAGCAAAGAGCTGGGATGCAATAGCCAAGTCCCTTCTCTTTATCCTATATCTCCCAAAGACATTCTTTATTCTGGTATTATTTCTGAGGTCTTTTTCGCTTCTGAAAACTAGTTTATGTTTTTACAGTGCCACACTTCAGAACACCTGTATGTTTGTCCCATATAAGAGGAAGAGAACAAATTCTGAGTTTTGGTAGTAGTCTCTAAACCGTCATGCAGGAAAAACTAATGAATGTAAGATAATTTTGTAGTTTGGGAGATAGGCTAAATTCCAGACCTTCCTATGTGAACCCTCATGTCTTTTCACCATCTCTACTTCCACTGTTGTCTTAAAATAATTTTTATTGCATGATTTAAAGTCTCCATTTAAACCTTTAAGGGTTCTTGGTCCAGTTTTTACCTAACTTAACATCAAATTCTTACTAATCCTTGGAGGAGGGACAGAAGCATATTGGAAGAGAGTTGGAAAGTTATTTACAAACTAATGCAAGCGCCATTCTGCCCCAACTTCAGCCCCTGAGTGTGTTTCAACAGCTGAAATGCAGTAGCTTTCTGACATGTCCAACCCTTATCCTTGTATTTGACACTTTCTTATGTGAGTCAGAGAGGCCCAGGCCACCTCTTTTGCCCCCTGCAGAGGATACCAGGATTGTTACTTGTTCATTAAGTAAATGGTAAAGACCTCTCAGGCTCTTTTGTCCAACAGAGTTCCTTTATAGCACTGTGTGTTACATTGTGCTGCACTTCACAGTGAAGGTGGTGGCAGCCACGGTAACACCCTTTTCTGAAGTTCTGAATAAAGGTTTTCAAATCATTTTTTCAGAAGACATGTAAGAGGCATTTACTATCCTAATACTAGACTGGTTTTCTTTGATTTATCACATTATCTCTTTGGAAAGTTTTTACTCTAACATAGTTTTTGCTTTAAAAATATATATACTAAAAAAAAAAATAGGACAAAAAATCGGTTTGGAAACCTGCAGTGTACCTGTTCTTGTGCTTGCTATAGACCACTGTAATAAAACAGGCTACTAGATCAGCCTTCTTAGCATGTAGAAAACAATCCTAGCATAAGTTGCCTTCTGGTCTCAAGTTCAGGTCTCTTCACAAGAGCCTTTTAAAACTGACTATAATAGAGATCTGTGCAAGTATGAATTAATGCTTTTTAAATCCTTGTGTAGGTAAGTCTGTTTGTATTCAGTACAAAGAAAGATAAAATGTGATACAAAATACGCATTCTACACCAGCAACTGAAAGGAGAAATAAGAACTAAAACTCTAGCATTAAAATTCAAACCCTTCTCCTAGATTAATCTTTTTTTTCTTTCTCAGGTGTTTACGAACACCTGTCACTCACTGGACAACACTCCAAAGCCAGGTCTGAAAGGCACATATGATGTGTGTGTGTGGTACATACAGCATTGTCTATCATGTCTCCTTGTGACAGTGGATTCTTTGTTGATGATGCCAAAATGGAGACTATGCCCTGGTAACCGCACAGAAACTTAGTGCTGGACAGTTAGTTGCTAGTGTGCTGCCCAGTGTGTACTTGTGAAGCAAAGCAAAGAAAGCAGAGCATGCTACTGAAACTCACTGAATGTTCATGTTAGGGAACAGCTTTTTACAGACAGTCAAGGATTTCTCCAGCTACTGCTGGGGCAGAGTGAATTCATGTGCATTCTGCATCCGTGGAGTACAGGTGTGTCTCCTGATTTCCTACTGCTTATTCCTGCCTTGCAAACTCAGTGCATCGCCTTCAGTGCATAAAACAAAAATCAGCTACTTTGGTTAAGATTGCTTAAAAAGAATCAGTGCAGATGGGCAGCTGCCTGAGCACACTAAAGCTGTGCATCAGTGCAGTTCAGTGGAAGCAGTCATTGTCTTTACATAATTCTTCAAAACTATAGTTATTGTGGGCCATTCCCATTATGACATTGGCTGTCACTAAAGTGGATTTGTCTCTGCTTTTCTCCTGCTTCTTCTTTTATGTACATTCCATTTTCAACTATGTTTTTCCTTGCTTTTCACCTCTAGTGTTATAATTCTTCAGAGTATGGGCAGAGAATTGAAGATAAATACTGTGTAAATGATCTGTAGCCTAAATTTTATCCCCACCTATTCCAGAATAAATCAACAACTACTCGAATTTCACTAGTGCTGGAAGGAGTATTCAGCAGTTTGGGCCAAAAGAAATTTGACTTCCATGATGCAGTTATGCTTCTGTGATTGATCTGAACTAAAATCTAGTAATTCAGAGTTTCCCATATGTATATGATAGGTATATAATATTCCCCATAGGTGTTCATTGCTCCCCAATGTATTGAGGAAGTACCAATTGCACAATAGCTTTGTGTTTTACCCATTCTTACACACTTCCCTGGGAATCTGCTATAGGACACTGTCAGAGACAGGATATCCTGCTAGGTGGACTTTTGGGCTGACCTGCATATGCATTCTACAGTCTTATGTTCTTAGGTACCGTGAATGGATGATGTGGATTTAATCTCTGCTGTATGTTGCTTTTGGACTTTCTCCATCTGGCATTTTAAGGGTGTGATGGCAATCACACATTCTCTCAAGCAAGCATGAAAAGTGAGAAATTTAAATACCATTGTTTGGAATGCTATTTATTATTTCCAGATCACAAAAAAAAAAAAAAAAAAAAAAGCTTTGTGTATTTTACAGGCAAGAGGCACAAGAGAGACTGATCCAGTAGTTAAGGCAGGCATGTGGAATTTCACAAAATGAGCATAAATGTAACATACAAAAATTGGTTCTGATGTGCATGTAGTATAGTCTTTCTCTCATTTGATGACACTAAAAATTAATTGTAGCTAGTTGGCAAAGTCTCTAATCTAGGATGCCAGACTTCAGGGCAGGAAAGACCTTGTTAGGCTGTATTTTGGGCCAGAGTGTCTGCCAGTTGTTTGAGCCCCATATTCTCTCAGCCTACACTACAGTCCATCACAAAATCCAATCTCATCTTTTATCCTGGAACCCAGGTCATCACACACAACCTGACCAGGCTACATTTCACATGTCAAAGCAGGACTTGGACAGAAACATTAAAATATTATTAGCCTGAGAACCAATCCGGCTCAAATCCACAAATTGCCAGCATGGTACAGAGTAAGCTTTCCTATACAGTGAGGTTATACCAGTATAAAATACAGTGAGGAAGTGTTTCATTTAGATCACTCTCAGATGTTAATTTTTTTTTCTTTTTTAGTTTTATTATTATTAGGAAATGATATAATTAGGAAATAATTATTATTATTAGGAAATCATTCTCTCCAAGGTGGGAGAAAAGCCCCACTCAGTCTGAAATACTTGTATCGGAATAGGGAAGTGCAGAAATAATAGCATGATTTAAGTATAATGGTACAGGATTGATGGAAAATGCCTCTGTGTATATAAGCCCATTGTCTAATTTCTATTCTGTCTTTAAATGAAGAATATTCTGCTTGGTGTTAGTGAATAGGAAGTGCTCAGTCATTGGAACATGCTATTACTTCATGGGAGACAGATCAGAAATTTCAGGCATTTGGGAAGATACAAATTGACATTTTTAGATTGATTGCAAGTTCAGTACACATAATATTCCAGTTTGGGCAATCTTGTGTTCAAGAGCACACGACAGTGTTACATGTTGCACACATTAGCAACCAAATATACAGAATCAATTCAAAGCAGCTGTTGAAGATCAGAAATTTTAGGGGAGCTATAGGGTGAATTCCTCCATCTCTATATCTTTCTTTTTTTTTTTTTGTTTTTTTGGAAGGGGGAATGCAAAGGAGGAAGGAATGAAAAATTGATACTGCTCTGTGCTCCAGATGAAAGAACAAACATAATTTTATTTTCTTTAATGACTGCACTGGATTCTGAAATTAAACCCAGCGGGTAAAAAGATCCTGTGCAGATTTCAAAAGAGATCATGTAGTCTGTCCATGTGCTAAGGCAGGCACATTTTTTAAGCCCTGCCATGTTCTGTAAAACTGAAAAAGGGTTATCCCTGTAAGCATTCTGCTTCTCAAAGCCATCTCTCTCTCTCTCCACCTACACTAAGTCAGTGGATATTTCAAAATAAATGTCATCCTAACTTTGAATGTCATTTTGTGGATCTTCCCTCTAACTTTAGAATTCCTGTATGCTCTGCATTAAATATTATTAGAGCTCAACATACAGACAGCAGTCTGTTTTTTCTTTTTAACTCTCAGTAGAGCCAGACAAAAAAAAAAAAAAAAGAAAGAAAAAAGAAAAAAAAGCCCCGACAAAACCCCAGCCATATAAATAACTGAATATAATCCCCAGTACAGATTTTAAACCAACTGAACTGCAAATAGGTAACCTTCACTCTGAACTCACTCCAGCTGCAGGTTAATGCAGTTAATTGCAGAGCACCTGGTCTGAGCCTCAGGTGTATGAATCATCCACCAGCACACCTTTCAATCTTTTATTCTTATGTAATGCCCTGGGGCAGCTGACAGTGCCTGTTTAAGCTTTGTTCCTGGTGGGTGTGCCAATAGGCTGTCAGAATTCCCTTATTATATGTAAAAGAAAGGTTGTACTTTAAAGCATGTGTGTGTATCTGCAAGGCTGTGGTTTGAGGATACGCTGTCTCCAGTAGCAATATTGACTTCACAGGTACCTACTTTCCCTCCAGAGGAGCTCTGCTGCGTGTTGCTGCTCCCAGCCTAGCTGTGCATTCCACCAGTTCTGCTAACACAGCTGTTTGTGGGGTCGTGCTGGGAACTGGATCAGGAAATTGAGTCCTCTTAAAATTCAACCCTAACAAAATTTACAGATTTTTAACACTGAAACAGTGCATAACATTAAGGTTGTGTTGCTTCTGGAATCAGCAGGTTCTTCAGTGGTGGCTTAGGAGTGTGGATACATAAAGCAATGTGCATGCATATGTATAAATGCATATACAAGTTTTATGTTACTTGTATGTGTTTGTAAGACAAATATATTTCAGTGTCTGTGTCCATACCACTACATCAGCCACTCTTATAATACATCCTTTTAAACCCAAGGCTAGTCAGTCCTCTTGAGTTTGATAAGCTCTTTAACTCCAGAAGTGAATTGCATAGCAATTGCAGTTGCATAGCCTTTATCCATGGAAAACCTGTTCTTGAACACATTTATTTATAACATCAACAGTAAAAAGGCAAACTGAATTAACTGTTTACCTAAAGTAACTGTTTACCTAAATACTATAATGTATGTGCATATAACATGTGTACAACCATGTGTGTTTTATAAATACCTATGTGCACATGTATCAGGCACTGAAATGCCTACAGGGTCTTTTGGTATGGGTGAACTACTTGTAGATACTTGTAAATTCTGGCTAGTCTGGGATTGATTGTGTCCTGCTTATTAAAGTGGTTTGCAGCTTTAAACTGGTAAATATTATTTAAAAAGGGTGGGACAGTGTTTTGGAAATAGTTGGTCACTGCCTTATCTGCACAGACATACCTATTGAAAGTACAGTCTCACTTTGCATAGATTAACTGAGCTGCATTTCTTTACACAGGTTTAATGCAATTGTGTCAGGATACCTTTCAACTGCAGGAGATACACAGATAAAGGACATGAAGCAAAGGGATTTTAAGGAAGGTTACTGGAAAAAAGGTTGTGAAGAAAAGGTAAATGGGCTGCACTGAAGGTATACTTTCCACACCAAATTAATGATAGCTTGTATATGTGTTGTAAGAGTGACAGTCTGGAAATTATAAAACTGCCCTCTCTTCAGCAATCCTGGTTTCTTGTTTCTTTGATGTGTGTTAGAAGATTAGGTTACCACTTAAATTACACACAAATAACAATCAGACATTGTCACAACAATCTTGATGTTGTCATCTTTTCCATTATGCCATTCCACTACGTTGGCTGGCAAACTACCACTCAAATATCAAAGTACGCACTTGCAATGATTATAACATCAAGCTACTTATTTTCAGTCTGCCTGATACTCTTTTTTTTTTTTTTTTTTGCCTCTTGCTTCATTAAATGACCCCATATGCAAAGAATAGGTTGTGAGTGTAAAATACCAAATTTCTGATTTCATAGCATTTGATATTTGCTATGTCCAAGCATAGTAAAGAAGCAAACCTAAGGGAAGTGTTTAGCTACATGCTGTAAGCCTCCACAGGTAGAAGCATTCTGAGAAACTGGGATGCTAGCCTTCAGACAAAAATGGCCAGACCTTCTTTCATGGAAATCAGCATCAAAACTGCTGCTGAGTTACATGGAGTCAGGACTTTGTAGCTGGAGAGGTCACGTTCCAAATCAACTTTGGGGTCTACAGTGAGACCACACCTCAAGGGTGAGTGAGAGATCCATAAGAGCAGAACATTCAGCTACTCTTGCAGGCTACAGATGAGTTCCAGTATATAAAAACAAGAATTTCTATCTGTGATATCTGTCTTAGGACAGATTTTATCTTGGATGAGCCATTGGTGCCTTTATCTTAAGGTATGGATAAGATTTAAATAATCTAAAGAGTTCCTTAGTTACACTCTGTTTACCGTCAGTCACCGGGCACTAATCCAATCAATATCTAGACAATCTGAGGTCATTAGGGCGTATCTTCCCCCTTTGTAATCAGCACTGGTTCATTCAGCTGGGATACTTCATCATATATTGTAATGATGCAGATGTGCATCTAACCTGATGTGGAATCAAAATCATGCAGAGTTCAGGCGTAACTCATCTACTATAAATTAAGATCAGCTTTCTGTAAGGGCCTGAAAAAGGTCTGTGCCTCACTTAAGCTCTTTATGTAATGCCAAAGTGATGCATAGAGGAGAATTTCCTTGTGAGAAATGGGGTCCCTCACATTCTGTCTCTACATCAGAATATATTAAAAAGTCAGCAGTGATTCAAAGTCCATGACAGAAGTGGGAAGTTGCTCCAGCAACCCTAATTTTGTTCAGTTACAGACTCTGGAATTTCATCTGATCCTTTTAATGTTTTCACTGTCCTTGGCTTCAGCTTTATTAAAAATTTAACTTGAAATTCAATGAGATGATACAGTATGTTTTGGGGATAAATATAGTTTTGTCATCTGTTTGATTATTTATTTCCTCGTTTGGTTTTCCTGTCAAAACAGTGCGGTAATACTCCTCTGTTTCTACTGGCCCTGGGTATTCCTGGAAATCTTTCTTCCAATTCTAGAACAGGTATTTATAAAAATGCTCTGTCAAAGGTAAAGCAGAGAACAGATACATCCTTTCTTGACTCTTATGATGAATGCTTGCTGACATAGGTCATAAACTTTATAGCACTGATTCCAAACAAAAGCCTACTATTATGTAGTGGGGGTTATCTGTAACAGGGGAAAGAAAAGAGGAGCACTTGCTCTTGCTTCTATAGTTCTGTTTGATTTTATTACTATTTAGCTTATATTACACTGCTTGGGGTTTTTTTAAAGAGGGAAAGAAAAGCGTGGACTTCATTTTGTTTAGCTTCTAATCTCTTGCCAAATGATTTAGCTAGAAGCATTTTATACTGACAAAATTTAGTCTAAACTGTAACAGTTCTGACTCATCTGTTGCTGTCCAGTCTCCCTTGGGAACGAGCTTTCTGTAACTAAGGGGAATTTTGGACCACAGAGTATCTTGTAATCTGCCTTTTTAGTGGAAATACTTCTTTGTGCCTGGGATCTCACTGCCTTATGAAATGTTACCACAGGAGAAACCCACCCAAGTTTATAGGATAGGGCAAGCAGTCAATCAGTGCAAACAACAGTGCCATACAGACAAGATTTAATAAGAAGAATGAATGGAACCAGCTAAGCCCCCAGGGACAGATGAACTTACTTCTCATTTTCTGTTTATTAAAACCATTCATATCAATTTGTCATGTGGAAGCATTTAGTTCATTCAAGCACAAGTGTAATTTAGAAATCCTATTAATAATACTTTAAAATACAGACTGTCAAATTCTGTACACACAGGTGATAAGGCAAACAGAGTGGCAGCTTAATATATCTAATTCCAATCTCATAGCAAGATTTACCAAACAATGGCTCAAACTCACTTTTTTTCTGTAAATTCTCTAAAGCTAATATAGTTACAGAAGGCATGAATTTAGGAAAGTAGATCCATTCATTGCTCTCCTAAGGCCAGATACAAACTTCTCTGAGGTTGCTAAATTTCTTTTTCATCAATTTTCTGAGATTTATCTTTCTATTTTCTCTACCTGGCTATGTGAACTATATTCAAGAAGCTTGTAATAGTTCCTGGAAAAGTAAAAAATTATTTTTTTCCCCCTAGGAGTAAGAAGCATCTTGCAAGTTTATCCTTTACTGTGACCAAAGGATACTCATTCTGGCTAAAAGGCACTTGCTGCATTCTGCATGCTCACTGCAGGCTTCCTTATCCATGCTACTGAAAGGAGCTAAAACACAGACCTGCCTTACTGGGCAGAGCTAAGTCAGGCCATTGAGTTGTGGTCATTGCTCTTGGGAGAATACTCTCTGCAAAACATTTAATGGGAAAAAATATTTTTAAAAAAAGTAAATTACTAGGGAGCCAGCCCTGTCCCCCTGTTTCTCTGCATCACCCCTTGTGCAAATGTATGTATTGTTGTGGATTAGAAAGGTCACATTTGGCTCAGTATTCTACCTGTCTCTGCAGTGAACTGCACTTCTGGGCTTGATCCAAAGCTTGCTGAAATGATAGTTTCTTTATTTACTTGAAGATCCTATGTATGTCAGCTTAAGCACATAACAAATGTCTGTTTGTGAGCTTTGGGAGTGTAATTGCCAAAGAGCAAGCAGAGATGCAAAACAGAAGTTTTCCTGGTGTGGCCTTGGATTTGCCTTACCCTCTTACATTCATTGCCAATAAGTCAGACACTTAGCCTTAGCAAAACATCCATCTTCACATATGTAATTAGTATCACACCTACAGGCTCTGTTTCTTTTAAATGATCCTTTGATGGATGCTAGAGATATTGTTAGAAGGAGATGGTGCTTAGAAGCAGCAAAAAAGCGTGATGCTTCCTGACTGCTTTGTTCTTGTGAATTATTATATGGTAGAAAAAGAAAACAAACATTTTCTCTCTTCCAAAATAATACACAAAATGCTGCTGCAGATTTGGTGGAACTGTTTCAGGTTCAAGTAGTTACTACTAATCTAAGGCAGGAAGGAGAGGAAAGGCAACCTCAAATGCTCAAACTCATGGTTCAGCAATGGCTTAGTACATGACAGCCTATAAACTCAAGGCAGGGAATTGAAACAACAGCTTGGTATGAAGTGACCAGACCTCCCTCCTTAAACTAAGAGACTACAGTACCTGGTAAAGTTTTACAGCCCTAACAAGACCTTTAACAAATTAAAGCCACGGGAACTATGACTTTGTTCTTTCTTTTCAAGCTGCCCACCTTCCTATTCCTATCCAGCAGTGCTACTGCCCAAGGGATGGTTTTAATTCAGGTTCTGGAACGGTACAAACCTTGGTATTCATACAATAAACCTTTCATAGAAAAATTTAGGTTTATTGGAGTTGTTTAATTGTTATAGAAGCTCCATTATAATAAATAAAGTCTTCTGTCATTTTTTGTCTCTGTTGTAATTGACTAAATCTATTAGAATATATTCATAGCTGAGGGAAGACTGGGATCCCTGTGACTGCACTTATATTTGCATTATTTATGTAGCAACAAGAACTAGATAAGGCAAAGAAATAAGATCCTTGATCATCATCTCCTTTGATCATCTTCCCCTTCCCCCACCACTTATGCAGAGCATAGCACAGAAGTGTTCTGGTTCATAACTGGAGTTCGACATATTGGTTCCACAAATACTACACCAAAATGTAGCCCACATTTGAAGGTCTATGGGCTTGCTGTGTTTTGAGGCTTCACTATAGGATTATCTTTTTGACTGTGGCAGTACTCGTACCCCTTATGCCTGCAGTATAAGATGCTCTACGTTAGCTTCCTTGCCCAGTAAACAGGTAGTTAACACACAGTGCAAGCATGAGAAGGAAATACAAATGATACAAATACTCTTTCACCAAAAATCAGTCTAAATTGCTTGCCTAGAAAAGATTTGGACCAGCAGCAGTTCAGTTTACCCTCAAAGATACACCAGCTCTCAGCACAGAATACAGGTTCTGTCTGCAGCTTCTCTCCCAGGTAGGCAGAGGTGTCTATGCAGTAGATGCCACAGTGCAATGGATGTTCACTAATTTTATTTCTTTCCTTCCTCTAAGAACCTTCTGTTTTCTGTGGACTTAATTCTCAGTCAAAGAAAGATGCCCATCAGTACACAGGCAATGGTCCAAGGAAGTCCCTTTGCATACAAATATGAGACACACACAGCAAGCATTTTCCTTCACTTACAGTTCAAATCTTAGCTTTAAAACTCAGTCCATAAACTGCCTTTCCATTCTGTTCAGGACAGCTCTTGGCTTTAGTACGAGGCTACCAGAAAGTAGCAAATTGGTACTGAGACTTTGCATACATAAAGGGAAAGCACATTCATACACATAACAGGATGGAAAGCATGTCAGTGAGCAGAAAGAAAATGCTAAGAAAATCCTCTCTTATTACATGTGTGGAGATATGGGTTTAGGTCTAGATAGTCTGCATTTTGAATTCATCGTCAGGTCTGGCATGTGTCCTTCTACTGCTTACATAGGAGCCTAAGAATCAAACAGAAATCCTGAGGATGTCGCACTTGAAATCAGATCTGCATTTGTTAGGGAGCTTTCATGGTCCAGGTGTAAAATCTCCAATAAACATTAGACATAACTCAAACAGAGAAAACCACCCCCTACTTGACAAGCTGCTAACCACAAGGCCACAAAGTACAAAGAAGCAGCTTCTGACATCAAGATGCATGGTATTCTTAACTGACACCCATAAAACTAAAATTAGTCAAAACACATTCTTCACCAAGGCTGGGAGCTGCATTT
This sequence comes from Indicator indicator, assembly GCF_027791375.1. Classification (NCBI taxonomy): domain Eukaryota; kingdom Metazoa; phylum Chordata; class Aves; order Piciformes; family Indicatoridae; genus Indicator; species Indicator indicator. The sequence goes on from NC_072035.1 coordinate 6,093,831, forward strand.
ACTGCACACTGAATAAAAATCCCTACAAAAGAAGTTCCAGTTGCCGAGACTGAACATGAAAATTACATTCCTGAAATATCCTCACTGTGGGTTTAAATCTTATTTAATGCTCTTTAGAAGGCTCTTCACTGACTTCAGTGATTATTCTTTAAAAAGTAAACCAAACTTTTCTCCCCTAAAAACAAACAACAGAGAAAAGAACACTATTCAGAACAACAACATAAAAAAAAGAAAGGAAGTTTTCTAAGGGAAATTAATCTAAACATTATGGAATCTTTTACCTCCAATTATCTGTAATTCCTTCTACAAAATTGTGTGTTTCTTTGAGGACTGCATTAGTGAAGGAACATGTCTACTAACCCAGATGTTTATATTTCACCTGAAACTTGGGTTACTTAAAGCTGGAAAATTGCAATAGAGAACCAAAACTTAAAAGGGCAAAAAATTAGAAGCCAGGAGAACCTGGGAAGGAAAAGAGTGGCGACTCTTGGGGTTGGACTCGATGATCTCTGGAGGTCCCTTCGAACCCCTAACATCCTGTGATCCTGTGACTCCCAGCCAACACTTGTACTGTGCAGACAACTGCAGTGATTGTCTCCTCTTTACTGCCTGGTGGCCCCTTCCAAAATCTGTCTCCATTGACTTCCTGGACATTGGATCAAGCTGCTAGCAGGGAAACGCTCTGAGTAAATGCATCTTATGTCAAAATATTTTCATAGCACAGTGGTGGATAATACAATATTCTGATGTTCTTGAAGGTAATAACTGTCATAATGGGAGACTTCTTCTCTGGCTAGTCTGAAACTCTCTTTCTGTGTGGCGAGTCTCTAACACCCGAAATGGAGCAGACAAAGTGCCTGCAGCAAACTGCACCGTGGTGGAAATGTATATACCCGTTTACATTCAAGTTCAGATTACAAGCAGTTAATGAACAATGTGTTAATGCATGGCAGCTGCTGATTAAAGAATTTAAGAGCTGAGTCTGGTAGTTATAAACCATAGCTTATGAATGTCTAGAGGAGATCTATTTGTTCTTCCTCTCCAATTTCCAAGCTGTGGAACAGCAGTGCTGTGCAGCAGACTGTCCTGACAATTTGCAGTGAGAATAAAGTCTTATTACTTGAACCTTCGGTAGAAGAACCAGGATGGGATAAAATTATCTTTCCATCCATATAACAACATCAACACAGATAAGACTTCAAAAACCATTAACCGTGTCTCCAGATCCAAAATGTTTGTTTTTTTTTAGTTTCCTAGTAATTTGCTAAGTCATTTAATTTCATTGCAACAGATGCATTTTCCTGTCATGATGCTACTCCACTTCATTAGACTAGTCCAAAGAAAGGCAGGAGAGAGAATATCTAGAGGTCAGCTGTGATATAACAGTTGTTCAGTTGGTTGATCTTGACTGTTTGTTCTTACTCCTGTCCACTCTAACAGATCATCCATTATAGTCCAGTTAAAAAAAATGGTTAAGCTCAATCCTATAGCAGTGGTTTCAGCTATGGTTATCCATAAGCATCACAGTAATGTAAGCACCCAAAAAAGAATATTTGCCATGCAGAGGGTTTCATCAACAGGTGTAACTGACCATATGTTGTTGTAGGAGATCCAGATATATGTGATCTATTAGAAATAGTCCAGAAATTGTGGATATTGGTGGTCACATACACAAAGCAACAGCTTTACTGGGCAGAAGTTAATGCAGTCAGTGAGAATATTTACATGTTTTCAGAAGCTGACTTGGTTTCTGCAAATCACTGAAACAAGGAAACACTCTGCCCACTGTCAGCCTTTGCACCTACTTTGGCACCAATACAGGGAAGAAGAAGCACAACATTAATGGAAACCCTGACTTCAGAATGATATCAAATTCATCCCTAGCTTTTAGTGTCTGTACCTGTGTGTCATATGGCACAGATAGAGTCTTGCAAAATCATTTTGTGTTGGTACTTGGGCTTGGTTCTTTTACACCTGTCTAGCTGTGATCATACAGAAAATTTCATGTAAATATAGGGTCCTCTACCTGGGATTGAGTACCTGCTGATAGTCAAGCCTGAGGCTGTCTGAAAGCAGAAAAATCACACCAGCCCTGCAATATCTTCGCCAGTTAATAACCTCCATCCCTTACTGGAGGTACATCCATGAGCTATAAAATCATACCTTTCCAAGGTAAAGCAGCATTGGTTCCTAGCAAATGCTGTGCAATGTGTAAGATCTGCTGACCTTCCAAGTGACAGTGCAAAGGCCCATGGTCTGTATTCAGATAGAATACTGCAGTTCAGACCCTCATTATTAACATCTTGCCACCATTAAACTGAATTCAAATGTTGTGATAGCAGCATAAGGTTTCATAACACTTAGAAAGAAAGTACTCATTTTCTTACAAACTCTCTTGATACCAAATTTGGTAAGGTAGAAGCTGGAGGGGTGAAGCAGTGTGCCAGTAAAAGTTTGTTTTCTTCTGCCAAGGAAACCGCTGTTTTCAAGGCAGATTCAATTAAAGGCAATGGATGTTACCTTGAGGAGCTACTTTGTTTACATTTCAAAGGCCTAGTCCTCTTGTTAGACTGATACTGTTTCATGCAGCTCCTTAATGAAAAGCATTTGTTTGGTATTATACCTCAACGGCAAATTAGATTCTCCCAAGACAGTTTGATTATGTGAGAAAGCCTTTGTGACTGCCCAGTCTCTGTGGTGGTGTTAAGATAACGACCCTCACATCTGCTCTTTCACATGCTTTCTGAAGGAAAACCTAAAAATTATTTGGATCTATTACAAATTTAGAGTTTATCACTCCAAGTGGGTTTAGATAACTTACTTGCCCCCAAAGTTGCTGAACTCAGCTTGCAATAAATTACAGCAGTGAGCATTCTGAAAGTTTTTCTTACCACTAACATTAACCAGTGTCCCTTTCAGACTGACAGGATCTGACTATAGCAAGCACCAGTGGCAGCTTTATTTCAGAGGGTTTTGGAAGGGCTATCACTATGCCAATAAATGAAAATAATAGAAGAACAGCGAGGAAAATGACTGAACCATGTTAGATATTTCCTACCACTTGCTTCTCTTGAACTGCCATTAAAAAGGAAAAGGGAAATCCCTGCCTCTACTGAGTATTTCCACTACTGATGGCTCAAAATGAAAGTACAAGTCTACCTGTAAGTTACATTCAAGGAATCTTTGTAGTAAGATCCAGAGAAAGCTTCAAGTACACCACTTATTTTGAGGAGCAAACTGCTGTGATGTGAAACAGCTATAAAATTGTTACAGATATGGAAGCTTGTGAGGAAGCATTTTAATTCTCATCACTCTAGTGACTAGCTCATGCTAGGAAATAAAGATGATTTATGTGGCAAGAAGTCTATATGGTGAATATTGGAGTATATGCCAATCAAAAATCCCTTCAGCTAAATGAACTCTACTATCTAGAAGCCATGTTATCTTTTCTGTCATTCCTGGTATGCTATGCAGTCAAGTTTGGAGGGAAAGCACATGGAAGATTTATCCCAACACAACAAATCTATTTAGAAGAAAACACCATCATTCATATTTATTTATATTCACATCTCAAAATAATTTCATTATTATTTGTCATGCACAGAAGCTGAGTACATGTGAGTCACTTGCCAACTCTACATTCAGTCACTGGGCCTGCTAAACAAGGTAGTATTCATTTTACCAAAGGAAGATCCAAACATTGTATTCTCAACCAGAAGAGCTTGAATGACAAGTCACTCATATTAGGAATTCCTTGTGTTCAATCAGCTACCCTTGATGTGAGATAAAGAGAGCTGATGAAAACAGACAGAACCCAGTTTCAGGCTTCTCTTGGGAAGAGTGAAGACCTTTTTTACATAGGGACAAATTCATCCCTGGCATAAGGCTTTTTACTTCAATGGAATTATAGCGAGGATGAAAACAGGTCATCTTGTTTTGTACTACATGCTTCACATCAATGATGAAATAAACTGGGTCTCAAAGGAGAGGTGATAAAAAGTCAGCACTCATGCTTTGTTGTGATTTCTTTTAAACCATAAAACCTTCTAACGCTTAGTTTTTAAAATATATTAGTTTGATTTATCATTGACTTATGCAACACTCAGTGCAATGACAACTAAAAGCTTTTCATGGAAAATAACCCACTGCTTTCTGAAATCATCCAGACCCAGCAGAGCAAATGTATCATAGCCCTCACAAAGAGATCAGAAATCACCTGATTTAATATCCAACTGGAAGGAGAAAACAAAAAACCAACAACAAAAACAAACCCAAACAACAACAAAACCAAACAACAAAGGCTTTCTAATTATTCTTGGTATCTCCATTTTTGTATGCCTGATTTGTGATGCTCTAAGGAATCCTGATTATCAAACAAATGCTGGCTACTTATTTACTGAAAATGAGGCATATCATGCCAGTCATCCAAAGGCAGTTTATGGGAAGACTCCATGAGAGCAAGCATAGATGAATATTTCTTTTATGATTCTATCCTGGTCTGAACTATAGCTTTTGTCACCTGAACATCTCTTTTGTAGTACTCTGAATATATTTATAATACTCTGTAGTAATGTTGAAAATGCTGCAGTCACACTATTATGCAGAGTGGGCTATATTGCTTTGATCATCCTGTTATTTGGGTTATTTTACGACAGTTTTAAATGGCTGAGAACCATACAGAGATGACTCAATTGTATGAACAGCAACTACATGTTAACAATCTGTAACTACCCCTGAACAATGTAAACAGGAAGCCTGGTGCTGGAAATTAATTTGGAGGATTTCCACTGTTCATGCAGATAATGTTTTGATGATTTTAGGTCACAAATTTAAAAAATATCTTCAGAAAGAGCCAGCTAGGAGTTTTAACTGCTGTTGGATTAAAAAAATAGCCATTTGCAGCAGTTCCTAAAGAGATCTTATGTCACTGTGTTCAGCAGAACTATATGAAAAGTATTGCAGCATTTTAATTTAGTTATATTGTAATAAACTGCCAGTGGTATGTCTGACATAATGTGTACTGTATCTGTGATGCATTTTTATGATTAAAGATATAATCTCTACTAAATATTAAAAAGAGCACTATGTAAATGAAAATGAAATTCAGATCTCGAAAATTATCCTCTCCAAACCAAGGCAGTCATGAGCTGTTCTTGTAGTGACCATACCCTGACAAGGTAGTTTTCTTTCTGCTTTGGAGGTTAGCCAGAAATATGGCCACTGAGCCAGACAGAATTTCAAAATGTGAGTAGAAATCAAGAGTATTAGGGCTCACATGGTGTCCATTGAGAAAAAGATGAATGTTTTCTGGGAATGGGATGGGAAAGTAGTTTCAAACCCAGTCTAGAACCAAAATAAGTGGATTTGAACATGGTTCCTTTGTCCATATGCAAAACATACTCCAAATGTATCCTGCTTTTTTGATCATCCAGACCTAAACAGCCTGTACCACAGCTTCCAGCATTTGCGCTTGGGTTCCTAATTCATGGAAACTGGGTCATGAGGTGAGGAGACATCAAGTGAACTAATGTATCTGCATGCCTGAGGAGCTGGGACATGGCTGCAATGGCCCTGTTGTGACACACTGCTCAAACAAATTAGTACAAATTAATTCACAGGAAATAAAAGTCAGCTAACATTTGAAAAACAAAACCACCAATGAAACAAAACAAACACCAGCAGAATAATGTGCAAAATATTTCAAAATCTTAAATAATTTCTTAAATATGGTTAGAAACAGGCAAATGCTGGTTCTGAACTTCCATGACTTCATGGTGAAAAGAGTGTGTGACTGAAAAGCTGCCTGGAGATTCCTTTCCACTACCTAGTTTACACAGCAGACTAAGAATATGTATGCCCTGAACTTTTCTGTAATAAGTATATTCTGGAAAAACAAAATGAAACCAATCCAAACAAAACAAAACAACAACAAACAACAAAATATAACAAACAAAAAACCCCAAACCAACAAACCCCCTAAATCTCGAATTCTGAGTATTTATGCAATGTTATAAAATGCCACAAAATAGAATTGCATTTATTTTGCTGAGAAGCCTGGAGTCAATCAGGTACATTTAGATCCATTTCCAAACACTGGGTTTAGAGGTTCTAAACACTCATCAGAGTGAGACATCTGTTTAAAGGCCTTGGTATGTCTATTGACTTAACTGACTTTGAATAGGAGGTTTAGTGACCTAAACCAACTAACAGAACTAATTTTTTTACTGTGTATTCCAGCCAGTTTGAGATAGTCTATAGAGCAGAACAAAGTGTGTCAATAATGATACTGATTTTACTGAAAAGCAGCCTTTATATAAACTACAGAAGAAATCATATGAAAACAGGGTCACTGGACAAATGTTTTCAGCACTAGAAAGTGTAAGGTGAGCAAATTGCTGCCCCTAAGGACAAGGTGAAAATCACTAGCTGCCCTTCCAAAGCAAACAAATAGAAGCGAAATGTAATTTGATGCTCATTTCCACCAAGGGAAAACATTTTGTTGGCCACCTTTTTTTTTTCCCTGAGCTTGCCTGAACATTGTTTTCTTGCAATGTGATACTGCAAGTGCTCTCAGTAACAATTTTAACAGCTCTCAGGGGAAAGCAGTTGATCAAGTGGACTAACAAGGCTGAGTTATGCTGCACACTTCACCTTGCTCTAGGATTCTTAAACAATGTAATAAATATTGAGGTAGATTCATTTTGCTTCTCCTTGGTCACAACACTCATTCTACATATGGATCAAATGTGGTATTTTTCAAAAGCATCCATTTCAAAACTAGCAAAATGTTCTGTCTGTAAGAACTCTGTGAATGCTTCAGGTTTGCAGTGACTGAAGATGTTTCTCCCCTGAAACCTCAAATTTTACTGCAAAATTTAAAACAGATTTTAAAACCAGAGGCCTTAAAAAAATATGGACGTAACAGACTTCTTGAAAATCACATACAGATCATATAACCAGAATTAGAGTCCAGAAATGTAAGCACTGAGTATTTTGTCCCATCCATGTTAGTAGTAACCAACTGAGGCAGATTGCACATTTGTGTGTTGAGGAACGTCTATGATATGGATTTATTTCTGAGTGGGCTTACAAACAAAGCAAAACATCACCAAAGCTTGTACCAAAGTTATGGGTTTTTTTCTGCTTTGATTAAGAAACTATTTCACTTTGATTTCAGAGTTTCTTTATAGCTTTTGAATGACAGGCAGCTCTTTACATTATTAATAAATGTTTTGAATTTAAAGGCTTTAAAATTTTTTTGGGAGGAGTTTTGAAAAACCTAGAAATAAAGCAACTCATCATAACACTTACAAGATAAAGCTCTTTTTTCTTTTCCCTCACTGAACCTTGGTTTAAAATATCAGAGTCATGATTTTAATCACAAATTCTATCTAATGTTGAAATAAATGCCAAGAATGATGACTAGAGGACCTGTCTTTATAAATCTCCCATCAAATAAAATGGGAAGGTGAAACTCATAAATGTGCACCAGGAGGGATAACTTCATCATCTCAGAACAAAGTTCAGTCCTGTACAGAGGGTAAATCCAGAGCTTGAGAGGAACAGTAAACTTCAGCCTAAGAAACTCCTACTCTGATTCATGTCTGAGAGCAGCCTATTTACCACAGTGATTATGGAAGGAGTGGAGGAATTCCAATATTCCAAGCTAAAATTACCCTTTGAAAAACAAACCAAACCAAACCAAAAACTCAAACACTTAAGAACATGGTCTAGTGTCCAGTGCCAGTGGAAAAGCTTTTCTTGAACTGCACAGAAGCAAATTACTGTGGAAGAAGTGAGCAATGATGCATCTGGCCTTAGGGAATTCTTCTAGATCTGCTGCTATTTTCTTTTATTGATCTGAATTCCTTTACTCATTAAGTAGACAGGCTTAGTGCAGAGAAGAGTTTTCTTTTCCCCCTAGGTCATAAAGCAGCAATAGATCTAATTCTACTGCGGCCTCTGAACACAGTGCAAAATCCAAGCAGCTGTACTGGTTCAGAATTATTGTCTATTTAGCCCAGTATCCCATTCAGCTCAGGGTAAGTGATTCTCCCTAGGCACAGCCAACAGCACATACTGAGAGAGACAGATCTGAAAGCAAAGCAGATCAGATTAAGCAAACAAAACATAATTCCATGGTCCAGAGATAAAGAACATCACATATTCATGGAGTAACACAGTTGCAGTAGGAATGTGTTTAGGAGAGTAGCCAGCTAACTAACCAGCTGAGGGCTAGAGAAAGGGGTAATAGGAGGCAGCTCTATAAAGTAAAATGAGAGAACAGGGAGGAGAAAATTAAAGTCAGTATGGGAAGTGGAGTCTTGGAAAAGGTCAGTAAGAAGGTTCAAGAGCCAAGTGTGTTTCAAATGGCTTTATATAGGTGAATGGAGAGGCAACTGAAGTTGACCTCAAAGCGGCTCCTGCTCTTCCATACGCTTGTCTGCTGCCATCTAATGCCTTATTGGGAGGGAAGGAGAAAGGAAGGGGATTAGCCCACTTCTGTCTCAAGGAGGAAGATAGTGCTTTTGGGTTCACCTCACACCTACTAGTGATGTTTTTACTCCTGCAACTGATAAAAGATGGGATTGAGAATTGCTGCTTTTGCTGCAGAGGTTACTCCTGATCACTTTCATCCCCCAACATTATCAACTCCTCTATATACTCCTCACTCTACAGCTTCTTTGTCTGCAGCAAAAGTGATAGAAAGGAGGAAACAAATGGTGCTTGAGCAGCTGGTCTCTTCTTGCCCAAGGGCGACGATCTGCCACCCTCCATTTTGTCTTCTGCATATGCCTAAAGCACCCTCCTGCATTCAAACATTGATTCATGGGAACCTCACGCTTGATACAAGCACAGAGGCAAATATGCACATAAAATGAATGGAGTGTCTTAAGTGTGATGAAGAAGGGACTTAAATAACTGTATGACAAAACACAAAGATTATGTCACCCAGCGAACAGCAGCAAACTTTGGAAGAGGACCCACATTTCCCAAATATTCCAGTCTTACAGTTAAGGGAGGCATTTTACCCTTGCTTATCACCTAGTCTGTAATCATTTGGTCTGATACTCCATCAGTGAAGTTCATAGACATTTTCTGTTTTCAGAGGAGATTTCTACTTGAAAAATAGCTGCAGGCTGTTTATCTCATTTACAGTTTCACCTTGAAACTTCTAACATATGAACAGCAAGGTTCATAAGTTATTTGCATGCCAGTAGAAGTGTGAGTAGCTAGCAAATGTCACAGTCTATTGCAAAGTCCTTCACAATGAGAACCAGTAAAAGTCAAGTTTCTTGATTTCACTCAAACAATACATGGCAGAAAAAGCATCATTCATGTTAGAACCATAGCAGCTCATATTTTGGTACACAGCATTTGACATACAGGAAGTTTACCTTTTGGTAGCATGAAAACTTCATGTATGGCAATATGCTGGAAAGGATTTAATCATGTGGTTTGTTTTGTTTGGTTGTTTGTTTTTTTCATCATAAATTGACAGGAACCAGTGAATTAATCAGACCTCTCTACCTCTTTTCACATGATAACTCTTAATAGTTACAGAGTATTTCACCTTTTCTAACATAAGGGTTTTTAAAGTACGTTTTAACTCAAAAGAGCTTCAGTGTTTATGCAGGGTTTATACAGATTGATCTGCAGTAATCTATCTAGAGTTCTTTGCCTTGATGAGAGATATTTGAAGTAGTCCTTACTGTATTCTGATGCTTCACCCATTGCATAAAGAGCTACTTCTGAAAAAGCCCATGATGTACTGGGTAAAACATCAAGAGCAATTAGATTTAGCAAAATTATTCAGAAGAGGCCCAAGATCAAATAAACATTGCTTTTCCACAGCAGAGGGGAACACTCTCTTACTTTTTGCCTAACAACAAGGTACTGACAGCGGTGTTTCAAGCTGGATGGGGCCAGACTTTGATCTCAGCAGGGGGGCTTGTGTTAACCACAACTGCAAGCTGTCTTAAAACCCACAGGTCAAGCAGGTATTTTTAGTTCTATTTTGAAGACGTAGAAACATACTTTCTCTCATTTCAACAGCAGGACTATTTACTTTGGGGCAGGAAGGGAGGGGGAGCTGCAGACAGATACATTGTTGAGATAAATCAAAATAAAAGAGAAATTCAATATTTATCTATTACTAAAAGAAAAAAAAATATTCCTGTGTGACAGAATCCTTCCCACCCATTTTAATAGCTATATCCCTTATAAAAATTAATAGATAAGAATTAAAGAACAGCATTTCATAGCAGCAGTCCTAAACATTATAGTAACACTGTGAATTGTAGCATTTTGGACAATTCTTGCAGATCATTTTAGACAAGTCTTGTAGATCATTTCAGACAATTCTTGCAGATCATTTCAGTAATCATTGAAAGAAATTAATCAGATTCATTCCAAATTTGGAATACTGCCAGGTTGGAACCAAGTTATTGTTTAATCCAACACACAAAGAGAAAAAATGTGAATGGAGACATGTCAGTTCTTGAAAGTAGATAAATACAGTTCTTTTACTGTAGATAAATATGATTCAGGTTTATTAATGCAGCTTCTAATGGCCAAGCAAGAACTGATCCCACTGCCCTAAGTAGTGGTTGACAGCTCCTGTTCTTCCGATTTGGCAATAGAGACACAACACAGATTCTGAATACACACATATCATTTAAGTGTATATCACAATGTGATGCAGCAGCTAGCAAGTTAGACATGCAAGGTTTTGTGATGTGGCCGGTTTATAAGGAATAAACTAGAAGGAAAGACAGAGGAAAACAGAGGAAAGTGATATAGCAGAAGGAATATTGAAAGAAATGTCTAAAACTCAAGTGACAAAACAATGAAGAAGAGGTGGGCTAAGGATAACAGTCACCAGACAGACAAAATCCTGCTGTGAGAGCAGAAGTCTAGAATATTCAGAGATCCCTGCAGCATGGACTGGCTAGATGATATTCTTGTAATGCCTCCATACTTTTACCCCAAGGCTAAACAGCAGCAAGAAACAGAGGCATCACTTGCCTCAGTCTCTTCCTTGCAAAGGATTCTGGTGACAGCTGTACTGGAAATAGCCTGCATGTGGTTATGGCCTTGAGCCTGCAAAACTTACACACATGAGATTCCCACCGACTTGGATGGGAATTTAATGCATAATCATTTCAGTGTCTGACCACAAAAGCCATAATTGGAATTAAAACATCAACTAAATTGTTAAATATCCAGAACCTTGGCACCAAGATGTTATGGTTTAACTTTGGACTGAATACACAACATTTACATCTTTGTATTCTCTTATGTGATCCTGGGCATTTTAGTAGATTCTCATTTACTGCACAGAAAGAATAAATTAAAAGTTGCCCTATATGGTGGTAGTAAGGATATTACAAACACATCTTTTAAATCAATTTGCCTCCCCAACACCCACTCATCCATGAAAATTATTTTTAAAAGTACAGTGCATGCCACAACTTTTTCCTTGTACTCATTATAAAAGCTTTCTTTCCCTTAATGTTTGATCTATCTATAAAAGGCAAAAATGTATTGTTAGTAAGCCTCAACCTTTGGCAGCCAACAAAGTGACTAAATTTCCTACAAATAATTTCACTTACTCTTTTGTTTACCAGTGTGCTTGTTTCCCATAATCCCCCTGGGAATATATAATGTCCCTGTGCAGATGTTCAGTGTTATAATTGGGCAGCATTCAGCAGAAATGTCATCAGTGACACAACACTTTAACAATAAAAGAAAATGAAATAGACATCACAGGGGACTCCCATTTCAAAGCAAACCTTCAAGGATCTGAACGGGAAGCATATTTTCCATATTACAAGTTCTCATTTAAATTACAAAAGTACATTGACATTTATTTCCTGAACAGATGAGTTTATCACTAGTTTAGTAATGAGTATCAATGGCAACTGAAATTACAGTTCCTTTCATTCTGAGCTTCTTTTGATAAGTGCCTTTCCTTTACTTACATTCTCACACAGATTTCTTTTATTCTGACTACAACATCCAACATTTTGTATAAATACAAATTTTTATTTTATTAATTTTTGCAGGACAGCAAGAACAATCCATTTCAGCCTGGACTTGTGCCAAACAGTACTTTCCAGTCAGTCCACCTGCAGTTGAATATCTGATCTCATGGTCTGAGAGACCAAAGGGAAATAGCAACAGTAGCTGCACTATTCTTATGTTTGCAGTTGGCTACAGAAGATGACGTGTGAGCAAGACTCATCCCATTGCAGCATGCCTGTGCTGAAATGTCTTTGTGTGCTTGAATGATTATGTTCACATAAGTGGAAACATGCCAGCAGGACATACAGGTTTCTTCTGGCTATTGTGAGGTCACTTATTCAGAAATGCTGGGCTGCCCAGGGACATGTCTATGAACCATCATCTCACTAACAGCCAGCCACATGAAGACCTAATGTGAGGAGAACTGCACAAGATGGTAACAGTGGTACCACAAACTGGTACCAAGGGAAAAGATCTAGAGTTATGTCTAAAATGGCATGAATCCAAATTCTGCTCTCAAGTACACACAGCGTGAATCCTATTGCATTTGTACAGGTAAGAATTCAGAGAAATTCCAAAACAAAGCAAAATTCATCTGTGTTCCATCAGCTTCATCCAGAAGACAAGTAAAACTGGCTTTTCTGCATTCTCTCCCAGGGTTTATACAACGGTGATCACTGCCCAGCTAGCAGATAACCCAGAAGTGTAGTTACCACAGGTATTCAGCAAGAAAGCTTTGGGGCATAGCGAGGTAGATGCTGCAACCAAGGAAACTCATGCCATGCACAGCATGATTCTTTGCCTTTTGAGACTGACAGCATACACCAATTAAGTAACTCTGTTCTGAATAAAATCATGCCAAATTTTTGTCAGAGGCCAAGCAAGACCGGTATATAACAATCCGTATGCAGAGAAGTGCACAATTTCAGAATCTCAGAGGAAGGCTCAGAAGGATGATCCTCAGTTAAATTCTCCTCAGCTGGAGAAGGTTTTGCATTTGGCTGCAGAACAAACAAACAAACAAATCTAGTTCAGTGAACAAAAGAAAACTTTGAAGTAACTGTCTGATGCAGTTTGAGGTACAATGTGCTAAAGAAGCCTCAAATGAAGAATTGCAGGAGTCCACACCTGAGGGGGAAAGGAGGGAGTATAAATTGGAGCAAGAAATTCACACAGTGCATTTCCCTTCACGTACATTTGCTAGCCTTGAAGCTATAATTTGCAGTTTTGCCATAAACATTTTGGAAATATAGTGGAAAAATACCAGTATCCAGTCTATATCTCAGCTGCCATGATTTGTTGTGTTGACTGAACAGCAGCTATGAAGTCTGTTACTCTAGACAGAGTCTCAGTCACAGCAAAAAGGTTTCCATAAATTGTTCTTAGGTAACACAGTACACCCCACAATTACCACCACCTCAGTGGTACTTCTCAGCTGCAAAAACAATTTGCTCCAGAATTAGAAGAATTTCCTCAGAATTTCTATAACTTCTGGTCCTGCCTATGCTTTGCCCTTCTGGAAGTGGACAACCAAGGAAAATGTTAATGAAAATCACAAATTTCTGAGATGAAATGACATACAGAGGACGAAGAACTCTTTTTATCCCCAGGCTCTCACTCACCAAACTAACGCCCTTTATTCTGCTGTACTCCTACAGAGTAACAACGGAACAAAACTTCTGAACCAAACTCCTATCCTGTCTTTTCCCAGCAGAGTTTTGACCCTTCCATAGGAGACATTCCTGAGATTTTATGAAGTCCAGCAGGAACTTATCTTTGTTATTGATCTTACATGGAAGTCACAGAAATGCTACTAGCCAAGGATGGTGGTTTGAAAAAGCTCTAAGAGAAATGACGATACACACACCCATGACCTCTAATGACAGGGAAGGAATAAATATAGTGCTGTAGCCACCTCCTCTGCTCTCCTCAGCTCAAGCCACCTTGAGACTTTGTTGCTTTCTTAAGCCCCTGCTGTTCTGACTGTGTCTTTCCCCACCTTCTCCAATCCTTTCGTTCAATTGCATTTTCTTCTGCACAAAAATCAAATACTTGTTCAAGACTCTGTGCAGCTCAGGGCAAAATTACATCTCTGACTTCATTTTTCCTTCACCTCCTCACTTGCTCTCCTGAAGGCTCCCTAAATCTTAACTCAAGTTACCATGCCTTCTCTCCTTCTAAGTTTTATGCTGACAATAAAGTCAGAGTTTTGCCATTCCTTCTACCTGTTCAAAACCAATCTAGAATCATAGAATTTTCAGGGTTGGGAGGGACCTCAAGGATCATCTAGTTCTAACCCCCTTGCCATGGGCAGGGATACTTTCCACTAGAGACTCTGCAGTGATCTCCATATCCAGTGACCATATATTCCTCTCCTTTTTACCTACTGGTGCAGTTGTCATAAACTGTGTTTTTAGTGACACAAGCCTGTTTCAGCAGAGTCACCTGTATGCTTCCAACTACTCCATTTGGGACTAGAAACCACTAATCCTGCCATATTGATTTGTGACAGTCGTGCAATGGTGGGTCAGAGCTGGTTGCTAAAGAGGGAATTATTCTGTATGAAATCAAAATAAATCATACAAATCCAGAGGGCTGAAAGGTAAGAAAAAAAAAAAAAAGGAAAATGGCAGTGGGGAAATTGAAAAATGATAAATAGAAGAAATGGATCGATTTTGTATGGAGGTTCTGATAATGAGCAGATCCTACTCCTAGCTAAATGTGCTGACCTTGACACTGAGAATCTTTAAATTTCAAAATAAAAGTGATGGAAAGGGGGAAATGGGACAATGCTTCCAGGAAAGCACTTTTATAACTGCCAGTTTACACCTCTTTTTCCCGGGTAACACTTGTGTGAATGAAATACTGAACTATTTCTCTGAATTTAATGGTGGATTTCCCAAAAATCAGTGACAACTTCTTAGAAGTCACATTGCATTGCCTATTTTACACTCAATCAGATCTCTGTTCATGTGCTCTGGTGTCTCAACAGGAACATAGCACCTAGAAAGAAAGAATTCCAGAGTCTACCCCATTGATTCTTCTGCCATAATTCACAAACTCAGATTCTGCATTTAGAGCCTCTAAAATAAACTATCAAGGGCAAGGGAAGGTGTTGAAGACAGCTTCAGAAAGTTACCTTAAATCCTCTAATATTGTACACTGTGGGTATGCCTGTGCTGGCTCTAGCAGATGTTGGAGAGCTTGCTTTTTAATTTTTTTTCTTTTTTAAGTGAAAAAGAGACAAGCAGACCTCTAACAGACCCTTTTTGATCTCACCTGGGAGGAAAGTTATAATCTGTCCCTGAGAATCTCTACAGTTCAGGCTTAAAAGACAAAAGAGAGGAGAAAGTGAAAAGAACAGGAAGCAGCACATAAAATAAAGCAAACGGGCTTTGAAACGCAGCCTGGTTCCTGGGAATGGCACCGTGTCTAGTTATGTCCTTGGAAGGTTGTTTTTGTTAAAAAAAAGCTCACAGAGATGTGCCAAACCACTTACTTTTGAATTGGGTGGCAGCAAATGGGACACGACAAGTAGAGCAGAGCATAGTTGTTGTGCTGCCCACAGCAAAGAAAATACCACTTAGAAGACAGCAAGAAAAGGAAAGGTGATAACCCCTGAAATTGCCCATCCACAAGAGAGGGTTTAAAAACACCAATGCCTAGAAATCTGTATTTTAGAAAATAAAGCCTATTGGGATGCACACAATGTAAAAATTAGCACATCTCTAACTGTATTTTGTTTTCCTGCAAACACAAGTAAAATTTGTACCTAGTTGTAGTGATGAATAGTCCTTCAATTACAGCCAAATAAAAGTATAAGAAGCTAAAAAGTACTGAAAATCTGTGGCAGAAAATTAAAAGTAGCTGCTACACATCAGAATCTGTCCATTAGTGCCGTTTGGCTTGAGCTACTATCATAGCAGTCCCATTACCAGGCTGACAAATTGCCCTGTTCCATGGTATGGCTTTTATAGTGCAAACAATTATATTTCAGCATTGCAAACCAGTATTATTTCTGGGGTTTAGTTTAATCTTCCACTTTTTCTAGTCTTTACAACAATATAAATGGGTGGAGGTAAATGCTGGCTACTTTGCTCAAGAACATATGTGCTACGTTGAGTTGCAGAATTATGAATTTCATCTGGAACACTCTGTCCATCATAGGGCAATGGCTGTCAGAGAGCTCTGTATGCTACACTAAACTACTTATGGTAGTTTAGTGCAAGGGACTAAGTGTTTAGTGTTTAGTGTAAGTGTACTAAGGTCCATGGCAAGCACAATCTGGAGTGATGATCTCTGCTATTCGTCTGCTGTGGAATGTCACAGTAATCCCTTTTCCTTCTCAATCTATGAATTTAAAAGCATACATAGTTAATAAATGGGGTTAGTAACGTGCCTCAGATCTCCTACAAAATAGGAAACAGTTTTGGAGAAGGGGAAGAATTTAGAGATCCTACCAGAATGGGAAGGATAGAAGGCAATCTCAGAAACTTCACAGGTAAACTTACACAATCTTAGCAAAGATTGTGCTTCCTCTCTCAAGGAAGGTTTGATACTTCACAGTGTTAGGTTGAAGCATCTGTGGCTTTGAAAGAGCTTCACAATTGAGAAATTACCATTTCTGAGTTTGCAGTGAGACCAAATATTTTCCAAATTAGCCTAGAATATCCAGCAACTGTATGGGCACACAATTCCTCTTGAGAGATAAAGGAGAAAGGCACCTTCAGATATACCTGTTTGGTTTGCATCAAGAAGCACCCTCCCCTTTTGCTCACCAGGTAGAGCATCATGCATGCCACCACATGTCTAACTGTTGCATCCATGGCTTTGCTGGATTGAGACACCCAGTTTGTACTTGCATCCTTTACGAATGTCACTTGGCCTGCCTGAAGGTAATACACACCCACTTGACATCAACACAGAATCAAACTTGTGTGTTTGGCTCAAGTTAAAAATAAATCAGGGGAAGGGCTCTTACATCTTTTTCTATGTCTTTCTGGCATTAGATTGTTCTGTAGAGAATTTTGTTAACAGAACTTGTATTTGATGAATGAAATACAGTGATAGGAACTGTTTTTAGGTGGGGCTGCAGCAAAAGAATCATTCAGTTACCAGGATTTTCTAAATATTTACTTTTCAGTTTTCCTAAGTGTCAATTTGCCATTTTCAGTAGTAGACTGGCACACCAATTTCCACTTAGCCAGTAATTTGTCTATATTGACCATTTGCCTTTTTTTCCCCACTGCATTTCCCTGCAACAGTAGGTTTTCTGCTGTTAATAATCAATACTATCTAATTTTTTTTTTTTACTATATGTACATAAAATGAGATTCTCTCCTCCATAGCTTGTGTGATAACACCTATCCCTACAGCCCCCTTAGCTAAGCAGGTAGTCCTCTTTGCAGTTCAAATATCTCAGCAATCACTTCTGCGTCTGTTACTAATGTATAGAACCAAATCCTTAGCTGATGCAAATTGTCTTAGCTCCACTGACTTCAAAGGTGCAACAATCTACTCTGATTGATGATCCAGATCATGTACTAGAAACAGCTTATATCTGATTCACAGAGACCTCTGCTTAACAGGCTGCATGTCATATCCAAGGCAAAATTACTTCATCATATTAAATGTGTCTTACTATACTTTTATAACAGTCTAGGAACTTCTCAGGAATGGACACTGGTATTTAAAGAAGACTATGGTCTGTGTGCAGCAATACCTAAATATTATAGTGTGCATAGTCCAAACCAGATAATACCAGTCCTGTACATTCTTGGCAGCCTTCGTTGATGATATGGTGCTGATGTATCTCATATATTGCTCCATCACAGAGTTCACAAGGCTGCACATTTGCTCTTTCTTCACTGTAAAGAGTTGTTCCTTCTGAGTTCATGGTAACAGGGAAGGAATTCTACTAAGCTGTCTTTTTTGAAGTCTTTATAGTTTTTTCTTCTGACTTCATTAATGAGCCGATGGCCATGGTACAGCAGTAAATTACTACACCTTTCAGAAGTAGGTTAGCAGCCTGAGTAAGAGCAATTCCACTCCAGCAATTCTACCTCCTCCCCCCATCACACACCCTTTTTAATTGCACATTTTCTAAAATAGTCTGAGATCTGGATCAGTAAATGGTCTTTTGGTGCCAGGGTAGAAAATATTAATAAGTCAAAGCATCCTGTGCAAACTCGCATACCTCTATCACAAATGCGATATTTATATGCTTGGTTTGAAACAAATCCATTTCCAAGGACACTTTTTTCATAGCAGAACAAGCTGCTGACCTTTTTACTACACAATAGTTTCTTCTATCTTTTCTTATTTTTGGGTGAGTTTTCTTGTTGCTCTTTGGGGTTTGTTTTGGGAGTTTTACTCCTTATTAACAAGGCAAATTCTGTTTTACTTGTTTACCCTGAAGGAATTCTGCTATTACAATTATTTTCATAATTTTAATTGAAGTGCAAATATATGAAAAACTTCTTTTTAAAATACTAACTCTGTTACAATATCACAGTAGCCCAATGCATATTCAGGACCTGTTGCATTACTATATTGTTATGCACAGCCAGAATATACACTAAGTTTTGCTCCAAAGGAGTCTGCAATCTAAATGAAATTTACTCTCAATATTCAGAGTAAAGAGTGGTTATGCTATTTCATGTAACAGAAATGATCAGTACAACACTGCTTCCAGACACCAGTAAGTATTCAAAATACCAACCTGTATGTTGTCTACAGCTTCCTGGTATGGCTGTTTTCAGGAAAGTTTTCAATCTTAGGCACAGTGCCATGTAAATTCACAAAGCCAGCTCAGCTTATCTACAACAAGCTTCCCAAAGCTTTTGGTTGCAGATACACAGCACAGGCTAAACTGTCTTAATATCTGAGAAGGTTTATTAGCTTGAGCCCAGTTTCACATGAATGGAGATCTGAGCTGACAACAGAATCAGCACATCTGCATATCACACTCAGTATGAGCTAGTAAGCCCTTCTGGGGTAGAATCTGTTCAGAGCTGGTTTCAGCAGCTTGGTAGCTATGATTCCACTCACCTGCAAGCTGGACAATCAGGCTGCAGATGTAGAACTGAAGGTAGAGAGCATGGATGAATAGCATAACGAAGATACAAAGAGGTACAAGAGTTTGCCAAGATCTCCACAGCTTGCTTGTGGAAGTTCAGCCACTTTTTAAGTTCACAATGCAGATACTTAACCTTATGACTAACCTTTCTCTTGTTAAAAAAAATAATTATAATGTCAGCCTTAAAATTTTGATTCTGGCTACCATGAAAATGGAAGAGGTGATGAAGTCATTCACTAAAGAAAGATGTATCAGATATATCAACATACATTGTATTTTTCTCACTACAGGGAAAACCTTTGTCATAAAAATATAAATCTTACAGTTTCAAATAGTGAAACAGAAGGCAAATTAAACTAATAATGCATGGAAAATTTGCTGTATGTATGAACTGACAGGCATTAAATAAACACTCTTTTGTTAGCCAAAATCTTGTTCCAGTTTGTGGGATGTCAGCACACACTTTAATAACAACTCTGAAATTGTCACTCTGTAGACAGGAAATCTAATTTGCATGAATATAGTAAACATTAAAATAATCTTGATTTCCACAGATGAAAATTATATTTTTATTTTGATTTACTGGATATCAAGTGTCAATTTAAAGCGAATGTCAAAAGAACATAAATTTTCAACCCCCTGAAAAGAAGAAATCCCCCAGAGCAGTCAGCTAAACAGATCATGTTTCCTGTTCCAAGAGATTCTAGTTATAGAACTTTGATGGTAAAATAAAACTCTTTAATCTGTGGCACAATCCTGAAGATAGCATGCTAAAACTTGAAGGACACCAGCAAGCAGATGTTCAGAGAGATGTGTTTTTAACCCCTGGGCTCCCTCGCTTGCCAAGAAAATTTAATCTTTTAACAAGTACATTCATGAACCTCTACTGCTAATAGTGTCTATGGGACAGCAATGTTTCCTGCTGACAAGAGTCTGATCCTGAAGCTACTGCATCTGGTATTTTGATGTGGCAGAGAATAGATTATTTTGAACTTCACAGGAATTTTGCAAAGATTGGAGCCTGGTTTGTTTGTTTCCTTAAAACCCTTTATTGCAAAACCTCCAGCCTCTCATATGTTCAATAAAAATGTTAAGAAAACCATTTCAGATTTGAGCACCTGATTTGTATTTAACTCTACTGATGGGCATAATCAGGCTGTATAGACCTGAAGCCTATTAAGGAAATATATTAATTTTACAAAAAACCCTCATGGCCTTTCTCTCTACAAAAAGTAAAAAATGGCTGGTAAAGAAAAAAACACCTTTACCATATAATTATGGAGAGGTGCTTTTTAGAGTGATCAAATCAAAAATTATAATATGTAATCTCTTAAATTTTTACAGCCAGTGCCGAGTGAAGCAGGCACTCTGAAAATCCCACAAGGCTGTGAATTGGGAAAGGATTTGTGTTGGCACTGTGCCAAAGGTAGAAATTCAGATTTGTTAAGAACCACTTAGTCCTGTTTTTTGTAAGGTTTACTGAATCTCCCCATCGTGGAAGAGTCACAGGCTACATATGCATTGTTAGTGTCAAGGTCAGGACCCTGTAGCCAGGGTCCAAAGAACAAGGTGATGCTTTGCAGTGCTGCTTTCATGAACACTTAAGATCTGAACAATTGCTCCACATAGCTCATTTCCCAGGAACATAGGGAAGATGGAGTACCTTAAAAAAAAAAAGAAAAAAAAAGGGAAGAAGCAATCATCCAAACAGCACCAGTAAACAGTGCATTTGGTGAAGCTCTCAGCTGAATACAGTCTCCAGAATAACCATACACAGAGATTTCAAAAAAACCCATGATATTTGAGAAAATTAAAACAAAAGAAAATACAGAAAATACTTTTACTCTTTCCTAAGATGGCCATGGGTCTGAATTTTGATTTCACCCATTAGAATCTGTGTAGTATTGCAGACTCTACCAAAGGATTTCATCTGAAAGCCTAACTTTCTAGAATTCATTGTTTTGAGGTGGGGAGTTTTACACTGCCCATTAGTAATTTTTTTCCTCCAGGTTATTCCATCTGGCATACAGAGTGATAAAGAGATGGACTTTCTATGTATTTACTAAGGTAAATCTTACAATGATTACATATCACATCTACAACAATGAGATCTGTCAGAAAGCTGACTACTGGAGATACTCAAATTCCTCTGTAATTAGCGCACTGGTAAAATCCAAATGCCAAACCCTAGCAACCTCAAGGAGCGTGCAAAAAAGCTAAGTTACACAGCAAAGAAGTGACATCTACATGACCCTGGCCTTTTTACACAGTATCAGGCAGCTGCTCCAGGAGGAGGACAAATGTGGGGGAAGGGGAGCAAGAATAACTCAAGTTATTGTTTTGAACATTGATTGTTTTTAAAATTGGGACTTAAGCTTTAAGCAATTTTCTATAATTTTTTTTTGGTTTGTTTCAGGAACTAGGAAGTAAAATAGGAAGCATTTTTAATGTTATGTTGAATTATTAATCATTATGAAGATACCAATGCAAAACCAGGATTGCACTGAACTGAATTGATTGAACTGAATATCTATTATGACTTGAAATTGCCTAGAAATTGAGTTTTATCTCTTGATTTTTTAAAAGATATTCTTCTCAAAGTGGATGCAACTTCACAATAATCTTTGGAAATGTTTTTTGGTATGGAACTCTCAATTTATATTAAAAAAGAATGCATAAGATGGGATTTTGCATATGCTATTGCTGATCCAAGTGTAGGTTTCGCATAATATATGTGTTCATGACAACAGACTTACACCTATTAAATGCCACAGATGTACAAAATTCCCATTAATTTGCTAAGCAGCAAAAGCTCACTTCATGTTTCCCTCTATTTTTCAAACTCCTGTCAATCACTGGGAGTCATCCAAGGAATACTGGTTCCAGCTGGTGATTCACATATGGAAGATGATACTGAAGAGTGAAGAACATGTTTCATAATGACCATAAATCCCCCCAAACATAGACTATCTCAGGATGAAGGGCCTATATGCCTTCATACAGGATCTTTAGAATCGTGAACTTTAGGTCTACCTACATTATGTAAGAGTAAGTCAGATGGGAGTGGTTAAAAGGAAAAAACAAAGCCTTGTCTTTTTTTTTTTTTTCTTCACAGTCACATTCACCTCTTTCTCAATGGTCACTATAGGTCAGCCAGCATTTGTGTGTTAGGTGGTGTAATCTGTCACTAGCACAGACCGGCAGGAAAATTGCTGTGTCCTAATGGCAGCAGAAAAGCAGGGAGGGAATTGTGACTCAGAGGGATGTGTTTGAATCATGGGGCCTTCTGAGGGAGGGGGATGCAGTTTGTGCAATTCTTGCTCAAGGCTGTGCTTTGAGCATTGTCTGGTCTTTCAGATCACAATGGAATGGAAATAGCAATATATTGGCTTCTAGAAAATATCATAAATTAGCATCTCATGACAGCCCAAGATAATAAATGTTTATTACATCTTATGCAATTCATATAGCATTAAGAATTATATCCTTGTTTATCTAATCTGTTATTGCTATTGAAATAAATGGCTGGCCCATAGAAAGATGGAAATCATGATTTGATGGGGTATGCAACAACAGCAGTGAATCTATTTTTCAAAGTAGACTAGGAGATTTAGATGCTCAGTCTCTTTTAATAGAGAGGCTTTGAAACCCAGCTTGGAATTTTAACAAACATGAAACACTACAGAAGTTGTATGTTTCTGTGGTAGGAACTTCAACTTTTCCTTTCTATATGTATATTCCCTACAGAATCTAGTATGTAATAGCTGATCTCCCCAAGCAATGGGTTCAATGAGGACCTATAGCAAAACAGTAAATGTTTTGTAATGGAGACTGAGTATGGCACATCGAAGAGTTCAATAATTTATCTTGTCCAAGGCCACCTAAGAGCACCAGAATTTGGACACTTAGATGCGAGTGTCCTTCAGTTCTGGTCATTGGGCACTTGGCTGCAAAGAGATGATAGAAGGGGGTAGATTCCCAAGGAGTGAAAAGCTGATTACAGAGCTCCTCAAGTTGCAGATTGTAGGCATGTCCTACCGATTCTATTTCACTGCCATCTGAAGCTCAGAGAAACGGTAAAGGGAAAATCAGCCTATTTCTACTGGCTTACGTTTTGGGTTGTGACAAAAATAATACTGAACTGATAGTTTTCAGGCTTCTCAGAAAAATGTGACTTGTAAGAGCCTCTAGTTATGGTCTGAAATAACTCCAGTTTGGACTCACAAAGTTTAGCTTGGAAAACAGAAGTGGTTCCAATCAGCTACAGTTCAGGTGCAAAATGAAAGCTGCCGGCTCAGCAAACATTCTGGCAGCTCCCTAACCTCCTGTAGGCTCTGGCTATACTTCTGAGAGACTCTTGCAGCCCACATAGAACACTGAAGCAGGAAGAGCCTGTTAAGAACCTTTTTGTGCTTGTTTGTCACACAGACTGTGTCAGAGCTGTCTAGCATGCTGGAAGGCTATAATTTGTAGAAGGTCTTCTTGTTATTTCACAGTACAAACTGTGTCCTTGTTTCTAGATCAGCAGCAGCAGCAAGAGGCCTCTCCTAGCTGGCAGTGTTATTTACGTTCCACACATACGTCTGTCCAGGGTCATTATCTAGATGGGTAACATCTGTTTGATCTGTAGTGAAGTTGTAGCATTCACGTGTGGACTCGTAATCATGTGCACATACAGTATATTCTGTTCCAAAGGGTCAAATACTGTGTAGTGGGCTGCATCAAGAGAAGTGTGACCAGCAGAACAAGTGAGATGATTCGCACCCTCTGCTCTGGTGAGACCCCACCTGGAACACTGTGTCCAGTTGGGTGGCCCCCAACATAAGGGCATCAAACTGCTGGAGCAGGTCCAGAGGAGGCCATGAAGATGATCAGAAGGCTGTAGCACCTCCCCTGTGGGGACAGGCTGCAAGAGTTGGGGCTGTTCAGCATGGAGAAGAGAAGGCTCCAGGGAGACCTTATAGCGGCCTTCCAGTACGTGAGGAGGGCCTAAAGAAAGTTGGCGAGAGGCTTGTAAAAGGACCTGTAGTGATAGGATGAGGAAGAATGGATTTAAACTGGAAGAAGGGAGATTGAGACCGGATATTAGTAAGAAATTCATTACAGTGAGGGTGGTGAGACACTGTGGGAAGTTGTGGATGCCCCCTCACTGGAAATGTTGAAGGCCAGGTTGGATGGGATCTTGAGCAACCTGGGCTAATGGAAGGTGCCCCTGCCTATGGCAGAGGGTTTGGAACTGGATGATCTTTAAGGTTCCCTCCAACTCAAACCATTCTATGATTCTATGCAATAATACTCCAAGGAACCTCCACTGATTTCATTGAGTTCACTGATGTAACTATAATCCTTTTAAGTAGTAATTGATGTCATGTGAACATTTTCCTCAGAATTCTTTCAGTACTTAAATTACCACTCTGAAGAAGTGTAAGACTTCATATTTTCATCCCATTTGACAGAGGGAAAATTTTAGACTCACTGCAGACAATTTATCATGCAGCTGGGGAAAAACAGGAGAGTTACTCCAGGAACAAAACAACTAAATACTGAATTTCATGCTGCTTCTTATTTGTATTTAAAAATAAAGCCACTGAAGTTGTGCTGAATACAATGAAGTAGTTATTTTCCCAGCTATAAAATGGGCACAATTATCAGCTATTTATCAAGTGTGATTTGCAGTTTAACTGATATTCATCACATCCCTTGGTATTCTCAGATAAAAGGTGTTAAGTAGTCTTCACTTATTTTAATGAGCAATATTTAGTATGTAGAGAACAAAGGAAGCCAAAAGCCAAAGGTAAATTATTATCTTTTAAAAGATATTTTTTGCAGTATTTTCTCTCAACAACCAAGTAAATCTGTCATATTATATCATTATGTATCATTAGTATGACAGAGCCTGACCAAAGTAGCTAGGAGCAGAGAGCACAATTATAAGCAGTTGATGAGAATGGGGAAACAAGAATCCCTGTTGCCACTGATTTGCTATGAGCTTTGAAACAGAATGCTTTATTCCTCTTCTTCCACCACATTCCCTTTTGTGTGTCTATTTAGACTGTAATTGTTCTGAGGCAGAAACTGTCACAGCTTTAATTATAGTCAATAACCAGGCTCTCTAATAATTCTTGAAAATGTCTTTTTGAGGCTGTTACCCTCTAGATAATAGCATGTTTATTCTGTGATAATTATTCCTAGCATAGCACGACCTGCCTTTTATCATCTTCTTTTATCTAAATAGCAGACAAACATTTGGAGGTACAGAGGCAGAAAGAACTAGAGAGTGATTTGCCCAAGATTGTTTAGCAGGTCGCAGATGGAATCAGGAATAGAAATCCTGGTTCCTGACATCCTCTGGGGGGTTGTACCTGCTGGACTGTATCATGGCTCTGAAGATGCCAACACTTCACTCTTCTACAGTTGTGCCATGTGTCCAGCAAATGACAGGCACAGCATCCTGCTCTGCAGAAGCCATGTGAAGCAGATAAGGATCATATATTGTGCATTGTGAAAACATGAAAGAAACAACCTTGCTTTAGAGTGATTGTATTTAAAGTGATTGTATTTAGTCTAAACAGCGAGTTGGAATGACTGAAACCAAATCCAGGTGAGAGTGCTAAGTTAGGTGTGTGCTCAGCTCTCCAAAGGTTTAAGAAAACATTAAGAGAACCTATTTTCATGTATGTTTTAAAGAACAGCTCAATAGCTTGCAGGAAGGTTAGAAACAGATACAACTCTGTGCTATGAACAAATTAACAGAGCTTTTTCTGCTATAACCCAGATAAAGCCAAGGTAATGTGAAAGTATTTCCTTGAGTGCTGTGTCGTTGTATAGCTTTCCCATGTACCATACCATCAGAACCTCTTAAACTCTCTCTGAGAGACATCAAGTGACACATTGATGTTAATACTCAGCCAAGGAAGAAAGAAAATATTGTCCCATTGGTACTAAAATTCTGACCATCTTGGACATGTTCAGCAGTGGGGCCAGCCATTCAGAAACAAGTCACACAGCAACTACCATCTGAAAACTCAGTTAAAAGCTTCAGGCTTCATTTTCACCCTTGTTTTCTCCATTATTGTCCTTGAAGTTTGGTATTAATTGGATTATAAATCTTACATTTCACAACAGAATGACAACAATATCAGCTTCCCACTCCATGCCCAAAGTATCCTCTCTCTGTGGTGAAGACAGGAACATTCTCTTTCTCAGGGTATTCTCACCTTTTGTTCATTTAACACTCCAATGTAAAATGGCCTTAAAAAAATCCCAAACTTCACTATCTCACCTTACTTTCCTCTTCCATGTTCTTGTGGTAGGAAATTTAAAGGCATTGACTACTTACACAGCACACATCCTTATGGCATGTCGTTTTAAAGAATAGTAAATACCAGGATGATGTACTTAATATTAAAAAATTGAGAAAGTTGAGGTCAAGAATATAGTTGTCCTGACTATCTTCACAGTTTTTTTTTTGGGTTGTTTTTTTTTTTTTTTTTTTTTTTTTTTTTTTTTTGGTCTCTTGGCCTTCTGCAAGGAAGCTGCAATGATTTAGCCCTGTATTTGGCTCTGTAAAGCACTAAGGAATGCTCAGTAATTCATACAGGTCTGAAGTGGGTCCAATAAGCCTAACCCTTGCTTTCCACATACAGGGATTTTGTACAAAGGAAATGCGTCTGAAAAGAAATGTAGGTTTTTAAAATTAGATTTATTTTATATATTGAAGGTAAAAAAAAAATGTGAAGGATGTGAAATGCTTTCTACTAAGTCTAGATGTCACTGTAAGATTTCTCTGAATTAGAGGATTTCTTGAGGAATGTAGATACTGCTGTATGTGTGAAGAAAAGCTAAACATGTTTCTATACACAATATCTACACTATTCACTAGGCAGCTTCTTATTCCAATCAAAGTAACCTAGGACTAACATAAATGGATGGTCTATAACAAATGACAAAATCAAAAGGTAGCAAAGCTTCTTGGTTTTTTCCCTGGTCCTGGCATTGTTACACCTTAATGCCATTCAGCAGCTAGAAGTAAGTGATCTTCATTTCCTGCAGGCTCAATGTGCACTGTAGCTCTGCAGTTTCTTCTCCATCTCTCACATACCATTGCAGTGCTTTTCAGGGTTGGTTGTTTGGTTTTTTTTTTTTTTTTGGTTGGTTGGTTGGGGTTTTTTGTTTGTTTTAATTATTATTTCTCTTTTGGTTGATTTCTTATCAAATTAAATTCTGAAATTGTAAATTCTGTACTTTAAAAAACATACATTCTGAGGTGTCTCCTGATCTCTAACTGCACACCCTTGGAACTGCAAATGTTAATATCAATACTGTAAATTTACAATAATCATTGAGCCAGTACCATGGAAGCTAAATTTCATCCATGAGCATTTTGAACTACAGTCTTATCAGTGGTAACTAGACACACCTCAATGACTTCAATACAGCTTTGCTAATCAGAACCATAATTGAGGTTCTGATACTTTGTATTACTAAGTTTGGAATGGCTTCCATTCTAATTTCCTGTTTTCAATTGTTCCTAAGGTGATAGTTTTAATAGAAACTTCTTTCTAAGGGCAAGCAGGGTAACTGCTCCCGGTTTGATAGGATATAATAGGATATAATTTCTAACTACATCACTCATGTTTTATAGGAAGAAAATACTTGTTTGTGTCTGGCTGCAACTGTTATTAAGTATTATTAGTACTCAGTAAATCACAGTTCCTGGATGGATGTGGGAGTAGTCACAGAAGATATTGCTATTAAAAATTATTTCATATGTACCCACTACAATAATTCCAGCCTTCCTCCTTATGTTCTATATTGCCTGCCCTTCTTTTTGTTATAATACCAGCACAGTATCTATGCCTCTAGATTCCCTGCATGCCCTTTTCAGTAGAAGGTTAATGGCAGCACAGGCTCTTGTTAGTTCCAAATTGCAGGTGTGCTGGCTAGTTAGCTTAGAAAGCTTCCTGGTTGAATATTGTTGATGTTATTATTGAAAATATTAACATATAAACAAACATTAAAATACGCAATACTAAAAAAGGTAACATATAAATGGATACTTCTAAATATGCAGCCACGTATCATTGCTTTCCTCACAGGTTAGTTTTTCTTGACTTGCTCACAATTCTGCCCAATTTGTAATCACCAACAACCAGCACTAAATGCAAGGATTGCAGGGACTGGTATCTTTTATTGGATCTGCTGACTAGAAAATACTTATGGGCCCTGGTCCTTTCATCAGTTCTGACAACAAAGCAACTAAACCAGATTTAACCTAATTACGTGAATTATCCAGACAATGTAAAAGGAAAAAACAATTTTGTTTTTGGTTTGTGGAACAAAGAAAATGCTAGCAGAGATGAAAATTCCTGAAAAAATAATAAATATTGAATCTAAGTCAAACCATCTGAAGCTCCTGGGTCCTGTGAGTTTCTGCTGACATTTCTACTGACTAAATTAGTTCATTTTGTCATATCATATTTTCATTAAAGGTTACCCAAAAACCCCAACAGCAACAAAGCCCCCACAAAAAATATTTTTTTCTGTTTGTCTCTCTGCTTTTTTTCTTTAAACTCATTGTTTACAAGGTGAACAAGAAACAAACCCAAAAAGATATGTGATATGCAGAATCCTTCTCTTTCTGCTATTTACAGCTACTTTTGTGGTGGAGCCAATGAAAAAGAGTATTTCTCTACCTCTACTATCCTTTTTAACAAGGCCAATGGAAAACAACTCTTGATCTAAAATAATCATCACTGAATGAACATTGGGCATGTAGTCTGTATGACAATAAAATGAACTACATCAAAGAAAGGACAGCAGGATAAAGAATGTGGGATAAGAGCAGGGAGCATCATTATAAATACAATTACATTAAACTCAACAGTTTAGGGCAGAAGGGGCGACACAGGCGTGAGAATCCCATCTGAGCAAGATAAGAACTTAGCTTCTTAAAAGGACCATGCTATTAGTTTCTAAAAAGATAAGAAGATGAGCTCCTAATCTAAGGAATCTGTGAACTAGTCTATCATCGCAAAATGCAGATTAAGGCCATATTTGGATGGATTATGAGATATCTATTCCACATTGTCTTTATTTGAAATCATGTCACCAACACCCTACAGGAGAGTATGTTAGTTGCAGATTCACTGATAGCAGATCAATCTTTCCTTTTTATTTTTAATTTATTCTCTATGTTTTTACTTAAGAGAAGCCTGTTTGGCATTTATATCCCCAAGTGCAATGGCCTTTGCATGCTTGAGTGTTGTTAGATGGAATTTTCCAAGGTATATTTAGCTCCTGTGGAAAGTATAAAATTAATATAGGAAAAATACTAGAGATATCTTTTTATTCTTATTTTTATAATTAATCTTGTAAAAATCATCTGTGTGTTAATATCTTCTGTGGGATGAGTACTTCAGCTTCAGAGGATGTTAGACTGATAACACTGCCCCTGTGTGGCCACAATCACATCAGGATGAAAAGCAATATTGTATTTAACGTGATTTTCCCAACTTTCTTCATTTAGAGGACGGTAACAGCATGTGAAACTCATTTTAGGTGAGTTACAGCAGATGCTTACTGGTAGCTAAGAGTAATGTGAACATTTCTTCAATACATTCCCATGTCTCTTCCAAAAACAACTCAGGCATGTGAAAAATCCTATTTATCTTTAGAAACACTGAATGAATCTGGGAAATATAGACTTGGAAAAAATTCCTGAGAGGAAATTCTTACTTTTACAACTTTCATATGCACAGACTGCCATAAGAATGGGAATATAAAGAGAATTAAAATAAAAACACTGGGGACTAAGATAAACAATGTTCAAATACCTGTGCTATTGCTTACCAATCTCATCACTTTTACCTTAATGCTATTTTTGCTGACAATATGTAAGCTTGTCAAACATCTCAGATTCACAGACAAATAGTAGAGAAATATCTATGTTGCAGAATTGACCTGCAAAGGTGTAGTAAGACTGAAAATATCAGGAATGTTTAAAGACCTGAAAAGAGTACATACTTTTGCAGACTGTCCAAAGGTGTTTCGGTAGCTTTGGAAATACAAAGCTTTCAACATGCAACCCCTTTCTGCTATTTGTACAGTTTAGACAGGGCTGGTTTGCTCACATTTTCACAGTCTGTTTTTAAGATTAATGATTTTCAGAGAAAGCCTGTCAGATAGAAGGATCTATTCTTCCACTGATTTCAGTGAGTTTGGCATTTAACTTGTTTTAAAATTTACTCTTCTTAGTCGCTGCTTCAAGAAAATCTTAATCTGCAGAAAAGGAACTGTTCTACTTGAAAGAGACACTGGGAAGATGTCTTCTCTGGGGACATGTTCATACTGCATGACAAGACCAAAAGAATAAAAATGAACAGACCAAAGGAGTAGAAATCCCATGTGTTTATGACATCTTTGACACAAGACAGCAAAATAGCATATTTCCCATGACATAGCTTGGTAGCGTTTATTAGGATAGTACAAAGCAAATTTGTATCAAGATCTGGACACAACCTGTATTGGAACTATATGCACTACATCAAAAGAAACAGGGCCAGCTGATCAAGAGGGAATTCTGCCACTCTACTCTGGTGACACCTTACCTGGAGTACTGTGTCTCTGGGGCTGCAAACACAAGAAGGACATGGACCTGCTGGAGTGCGTCCAGAGAAGAGCCACAAAGGTGATTGGAGGACTAGAGCACTGCTCCTATGAAGACAGGCTGAAAGAACTGGGGCTGTTCAGCCTGGAGAAGACAAGGCTCCAGGGAGACCTTTCAATATCTGAAGGGGACCTGCAGGAAGGCTGGGGAGGAACTGTTTAGAAGGACTTGTAGCAATAGGTTGAGGGGCAATGGTTTTAAACTGGAGCAGGGTAGATTTAGGTTGGACATATATAAGAAGTTCTTTACAATGAATGTGGTGAAATACTGGAACAGGTTGCCCAGAGAGATGCTTGAGGCCCTGTCCCTGGAGAAATTCAAGATCAAACTTGCTGTAGCCCTGGGAAGCCTGACATAGTTGGAGGTGTCCCTGCTCACTGCAGGGGGTTGGACAAGATGACCTTTGAGGGTGTCTTCCAACCCAATGCAATCTGTGAATCTGTGAATAACAGTGTTGAAGAGGCCAAAGGCTTTCCTTTATAGCTAGACCTATACTCTCAGGGGAAGACCAGATATTGTGATGGGTATGAGGTTACCTAAAATGGCATTAGCATTTTTACTAAATTCAGACTAGATCAAGGGAATGTATACTAACATATACATCTAAACTCTATCAAGCAAATTAATGACACAGTGGACTTCATGTGGTACAACTAATTTGCATTTCAATATGCCACAGATATCCCCTCTGCTGACTGTGCCCAAAGGACCTACTTTCAACTTAGTTGCAATCTGCTCTATTCTGTTACAGATTCAATTTATATTAGTTTTCATATCTACAGACTTGTGTGTAACTTTCAGAATCAGGGAGGATTACTACATTGCCGTGGGGTACTTAGCTGAAATGGAGCATATGGCTATTAATATTATTATGAATCTGTTGCTTTAGGCTACATTAGATTGCCTTTGGGGTTCTGATTCTTAAGAAGAAAGGATTGAACTACAGTTATCCTCTTTTGGTGCAAAAGGTTTAGAATAAATAATCACTCTTGTTTTTCTTTATTTTTTTTATTTACATGCCTCGTTTAAGTGACCTTCAACACAGCAAAAAT
Organism: Indicator indicator; assembly: GCF_027791375.1. Taxonomy (NCBI): domain Eukaryota; kingdom Metazoa; phylum Chordata; class Aves; order Piciformes; family Indicatoridae; genus Indicator; species Indicator indicator. Next base: position 6,125,656 of record NC_072035.1, read on the forward strand.
TTAGACAGGGTTCTGGCTCATCATATTGTTTGTGGCCTATTTAGCTTTAAACATTTGCTTTTGTCTTCTTTTGTTAAAAGAAAAGTTCATACTATTTTGATAGGGGTTTTATACTTTTATGTCATTGCATTAAGAATCATATTTCGTATTGTCTGTTTTTCTTCAGCGTCTTGATGGATTTCCACACTCTTGTTCACTGTAACAGCTAACATGAGTTACTTTCTTGAAATCACATATTTCAAACTGTTGTATTGTGTGTAAGAATAGCTAAACTGAAAAAGTGTTGGTCTGCAAGGAGAAGCTAAATTAACATTTTATAAGCTGGGTAACTTGAATTGCTGAGAGTCAATTACATCAAGCATCAGTTGCGATCAAAGTTTCAACTTCTCTCTTCACAGAATAACTAGCTTGAATTTAAAGCATCAGATAAACTGAGCTAGATATTTGCATGTGAGGATAAGAGCTGAATTAGAAACAAATCTTTAGAACTATTTTGGTCGTACAATGCACTGAAGGTAAGCCCCAGATTTTCACCTTATGCTTACCTCCATCAAGCTGATTAATAAAATTACATCTGGGGTCTGGAAAGTGTCAAAGGGTATTTAAGGCAAATGGAAAAGTGGTATTTGGAAGGATAGGTTTACACAGAATTACAGAACTGGACTTTCTAACTTTTGTCTCTGCTGACAATTCCCCTTTCTCTTCTCAGTAAAATGAGAATAAAGAAATTTAAGGAAAGGGGCAGAACTGAGATTGCTTAGTACTTTAAGTCCCACAGTATGAAAAAAACAAACCCTCTTTTACAAGTGAGAGAGAAAAAGAAGGAATAAAAAGACAGATCTACTAGAATATGAGAATGTGAGTAGATAATGAAGTGCTGGAATGGCTCCAATTTGCAAAGCATAAGATAGATTCAACAAAGAAGAAACTGTACAACCTCGATATCTTTCCTCGAAGAACAGCCTAAGGTGACTGTGCTTAACTAAGAGAAAGGAAAAGAATGGGAGTGATGGTTTTGTAGTATGTAGTCACCTGAAAATGAACTGTCAGCAGATAGAGTTGACAAGAGCAAGATTAAAATCAAGCCTTACTTAGTACATAGCCCTGTTCTCAGGGAACTGAGCTCCTGTATGTGGGGTTGATCTTGTTTTACAGTTGAGCAATACTCAAGAGTGTATTGAAACAACTGTGATGTTATTTATATACCATTGAGCTACCATTGAGCTCACAAACAGCTAAACGTCCCAAGCAATAATATCCACAGAAAGTAGAGAAGTCATCAGCCAATTGCAAGCTGCATGTCTGAACAGGTCCTTGAAAATGCTACTATTAATGTGTAAGTACTAGTAATAATTTCACACACAATGAAGTATGTTGTCTTCTAAGGCATGTAGGATATCTTGCCGGTTCCTGTTTGCAAACTGGCCTGCAGTTCCTGACACTACTGTTTAAGAATGCCTCACTATATGAGACCTGTTCTGCACCTTGAAGCAGCTTATGGCACATCTTGCAGAATATTTAACAAAGCTCACTCACATTTTAAAAATCTCCTTCAAACTGCCACAGCCTGAGTCCCTTGCCCCATACGCAGTATATTTTCAAAGAAATGTTGATTCAAACCCATGATTTACCTTCTCCTTCCCTCCTGAAACAAGAGATATCCAATCTCTCTGTAACTGACACTTTCTCATAAGATTTTATTTTGATATGTCTTTTTGTCCTGCAATGTTTCACCACCCAGCAGCACTCTGCTAATCTACACTTCAATGGCAGAATTCACCAGAGGTACAGGTTTAAATAGCACATCTTGAGAAGGGAACAATAAAGGGGGGATGGCTCTACAATAAATAAATAAATAAATAAAGCCCTATCACACACACTTAAAACCAAATGCCTGTTGGGACTTAGGTTCAAAAGCACATTTGGAAACTGATCCCTTGAGAAGATATGTTTGTTACGGTGTTTGGCCTCAGGATTTAAAAGGATTTGCTTTTAAGCTGTTACTTTACTGCAAGTATGTGACTGGAGGCCTCAGGTGTGAAAGTCCTTTGATAAAAGGAACTAGTGTGTGCCAGATACAGCAAATGAAAAGCACTAAAACTAGTAGGAGCTGGGAAGTGGAAAGCAGGGAAAAGATGTGGACAAAGTCCATCAAGTTTAAGGCAAGCAAATGCTTGGAATGCAAGAGGGATGAGAAACCACAAAAGCTCTTGAACTTCTTGCTTTGCATTCATGAGTGATTACACTAACAGACATCTAAAGAGCACCAAAGTTGTAGGACAGGGTCATTTCCACTTAATCAGGGAAAACCCGGCTGGAATCTGCACACAAAACCTCCACAAAATATTACAGCTGGAAGAAAACACAGGGGTTATCTAGGCCCTCTGTGCTATTGCAAGATCAGCTCTGCTTAGGTTACTCCAGACAGACAAATGTTTATCTATCGGTACTTAAAGACATTTAACACTGGAGACACTGCAGTTTCACCATAGGAGATCTATTCCAATGCTTCATTCTTATTTTAATCAGAAAGCAGTTCTTAGCGTCTGACTTGGATACCTACTGCTGCAACTCACCTCTGTTACTGCTCATCCTGTCTGTGGGGGATAAAAAGAAGAGCCTAATCCCTTTCTCTTTGCCACTCTGAAGGTCCTTTGGTCTCTAAACTATGTCAGTTTTATCATAGTGTGCTCCTCATACACCACTCGAATTACATGCATGCTCATACCTCCCCACAATTTGCTTCATACTGTAACTGAGCAGTGTAAATATTTTTTTTTTAATCAGTGTGTTTCTTGGGAGACTACTTCTTTAGTGCTCTAAAATGGCTACAACTGCCAAACCTGTGGGCTGCACTTACAGTCTGCTAGGTACTGCACGACCAATGGCAGTTCAGTGTCAAAAGTTTATGCTGGATAGAATATGCAATACATTTATTGGGTTGTTTCAACTTGAAACCTGTGAAGAACTGTGTGTACGTGAACCAAAACTAGTTGTAGGCACATGATGAAAACATCACAGTCCCTGTTGAATATAATAAAAATTTGACCTAATCTGTAGAAAGCTCATGCAGTTCTAGAACACAGCTCTAGTAAACTGTCATTCCTCTGCAGGAATAACAAGAAATAATAACCAAAGCACTACAGCATCTAACTACTTTGGGCCATTCAACCATATATTTGTTGTCAGTATCCATGCCATCATTTTCAGACTAACAAAGAATTGTCAGTTATCATTATTATAAACTCCTTAGCATCAAAACTATCCTTATCATGTTGCAGGTGCAATTGCCACGACATTACACATACATGGCTTCCACAAAAAAAAAAATTAAGCTCTCTACATTCTGCACATGAATGTTCTCAGGAGCACTACTTCACCCTAAGAAGCAGTAAAAATATATAGATATCTTTCTCTGGACTGAAGAGGAAAAAACCCATTGTATTTATATAAGGTTTCATATTCTATAGCAACAAATGCAGAGCTGCCTTGCCAAGCAGACATTCCATATAATGTTACACATTGCACAGCATTCAAGATCTAAGTCAGAATATATAGCATCTAGGTACAAAGGGATAAGGCAAACATATGTTTTTGTTTTTTTCTTTCTGACAAGCAGTTGCATTATAGGGTAGAAGAGAAACGTTGATTGTTGAGATGAAGATTTTATGAGAGAGAAGAGAAAAACATAAAGACCAACTGATACGAGGACCCCAATGTTAAGCATGTTAGACTTAATAAATTTTCATGCATACCCTTTTCATCTTTCTCACAATTAAGGAAAAGGAGAAACTCTCCACTAACAAGCACACAGACAGTATTTCTCACTACTTCTGACAGTGAAAAATCCTTTCTCAAATATACTGGCCACAACAGTGACTAAACCCCCTGCAAGTTTGCATGGCACAAAACTTGATTCTAATCATTGTATGGAGCTCTACCTTGTGGCCTGATGTATGTACTGCAGCAGCCTTAGCCATAAAGAATCTGCTTGCAACAAGACTTTCTCCCTGTGATGGTTGCTTCGATGACTGAAGTTATAGAGTCATATTTAGTTATTATGTAGTCCAAGAAGATGATATCTCTCTAACTCTCGAAGTTCCTACACTCTACATATTTATCTCACTTCCTCATTTTGCTTTCATTGTCAAACTCCACTTTATTTCAGCATCAGGTTACTCCATTTATCACAGGGAATTGGAGGCCAGAATCTAGATATATGCACAAGCCCAACTGGGATCTGGCCATGGTGTTTTAGTTTGTTAGGTCCCCGTTAGGGACTCAGTCTGTTATCCAATGTCTGGATATGATCTGTACCTGTCTCCAAAGGTGAAAAATAAAATCCAACAACACCACATGTAACAGCAGCTTTCTTTTAATTTAGAGAGGAAGCCCTTAAAATTTTATTATAAAATCTTTGCGTAATTACAACATACATTCAGAAACTAGGAAACATAGGTTAAAATTCTACCTTAAGAGCTTCTGATCCATGTGTCTTTTCTTTCCATTTTTCTGTATAAGACATTATTCACATTTTATATGGCAACTAAGTGGAAAACCCAAAAAGCAGAAAGATGAAGAGCTGTGAAGTCACTGTGAACTGAAACAGTAGTTTAGGCAGTTGTATCTGGGTGAGATATGTGGGGTTTGTTTAATTTCCAAGGTCTGCTTTGTCCTTTACTCAATCACGATTACAAGTGAAACACAGAAATGAATCCTTGCTCTAAGGACTGAACAAAAGCTTTCCCTTTCCCCAACTAATGGTTTTACAATTATATTAGCAAGCATGACTCAAGTATTCTTTTTCCTCTTTACCTCTGGCACAAAACTTGCCCTTCATAGTGGTAAAGCTTGAAGTACACCTGTAGAAAGAGTTTGCTGCTTGCCTAAGGATGGCAGTAAGGGAATTTCTTCTAAGAAATGAAATACAAGTTTGAATCCCTGTCAGATGGCAGGATAAATGGAATTAATGCTGCAGATTGTTATATAAGGCATGAGGTGGGAAGGCCATTGTCTTTCAATTCTCTGCTTACAAGTTTGTAAAAGAAAGCAACTTTGCTTTCTTTGAAAGAAATGAAAGAAATACAGCCCCTGGCAGAGAGGTGAAGATTATGGCTATAGCTTCAGGTATAAAGACCCTTTCTGGCAGACATGATTAAAGAAGTATCTGGATGGAATTTGAAATTCATTTTCGTGAATTTTTATTGTTGCTTTGCCCTAGGTAGCTAGTCAGCTGTGGTGACTATCTCCCCAGTTAGTGCATTGGATTAAAATCCATCATCCTCAATCTGTCCTATGCATTGCACAGGGAAAGGCCTGACTCACACCCATCTAAATCCATTCTTTAAATTTATCTTTATTTTGTCTCTGTTCTAAGTCCACTCAACACTAAAAAAGCAGCACTGACTATCTTCATGGGAATGTTATACAGAAATGCACAGCACGTGTCAGGGGGTATATGACACAGGATACTATTCTGAATAGGAGATGCAATTCCATTACTTGTCATAAAATGGGATGTTAACACCTTCGTTACACCTTGACTTCCTCTTTTCCTGCTATAGTCTGTTGTCTATAAGGAAAATACTAAAAAAAAAAAAAAAAAATCAGTGTTACAGCTACTGCCTCTAATGTCAACTGCAGTGACTAGCGTAGTTAATAGGAAAATTCAGTCCTTCTGCCTACCACAATTTTTCTGAATTAAACAAATCATGTTCTGACATCTAATTGCAGTTGTGTGATGCAATTGCAGATCTCATTTGGAGGGCAATTTAGATTCATTATTAGAGGAAAACTGAAAAAGTATTAAGCAACGGAAAAGTAAAGAAAAAGTTAATTTTAAAACAAAATTTTTGAACTATGAATTTTTAAGACCATCCTCTGCCATCAATACAGCTTCCAAAAGTGTTTTGGTATTTCCAGATCTAGATTATTTGCTAAAACCAGTTTCAAATAAAAACGCAGTTTAGTTGAAGCTGGAATCCAAATTGGGAAAACTAACATAATATATGCAATCATACCAACAGAAATGATGACTCATTTTGCTTTGGGATAACACAGAAAATACCTCCAAAAGCTGGCAAACACAGGACTGCTGTAAGATTATGTGTCACTGCTCTGGAACAGTGCATAACAATGTGGATTGAGGCCTTTAAACATCAAGGAATATAGGTGGCTGGCACCCTTTCTGACAGTGCAACAACAGATCTAAAAATCTTCACAAAATTATATGGTGACAACAGAGGTAGAGGCTGAAGTGACCAATTTGGGCTCCACTAGGGCCCAAAATGTTGCAGTATTTGAAAAACACCAAATGTTTCTTTTTTTTTTTTTACTTTTAGCTCACCGAGATTCTGCACACTAAATGCTACAGGGGGCATCTTGACATTCTCTGTATTCCCTTTTCTATTGATCTCTTTCCAAAGAAGGAAATTAAACTGACATAACACAAGTGACAGAATACAGATGAAAAAAAAAATGGTTAATCACATCAGACACAATTCTGAAATCAGCAGCCCATGCATGCCAGGAAACATGGATTTATGTGGCATTTAGAACATAACACCATCTTTTGCATTTCTCTAGGTTTTACTTTGCAGTTCTATCTAAGGGAAAAAAAATCTCTAAAATGTGACACACAAATCACTTAGCTCACTCAAAGCAACAAAAAGGGAAAAGAGATTTAGTTAAGGATCTTACAACTTAGAAAATAGAATATTATTCCCTTCATCATGAAGAATGATTTATTAGGACGTATCAGAGGCACAGGAGCTCAGCAACCTGCCTCTGGTCACAGACCAAACAATGGCAGAAGAACAAATCCAAGAGGTATTTGTACATCTCTAAATACCTCACCAGCTTCCAGGTGAGATATTGTGACTCCAGGAGCTTCCAAACCAGAAAACGTGCTTGAATTTAACACTTCTCAGCAATTGTTTTCTGCATGAGTTTGCTTTTTTTAGTATTAGCACCAATGGATGACAGAATATCAAATCAGTATTTTTTTTGGAAAGCCCATGGAGATCCTTAACATGCTTGTCTGAACTGGATTTACAGATTTGGTCTGTTGGAACACAATTCAACAACTGGTCAGGGCTGCAAGGCTCTAACACCTTCTGTATAACACCATTCTGTTTCTGTATGGAACAATTTAATAACCATTTAAAAGCTTTTCTACTGCATTCAAGTTAGATAACCATTCTTATGTTGAACTCACATGAATATGAAAGCATTTTCTTTTGTGGAGCATTTAGACTATATGATATTGAGATAAGTTACAAGAAGAAACATACAATTGAGAATTATTTTAAAGCTCAGCAACACAAAGCCTCTGCAAGTAAAGAGTGAAGACCAAAAGAAACTGCAGGTTTAAAAACAAAGCTTCTTACTTTGCTGCAGCTCTGAAAAGCTTCAACTCTCTTTTAGAAAAACAGAAATGATAGAGTTCATTCCTCCCAGTGCTGTACAGCCACTAGATGCCAGCATCTGCTACTTGCATCATTCAGTGTGGTTTATGTAGTCACTATCCAGACAACTCCAATAGTGGTCTGTGTTCAAATTTCAGAGGGAGTATAAACAACAGGTACCTTTGTGGTGCCTCTCCTTCATCCTCTAGATCAACCTTTGTGCTTGTTTAAAGGATGAAGATTGCCTTAAACATGACACCTCTGGATATTCTTGTTATGCACACAAATATCTAAACCCTCTAAATCTTTCTCTACTATATTTCTTCAAAACAAGCCAGGACGTCTCTCCTAACTTTGCCTCATCAGTGGACATCTGCCATTACGTACAACACAGGACTGGTCTGAGTTTTATTCAGCAATATCCAACATGACACAACACTAACAAAGCTGTGGGAACTTTTGCCATTTTGATAGGAGCAAAAACCTATCCTTCCAGAAAGTCATCTGGGAGCCCTCTAATCTCTAATTGCTTTCAGTAGGCAGTAGGTTAGGCCCCATGACTTAAGGCAGCTTCGGTCTTCCATGTCAGAGATACATGCTCAGCTCAGCTAATGCCAAAAGATAAATTATCTAAGTAATTTGCATAAAAATTACTGTGGTCAGAGATATCCTTTCCTGTTGCGTTGTTTTATGTGGCATTTCAGAAATCATATTCATAGATCAATGAATTCAGATACTTTAATTCCCTGAATTTTACAACAAGGCTGAACCAAACATAAAATAGATTGGCAGATCCAGGCAAAACAAAATTCTATATTCTACAAGCTATGAACATTATATCACATTGCTTCAACATCAAAGGGCTGATTAATGATCCTGGCATTTCTGAACTTAGCAATTCTTCCTTGCTCAGATATGAGGCATTGCAGAAGCTATGATAAGTGTCCAAAGTCCTGTCTGCTTAATCTCAATAAATTATTCCTCATTCATTTATCTTTCAGCTGTGTTATTTAAGCAGGGCTGCATTTTCAGGCAGAAATCTGAGCCATGACATCTTGGTAGGCTGGCAGGGCATGTCTAAGTTACAGAGCACTTCCTCCAAAACTGAATCCAAGATAATCATGCTGCTGCTGAAGGACAATAGAGTTTGTGTAGTAATTGTAGGTGCAAGCAAGGCGTCAATCTCAGCTCTAACCCTAGATACCAAACTCAGGTCAGAATCCAATTCATGTCTAGCAAATAAGCCAAATCATTCAGGCTTACATTTTAAAAATGGAAGGAAGAAATGAGTGAAAATATTGTCCTTAAATGTGAAGTGTACATTTTACTAGAAACAATGACAGTATTAAAACCATGGCTATTGAGACCTGCAGTGGACAGGAAGGCATCACGAAAGGCTGATGCATGACTGACCAAAGTACACAAGAAGAAACAATAAAAGCAACAAGACCTATCCTCAGCTGAAATCCTGACACAGTCTCTTCAAAATGCCAGAAGGTTAATTTGTATTCTCTTTACAGAACATCAGTGGATGAGGTCCCAAATCAAGGGATTTGATTCAATCTGAAGTATATTTCTATCTACTAAGTGGTATACTAGCAGATGAAAAGAAAATGCATAATGTAGTCCATAATGTCAACATTCACACAGATTTAGCCCAATGCTCACCACAGGCCATTTGAATTGCAGTATTTCAACACAAAATATATTTTTAACATAATTGTTAGTGAGCTAGTAAAAAAGTAAATAAAAACAAAGTCATGCATCAAATGTTTTGCAAAAGATGCTGCAAGTGGGGAAAAAAACCCCAAACAAACCACCGATCACTCTATCTGGACTATGCTTTTAAGTTTTTTAAGTATTTTTGTTGGTAAAGACAAATTTGCCATTAAACACACTCTTGACAATTCTATTCACTTCAATTAATAATGTCTGCATCTCTTCTCCTTTTCTCAGTCAAGTAAGAATGGGAATTTGTCTACCATTTAATCTTTACTGCAGAAACTCATAAATAGCTTAAATTCAAGCCCTGCTGTGAGTTAACATTGTGACTGTTCAAAGCACCCACTCATTGTCCCTAGGGTCACAAAAGGGGCCTGGGAGGAGTTGCAGATCTTGCTCCCAAAGGCCTTGTTTACACTAGATTCCTTTTAAAAATACTATTCTCCACAACTATAACATAGCTGAAGCTCAACCAGTGGCAGTCTTGGATTACACAGGCCACTGGCACTTCAGACAAAGTAGTTGAATTTGGGCCATCTGCCAAATCCCATTAAGTTCCAGAAAGTCTAACTCCACTATGTGGCTTTGAAAACTCAAATCCTAACACTTGTTTCTTCTTGACCTCTTCTGATCTTTTTTCTACTGCCATTAGTTGCGAGTTCATATCCACACCCAGAAGAATCACGGTTACAATGCCAGGTGCTGGAAATGTCAGAAAACCAGAAGTAATTTTGGAAATTTAATATAGGATTTGGCTGACACGAGTACAGTAAGAATCTTCTGATGACTGGGCATTCGAGCATTAGGATCTATACCTACATCCAGAACAGATGTGGTCTGGAAGGCTTTTGCCCCAGGCAGATTTGTACAAAATTATTAGGAAAAAGAAATTACTGTGGAAAGATACTGAGAAGGAATTTATGCCTTGGAGGAAGTTTTCTGGTTGTGGTCTAGAAAGCACATACACATTTAATCCTTATGGGGAAAATCCTGCAAAGCTTTATGTATATTGTCATAGAAATGCATGAAAGTAGAGCACTAAACAGAAAATGGCAATCTCTACAGAGACTATTTGAAGCAAATTCAGTGCTAGATCCATCTTTTGAAGAATTTTTAGAGGGCTTTTATTCATACAGACTGCCATTCAGATTCTACAGATTCCATTTACAAGTAAGCTTAGAATCATGTTTATTAGTGTAAAGATTATTAGCTAAACCCCTAAATACTTATCTATTCTTCATCCTTTACAGTCTTAATGATACAGCATTAGGAAACACACTTCACATGTCTCAGAGTAAGAGCATTGTCATTTGTAGCTAGTTTCTAGCTACTGTTAAAGCAACTGCCTTAGATGTCTTTAAAAGCCATCTAGATATGATGTAGTAGTGATCCTGGTCGAGTTAGATAATGGTTGGACTTGATGATCATAAAGGCCTTTTCCAGCCACAGTGATTCTGTGTCTGTGTAATTCTGTAAATATGATACATGCCAGTAGAAAATACACTGAGGTCTGACTGTCATTAACAGTTCCTGTTACCTGTACTCTGCAAGTAACATACTGTGATGTGTACCACAAGAAAATATAAATCTACACAAGCATATCTTGGCACCATGAAGAACAACAATTCTATACCTCACACCTTTCTTCCTTATTTTTCCTCATCTGTAATTACTATTTGATTCCTCCCACAGCTGCTTTTGTTTCTGCTTTCATGTCTGAAATGGTCTCCTGTTTACACTAATATGGAACAAAGACAAGCTCTTCAAAGAATTAATTCTGCATAAGGTTAACTGTAAAAGTCAAATAGCTATATAAACAGGACTTTCAAAATTTTTACTCTTCATTCCTCAAAGATGGGGGGGACAGAAAAAATCTGCATATGGATGAAAACCAAACCAAACACAGCCTCTTCTGCACCCTAAAAATCCTGCCATGTCCAAGATGCCTCTCCTACTGCTGTTACAGAATTAAAGGATAAGAACAGAAAAGGTGCCTCTAGAATCTTCATATTATCCATGCTCATAAAGGAAGCCTAGCAATTTATGATGATCTTTTAGAGCAAAAGTTCATTTGGGAAACCCTCATTTTTCCAGGCCTGAATTCTTCCAGCTGGTGAAATTAAGCTGTACATTTTAATCAAGTGTTGATTAACATTTCTTTTCCCTCCTCTTCCAATAAAGGTTCACTAATAGGTTCTGCCCAACAACTCCATTCTCTGTTGTTTCCAATGGAGACAGATGAAGTTATATTCTCTGCCGACAGCCTCATTTCCCAAGAGCACATCAGCTGATCACATAGAATCATAGCATTGTTTTGGTTGAAAAAGACCTTAAATATCATTGAGACCATTACCTAACTCTGCCAAGTCAGGTGCTAAACCATGTCCCTTAACACTACATCTATGCATCTTTTAAACACCTCCAGGAATGGTGGTCACTTGCTACACTGTCCAGTAGCAGAGATGTGGGGGTTTTTTTGTTTTTTTTTTCTTTTTACTATTTAGCATATTTTACTATTCAGCATATCTGAAATATTATGATTAAAATCTGATGTATACATAATGCTTAATATACCAAAAGAGTGTGAGACCTTGTAGGCAATGACTGGGCATGGAGGTTCATGACCAAACGTGAAATGCAAGTACATTTAAACATGGGTTGAAAACATTTGATTTTCTAGTAAAGTAGTTCTCATTGTGAGTGAAATCAAATCACCTCTTTGTAAAGAGAATACAATGTACCTGAAGTTGCCATTTGCCTCCACCTCCTGATTGATGTAAAAACCAGAAGATGGGGTTAAATGTTATTTCTGAAGGTACTATTATCACAGTGACTCTTCATTTTCCTCCCATCTCAACACGGTGCTTTTTTAAAGCCTGAGGAAAGCTCATATAATTGACCAGTAATTTTTTTTTTTCCTTTCTCACCACCTAGAAGAGATAGAGCAATCCTCTAGCTCACCCCTTATTCCACCAGTAAGAATGACATAAAAGCTGTATGTAGGAAACAAGATTGCATGTAATGACCAGTAGATGCCAGCATATACTTCACATGAAATTGTTTCCAATCTTAAATCTAGCAGTTCGTTTTCCTTTTTGTTGAAAGGAATCCATACATTTTGCCACTCATTGGATACATCTTATAGCAACACAAAACCCTGCTTATAAATAAAGCCAGTATGCTAAGGACATTGAAAAGGAAAAGTCTAACTCACCAAATGAGGAAAATGAGACTGGCCTATCTGATATACCATGCTTAGTTCAGTGGAGTTTTAGCCAGGTATGCCAAATAAGGATACATCTGTTCTGCTCATAAGCCTACAAAACATTCCCTGGATTTTGTTTTGGGTGGTTTCTCAATATCTGGGAAACAGCATTTTCAAAAAGGTTTAAAGTCATTAAAAATCAAAATCACTTTTGCTCAAAGCATGTGAGAACTGTTAAATCTCTCATGCTCATTCCAACTTGACTGGTTGCTGCCACTGAAGCACTAGACCTATTCACCCCTAGTGAGAAGATCCTACTCCTTTTTCTCCCCCCTCCAACCCCCCCCCCCCCCCAAGTCACTGGTTTATTTGCTTCTGCATCCCATAATCTTTTCACTCTTCTTTGATGTGGGCAATTTAGAGAAATCATCATTCTTCCTCTTTTCATTAAATGTGCTCAGAACACTTTGTATAAAATAAATAAAAATACTGACTAGTTAAAAAAAATGTATATTTTTGATAGGAGAAGGTTTAAAGCCAAGGCACTAATTAGCCAGCACAGATGCAGGAAGTTAGATTTTGATGATGTGATCAGATGTAAAAGAAGATAATACACAGTCAAATTGGGGAAAATGATGCATTATACCCTCAAGAAAGGGATTTGATTTGTTTGCCTTTTAAAGTCAAGTACTGAAGCCGAATGAGCCAAAACCCATGCATGGAGAGGAACATCTGTGATGGGGATGGTCCAGAGTATGCAACATATGGAACAATCAGACAAAAGCCCGTTTCAACTTCAGAGGAAAAAATGCAACCCTCCCATCCAACTACAGATCCTAGAGAAAATCCCACAGAAAGGGAGGGTCAGTGCTAACTAGCAAACACTGATGTATTGGACATAGCTGTAAGGAATACACCTGTGTAACAGCTGGCATCTTAGCCTCTCCTTGTGCTGAAGCAGCTATTTTTCCTTTTAATAGCAAAAGCAGACTCATTTCCTCTGTAGAGAGGGGAAGGAGAAAGACATAATTCATACACAGCAGAACCATGAAGTCACTCTTTACATTTACAATTCAGTCATTTGGTGCACAAGATTTTTTTGCTGATAATACTTTGCCCACCTATCTAGAAAGCTCTTTTAAGACTACATAATGACAGGAACATCAATGATAGGAGTGAATTAAGACAGTATGCTATTGTTCATCTGAAGATTCACCAGGCAGCAGTGCTATCAATCTTCTCATTTGCCCTTTTTACCTTTATTCCAGGAATTTACATACTAAACAATAGCGTGGTACTCAAAGCCCTTCTAGAATAACTTTATCTTTAGCAAATATTCACAAAATCAATCTAATCTTCTAGGTTCTTTTGGGACCGAGCTGTAGAGACAGGCAAAAGTAAATATCTACTTCAGAGTCTTTCTTCCTCAGGGGGACAAACAGAAATAACACATTTGAGACCAAGGGCTTTCTCTTCTATCCTGCTGGACTTTGGCAGTGCAAATTTCAGTGACAGCAGACTTCTGGTAGCATCCATCACTATATAAACTGATAAAGTGCAAAACAATCTCATTCTTAACAATGACTTGGGGTGAAGCTAAAGTGCCATACTTTCTATCTTTGAGAGACAAACGTTGCATGCATAGTCCTTGCCTAATAATAGAAGTGTTCAAGCTTTTATCATTACTAGAAATCACATTTATTAGAAAAGTAGAACCCTTTAGACAGAATTAAATTTGTTTACTCAACCATCCAGCTGATTTATTAGAAAGAGTAAGTGTTTGAAACTCCAACCTATTGTTCATTATTTGAAAGCTATTAAGAGTATTTTTGCAAGTAGAAAAGTGATAGGCGATGTGAGAGAAGCCAGGTTTGTTTTCTCTCTCTCAAAAGCCTTTCTTAAGCTGAAGGTCAAAAATGTCAGATGTTCTGTATTGGTTTAGGCAGAGAGTTGGCACAGGTGTTGATAGATAATTCAAATTCTGGTTTCTTGAATGTGGTATTTAAGCAGGTGAAAGAGACAGGGACCATTCTCAAAAGCTGTTAAATATATAGAGTATTTTGGTAAGATAAACACTTACCTTTCCATAGAAGCTTGAAAACACTTTTATCTCGTTATGTCTCTTGTACTTCTAGGAGTGCTTCTATGAAAGAAAGAAAAAAGTTTAAAATTAATATCTTTTATGTTTCTAAAATGATAAACAAGCAAACTTAACTGTCAGATCAAAGAAAGTAAACTTCCCATCATTCCTTTTTTTTTTTCCCCATGCATTTGGAGGGAGGGTTCTTTGGTGTCAGAAGAAAAGCCAGGGAGTTATCCCAGCTGCATATCTAGTTGATATAAAAATATACCTTTCACAGCCTTGAGAAAAAGCTTGTAAGGCATACCACTATCATTACACCTATGAATTTTTCCCCTTGGGAATAACACACAAATCATAGAATCATAGAATCAGTCAGGGTTGGAAGGGACCACAAGGATCATCTAGTTCCAACCCCCCTGCCGTGGGCAGGGACACCTTAAATACTGCTGTTTACTCAGTTTTGCTTTTTGGATAGCAAGTTGACAAACATTTTATTTAGTAAATAACTACCAGTAGTTAATATTCCTTGTAGAACCATACAAAACACTTGCAATTCAATGTCAAAGGCATCTGAAACCAGGCTAAAGGACTGTCAGGCAGTAAGGAAGCCTCTCTGTTAGCGATATCTACAGCTGCCGTTTCCCACCAATAAGCACAGCGATGTGCTGGTGGAGGTATCCCACACTCTGTCCTCTCAGCCCCATTTTAATGCCATTCTGATTCATGAATATACAACTGTAGATACAGTAAAATAAATCTGTACAAGTCACATGAGACTAAGTAATAATGCATGCAGGTCTTTTCCTGTTCAAATGACAAAGCGGCTCTTAAGGCATTTCTCACATGAAATATCTTTTTTAGGCTCTGAATATAGAATGAGGCTTTAAATTCACATAGGCATTGCTGTACTGTCTAGAATGGAAAATCAGATTTGTGCATGCTGAAAAAACAGAACAATTGCAGACTGTTAAGGAGAACAGAAAAGAAGTTTCTTTCCAATTGTTGAAGTGAGATCCAAATTAGTACAAGACCACATCCATATAATTGAAAACACTATCAGATAAAATAATGTTTAAACAAAAGGCAATAAAGCATTAAAGTTCTTGTGGCATTAATAAACAGAAGTGACTTAGGCAATTATTTTAAGTTTTTAAAATTAATTTGGTTTGCATTACTTCGTACTTGAACACATATATTAATATCAAATACAGTTTTTTAATATTGCCATGAGAATGTACTCTGGATATTTAAAAGTAGCTAGGAGTCAAATACTAATGAGACATAAACAGATACATACTGGAACATTACCATTTAAATTGTTATCTACAGCCAGGGCCACCACAGCAAACGGGAGGTGAGTATAAAAGCAGTTTTTATAGACTGCCTGTAGCACACCAAGGACCATACAGCTCACAGGACTGACTGTGAGAAGCTGTAGCTACTGCTGTTTGTACTCCTGGCATTTGTGCATTACAAGCAGAAATGTAGAAAAGAATAAGGTACCTCCTGCATCTACAACAACAGGAAGCATGCATGACAAAGTATTCTGAGGAGTTTTCTGGAAAAGTTCTGGAAAAAACTGCTGGAGAGGAAACATCTCAATCCCACACCAAACCCATGCATTGCTCATGGCCTTGATTACTCTAATTATTTATTCATTTTGAAATAGACTTTTATGATAGTTGAGACTTACTCATAGCAAGTATCTGAAAGAAAGTACAAGGCTATTTTAAGACATAAAATAGCTTTTCATGTATTTTTTTCCCCCCGAGTCCTTTATATGTCAAAAAATATTTCCTCAAAAAAAGAGGAAAGTATTGTTCCTAGAAGACATCCCAAGGAAAAGAATAACTCATGTTCTTAGAGTTGAAGCTAAACTCCACATAGCTTCAAATATCTGGTTTCATTATTTATTTGGAGGAAATCAGAGCTCTAAAGTCACCTAAAGCCTCTTATCACCATGTCATAGGTGCAACATAAGAGTTGATTTTCCTTTTAAAACAATGTTAAACCTCATCTGTGCACGTTCTGCAGTGTGTAAGCACAGGGAAAACAACCACCAAACAAAAACTACCAAAAAACCCGCAAAGAAGCAGAGATATCAGCTTCATTTTCCTACATTATACCAGCAAAAGACTTACAAAACAAAGGGGTCAGTTAAATACCAGGTTCTCTTGGGTTGGGATCAGATCTATCCTTTTTTTCTAAACAAGCCTTAAAACTAAGATTCACAATGATAATCAGTTTTCAAAACTTCATTGACAGAAACTGATGCTAGGCTTATTGCTTAAAAACTTTGGTTCAATAAGAAAAAAAAATAAATCACCTTTTATTCCAATTCAGCTCAACTTGTTTTACAGCTGTTGTTCATCAGTTCAAGTGCACGTGAATGCAATATGAAAGTACTTGATGTGTTTTAGAGAACAACAGATTATTGACATTTCCATATATTAGCAGCTGAGGGAGAAATGCATATTGATGATAACAGAGTTGTTCCAAAAAGGAGGAATAAGAAGACATTGAAGATTTTATTAAATACTTTCTGGATGTTGCATGATCAACTGTGACATAAGGAGAGTATTTCCTCACTTTGGTAAAAGGCATCTTTGCATTCAATATGAAAATACCAGACAAGATAAGATGGTTTGGCTGCTTTTACCCATGGTCAACCACTTCCAAAACCTCTCCTGGTGAAATCTTGAGACCAAAGAGATCATCATCAAGTTTTATCTCAAGTTCATTATAAACAGACATTATTTTTGTTAATGCAGTAGTCCTTTAATTACTACCATACAGCTACATAAAACTTCACATAAAGTACTCAAATGTACTCTATGATTTATTTCCCCAAAAGAAAACTTCTTTCCAATCACCACTGCTATTGCTTAAAAAAAATATCAGGATTAAATGGTAATTACTTAGAAAGAACCATTATGCTTAATTTGCTCATTTGCAGTACTGGCAAGCAGCACACTAACTAGATACAGTTATCAGCTGTAAAAACCTTATTAAGAAGAAATAGGAATTAATTAGAGTTGCAACACTAGAATCAAAGAGGGTCAACAACCTTAGGTTTCTTGAAGACTTTTCTTTGACCTACAGATGATTGCTATAATAAAATGCCCTCAGGAAGTTAACTCAGTGGGAAATGTCTTATTTATCATTTAGATACGCTGTATGACTAAATAGCATGCAAGTCAGGTTAGAATTGTTTATTTGTTAGAAGGCCTCACGTTTTGAGTCCAGACCTTACTGTTGCATTGTACATAGCAGTCATCTGCCATGTCAGCAGTCTGTGAAGCAAAGACACAGGACTGCTGGAGCTTTTCATTTTCATTGTACTTGGATACATAAGAGCAAGCTATATCTTTAAAAGTTGTCTGTTATGAGAACTCTCACAGTAGTAGAATCATAGGATCATGGAATGGTTTGGGTTGGAAGGAACCTCCAAAAGTCATCTAGTCCAACCCCCCTGTAGTGAGCAGAGAGATCCTTCATCACATCAGGTTGCCCAGAGTCCTGTGGAGCCTGACCTTGAACATCTCCAAGCATGGAACCTCAATTACCTACCTGGGCAACCTGTTCCAGTGTTCCACTATCCTCATGGTAAAGATCTTGTTCCTAATATCCAGTCTAAATCTCCTCTATCGCTGCAGGCCTTTGTAAACAGTCTCTCTCTAGCCTTCTTGTAGACCCCATTCAAGTTACTGGCAGGCTGCTATTAGGTCTGCCCAGAGACTGCTCTTCTCCAGGCTGAACAACCCCAGCTGCCTCAGCCTGTCCCCACAGGAGAGATGTTCCAGACCACAGATCCTTTCCCTCCTCTGGACCCTCCTTCTTCTGTTGAAGGCACCAGAGCTGGACACCGAACTCCGGGTGAGGTCTTACCAGAGCAAAGTGGCAGAATCCCCTTCTCTGGATCTGCTGGCCACACTTCTTTTGACACTGCCCAGGATGCCGCTTGCCCTCTGGGCTGCAAGTGCACACTGTTGGCTCATCTCCAGCTTCTCATTCAGCAGAACTCCCAAGTCCTTGTCTGTAGGGCTCCTTTCTATCTCCTTATCCCCCAGCCTGTACTGATAATGAGGATTGCTCTGGCCCAGCTGCAGGGCCATCCACTTGGTCTTGTTGAACCTCATGAGGTTCACATGGGCCCACATCTCCAGCTTTTCCAGCAGACACACAGTTTTGAAGAAAAGGAAACATCTTTAACATTTCCTGTTATTTTTGACATCATCCAGTATGGTACATCCTTCTTTTCTGAGATGCCCAGGTAATACCTCATTAAAAATAAAACTGAAAGCATGCCAGGTGTCCTGACACTGAAGCTCATGCAGGCTGGGTTCAGCCTGTGGGCCAGGTTCAGCCTGTGGGCCAACAGGTGAACCACGCTAAAAGAAAACAGATTCATGGCTTTTTTAACACCACCAAAGTTTTAAACATTCTTTTTAATAACAAGCAAAATGCTAGAGGCCTTGCGTTCTCTGGGTGCTGTGCCATTCAAAGACTGCAGGTGACAAATAGTGCTGTAACTGTGTGGTCTAGGATAGCTGTCAAGATGCTAATAAATTTAGTTGATAACAGGGAGTATAAAACTTGGGGCACAGTGCAGTAAGTCAGGATTCTGTATTAAAGTGACAGTGTCTTTTTGTGGATTGTCTTTTTGCCATAAACTCATGCTAACTGGTTCACAACTGAATAAACTGTATAAAATGAAGAGATCAAATTTCATGAATGCTCAACTGCATTTATTTGACCAACAATCTTTACAAAGGAAATGAACCATGTTTAACTATCTATATTTGGATATCAGTCAGTCTCATGAGGATAAAACTGTCTAGCACGCAGAACTGGCAAAGCTTATGCACCTTTCTAATTCATAAAACAGCTCTTAGGAACCTGTGATTTAAATAAAAAAGCTTTGTCTGTCCCTCAGAGGAATGAAGCCAGCAATAGCCTTGGCTGTTATAGTTTTTGAACCCTTGCTCACATGTTATTCTTCTTCCTGTTTTCCAAAATGTTGAACAGTCTTTGAAAGCTTAGATGATGTATCATGCAGATATGCTGTCATTGTGTAGCTGAAGTTCTCATTCCTAAAAGGAGAATGGGAGCTTGTAGCAATTTGATAGCACATAAAAGCATACAGTTTTGAATGAATCCATGCATTTTCATAACTTGCATTGTCATGGATTCAACTAAAGCAAGAAGAATTTAAAAAAAAAAAATCTTTGGAAAATTCGTATTATACACAGAAAACCACTGGTACAAAAACTCACTAGGATACAGGAACATAAGAAGTCAGGAAGAGAAAGAAAGACTCATCTGATGTAGCTTAAGTCAATCAATAACCAAAGAGGACAGCTGAATGACCTGATAAGGAATCAGATAGTAGGAATCAGGTAGTTTCTGACAAGGAATAAGTAGGGGAATTAATTGTATCCCTGTTTTTTATGCACATCCATTAATATGCAGTGTAAATATTAAAAATGTTTTGTGCCATCAGTGCTTCCTTCTTTCTATAGGAAAGAAAAATATATAAGACAAAAATATGCAGCAGCATGAGAAAGTTCTTGTATGGCAGAAGCTCTGGATATTTGATAATAATAGAGTCAAAAGACCCTGCAGCTCCTTCTCATTAGCTTAGCTTCTGTTGAAAGCTGACACTAACAATGTATTTTTGCCATATTTTTCGTGACAGCATAGGTGTCTTGCCCCATATATGCTAAAAGTTTTCCTGGTGCGTCAGTGGTTCAAACAGCACAACCATTTAATTAGGCAAAGTGACTTGTCTTCCTTTTCCCTTTCCCATCTTCTACAGTAAATGCTGCAAAATTACTGCTTTGTACATAGAGATCAAGACTGTCACCACATCTGTGCCATTGTCAGTGATACACTGCAAAGACAGAGTTTCAGCCCACTAATATTACAGAAAAGGGAGAGAACTTGCACTAAGCACTTGTTCTTGGCTTGTTCTTTTGTTAGTTTCCTTAATAAACTATTCTGTAATATCCCTGTATTTTTTTATCTGCCTTCCTGCTTTCTTCTTTGGTAGTTTTGCTGAAGTTACTATTGACTTTAAATATCAAACAGGCACCTGATGTTGATTTCTAATCCCCAGTGTACTATGATTTAAATGAAGGTGAGAGAGTCTTGACTGGGAAGAGAAGCCATGACATATATCATAGAATCACAGAATGGTTTGGGTTGGAAGGGACCTTAAAAATTACCTAATTTCAAACCCCTGCCTTGGACAGGGACACCTTGCACTACATGGGGTTGCTCAAAGCCCCATCCATCCAGGCCTTGAACACTTCCAAAGCATCTACCACCTGAGTAACCTGTTCCAGTGTCTCAACAGCTTTATAGCAAAGAGTTTCTTTCTATTACCTAATATAAATCTCTTTCAGTTTAAAACTTTTATCCTCATCCTATCACTACCCTTATTTTCTTAAAGACCACCATTATGCTGATATCCAGAAATCCACTGTGTCTTCCTCTGACAAAAGGAACTGGATTTATTTAATTTCATTTACAATAACATATGGAAAGCTGATTTTTCTCTCAGCAGTGCAATTGCTGACTGAGGTAGACCTTGCTTCATAGAGAAGAGGGTAAGAATTTAACTTCTCAAAGAGTAGCAGATTCTGTTTACATCCTTAAACTGAGCTATTTAACTACTAAAGTGAACTCTTTCACAAATAATCTTTTTCTTGGGAAAAAATCCAAGCACACACATTTGAGAAGGAACAAATTCTTCACAGTAACTAGATTGTTGACCCTGCTTTTGTTTTGGGAGATAGGTCTGGTTTTTATTTTTTTTTCTCTCTAGAAAGTCACAGCACTGAAATAGAGTTCTGAGACATAATTGAAGGTAATGGCTGCAAATCCACCAAAACTCCTGTTTGTTACACACTTAGTTATCCATAACTGAATACATAGTTAAGACTTCAATCAGCTTGGCTGAAAGATTTCAATTTATTGGCTTTGTCAAATCTCCTGGGTTCATTATTATATTTGCTGCATACCTTCCCTCATCCCTTTTGTTTTCCAGTTAATTTCCATGCAAAGGGCTGTTGCTTAAGACATGAACAAACTGCATCTTAGTTTTGCTTGCATACATTTTAAGTCCCAATGAACCACCTAACTCCCCCCCCCCCCCCCCCGCCCCCCGTTTGAAAACATTTGGGTTAATTTTAAGCATTAGATTTAGCAGGAATATTCATATGAGTAAATATTTTCACAATTGCTTTTGTCCCAGAGGACAGACATGAAATGAAATTGGAAACCTGTTACTTTTTCCTGTGAATACAAATTTCATAGGAGAATACTGCTATTTTAATTATTTTCCTTCAAAAGGATAGTTAACATGATGAGATTTATTAAAGGGGATCTATGAAGACATGAAGTTTATGAATTGATAATGTGACAATATAAATCAATCCATACTTCCACTGTGTTTGCAGTCTGTAAATTTCTATATGACCATATCTCAGCCTCTGTAAATCTCACTACAGATTTGCATTTGGATTGGGCAATGAAACAAAGTGATTTTTCTGGCTTTTTTTTTTTTTTCTTCCAACAAGCTCAAAACTGAACCATTGCAATTTTTATTGCTATTCTTTCTTGCATGCCTGTGTATTTTTTTCTTTCTGAACAATAAGAATTATTTGGCATGTTTTAATAAACAGTGTGGGCTCTTCAAGGGAGAAAATATGTAATATTAGACCTAAGTAATGAAAGTATTTGTGATGTTGTCCATTATCTGTATTTTAAAGAAATTAAAATGGCATTGAAAGAGGGAAGGGCTAATTGTTCATACCCTACTTAAAACAATTTTACTTCAGCCTGGAGTGGAATTGAGCTGAGGCTGGTTTTCTCATGCAGGGATATGTTTTTAAAAGCATTGGAGTTAAAGGCTGTGGAATTCAAGCTTAATTTTTTTTTTAAAGGTCACATTGTTGATGTAGATTGTGCTGTAATTTGTCCAAGATATGCACATGCAAAATGATTTGGAAATTATTCTGATTACAATTACTTAGTGTGCCTTTTAACCATGCATTAAAGGGTCCTTCCCAGGCTCTTGTTATTTTGCCATCATGAAGGGGGCATCATACACTTTCTGCAGCTTTTTAGCTGAAGCAACTTTTCCATGTTAAATGAAATGAAAAGTATTCAATGCTTAACTGTTGCTGTTTTGTTACCTGAAGTATTTGTCTGACAAAATAATAACTGCAATATCCCAAAAAGGCCTTTTACCGTTATTAGCTTGACAGCAGTGTAGTATTTTGATTTTGATCAGTAGCTCATGACGGCTGCATTAAAACTTTTAGACTGTGTTTCATTTACAATGTTTTTTGGTAAGAAGATCACAGACCTGGCCTTAAAGGTGAATTGGTTTACTCTGTGTGGTTAGAATTCAAATTCTTTCTATTCTGTCATTTTCACTCTTGAAAAAACAAGGCTTTACTTCTTTTTTTTTTCATCATTTAATATACTCAGTTGAAGCTGAGAGAAGTTATCTAATAATTTTGCAGCTGAGGACTCTTTTATGTTTCAAATATAGAATAATTCAACTGAACTAAATAAACTTTGCAAAACCAGGATGTGTTTATTCTTCACCAAGGTAATTCCTTGCAGTCCTCACTTGAAACGAAGCAGCAGCAAGTGAACAAGCGGTTGTGATACCCCTTTCTCATTCGGACTACTGCTAGGGAACTGCCCACAAGCTTGCAGCAGTGATTTTCCCTGGCATCTGGGACTCCTTCTTAGTTAGCTCTGCTTCTATTTGGCCTCACTTTAGACTTCCCTAAACAGATTCTGTTTTGTGCCTTGTATTACTGGCAAACTTCCATCACGCCTTCTTTAGGTTTGATTGAGATGAGATACCACTGCAAGCCAAGCAACCAAAGAACATCCTCAAATCTAGTCAGAATGAGCTGTACTGGAAGTGTTTGAGCTGTAGTTCAACTCTTACAAAGTCCTTTATGCAAAACCTCCAGCTTTGTGTATTATTGCCTCAGTAGCAAGCTCTGTGCAGACAGCGCTGTGCTAACATGTCTGTGTTGCTTCCAGAGCTGAGCTAATGCCGCAAACTTCACAGCCACGCTTACTTAGGTATTCAACTCTGAGTCAGCTCACTCCTTGTGCAAGCAAGCTGAAGAATCTTCATACCTGGTGCTAATAATCTGTAAATTAATTAAATTGCCTGCATACATTGCTTGTGAAAGGGGATAGCTCAGGTGGTGCATGCTTCTCATTTAACTAAATCTTGCTGTCTTGAGCCATCCATGAAACTAATCACATTAAGCTATTTTTTCATGAGCTATCCTGCAGGCTCTCTGACCTGTCACCTGGAGAGAGAGAGACCGATTGGGAAAAAATCTTCATCACCAGGGCTATAATTGTTGCCTGTGTAGTTCTTCAGACTGCAGCTATTTTGTGCAAATGATGTAACACACAGTCTGGCTCCCCACTCGTTTTCTGATTCTTCACATCCTATAAAGGTCTATTACTTAGTTTCAATATTAACACTTGTATTTTAAGAGAAGACTTTTCCATTTCCAGTGGAAGAATACTTATCTTTACATGTAATTCTCTCCTAGCTTACTCCAAATTTCCAGAAATGCCTGTCACCTGTCCTAATGAAGAAATCTGAATAGCAGAATGTAGGAAAGAGGTGTGAGTCTCCTTGTAAACTGTGAGTTACAAATAATAAGGATGTGTGTAGCTAATGCACGTACAACCGGCTAGAATTTAGTATAGATAAGATAAAACATGATATTTTAATTGTGATACTAAATCTGCACTTAGAAGAGGGGAAAACTACAGTATCTGACATTTGGTGTGTTACATATTAGAAAATACTACTTTTAACAATGTCAGTCACGAATAACATTCTTACTCTACATCTTTCTCCAAAGAATATACACAAGTGTCAAATCACTTGCTAGTGTCATCATCAGTTATCCAGACCTTAAGATATTCTTAAATTATGCAAAACTGAAATGAACTGGGACCCAAGTTGTAAAAAAAAAAAAAAAAAAAAAAAAGAGAGAGAGATTAATAATTAGCCAACCAAGTTTCTGTGGTGTTTCACAATATATTCTCCTTTCAGATGGCTGATAGGTAGTGTTCAGTGAGCAAAGAGATATGAATTGAAGCAAAGAATATGTCAGTTCACCTAATAAAATTGATGCCAGAGTGAACCAGCATAATAAGGGATTATATTTAAAGGCAGTGGAAAGCATTGGAATCTGTATTGGATAAAATGGTCATCTTTTCTGATTTGGTTTAGTGGTGACTATGCAGCCTTTATGCACTATTTCCTGGACAAAAAGGCAGATTCAAACTGAGTTTAAGTAAGATGTTCAAAGTAGGTTTAGGAAGAAGTTCTTCAGTACAAGGGTGGTGGGACTCTGGAACAAGTTGCCTGGGGATCTACTTTGGATATGCAAATCCTGGTTTAGAAAGGTCTGTCTTCATGATAGAAGATTCTAGCACTCCCACGATACTTACTCATTTCTCTGGGCCTGAGAAATCCTACTTTTTGGAGATTTCAAAAGCCAGCACAAGTTTAAAGGTCATAGAGAATATATTTCATCAACTGTGAAGATTGCAAGCTGGTAAGAATGTGCTTAGGTTGAAGTAATTAGTAATTCTGTCCAATGGGATTATTTATTCTTTTAATCTAAACACACTTAATGCTTTCCTGCATTGGTTCTGTTACTGTCAAATGTTTAATACTTTTCTATTAGCCAGGCTGCACATGAAAAGATGACCTAAGTCTTCTTCCTCAACTTTGTGCACATTCTTGTAGGACAGGTAGGGTTTCCTAATGTTCATCTGAAGCCTGAGGTAAACCTTTGATCCTAACTCCCCATTAAGTTCAGACTAATTTTTCCCCTTTAAGCAAGGGAAAAATAAAAATAAACAAATAGGAGAAGTGTAAATAGGAAGAAGATACAGGAGACAGCTTGCAATGCTATTTTGGTAAGATTTTCTTTATTTTATACACCACAGTGGGATCTTGCAGCTTTAGTGATTGTTCATTGCTTTTTTATGTGGGTGTTTCTCTGGAAAAAGAATTTGTGTCATTACAAAATGACAGATAACCATTTCCAACACCTCACAAATGACATGCAATTATTTTCTAGGATATCTGCATTTTCCCAAGATGTGTAGCATAAATGGAACAATTTCTAACTGTCTCAGCCTTGAGAGAGAATAATAGTTGTATTTAACAGATTTATTTCATGATTGAAATGGTATTAACAGAAACCTTGGTGCAAAATGCTGTGAAACCCCTCCCCAAACTCCTCTCTTTTTGTTACTTTACTCAAAGTTGTCTTTTACATCAGGAGAAATATGAAATATGTACCTAGAATTCTAGAATAAAAAAAAAAATCCAGCTAACTTGGTCTTAACTTTATCTTCTTTTTAAAAAGTCATTTATTATTCATATGGAAGAAGTCTAATACTTGGAATTCAGTTTGTTATTTTGCCACAAATAAAAACATGACTTTAACCTTTATTACTCATAGTCTAACCAAGGCAATTAATAAGTAGCCCTTGGATTTCTGGCAGCTGATCTTTTAAAAAAGAAACATATATGTTGCAAGCTACCTTAATCATCCCATTCTTTCCTTATCATGAAGAAGATAAAATGGAAGCAATTGCAGCAAAGAGACTTTTCTGGGGACTAACACAGTAGTAGGGATAATGCCCTGAATTAATTGTCGTGGGTGGCCAATATGATGCTATATAGAATCTCCAGGATAAGAGGATCACAAGAAGGGATTGAACAAACATCTGTCATGAATGACCTGTATGTCTTACTTTGGAGAAATCAGGTGCATTGGTCAACTGCTTTATCTTCATAATTGCAATACACAGAAAAATCTTAGAAATCAAGTGATAAAAGAAGTCAAGACAGTGTTTATCCAATACATGTGTTGAATCAATTTGAAAATAACAGGCAAAAATTGTGTTTTGTTTGTTTTATTTTTTTATATCCAGACCAGCTACCATCTCTTCATACCAATCTAGAACTCTTTAAAGCAAAGGATTAGCATATATATTTCCCATATAAAATAGTTTCCCCGTAGGCTTCCTTAAAAATTCAGCACACCTGAACTGCTAAAGCCTTCCCTCTTATTTTATACACAAGGTGTCTGAAGCCATGTACTCACAGAATCCCCAAGGCAAGTAATCTGAAATCATATGTTTACTATAGTGGGGTTTCAGTATTAGAAAAGAAAAGCACAGTTAGCTGGTAGAGCTTAGCCCAAATTCACTTTGTGTGCTGGCATATATGGTAAGGGGTTTTTGCCAAATGAGTATAAGTAGAGTGATTGACAACAAAGGTACCAGTTCTCTGAATTAAGAAACTGTTTGAGAAAGGATGTTCAGATTTTATCTGACAGTAGAAATACAAGTAATGTCATCTAGTTATCTCAACAGATCCTGTAATACTAGAACCTCAACTAGGCTCTAAAAATTACTTAATATGAATAAAATGTTTTTTCCTTGTATAATGAATGAGCTACCTTAAAATAGTGCCATGTGAGTGAGTAAACCCCTCTAGCTCAACAACAAAATACTTGCCTTGTCATCATGTCTTTCTGTGGCATGCTCCAGCTTTTGTGACATTCCAGTGAAGTCAAAATCACAGTGGAATTTATTTAGGTGTAATGAGAGGAACTTACCTCTACTGGACCTTCAGAAATAAGAGTATGAAGAGTAAAGGCGTTCTTATCAGAATTGTGGCATTTGCCACTCAGGAAAAGAACTGCAAATTGGATAGCATGTAGGAAGAAATAGCTTCATATGAAGTTATAAGATGCAGTCAACAGCGATCAATTTTAGTACAGAAGGTAGATTTATTTTAGCAATTGCTTTTCAACTCCTTGTTTGGTTTCAAACCATATTGCGGCTATGAGCCTGTGAACACAGTTAAGCCTACTTGCTTTTCTGATGGAGGGCCTGATCAATTTAATGCCTTCATGCAACATTATCAGCCAGATGCTTTTTCTATCCTGTGGTGGGTAGTATGATGTATTTTATTTTAATCTGAGAATGAACTCTGAATTTCTGCTTCAACGGCAGGGTATCATCTGACCACAGTGAAAATCCATGTGTGCTACAACACATTTGTCATGGATACGATGCTGTCTTGTATTAGAGAACACATTGAAGGATCATACCTATCAATTAAATTTCAGGTTTCAAAGAATCAAATGACCCAAGATTCAATGTGTTTTGAGCACAATGTTTACCAGCCGGTGCAAGCTCTGATCTCTTTGGTCTAAACTGTTTCCATCTGGCTTAGCAGAAAGACATCAGTTCCTCTCCAGATTGTGCTGAGGGTTTCAGCTGATTACTGTCTTTTGTGCTAACAAGCACAGAACTCATTCTGCCTAACGATGGAACTCTGTAATATGAACATCTGGGGAAGCACAAGGTGTCTTGTTAACACTCCTGCAATCTCCACATGTAGGAGTTCAATGAAACCTTGATGGTGTGACAGTTTGTCTGGTAACAGAATTAACTACCATGCTTGATCTAAAGCACTGTTGCTCTGACATGGTGTCTTCTTACTGAGGTCTCTTGGCACTGTCACTCTTTCTCTCAGTAACACTTAAAAAATATATTAGACAAAACACATGATCACCCATTTTTTGCTCTTTCACCATACCTGTGAAATTTTAGAAAAAATTTGGGCAAACATTGATTGTTATTGAAGATAATGATCTGAAACATTTGATTTCTTTCTCTGAAACCTTCTGGCAAGCATTCCTTTCTTCCTTCTGTGTTAAGAAGTATTATGTTTAGGGAGATAAAAAAAGCCTTACTTGGCTCATCTCCTGTTGTAAAGACTCACACAAAATCATTATGGTTCATCACAGTCATTCTAAGTCTATGAGGAAAAAGGAAGAGAATTACAACAGGAAATTTAAGAGACATGCCAAATTAAATAACAAAAAAATATTTGCTGCTTAAAAAATCTCAGGGGAAAATAATCTCTTGAAAGACTCTTTAATGTTTGATTTAGATGTCAGGGGAGCAGGCTCCTTAGATGTCTAGAGAGACCTGATTGTGAAAGACAGATGAGAAATGGTAGAAGGTAAATTGCTAGGATGCTGGAGGTATTTATGTCACTAAAGCTGACCTTTAGCCTGATATTAAATATTTTAACTTAACATGTTAGATGAAAAATATGTTAGCATGTGTGAGGTAGTATTGATGCCTGACTACTAAGTTTGTAAAAAAGCATGAAAAAATATTTCTGGATTTGGACACAGGATAGCTTCAAAGGTATGGGATTCGTTTGGACTCTTGCACTTCTACAAATTACCTTGAACACATCAAATTCTGCATTCTTGAGTCAATTGCATGTGAGCCATGATCACAGCATGAGGCCTCCCAAACCAAACACTCTATTTTTTGGTCTGGCACCCAAGAAACCCATAGAAAAATACATCCAAGGCAAGTCAGCCACCTGTATCCACTGCAGCTCATTAATTTTATCTTCATAATGTGATTATGAGATATGCATACACTGTCCTCAACTTCACTGTTGTGGAATTTAAATGTGAGATAGTTTAAATGTCTTGCGGAAAGTGAGGAGCTTGATCTTTGTCTTCTAAGTCTCCAGCAGGAGCTTTATCTTTTTTTTTCTGTTTCTGTGCAACTGTCATACACTGAACAATGGATTTGGAGGAAGGGAGAATGCAGATGAACTTCTCCCTACACAGTATGAACATATCCTTGTTTTGTTTATCTGTGAAACCCTGTGAGGGCATAAATGCCATTCAGATTAATTTCTTATCTATCCCTATCTCATCTATTTTCTGGTCGAACAGTGAATCTGGATGGTTCAATGATTGCACTGCTATGAAACATTGAAAATCATTATGACTGTGTTACTGGCAGTACACAACCTTGCCAGATATTTGAATTTGTAGTTCTATGACATTATCTATGCATGCTAGACATAAACCATGACTTCCATTAACTATATACTCTTAAAAAAAAGAGACAAATACAATGTGTATTGCCCCTTAACTGTCTAGTAACTGTAAGGTAATTTATGCCTTTATTCCCCCTAATTGTTCCTGTGATAATTTGTTTATACCCTGAGAAAACTTAGAAGGAAGCCTTGTCTGGAAGACTTTAACACAAAGATAGTATCTAGTTTATGGCCTGATTACCAAATGGAATGTAAATCTGAGGTACAGGCATTAGAGTCCTAAACAAAATAACTGCCACATGAAAACACAGAAAAGACAAAGCTAGAGTTCAGTTGGAAGGAATATTGAAGTATGAAAATAAAAAATGCTGAATGGGCAGAAGAAATTCCTATTCAAGTCAGCATGTGGCTGCCTGCCTGTGCAGCTGACAATTGCATCCTTGCTGAGACACATGGCCAGAAGCTTAGCTGGGGTAAATCTGCACAGCTCCACAGAGCTCTGTGTATCTGGACTGATTTAAATTAGCTAAGATCCAGGCCTACTGCCATTAAAGACAAAAAGAAGCTGCTTTCAGATTCATCACTGGAAGTGAATTCCTAAATACACAAATAGCTGAAGCTCCAATTAGTGCCACTGCTCTGATTTTGTCCCCTTAATGACAATGGTATAAGCGCTTAATTTAACAATGACTTCCTGTTTCCTTTGAAGTTCTCTCTACCACAGTGTTCCCAAGGCAGCTTTCTAGTACTCAGGTGCTTTTAATACTCTGAAATTTATTTTGGAGTTGGTATTTTCAAAGTGAAGGGCAGTAAAACTGACTTTTTTCTTCCGTCTGACATGAGCATGTGAGAAAATTGTTTAGGAGTATGTTTGAGGTGCTGAGATAAACTTAGAAAATGAGAACTGATGTTCCTGTAAGTGCAGACTGGCCATTCACTTGTGACTAAATAAATAAATAAACAGATGAACTCACAAGCTACTTTCCAGACAGGTAAGGCTGTCCTGTTAAATTATTATTTAAACTGTGCTAACCCACTTTGCAGCTACAGTCACTTCTACTTCATCACATTAACTAAAACTGTAGTTTCAAATCTTCCCAACACTCTTGTTCAGGATTCTCTTTTGAGCAAGGCATTCTGTTTGGTGCACCACTGTGACAGGGAGAATTCTTTGTTCCTCCCCTTCTTTTTAATGAAGTGATTTACTGAGTTGTGTGAACGAAATTCTGTTTCCTTCAACCCTTCTAGAGTTTATGGTAAGGATAGTGTTTTTCATAATGACACTACTGAACTGTAAAAACTGACAAAATGTTGCCTTGGCATTTAATTGCCAGCAGAGTCATGAACTCTGCACATCATGGTGGAGAAAGCCAGTGGGCTCAGCTTAGGCAAAAAGATTAGTGATGGAGTAGTACATGTTAGGAGATATTTTTTAATTTTTAAAACCTGTTTGAGTTGACTAAGTGGATTTATATAATGTCAAATTATTTTGTATATTAGATGATAATGCCACATTTTGCAAATTAATTCTCTGGAATGTGAATTTGGTTTGCGATTATGACTGTTTTGGTTTGCAGTTGTGACTGCTTGCTGATCTTGATGAACTAGGCTAACATAAAAGTAACAGAGAACCCTAGGGAAGGAGCTAGAAATTCTGGCAGCAGGTCTGAAGTGAAAACCACTATTGAGATGATTTCCTTTAGAGATATCTACATGGGGCAGGATGGCAGCCTCAGGCAATGCATGCTGAAATGGGAGGCAACTTTCCATTGAAGTTTTGGGGACTTTAATCAATTGTAGAGGTTTCTATGACGTGGTTGAGTCACAGTGGAAGATCAATGTGGAAGTTTGTGAAGTTCAGAAGGACAAGAGCAAGACAACATAAGAAAAATAATTTTAAAATCCACTTAAGTCTAACTTTACAAATGACACTTTATTAGAATTGCAATAAACATCAGTTTGCATCCCTTTCTGTTTTAGAGATGCATTATTAGCTTCTCAAGATTTTAGTTTCAGGTAGCTCAATTGTTTCTCAAGAGCACTTTTTTTTTCACAAGAATAAAGCTTTCTTGACAGTCTTGCTCGAGACATAATTAGAACGATTAAGTCATTTTAGGTTAACTTCAGCAGCAGAGAAACTCATAGACTTTAGGAGGAGGAGGATCAGCTTTGAACTAAGCTTAGCCATAATTTTTTCTTACTTCTTTGAAGACAAATAAAATAATCTCTGTCACATGGATGGATTTGCTAGCTAATTATCAAGTGTTTGCAGCTCAGAATTCAGTCTTCAACATTTGTGTTTTGGCAACATGGGTATATGGCTCTGCAGACAGAAAATTGCATCCTTGCTAAAAGCACTTTGACATCTGAAATTACCAAGAGCCAGGTGCTGGTTTGATATGGTGGATTTATACATAGGTACGTCTATTGCAAAGTGACTACACATTCAACACCAGTTTATCCATGTCTGTGCTTCCCATTGTGATGTGGTTTTGAACATTTTGAAACCCTTCTAATTCTCTGTAGAGGGAGCATCCAATATACTGAAAAAAGTAGAGGTTTTTCTGCAACAAAATAGCAAAACTTCTTGTACCAATATGGAGTTTGAACAACAAATTCCTGATTTGGAACTGCACCTTACTGCAGTTTAGAAGTGTTCAGAAATAAAATTGGAGTTTTTCCTGTGTCATAGAGGCTGTCACAATATCTGAACCAGATGAAAGTACAAAATTTTAAGATATTAATAATAGTGATTCTAACTCCCTCTATATGGACAGATCTTCTTTT
This sequence comes from Indicator indicator, assembly GCF_027791375.1. Lineage (NCBI taxonomy): Eukaryota > Metazoa > Chordata > Aves > Piciformes > Indicatoridae > Indicator > Indicator indicator. Next base: position 6,157,827 of record NC_072035.1, read on the forward strand.
CACAGTTACATATGAATACACCAAAGCCTGTCAGGAATTTCTCTTATCTGTTACACAGATGACACTGGTTCTAACCAGCTGAAGTTACCAAACAGTGTCCCATCCATCCAGAGCTTTCCTTACAAAATGGTTCCAATGACCAGTGCTCCTCTTTGTTAAAATTTCTGTGTCATTTTGAATCAACGAGTTTTTAGCAGTCTCTGAATGCTTCCTTCCTTGTTTTATATTGGTGAAATGTGGTTTGGTTCACTGCTGTTATGGTTGATATCTAATGTTGGAAGTGCAACAGGCTCCACTTTGTCAGTGTTGTCTCTGCAGACATTGAGATAGAGGCTACTCGGAAGAGGATGATATTTTTTGACTGTTTTGGGAAGTGTTACCGTTCCCTGAGGAAATGCAAACATCCCACAGTCAGTTACTTTATTCAAGTGTAATTTTAAACCAGCTCTCAAGCATAATGGGATGTTACAGCCAATATTTATTTTTCTTTCATTAGATAAATAGTATTAAATTGCAATCCTTGAGAAAATTGTACAGACTGTATCACATCTGAATGTGTTTGAGCTTGAGTCTCGCTCAGGCAAATTCTCATCATATTCAAATAACCATCATTATGCAAATAAGAACATCCTCATTGCCAAGCAAGTTTAAAATGGATGTTTGTTTTTATCATGATGAATTATCTTCCTCCTGGTAGCAGACAGCTACGTGCTGCTCAGAATTGCTGCACAGGTCCTGTTTATTCTTCAGACTTCTTTTGCTACCTAGGATAGGCTTTGATTGTTCTTCTTCCCATGTATCTCACTTGAAAAACAGCACAGCCAAGCTTTTCTTATCACCAGAGTTTTTGGCTTGTTGCTGTTACTAAATTTCCTCATGTCAAATTATTTTTTTTTTTTTTTTGTGAATCAGTCAGTAGCGACCCAAGGTCACAGTCTTCCAGAGGTATGTCATATCAGCATGTGTACACCCTGTGATTGCAGAGTAAATCCTGGATTTAGTGTTCAGCTTCAGCACTTATTCCAGACACTAGAGCCATGAAAGGAATGTTCCTTTTGTCCACTTTTGGCCTGCAAATCAGCTGTGAACTGCTTTGCAGCTGTTCTAGATTGAAATAACTGCAATCTCAATAGATATCATTCCTTTTTACCTTAGGTCAAGAGAGTAATGTCCCAGCACTTGTAAAACATGTAGACTCTGGTACCCAAATGCTAGTGGATACCTCCATTTATAGAATAGACAAAAAAACCCTCAAGTTTAATACAGCAACTACAAAGAAAGTTAATAGCTGTGTAAGGGCCTTGTGCAGAGTTAGCCTCTCCTGTTTGTTGAAGTTTCTGTATGTATGGTAGTTCCAGGACTCGTGTCTAACAAAACCTCTGCTGTGCCCTGTGTTCACCTATGCCTGTTGTGATTTGACACTCATGGGAACTGGCAGCACCTCCAGCTCATCCAAATATTCACACACTGATCCCTTATCTCTGGTTACTTTGAAAGTTCTGCTGGCTTGTGAAAAAAATAACCTCACAAATGCATCAGGCAATACTTTTATGCCTTGACTTTATCCCGGAGCAACTTACTGCATGTGTTTGATATTTAAAATAGAGTTCATTTGTTCTTCATTTATGCTATAAACTGCACAATAGAGTCCTAGTTATGGTTAAAGCCCCACACACTGCTACAATTACAGTGATTTCTAAAACAATAATATATGGGTCAGAAAGACAAAGGAAAGGGTGATAGTAAGAGTTACAGTTTTTTGTTTGTTTTCTACATTATCTGCCTGGATACTTCATTAGTGGCCATGCCACATGGCAGAAATACACATTAAACCCTCAGTCTGCAGAATGTTGACTGGCAATGGGCTTTTTCAGACTTTATTTTGATGGGTTTTGTGCTTATTTTCCACTGTACATGAGAACAGATTAAATACCACTACTGCAACTCTCACTATTTCAGAGGTAATGTACATACTTTGCAATTGTGGTTTCCTTATGCAAAATAAGGCTTTTCCATGAGAGCCATTTTAATGTGACTGCCTCAAGGTAGACATTAATTATAATTCAGAAAACCATAAATAAAAGGCTGCAAAAGTAATCTTCATTATTTTTCTCTTTGATGTATATGTTGCACAAAAGCAAAGGTAGCTGCAGTAAGATTTAATAGCATTTACTGAAAACTTAGGATCTCTAGTACCACATTACTTCTGAATACTTAAAAATAAATGGATTGTTACGAAGATGACAGTTTCAAAAAGATTTTTTTACTTGATTTTTTTTAGACTATTACCAGATTACTCTCTAAGCCATACAGAAAATGGCTATTTTTCAGTCCAGTTACAGATACTCCAAATGAAATGCAGTCTCATTTATTTATGACAGAGGTGCAAAGTGAAAGATGACACTAGAACTAGCATCTGTTGGAGGACATATTCTGTGTAAATGGTGGTCCATTGAACTTAAAAAAAAACCCTAGTTCTATGAAATCAGCAGAAATACCTCACAGCAGAATCCCAACTTTTTCTCATGGTAGGCGATTCAGTATAAATACACCACTGCAGTCTATATCTAAACCTTAGCAATCCATAGGTTCTTCACTCAAAATGTCTACAACCTACTGCCTATTAAATGATTTTTCATTTTTGCTTTTATAATATGTAGAAGACAAAAGGTGTGCAGCAGGAATAATTCCTTTTGTCATAGCTTTCCCAAATCTTGTTAATGCAATGAAAAATAAATAACAAGCCCAGTCCCCCTCATATTTGGATTAACTGCAACCTTCCATGCTCTTTCTCTCAGTTTTTCTGCCAAGGATGCTGAGAATTAAGAAATGAAAACAAATAGCTGGAGAAGAAGAGCCTGATACTCTGCAGAGGCATAAGAAAATGTATATGTAAGCCACAGGCCAAGAGTTCTTGTTATGATAGCAGCATTGCTCTCATTTCTATTTACAGTTAATGTTATAGCTCCTGTAAATTAGAAATGCCATCAAACTACTTAGAAATATAATTTATAAATAGCTCCTTGATGCAGACTGTATCATTTCCAGTTCAGTTAAGCAAAAAGATTTTTCATCTTCTAGTCTAACAGCTTATCCTATAAAGTCAAGTCTGCATGCAAGTATGTGCTACAGGCCAAAATCTGCTTTAATTTCTATCTTTGCAAGATCACTATCTTAAAAAAGATTTTGAGCAGGATATTTTCTCTGACCAGATTCTATCTCTATCCATTTTTGTATGTGCTCTTGCAACAAGCACAGTTCCTAAGCTTGGCTGATTGTAAGCAGTTCCTAGTGTGTTTTATTTATTTAAAGACTGATTTGTCTGTATTTTCTCATGTATGTTTCAATTTCTTTGGAAGTGGTTCTTGCTGTGGAGTAGTTAATATGCCTAAAATTACCAAATGAACAGAAGATTTGCTTTAGAGCAGGTCTTCTCAGATATATGAAATCAGAGTGGGTCTTTCCTGATGGCTTTTTCTCTTTTAAAACTTACTTTAGAACAAAACATAGGAGGATTCCTTCAGATACTGAATAAAAGAGGTTAAAGACTTGGGAGGGAATATTAAATTTTGTTGTAGCCTTTTCCAACAGCATTCGTTTGGAACTCCTTGCTCCCATCAGCCATAGAGCGGATAATCAGATTTGTACTTTTAGTCTTAACACTCAGCTAAATCCTGGAGTGCTCAAATTTGCTTTGTTTTGGAAGGATCAAAGATCTGACTGAGTTTTTGTATGCAGTGTGCTGTCTGGTTTCACTTTGATTCAATTAGGAAATAGATGATAAGCTTTTACAACACTCGAGGGGTCACTTGGATGGAGTTAATGAAGAAACAAAAGGTGTAATAAGGCAATGCTCTTTTCTGAGGAACTAATGTTTGAAGGGGGGGCAGCTCTATTAGGAGCAGATGAAGGGGAAGAAAAACATACATCAAGTCTGCCTCCACCATTTATTGACATGCAGTCTTAGTTTACATGAAAAGGCAGCCAGGAAAGCTCAGTGGAATAAAAAGATACAGATTTTAAAGTCACAGTTCTTTCTTCTGGGCTTGGAAAAACAACTTGATGGCAAGAAACTGCTGCAATCTCCACAGTTTATAAAAATCACACTGGGACCTGAAAAGAGTAGACAAAGAATAAGGTCCAGGGCAGTCATGCTGAGCAGTTACATGATACCTGGTTACATCCAATTAAATTTTTTATAATGAAAGGTATGCAGAAATCTCATCTTGCAGGAGAGGGGAAGTGCATATATGCACCTCTGCCACTATACCTCATTACTTTTTTGTGTAGTTTGGGATTAAAATGATTTTTTCTATTGCTAATATGAAAATTCTTAATTCCTGTAATGCAACAAGTGCTGATTATCTAACAACATTTAGGCAAAATAATTTCAATTATTTATTAATGGCACATATAATTGAATAGCTTAGCTGCTTAATGTGCATAGAGTCCTTCTTAAATGACAAATAGCTATTTTATTTTCATCTCTTTAACTAGATGCAATGGATGCGTATGTTAACTATTTATTCTGTTTGGTTTCCTTCATTCTTTTGATAAGCTAATAACCTACTTTGCTGAGGAGTGCACAGCTTTAATTTCTATCATTAACTACAATGACTTTATAAAAGAAAACAAATTGTAGCATTGTTTGGGTGACATAAATAGACCATTTTCCTGATCAGACCATTTGCAAAGTTTAGCATAATCTAAACTCCTAAATTGTAGTGATGTTTATAACAGACTTTGTGAATAAGACCAATACTCATTTTAAGTGTTTCCAATGCTGTAATTTTTAAGGACAATGCCTTTCAGTCTCCTGCAGCATACAAGTTGTTGCAACAACTATGCCACATTCTGAAGTTAAAAGGTTGTAGTAAGCTCATATAGAAAGCATAGAACAAATAAGTAGAAGTGAAATCAGCTGCTCTTAAATAAAATACGAATTGCAAAAGGAGGTAGCTTACCTTGTGAGCTCTATTTTACAATGACAGCTGTTTTATTACACCTTTTACTGACCATGTGTTTAATCAATACAAAACTCTAATAGTGTAACAAGATCCCACAATGTTTTCTGACAAGTCATTGTAAATTTTTCTGGAATACTACTTGTTAAACAAAGATTAAATGTGGCTATTAAAACCTGGCAATAATGTTCCAGGAAGAGTGTTTCATTTCTGCACATGAAATGGGTACTGGGAAAGGATTGTTAAACTCTGTAAACGTAAAAAAAAAAATGAGGTAGTGACAGAATAGCTATTAATTTAAATATATAGTCCAATAAGCAAAATTGCACTTGCCTTGGATACATGACTACGAGATTCTCAGCAGCACAGAAAGCAAAGAAAAATGGTGTTCATTCCTGTATAGCATCACCTCAGATAAAATAATATAAATTGCATCAATTACATATCCTAATTGATGCTCTTTGATTAAATCAGCTAACCATGCACTGCTAAGATTATTGCTTATTGTGTAATGGTGGCAACTAACCTGACTATAGTCAATTAAGGCTTCTGGGTATAAACCAACTTGAAATGATGGTGGACATAATGTAAGATTTAATTCGATTTCTAAATCTCAGGTTAGAAAATCTATGACTGCTAGATTATGAATAGCCTCACTCCCACTGATGATCACATAAAAAGTCTTTTTGACCATTATAGAAGTAGTGAGTTCAAATTCTTGACCTTAGAGCAAGAGTTTCAACATTGCAATGCTTCAGAAAAACTACTCAAGGATTAAACAAATGCTAAGAACATGTTCAAAGCTTACATTTCTCTTAGGAAAGAAAGTTAAGCTGATAATAATAAGCAAGAAGATGAGCTGCATGATAGAAATTGAAAATCTCAGGAACTTGTAGTCAGCAGTTAATGTCGTGGTTGGAACACAAGCCAAGGCTAGCAAAAACTTTTCCTGGGCTTTTTAAGACAGGTTTTGTGGATCACACCCCACAAAGAGCCTAATTTGAAGGGACTGACATCCACATCTCCAGGTGCTGGCTGTTCTTCCTTTTGAAGTTGTCATAGCCAAACAAAAAAATGAAAACCCACATGAATCTGGAAGAAGAGGAAACAAAAAAGATCTTAACTGTTCCATAGTGGTTAGGCAACTAGTTGAGACGCCAGGTAAATGAACTCAAGAGAAACAGGTGCCTTATTCCCTCCCAGCTGAATGCCTCAACCACCAGATTTAAGAGTCATTACAGTGTCAGACTCCTAATAGAAAAATATAATTGTTAATTGTCATTGAAGATTATTCCAGACATGTCCAAGCTAGATCTAGATGTTTGCTGCATGTTGCCAGTTATGTAATTCCTTTATACTTAGAATTATGTGATTTTATGGTACAGATTACATTTGATCTGTTCCTTGGATACACCTTGCTTATGCTTGGAGATCCATGAAAACTAACTCAATGGTAAGATCTGCTCTTACAGATTTAGGATGATCAGCTAACAGCTCTCTCTTTTCTTTGGCAATTCTCCTGACCAAATGAAGCCTTTTGATGTTCATCCAAAGATATGAGATTACTCCTTATCCAAATCACAAGCCAGACTATTGAAGTTAATCATGTTTTAATGATATAAACTGATATGAATTAGCTGAGAGTCATGTGAAGAGCTTAAACTCAAGTAAGGAAAGAATTCTCTTTTAAAAAACAAGGACAACTAATTTTTTTATATTCCTTAAGCTTTTTATATAGTCTGCATCTGGACAATTTTAGAATAGAGATGCTGTAAGAGGGGAAGATGCTTTAAATGTAATTTTTAAAGCATCTCTTGATATTCTTATATGCTACCTTTCTATATAATTTCCCCTGTAAGTGTTGGAATATAAGGTTTGCCCACTTACACTTTCATGTAATTTTAGCCTCCACAAATTCCTGTGGCATTGAGTTTGGCAACAGCTTATCTTGTCTTTTTTTTTTTTTTCTAAGTTCTGGTATTTTAGGAAAAAATGAAGAGCAATTCCCCATGCATTTCCTTTGAACCGTTCATGTGTTCGGTGTGTTTTGGTTTGTTTTGTTTTTTGTTTTGTTTTCTCCAGAGTCTCTTTAGGCCTTCTTCACTAGTTTTGTTTTTAAGATTGAATCTTATTCTATTTGATTCATTTTTGTTGGGAAGTTATTTCACACCTCACACGATCTTGCTTTCACTGCACATTGCCTTCTGTTTTCCCTGTGTATTTTTGAGGCAATGACAGGAATGGAATGTGGTATTTAAGAACTATGTTTTGCATTTACGTGACATCTTTAGCTCTATTTATTTTGTAATTTTTAATATACCTACATTTCTATAGGAGTAACCATGCCATCTCCTCTCTTATTACTAATATTTTCTTCTAATTCCACATGTAGTATTTATTTGCTTTTCTGGAATAACTGCTGTGTCTAATAACATTCAGACATGCTGATCTGAGCCTCTACTTAACTTAGAAGGCAGTCCTTTGGGTCTGAACAGAAAACTAATTACCTGAATCTTTGCCTACTTTGCCTCTACCCTTGTGCCTTGTCTTCCTCATGTCTCTACGTTACTGTGACTACAGCATCATTTACCCATAAGCATTCCTAAATTCCTACCAGCTTTTTGGACTGCTGGTGAGCATTGAGCTCATGGGTTTGGAAAAAACCTCACAATCTGTAATTACTCTAATATGTTTTTCAAGTGTTAAGAGCTAGTGTCTACAAGGGTATATTTACTCTTAAAATATCTTTTTGGCCATGTCAATCCCTTTACACCATATCTGTTCTTATCAATACTGCCATTCACACTGGCCAGGGAAATATATCTAGAATCCTTTTATTTATGCTTAGTTTATGTTTATTTATGTTTAGTTACGCTGATATAAAAATCTCTCATGAAATTTGGTCAGTTTATCTGGAATCTTGTTTTGGAAGAATATCAGGAAAAATGTTTAAACCTGCAGTGATAAAATGTTTTTGTCTTTCCATTTGTAATGAGTTTGTTTCTGTATTACATTTTTGTTGTAAAATTTGATACAGAAAGAAAAGATTTTTACAGAGTGAATGAAATCCTCTGTGAAACTGAACTAGTTTTCTGCATCATGTTAGTGCACATAGAAAGCTAATTGGAGGAATGACAACGTTGCACAATAGACTTTCTAAAAAACCTCTCGAGATCCGATATAACTAAAATCCAGGTTTTGCTCCTAACTGTTCTACAGTACTTTGTGATCTAGCTGTGTTACTTCATGTCCCATTCTGTTTCAAATTTCCATCTTCCTAAAGATGTAGCAATAAGAATGTTGTTATAAGCAATTCTGAGGTAGAAAATGCTTTAACTCGAATGCAAAGCATTTATACTGAATGTAAATCATAGTAATGGTCATGACTCAGGGCACATCCTGGGAGCATTAACTCCACAGAAAATGTTTGCTTCTGTTCATTAACCTCAGGAAAAAGTAGTTGTTAATGACCTTACGCACTAAGGTGCTCTCTGAGCTGTGTGTTTGCCCTCAGTAGACTCCAAGCTGGCAGCTGAGAACTCATTGTCTGTTATCTTTTTAGAGGTTTTAAATTTTGTGCTCATATTACAGCATTATTGGGCATTTGCATGGAGTTAACTCCCTCACCTGTTAGACTGAATCAAGGTTTCAGAGGAAGTAATCTGGAATTTTTTAAAACTAGATGACTCAGAGCCTAAAGCACCAGTATGCTACAGTGAGGCCCTGGGAACCTTTGCAATGGAGAATTGTCTAGAGAGCAGCTGTTTAGCTGTAGCAGCAAAGGCAAGGCTGGATGTCATGAACCAGGTCCTGTGCATAACAGAAAGCAAAAATTAATTAAAATTCAAGCAGTTTCTGTCAGTAATGGCTGACCTAGCTGGAACAAAATTGACTTGAAAGGTGTCAGCATCTAGTTTAGTATTCTCCCAAAATAGAGTGAACTTAAAATAGTATTCAAAATGCTGGCACTTCACAGAAAGTTTTATTTTGCACTTAGTTACTGTGCTGACTTTGAGCCCAGGCATCCCTTACTGGTCTGGTACAGGTTGAAACAGGATTGCTAATGGGTAGATTACCATTCATAGCTGCAGCTTTATATTAAAAAAAAAAAAAAAAGAAAAGTGAAAAAATTGATGGCTGAAGTAGTTATAAGATATCTTTGACTGTTAGCAGAACATAAATAAAATTTCTTGTCAAATCTTCTGTGCATTAAACCCTTTGGGTGACAGCCCAAATCAGGGAAACACAAGCTGTGGGGAGAGAAGGAATTTGCAAATGCAGATATAGAGTAGAAATAACATTTCTCAGCCCAACAGAAGAATAGTCAGTACTCTTCCTACTTCCTATACTTTCTTTCTAATGCACTTTAGCTGGATGGCAGCTGTGGGAAGTCCTCTAATTACAGAAGAACAAGCTGTTTCCAATGAGATATCTATATATTGACTGATGTTTAAGTGATTATTTGGAAACTTTTGTTGTTTTCTATGAAAGATTTTCTTTCAGAGAGACTGTTGTCCTAGCTGATTTTTGTCCTGGGGAGTAATTAAACCAAATTATTTTGAAGTATAGGGTGTCAAGTTAAGTCACTGGTGTTCTAGTCAGTGCTTTTCTAATTTATACAGACAATTTGTTGTCTGGTAACTGAAGAAGATGAGAGTGTGATTATTTCCTTTGCCTGTTCCCTATCAGCCAGCCTCCATGGCAGGACTGTTTCTTCTATGATACACTAGAGTGCAGTATCAACTCAGTTCAATGTATCTCAGAGTTTACATCCCATTTTCTCATCAGAAATGGAAAGAGAAAACCAAACTCTCATTTCCCCCATATGGGTTTAGTAGGCTCTTGGAGTTGCTACACAGCTTTTATTCACAAAATAAATGTAACAGCCAACAAACCTGTGCCACTTCTCTGCATTGAGGACTGCTAATTAGAGCAGTAGTATTGTGAGACTGAATGCCAGCAGATCCCTTCAGGTGGAATTTTAAGCATTGTAAGGCAGTTCCTGATAAACCTGGTTTAGCTAGCATCAAGCCATAAAATAAATCAATCTTCTTGTTCATCTCCTAAACCATCTTATTCTCTTTAATTTTTATTTCTGTTTTACTACTGTAACTTCATTGCAGTTTCTAATCCCTCCGTGTTCCTATTTTGCATGAAATTTGGTATCTTTTTAACAGAATCTTTTTTTCAAAGTTGGGTTGTTTTGTTGTTGGTTTTTTTTTTTTGTTGTTGTTGTTGTTGGGGGTTCTTTGTTTTTATTTTGCCACACATTCATAGAGCTGGAGGAATTTTCTCCTCCTTATTTTCCTCTCTAGCAACTCGAACTGCAAGGACAGCCAATATTTATAGTGAGAAGATCAAAATATTCTAGATATCTTTGGTTGCTTCCTCTCATTTACTGACTCTGCAATTTCAATATGAAATCTACTATAATGTGGAAGCCGTTTCCAATATACTATAAGGGCTTCCTACCATATGCTCACCCATCTGTGATAAGAATGAGGAGTTTGGAAAAAGGCAAAAATTTCAGTGTGTGACTGGAGTTGAACTGTGCAATATCTGCCTGATTTAAGGAAGTCTTGAAAAGTAAATATGTCTGTCATACATATCATGAATTTCTATACCTCCTGTTTCACATTGTTGATCATGGGTTGGTTTTGGGTTTTGGTGGGTGTGGTTTTTTTGTTGTTTGTTTGCTTTGTTTGTTTGTTTTGGTGAAAAATGTTTGCTAGGCATGGAGAACTCGTGGAACTAAATAAATCTCAGGAACTCTAACTCAGTAAACAGTCTGCAATCACTTCAGTTGACAGAATCAGAATTGTTTGGGTTGGAAAAGACCTCTAAGATCACTGAGCCCAACTGTTATGGCCATTAAACTATTGACTGAAGTGGCTTCTCAGCCCTCAGTGATGGTTAACACTTTGCTAAATATTAACCACAACAGTGTGCTAAACCTTAATGCAAGGGTCATTAAAACCTTCTGCAAAGCCTGTGCACCCTGATTACATCTGGTATTTCTAATCTAAGTGAGGCTAGAGCATGAAGAGATACCTACATGTGTACTATAGAGCTTAAAAACTGCCTCCCCCCAAAAAAAATTCCCAGCAACCAACACACAGGAGAAAGGAACAAGAGGAACTATTTAATTTCAAGTGTCTTTATGGAAATCACCTTACAAGTAACCTTAAAACTTCATCTTACAAGGTTCTGTATTACCAAGATTTTTCCTCTTGATGTGTTTATTTTACTCCTATCTCTTACTGTACTTGAAAGAATTAAATTAGTGAAATTAGATTTGGTATTAAAAGGTGTACTTTCCTGTATAGTAGGTTTGAATTTGGCTCTATTAACTACTGGTTTTGCTATACTTAATCTTCTATTCATAAATAGTTTATGAAGAGCCAATAAATTATTAAATTCCAATAGCATTGCAGCCTGGATATAAACTGTGGTGAGATAAGCATTTCAGCGTTGGGCATTACTTATAAACAGGTAAAAGAACTCAGCATACAGAACAATCATTTATCCATCATTAAAATCTATTAGACTTACACTTTATAGATCAACTATTAATATAGAGAATTATCTAAAATATGTAGAATTTCATATTCAGACAAAAAAAATTCAGAAACATATTGCTAATTTTTTTGGCAACAATTTCTCAATAGCTGATAGAGATCAAGGAAGGAAAACAGAAATGTTTTCTGTGGCCTTCAAAGCAGCATTTGCTTAACTAATGTAAGCAATCACATTCTTTTTTAAACCATACCAAGCTGTCAGCAATATGTGAAGGGACTATGCTGACTATTCTTTGATATCTATAAATACAAAACTTTACAAACTGGAGGTTATACTTTTTCTTCTTCCCTTTACTCTGCTCTCATGAAACCCCACCTGGAGTACTGCATCCAGTTCTGGGGCCCCCAGTACAAGAAGGACATTCAACTGTTGTAGTGGGTCCAGAGGATGGCCAAGAAGATGACCAGAGGGCTGGAGCACCTCTCATATAGGGACAGACTGAAAGAGTTGGGGTTGTCCATCCTGGAGAAAAGAAAGCTCCAGGGAGACCTTGGAGCAGCCTTCCAGTACCTTGAAGGGGGCCTTCAAGAAATCTGGGGAGGACAAGGGGCAATAGCTTTAAGCTGGAAGAGGGTAGATTTGAACTGAATATTTAGAAGAAACTCTTTACAGTGAGGGTGGTAAGACGCTGGAACAGGTTGCCCAGGGAACTTGTGAAGGCCCTGAACCTGGAAGTGTTCAAGGCCAGGTTGGACAAAGCCATGAGCAACCTGCCCTAGTGGAAGGTGTCCCTGCCAATGGGAGGGGAGGTTGGAATGGGATGATCTTTGAGGTCCCTTACCAGTCCAAACTGTTCCATGATTCTAATGCCTATATTTGATAGTTTCCTCACCTTCACACTTCCATCTGTCATTTATTTTGGTAGAAGCCAATTCTTGCTCAATTTTAGAGCAGAAAATATGTCATGCTTCCTGTACAGAGTCTTGGATAGTGTATTAAACCTCACAGATGAAATCTGGCACTAGGGGTCACTAGCACTCCAGCCATAGCAAACATCGCACGAAAAACATGGTTGATACTTGCCGAAGCAACAAACGTGTTTTGCTGTAAAGTTTAATAACATTCGTACTGCTAAACAGGCGACTGTTTTAAGGTCGAATGTATACACACAAAGAAAGACCATGTGTGTCCACAAAGATACGTTGATGAAAAATCACAAACTATTCAGAGATACTATTTTTTGCATCTTTGGTTTTCTGGTTCCTTCCAATTCTCAGACTGTGCCGTGTTTCTTTGTGTATTTCATATTAACCTACAGTCAGCCTATGAATTACTGTATTTCACCGTGTGTTGGAATACAACAAACCTTTGAAATGTAGCTCACAGGAATCAGTACATGGCACTAATAAATCTGTGCCTGACAGCTTGATTCTAAGAGGTGTTGGGCACAGAACATGGACTGGTTCTCAAAACTAATCACTGAAGATCTGGCCCCTACTCACAGTATGGTGTCACAAAAACATAATTAGTGCATTTAATGACCCTGATACTAAAAAACAGCAGTTAATTAAGCATAAAAGTTACATTAGAAAAAAAGGTTTAATTACATTGCTATATTTTCAGCATATTTTGTACAAAAATTGAAGGTCTCATAATGAATTTTAAAAATGCTGCAGATAATAAATCACTGTCTGTTATATCTCAGTAATTGAATACGGAAAATTCTTGGGATTGAATGTGGCAGGGAAGATGGAACACATAATTTTTTTGTATGCATCACAGCTCAGGGGTGTTTTGAAGCTTTTTATTGAGCCTATATAAAGATAAAGACATTTTTATAAAGCAAATGTTTTATTTCTGGGTCATATTGCAAACACTGTAGGTTTTTCAGGGATGATAGCTGAGTCATATTTCTTCTCAAAACAAACTAGTACTAGCAGATAGTAAAAGTCAGAAGTTCTTGGGTGCAGACTGGGTTGTGAGGTTTGTGGGTTATGGTTCTGCATATGAGGTGTAGTCAGGCTGTGAAGATCCTTTTCTTGTGAACCAAGATGTTGATGTCCAAAGTTAACCTGGGTTCTGGAGGAGACCTATACCAGAAAAAACTGTTGAGGGTTTCTAAACACATAGCCACCATCTCTGGCTCAGATATTGAAGGCTGAGAGAGCATTCAAGGGAGTTATTAGATATAGATATTCTTATTAGATATAGATATTCTTACATTCTTCACTATGCATTGGCTTTTGATCACTATGGGAGACAGAAGGCTCCAGACCTGTCGTATTCCTCTGTTAATTTTATTTTGATATAAAAAAAGATATTAAAAAAAAGGAGAAAAAAAGAGAAGAAGAAGAATCTGGCATTGCATGCAGGCAGATGTTTTCATCATCTCTGTAGTAATTTTACACGGGCTTTGCCCTCTTTGCTTGTAAGGCATCATCTCAACTCATTTTCAGTTACATCTCAAAACAGTCACAGTAACATCCTCTGTTCTGTTATTTCATGTTATCTGCTCCTACAAAGTACTGTCAGTTTCCAATTATACCACTGAGAATGTTATCAGATTTCAGATTGGACACTGTTGCATGTTAACACTTATCCCCATTGCAGCCCTTTAGATGGCTTTGCCTATTGTAACTTCTCAAGTACTGGTGCTAACACAGAGAGCATTTCACTGCTCTGGAGGCTTCAGTTCATTCCCATCCAGGAAGAAGGAATTTTGTTTGTATCTATTGATTTATATATATGGGTTCCTTCCTACTGTGATTTTTTTTTTTGTCCTGATGAGCACACACACTTTTTACTTAGCTTTTATTCAAGCTGGCCTCTGCATCCCACAAGACTTGGCCCTTATAAATCATTGTGCTGTACTGTAAGTACAATAACTTGCAGCCAAAGCAGCTTTTAAAATCCTACCATCAGATGAAGCAGGTTAATATATTCACTAAATCACTAATTCAGATTAAAAAATCCCTCTTAGACAGACTTTTTGTCTATTAATGATCTGCTGATTTGGCTGATTTTGCCTAGCTGTGTAGCAATAAGGTTATTCTTTGTCATTTTTAGAACTAAGCTATTTTTGTGTTTTCATTGTAAAGAAGAGTGAAAACTCAGAGTGACATCATCTACTTTTTTTTCAGCTATTGTGAACTGACAGCAAGCCCAGCAACATAAAGTAGCCTGATAGGAATACTATTCCCCACTGAAGTTACCATTTGATCATTAGAGAGGTAGGCACTCCAAGGGGTATTGCCATTGACAGTGGAACTACAAGCTGTCAAAGAGATTTTTATTTCATCCTTGTGTAGTTTTTGAATTGAATCTGCCTTTTTTTCCCCCCATACAACACCATCCTTATAAGCAAACCAAGTGATTTTACTTTTTATTTTCCAACATGGTATGAGTGAACAGATAAGAATTAGTTTTAAACAAATTAACAAATATGCTTAATGCTTCATCCTGCTGTCACTGAAATAAAAAGAGAGTAAGATCTAGAAATTAAGATGAAATTGAAGAGTGTGACTCAGTTTGGTCTTTGCAGTGTCTCCCATTCCCTTGTTCTGATTTTCATATTCTTTATGTAGGAGCATAACAAAAAGGCTTCATCTGCACCTGTGATTCAGCTGGCCAAGAACTAGTGTAGACATGAACAGAAAGAAATCCCTTCCCCAAAGACTCTGCATTACCCAAGCAGAGAGAAAAGACTGCAGACAGATGTGATGAAGAAAATGAGTGATAGAAACATAAAATAACAGTGGAACAACTTCTGTTTTGCCTTACGAATGGCAGTTACAGCACACCTGCTGCTTCATGATGACAAATGTTTTGAAGACAACACATTAAATTGTATAAAATTGCTGGGAGGTCAAACTGATCACGCTGATTCCTTTTCACCTTCTGAATCTATGATTCTAATTGCTCCTTATTTTGGATGTTGTGCAGTAACAAACCTTGATAATCCATTTCAGTGGTCTCTGTGCAATCATCAAGCAATGCAGGGGGAAAAAAAAGGTAGTAAAAATCTGTCTCTCTAAAAATCAATGGTAAAGTACCTGCTGAATTCAGAACCACCAGAGATTTTCTCTCAGTGTTTAATGGAAAGTAAAAAATATTTTTTTGACAAAAATGTGTAACCACTCAGTTTAAAAGTCTCAATTACATGCCCTGCTATTCCAAGTCTGAGCACTGAGACAGAACTGGTGAAGTGCAATTGACTTTTGAAATTAATTGTTTACTTTCAGATCACTGGACATACTTGGTATTTCCATGTCTTTATGTATATATAAACGTGTATAGATGTGAGTGTGGAATATTGGGCAAAGGAACATATTTTGTAGTCCACCTGGCTACAGTCTTTCTAGTCTCCTGTTATTTGCTGCATCAATAGGGCTTCTCCCAGATTTGCACTTCAAGCCTGCCAGTGAGGGAACATTACTGTTTAAAAAAAAAAAAAAAACTGAGACAAAAATGTGAATTGATAAACTGATTAGAGCAATTAGCACTTTTAATTACATAAAACAGATTATATACATCAGTTGATATATCACATTGAAGATGAAACAAGAAGTCTCAGGGTAACAATGGATTTTCTCATTAGCTTCTTGGATGCAGATTAATGAGTGTTCCGCCTTTACAGTTAGCCATAGGTTGTGGGGATAAAGGTCTTCTCACTCTCTCATGTGTTTTCCAAAAGCCAGTTCTTCCTTCACAATTAGGTGTGTTAATTACCCAGAAAAGATTTGGCATACTTGCCAAAATAACATATTGCTAATAAAACATAAAGATGTTTTTCTCATCACAGAGTATTATGAATTGATGTGATTTTCCCACGAGCGGTGTCTATGAGAGGTTTTTGTCATAACAGTGTTTTAGATAGCCAGGCTAGAGTCTGCACACTTGAAGTGGTGTCATCTGCAATCTTAAGAAGAAATTAGAATTGGGACAACCATTCTGAAGAGTGAAATTTGGCAAGTGGCCCATCCTTCGGCTGTCATTTCAGTAAAACACCCACCAAAGCAAAGGGAAGATTAATGCTGTGCAGGGCAAGCAATGTGTACTCTCTCTTTTCTGAAGGGCCTGGAGGCAACAGTTTATCCTTAAGTCAGTTGGCTTTGAGAAGGCTTGAGAGCCAAAGATGGTTCAGGGGATAACAGGAGAGTGGAAGAGGAGGGTGTAGACAAAATATTATGTGTCCATTACTACCTACTAAAAGTAAAACATCTGCAGCGTACTTTGAGGCAAAAAGGGTACTGAAGCATAAAATGTAACAATTAGTTAGTGACCTTTCACAGTGACTTCTAAAAATGTTACAGAAAAAAAAATAGTTCAGATTTTTTTTTTCTTTCATGAGACCAAATTTGGAAATCAGTCTGTTCAATGAGTTTTGAACATTTTAGTCTTGGATAAAAAATCTTAGGTTTCCTCATTTCCATATTTTTTCTGGAAAACTTATTAAGTTCTTCCAGGTCTGCTGCTTCAGCAATGATGTTGCAAAATATGAAAAGAAGCAAAAAGAACGTAATCTTGCAAATGTAATACAACTGGCATTGTTGCAAACATAATACAACTCCCCCTCACTCTGCTATTCTGTTACTGCTTCTGTCCTTCCAATCTAATTACAACTGAATGACTGGATGGAGGCAGCAAAATTGTCTGTACAAGACACCTCCCGATGTTGCACAAACTAACAAAAATTAAAAGCCAGGTACTGACTGTAGAGTCAGAATCTGTAAGAATAAAGAGAAGAAAATCTTGTTTATTGTGTTTTTTTACCCTTCACACCTGTATCTGGAGAGATAGTTGTTCCTCCTGTGCAATTTTCATCATTTTTGTAGCCTATAGGAAGCTTCACATCCATGAGAATATAGATTAATTTACATGTTATTCTGGCATGTCACAGACTTCCTTCTCCAGATGAAGATTGTTTTATTTTGGATAGAGAGTATTATTTGATAACAATTCTCCTGTGTGGGCCAACACTGTAGGATTTTGGCCACGACATCCTATCATATCAATAACAAATTTTGATTTGCTGTCGGATAGCAGATGTGAGATGCCACATTTATGTTTCAGAGACAATACCACTGTTAGAGGTACACTTCATTTCAGATCTGTGGAATCTCTCTGGGATTGGATATACTTCTAAAACTGACATGAACTGCTAAAATGAAATTCATAGCCTCACAAAACATACAGCCTTCACATGCTGCACAGTTGATTGTGTACTTCTCAGTGTTGGCAAAACAAAAGTGTCGTTTCAAAAGTTGTTTTGATACACCTGCTGTAATGTTTAGCATTGTGGATACTAACGTAAAAAGAATGTTTTTAACGCTCCCAAACATGTAGTCCGTGAAGGAAGGAAGTGAATGTAAATTCTTTTAGATATTTATAATTAGTATTGTTATTTTTAGTTCGGGTTGTGGTAGCTTGCATTTTGTTGCCATTCTATGTGCCAAGGATAATGTAATTCTCATTATTAACCTTAACCTTTTAAAAGGTTGGATCAACAGAATGCTTCTCACATTGGTACCATCTGTAATGGAAAACCGGAGGTCGGTTACTTTCCCCCACCACTTCTGACCAAATGTAGGTGGTTTTCCTGCTGTTCTTGCAATATGCATGAAGTATTCTGCCACACAGTTTTCGCATTACTTCCCTATCCCGGCTGCACCACACTTCGCTGGGCTCACGGCTGGTTCAGCGGCTCGGAAAGACTGAATGCTAGATGAGTTTGGGTGAGGGCAGGCGCCAAAGCTCCCCACGTGCGACAGCGGCAGATGCCAACGCGCCCTGCTCTGCCGCTGCTGGCAGCCGGAGGGACGCGGTTTGTTTGGGTGCCGGGAGAAACGAGCTTTGTGTAAGCCCGGGGCCGCCTGGCTCCCGCCGGGTCCAACCCGGGCACTGCTGGCAGCGCTCTTTCCGGCTGCCGCTCTGCGCTCACACCGCTGTCGTGGGGCTGCGGGTACCTCTCCGGCACGGCATGGCACGGCAGGGCGCAGGGCCGTCCGCGGAAACAGAGTCTGGGGGAGCTGTCTGTCACACTCCGCCGCGGAGCAGCCGCGACCCCCCAGGCCCGGCTCTGCCAGAGATGCCGCTCTCTGCCCGTCCCCTCGGAGGCCCCTCTCTGCTTTCCAGTCCAGGGTGAGCCGCCCCTGGACACCACCTCCTGTCTGCAGGTATACCGCCTACCCCCGGACCGCCTCCGCATCCAGCCGCGGCTGGGGTCGGACAGGACCGGGCCGAGCAGCCCCGCCCCGCTCCGCCCTGCTCCGCCTCACTCCGCGCCCCGCTGCCCAGCGATTGGGGCTGCAGGGCTGCCTGGTGCGGGGCGGGGCTTGGGTCGGGTGCTTATTTATTTATTTGTTTCCCTCTCTTTTTGTTATCTTTCGCGACACCTCCCAGCTTTAATCTCTGTCTCTCTGTAAAGAGCAGCCGCGGCACGCGTAGGATGGGCCCGGGCCGGCGGAGGCGGGAGGGCAGGCGGGCCGGGGCAGGCTCCCCGGTTCGATCTCCAGCCGAGCAGCATCCGCTGGGGCGGCAGCTCTCCGCCTGTCACGGCCGCTGCGCCCGCCGGCCCCGGGAGCAGTGAGCGCGTCTGGGGCAATGACCTTCCGCAGGGAGCCGCGCTCGCCCCCTCCCTCCCCTGCAGAAAGTCAAACAAGTCAATGAGGGAACTGAGAACTTAAAAACAAAACAAAAAAGAGCGAGCGCGCACCAACAGCCCCCTGCCTGCGCGTCCGGATGATTGCAGGGCTGATCAGCATCACCTAAAGGAAAACTTTGTCACGCCCGGGGAGCAGCCGTGATTTGCCAGCGGGATGCGGGCACTGACTTTGTGAGACACAGGCTGGCCGCGGGCAGAGGGGTCTCCGCCGGAGGAGCTGGGGGTACAGGACCTGCCCAGCACTGGACTCTGCCGGGGTGTGCCGGGGTCGGGGGCTGCTTGTCTGCTTCAGGCAGCTGTGGCTCGGGACTAAGATTTTAACCAGAACTGTTTCCTATTTATCCGCTGAGAGGAGAGGGGTTTTCTTTCACAGCATCATCTGTTTTGAAGACAGGAGGGAGGAAAGGGGAGGGTCAAAGCTAAAGTAAGTCCTCTCTCGAAAGGAAATGCCTTTTGCGCTCTCCAGATGACCTTTTCTGAAAATGCAGCCTCTCCAGTTGACCGATTTTTATTTTGACAAGGAAGTGTGTGAAACTGAGCCCTAACTTCTCCACAAACCCTAGGATGTGCGCTTCTGGGATTAGCAATATGGGGCATCTGTTGTCACCTCTCCTCTTGAGCCTGGCAGCAGTTTTTTCCAAAGGTAAGTCTCAGCCTCTTCTGACTGTTTCACTGCATCTCGTTTCTTGTTTGTTTTGCACACACAGCTTCTGTCCCCTCCGTCTGTAATGCTTTGAATGTTGATACCCACAATTCATGACTAAAAGGCTTGGGGGGAGTCATGTGCTAGCCAAAACCCAACGTATCGTGATGGGAAATCCTGAGTGGCAGGATTATTCCGTGGCTGACTCTGAGAAACAGTCTGCGCATTTACTGATGCATTTGTTAACTGTCTATTATACTTTTGATCAGGTAGTAGGTGCTGGTGATGAGCTTAGCTAGTAAGTAAGCTTTGGATTGCAAAGGGTTTGTTGTCTGGAGATTTGAAATCTTAAGAGCTGCAAGCTATTTGAGTTAGCTGCCCCACTGTCATCTTCTGGGCAATTTTTTCAAATTAAAAATCCAGTCTCTCAGAATGGCTGGCAATGTTTTACCGGACCAGAGAAATAAGTGCTTGCTGAAATGCTGAAGAGCTTTTATGAGAGTCTGAATTCTAGGCGTCTGCTATTCTGCATGCCGAAGAGAGTTTGAATGTCCTGACATCATGACTTCAGATGACTCAGTGATACCGTCTTGTTGCCATCGAGTGTATTTACAGTGAGAATCAGAAAACCATCACAGAGACAATGCACACATTTAAATCCTCATTTGAACTTAAAGTTTTCATCGATGGACTCAGCCAAGGGGTGAATGCATTTTTTTTTTTTTTTGCAAGACTTTCTTTAGATGGTTCAAAGCATTCCTGTGGAATATAAATTAGGAGAAAGAAATATTTCTACTGAGAAGACATTGTGCATCAACAGCTGTATTTTGGCAGGAAAACAAAATTAAAGTTCACACGTGGCAAGTCTTCAAAGAGGAATAATAGCATATGCATTTAATCTATGATTTTGCAAACATAAAGAGTTCTGCTTATAAACATCACTGTTTTAAAAATTATTATAGACATCAACACTTTTTCTTCTTAAGTGAATTATTTTTACTAATTACTTTGTATCCAGAACCAAACTTACTGACAAAAGGCAAAATACACAGCTGTGTATTTCTGTGGTGGTTCCCTGTATCAAATTCACCTATCCTCCTTTATTTCTTCCTTTAGAACAGGTTAAGAAATAAAGGAACAAAATTATAAGCCTCCACAAATATTACCTGAATGCAGTGCCTACATAAGTATAGTTTTAAAGTTGCAATTTGAAATGCATTAGCAGCAGGGATTGAAAGTCTGATTCTTTTGAAAAGATTGCTTCATTCATAGTGCACACCAGTAGCTCTTGATTTCCCAGATAGGTTGTAAATTCTGTATTTTATTATAAGCAATATCAGTACTTTAGATAGGCTAGCAATGCAGCAAGAAAATTAACTTTTTCATCTCCATTTCTTTTTGGGGTGTTTCAGTTTGCAGCCTTAACATTGCATTAACATAGTGTTTGACTGAGATTGCAGCTTATTCCGACACTGGAGTATGAGTGGCATTTCAGTCCTGCAGACCACAGTGTTTGCTTTATTGCCAGCTCAGCAATTATAACATTCATATTTGATTTTATTCTTAAATGTTACTTACATCTCCTTTGAAAGATAAACATGGGCAGAAAAATCAGACTTGGAAAAGAGGCCTCTTAGGTGGAAAAGCAATGCTATAAAAACTGATGAGATTTTCTGTGTATTGTGGTTGTGAGGTCTGAGTAGATCTGGTATGTCTTGAAACCAGATACACAAGATCCCATTAGAATTACTGGTATCATCTGTGCTATTTATTTTGCACTTCAGATATCCGGTATACTACTACCTGATTGGTGGGACAGCAGGGTTAGTAATACAGATCTCTATCTTGAACGTAATTGTCTATTTCCATACCTGGTTACAGACTTTATCTGTACTTCTGAGCCTTAGTGCACTCTGAAAAGACCAGAGTGTTCCAGAGATCTACAGTGTAAAGTTGACAATATAAAAGGCTGATTCCACTTCCACCCCATAAGAAGATGAAAACCAGGCTTCATTACTACTACAGGGAATGTTTCTTTGATGCCTTTCTGTTACTGATAGAAAAACTCTCATTTATGACACGATGACAAAGTTTTCCTAAAGAGATAAAAAAATCTTTTAACATGCAACAGCAATCAGCTGTCTATTGTGTATAGGTCTGTTGCTGATTACTCAGAACCATGGCAACGCACCTTTTTACTGCACAGTTTCCAAATCTTTCCGGTAATAATGTTGAATTCTTGAGAATAGCACTGCAGTTTTGCTTTGCTTTTATCTTGTAAATGCAGAAAATCACTCCAGCCTGAGAAATCAAAGGTTGTTTTCAATAATAAGTTTCATGTTCCTATCAGAACAATTTGTCACTGATGATAGAATCCGTATGTATTGTTAATCTAATTATATATATCTGTGTGTACATATATATGTAGACAAAGGGCAGAGATTATAAGGCTATGTAACTGTAGTTATGGAGGTAGTTGCATTTCACAGTTTTGTCTTCAGCTAGGAGTTTTCTGGAGTCAGTCCTAGGGAGGCAACCCTTAGTCAATTGGACATTTTTCTGTTTCAACTGAGTAAAATATTCTTCAGAAATCCAGTCCAGTCCAGTTGATATTAATGGAAAAAAACCAGACTAATACAACAGCCCCAGTAATGTGGATATTTTTCGCCTTTGTTAAGGGGATAACCCTTCATTGGAGCAGAGTTAAAACTTTAATGCTTTCATTGAACACCAGGTTCTATGCTTGGCCTGAATCTTTAATGAACTGAGCATCTCCTGTAAGACACTAAACAAATTTAGTGTGTATATTGTGAGAATTAAGATTGAAGATTTTACATTATGTTTGTCGTCAAATTAAAAACCTTGATTTAATTGAGTTCAGGTCTAAGCAGACAGTAACAAAACAAGTGAATATTTTAGTGACTGTTTTTTTCTCTACTTTCTGCTGAGAGTTCCTTGTTCTTCTCTGTCATCCTGGGCTGAAGTCTTTCTGCAAGTCACTTTGTAATGAGATCTCAGGCCACAGAGCTGATGTTTTGATTTTCTTTTTCTCTCAGTTTCTAATAATGTTGAGGCTTGGCAACTGTGTGAGGCAGGAGTACCTTATGTACCCCTACGTGTGTTCCCCATAGGCTAGAGATGTGAATGGTACATTTGCAGTGATGCCAATCTTCTGTTATAGGAAACTCTCTGTGTGGATATCTCCCAGAAACCAAACACTCAAATATTTGGTTTTCACTGCTATACAGGAGAGAAGTATCTGGATATTTGGATTTGAGTTGCCTGTTTCCTTTGAAATTGTCCATGTTACTGTGTTCTTTGAACCCTCATGATTTCCATTGAATCTTATATTGTGAATTTTTTTTTCATTTGGACAAACTCAATTATTTGACTTTGTCTACATGATTCTGATTCCATGATCAGAATTTGTCATTCTGTCCACATTGCTGAATGATGATTTCAGGCAATTATATCTTTGTGAACTGTAGTTGTATAGGAAGCCATTTTCCTTCACTTTAATCTCACTTGTGCATCCAGTGGCTTCAGTGGGGGTAGTGGCATACAAAGAACTACACAGACAAGCTTGTTAGTTGTGGTCCATCATCCAGCAGGCTGTGGGTCATTTCTGAACATCTTTATGTGCATTGAAGTACACCATGCACTTGATATAAGCAGAAACATGGAAAATGAAAAGCTGAGGGGTGCAACCAGCTGTGTTTCAGCACTACTGACTTTGGAGTTCATTACTCTGGAACACAGCTAGTGTATTAGTAAAGGAAAATAGTGCTGCATGTGGGATTAACATTGAAGATAATTTTATCTGATTTAAGATACATGGTCTTTTTTTGTTTTCCCTCCTTGGTGATGATTAGACATTAGGAGCTGAGGTCTGAATTTCAGTTCATGTTGATAGGCATGAGGGACAAATCATTTGCTCAAAGTAACAGTGCTGATGTTACTTGTGGACAGACTCATCATAGGTACCTGTTGCTCTGTCTGTGTAATTGATGTGTATAAATACACGACTACATGCTGATTTCATTGAGCACTACTTAGCTGAGCATAAATGACAGGTGTGGTCAGTAAGAGTTATCCATGTAAGCTTTGCCTGTGTGCAGAAACCCAACATGTTTTCTTAAAAGACAAAAAAATAAAGGAAATCTTTCTAGCTTAAGGTTCAAGCTGTTCCCACACACCCCAGGTTTTTGTACTTCATCCCAGCTGTATTGAACTTAGAGTTGTTTGAGGCATTATATAAGGGAAGGGGAAACTAATTTACACTTTTTTTTTTTTCCTCTCATTGTGCTTCTTGCCACAGTGTACTTCTGGGACAAGTCTCATTCTGATTTCAGTAAAAATAATAAATTCAGAACTAAATTTAAAAATTCTATAGCTATACCCGTGTTTTATTTGTCAGCTGCAGTACTGGCTTAATGTGATTTGGTTTCTAATACTTCCCTGTAATGTTCTCATCTTTTACTTCTGTCTTTTCTTTTATTAGTTCCATAAGGACTGGCAGGCTTGGTGAGACCAACCAATATTTTAGATATTAATAAAAGTGGTTTTATTCAATAAAGATCAGTTTTATTTAATAAAAGAGAGAATCAAAAGATAATCTGATTTTTCATGCTGCATTCACATTAAATGAAGTTCCTGAGGTTGTTGCAGATGCCAAATCTAGTGGCAGTCTATCACGGGTCCAAGGATACATAAACATGACTGCAGACAGATTGATTGCAGAGAAGCTGAAGAGGCAGCTGAGATTCATTGCAGGTTTGTTTTAGAAAGTGTTACATTAAATTACTTGATTTTTCACTAGTCTTTGTAATATTACCTGATGCATTATTAATGGCAGTTCAAAATGAAGTGGATTTTAAATAGTTCAGAGACATTTAGATAGCACTAATTATTACGAACAGATTCAAAGTACATATTTGAGGATGTTAGGCTACTTCACCCTCCTCCACAGGGGGAAAATTAACTGTAGAATGAGAATTGACTTCTTCATGTCCCTGATTTCTTCTTTTATTGAATGGACTTAATTCCAGAGTAAGGTGTTAGATGGTGGCCCCAGAGAGTTAATGGATCGAAAGTCCCCCAAAGAGGATGTAGTCTATGTAGTATCTAGGCAAGCTTCCACTTTCTACTTCAGTGGAGTCACTTAAACTTGACCCAGAGGCTAACATAACTTACAGCTTTGTGATATAAAATATATTCTTCTGCTGATCCACAGCGAGTGTGATCCAGAGCTCAGTTGGTATATGGGGTTTCATTGCCTCTAGTAAACTTTAATTCAGAGTTTTCTGAAGAGGTGTTTTTCAGCCTGTGGCCCACACACCAGTGGTGATTCATAGAACATCTGAGCAGTTTTGTGAAACCAGTGCCAGAAACGTTATTCATGAAAACTAGAAAAAAAACAAAGGGAGGAAATAGAAGTAACAAGGATGCTTTCAGAGTGCATCCCAATTTGTGTTTGGTTGTAAGCAAAGACCTTTGTGACAATACTGTGTAAGATGATCTGGTCTGGATTTCTTTCAAAAAGTTAGATGGCTCTTGTACCACAGATTGAGAAAAAACACTGTAGTGAGTCTAACTAGTGATGTAAATTTTTTCTCTGAACTGTTTGGCATTCTCAGTACTTCAGACACAATCACTGAGGGTGTAAGTGTTTCTAATCCACTGTAGCATAGGTTCACTTAAATCAACATTGAGTAATGGTTCAGTGAAGCAGTGTAGGAGTAGTCTGCCAGTCACTTAATGGCATCTGCACTGTAGGGTCAATTAACTTCCTAAAAGGCTTCTGCTGTACTCACAGAGGATGTTTGTTTGTTCTTACACCCTCACTCTTGGTTTGGATTTAGTTGTTTTCTTTCTTTCCTTCCTTTCTTTCCTTCCTTTCTTTCTTCCTTTCTTTCTTCCTTTCTTTCTTCCTTTCTTTCTTCCTTTCTTTCTCCCTTTCTTTCTCCCTTTCTTTCTCCCTTTCTTTCTCCCTTTCTTTCTCCCTTTCTTTCTCCCTTTCTTTCTCCCTTTCTTTCTTTCTCCCTTTCTTTCTTTCTCTCTTTCTTTCTTTTTCTTTCTTTCTTTTTTTCTTTCTTTCTTTTTTTCTTTCTTTCTTTTTTTCTTTCTTTCTTTTTTTCTTTCTTTCTTTTTTTCTTACTTTCTTTTTTCTTTCTTTCTTTTTTCTTTCTTTCTTTTTTCTTTCTTTCTTTTTTCTTTCTTTCTTTTTTCTTTCTTTTTTCTTTCTTTCTTTTTTCTTTCTTTCTTTTTTCTTTCTTTCTTTTTTATTTCTTTCTTTTTTCTTTCTTTCTTTTTTCTTTCTTTATTTTTTCTTTCTTTCTTTTTTCTTTGTTTATTTTTTGTTTCTTTCTTTTTTTCTTTCTTTCTTTTTTTCTTTCTTTCTTTTTTCTTTCTCTTCTTTTTTTCTTTCTTTCTTTTTTCTTTCTCTTCTTTTTTTCTTTCTTTCTTTTTTCTTTCTTTCTTTTTTTCTTTCTTTCTTTTTTCTTTCTTTCTTTTTTTCTTTCTTTCTTTTTTTCTTTCTTTTCCTTTTAATTAGAAAGGTTTCTGGAAGGAGTTTTCTGTGTTGCAGACAACATTCTCCCTGAAAGTTGCTCAGAAAAATGGACATATTTTTGTTTCTTGTACATGCAGAAATGATTGGTAGCAGATGTATCTGTTCAAATGCCACATTTCCCCAAACTTACAAAACTGAAGACCTGTTCCCTCTTCCTATAGTCACTTCACCTTCTCACATGCCCACCTAGCTCTGTTTTTAGAGCTACTTTTAATTGTTTTGTTTTGTTTCGCTATTTGGAGATTTATTTGTGAATAAGGATTTTTGTGACAATGCTGTGTAAAAACATTTGGATAAGAAAGTGTTTCAGTAATTTGCTCTGCTAATGTTTAGTAACCGTTTTCCAGCTTTGATTTATTCAATACCATTTTATGCACCTTTGCTTTTCTGCTCATGGTGTCTTTTAATCTTCATAGGTCTTCTTCTCCTTGGTGGAAGACAGTGGGCCTCATTAGTTTGCAGTTAGAGCAAGCAAAGTAAAGCCACATGTAAAAGTGACCATATAGACCATGAGAAGGGAGAAGAATATTGAATAATACAAATCATATGTATATATGATATAAATATATATATATTTATATACACAAAGTAAGCTATTTATGCAGAAAACAGTAGCAGGGATAATAATAATAATACTCATGCCAAGCAGAAGTATGGAAAGATGTCAACACACATTATTCTTGGCTTATACAACTTTACAGGATAGACCAAGGAGCAACAGGAGAAATGTCCTCTCCAGCTGAACCAGGATGTTCTACAGTATGTCTTTTGATCTATTTGCTTTCAAGGTAGGCAGACTGTTGAGCAGTTAATCTGCAGACCTCTTGCTGAGGAGCAAAGCAGATGTCCAGATATTTACACAGATGCGTGCTAAAAAAAGTCCTCCAAGTCAGAGAGTTTAGTCTTGTTCAATCCTGAGCAATCTCAGAACCTTGAATGTTGTGGTCCCTCAACATCAACTTACTTGCTTTTTATTTATATATTTAAAAAGTGTACTTTTTATGTCTTCAATATACACTGTGTAAATTCATTGTATGAGATGAGGAATCCAAAGTCATCAGAGATAACTGGCCAATATTGTCTGAATATTAATCCAATCCATAATACAATGGAGCAAATAATTCCACTTAGCCTTCAATCTGCTCATTTATCCAAGGTTCTAGATTAGCACATAATAATTTCCTCCATTTTCCACTGAGCCACAGTGAATCATTCTATTTGTCTTCAGGAAAAGAAAACAGTGGTGATTTTCATGTGCTACCATTGGAATATCTGTAACTGTACTTCAGAGTTTTGCCATTGTGGCAGTTTTAGGCTGATGCCTAGGAAAATTTTCCACAGATTGAGTAGAAACCCACCACAGCATTTCTGTCTTAATGTAATCAGTCTCATTTGGTTAATTCTAAGTTTGCAGTACAGATTGGGTGACTGGTTTTCTTGTCTATGCATGGCAAGCTCCTTCATTTAACTTCCTGCATTGCTGTGAGCAATGTGAGGTGTATTATCAGGTTTTCCTGGCATGAAGGATGTTTCAGTGTTGCAGTGAATTATGTTTTGAGCTACTGTTGAATGAACTGTTAAACTCTGACAAAACTTCCTAGTGTAACAAATGTGTAAACCCACAAAGTATCAGCAGTGACCCTCCTGTCATCTTTAGTACATTTTGAGAAATAAAAATGGGATCCACTTTGTGCAGGTTCACAAGTCTGTAGCTCTTGAGCTGAAGAAGGATATCTTAATGTGGTCAGCAATATGGGACTTGGGGCAGAATTGGGCAATCCTGATCCTGCCCAGTGGAGGAAGACTCTGGAAGTTCACTACCATACATTGTTACCCTGTGAGCAGCATACCATGGATACTTTTAGTTTTCACTAATCTGTCCCATTTACACTAATTTACCCAGTGTCTGTTCTGTTTAGGATCTGTTTAACTCAGATCATAGGGCCTGTTTAAGTCAGAGTTGGGTGCTTTGTTAGGTATTAAGCTTGCCAACAGAATTAGGCTCATATGAAAACACTAGAAAATCTTGGTCTACCTTCTGTAGAAGAGAATGGAAAAGTAATATATGAGAAAGGAGTGTTGCGCTAGTGAACATCCAGTATACAACTAATTGAAATTTGTCATCTTTTAGACTGTAGTGGCAAGGCCACTATTTCCAGATGTCTCTAGGTTTATTTGTACCCATTCTCAGAAATCCTGCGGAAATGCCAACTGCTCAGCACTCCTGCAGGGTGTGAAAAGAGGGTGATCCAAATTTGAGTGGGCACTTTTCAAATCTCTAGTCTTTCTGAGTTGTGGTATTCTTTTTAATGATAAAGAGTAGTTACACTCTCAGTGAATAACAGTAAAAGCAATGTATTGCTTTTTAAAGCTCGATATGATGCTCTCCATAGATCTTCCCTTGTTTATGCAGGGTTTATCTGTTAAGGTTCTTTTACTCCATATCCTTTTCCATATTATTGGGCAAAGAGGTGTAAGGCTATCAAGACTTTAGCTGTGCTCTGCTCTTTCCTTTGTGGTTGACTGTGTCCCCTGCAGCAGTTGTCTGATAAGAGATGATTTCTTGCATACTGAACACTTGTGCACAGTAGGATTCTGTTATATACTTCTGACTCTTTGACACCATCTGCCCAGTAAAGTGGTTTTAATGGGTTTCCACTGAGCCAGCCTGTACTACAGCCCTGACAGCATGCTCTGTTTTTTTTACAAATAAACAAAATCTCTGCAGAAAAACTATCCATAAACATTGGCTTCTCCAACAAAATTGAGGATTGCATACTGTTTGATTATTTTGTGGGGGCAGAAATATCTCTCTTTGATAGACTTTAAAATAGGAAAAAGATTGATGGCTTGGAATGGTCTTCTAACAGTACTAGTTTATTTTTTATATGACCTTTTAAAGCATTATTTTTTGTCCCCTTTTTTAGTTGGCTATTATTATCCTTTCACAGAAATGCAATCCTTTTACTTTCTTGGTGTTTCCTTCTTTATGAAAGATGAGGAATGTGGTGGTTCAAGATGGTGATTTAGGAGTCAGAGTACCCACTGGCTTTCAGTAACCTTTGGAAAATCAGTTCTGTATTTTCCCTTTCCCCTTTAAACTGTCTTATCTACTCAGAATACAAGTTGTTCAGAGCAGGACCTGGTTTACTTGCTGCTTATACAATACCTGTGCCTATTCTCAGATGAGAATGTACAATTTACCACATTAAAATAATTAATTAGTAGTGGCTTAGTTAGAAATTGGAAAGTGTCATTCTGATTGTCCTGATCACTGGAGAATATTAGCAACTCAGAGGTCAGTAAGAATAGAGAAGAATTGTGTAAGGGGAAAAAATAAATAAAGATATCATGAAAGCATCTGTGTGATTAAAAAATTCTAAGAGCTTAAGTAGATCTCATCCCATGATGTTACAATTAATGAGCTACCTAAACCTTTTCAAACAGCAACATGATAAAGGCAACATAAAAAGTTTCTTATAGAAAGATGTCATAATGATGGTTTTATATTTCTTTCTGCTATAATCCATGTTAATAAACTACTGAAGATACCCACCAGATTTTGAATACCTGTGTTAATAATACAACAAACCACTTGCAATGAAAAAATGTGGGGGTTTTTGGCAGATGGTACAGATCTTAGAAATATTTCATTCCTTCTCTGCCCTGTCAAGTCTTTGAGGTTTATTTTAAGCTCCTTCATGCTAGTACATTGCAAATATAGTGAGCAGTGGTGGTGATGAGGTCAGCTGGTGGAAGAAACTGTTGACTAGTCTCTTCTGTTATGATGGGACATGAAAATTGGAACAGTCAAAATACATGGATTCTTCTGAACTTCTGAGCTTACTAAATAAGAACACACAGAGATTCAGACAGAATCCTGTTCTGTACACCTGAAGTTCTTTTCTTCTGAATTACATGGAGTGTGTGCTCCAGCCAAGAGGAAGGTTTCCATCTGAAGCATGAGTTTCTTTTTGTCTTATCTATGCCCTATACATTACTAGTACAAGTGTGTATATCTGTGTAGGGAACCAGTACAAGACAGTTGAACCTTTCTTTCTAGCTGTCCAATCACTTCAGAAAAACTGTTGCTGAGGTCCCCAAGAAAAACAGTCTTCCAGGCTCCTGTGGCATTTTGAGTGAAGGCAGTTTTTCAGCCTTCATATAAAAGAACCATCCACAGCAGTCATTGGCTTTGGAACCTTTTGTGTGCAATAAAGACAATTAACATTCTTAACCTGGGGAATACGCACATGGGGGTGCCATTTGTGAGAAAACTGACAAGATTCCTTCATTGCAGTTGAAGAAACAGATGGTTCCATCATCATTAAACAAATGGTCAACGGCAGATCTGTACATACAAAGTTTTCAGATTATGTCAATCTTCAGTCTTTGCAGGTTTGCTTACATTTTTCTGGCTAGTTTGGTTGAAAGCTCGTGGACCATCTTAGCAATACTACATCCAAGTGCAGGTTCTCTTTGTGTTCTCATCTTTGCATCCATGTAGATTTCTTTGGACTTGTTGTCTTTTGAAGTCTTCCAGCTTCTCGAGGTCCAGCATTCAGACTGATTTAATGGGTTCAATTTTAGGTTAGAAAGGATAGAAAGTAAATATCACTATGAATTCCCTCGAGAAGTAAAATGGTATTTTCCAAATGTTATCCAGCAGGTTGATAATGTAAGTGGTATCTCAGTGCTCCTTTCTGTTTGCTTTTGTTAATGCTTGAAATGCTAACTAAGGTAAATACTTAAAATCTGTGATCCTTACACAGATGTTTGCTGCTGCTACCTTTCCCCCCCTTTGTCCTGTGTAACTTTGGATATTGCTGTAAATGTTCCCTGCTGTTTCTGCTACAGTGGTTTAAAGTACCTATATCAGCATCATCTGTGTCTTTTCTTGCCTTTTTATTTAGACTCTTTATCTGAGTTGCAATAGATCAGAGTAATAGTACAATAATCACTGTTGAAGCATTTATTTGTTTGTTTTCTTTCTATTTATATGCAGTCATATGCTCCTTTCATCCTTTCTGCTATTCCTATCAGAATTATGCATGTGGTTTGGAACAGACCCTGAAAAAAGAGAAATGCTTGTAAGAGGAGAATACTAAATATAGCAGACCTTTGTTACAGTATTTGTAGTCTTGATGTTCAGAATGTCTTTGTATGCATTATAGGTTCTCAACAAATTATCAGATTGCATCAGTAATCATATAAAGGATGGTTCGTGAAGAGACTCTTTTCAACTCTACCCTTTTCAGCAGCTTTGGGAAGAATGATGAACTTGGCAGCATATTTGCAGTGCTAACAAATCTGGGCTTTGACAGTCTAAATCAGGAATAGGGAATCCAAAAGTGGAGATCCCTCTCAGAGACATCCTGATAGTAACTGCCTTTAGGTGCAGGGGGAAGCATTCACAGAGCTTGGACAATTTTAGCTGTTGCAGTAGGCCATAGAGTAATCTTTCAAGTTCTGTCAAACCTTAAATATTTATGTCCTACAACTTCTATCTGGAAAGATTTTGGGAGGCAGTGATAATCAAGAAAAATTGCCCCCCAAATGCAAAGAGAGCATTGCAGGATGTTGTTTGGTGTAACAGGACTTCTCTAGTGTTTAAGTTCATTCTGTACAGAGCTAAAGCCCAACATTTTTTTTTTCCTAGTAAGTGCACTCTCATTTCTGTTTTCAACTTGAGAACAGTAGCCATTCTAGACTTCCTATCTGTGGTGACACTGTACCATTCCCTCAGCCTCTTAAATATGGTCTTTGACTTGCTGCAGAGGTTTTCTGTCAGTTTGGTCAATTTGTCAGAGAAACTACACATTCTCACACTTGTTCTATCTTCTTCTGTCAGACAGGTGCTATCAAAATCTCATCTGGAACCTATGGAATTATTATAGCAGTTTCAGTTATATTTTATGCTTCTTTGACATCTGTCTTAGGAATAGCTGATATATTGTATTTGTCCTGGTCTAAATCCTTCTGGTCCTTTACAAATGCTGTTTTCTGGAACCTCTTCATTTTCTTCTCCAATGACTGAATCGATGTCTCTCTCAGACAATCAGTAAGTGAATTCCTCCATAGTTCTTGCACTTTCTCTTGCCTGCTTAAATATAGGTCAATGCCACTTCTGTTTTTCTTCCCATTGCAAGTCCAAGTCTTGCTTTTAGTGCTGAAATGAACAGAAGGGATCTTGCAGGAAAACAGACTACGTAATCTTAGATTTTGAGATGGCATTGAACTTGTATTTTTGACCTGTAGGAGATACCAGAAATAATTGGAAACCTAGGCTGGGAGCCCAGGAAATTGAGGGCAAGCAAGAAGAAATTTGTGAAAGTTGGAAGACAAAAAAAGAAGAAATAAAGATCAAACTCTGTATTCTGTTCTGTGCTACTACTTTGCAGAGTACAAACTGGTAATAAAGAATGGGATAGTGAAGAATGCATAACACTGAAAATCAGATTATCTGCTTCCTGTGCTCTGTGGCCTGCTTCAGGCAGATAATAACTGCACAGACAATGCCCATCACCAGAACAATCCTGGGAGGTCTAATGTCCTCAGAATCCCTCACACATGCCTGTACTGTAGCCCATAGGCAAGTTACACATATGTTTGACCTTAACCTGCAAAACTGGTATCCTACCAAACTGCAAAATTGCCCTCACAGTAATTAAATCCTAAGAGGACACTTCCTTCTACATGGAATGGTCAGAGGTCAGAGGGTTTTTTTCTGAGGTGGTTCCCAAAATGACTGTAATTGCTTCTTGCATTATGTATTCTGGCTAAAGAACTAAGCTTAAACAGGGGAATGGGAAATTTGGCATCCACCATGCAGCCTAATACTGGAAAGCTGGGAAAGAAGCTTTGCTCTGTTCAGCAGAACAGGTGAAATACTCTGGAATTTCTAAATCAGTGGGACACTGTTTAGTGTCAGACCAAAACAAATATTTCAGTGCTGCAATTTTTCATGGAATAAATAAATCTTAATTTTACCTATGATGCATTCAAGTCACAAACAGCCAAGACAGATTTTTGCTTGTTTTCATAATAATCTCATGTGAAACACTTTATACTTTATTTCACCTACCTGAAAGGAAGAGGAAAATAACTGATGCTCAGTTACTTTATATTCAGTGGTTGAAAGTAATTCCTTTTGTTTTTGCAGTAAAATATGTTTTCATTTGTGTGAGCTTCTTAATTCTCACCTCTTTTTCCAGTAGTAAAGGTTTTTCTCAGCATTCTTTCCTTTGTACAAGGGAAGCTCTCACCCTTTGCAAATTCTCTCGGTGTCCTTCCTTGACCTGCCTACAAAAGGTGAGGTTGGAAATTTTTTTTTTTGTTTTCATTCTCAGTTGAAGTAGATTGCACAGCTCTTGCAATAGAACTTGCCTTCTGCCCTAGACAAGTAGTCATCAAACGTGCTGGTAACAGAGAAATGATGCATTGTGTGGTACTAGAGATACCATGCAACTTAGAGAAAGAAATAATGAAATGACATAGTATTTTATATTGCAGTGAAAACTGCGATAAGTGCTGTGAAAACACAGCAAGGAACAATAAGTCTTTTGGAGCCAAGGTCTAACTTGACACCAGAAATGTGCAGAATTTTTGTAATTTGGCTGTAGAAAATGGTTTTGACAGATCTTTTCTGGAAATTAGAAAAAAAAAAAAGGTATCTTACAAGTGTAGTGTTAGCACAGTATTTGAGCAGTGGTGCTTTCCTGTATCTTAGGTGTTGAATTTTTGTTCACTTAATTCTAGACTGCAAGCAGTTAGAAGAAAATCTGTAATCATTGTTTACTAGGCTGAATCTGATCTGAAAATGAGCATGAGTGGTATGGCTCCTCAGCAGGGCAAGTCAGCCTCAGCTGGGGCTGCTGCAGTCTCTCCTTCTTGCGTGGCATTGGCAATTATGTAGTTGAGAAATGACCCATACAGGGAGCTGATGGGTCCACCTGAAAACTGATCTTTTCTCAGATTTATACATGTTAGGAGTTCTTTTTGCAGACCCCAACTCCAACAGTACTGCGGTTGAGGTGGTTCAGCTCCTTGATCTAATGGAAAACCAACCCACCAAACAGAAAAGCTTTCCAACAGATATGAGATTGTGAATAATCTCACCCTGAGGCCACTCTGAGGTGAAACTGGGCTCTGTGTGTGCCTCTGTAGCCAGCAGTTACAATCTCTTTTTGTAATATCAAACCCT
This sequence comes from Indicator indicator, assembly GCF_027791375.1. Classification (NCBI taxonomy): domain Eukaryota; kingdom Metazoa; phylum Chordata; class Aves; order Piciformes; family Indicatoridae; genus Indicator; species Indicator indicator. The sequence goes on from NC_072035.1 coordinate 6,192,390, forward strand.
ACTTCCAGTAATCTGCTCCCAGGCCTTTTTATTCTTGTTCCCTTGTAGAAAAAAACCATGATTATGGAAATCAGATGTTGTTCAAGCTTATGGAATGGCACAGAAACCAGTCAAAATAGAAAACAGTTCATCAGTAATCACCTGCTGTACTTCTAATTGCCATTTTCTGCTGATAAGCCTTACCAAAGTTACATCCCATTCCTTCTACAAGGCTGCAGTATGGTGAGGAAGATGCAGGACACAAGTTTCTAGGAAGAAACTTGGATTTTATTTCCTTGCCCCAGGCACATAGCTGTGGTCAGTTTCAGCCATTACCAATAGCTGTCACAACTGTTTCCAAAAAAGCTGAGCATCCCCTTTTCATAATCATGGATTGAGGCCAGCCTAGCATTTTCTCTTTGGCTTTCAGTTCTGTACTAAGCATTACAGACTACTATTGTATGAGATCTTTCACATCTGCCTATCAGCCAGGCAGTTCCTAGTTCTTAGTCACTTTTTTCTCCTCTTTCCTTGTGCACTAGTGCTGTGACTCAATTGGTAAGTCTTAATGGCTCATCATATCTCATGGAGGCTTCCTGTTTCCCACCTTCCTTTTCTCTTCCACTGCCAGAATGCACACACTGGCAGACAAATGCCATCTGGGAACTGTAAATCTGTCACAAGTACCACTGCTATTAGTTTGTGTGTATCAAGCTGCAAGGATGCAAGGACTCTCACAATCGGCATCAGAGCTACAACTGTTTTGTTTTTCATTTACACCCATCTTGATTCCTAAGGCATCCAGCTTTTAGGTCAAAGTCTGTAAGTTTGCAGGAGCATTTTATTTTAATACAGGGGAATGGTTAGACCAGCATGGGGGCAAATGTCTCTTTGAGTCATGGACCAGTTCCTAATTATACCTGTGTGCTTCCTTAATGGAATGTAAATAAATGATTTTGTTGTGTGAAAGAAGTGGTATGATATTTATTTCCAAATTCTTTTCAAGATGTCAGCATGCAGCCCTTAGGACATGAAAAAAAGGTAGAGCTTGTCAGCCTCCCTGGCTGCTCTGAATTAGCCTGAACCTATTGGAAATGAAAGGTTCAGAGAGCACAGATGGAATAGATTGAAGCTTTGAGTGAATTGAAAGGGCAAGTTTACTGGATAATCGTGATCTCTGTGGGTAGAAAGATAGCTAATAGATTGAAATTGTCAGACATTGTGAAGTCCTTGAAAGAACTGCTTAAGGCTTTTTGCTTTCCACTTCTGGCCTATGGTATCCACCTTCTCTTTAATTAAAATATCTTTGGATTCCACATAATTAAAATAAAATATGGAATGTTTATTGAATATGTGAAACATGAACTCTTCTTATCTTGCTTGATGTTTTTCCTTTCTTTTAAGATAACAAAATTGCATGAATGCATCTATTTCACGATTGTGTTACTTCATTCTGTAGATGAAGGCTAGATTTATTTAGAAACACTTGGTCTTATATTTGAGGACCAACAAGAATGAAGAGCTTTTCAATCAGTCTCAACATTGACATGAGCTTTATTGAAAGTCCATCCAGAGATGTCACAGAGAGAAGTGGTGAATGCTGAGTGTTTGTGAACCCTCCTGCACTAACACAGAGAGAAGAGCACTAGAAAATCTAGATCTTAATGCTTTTTAAAGCTACACTACAGCTCCCAGCTCTATAGATAGAATCTTGGCTGCAGTTTAAGGATACTGCTGTGGTATTAAGAACTGTTAATGTTGCAATAAAAGTTGGTGAAAAGGTCTCTTATATTCTGGATCTAATTTGCTTCACTTAGAGAAGGGAGTGATCTTGTAGTTTAAAGAAAGTTCCATTTAAGCACTTCTTTGACTTAAAGCTATTAGAGAAGTGCAGCTTCTGTTTTGCTATTTTATTCCATGTTTTTCTCTTCAGACTGATCTTTAAGAGACGCAGTGAGCTGTTATAATCCACCTTCTGATACAAATTTTCCTGATGTGAGAAGCAGAAAAAAACCCCAGACAGTACAGTATATGAAAACCCCATCATAATTGGTAATTATATTGCTGTTTTCATTGTCAGTAGCAGCATATTTTTGTTTTGATTCAGAATTTCTTTTCTGCTGTATATATTCAATTTCACTCCTGCTGACACCTCCTGCTGACAGAATTCCTTAATCTTGAAATTCAGTGACTGTCAGGTCACTCCCTAATACCTTAAAGTCCACAATTCACTCCAAACTGCCACAAATATGGACTTTAATATTGCTTTAAAAGGATATTGAACTAGTTTTACAGTTATCACTTCTTCCCCCTGCCCCCAGTTTTAAATGTTAGAGCCAAGCCTGAGTTTTGCTGAAAGACTCAAATTGATGACAGAAATTTCTACAACAATCAAGTGTTCTTACTATGAAGCCCTTTAACTTCTCCAGTCCCTGCAGTTTCCTCTAAACATAACAGTCTCATATAATCTTAAAATATATGATGACATGCTGAAGGTTTTGAAGGCCTTCCTGATGTCTTCCAATGCCTTTCTGAAGACAGGTGCTGTTTTCATGTTTTCTTATACTGACTGCAATATATGACATAAAATTCTAGCTCTTACAATTGCCATTGACTGCACTATGACCAAGACTTCTTCCTCCCATTACTCTTAAAAAATGAGTTGGAGTGGGTAGAAATAAAGCCAAATACATGGTTTGTCCATGGACTGAAATGTCGTATGAATGAAGTTGTTCTGCTAGATTTCACCACAAATCAAAATCTTAATAAAATAAAATGTTTGCTGCTTTAAGGACAGAGTCAGTCACCCTTAGTCATGCTTTGCAAAATTTTGCTCAACAGCACCTCCCTCAGAATGCACAGGATGACAGAAACTGACTCTTCCTAGTAGAGAGAGGAGTTATAGTAGGATAACAGCTAATGTGGGGTGATAAGTTTTGTATTATTTATGCACAAAAAGTAGCCAAATTTTAGGTAAGTGTTTGGAATGATTACACTTCCTGAAGTCGTGTCTAACTTTTGCACACAGCTGATTGCCTCTAGCATCTGTACCTTCGTAATCTGTTAGTTTAGTCCTGTCATAGTTCACAACACAGTGGATTGTGGACGCTGCAAGCTCTTCCTTGCCTTGGAAAAGGTGGAGCAATGCATTAACAGCATGAATTCAGTAAAGAATAGATGGGCAAGTGCATTGGTCATTAGTCTGTCAACTTTGGGAAGTGCAGTGTTTTCTCAAGTCTATGAGGAACCTAATGAGCTATGCTCAGGGACTGTAGGCCAGCCTCCCTAACATCATCTACAAAACTGTACTTAGCAGCCTGGTGCAGGCAGCCACTGTGAGATGTGTAGAGCTTTGTCCATCAGACTAATTATTTTTCAAGCTCCCCATGCTGTCTCTCTGAAGGAATGACTACAGCATCACCAGCTAGCATCACTATTCTAACACTTAGCTTTTTTGTATAGGTGGTAATCAAATCTCTCAACTCACAGCAGTGAATTGCTGGTCTTAAAGGTGTTAATGTGCAGGAACAGTTAAGTTTTAAGGCTTCAACTTATATCTCTTTCATCTCCTGTGTTACAAGTTCATGTTACCTGCAAGAAGTCTCTTCTAGCAATATTCCTTTGGTCTGTATTTACTGACTCTTGTGGAGAGCTACAGGTTCCTTCCTATTCTCCTCATTTGGCGTTGTGCTTGAGGTTTATTAGATGTGGGGAAAAGAAAAGGAAGTTAAAATGAAACACCAGAATCTGTTTCTATTCCTATAAAGTTCTTAAAACAAGAGATACGAGGTGTATATTGAGTGACTTAACCTGAAATGGAAGAAAATACCTCCTAACAGTGATATTGATGAGAGTACAAAAAAAAAAAAAAAAAATCTTAGGACATGTAGTGGAAGTCCTCTCTGCATTTGGAGTTCAGTATTAAAAGGATAACATTTGGAGTAGAAATTTCAGGAGGGTGGGAGCAAGCTTCAGCTATGCCAAATCAGCCCTTTGTTTTCCTGGTTTCTGTGAGGCAACATGAAGGGAGTGAACATCACCAAGCCCTGATGTACTTTCCAAGTACAATCACATTGATCAGATTATTCTTAAGGCTTTTATTGATCATAGAATTGAATTACAGTCTCCTTTCCCCATGATTACACAAATGACTGCTATCTTGCAAGATAGTTTTTATCATTCACAAACAAAGAAGCAGAGCTCATTTCTGTTGGTTATCACCTTGGTAATTAATAGCACATGCTTTCCAGTTTGAATTTTTCTGGTTTCCAGTTAAACAGGTACTGTTTTGCCTTGACAAGGTTTCTTCTCTTCTGCATTAAGAATGTCTTTAGATCCACACATTGATGCCCTTTCAATGCATTAAAATCAGCTCATATCTGAGCCTGTCTGTGACACTGACAAGTAGGACTTCACACAGATCTACAGCCCAGTCCCTCATTTAGCCAGACACAGCTATCATGTAAAGAGTGTTATTGGGATTGCAATTAATTATTTTAGGTCAGATTCCAATCTACTAATACCACTGGGGTTATGCAGTCACAATTAAAATCAAAATTTGTCCCTTTGTTTTATTTTAAGGAACAAATCATGTCTACTTTTGCATGGTTCCTGGGCTCCTTTGGAGAAGAGTATTGCTGGAGCACCTGATGGATTTGCCTGGTTTATAACAGTCCCTGAGTGTGAAAAGAGACCAAGAGATGTACAGACCCTCGGAGTGGTTCCTCCAGCTGCATCAGGCATCTTGTTGCTATAGCATCTGCAGGAGTAATCTAAACTAAATGGCTTTGTAATCACTCTTCTTTCTCCCCTCAACAAACAAGCATGCCAAAGGCTTAAGGTTTTTAAGAGGGGCAAATCACTGATTACACAGTGCATTAGAACCAAGGGATCTCCTTGTCTGGCCGTCTTGTCTGGTGTGGTGGAAAATGGTGCCATGGTGGTTCTTTGCTATGGTTGATTTTAGAGAGGATCTGTGTCTGTGGACAGCCATCTGCATCCATAGCCACAACTTATTTGGGGTTTCATATATCAGAGTTCCTCCTGGTTGCCTCACCTGCATGCCTATTTATACTATGACCAGCACAAGGAGGAAGGATTCTCCTGAGTTCAGAATTGTGTAGCCTAAGACCTTACAGTATGACATGATAAGTGGATGAAAAATCTACTTAATTAATTTAACTAATTCTACATTTGCAGCTATTTTGCACAATACCCAGCATTCTATTCTTAAAAAAAAAAACTCAGCTTTCTTCAAACTACTTATAGGACCACCTCTTTGTGGTTGGATGCCTGAAACTGTCTTTAACATGCTCACAGTGTCCATCCATTCCAAATGAATTATTTTTTTTTAGTAACTTATGAGGTAGATCTTGGCATAAAGGAGAATATTTAAAGAAATCAGAAATTAAGTGTTTTAATAAAGAGTATTTGAGACACTGGGATCCAATTAGATTTTGGTTATTATTAATTCAAGGCAGGGGGGGAAAAAGAGTATGAAATTAACACAACCTTAGCTGAAGTTTATGGCTTTGAAGAAAATGGTGCCTCAGAGGAGCAGTAGGACTCAGGCTTGATTAAACTGGGAGTTCAGAAATTCTCTGCACTGAATGAAATAAAAAGGCATTCAATCTAATTAGATAGCATTGTGGAGAGGTATCAGGAAGAGAGGTATTTCTGACCTGTTGGCTTTTTATATAACCTTTAATCCAGGGGATGTGTTTGTAACTATTTTGGTACATTTATTTTTCTTCTTAAGGGAATTTAGCTTTGAATTCTGACCTTCTGATAGCTTTGCTTAGGAAAATTTGAGGAGAAAACCATCTAATGGTCCTGTTAAAACATACAGGCTTTATGAAGGCTTGTTCTGTAACTTTCCCTGATGAAAGCTCATATTTTGGTCAAACATCTTGCTTTTGTTTTGATGAGGAAAAGATGTTTCCTCACCATTTCTCTGGAGAGATTTTCTTTGTGCTAATGTGTGTTAGCAGATGCTCATAAAGTCTAGAATACTGGCTAGCTGAAGCCAGTAGGAATCACTCCTGTTATATACTAAGGCCATATTTTTTGTTACTGTGATGCAAAAAGGAAGCACACCTTTTACTGGGATTCCTTTGGGGTTATGTCAATGTAAAATAGAGGAGACTGAATTCTGAAAATGTATAATTCAATGGAATGGGGGTTTTGATCAGGTGATTTTGGACCACTTCACAATGGAATTTTACAGCATATTTTGTTCAAAAGAAAGGAGAAATTTGGGACTAGAGTACAGATTTCCTAGAATCCCACTCCCCTTTCTCACTGTTAGGTTAAACTGCTTTCCTTCAGTGTTGATTTCCAAATCTGCATCTAGTTTAGGGACTATTAATTCTTCTCTGCTTCTGAGGAGCTAATTGGTACTTGTTCTGCAGTTGTCTACTATGGCATGAGTATGAAAAGATGTAGAGATATGTTTAGGATCAAATTCATTTTTCAGTCTGTGTCTACATCACCCTAATTTAAGAGTTAATATGAAAATTTGAGCCTGCTAACATAATGCCTATTGAAATATCTTATAAGCATCATTTTAGAAACACCAGATATATTTTGGGAAAATCTCTGCTAAATTGTGAACTTCTTTGAGGAGAATGATTAACAGAAAAGCATTATAATGATGTGGCTTGAAATTGATTTAATCCTTGATTGTTTGGAAGAGAAAATGCTGTTTCTGGTATAGATGAATTTTGATGGTTTATTGGGGTCATTCCTGACTTTCTGGCTTTTCATTTACAGTAACTCATTAGGCCTCAGAAGTCACATTGAACTCCATGATAAACAGGTTTAGGAATGCTGTTCCCCAGTGTATGGTTGAGGAGTTAACACACTCACATTGCAGAACAACCACCAGTGCTGGTGTCCTTTGGCATTTTGGTGTAAATCTTTGTTCATGTAACTCCAGAAAGGCTGAGATGCTGAATATATTATTTTTTTTACTGGTAAAACTCGATTTGTTTGGACAGCTTTACAATCAGTGGAAATATCAGCTAAGGTGCTGTGCATATTTTAGTTAAAGCCTCCAGGGAAAGCTTTCTTTATTAGGGTGTTGCTTATGCAAGCAAATTCCTTGTGGCATAGTATGTCACAGTTTAAACAAGTGTGAGTTGTGTGTTTCTTTTTCACAGTCTTTTACATCTAATATTCGTAAATTAGGAAAATTTCAGATGTGCAACCTACTACAAAGACAAAGTTCAAAACAGAGTTTGATTTATGATAGTTGCAGCTTCTCTTAGAGCTTATTTGCTAGTCTCATATTTGCTGCTGTTACAGTACTGCCTTTGGTTGCCATTTTTGCTCAGCTGAGGTGTTGAAGAACACGGTACAACTACTTGGACTTCATTAGTTTGGTGCCTAGGAAAATTTTGAAGGAAGAGAAACTCAGTGTTCCTGTGTCTCCAGACTAAAATAGTTAAGGTGCTCTGCAGCAAAACAGTGCCAGGAAGAGGAAGACCAGATTTTGAAACATGAGCTCCCTGCTGTGGGGACTGCTAGAGATGAGATTGCACTTAGGCTGGCTGCAGCGTCCTAGGCAATAAAAAACCACAGATGTGAAATGAGAACTGACGCAGCTTGCATAGCCTGGCTCCTGCTCCAGATGACATTTAGGCACTTTGGAGTTACATTGTAGCACTTGGGTCAGAATTTGGCCTACTTGTAAGAAAATAATTGTTCTTTTTGCTGCTGAAGAGCCTGACTGAAATCCATTGAGTATGGATTTTAGGTTTTCTTTTCAAAACTGTGAAGGTTGACTTGAAAGAATAGAAGTCATAGTTTGGACTGCTTCCTGTTTTATTCATGGTTGGTTTGTATGTACTAAGGATGAACAAGAAGTCCTGTGATGGACATGGTAAGTAAGCTACCAGTTCAGTTTGTTTCTTTTACTCTGATTCTGCCATACCTAAATACTTCATCTATATATCCAATAATAGAAACAGCAGCAAAACTTTTTTTTTAATAAATATATTGCATTAGTAGAAGAAATATCTGTATCCCTCTGTTAATAACAGCCCACCCACTCCCTTTAAAGCTCAGTCACTGAAGAGGTTCATGCTGAGATATTGGCTGCAGCAATTTTGTGGTGGAGAAAGCAACTGTTACAGAAGACTGTTGCATGATGGAATTTTATTGGTGTAGAAAAACAAAAAACCTTGGAGGTTAATATCTTTGTTTTGTGTAACAGATGTTTAATTCTGAGCTTGGGCAACTGGCTCTTTTGTGTCTGAAAAGGAAAAAAAATAGATGTTTTGGATTAGAGTCGACTGTGCAATTGTATATGACAGATGCATTAAATTAGCCTTTTGCAAAGCTTTTGGTGTTTTTCTGCTCTCAACTGTGAATTTTACTTGACTTTTTCATTTGCAGGTGGCATGAGACCATTCTGTGCATGCTTCATGGTTTTCAGATAGGACAAAACATTCCAGGTTTACAGTGAAGTTATGAAGTTATAGGCCACTTACACATGGGTAAAAGACAAACTCTCTAGCATTTATTCTTCAGACTGTAATGCAAATGAGGGGACAAAAGGACAGAAACCTTAAAAAATAAATTCTGCCTACGCTTTCCAAAAGTTGAATGCTGTCCAGGTTTAATGTTCCTATCTGTGTCACAGTCTGTTTTTACCTCTTCAGTGCACCAGGGCATTCTGTGAGCATTTAATGAACCAGACTCTTCTAAAGTTTTATTAACAACATATGAATTGTGTTTTAGGCCATGTCACCATCCTCTGCTGATTAAAACATGATGAGCCTTTTATAAAATGGGATGTTCTCTGTGTGTAGGTAGCTTTTGTGGAATTTAATTTTCATCTGATTTTTAAGAATCCTGATTAAATTCAGCTACTCATTACCTTGATGTAAAGGTAGAACACTTTCTGGGGAATTGCTATGGATTTACTTTGCTTTAACAGGAAACAGAATTTATCCCCTTTGATTTTAACAGGAGGAGAAACTTTCTAATTAGAGTCACTTCTGCTTTCACGGCACATAGATTTGATACATGTGTATTCCTTGATTTTCTTTCCTACCATGGTAAGCATTTCTAGGGTCTTTTCTTTAAAGCTGGTATCTGCTTTGTTTCCCACTTTAAAACTTATCTTAGGAAAACTTTGCATTTGAAATCCTTATTTTATGTTTTCACCTTTCTCATGTATCAAAAAAAAAAAAAAAAGACTTTGAAATTCCTGTTTAGGGGGAAATAGTTTTGTTCAGGTGATATTATTTATCACTCATAAGCCTCTCAGATAAATATAAAAAAAAATCCATAAATATGCCAGTATATGAATTAGCTACCTATAACAGGTAATGAGCAGTTTAAAATACAGGTAACTTATAATAAGAAAATTCATTTTCCCTGATTACAAGACCTGCTTATTGCTTATTTAACAAAAAGTTAAGTTCCACTGCTCACAGAAAATTGAAGAATTACTTTGTCCAAAACACATTCTAAGGAAGGAAAATTTGCAAAGTCTACCATAACTGAACACATTCTCATGTAATTATTTCCTAAATGCACTCTTGAGATGTCATCAAAAGATACTTAGGAAAGTTTGATCCAACGATACTAAACCAATGACTTCAGTAAATTCTAGATTGAGTCCAAGGAGATTATTCTTCCTCAAAGAAGACTTGAAAAATGTCTTTGAGGACTTTCTGGCATAAAGATGCAATACAAAACTGAGCTTTGAGAGATTTAGTGTGATCATTTCTCACCTTTAGAGTTAACTGATGAAATAAATACATCACTCTGTGTCAGTCTATACCAGTTCAGAATCTGACTCCTGATCCTGGAGAGCCAATTCATCCTAGTCATTTGGAGTTGTAAGAACATCCAGTCAATGTCAGTGCTTCTGCTCAGGTGTGATGGGTTGACCCTGGCTGGATGCCAGGTGCCCACCAAAGATGCTGTGTCACTTCCATCCTCAGGGATGGAGAGAAAAATGTAATGAAAAGCTCTGGGGTCATGACAGGACAGGGAGAGATCATGCAGCAGTTAACTCTCAGGGGCAAAGCAGGATCAACTTGGAGAAATTAGTTTATTACCAATCAAAGCAGAGTAGGATAATGAGAAAATAAACCCTACCTCTTAAAAACACCTTTTCCCCACCCCTCCCTTCTTCCCAGGCTCACCTCTGCTCCTGATTTTCTCTACCTCCTGCCTCTAAGTGATGCAAGGGGAAGGGAAATGGGGATTGTGGTCAGTTCATCACACAGTCTTTGTTACTCCTTCCTCTGGGGAATGACTCCTCACACTCTCGCCCTGCTCCAGTGTGAGAACCCTCCCATGGGAGATAGTTCTCCACAAACTTCTCCATTGTGTGTTCTTCCCATGGGCTTCTTAGTTCTTCACAAACAGCTCCATCATGGGTCTTTTCCAGAGGGTGCTACAGTCCTTCAGAAGCAGACTACTCTGGTGTGGGTCCCCTACATGGTCACAAGTCCTGCTATCAAACTCGTTCCATTGCGGGCTCCTCTCTCCATAGGTCCACAGGTTCCTGCCAGGAGCCTGCCCTAGTCCAGGCTTCCCACAAGGCACAGCCTGCTTTGGGCCTCCATCTGCTCTGGTGTGGGGTCTGCCATGGGCTGCATGTGGATGTGTGCTATGTGCTGAGGGGGACAGCCTTTCTCACCATGGTCTTCACCATGGGCTACAGGGGAATCTCTGCTCCAGCTGAAGTTGCCCTTGCAGGTTTCTTTCCCTTCTTTAATATGCTATCACAGAGACACTACCACCATCACTGATGGGCTTGATTTTAGCCAGCAGCAGGTCCATCTTGGAGCCAGCTGGCATTGGCTCTATCAGACAGATAGAGGTTCTAGCAGGTTATCACAGAATTCACTCCTGTAGCCTCCCCACTCTCAAAACCCTGCCACTCAAACCCAATAGATCAGGTGCATAGAAGGGAAAGCCAGATGACTTCAGCTTTTGTTGTTTCGTTCTGTTCAGCCAATGCAGTGGCTAATGAGCATTTTGTGTGCATAAATGGGAAAGAATTGAAATACATTGGACACAATTGTAAAGGAATTTTTTCCTACTCATCTGCCCTGCAAGCACACACCATGTTCAAAGCAGATTGTTCTTTTGTGTGATTTCCTTATTCTTTAGAAAAATGGAAATCAATCAGATGGATTTATTAATGGCTCCTTTAATTAGTTTGTTAATGGCTATATTTACAAGACTGGTTGTGTAATTCTTATTTCCTGCAGGTTACAGTATAATAATTATTGATCTTTATGCAGTCTATGAGGAAAAAATACATAGAGATTTACTGCTAACAAAGGAAGCTTTTGAAGATAATAACTCATTCAGATTTTTTTGGAAGGCATTTATCTATTTCTTATGAGTTATTAGTACTAATGGGCGTCATATGTACAGTGGGAGGCAAAATGAGCTATTAACCTACACAGTAAGTTGTAGAGTATTGTAAATCCTTCTTGTCTATGTTATGAAGGGATCCATTTGTGTGACAAGCAGGATGAAGATAAAGTAGTCATGTATCTTTCAGAGACTGAAAGGTGGCTGAGAGAGAGAACAGACAAAGCAGGGTCTCTGCAGTGATGGAAATTCTGCCCTTCCCATTCCTGTGAGCTGGAGAGGGCTGGCAAGGGTTTGCTGAAAGACACTGTTAGACTGAACCTGAAAGCAAGGACCAGTCATGCAAGGCACACATAGGCAGAGGGGTATAAATCCCTGCTTAAATTGTTTTTACTTAGCCACATTGAATTTGCTTTGGTTTATGTGGTTAAATGATGTAATATACCTTCATGTGAACTAGGGATAGTTTTCAAAGGCTCTAGAAATATGAGAGTTTCCATGTGTATGTAAGCTCCTTTTACAATGCAGTGTGTATTCTAATGACATAGTCCCAAGTAGGGAAATAGTGAATTCTGCAGTAGCTTCCATTGGCCTCTTATGTTTTGAAATACCTAGAAAGTGATTTCAGAATAAAGTCCCATTTTCACATGGACTGAAACTAGCAGTTGACAATTTACACTTGATCCAACTACTTTGTGATTGGTTTACGCAGAAGAAAATTTTGGTGTCCATTTTTTTTTTTTCACAGAGTGAAACTAGTTTTACAAGTTTTGGGTATTTTTCCCTGTCTTCTCTGAATTCTGTCTGTAACAGCACACATAGATTGCCCTGAGACCATTACTGAGTCCCTCTTGTCTGTGGTTGCCTATCTGTCCTTTTGACAACAGGCTTCAAGTCAGTATGTGACTGGCTTTTCTGAAAACAGCCTGTTGGAAACTAAGTCTTGACTAAAGCCCTTTGGAGCAAAAAATCTGTGAGGTAACTTAAAACAACCCAGAAAACAGTATTCTAAAGCCATGCTGGGATTCTAGAATTTGAAATTAATTTTTGGAGGAGAAAAACACTCCAAGCCAAACCAGGCATGATGCTTTAGAATTAGTACTGCTTTTGCCAGTTAGCCATTGTCTTTTTGTTTTGTCTTCTATTCACTGTTCCACCTTATCTCTGTGTATATGATAAGTCACAAGGGTTTGTTAGCAGCATATTCTTAATAATTTGAGATTTGAACTGCTTAGTGCAGCCAGCTGGCTGCATAAGGCTGGCCAGAGAGAGGATGGCATACAGCAGTAATACTTTACTATCCCAGAATGCCAACACAGGAGGTCATCACTCATTACCTACATGATTAATACTGTAATTAGGTCCTGATGGGTACATCATACTTTGTGCTCCTATCAGGTAGCACAGTAATGACTCTGGAATTTTGAGATTACAAGTTATGGTAGACAGGAGAAAGGGAGTATATGCCTTTTGTTTATAGAAATGGTGTCCCAATGCTCATGAGGAGTTAAAGAACAAATGTTCCCCAAAGACATATTATTAATCTGTTGTGGTATTTAAAGTAAGTGATACTGTATAGACAGTGGAGGTGAAGGGCTAGTTTGGCTGTCTACTTTGTACCTTCTAACAATGAATTTTTTCTCCTCCTAAAATACTCCTTCTAGCTTTCTTACATGATGAACCTTCATTAACTGCATTTCATTTACAAGCACAAGATAAATGTAACATCCTAGTAGAGTCCTGTACTTGTGGCAAGTGAGTGTTGCTGTATTGATCACTTCATCCAAGAACAATGAGAAATTGAGCTCAGGACTTTGATTAATACACAGCACATCTTTTCTCTTCACTAGATCAGCATAATCGTTACAGTCTGGGAGGATGTTTTCACTCAGAGTATCCTTTGGTAGCGGTCAAGGAATTAATTACACAAAGAGTGAATTCTTTGCTAAGAATTTTGTAAGTTTGGTTGTTAAGGGAGGTCTCTCCTGCTGAATCTTCACTAAAACATGGCCAAGTGGGAGGAGTAAATATATGAGTCTGTGATATAATCTCTGAAGAATGGTAGGTGATGATCTTTCTCATTCAGACATGGATTTTGACTGTTTAATGTAGAGGGGAAAGGAGCAGGGCGGAAGAAAATCAGACTGTCCTCGGCTCTGAAAGCCTCTGGCTGTGCAGATCTACTTCTGCTTTCATTGACTCTAGTGGGAGCAGGACTCATCTTTGCAAATGACAGACCTTGATTCAACTGGGTAGTAAATTTCAAATGTAACATAATGAGATAAAGGACATTACAGGAACAACAGGACAAGAGGAAACAGCCTCAAGTTGCTCCACACGCGGTTTAGATTGGATATTGGGAAAAATTTCTTCACCAAAAGGGTTGTCAAGCCCTGGAACAGGCTGCTCAGGAAAGTGGTGGAGTCACCATCCCTGGAGGGATTTAAAAGACATGCAGACATGGCCCTTAGGGACATGGTTTATTGGTGGAATTGGCAGTGTTAGCTTTACAGTTGGACTCTCTGATCTAAAAATCTTTTCCAATCTAATGATTCTGTGATCAAAAGACTAAGGATGACTGTCAGAGACCGTCCATGGCAAAAATGGTGACCTGAGTGCCGCTGATTACTATTGACCTTCTGCAGAACTTAGTCTTCACTTTGTATAGAGCAAAGCATGACAGAATTGCTGCAGAATTTGATACTACCCAGTCTCTCCAAAACAAGTGCAGTATTAATGACAAGACCTGTCTCTCAGAAGAACATTGTGCTCACAAAGCTCATGAGAAAATATATTCTGACTGTACACTGAAAGGAGTATGCAAGAGGGAAAAGAGCCATATAAAATCTATATATTTTGTTTAATGAAAATCTGCATTTAACTTTTCCTGCTGTGTTTTGTGCTGTTTTGTACCCTGTCATTTTGCTCTGTGCAATTTTCTCTGGGTTAAGATACAGTGAAGGAAAAGGAAAGAAGGAAGAAGGGTGTGAAAGTTATTTTTGATTTAAAAAATGACTTTGATAGATGCAGCTTGCTTCATGACAGCTGTGTTAGCCTCACTTCATTCCAAATTTAAACTTTAATTTCCCTGACATGGATTTGCCCATTTTTATCTTTTTTAGGGAAAGGAAATAACTCCAGTCTTGTGTTTGCTTTCCAGTGTTTCACAAATCCTTATTATAGGAAGAAGAATTGTAGAGACAAGAGGTATCCTGACATCCTTCTGTTGAACAACGCCAGAGGCAACTGGGGGCTACTAAGCATAAGGAGAGATGGCATCATCTCTCCATGTATGATTATCTGTGGAAAGAATTGTTGTGGAGTTTATTGTCAGTAGTAATGGGTTCGGTTTTCCATATCTGTTAAGTCTGCTGCACTGGGAGGATTCTGATGGGGGAGTGAAGATATTGTGGAATTTTGCTGCGAATGATGGAAATTTTCTAGTTACCTTTTGATGCTTGTGCATGAATCTGTGAGACAGCCCAAACATCACAGCTTAAGACACCTTCCCTTTTTTTTTAATACAACAAAAAGAGCCTGAAGAAGAAGGTGTTGAGCCATACCTAGAGTATGATGTAAGACACACAGACAATAACTATATGTGTGCACAGTGATGTCCATGTCTTGGTGATGATGTATATGTCCAGAATACAAATAACAGCACTGAAGAGATGAAGCCAAAGGTGAGCAAGAGTGTATGTTTTAATTCATGACTCTCTGAGCTAAGGAACACAGGTAGTCATGGCCTCTCACCCTCTCATGGAGTCCTCATCACCATTTGCAAGAAGAGAGGACTGACCTTATGCACTGTGCAAAACCTTGAATGTGTACAGCTTTTAAAAAGCGTGTCATAGTAAATTGGAAAGCACATTTGTTAAGAGAGGGAGAAATAATTATATGGTTTGCAAGTGTTGGCCTTGAAACTCTGGGAATGGTAGCTTGGCAGACTTCAGGGCTTGCACAGCATTTTAGGTAACCCTCTGATACTTTGTTCTCCCATCCCAATCTGCCTTAACACGTCGCTCATGCAGTCAAGATTCATGGTTATTAATTCACATGCTCTAAACCTGTGTGAGCAGAAGCTTTCATTGCATAGTCTGTCTTTATGGCACACTTCATTTCACTTAGAATAAATTATCATGCATTTATCATTAGTTATCAAGATGTTAACATTAATATAAACAAATGCATGACACATTTCTTCATGAATATTGCCTTTTAATCATGTAGGGGATTTGGCAAGCACTTTTTACATATGTTCTTAATAAATGCATTCCTTGTTTCTACATATGTGTACTTAAATGTAAAGAAACTTGCCAGTGATCCTTTTCTGGTAGCTCCAGATCTATTGGGAAGAGGATTATAAGGCAAAAATACCCACAAAACTCACTCCAATACAAATAAGAAAAAGTATTCATAATGTATTAGAGGATGATACTCCCTTCACTGATCTATGTGGAGTATGTCAGTCTTCACTGTTATTATTAGGTATGGAGTTATTTTGGTTTAGTTGTAGTACAATGAACCTACAAATAGAGGCCCGATTGCAGCATAAATAGGTAAACCCAAAGTGGCTTTCTTCTAGCTCATGCAGGTACCACCATGTCTGAAACTTCAGCTTTGGGAAGCTGCTACAGGATATGCTGAAGTCATTAGTTCATGGATTTACTGCTTCTGGCAGCGTGGGGTATTAGTGAGACTGAGACAGCACAGCTCAAAATCCCTTCTCTCATATTTGTCTTTCCTTTCCCTGTGAGGCTGTGAAGAATCTTTCACACCAATCACTATACTTTAACTTTGAGAAGATTTTTCTCCAGTTTAAAGGCTCTTTGAAAAAAGGGTGGTTGATCTGAATGTATGTCTCCTCTTCTGTGCAATGTTATTTGGTTTGTGGAATCTCTGCAGAGCAGATTCAGATTTTCTCCCTCTACAGTCTGTCCATCTGTGTATCATGCCTATTTCCTCCTTAAACAGAAAATTCCTTCTAACAGCTGTGATCATTCATGCAGCAACGCAGCATTTCTTCCCTTTTTACCAAGGGCTGTTGTAAACACCCTACTCTCAAAGCCTGGGAAGCTTTGTGCAGTAGTACCAATAGGTAAAATTAAAAGTATGGTATATCCTGCATCTCAGAGATTGCTGTGGCACAATAATCAATCTCATGGTATTTGGTGCTGTTGAGAAGTTATGGATTTGACTATGAATCCCACTTTCATATATTAAAAGAACTTCACCTTTCTGTGGTTGTGGAGGAAACCCTGAACATATTTGAGTCCTTAAGGTTTATATCTAAAGACAAATAAAAAGGAATCCTTAATATGTCTGTGCAAGTTATTGCAATTCCTTCTTTCCAAGAAAGGAACAGACCAGACTGAGACTACAGACCAAAATATTAGAGCTGCAATTGCTTTGTTTGTGGATTTGGTTTTGGTTCTGTTTGCTTTCTTTGATGTTTTGAATGGAAGGAAAAATTAGAGAAGGACAAAGAAGATCTATGTTGTCAGTCTGGCTTCTTTTTATTTATTTTTCTGCAAAGTTTGTTGTACCAACAGTATTTATCATAATGCCTTCAATGTCCTCAAATAAGGATGTTATAAGAACACAAAGTCAGATTACACTGTTTAGTTAGTGACTTTATTTCTGGTCTATGCAGACACACCAAAAAATGTAATATCTGCAAACTTGAAATTACAGAGAGTACAGATATTTACTCCCAAGTATGGATTTCCTTCTTGGGCTCAACTGAAAGAGTTCCCCAACAAAGTCAGCAAAATCTCTGGAGCTATGCTGGGGACTTGACCCTAATATCTTGCCTTCTGCTGCTTCCCTGAATTGGTTCTTTTTCTGCATTTAGGTCACTCTTAATGTCTGCGATAAAGATAAGAATAAAAGCTCCATGACAGCCAAGTAAGCTATGGGAGAATCAAGGAGCCCTCTATATCACATCTTTCATAGGTCTTGCATAAATATGGATGGATATCTCCTTCTGTCCCTCCACAAATTTTCAGTCTGTCTCTCAAAAAAGCAAGCAGTCCAATACCCAAGTATCATTGTATAGATGCATTTTACATGCAACATGCAAGTGTAGTGTGTTTCAGTTGCTTGATTTCACTCACTGAAGCTTTCACTTTAGGCTCATATCTTAATTCCAGTAGTATTTTTCAGCCATTCTAACAATGTAAAAGCATTTTCTGACAAAATGGGGAAAAAACCCTTATTTTCTTGCTGTGTCTTTCTTCCAAGGTTGTGAAAGGATAAACCCAAGGTTTTCTTGTAACTCTGCCTCCAGTTTTTAGCTCCTGAGAAATGGATCTCAGCCAAGGGTAGTGGATGACCAATTAGAAAAGAGCTGTACAATATTTTTGCAATTAACATGTTTTTGCTATGGAGTACCTTTGTCTGCAAGGACATCTTTCTCCACAGTGGAGAATTATATTACATTTTTTTTGTGTCTACGGAGACCAGAAATAAAGTCACTAACTAAACAGTGTAATCTGACTTTATGTTCTTACAACATCCCTTTATACTAGAAATTATCCTACACTCTTAATAGCAGTATGATTAGCTTTTAGGAAGAAAATAGAGGAGCTGTTAGTTCATTGTATTAACTTAGTTTTAAAATGTTTCCCTCAGTCACCAAGATCAGGTGTTTGAATATCCACTTGTATGATGTTAGAGGTTATGAAGGGGAAAAGTAAAAACACACAAACTTGCTTATATGAACTAACTTGCTTGTATGAAGAAGGGTGTGAGTTTGTGACTGGAAAAAAGATGAGGGTGGAGAAGGTGTTGCTTTAATTTGTCTGTTTCTCACTATCTAAATCTATTTTAATTGCCAATATATTAAATCACTTTTCCCCAAGTCAAGTCTGTTTTGCAGGCAGTGTCCTTCCTGTCTTTATATCAGTCCATGAGCTTTTTCATCTTATTTTCTCTTCCATTTCTTGGGGAAGGCAAGTGAAAGAGTGGCTGGGTGGGTGTCTGGCAGCTTGCCATGATCAGCCCACCACAGTCCTGCATACATATTTCTGTATCTTGTGGGGGATAACCATCATTCCCAAAGTTATGAGTGGGTTTTCATGTTGACCAAGTATGTTAAGATCTTGAAATAGTTTTCTTGGATATTTGCCCTGTGTCAGCCCATTGGGATTCTAGTAAAACAGCAGGGCCTTTCAAAATTGAATGTTGTATCTGAACTTCTCTTCTGCTGGGTAAATATTAATTATTATTATTAGCAATAAGTGCATAATCCTGTTAATTTATGCTGTGCTTTACAAACATAGATAAGGCATGGTCTCGAACATTAGGAGGTTGCAGTTGAAATTAAAGATGCACAATTCTGAACGACTGTGAAGGGTATAGGAGTATTAACAAAAAACAAATGGGAGATTTTGAGGAGGAATCAGCAGAAGAGTGGGAGTTCTGGCTAACTGTCTGTCATCCCAGATTTATGTGTGAGAGCTGTGAACAGCAGGGTCACCCCTCTCCATTCTCAACATGTCTGCAAAGCTATGGAAGGATTTTTTTTGTTGCAGAAAAGTTATGAAGAAATTATGGGAGTGCAAAAGGGCTGTGCTACATCAGACTATTTAAGAAAAACAAGTTAATTTGTTCTCCTTTAATGGATTGCTTCATGTTTAATTTCAGCCTCTACAAATAATTGGCTGGGGGTTAGGGAACAGCACTTCAGGTACTTTTTGGTGTTGCTACCTATGTGGATACACATGCAACTTAAGAGTCAATTTGCAGTGTGTTTTTTTGCTCACAGTTTTTGGAGAACACATTTTGGGTTTCCAGTATTTTGCCAATTAGTTTACTGCTAGTCCTGTTGCGACTTTAGTTCCTTAAGCACTGTAACTAAGTGAAAACAAAACCAAAACAAACCTTCTCTTTGTGAGGGGGAGGAGAAAAAGTTCTTTTCATTTTCATATTTGTGTTTTTTCACTCAGTTTTTGATATGTCTTTCTACTCTGGATTTCTGGAGTAACCTCTCTATGCATAGTATTTATAGTTATGTCTGTACTGAGGTTGAAAATACTGATTTTTATTTTATTTTTTTTGTCAGCATCCACTCCAGTAGGTCCTTTAGATAGTTGAAGCTAATTTGATTGTATCTTGATGTGGACTCTCAAAGAGGATACTGAAATTTAAAGACATGAATGTGATATATGGAACAGGTGTAAAATATCCAGCCATGAGTGGGAAATGGGCAATCTGTTCTGAAAGAGAGACACTGAAAAATTTTAAAATGTAAGTTATGGCTAGAAAGAGAAAACTAATATAGTATCACTTTTACAGACACCTCTATGGAAAACCTTTCCATCATCTAGGCTTACATCCAGAGCAAGTCAATTGATGGTCACAGAAAATTTTCTATGGAAGCAGTCTCACTGTTGTAAAAGTCAAGTAAGATCTGACCCTTGTACTAGACAGAGATCTAGTGTAAGCCCCTAGTGTAAGCTGCACTCTTTACATGATTTATAAGACAGTTGCTTGCTTTGCCTCCTGAACTTGAAACTAGACCTGATACTTCATTGGTTCAAAAACTTAACTGATATTGCAGATTTCTTTCAAATGCTTAATGTTAAGTACTGTAATCATGTCAAGTAACACTGTTGTTGTACCAGGTCATTTTTATGCTCTTTTCTCCATCTGATTGCTCAAGGCATTGAGTTTTCTTATTAATAATTTTTTGGTCAGATGAAGTATGGAAGAAATGATGGATGTGATCCTTAATACTCAGTTCTTCAACAATGTTATTGGCAAACTGACGTTCCAAAGGCTTGGAATTACAATCTTTTCCATACCTGAAGCAGTAATTTTCCTTCTACTGTATATTAACAGCCACATAGTAGCTTCTTTATTCTTTACTAGGTGATAAAATGACTTCGACATTTGAATAACAGCTGGCCAATTATTTTAATTTCCCCCTTTATATGATTAATAATAGTCTAGGCAGACATGTAGATATAGTATCTCTCTACTCACTATGTGGGTTCATGCATTTATAATGTAATATGGAGATAGGATGGATATAGAAAATAATAAGCAATCAGTATAATGGGTTATAGTAAAAAACTCTAATCTGAGGTCTTAAAAAACTGAAAGATTCTGGATTGGTAATACGGAATAATTTTGAACTTTACAGCTTCAATTACTTATTCTTAAAAATGCTCAAACCAGAAGAGCCAAATACTTTTGAATGAAGTCTTTTGCTGACTTTCTAAAGCATTTTGCCTTGTCCAGCCAGTGATTAGTCTGTATGCACTTTGCTCACAATAATTATCCCTCAGATTTGGGGGAGAGTGGATTATCAAACAACAAACTGATCTCTTGAGATTGGCTTTAAGTTTCAAGCTGATTTGGCTGGGAACATTATCATAGGAATTTAAGAATTCAGGATCCTTCCAAAGATGCAGTCAGCAAACTGCAGTGGCAGTAAATAGAGCACTTGCATATTACACTGAGTGGGAAGTTTATTAAATGAATTACTTAAAACTCTAATAAGTGTACTGGAAATAACTAGTAGAGAGTCATTCAGAAGGAGCAGGAGTAGCTAAGAAGCAGATTGCTTTGAAAGGATCATAAAAGATATCTTTGACTGTCTTTTTATAAAGGAACTAAAACACATGAGACTCAGACAATTGAGATGAATAAAGTAAGACATTTTGCATCATGAACCAGAGCTGACAATACACAACTGCAGTGTTAGTGCCAACTGTATGCTTTTCCTGGCTTTTGACAGTCATAATTTATAGACTGTAGTTGTGTGGTTTGCATAATGTGTTATATAAATGTGATACTAGCTAGATTATGTGATACTAGCTAGAACTGGTAATAAAGAAGTTCACCTCCAGATAATATATAGCTGTTAATTTAAGTTCCATATTGTTTTAATTCCAAATATGGGAGGTATTTGATTTGTTCTCAACTGCACATAGCTTTAAAAATATTAGCATCAATAATAATGATGATATTTACTTTTGTAATGGAATTAGTAATGGAATTAGGGCTGCTTCAGATATCTGAATTTGGACATTTTGATTCATTCTTGTTCCCACCCTTGCTTCTGTTTTTTCCCTAAGAGCAACAGAATCTGTTTCACCTGATGTTGCATGTTTGTATGACTTCAGCTTTTTTGTATAATAGTGGCTGATGGTCTCCCTCTAGATCAGAAGTAGTCCAGCAAAGAGGTTTTGGATGCTCTCTCTTGAATCCATTTTGCTCTCTTTCTTCGTGGTAGCTTTTTGCACAGTTCTTTGGTGTACTGCACTATAGGGATAAAAATGGAGATCTCTGCCTTGATATGGGCAACAGGAACAGCTCACAGAATGTTCCTTCACCATGTGAGTGATTGTTTTCCAGTGCTAGCCTGTAAGCCTAGCATTACTTATGTTCCTTGAAGTTTTTTTTTAATTGCAGGTCTGCCAAATCCAGGATTTAAAATATAACTTGGTAAATATCAATGATTTATTTTTGTTCTTAACTGTGTTCCAAAGGCCAGACTGAAGAGTTCAAACTCCCTACATCACAGCATGCAGTTTTCCAGTATTTATTTAGTGCAAAGCTGCAGACCGTACAAAGTAATCCCAGTGCAATATCAACTCGCAAACAATTTTCTAAAGCATCTTTAATGTACAGTGTTACTGTACCCAGAGGTGTAGGAGAGCAGTATTAATGCAGGCATGATAGTTCTGAGTGTTCATATGAGTCCTCAAGGAATAATAAACAGCTTGAAATAACAACCAACAAATTCTCCAGACGCTTTTTATCCATGTGTCGGCAACTGTGTTGATTCCAGATCAATGCAGGGTATTAAGACATTTATATGATTGAGCTAAAAAGCTGCCAGGTTGTACAAGCATCAAGCTTGTAAAAAATAGGAGAACAGAGTAGAGCCAACTCTATTCTATTCATAATCTACAGGAATGGATCTTCTGTATAACGGATAGTGTCAGTGGGAAGATTTTGGTGTTAATTTAGTGCATGCACTGGGAATGCCAAGGTACATGAATGTCACTTGATTACCAAATCCTAATATTTGAATATTTTGTTGCTATACAATGAGACTCTCCTGGCGGTAAGTCACAATTCCTTCTTTAGAAAGTGGAAGCAAAGTCTTTATTTCAGATGCAATCCCAATGGAGCTCAGAATACACCTGTTGTACCAGTCCTGGTTTTGCCTGCCTCTCTGGATCAGCACAGCTGTGTGATTCTTACTCGTGCCACAGTTTGGTGTTATGGAACTTCTCTGTAAAGCAGTGAATACATTGAATATTTCTGTGACAATAAATTGTTGTCTTGGCTCATATCATGGCACAAATTCTAGACAGAGAAGCTGATCTGAAGGTGATGAAGTCCTCTGGAGCTTTTTTAATTGGCTGTGTAGAGATTCAGATCAGACTATGGTTTTTTGACTGTATGTATCAAAACCTTCCACTGTTCTTAAGTCATTAAATGAATGTTCTGGATACTCACACAAGTGCTGTCTGGTGTCTGAATTCATGTAACATTTAGTGTGAAAGCATATTATTTGTTAGTTATCATCTGCTCTTCCTCTTTGTAAAATGTTCATCAGCAAGTTAGGAATCTAAAAGTATTTCTTTTATTTCATTGACCTAATTTCATTTTTAATTGCTGTACCACTTGAAATCCAAATGGAATAATGTTCGTCAAACAGAAAGAGAAAACAAGAAAAAGAACAAAGACTTGACTTTTCTCACTTTTATGCCTGAATCCTGCTCAGTAGAAAATATTTTTTTGTAGTGGATATTAGTTTTTTCAGAACTCCCAGGCTTTCATGTCATGTTAAAGTAAACCACTTCTTCACAGGAATGCATTACACAGTTTTAGCTAGATACTGCACAAAGAAAAGCTTTCCCAATATCATCACTGTTACCTCTTGGAGCTTATTTCTGCAGCCCTATTTCTGTGACACATTTACTCACATGAGTAATCTCATTGGCTTAAATTGAATGCTGTCAGGAATAACAACTGTGAGTAAACTAACCATTACTTTTATCCCTTCTTTTTGTAAACTGAGGTGTTAGAACTGTTCACTCTTAAATATCTTTCCAGTGCCCCTTGCACCATCCAAGTTACACAGCACTACATAAAATTCATTACAACTCAATTATAAGGCTCATTAGGTAGGTGCTGGCATTTTTGTTATCTTACCAAATTGTGAAACATATTCATTTGTTATCCATGGTATTGTTAGAATGTTACAGTGAAACCAAACATACCATGGATCTCTGCCAAGAAAATGTTTTATGCAGCCTGCTCTGAAATCTCCCTGTGCTGTGTGCATGAAATACAACGGGAGTGAAATTTTGGGGGTGGTGATGAAGTCAGAGCACCTTTGACAGATGGCCACTGCATGCTGGCTTGTGGTGGGTTTTATCCTTTTCATCTCTTGAATTTTTTCAGCATGTATAAAATACATTTGTCTACCTGTACACCTTTAAATATGATGCAGCCCATGCTTTCTTCATTAATTAACCTTGGTCTGCACAGTAGAATGCTAGCAACAGCAGAATCTGTGACAGGGGCTCAAGCTTCTTAAGTGCTCTACACAGCTAACAGAATACTATGTCTTGTTTCAAGAAGTCAGAGTGAACATCCCCACCCAGGATGGCATTTACCAACATTCAAGAGCTTCTTGACTTAGTGGATCGTTAAAGCAAACTACATCTGATTATTTTCAACACTGAAAGTGTGCTTCCATATATGAGATTCGGAAACCAGGTTAGATTTTTGGTTTAACCACTCCTTTCTAAAACAGGATTTCTCTTGGCTCAGTGTGCTTGTAAATATGTTGTATACTACCATTCTGTGCAAATTAGTGCAGTTTACTTACACCACACCTTATTCTAAGGGGCCTATTTTGTTGCGTTGTTCCTTTATTGTTAACTTAAACAGGGACAGAAGAAACTTCAGTTAAAGACTTTTTCTCATCCAGTTTTTTTCTTGGGACATTTCTGTCAGGACCTCCAAGTGCTGCCTTAGTACTTCCTCTGTATCCTTGCTGCCAACTGCTTTATACAACTGAACAAGACCTCTCAGTACCTCGTTAAGTCAGATAGTTCAAGCTGAGCTTCTGTGAACCTGCCCAGCTAGAGGGTTTCAGTAGTAGTAGTTATACAGCTGTGCAGCTATGGGGATCTGCATGGACCAGGAAAGGAAATCAAGTGTTCTAATAATAGAATACCAACTTCAACAGAAAGAAAATTTGCATCTCTGTGCAGTGATTCCCACTACAAAGATCTGTTTCTTCTGTCTTTGTGGGTTATGTGGTGTCAACACTTTGTTGGACGTTGTGCATTTCTTTGTAAATATTATAGGTATTGTTTAGCTCTTTCCTTATGAACTCTTCTTGTTCTGATCATTAGAAAACCACAAATCTGCACGATGTCATTGCTCACAATGTTTCCCTTATGTTCTTCTTCCTCCCAAAGTACACAGAACTAGTATTTCAGTTTTAGCCTGAATTCTACTGTGTCCCTTTAATCCAATGAAATTTAGCCATCCTGTATCCTGCTACAATTTGTCAACCTGAGTTTAAACGTTATGAAGTCACAAGCTACTTACATTGTACCTCCTTTACACAGAGACAGTGTCTTGATTTTCTGTATTGTTTGCATCTTGATGGGTCTTCCTATCATAAAATAATGGATCAAAAGTAACAGCTTTGAACGGTTTGGAAACAGACTGATCCCCAATGCTGAGTGAAGGCCTCCAGGCAAAGGTATCAAAGAGAGCTCATGCCCACTGTTTCACAGGTGAAACCCATTGCTGAGCTTAACATAGGGCTCTTGGGTTGAAGAGAGGACTTGCAGCAGTCTAGCACACTTCATGCCCATATGCAAATTTAAAGGCTCTTAGTGCCCAAAAGAGAGGAAAATACCACTGAACTATCAAGAAATCAGAACAGACTGGAACCTCACTTCTCAGCTGGCCTGGCTGACATCCATTGAAGTAAGCCCCTGCTTTGTGAGTACCCTGATTGGTGAGTGTGGTGGTCACCATCTGACTCCAATTAAGAGCTGCTTTTCCAGCCTAAGGCAAGAAGTGTGCTTGCTTCTTAGCAAGCCGACAGTCAAGTATTCCCAGGAGTGTATCGACCATGTTTTACTTATGCCCCTGCCATTCTGTCAAAGCGAGATGAAAAGCGTTGTGTTTGTTCTTACTCCCCTCCTCAGTGGCCAAGGTAATGAATCTTCTGTAGTCTGTCAATGTCTGTGTTCTCTCCACTACTCAGAGACACTAAGCAAGATAAATGGTGCTGTGTAATGACTGGGTAAGAATTCCAGTCATGATGTGTCCAACTGGGCAGGGCAGCTCCTGGAGTTACACCCTGTCATCCGCAGATCCTGTTTCTGTAGGACTTTGAACTTAGCTTTTGATGTTTAGACTGGAGCCTTACTCCCACAAATCTCAGATTAAGTGAAGCCTTTTGTAACATCTTTTCCTGTGTGGTCATTTCTTGTGCTTCCCATTTGAAAGCATAATGGACAGTGTAAATTCTCCTATAACAGCACCTGTGTCAGTGAGAACTTGTGTCCCAGAAAATTAAGTTCTTCTGCAGTACAAAGTGTTCAGATTTCAAGCTACAGAAACCTTTTGAGTAAAAGCTACTCAGAGGAGAGTTTCCTCTATTAGAAAACTGCTGTGTACACTAAATTATATTGTGTGGCTGCCTCCTGTTTAGATAAGCACATAAATGGGATGTGCTGAATCTACTCTTTTCACAGACAGTAATTCAAGTTCGGTGTTACAATGCAGCCCAAACTTTACAATGGACATTACTCATATGAATGGGAGTAGTTACCAGTTAATGCTGACACCTTGATCAGGAAAGTAACACTGTCAAGAAAGGTCAAAAATTGCAGCAACCTCTCGGAAATTTCTTGCAGAATTGTTCAATATAAAGTTTTCAGAGGAATATTAGAATAATTTAAGGAGGGTACTTATTATTCTTTCACCTAATTGTGATACATTTGCCTTCTTTAATTCTTTTTATTTCAATTTTACTTGCAGACAGAAATGTGTGCTATGCATTATTAAGTGCCCCTCTGCTCTTGATAGACTCATTTCCATGCCTGTACTTGGTAAGCACTATAGTGTATTTTTCAGCAGGATATATGTGACCTCTAGGTATGAGAGCTGTAAAGAGAAATATACTATGAATTTATTTTTTCCATTAGTATAAAGTTTTCACTGGGGTATAGGAAGACATAGCTTGATTTTTACTGTGTTTTCTGCTTTGTTATTGGCACAAAACATGCGATTTCAACAGATTACTGGAACATTGTCATGAAGGAAGCATTCTTTTACTGGTTGTCTTCTGCCTCTGGTCAGTAACGAATGCTGCTGATACCTGTACACTGGAAAGTGCTCACGGACATAACCTTCTTACAGGCTAATGAACACAGGATAGCAACTTTACTTAAACTTAATCTCACCATAGTACAGTGATGAGCTAATTGATCTGCACTGTAAAAGACTGAAAATCATTAAGTGCTTGGAGTGATGATGTGAATTGAACTGCATTTTGTTCAAGAGACACTGTCCATGAAACAAAGTCCCTATGGTTTGTAGCTTTGATTAGATTCTTTGTCTTCAGCCATTGTTTTCTTTTAGTTCACTGACTTCTCATGAATGCAGAATACTAATGTTAAGAGGCCATCCTAGTTAAGGTTGAAGCAGAGAGCAGTTGTTTGTCTCTGGATCTTGACTGTGCTTGCCCTCAGTTTTAGATTTGAGATTAAAAAACTATACAGATTTGATTTGAGGTGAAATTTCTCATATTCTCTGGAGATGTAACAATCAAACACAAGCAAGCCTAGAAAAATTCCATTGTTTGGAACTGCACTTAAATCAGATCATAAATTATATAAATAGTTTAAGATGTAGAGAAATGACTCTGAGTATGATCATGGAGCACTGTCAGCTCTAACATTCTGCTTGTCTGATTTTGATCTTCCCTTATGCCAACTAAGCTTTTGAATTAGTGGATTCACTCTCAGCTTTCTTGGAATAAATTTAGCCACAGCCAAGCTGCATGGCACTGGATGGCACTGAGATCTCTTGTCACTAAAGTCAGAGGCAGGACAAGCAGCTTCCAAAGCGATATAATTAAAGGAGTTGTACTTTGCTTTGCTTTTCACACTCTTTACTGACAAAAAGCAGACTGCTGGTTGTGTAGATAAGACAGCATAATAGTGACAGGTTTGGATTTCTTCTCCATTGCAAGATTGTACTTTGGATAGTGATTTAATTACTTAGCATGTTTATGATGGGAGTGTTTGTGTGTATGTATGTACATACACACCCCAGGAGCTGATGCTCAGCAAATCTACAGTGCTCACTAAAGAAAAGAATGTATTTGACATTTGCCATATTGGTGAATGTTATGGAATTAATTTTAAAGATGACATAAATACTTCTCCCCTACTTAATTTTAGTCTTTTAATTGTCTGTCACTCCAGAATAGGCATTGGGCAGTATTAGAACTCCTGTGGTCCAATATTTGAGCCATCTAGTACTGGACGATACACAATGCCTGTCCTGATGAAGTTGAACATCTTTACAATTCATGTCAGGGATTTAGCTAATACCAAATGTACCCCATTTCTTTTTCTTTTCTCACTTCTGATGAAAATCCTTATTCTATTCTAACACTTAGTGTGGAGTTTAATGAGGTACAACTGAAATAATTCTTCAGAAAGCTTAGTCTCCTCAGATATTTGGTGAGCTGTTAGGTCATCATGAGCAGTAGTCAAATATTTCCTATGGTCCTCTTCCTCTTTGCAAGCTTATGAGAATTTTTGGTCTTTACTTTGTCTTTCTTCCCCTCCTAGAGTAATGAGAAACCTTTTCTCCTCAGGTTTCTCAATCAGCTGGCACACCAATTAAGCTAATTGGCAGAATATTTGATACACTCCCTAATTACAGCTGTGGAAATTTTCAGAGAACAACCTTTTTGCAATTTTTCCTTCAATCAGAAACTACAAAGCAATAAATCCCCCACTGCTATTCCCTGGTAGGACTGTTAAAAATGCTGTCAGAAAAACTTAGTGACTCCTTGCTTTTCTGGTTTGTGTGGTTGTGTGTACCGTTTCAGGGAGGAGGCAGATGCTTCCAAAGAATTTCCTCACTGGAGATTTTCTGATGAATAAGTCTGGGCAGGCAGTGATGTCAGGAAAAGCATTACTGGAGCCTGTGGTATTCTGAGCACTGTAAGAGCATAAAAGCTTATAGAATGCTCTCAGAAATTAATTTAACCTAGAGCAGCCTTGGGATTCTGCTAAGTCATGCCATTAGCCAAATCATCCCCTGGTGTGGGGTCTAATTAAATACAGAGCTCCTCCTCCTAGGTCTTCTCTTCATTCAGAGAGCACCTCATGATATCTGGTGGTGTCTCTTACCAGTTACAACAGCTTTGAAAGGATGGTGTGTTATGTAAAGGCTGCAAATCCTGTTTACAAAGAAAGTAAGTTGTTGGGGTTTTGTTTGTCTGTTTGTTGGCTGTTTTTTCTTTTTTTTTCTTTTGGGTGTGCGTGTGCAGTTTTGGTCATGGTATCCTGAGTTAACATAGCCTGCTCTCACAAGCCCTTCTTCTCACACACAGATGGGAAGGAAGGTAACACAAACAAACCTCTGGGGTGAGATAGTTTTACTGGAAATGATCCAATGCACAGAAAAGTGCAGCAAAATGTAGAACCAGCAGTAGAAGCCAGCAATGAAAAGGGTTCCCCCCATCCAAGCATGCAGAAGCCAGTCCAGCAGAAAAGACCAACACCCCAAAACTGGAAGCAGTAACCCTTAAGAGGAAGCCTCTCATGTTAAAATCTGAACTTCAAGCCCTGTGATACTTTGCTCCAGCCAGCACTCACATTTTGAAGCTGGCATGGTGGCAGCATGGTGTTGAATATCAGCAGCAGATTCAGCTCAACCCATGACCCCCAGTTTAGTGGGCAGAGATTTCTAATTACTTGTTTCAAAGTATTAGTAATAACTGGTAATATACCACCTAATCATACTGGAAAGAGCTGAGCCAGTCTGGTCTGTGAACAAAAGTGACTTTTTTTTTTTTTTTTAATTTTTTAACATAAAGGGGAGGAAAAAAAAAATTGTGTCTTCTTTTTCATATTTCCTGTGGATTGTTTGGTTTATACATGACCCCTTTCCATCTAGCATTATTTCAGCTGAGCTGCCTTGACTTATTTATCAGTCTCCCAAGTGCAGTTACTAGATCTAGTCTTCTTACATAGAAGTAATTTGTTGCTTATGACTAGAGGGGGATAACACTTGAGCAGGGACACACATAAAGAGAGGAAGACAATGACTTCTAACACTGTTGAAATGTCAGAGCATGACCTTTAAAAAGACTGAAAGAAACCAGAGGGCATAAGCCCTAAGGGATGTTTCTGCATGAAGGAGGGTGGGAGTTGACTATTTTTGTATCTTATGAAAAAAGGTGATATATTGATGCCTTCAGTTATTCAGCCTATGGAATCATGCATGTTCCTAAGCAGAGATTACTCGGAAACACAAAGACTCATCTCATCAGGAAGTAGAGTTGAAATTAAGTGCATGTTGCACTTGTCTATCTTCTTAAATGCAAATAATTTGAAACAGTCTGGCAGTATCAGTACTTTGAAACCAACCAAACAAAAAGCAACAAGAAAAAAAGAAAACGGTTTCCTCCCCAAACAAAAATGCAGGTTTTGTGCAGATAAACAGTTCTGAAATTTTTAGCTTAAAGGAGAGTGCTGCTTGATGGTATTTACAATGTGTTTCTTTGTGCCCAAGGGTTCTTTAGAATTAGGCTGTGGGTCCTGATGTGGTCAGAATACAAGGTAATAGTGGATTTTAGGTGATTTAGGAAACCAAAAGGCAGAAAAATGGTAATAAAAACAGTGAGATACTCCAGGTATGATGCTTTTCCCTTTTTAGTTTGTATTGCACTGTCAGACAGAATTTAGCGATTTTGTGCTGAGACAGGAGCTGCATGGACTTGCATCAGAGATGTAGCAACCTGAAAGAACCAGGTCTGGAACTTTGTAACACAGTCTCTGGCGCTGCTAATTCTCCTGGGACTCTGTATGCTTTATCTGATGAACTTTCTACAGGGAACAATTTTTTTTTTCTGTAGAGTATATGAGATTCTTCACTTACTACAGGTACCTCCTGTCGTGATACAGTGAATCTGATTTGTCTGCTTCATGTGGAATAGTGAGGTGGCAAAATTAAGGAAGATATGGAAAGTTCATCACTTTCAATGACTGTGGTATCAGTAATGCTGCCTGCTATTTATACAATTTACAGCCTTCAAATCTTATATTTTGTATGTGGCAGCTCTGTGAACCACATGTAACTTGGGAGAATACTTTCAACATGCCATTTTAATGCTTTTACTTTCCTTCAATTTTAATGGTTTGTCTTGATTGACTTATTCCTGGATATTTCCTAAAGTGCTGGGCAGTGAATGTCTGTATGTTCTGTGATTTGTCTGAGCAACTCAAGCCATTTTTCAGGGACCAAGAAAGGGGTCATACGTATTTGCAGGCTGGATGTCTAGATATGTAAAGAAGCTTAGCTTAATTTGTAAAACAAGAATAGTAACACAGATTAAGCAGGCAGTATTTTTCTGTTCAGTCTTAATTATGTATTTGTTGTCTCCCAAATACAGGTTTAATCCTTATCTTTGCTGTGTGATAACATGACAGTTGGTAGTGATTTGTGGATCATGGTAACTAGGCAGAGAAATATTTACTCAATTGTTTACACCACTTATCTAGTGATTTGATTATTATCCAAATAGGGCAATGAAAGGTAGCTGGTATATTAAAAAATTATTCCCTATGAGTGGCTAATGTCAATCTTTAAATGACCTGCCCTTATTGCAGATTAAAGTCCTAGATTAAAAAAAAATAAACCAAAACCCAGACATTCCAACACTTCTTTTACTTGTGGGTTTAGTAGAAAGGCTGTGGATTGAAATGGAGACACAGGGTAGCTTTTCTGTGGAAGTAATATTTTAAAAGTAAAATAGAGTTTGAAAGGTTGGAAGATTTAAGTTTTTTGTTTAACTTTTAAATTAAAGGGTACTATAATTCTTTCTTAAGGTTTTATTAGGCCTTTTTAATTTGTTTTTGGTTTTGCTTCCCTTTTGTAGTGATGGGATTTAAAAAAGGAATTTCCCTTTGGACTGACCTGAGAGAACTGGGTTATTTGGGCTTTTGATTAGCTTAGCTGGGGAGCTAAAAAAAATCAGTTCTTTACACAGATTTAGAGTAGAATGTACTGAACTGTGGCATCACTTCTATGAATTAGTCCTGATGAATAATATGCAGCGGCCAGTGCATGCTCCAAATGCAACTTAAATTGGGTAATGCCTTTCTGCTGGTTTTCTGCTTACAGACAAATCCTACCATCTGTCTTGCTCTACCTAGTAGATACTGCTCTTTATTCTGTAGACATTCAATTAGAGAACTTCATCTCTTAATCTGTTATTTACAAGCAGTGATGTGAAGCATCAGTCAATTGTACAATTGTAGAATCCATATGGTAGAGACTTAAATATATACAACTTGATAGGTTTGCTTGCGGTAGAATTTGCTCTTGACTGCACACAAATGTAGACGCTACAAATGAATGAAACCTTTCCAAATGTGCATATGGATTCACATGTTCAAATATGCACAGAGACACTCATGAGGATAATTGTTTTGAATGCTCAGAGAACCAGCCTCTAAGAGCTTGCTATGACAGGGACTTCAATTTGTGCTCTGTAAGAGTGTGAATACCTGCTTGGCAGAAAGTATATCTGTAATTTGTTTTAAATGTAGGATTATTGCTTATGAGCTTTCTATTGTACGTTTTTTTTCACCACTGCTTCTAAAATCTTTTGTTCAAAGCTTCTCAGTGGAGCTAAACTGCAAAGCTATTCATGTCCAAGTAGCAGGGTTTCTTAAGTATCCAAGATAATTACAGGGTAAAGGAAAATAATTTTGAGCTCTCAGTGTTTCTTGTTCAGCTCCCCTGTAGACTTTGTTGCTGCTGAATTTCAAACATCCTCCACATTCTCCAGGAGGAACTTTTCAGCAATTAAATAGCTGGAGTTCTCAGCTCCATGTGCCTTAGTATCCTCCTCAGAGGATTCTGTCTGTGACACCCAGGCATAACATTCCAATTTCTAGTCAGACTTCAAGAAAACAAGGTATTTAGCTGAGGCAGGTTTTAATTTGACCTTTGGAATCTGCAAGGAGATGTGAAAATGGCTCAAAATTGACAGAGTAAACTCCTAGAGAAGTGGCAAAGAAAACATTGGGGGCTTCCAGGCTGAAAAAAGAAGAGTTCTAGCTTATCTTTCTATTTTTAGGTGTTTACAGAGTGTCAAACACTGTAATATCTCTATCAGCATCAGCTTATCTAGAAACCACTATTAGGTAGGTATGGGAAGGAAGAGAAAGAGGATGATTTGCAAAGGTGGACTAAGTTTCTGAACTAATACTTTGGCAATTTGCACGAGTAAAGAATTTTCCCTAGATTTAGCTAGCCCCTTTAGAGTTGGCTGGGATAGGGATAAAAATATGGGGCTGTAAAATTATAATTTTTATACTCAACTGTTCTATAACCCTTTTGAGAAAGTTGGGAAAATAGCATACTGGTTTGTGTATTGTTTTGCTTTTTTTTTTCCAGAGAAGGAACAGAAAGAGTTTTGAAGATACAGTAATATGCCATGTGTCTGTAAAATATGTTCCTAAAGAGGCAAAACATTTCATTACTAAATGTTCATACCAAAGACCATAGTGAAGAACAGAAAAGCAGAAGAAGCAGTGTTAATTAGCCTTGGCTGTGTTCCATGCTACCAAAGTTGGATTCTTGTATCTGTGCTTTTGTGTGTATATACATACATATATTTTATGGTGCTCCCCAGTTTCTGGACTTTACAGGTACAAGTACCTGTTAATATCTTCACTCTCTTCTGAGAATACACTCACATAGTTTTTAAGTTACAGTTTCTTTGATGGATATAAAAAGGATATTTAGTGAAATATTGCTGATTTTATTGACGTTCCTGGAAATTTACTGTATATATACTAGCATTTTGGGTTTATTTAAATAAGACTCAGGGAGGGAGGAAAAAAAAAAAGGGAAATCTTTTTATCTTATTAGTGAAAGTAGCAATAGAAGATCAATATCCTAATTGGTGGTGGTACAAGTTCAGTGCTAGGCACAGTGCCTACAGCAAGATGTAGAGGCGCTCTATGGATTAGCACATTTGAAATGAATTTTTAAAAAACATACTCTGTAGAGGAATAGTGATCAGCCAGCAGCCACAAACACACTTGTGCTGCAGTTCACATTCCACTGGGATTGGATCAGGGTGTATAGATGTGGCTTGTCTCATAAAAAGCTAGCAGCAGGAACTAGCTTATTATTTTTGCTGAGTCAGGTGTTAATTTAATGCTTAGAGCTTTTTTTTCTGCTCCCATCAGTAATGGCCTGGAAGCAGAACTGCAGCCTCCACACCATCCCTGGTATCCTTTTAGAAAACGAAGGAATTTTGCAGATGTTTGAGGCAGAATCTGATTGACTTCTGATCGCCTGAATAGAGTCCATTTAAGCAATATGAGGCTTGTTCAATACACTGTCCTGTATTTCTATATCTGTCATGAGGAATTTGGCAATTGATGTTGGATTCCTGGCACTCTGCACTCCCCTGCTGCCCAGTCTTACTTTCCTTTTATTGGTTCCTAATCTTAATTACCCCAGGAATAATATTTAAGCCAGTTAATACTCCTGGCAAGTATTTCAGCTTCGTAAGTTTGTTGGCTCTTTGGACGGTTGAGATGTGTGCATTTGTTTTTGAATCTCTGGAATCTTCAGCATCTCTTCTTCAAGCAGAGGCATAGAGGAGGAGGTGGGGGAGTGGGGATGGGGGGGCAGGAAGGGAGACACAGACTATTGCCACTGAAGTTATATAGACTGAGAAGTTTTTCAGTATGTTAGGCTGTGAAGCCCTTTTATTTCTTTTTCACCATTAGGGTGCCTTGAGCCATAAGTGGATAGTACCTAATCTAGTATTATTTTTCGTTAGAGAGGTTCTATCTTTTTATGATTCTTCAATAAA
Source organism: Indicator indicator (assembly GCF_027791375.1). NCBI lineage: Eukaryota > Metazoa > Chordata > Aves > Piciformes > Indicatoridae > Indicator > Indicator indicator. Next base: position 6,226,858 of record NC_072035.1, read on the forward strand.
TATATCCAAAATTGCAGTTGGGGGGGGAAGAAAAGCCAAGCCAAGAGGTAGTGGGTGTCCAGATGGCCCAGTGAGTTAGTGCTGGAAGTTCACTGCTGTAGCAATAAGAAGCTCAAGGGAGTGATGCATCTTCTCATGTCTAGTACCTTTGACTCCTTGCACCACATGCAGTTGATGGATTGGGGACAGCCCTCTGTGATTATTGATATTTTGTATCTGCAGTGTCAGAAAAGTTTTTCTAGCCACTCTTTCCCTGTCCCCCAGTAGTTATAACGTGGCTGTGGGTTTGGAGTTTTTCCTGTTTTTCTTGCTGTAAACTTTGTGATTCCCATCACTGTTTTGCCCTTTCATGTTCAGGTTGACATCAGATCTTGTGTGAAACAGTGCCATATCCTTTTATCTTAATACTTTTCTCTGTAATTATTACTTTGCTGCCTTTTCAGGTGAGAACTTGCCTTTGTTATTTGATCTTTCTCTGATAATTTTTGTATCACTTGGTAATGTAAAGGTGTATGTGTTCCTCTGTGGCTTTCTTATTTAAATGATTTCTTTATCTGTCTGTCAATGTGAATAATACAACAACTTCAGGATCGTTCATCTCTCTCGTAATGAATGATGAGGTGTAGTCTGTCCTGACATCAATGATTAATTTACAAAAGTTTCTTCAAACTTTAGTAAAATGGGATATTCAAAGAAAATATTGTGTCATCAGGCTATAGTGCTGTTGTCAAAAAGACCCTATCTGACAGATAGGCCTATTAAAGTAACTTGGAATACAATCTGCATCTGCAAGTATGTATCAAGAATGATCACTTCTAAACTCGAGTTAAATAAGAGTTAAAGTATGAGAAGTGCTGGATGAATACGTGGCCTTTAATGATCCTTGGAATCAAGTATATAAGGTTATGCATGCCAAGGTCAGATGCCTGCTCTTGCTCCAAATGTGGAGGCATGCAAACCCTTTGATGCCATGATACAGGTTTCAAACTTCTCATTTATGGCAGTCCACAAGGAGCTCCTGTCAGGCAGGCTTGTGAAATTACACTAAACCCAAAATGAATCTATCACTGCCCTGCTTTTGAAGTATCAAATAGTGGCTTGTGTTAAGACTGAGGATTGTTTCTGTGGTGCTGGGTGCTTTGTCTGGTGGAGCAAGAACTCCCTTTCTAGAAGACCATTTGATGAATGTTCGTAACTGCTAGTTTTTTCTGTAAAATCAAGCTTAGAATTTCTGTTTGAGAGATTGTGTGGAGATACCATACACTGTAAGCTGAATGGCCCAAGCACACACTCATCAGTGTGTCCTTGCTCTGGGATATGCCGACAGTAGGTACAAAGTCTATCATCTGGATTTACTGCCCCCCTTTAGGTAAAATTAGAAGCTTGAGCCAGAGTCCTTGAAACACTTAAGTGACAGTTCTCTGAGGTGGGTCAAATGGTACACCATTAGAGATGGAACGGATTTCCTAATTGAGGATCATTCTGCAGATGTATTCCTTGGGTTTGGATTCATCATTGCATTCGTAGACCCTGTTGGAATGAATTTTGTCCTGTATTTTATTAGGAGGTTTTCTTCTTGTCATACTCAGAGTCATACTCAGATCATGGAAACTTCTTTGTGGAGTTAGAGAAACTGCAAGGTGAACTACAAGATTGCTCAAGAGGAGCAGTCTAGCAGGACTGGTGACACTGAAGCAAAAGTAATATCCTTTGATAGGCAGGCTCTAACACTACTTCTTGCAAAGAAGTCCAACTTCTCTTTCAGCAAAGCATTAACTGCACAGAAATATTCTCATGGAGTTTAAGTGTGTGCCAGAGTATTTCCTTACAGGATTTGGCAATTAAAAATTCTTTCTGTTTCTGACTGGTGTAGCAGTGTTTGATAGTTTTCATAAAAAGAATGGTTTGTGAGCATGTATTCCTCTTAGAAACGATGGTACAAATTATTTGTCTGCATCTATGCAAAGTTTAATTTGCTTTCTTCAGCATCTACTTTGTGACTGTCAAAGTATGTTGCGCTCTCTAATGATAATCCAACTTCTTTAAAATTCTCTTACAAGAAATGAATCACCTATTTACAAAGAAGCTCTTCTCCATACTCTGTGGCCTTGATGTTCAAGTAATCTTTGCTTTGTAACAAGCTCTGCACTGACATGCAGAACTGGAACAAGAGTTGTAGTAACTTGGGGAAAAGGCAGGGGGGCTGTTGGCAGGTTGGGAACAGCATTGTTCATGGAGAAGAATGCTTCATCCTTAGAAGATTATCAGTTAGAGGCAGTGCTATAAAGTGATGCAGGCAGAGCAGCCTGAAATGCTAATAAGGAAAGGACTTAAAAAGAAATTGTTGACTCTTGGCTTTGAAGCAGTTTTTCTGTTTAATTTGCAAGAGATAAATGCATGACTGTTGGATTCCAGGGTTCTCGTCTTGTTTTCCCATTTGTGACACATTGGTTTAGCCTTATCGCAGTGCTGTTGGCAGTTGCCCTTTAGAGTAACGGGGTTTGTTACCAAAAGCATGAGATTTTTTGGGAAACTGTTCTGTAACAACAACACTAGGAGGAAAGATTAGAGGTCCTGCTACCAGGTAGGCTGGATTCTTTTTTTCTGTACTGGTGTGGAAGACAGATGCTGATATTTCTTTTCCAAGCAAACAGGCAACGACTGTTGGGGACTCAGTGCTCCAGTGTGAATAGTGACATTAATACATCAATCATTGTTTTCTGTGCATTTCTGTAACCCAAAAGACAGAGCTAATGTGATCACTGAACGCTTTTTACATATATTAATGTCTTTGTGAGGAAACAGGCAATTAGAAGAAAAAGATCAGAATCAGGATAGAAGAAATTACCGTTTGGCACTCTTCCTTTATGGTATAGACAGGAGCTGAGCATCACAGCATATCTCTGCTAAAGATGTGGTGGCTCAGCTTCCCCTGTTACCTGTTTGTGGCAGAGATGTTGAACAAGAAGTTTTATTTGGTTTTCTTTTTAGCCTATGTGATGAAGTAGTGGAAGACTGCATGGAAATCTGCCTGATTTCGTTCTCAAAACCCTTTACGTTTTCAAGTTTTGCTTTCCAGTTCTTTAAACCTTATCTTTTAACTTGAATTGTAGATTCTTTCAGGCAAATACTGCTCCTTACGATGAAGCCTGATTTTGGTTAAGGTTTATGGTCACAGAAATACTAAACATTTAATACTATAATTGCCAGTATCGATGTTAAAATGAGATGCTAACTAGAGAAGAAAGCCTATTCATCTGGATACTTTTTGGATACATATATGTAGTATAACCTAACAGAAAATCAACCTTGCAGCTTTTGGTTTAATTTCTTGTCAGGAAGTAACTCCAACATGTAATTTTCCATGTGCATATCTGTGGCATAGATTCATGTGTTTATAGCATAAAGTCATTAGGATGCTTTCCTGACTCTGTGTTACTGCACAGATGAGATGTGTGGATGTGTGAAAATAGTTTCAAAGAAAACTATCTGCAGCCAGGTGCTGGATGGGTTTGCAGGTTTTTGATCGTTTGGTGCAGTGTGTTTCTTCCTGTGGGCTTCATTTGTTGCCCTTCGGTGCATCTGAGCTATCAGTGTTCTTCACAGCCTGTTGCGCTGTGCTGCTCTGTGCCTCCAGTGCTCCCTCCCTCTGGACATCTCCTGAGCACCTCTGCAAAGTGTAACCAGTGAACAACTTCATTGCTTTTAAACAAGCAAAAGGAGCAACTGCCACCAAACCTGTACTGCCTTTCTGTCTGAGATCAAAACCGCCCATCAGGTTGGCAGCGTGTCATAAAACTGTTCTCGATAAAGCACAGCACTTAATCAAAAGCTTGAAAATGCAGCGCTAATTGTTTGAAGCAAATTGAAGCTGCTATAAAACTGGCAAAAGGGGGAACACAGTAAATCATCCTTGGAAAGCTTGATTTTGTCTATTCATGTCTAAGGGCTGTGTAGAAGGATGCTTGAACTTAAGGAAGACACATGGCAAGCTACCAACAAATTCTGGACCCCCAATACAAGAAGGATATTGAACTGTTGGAGCAGGTCCAGAAGAGGGACAAGAAAATGATCAAAGGGCTGGAATACCTCACCTGTGGGGACAGGCTGAGGGAGTTGGGGCTGCTCAATCTGGAGAAGTGTCCAGGGAGACCTTTTAGTAGCCTTTCCAGTACCTGAAAAGGACCTACAAGAAAGCTGGGGAGGGACTTTTTACAAGGGCTTCTAGTGACAGGATGAGGGGGAACGGATTGAAGGTGGAGGAGGGTAGATTTAGAACACATATTTGGAAGAAATTCTTTACAGTGAGGGTGGTGAGACACTGCAACAGCTTGCCCAGGGAAGCTCTGGATACCCGCTGGAAGTGTTCAAGGCCAGGTTAGGCAGGGCCTCGAGCAATCTGGTCTAGTGGAAGGTGTCCCTGCCCATGGCAGAGCAGTTGGAACTAGGTGATCTTTGGAGTCCCTTCCAACCCAAACCATTCTGTGATTCTATGAAATCCTATAAGATGGAAAAGATCCTACTCAGCTACTCCTGTAATGCAGTCTTAATTACCTCTGTCCATCCTAAGTGATGTATAGTGCCAGAGTAGATCATCCCTCTGTTAAGAACTGACTGAGCTACACCTGTGGATGGTATGCTGTATAGCATAGCTTTAAACTGCCTCACTTCTGTGCATTAGTGGATTCAGCCATTTAACAAGGTTAAGACTGAAAGGTGTTAATTTTCTGGAAGTGCAAGTTGCCTTTGTCTTTGTGACATTATTTTCAGATCTTGAATAGATCAGACTACCAGATTTTCTTTTTCTGAAGATTTTGCCTGTAAAACATTTTCAATCATAAAAAAACTAGGACAGCAAAAGTGTTCATCAGATTCAAGGAGAATAGCTGAAACTAACTGAAAAAGTAACATTTCTGGTCAGATTGAAAAAGAATCACTTGTCTCAGTCCCCTAATCCCCCAAGGCACAGCAGCAAACTTCATCTATTCAATTACCAATCTGAGCTTGCAAGTGGTAAGGCAATTTTCTGAAGAAGTTATTCCCTTCAATCTGCAAGAAAAAAAAAAAACAAACCTGTTATTATTTAAGTAATATTTTCTAATTGATAGGAAGAGTGGTTTACTTTTCATGAAGGCTGAATAATTGTGGATTGAATAGTTTTAAAAACAAAGAACTGCTAAGGCAGTGAAGTCCCAAGGATCTGGCAATATAGAATGAAGTTAGTGGTCTGGCAGATTTCTTCAATTTTCTGAAGCCATGGTCCATAAGTTTGCAATAAAACTGAGCTACAAATAATGTTTTTTGTCATTGTCTGGGAGCTGTTGTTACATGATATTAAAAAAATAGAGTTAATTTTATTTTTTTTTTTCAACCAGACTGCAGTACAAAATTAATAGCCTAACAAAGAAAGCAGCAGAACCTTTTGGAAGGTAAATGCAGCATGTTTACAGTGTCATGTTCAGGGATATATCATGCACAAGCTTTGGCTGTGTGGGAGGAGACTCTGCTGCTGCCTTCTCAGATTCTTTCAAATTCACTGACCTGCAAAGAATTTGCTTCTTCCATCAATGACAAGGATTTTTTAAACTCTGGCAGGCAGCAGAAGATTTGCTAAAGAGAGAGGAAAGCAAACCACCCTACTGAGGCATCTCTGCCCAGGTGGCCACCAACTGAAATCCCCAATAAACCATTCACAGCATGAGAGGTCAGATACAGAAGTAGTTGAAAGGGATTGAGAAATAATAGCTCCTGGTATAAGCACAGCATCAAAATTAGATTTTATTGGTCTACTTCAGACTGTTGGGGTTCATCTCCTGAATCCAGAATACTGCAAGACCACTCTGCAGTTGTAGTAGGTTGTCTTCACCAAACCTTGCAGGGAAGCAATTTATTCTGGTTGAGGGTTAGTCTGTTGAGCTTCAGGATGCTGTGAGGCAGGGATTGCTGTGGTCCTCTGGAACAATCTGGTTTTTCCTGTTCAGTGTGTCAGCTTCAGATAAACTGACCTTGCAGCATGTCACAACTAGAATGGTAGGGGTTGGAAGGGACATCTGGAGACTGAGGCCAACCTCCCTGCCAAAGCAGGATCAGTTAGGGCAGCAAATTCAAAGCTGAATGGATCCCTTTGCATCGCAGGAATCTATCTTCATATGAAGAGATTAAACACCTCAAAGTTTGTTTCAGTCTGGTACCACTGCTTTTTGCATTGACATAGTGTATGACACTGTGCTGTACATCCACAAAGAACTAGGAAGTCTAGTTACTGGACTGCACCCTTGGACTTGGGTGTTCTGCAGCCACATTCTCTGTGTAAGAAGCCTTCAGATATAGTGGTACAGTGAAGATAAATTGCAGTTCTTGATTTTTGACTGTGTATTTTCATCCTGATGTTGTTTCTGTAACAGAAATTCAATTACCCATCTTTTATTTTGTTTGGTGTATTTAAATTGAGAGATTCACTGTGTGATTCTTGACTTATGTATTCAGGTGGGGTATTCTTGTGGAATTTTGATTATGGTGATATAGAGCAGATATAATATTTAGGGTAGATGATGTGACTTAAATCTTTAAAACACCTCTTTTATGCTTGGTCTTACCTGATAACGTACAAAATTGCAATCTTATGCAGTTCTACCTTTGTAAAAAGAAGCAAATTTTTACAAAAATCATTATGACTTCTGTTGATGATGCTGATAGTTTGCTTTGGTTTAAATTTCCTGTCTTTCAAAATCCTTAATAAACTTTCATGGTCAAAATCCAGATGGTACTGCACAACTCAATGTAGTTTTGAAGATTTTGGGGGTTTGTGTGTGGGTTTTTTTGTGTTTTTGTTTTTTTCTTCCCCCTATTTGTGCTGATTATACCTGTCTCTAGATAAAAGTGTAAAATTGTTTGAATTTTTTGGCCTTTGGCTGTTTGGAAAGCTTCTGCCAACTTCCAGCATAAGTCAATTCACATTCAGTGCATGCCCACAGCTTGCTGATAGGGGGAAGTGCAAGAGGAAGCAGACCAATTTGCCACTGCCCAAAAATTGAAAAGCCAATGAACTTTCCTCCATCTGGGGAGATTGTTGCCAAGATTTTTAAAATAGACAGTTCACCTTCTGTGTAGGTGGTGGCTTGGGTTTGGTTTTGGTTGTTTTTTTTTGTTTGTTTGTTTGTTTTTAATTCGTGTTGCCCTCCTGTTCCAAATATTTACAGACCCTGAGGAACATTGTCCTGCAGAAATGGGAAATACAGAGGGAAGATTTTTTAATCCCCTAGATAATTAAGCACTAAAATAAATGATGAAAAAATTATGAGGCTCTGTTAGTTTTAATATAAAAATAATGTGCTGCTCCCTGTGGAATGCAAAAGAGGGAGCTGCAATCAAAATAAGGGAAATAAAAAAAGGAATACCCTGAGCTTCTTGCCTCCTTGATGCTTCACTGTTTAATGGTGCTTTGCCAAGTTGTTGGGAGGAGTACAAAATGAGTGTGGAATTTATAAATGGGACATTAGATGGAGGAACAATGTTATGGACTGGGTGATCTGAGGAGTACAACAGCAGAACAGATTTTGCCTTAGGGCTGGAGAGGAGAGATGCAACTCTGCAACTCTAAGTACTAGCAAAGCCATTTAAAGTTGTTAGAAATCTTTGTTGGGGGATTATCTAGAACAAAGGTCTTAAACTTCATCTTCTTTCTGTGAATATCTGGAGAGAGAATGGGAACTGAATGCTGAAAAGATCAAGGCTAAAATAAAGGGTGGGTTTGCATGTGAAGAATTTCTACAGTTTAGTCTTCACTGAAAACAAGCAGAAAAGCTTTGGTTGTGACATCCTCTAAGCTCAAACAAGAGCTAAGCTAAATTTTCCACCTGTATCCATCACTGGACTAAAGCTTCTATTGCTGTTGCAGTTTACATTCTCATATGATGATATGTCAAGGTCATTTTCCTGATTCTTCAGATGGAATCTATTTCTAATTCTAGATAATGTTTAAGAGTTGACATCAATTAAAGTTTTGAAAGCAGGGTTTTATTTTAATTGGTTTTTGAGAGAGGAGCTTCAGGTTTTCAGGATGTAGAGACAGGTTTCCAAAACTCAAACTTCTCTGCAATCCTTTCTTCAGTTCTGAGACTTGTTCCTTCTAACAGCTGAGTGATGCCCACCATTATCTAGGGTTTGGTTATGTTTTGGTATTTTTAGGTTTTGGAGGGGTTGGTGGTTTGTTTGTTTTGGTTTTGTCTGTGGGGGTTTTGGTTTTGGTTTCTTTGGGGGTGCTTTTGTTTTGTTGGTGCCAATTAGGTTTGCTTTTCCATGTAGAGTGTTCTTTGCTCCAGTTCTCCAGTTTATTGTTTTGCATTATGTTAGTGCCTGGAGACCTTAACTGAGATCACAGCCTTCTTATTGTAGGTGATGCTCATATATACATAGTAAGATAAGTCTGTGGCATTTGCATTCTACACAGACCAAGGATGAGGGGAAATATAGTAATACTCTTATATGTTGAAGGTAGACCAGCATCACAGGAAAAACAACTTGCCTGAGACTGGATGAGTCTAAGGCAGAGTGAGATCTGCATTAACTAGTTTGTTGTACTCAAGGAGCTGCCTTGAGTAACATTCTGATTATGCGTAGCATCAGTGTGGCTTCCTCTCCTACAAAGGTGTTTTCCCCTTTTGGGTTATACAGCCCATAGGTAGACAGGAAGATTGTTGCTGTGAGAAATTTTGCATGTTGGTTTTGGGCAATGCTTGCAATTTGAAGTCAGATGTTTTTAGGAAATACCAATACTTTTCCATAGGATTTGAAGGTAAGCCTCTTCTGTTCTAGGATTTGCAATGCCTTGCAGTATTTAAATAGCAGATTGATGGTTAGGAGTAATGGCCATCAGTTTAGGCTACCATAGTGCTTGATAAACAAATAAATATTTAGGCCAAATGCTCCCATCCCCCCAAACCAACCAAACAAAAAATATTAATGAAGCATTTGTGAACTAAATCTTGGGATATTGGGTTGCCTTTGAATGCCATCTGTGATGACCCTTTGACTCTTCTCTGAATTAGGGTAAATGTTTGAATTTGCTATGGAAAAAAGCCACACCTTATTTCACACTTTGGGTATAAAGACACGAGCACAAAGATGCAATGTTCAAACAGGAAAGGGCATATTTTACTTGCATCTGTATTTTTTTTATATGTTAGTATGTCTTTTCTCTTTAGGACTGACAGTTCCTAGAAAGGATGGAGAGCTCATTCTTTAATATGATAGCCTGCCTCAGGTAATTTCTCAATGGCACAGTTAAAATAGATATCTTGCAGTAAGAGAGGCTCGGTGTCATTGAAAATGTTCTTTCAGTGTGCAGTGATGTACAGCCTACAGATAATGCAGTTCTACTAAGGAACAATGTAGGGTAAGGCAACAGAGTGGATAAATCCTTATGGTTATTTACAGAAAAACTCTCTTTTCCTAGATGAAGTGAAATAGAAGGGACTATAAATTGGATGCAAATAAAGCTCTCTTTGAAATTGTCTAGTGCCAGAGCATTGGTTATAGTGCTAACTATTCTTAAAGGGAAATTCAGCCTTATGGAGGAAGCCACTTAAAGTCCATGTATTGCTTGAGAGTGCTGAAAAGAAAGTTGAACTCTAAGTGATACATGTGCAGCATTTGAGGTAAAATCATTGCATTGGCTCCCTGTAGAGGTGCGGCTTGCTGTAGTGATCAAAATCCTTTTTAACTGTGCCTCTGCAGTGATCTTATATTGCAGATGCTGACTGGGTCATTTTGCTGTCCAATAATAGCTGTATACTGCAATTGAAGATGTGACCTTTGGCATGGGGAAGCCCACACAAGCTGCTACTTCTAACGTAGCTGCCATGTAGAACATATGATAACCTATTGTTCTCCAAGCTAACTAGATAAACCATCATCTACCATCTTCTGCATGGATTGATGATGCTTGCTATTGCCACTGATGCCAGCTGCAGCACTGTCAATCACCTCAGTAAAGTCAGTGAGGTTGTATCACAGTATGAATTGAAGATCTGATCTTTCCAACTCTCCTTTCCTTTCAACAGTGACTGAGAGTCGAGGGATCCTGGAGAGTATACAGAGATTTTCCTTACTGCCAACTTACTTGCCTGTGACCTATCGCATCCACAATGCGGATGTTTCCTTCTTTCTTAAGGAAGCCAACCAGGATATTATGAGGAATTCTAGCTTGCAGTCCCGAGTGGAATCCTTTCTGATCTACAAATCCAAGAGGCCACCTGTGTTAAATGCCAGCTATGGACCTTTTTCCATTGAACAAATAGTGCCCCAGGACCTAATGTTGTCTTCAAATCCATTCGGATCTACTAACAAGTTCTCCTTTAATTGGAAACTTAAGGCCTTCATAATGAGTGACAAAATTTACCCAAGCAAGCCCAAAGTCCAGGTCCTGTTCTACATCGTGGGCCGGGACTGGGATGACTACAGCACCACGGAACGGCTGCCCTGCCTGCGGGTGTTTGCCTTCCGAGAGACGCGGGAAGTCAGAGGCAGCTGCAGGCTGAAAGGGGATCTGGGGCTGTGTGTGGCGGAGCTGGAGCTCCTGCCAAGCTGGTTTAACCCCCCCACGGTTGTTGCTGGCCGTAAGAAACAAATGGATCAACCTGAAGGGAGCCCTGTGGAGCTTTACTATGCCATACAACCAGGAGATGAGAAAGGGGAATGCACCAAGGAGGATGTAAGGAAAAGTAATGGCATCCGGCCAGGGCGCAATGACATTGATGAGTCAGGACCTCCCTTGCAGAGGATTGGAAGTGTGTTCCTTTACCAGACACATGCTGCCCCTTCTTTACATGAAATGAGATTGGATAATAACATTGCCATCCGGTATGCACCAAAGACTGTCAAGCAAGGTGACATTTTGACTTTCCTTGTATCTGTTGCTAAAAATTCGACAGAAGATCAGTTCACACTGAGGTAAGGCTGTTTTGTGTTCCTTTGGTGCCTTTTGTTTCTCTACTCTTGGTATGGAAAGTCACTTCCTCATGTATAGATTACCTAATGGTCCTTCAATTGCTGCTCTTCCAAAACTGGGTTGCAGTTGCCCTCAGTGTTTCTCCTATTCTTCAGTCTAAAATTGTATGAATTGTCTGGTATCTTTTGAGCAAGAAAGGACTTTTCTTGAAGTTGTCCTTTGAGCACTTGCAAGGGCTCAGCTCTGTGATTTCAACTCTATCTATGTGCTAATAGGAGATAACATTTAAAGTCTCCTGAGCTGGAGTTTGCAGGGCTCCTAATCTCTCATTGAACTCATGTTAAGATTAGCTAAGCTCAAATCCCCAAAAGTATTTATAGGAAGTGAGCGAGAATTAGGCATCTAAGTAGGATTTATATCCTTAAACAGCTCTCCCCAACTTGTTGTAACCCTGGTTCTGTTTTATAGGATGTTTGAGATTCCTAAGTATTATTGACACACCAAAACCATTTCTGAAAATGAGTTGGTTAATCTGCTTCCTCCTTCTTTCCTCTTGTCCAACCTGATAGTGCTGGGAATATTGACTATTCCATGCTGTGTACTCTAATTGCCATGGCAGTATTGCTCCTTGGGACAAAAAGCGGTGTGCTTATGGCTGTGGTACATTGTAATGTTTTTCATCTTTATGGTTTCTACTCCTATATTGTAAATACTAATAAAGGCACTCTGTGCTGTATGTATCTGCTCTCTTCTCACTCTGATCTCGCCCCTGACAAAAGAAAGCCCCCCCCTGCCCTGACTCTTTTATGAAAAAATAGTATTAGTTTTTATTTTGAACTAGTCACTTATTTTTAGAAGTTCTACCTTGAGTGGCAGCAAGACTTGGAACTGTACTCATAAAGTGAGGCCAAGGGCTGCTGGCAAAATGCTTTTACCATTGCTTTTGCTCCAGTGGACTGGAAACTGTGGTTTGAACAGATGGAAAATATAGGATATGCAGGTCAAAAAAAAAAAAGAGAAGAAATATCCATGCATAACAACCACAAGTCGAAAATTATTCACCACTACTGAGTGTTTTTATTTCAAAATAATTATGTTTAAAGTAATTCCTGTCCACTTTATAATAAGAAATGGTCTCCAAGGAGAACCATCTAGAAACCACTAAATACTAAAATATCCAGGGAAAGGTACATTGCTGCTTTTTCTGGGGAAGACTTAGAGTAGTGAATGTGAAACTGATGGACTGCTTTTAATTTTGTGAAGGGGTTGGACCATAAGGGCCAAGGTCTAGATTGGTTGTTTGTTTGTTTTAATGAACTAGAGAAATTAAAAATATTTGTCTTGGCTCTGTATGGGTTAGAGGAAAGGAAAGAGATAAAATATAAATGATGGACAAATTTGGAATATTGCTGTAATCACCAGGTTGCAAGCTTGCACTGGAGCACTGAGCTTTAAGAAATCGTCTGATTTCTCAGCTTAATTCACACACTTGATTCCTCTTTGGTCTTGGCCAAGTCACCTAACCCCTCTGAAGCTATTTCATCATTGTTAATATTATCTATTATTTGGAGATGACATCCTGTGTGCAAGCAACAAGCAATTATATCTTCTCAGTGAAGCAGAATTAAATGCCTTTATAAAAGAAGTGATTGAACGTCCTGTGCATTTATCCTATTATCTTCTCTTCTTTTGAATGCAAATTAATTATTCATTGTATTCTTTGTAACTGGCCACCTGGGAGGGATGTGTAGAGGTGCACAAATGGTGCTATGTAACCTAACCCACAGACAGCTGCTGTAGACTCCACAATCATGCCCACTGACCAGCCCTGAACGTACAGCCTATGCAGTCTCAGAGACTGTTTTGCCCTCTTTCATATATTGATGACCAGAAAAGGCTGAAGACTCTGTATTCTTCCTACCAAAATGTGTTGAAAGATCCCTGAAGTTTGTGGAAAATATTCTAGTCTATTTTGGTTTACTATCTCCAAATGTTGAGATATGTATGCTGGTCTGTGAAACTGAAAGGCAATATTTTTCTGAAGTTTTTTTGCTGAGAAGGAAAACCACATATCTGTCCTTCAAAATGCTTGCAGTGATTAAGGCATCAAAGATTCTAGTGTTATGCAATTACAATTCCTGTTTGTTTCCAGCTCAAATGACTGCTGGTTATCAATGCTGTGCTATTACATACATTACAATTAATATATGTAGGGTTGCTGTAGTTTCCCAGAGCTAGGAACATGAATTTTCTGAATTTACAGTGTAGGTATCTTTTTATTAGCATATTTTTTTCTGAGCCTGATAAATACATCCTTCCTTTTTGTTTTGAAGTCATCAGTATTGAAACATTCTGCTTGCAACCTTTTAAATTTGTTTTCCTGTTTCCAGAGATGCATCAACAAAGAAATGATAGAGCTGGAATTGCCTTAAGGTACTTTATGTCAGGCACGGATATCTTTATGAGTGAAAGAAGTTGTAGGGTTGGTTGGTTTGTTTGTTCACAGCTATTCAATTTGCAATTATACTTGCTGAATACTATGTGATAAATTATATACAGTTATTACTCTTAAAAGTAAATGAAGTTTTAACAGCAGCTGATGATTCTAGATCTTCTAGTTTCCCAAATCTGATTCTTCTTTACCAGAAGTATCTGCAGGAGAAGTATGGGAGTAATTAAACTTTTCATCAAGCATCCCATAGCTTCACCCCTCCCTCCAGAATAGCCTGCAGCATGCACACTGATTTACTGTAATTCATACGATTCATACAAAGGTTTAGGTTGGAAGGGACCTCAAATGTTATCTAGTTCTAACCCTGCTGCCATGGGCAGGGACATCTTCTACTAGACCCTGTTGTTCTGGGCAGCATCCAGCCTGGCCTTGAACACCTCCACAGGGAGGGCATTCACAGCTTCCCTGGGCAATCTGCTCCAGTGTCTCACCAGTGACACTGCAAAGAACCTATTCCCAATATTCAGTCCAAATCTACCTTTATCAAGCTCAAAGGTCTTCCCTCTTGTTGTATCACTGCAAGCCCTTGTAAAAAGTCCCTCCTCAGCTTTCTTGTAGACCTCCTTCATGTCCTTCTCCTCAAGACTCTCTTAAGCCACTCCTCACTCAGCCTATATTTGCATTGCCCTGGCCCAGGTGTAGGATCTTGCACTTGGCCTTGTTGGATATCATGAGGTTGGCTTGGGCTTTTCTTTTTCCTGGGAATGTGGTTTCTTCCCTGATGAGATCAGCTGAGTTTGTATGATGGTCGTTGAAGGCACTACGAGTGAGGGAGATGATGGTAAGAAGTCAGAGTGTGTATTGTGAAGTAGAGGATGTGTAGGAGTACAAAGGAGTATGGGAATTATGTGTTTTGAAGTGGACCTTTTCACCAGTGTTTTATTGCAGAAATTGGAATGGCTTTGTACAAAGATCTAAATAGAGAAAATCAGTTAATTGTGCTGTATGATTAGCTCTGCTTTTTCCTTTATATGTGTGACCTAATGCATTCCAGAGATGCTCCTGCAGTAGGAAAAAAATCTAGAGAAGAAAGAAAATCTGCTGACTGACAGAAGTGATTGGAAGCTGGGAGATGAGCTTTGGCTATTTCTAGCTCTGCCATAGACTTTCTATTGTGGCATGGAAGTCTGAGACCAATCTAGAAAGAACTTGATGCTCCAAAATCACCCCTAAATAGAATTTAGTTATCTGAATTCATATGAGCACTGCATATCCATTTGCCCAGTCACACAGGATATAAATATGACCTAGTATCTTCTGAGGCAGTGCTGTATGTACTATAATCCAACTGGCAGCTACTAAAATGTGGTCTTTAGAGAAACAGACATCACTCTCATTCACACTCTGATATTTCCTACTGACTTTTTCTGTGGTAGATCTGTGTGTGCAGTCTTCAAAATTAAATCCTTTAAAGTTTGATGAATGCCACTGGAATTCATCAAATCCAAATTCTGGTTCCCTTTGCATCCAGTGTGAAATCCCTGGATGTTCTATGGGGATGCTGACCTCTGAAGTCAACTTTCAGAGGAGTCACAAACTGTGACCTGCAAGGTGATAAGGCCAGCGGTGGGCCTGCTGGTGCATGGTGTATTGAAAGAAAGGAAATTTTTCGGCATTGCAATTGTATCTAAAGGAAATTTGACATAAAAATACATGCAGCTACAGGTTTTGAAAAATGAAGTCCTGGTCTTTGCTTTCCTCGTGTAGTATGAAGAAATTAGAATTATCTCTCTTGGTACAACATAGAGTTTCTCTAAGGTCAATGAGCAAATCTAAGAGCTTTGTTTAGGAGATAATAAATACAAAGGACAGTTACAATCCATCAAACCTCACAGGTCATCTGCTAGCTCACTTCTGCAATGATGGTTGATTTGCTTTTTGGTTTGATTTTTATTTGTATTTGAGAAAGAAATGTATGTATTTGAGAAGTTAAGAATCCTTCCTTTGTTCCTCATTGTTTCATGTTCATAGCATTGTGATTTTAAAAGGTTTCTTTAGCTGTTGCTGCTGAGTTAGTAGCTATTGGGAAATCTTTTCATTTGGAGGGAATTCAGTTTAGTTTCAGTAGCAGGAAGTTTAGTTTCACTGGCATCCTGACTTTACACTGTTAAGTTGATCTACACTATCCTAACCTATTAGATAGTTTTGGGTTTCACTGTCAAGCTCTATCATCAGACTTCCAGAAGAAAAGCAAAGAGTATAAAACATTATTCTTAGGAAATGACTGAAGGCTGTGCTAGAAATTTGTAAAGTACTGATACTGTAAGAAAGATGAGGCCTTGCACAAACTGTAGCTGTGATATTTCTGCATTTGTAAAGCCAATCTGAGGGTCAGTGATATTTAGGTACTGTTTTTATAAACTGTCCAAGAGGGCTTGTGCTCTCTCTCTGGTATTCTTAATGTCTTCTTTCTGATGACTATTGTGGTAGTGAATAGAGCAATGCTCATTGATAATTGGGAAATTTTCTTCCTTAAAAGGCTAGAGTTTAGACTGCACAAATTCTTTTATTTATCATTTTATCTAACAGTCAATAATAACTCAGCAAACATGAAAGAGGCTGCATAAATACACGAGGTTAACAGAGTCAAGATCATTAGCACTCACTTTATGCAACAAGAAAATTTGAACAAGGCTGACATTTTACCAGATTGCTTTGTGTGCTCTTCCAGTGCTCAGCTAAATCAAATTTTATTCTTAGTGCTGAACTAAATCATATTTTAGTAGTAGAAACAATCAGGCAATAAGCAGTGATCAGGAAGGTTACCAGCCACATAAAACTCTGTAATAAGATGGGCTTTTCTCTAGGCCTTAGATGATGTGACTATTTCATGGTATCTCAACCCTGAATTTGTATCTCTTCTGCTAAATTGAAAAGAATCCTAACATACATTTTTCACTTCTGTAGCTTTGGTTTGCTCTGTCACTTAAACATCTCCTTCCACATTCTGCTTTAAACAGTTCTGAACATCTTACCTTCTCTTCCATATAACTGCCTTTTTTTTGTTCCCCTTCCCCCCTTTCTATTTTAACTGATTTTGTAGCCCTCTTTGGCCAATTTAAGACTAAGGAGAGAAAAGGAATCAAAAAGAAAAATAAATCCCATTGATTCTTCTGAATTACATCCTCTAAATTTTAATCATTCCACTGCTCAGTCTTAATGTAAAAATGAATTAAATGTTTTTTCTGGAGTTCTTTGTCCTTGCAAAAAAAAAAAAAAACAGAATGTAAAATTTTCCATTGATTATTATTTCTCAGTTCTAAAAAACCAACACACCCAGATCATGGAGCTGATTACCTGACTGGTGGTCACCAGGTCACAATCTCGTCCAGCAGTAATGAAGAAGGCCACTGACCTAGAAATGCACAGCCTCTTAGCAAGAATTGCCTTCCCAGACTGTGTTGTTTCCCCCTGCTTGTCACTTTTTGAAGCCTTTACTATAATCTCTTCACCAAGGCATGATACAGCAGGCAAAAGGAAGTTCCTTTTGGCAATATGACATTAGGAAGTCTACATCTGATTATAGCAACTGCTAGCATTTGTATGTCCTACGGTAGTGATTGAAAATGACTCTGATTTTTAGAAGGCATTAAAAAAAAAAGTGCATTTAATGTAACTTCAGGAGATGTGATCATTCTTCTCTCACCTTTCCTCCCAGTCAAAGTTTAGTAAAATGTCTTCGGCAAAATATAAGGAATGACCAAAAGAGCTTCTGCTCCTAAGGAAACCTTAAAACTTAGAAGCTATTTAATCCTTCAGAGAGAAAAGAGGCTGTAAAATACAGCAGTCTGAGCCTGGTTTTTTACATGGCTAGAGGCAAAGTGAATATGTAGGAAAGGCAACAATACCTGACACTGTTTAACAGCACCTTGAGATTTTAAACAGCAGGCTTACAGTATCCTTAAGGTTTCCAGGCCTTGTAGCTTGGTTTGCCCTTTTTGTAAAGGTGGCCTTTAACAAGGTGAATCACTGGTGATGGTCTCCTGGGCTGACACTTCAGTCAGATTGTATTCAGTGGCATAAACTAGGTAACTGACACATTGAAGTAAGTGGGAGCTACATACTGGCACTGAAGAAGATGGCAGTCTTGTGTCTTTATTGCTTCATCTTAATAAATGGTATTTCCTAATGTAAGCTTGTACAGCGATGGCCTTTCTGAAACAGTGCTAAGGTGAAATTGCACCAATACTACTGGCTGCTAAAAGGCTTCACTTTCAGACTGAATTTTTTCCCCTGCTGTGTTCAGCGTACTGTACAAGTATGAATTAACTTTCATGGCCTGTTTATGAGGTAGTCAAGCAAATACAACTTTCCCTGTCTTCTAGATGAGGAAATAGCTTTCCTGCATTTCTAAGTGACTTGCTAATGGCTCCCAAATTGTCAGCAGCACTATGGAGTCAAGTACTTAAGAACTATTGACTGCTAGGGCACTCTGTTACCCCATGTTGCACTGGCAGATTACATTAAGAAGAAAATAGTTCTTTCTGTTGAAATTATTCCAGTTAAGATCCTCTGCCTCGAGAATCAAAGTCACATTGATTGAACAGGTGTCAAAAAACTGAGAAATAGATCAAGCAAAGTGTTGCTCACATGAGTGGTCTTTACAGCTGGCTTACTATTATGGTTTATTGCGTTGCACTAGTACTGAAGAAGTTCAGTTATACTCCAATGCTGTCAATACAAGCAGAACAAGGACTGACTCTCAGCCTTTGCAAGGGATAAACGCAGTTGGTTGGACCATCAGTGAGTGTGTAATTTGTGTGCTAGCAGATGCTGGTGTTCTGTTAGCAAATCCCAGGATAACTGTGCTGCTCGTGCTAGATACTCTGTACTGTTCTGTACAGATGTCCTCCCAGAGTCAGGGTCACTGTTCTGTCCAACCAGGTAACTTTAACCAGCTTCACACAGGTGATTCTAAGGAAAGGCCACAGTGAATCTGGCCTTTGTGTTTCTTGGGGATTCTGTTTTTCAGTGGGCATGTTCTAACCACCTGAAAGAAAGAGATGTCCCCATCACACAACCTTGAAACTTCCATCACAACAGAAAAAAATGTGAGGCAGACTGACCTGCATATTGTATACCTTTTGTGTTCCATAGTTGCAGTGTTTAGGGTTGCACCACTGGATTGCCAGTATTTCAGAATTATTGTTCCTGGTACATTACAGAAGAACATTACCAGGAATCAAATTAACTCAGTTATAACTGGGAAAGATGGGTTTGGTTTGGGTTTTTTGTCTCTTGGTGTCTTTTAGGAGTGGAGGGATTTGGGATGCTACAAGTTAAATTTCTGGAATCGATGTTTGAGTTTTGTTTTCTTCTTGTAGGACTTCTTGGTTCTCAATGGACAAAACATTAGAGGCTCCTTTGTGGTAAGGAATGAAACAATATGAAAGAAGGCTGTCAGGTCTGTGCTAGATAAATAGAAGACAGATGGTAAGTGTGATTGGCACTGACAAGGTGTGAGCTGCCTTGTTTGCAGGTGCTCCTCCTGTCATCCATCACACTTTCACCTAATAGTGGGAGATGTCACTGTGATATACTTAAATCCCCAGCTGACTGATAAAGTGAAGCCAAAAAGAAGAAGAGCTTGGGTGAGGACATTGTACTGGGAGCAGAGTGAGTTTAAGGTGTGCTAACACAGATAAAGAAACATCAAACAATGTGTTTGAAGATAACACACAAAGCATTTTGCTGTGCACATGCTCTCCCATGCT
The DNA here is from genome assembly GCF_027791375.1 of Indicator indicator. Lineage (NCBI taxonomy): Eukaryota > Metazoa > Chordata > Aves > Piciformes > Indicatoridae > Indicator > Indicator indicator. Next base: position 6,246,032 of record NC_072035.1, read on the forward strand.
GTTTGATCTGTGCAAGGATTTCTTATTGTTTAATCAGGACCAGGGGATTATATATCTTACTATATGCCCTCTCTGAGCCTGGGGCCAGGGACAAACCTCAGAGCAGGTCACTGCTCCCATATCCCATCTGCCTCCCATATCCTTGAGAGTAAAACACTTTCATGCTGTTGTTGTGGGACAGGGAAACATGCCCCTTGAGAAAATTCAGAGGCTGAGATTCACATCTGCTTTGGATATCTATATCTAATGCAAGGCTTGTGCAAAACTCCAGTCAGACTTTCCAGCTCTGGTGTGCCCCAGCCTCTATGCAAAGTTGCACAGTGGCAAAAAGTAACAGAAGTATTTTATCAGCCATCCAGGCCTGGTTGTTGTGATGATCACGTCCATTCCAGTTTGTTGTACTAGCCTAGTTAATACTGACAGGTTTAGGAATGGGATGCTGAGGTTGGTATGCTCTTCCTATATACTTACTGATGTCCAATTTTATGTAAAGTGGTTCCTGGCTATTGCTTTCTTTTTATCTTAATCTTGGTGGCCAAATAGGTAGAACATTCTTGTAAAACTTTGGGTCGATGAACTTGCTTTCTCCTCTTGTAATATTCCAGTAAAATATGAAATTTCATCCAGGTGAAATTTTTTCCCTATTTTTAAAATCCTTTTCAGAATAAAGGTAAAGTGCATTGAGGAATGAAAGACATTTATTTGGGGGGGGGAGAGGAGGGAGGAAAGTAGGTTCTTTGGTTTGAAACTGAAATATTTTGACTTTTCACAATGTTGCATTAACTTTTTTTTACGGGTTACAATTATCCAGAATGAGCACTTGCATATGAAATGCTTCAGGCAATCTCAAAGTGCATTTTTGATCACAAAGAAATGTAACATTAGTTTCCTATTTCTAATAACAAATCTGTGCCCTTTTAGCATTTAAAATGTATTACTCTTCCTAACAAAACTGGTCTGACACATCCTTGTATCACCTATGCAAAGCCATCTTTTATTTTAATAAATTGTCTTGTTTTATCAAATTCCACTTGTTCATAGATATCAACTTTCTAAACAAAAGATCTTTTGTATCCTCAAATATCACAAAATCCACCCATCTCTTCTTGCTCAGTTAACATGCAGTACATGAGTGAATTCTCAGCTTCACTCACCAAGGAAGGCAAAAGTCAAACATAAGTGAGTACCACTTAAAACCAAGATTATCTTTTAACCTATACCCTGTGTAGCTCTTTCCCGTTAGCCAAGGAGGATGTTGGAAACTCACCTCTCCAAGCATCCTGCTTGCAGCTTGGAGAGGGACCTGGGAGTTTTAGTTGATAGTTGACTAAGTTTAAGTCATCAATGCACCCAGATAGCCAAGAAAGCCAGTGGCATCCTGACTTGTATGAGAAACACAGTGGCCAGCAGGAACAGGGAGAGGTGATCATCCCACTGTGCTCAGAACTGGTAAGGTATTGTGTTCTGTTTCAGGCCCTTCAGTACAGGAAGGACATTAAGGGACTGGAGCATGTCCAGAGAAGGGCAACAAGGTTTGTGAGGGGCCTGGAGCACATGACCTACAAGGAGTGTTTGAGGGAGCTGGGGTGGTTCAGTCTGCAGAAGAGGAGGCTGAGCAGAGACCTCTTTGTGATCTACAGCTGCCTGAAGGGAGGTTGGAGCGAGGAGGGGACAGCCTCTTCTCTGTGGTGGCAAGTGACAGGACTAGAAGAAATGGTTATAAGCTGTGTGGGGAGGTTCAGGCTGGATATTAGGAAGTAATTCTTCACTGGAAGGGTTGTCAAACGTTGGAGTTGTCTGCCCAGGGCCATGGTGGAGTCCCCATCCTTGGAGAGGTATTCAAGCAGTGTGTGGCTCTAGTGCTTAGGGACATGGTGTAGTGTTGACCCTTCAGTGCTGGGTCAAAGGTTGGACTGGATGTTCTTTGAGGTCTCTTCCAACCAGATATTTTCTGTGATTCTATGCTACCCAGAGATCCTCTGCCAACAAGCATCTCTTCGATCAGATGGATATGGGTTTTCAGCCTGTCAGAGCAGTGCAGTCCCAAAGCAGTTTCCTCTGATGGTAGTCATTTGATTTTGAAATTCTACAGGGTCTAGGGAAGCTGGGGACAATCTTTGTGCCAGCAGACCTCAAGTTGAGATGCTTCATTTCATTGTGCCTGTTCTACTCCCTAGTATACTGCTTCCACTTTCCCTCCTCCTGCTCCCACAGCATCAGTCACTTCTCAGGCCAGTTTTCTTCTCCTTCTTTTTCTGTTGCTGTGTTGCCAGCCATAAGACAATCAATGTCACTAAGATGTTGTCTCATTCTATTGCCACCACCACTGCTGGGAATGCTACCTTCATCTGTTCTTGATGTTAATTACTTTCAGACCATTGAGCTGTATATTTTCTCCCTGAGCTTATTTTATACAGTTTTATTGTTGCTACTCTCTGTTGTTCCTTTGTGCATTGTCAGATGTTATGTCTGAGGCAATTGCCTTTCCTGTCCATCGAGTTGTTTTATTTTCTTTTGTTCCAAGAATATGATTGGTTCCTAGGCCTTCTAGGAAAACTTAATCAGATATGATTTTCCTGATGAAAAATTCAGCAGCAGAACAAAAATTCAGTTCTTGATTAAAACAAAAGGAAGAGTAAAATTTGCAGAAAACATAGATCCACTCCCCACCACATCCCCTCATTAACCTGGCAAAATTACAAGGGAAGGAGAGCTGGCTCCCTTGGGAGTCTGAGACTGAGTATGTGTGGGAGAGTCTTTCTGACTGGCTGAGTCAAGATAAAGCTGACTGAGGAGTAAGCCCAGGGGTATTGGGATCCTGGTGTATTTCTGACTCTGGAGAGTAGGTCTGTACCCTGGTCTCTGACCCAGCAAGTGACACATTGGGCTGGAGGGCTGGAGCCCTTGGAAAGGGGGGATCTGGCAGCCATCTCCACTTTGGGTTTAAACCAACTAACTGAAAGTGTGCAGAAAGTGTCTCACCTTCAACTAATGCATGAGCAGCAGCTGATTCCACAGCAGGTCTCCCCATGCTGCTAAAGGCTAGAGACACTGGATTGTGACAGTCGTCAACAGCTTTTGTTGCTACTTTTCCACATATAACAAATTTGTAATAATAATAAAAACCTGATTTTTCATAGGAGAAACCCTTTTGACCACCTTGCCTTTTTGTGGTTCCACTGTATCTTCTGAGGACCTTAGCTCATCTCATCACTAGCTTGGCCAGAAATCTATTCTGTGCAGGACTCCACTGCTGACCTGAGTACTCCTAAGTATTGGTGCACTGGCTAGAGTTTGTCTCCTATGCCTTCATGGAACTCAATCCTGTCCTTGTATTTACAATCTTAAGTAGTATTTTGATTCACAGCATCATATCCTGCAGCCTACAGTGAACCCAGTCTGACTCATTAACTACATCTCCTGCAGTATCCTTGTTTTGCACCTCTCTATCCTGTTTACACTTCAATGACTGTTCCCAACCTGTTGCTCTGCAGTCTGTTTCCCTTATCTTTTCTTCTGGCTGTGATATCAACCCCCACTTCCCATGGCATGGATATCCTGTGAGAGTAGAGGAAAGTGCAGCTACTAATATGAAATATGTGCACTGGCTGATTTACCTCCATCACAAAGAATATCAATAGCAATAGCCCATGGTAGATATTCCATTGCACAAAATAATTGATCAGAAGTGTGTTATAGTAGATATCATCTAAACTAAATCCTCACCAGTTAATTTAAATTGATGGAGCTAAACACTGGCTGTCAACACAGTAAGAATTGCCTTTAGCACAGATATCTAGCATCACTGCCCAGATTGATAATGCTCTGGAACACTTAGTACAGCATCTACTCCACTGTAAATATCTGTAGAAGCTTAATTACTTGAACAGGATTAGTGGTACACTTATGGGTGTGTATTTAAAAGCACTGAGTACAGAGGTACTGTCAACACAGAGTTTGTTTTCAGTATTCTGACAGAAGTTGGCATATTTAGAGCCTGTGTCTAGAACTGAGGGTTGCATTGTCTGCATTAGTTTGGGAGGTTTTTTTTAATTCTTCTTGAAAAAGTTTTCCTTTCTCACGTTCTTCAAAAACAAAATGGCAATTCTTCCTGTGCTCTAATGAGGACAATGAAGTGGTTTTGGTACCATGAAAGCTGCACTGGGCAAAAACCCTCAGTTTGGGTAAGTTTCTGTGTTATACTGTGGTGAAGTCAGAAGATCTGACTCACAAAATATTATGTAGCAACTTTGATTGTTCTCTGTGATTGTATGTGTGCTTGTGCACTTCCCTGATGTAAAGAGTAAAGATGTCTGTTCTCAAGTAAGGCAGGGAAATTTTATTTCCCTACTTTTTTAAATTGTGGTGGTCTCATTTCTTTTTCAGCTATGTCCTGTGAACTTTGCAATGTGGTTTGTAAAGACTTCTCAGCACAAAGATATATCTTTACAATTCTTTGGATCTAATACCTAAAAGCTCTGAAGTGTTTGGGTTTTAGGGTTGTCTTCTTTTTGAGGAATTGTCTCTTTAGTGTGTTCACTAGACAAGCTAACAGATACTGAAAATGGCTTTAAATAACCTGGTAGGCTTTCTTCACTTGCTTTGCTTATTTCAGGAACTGGATTGTTTGTCTCTTTAAACATTCTTGAATGTTTAAGGTTCATGTATGAAAGACTTTATTGTTTTCTCTGCAACTAGAAATGCTAACTGATTCTGATTTATCAACGTAAAATAATAATAATAAACCAATCTTTGTTGAAATACCCTTTCTAAAATGTGCCTGGGATCTAGATTTTGCAGAGACAGTAAGTGCTTTGCCAGCCTGTAGGTTGGAGCAATCTGTACAGCCTGAAAGCAAAACTGTCAGTTGCTACCAGCCAAAGCAATTTTTTTTTGTGGACAAATTCAAACTCAGAATGGAAAAGTCAGTTTTCAACGTTACCAGTGTAGTTCAGAGAGATGTTTAAATAGGCCTTTCACTGCTTAAATGAAAGGGAGAGTGAAGTGAGCTTATAGGTGTGTGCATTGCTAGGAGTGAAAGGAGCTACAATAAAGAGAATAAACGTCAAAGCTGCTGGAAGGACCAATATAAACTTGTAACAGTTTTGGCTAAAGCAGCTATTGTATTTGCCTCTTTCATATATTCTGGCTCCCTATGACTAAAAGACCTCTTTGAATAATAATGTCTCTCTTCTAGCATCATTTCCATCTCTAACACAGGTGCTGGAGAGGCAGAGAGCAGCTCTTGCAAGCGTTCATGCCTTCAGACAAGTGTCAGGTTCAGCACTACAAGGGTGATAAATCTGAGGGCCGAGGTGAGCTTGAGGGGAAGGAAAGGCAAGGAACAAAGACAGGATGCTCCAGGCCAAACAGGCAGTGGGTGCCTTAAAAGGGAAGGTTTTTTTCCAATGCCAGTCTGGAAAGACTGTAGTCAGTGCAATTTCCAGCACTTTTCAGAAATAGATTCATTTCAAAGAAGTGCTGTTCACAGAAACTGTAGAAGATTTGCAATAGCACAACATTTTGGGAACCCAGCAGTAACTTGCTAAGCATCAGTCACTGGTGGCATTCAAAACTGCACAGCAAAGGTGGTCTCTAATCAATAGAAAGCAGGTAGCTTCAGTGGAATAATTTTCAGACCAGCATATTTTTGCACATGCCAGCATGAAGGTATTGGGTTTGTCGCACACAAGTTCCTGGAAATAAACTGAGGTGACCAATGTAAATATCAAGCATTTCTCTATATGCACTCTAATCAAGTTGTGTGATCAGGAAATGGCACAGGAATGAGTCAGGGTGCACAAAATCGCTGGGTGCAAGAATTTCAGTTACTTCATATGTTTGAAGATTGGCATCACTCTTTATTTTTTTTAAGAGATTATACAGATACAGACCTGATGCAGACCTGGATGCATGAACAATTCTGTTTTACTGAAGCGTTCAGTGTTTGAGTTGTTGCTGCTGAAGGAATGGTCAGAGTTCTGTATTCTTGGAGCTCTCAAGAGATGACACAGTTGAGGTAGCTTCTGCTGCTGGAAATATGTCCAGGAAATCATTGTATCCAACACATCTCGCTCTGCTGACCTGTTGTCTCTAAGGCTTTTAGAGACCTTCAACAGTTCTCATGTACAGTGTGTCAAATGAAAAGCTAGGGCTTCCTACCAACTTGTTTGTGACCATACACAGCCTTTGTTTGAACATGGTAAAGAAACCAAACCCTAGGAATTCACTCATCTGTCATGACTGGGACCTTACTTTAGGATGTGCAGGATCTTGTAGACATTAGTAAGTTTCATGAGCTTGCTTAAGTTTTCCAACACTTGTTAACAGGGGAAATTTTCTTTGTTGTATAATTCTAGCTTCCTGACCCTTTTGATAGAGGGAATATATTAGATTCTAGTTAGAAATTCTCTAAGACAGATATCTGTGGAAAAATGCTTCATGCATGGCTTTGAAATCTTGTAATAATTAGGTGGATAAACCAATTTGGAATACCTGGGCAATCTCATTCTTTAAGTGAACAGGTTCAGACTTTTGTAATCATGTAGAGTTGGGGATACTTTTCAGCTGTGAGGGAAGGTAGGAAGTGCTTGGATGTTCAGTTACTTTTTGGACAATAGACTTGTAATGTCAGTTCAGGAATGTTTTAAAGTAGCAAGCTTGCAAATGGATGGACCAGGACCTGACTGAATAAATAAGTCGGCTGCAGGGAAAGAACTGAAAGAGGAAAAGGAGGAGGGAAGAAAGAACAGCATTTCCCAAGATAAATTAACATCTGTGAAATAAGGCACTACTAAATGTATGCTAATGGCCTAAATGTTTCCATATTCAATTAAGTAATAAGTCCCAAGTTGGCAATATCATCCCAAAACATTCATTTACTAAGCGAAGGCTCTGCTGGGACAGCAGAGGCACTGTAATGAACTGATGTGGGCAGTAGGACATGATAATGCCTACTTCAGAGGGAATTACCACTTTCATAATGCAATTTACAACAAGAATTTAGTTGTTAGAAGGGATTTTTCCTCTTCATTATGACAGTGTAATTATGACTCTAGTGGCTCAGAATCATTTCAAGAGGCGTGAGTTACCAAAGCTTTTGTACTGAGTGTGCTCAGGCATTTGAATGCAGGACTAAGTGCTTCTTCTTTGGTAAATAGTAATCAAATGGAAGGTTCACATAGGACAGCATCCCACTTACAGCTGAACTCATCCTCCTTCACTTTGTTCTACTTAAAGTGTACTTAAAGTGTTAATCTTTTTTTTTTTTTTTTTTACTGTGCATTATTATTCATCCATTTGATTAAAAAAACCAAAAAACAACACTCCATAATACCTGCTGTAAATCAGCCCACTTCCACAACAACAACAATACAGTATAGAACAGTCATTGTCACCATACTTATTTAGAGGTGGAGAACTGGAAGCATAAGAAGGCTGAATTCAACTTTGTGGTCTCTGAGCCAGGTTGTTGAAGAGTTGGGAACTAATGCAAGTTTTTTATAGGCTCAGTGTGGTGCCCATTGCTATATAGTCAATCAAACTATACTAATTTATTCCAATTGTGATAATGACAAATTATGCAACTACATCAAAGAACAAAAGATTTAGACACCTGCTAAATAAATCTGTGGTGTGTGTCAGGAGTTATTATAGATCGATGTTACTTTGGTATAAATCCTGAGAACAGAATTCCAGGGTCTGCAACTACCAGCACTGGCATTCAGTGTTTGTCCATATCCAGCACTGCAGAATAGGTGATTTTGCAGATGTTTCAGCTGTGTAACCTGAAACCTGTGGTGAGTGTGCAGAATTGCATGGGAACTGGTGCTTGCTTACTTGTTATGAGCATAGGAATGCTGGCCTCTTTGAAGACTGCATTTTTCTACAGCCATTTATCCATAACAGATGTCTAGGATTTCTGTCAGAGCTACATCTAAATATAGTAAAAGATGCTCCAAGTGGCTACTCAAAGCCATGAGCAATTTATTAAGTCTTTGTCTAGTAGACAATCTTTAGTCTTTGAACTTGAATGAGTGCATGTGAAAGTAGAAATCAAAAACACAGAACGGTTTGGATTGGAAAGGACCTTAAAGATCATCTAGTTCTAATGCCTCTGCCATTGATAGGGACATCTTCCACTATAACAGGTTGGTCAAAGCCTTTCTAGCCTGGCCTTGAACATTTCCAGGATTGGGGCATCCACAACCTCTCTGGGCAACCTATTCCATGCCTCACCTCCTCATGGTGAAGAACAGCTTCCTTACATCTAGTCTAAATCCACCCCTGAATGTAACTTGTATCCTACTTGATGCTTTGTGATCACTTGGGTTGCTTTCCAGTGTTTCCTTGCATTTTCAGACCAGCCAAACACTATTACATGCTCAGTGTCAGCAGCTTTTGTTTAGAATAACTGTTCCTGAATAGTCTCAATGTTACTCTCTGTTTTTTATCCTTACAGCTTATGAGAAGAGTATAGATATGGCACTTGGCATATCTTGTGATGGTCTTGTGAGACAGACACTTACTGGGTGCAATATGCCTTTTTGTGTTTCTGAGAGACACTCTGTGATTGACTCCACATTTGTTTCTTAAAGTAGTATTTGCAAAATCTCTTACAATTATGGCAAACTTTTCATCTTCATGTTGTAGTAGATCTGGCTTTTTCTATAGGCTAAACTGGATTTGCTGGAGCCTGGAAAAACTGCTCAGCTAAAACAAAAACTGTCTGCTCTGATGAGGCATTTTGTTCAAGCTTGAAGTAAAGAGTTTAAATGTAATGCATGCCCTTTTGTGCATCATTGGCACTGTGACAGTCTGTGGGTGATTGACATCTCCATGAAGAGGAAGAGGATTTGGTAATTCATTCCTATCACAAGCTTGTTACTGATAGGGCATTTGTTTCCATAGGTAACTGCAATACCATATTAAAGTCAGGTACCAGTAAGTTTGAAACCATGTCAGAGATGTCTCCTGCTGTAATTGGATATCACTTGGAAAGAAAAACCTTGTGTGTGTATAATTCATTTATAGCAGTGCTGACAAGAAACTTATAGGCCCTTGGTAGTCAAACTAGAAGATGCTTTTTTTGTAGGGCCGAATAAATACATTGCTGAATGTATTTGGAAGCTTTGGAAAAACTAGAAGTGAATAGTACATGATTATCAGATGCTTTGTACTGCTTAAAACTCAGTACTCATACAAAAGAAATTTAATAATATATAAAAAGGACTTCAGGTTTTACAGTTTTCTGCAAAAATCTCTGCCTTCCTTTTTACAGTTGGGTGAGCTGAAGCAAGCAGAACGCGTGAGGCTGAATTGCCAGTGTCAAGTCAACAGGGGACTTGATTTTCTCTTACACAATAGTAGCATGCTTTACAGCCTCCCTGTTTGGTATATTAAACATACCAGCAGGTTTTGAAGATAGGTCAGAGAATATGTGGGGAATAGCTAGGGATTTTTTCTCTTTTTGTGATTTAATAGACTCTTTTGCTCTGTTTGCCCTCTAAGGGGACCAGTAGATTTAATACCCAATTTCTCTCATCTGCCATCAGAATGCAGATGTGATGCCAGATGAATACACTTTCAAGAATACTTAACCTAATGGGCATGCAAAGCCCAGTAATTATCAATTGCTTTTCTGCTCTCTTATTTGATTGGTTTTGGTAATAGGTATGTACCACACACTGAGACTTCTTCATGTGGGCCGGTGACAACTTTCTGTGTTATCTTCTCTTGCTCTTAGAGTGGAAACAAAGAAATGAAACTTTCTTAGCCATTTACAGTACTCTGTCAATACCAACTGGAACAACCTGTTTTGAATGCATAGCCAGTTTGATAACCAAAGTTTAGCATTTGATGAGCTTGTGGTCTCACATGTAGCAACAATGACAAGCTTTCAACACTTTGTGCTACACAAGCAAACATGTGGAGAGAGCAAACAGTGATTTGTGCTTGATACAGAAGATGTAACCATCTGTTTCTGACCTTTATAAGCCCATGAGCTTGTACACAAAAGAAGCAATATGAAAAAAATCCAGAAAAATTCATTAGTGTCAAATTTGATAGCAATGATAAAAGACAAAAAAGTCAAGAGAACAGTAACAAAAAAGCCAAACTAGAGGAGAGCTGACAGGTTCCTTAAATGCACTAGACAGGAATGCTGAAGCTAAAGCCATTTGGAACAATTAACTGTAGTGGCTTGAGCTGGAGCTGGGAATAAAATACTGCAATATATGTTGTATCTCATAGTAGATGTTTTCATTAAGTGTCACTATAGTGCCACCATTCTTTGACATTTTTTGTTCTTTGTACTGAAATATTTCAGCAGAGCTCAGATATGAACCCGCAGGCTGCTGCTACCAATACTGTGTGGATTCTTGTGAAGTGAATCCAAGTAATAAACTGCTTTTTCCTAGGGCTGTGGCTCTAAGAGCAAAGATAGGGTTCTGAGATGTGCAGAAAGTGAGGCTCAGAGGTGCTGTCCAAGCAGAGACTACTTCCAAAAACAGTCCTCTGTGTGTGGGATGCATGAGGCGGGATAGGTTTGGGGCTAGGCACGAGCAACTCTTACAATTGGTAAAGTTGGGCCCATTCCTGCTCAGAACTTCATACTTCTGAGTCTTTTTGTTTCTCCTTGTGTATGGGTAGTACATCTATTAACATCAAGCCTGGCCCCACAGCAAGCTGAAACAAGAGGGATGGAGCAGAGGGGTGGGGATCCCCACCAGCTGAAAAGCATTAGGCCTTCCAGTGGCAAGAGATTTGGCTGAAACTGACTTTCAATGTCTATGACTGCTGAAAAACCAAAGTTGATTGCAGGGCTATCTAAATGAGTTTTGTGTTTGAGAGATGCCTTGCTGCTGCTGTGCTGAGCTATAGCTTCACTTCCAGTGGGACAAGTTGTGGTTGGAAGATTCCTCAAGCAGTCTTCACGCTGCAGTGTTTTCTTTTGCCACCCATCCTTGCCTGGTTGTAGAATTCAGCATAATTACAGCTGTGAATGATATTTCAAATAAGTTTAGTGGATAATTTGCTTTGGGTTACTTGTAAATAAATTCTCCTGCAGACCTGTTTGTATCTTCAGGTGCCCAAGGTCTTAATGAAAAGCGAGTTGGTTATAAAAGAGCAATGCTGCTACTTTCAAGTCAGATTTCCTCCCCTTGAGGCTACATCCACAAGGGGTTTAGAAAAAGATAGGTTATAATTTGCTTTTTCAGACATTTCTGGGGACTGCAGTGTTCTACCTGGGGCTGAGTGACATTCTAAGAGCTGTGAAATTCCTTTCTAGCTTTGATAATACAAAGAAAAGTCACAGAAATCACTTCAGTTTGAACCCTGGAAAGGAATGGAAGTCCCATGGAGTATTACACAGGACAGGCAGCTGCGTCAGCCTCAGCAGTGAATGGCTTTGGCAGACACTGATGGTTGTGTAGTAACTGCTGCCAAGGACATGTTTGGATTTATGTAATTTTTAATTTGCCATGCAGGAGGCTTGTGCAGAGGATTAATTTTTACCACTGTCTTTTTGCTCTTAAAAACTTACCTTCCCAAGCTGATGTATGTCTTGTACAGCTCATATACTCCAATAGCATAATTTCTGTTTCCTCATAAAGTCATGTGTGAATATTTCCACTTTTGTGGCCTTATTTAATTTTCTGTTGTCTGGAAATGAGTTGTGCCACAACAAGTACAAGCAAAGCAGTCCTGAAGAGAGTTGCCCAGGTCTCAGGACTTTCTACTTGGGTAGAAATCACCAGTGGTGATGGTGGTACTGTTTCCACTCCCTGCCACTATCAGTATAGTTGCTGGAGCAGTAGCCCAGTAAAAGGAGTGCATGAACCAGGGGCTTACACATGCACCTCTGCTGTGCCACTGGGTCATACATGAAGAACTGCCAGCATAAGCTATGTCTAATCTTAATATCAGATGTGCATCACTGAGTGTTTGAGATCCCCTATGGAGCATGTTCTAGTTTCCTTCTCAATCAGACACCTAATTTTCCTTCTTTGCAGAAATAGTCACAGGAGTGAGCTAGTATGTACCTAGATCTTGACCCAAAAGAAGTTTAAGTGCTGATCTCTTGGCTTTAAAATACCTAGTGATGCCTATCTAAGTACAGTAGAGCAATCTGGGTTAGGAAAACGATTTCAGATGGCTTTCAGTGTTTACTTTTGTCTGGTTTAGTCATCTCTAAGTAGAGCACTAGGTGCTGAGGAAGCCATTCTTAAGAAGTAGCTCTACCCTTTTCCAAGGGACTAGGATATCTAATTGAGTCCATAAATGTAGCTCTCCCATCACTTTCTGAAAAGTTAGGTGCAGTAATGCTCATGGATTTTTCAACTGAACAGCCTGAAGTTGCAAATGAGCTGCAGGATGTATTTAAGAAGCTATATTTTCTAAGTGATTAGATCTCACTAAATCTGTGTGGCAGCATATGATCAGTAACGAGCCCAGTTCCTATCAGAACACTCTCTTATTTATGACTGACCAATAAACCCTCATCTGTCATCACTTCACTCCTACAATCTGTTTCCTAAATAAAATCATAACTTAACCATATGCTTGACAGAATTATGTAGCAGCTTTAGCGTGTTTATTTTTCATGCTGGTGTATGCACCAGTCCACGCTCAGTTGGAAAGTCTGTTCTTTATTACTGTTGTAAACTCAGCTGGGCCTTCCATATCCTCTGGGTTTTAAGAGGACAGCCATTTGGATTCAGGTTTGTCCAATGACAGAGAATAGGAGGCAGCATTCAAAATCCTTAAGAGATGCATTGCCCTTCCTTCACAATAATTACGGTTTAAAGGGTTGAGATGTACAGAAGATTGTACCTTATAGTATATTGTCTGTTTATTCCTATTATTGGCAATCAATATTGTATAGGATGAAACAGAAGCAAGTTGTTCAGATGTTGGACTTCTCTTTGGCTTAGCCAGCATAAAATCAGAGGCTCCTGTCATACAATGATTTAATCTTTGAAGAATATGTTATCAGCTGATTGGGGGAATTAAAACCTGGCCAGCTGCCATACAAAGCTCAGCAAGCTACCACTACATCTTTGCAGTTCATAAGGAAAGGTTGCCTTGGGGTCAAAAAAAAAATAGAGTGAGAGAAGATACTTTTTGTATATATGTATTCCAATCCCAATAAAGTAGACTTCATTTCTGTCAGAATCTGTCAGAATTGCTATGTATTTCTTTGAAGCTGATAACTGAAGTTAAGCCCAAAAGTACTGGTTGTCTTACTTCTTAACACAGTCTCAGGAGGAGAAAAATGGGTTTGCACCAAGGTAGAAAATGAGACCTCATTCTGTTCCAGTCACTTACTCATGCTTTGTAAACGAAAGTCATTAAGGTAGGCTGCAGCTGGGCTCAGAAAAAAAGCAGGATATGATGTGGCTTTGGCTCTTGAATGCATTTTGTTTAGCTTATGTTTTTGTGTTTGTTTTTTTTTTTTTTTTGTTTTATTTTTTTTAATTCATGTTTAATGCTTTCAGAGTGCTTTCCAGCACCTAAGTGACTTTGTAGCCTAGATCCCGTGGATTGCTGATGGTACTGAGTTCCCATGGTGTTTAGAAGCTCCTGAAATTGTTGTGGAGAAGGCACATCTCAGGGTGCTGTTGGGAGTGGTTATCTGTAGAGGGGTTTTCTGCTTTTCTTCTGAATATTATCAACAAGGGGTGCAAAGCTCTGAGCCTGATTACTCTGGCAGCCATGCAGCCAGCATCTGTAGGACCCCATTCAGTGAAGGGCTGCATACATGTGTTTTAATTTTCAAATATAACAACATATATGATATGGAAAGGTCTTTTTAAAATGGGAAATATTTTCAAAGATTTAAAAAATAATTTAGAAAAATGTATGTGTGTAGTCTGCTGTTTAATAGAGGCAACTTGGAAAATGTTATCAACAATTGTTGGAGAATGGCTCGAATCTAAGGGACATGGTTTTATGTAACAACTGTTTGAGCAAAATGTGTAGGCCATACTCCATCTTGTTGCTTATTGCTCACAGATAGCTTTTAGGCTGATGTGTTGCAGCTGTGTTATCGAACTACAGGATGTGCCAAGGTTACTATGGCCTTGTGGCTGTCCTTGCAGCTGTGTTTAACAGGATGAAAACTAGTACCTAATTAGAGAGAAGTTTGTGGAACTGCCAGTAGGATTAATTGCAAGTAGGCGTGACATTATAATCGAGCTTTTTACCTTAAACCAATTAAATGATGACACTTGGTATATTCAATTAAGATGTACCAATAGGATTATGCCATTTGTGCATATTTAGCCAAAGATGCTATATAAGCTGTGCTTTTGAACGATAAAGTTGAGATTTGCTTATCAATCATATTGATTGTGTGGGTCTTCCCTCGCCACCCTCGCTGTGGGTTCTCCCTGACAAGTTCCTGACAAACAAGCTCCCCAACAAACAATGGCACTATTATTTGTAATTATGGTCTGGGGGTTACTGCAGTATAAACCCCAATAATAGATTAAGTAGGGCTCAAGATGATCAACTGGTCGACAGTAAGCTGAACATGAGCCAGCAGTGTGCCCAGGTGGCCAAGAAGGCCAATGGCATCCTGGCCTGTATCATGAATAGTGTGGCCAGCAGGAGCAGGGAAGTCATTGTGCCCCTGTACACAGCACTGGTTAGACCTCACCTTGAGTGCTGTGTCCAGTTCTGGGCTACTCAATTTAAGAAAGATGTTGAGCTGCTTGAACGTGTCCAGAGAAGGGCAACAAAGCTGGTGAGGGGTCTGGAGCACAGTCCTGTGAGGAGAGGCTGAGGGAGCTGGGGGTGTTTAGCCTGGAGAAGAGGAGGCTCAGGGGAGACCTCATTGCTGTCTACAACCACCTGAAGGGAGGCTGTAGCCAGGTGGGGGTTAGTCTCTTCTCTTAGGGAACCAGTGACAGAATGAGAGGACAAGGTCCTCTCATTCTGCACCAGGAGAGGTCTAGGCTGGATGTTAAGAAGAAATTCTTCACAGAAAGAGTGATTAGTCATTGAAATGAGCTGCCCAGGGAGGTGGTGGAGTCACCATCCCTTGAAGTGCTTAAAATAAGACTGGCTGAGGCACTTAGTGCCATGGTTTAGTTGATTAGATGGTGTTGGGTGATAGGTTGGACTTGGTGATCTTGAAGGCCTCTTCTGACCTGGTTAATTCTGTGTGATTCCGTGTAAACTGCATCACAGAAGCACAAAGAAACTACAGAGCAAGCATCCTTGGAATCCTAAAAAACTTCTCCTTGTGTGACAAAATTAAAATTACCCTTGCATTGACATTATTTATATTCTGATATTAATAAATAGTCGGTTTCAGACAGGACACAAAAGGGCTTTCTTTAGAGAATTTAAGAATAGGTTTATAATGGGAAAGATTAATTTGGTGAAGTGACAATGATGTTAGAATAATAATAATATACTTATTCATAATGGATGTGGAGTTAGCTCTTCTACATTCCTTTGTGTATACCAAGTGCCCCCTTCCTTTTATCTTATGCAAATTATGTACTACCTGGCATTGTCAAAAATTGTGCTTAGCTTTAATAAGAAGTAATTAGTAACTACATGGCAAAGTGCTGGCTTTAATGGTCTGGCAACAATGCAAGAAAGATTGGGCAATAGCAGTAGGACAGGTCCTTTTCTCTGGAGTGCAAACTGGAGACAGCCTGTGAACGTTTTCATTGACTACAAAGGCCTTGAAAACATCCTGTAGCTCTGAAGATACAAACCTGCCAGACATGTTTTCCTGAAAAGGGAGCTGCAGAAATAGCAAGGATAGATTTGTGTTTAGTAGGGGAGCTGAGGGTGGGAAAAAAATAGGTAAGGAAAGGCAAATCAAAGTGCAGTATTTTTTGTTCAGCTGACTGAATTTTCAGAAGCTTTTCATGCCTTAGGAAAGCTAATGGACATGGTACCTCTCAGGCTTTAAAAAATGAATGGTGCCTCCTGTTTCCATGGGAAATTTATAAGATCAATTATACACATCTGGTTTTGAGAAGATTTATTAAATTGTTCAGAGGTTTTATAGATGTCTCAAAACTGCTGGTGAAAATGAAGTATGCTCTGGGAGAAACGGGGCTTATTTTGAAATATATTATGGATGCTGCAAGTGTTCCCAACCTTGAATAAATCATTTCACATATTTTTTAACTACCTGTCTAGAAATCTTGAAATGAGAAATAGACATAATAAATAATTTACTGTGCAGAACAAGAGAAAATATGTATATTAACCCTTCAATTTCCAAACCTATCTTGCTGAGCAAAGCTGTGGGGTTTAATACAGCTTGCCAATATATTGCTGTTTCACTGGAGCCTTAAAATGAACTTATCTGCAATGAGCCTGAGCTGCCCTTAATGACCAATGAAATCAAAGGGCAGTTTTCTAGCAGTAGCAATATCAGCTGTATAATTCAGTGCTCTCAAATAAAAGCCTTTCTTTCTGTTCTTCCAGTCCTAAAGCTTATTTTGCAAAGGACTGATTTCTCATCACAAGCTATCAGTGTTTTGAAGCAGCTCCAGTTTGTGTCAATGGTAGCTGCCAAAATTTCTGAAGGGATTTCTAAGGAAGCCAGAAAGAAATTAGTGGATGATTATAAGAAAATATCATATTTTGTTGGATGAGTGCTAAAAGGAAATGATCAGAAAAGACAGACAAAAAAATTATGAATGTTGAATGGAGATGGTATGGAGAGCTCCTTAGGGATGAAAGTGAAAATGAGGCCAGCAAATTTCTGAGGAGGCAAGGACACACACAAATAGTAGTTTTCTATGTTTAGGGAAATGGCATTTGGATACCTCCTGGAAAAAAAAATAGGAGGAATACATTACAGAACTTGAGGGACTGGGTATAAAACTGAATAAACTTGGTAAGGGTTCCATCTAACCTATGTTCTTCTGTGATCTTACCCACAAGAAGCTGAATTACTGACAAACATTTGCATATGTGTACATTCATTCTGGTGTCTTATTCCAGGGTATATTTCTGTGAAAGACAATCAAGACTGGATTTTGAGAAGAACAGTGAGCTTGTACCATCTTTTCAAGAAAATGCCTTTCCTGGATTCTGAACATCAGAATGCTACAGACCAACTTGTCCGACTCCACTTTTTTTTCTCTGTCAGACTTTCCTTGTCAGCAGGAGACGACCTGCTTTTAACTGGTCTGTTCCTGTTGCATGACCTCACCCAAAATGTCTTTGGCACTTCCTCTGCACAGGATGGTACAGATTGTATATACATTTTCTTCTGTAAATACTTCTTTAAAAGAAGCAGTACAGAAATGTTCTTTTTCTTAGAGCCTTGCTGGCACCCTGCTTGATGTCACAGTTAAGAGACAGTTGGTATACCAAGGGCTATGGTGGAGTGATCCCAGTTTTTCTCTCTCCCAAAAGTGAGTGCTAGTACTGTTACAGGAGCATGGCATACTGAGGAGAGCAGAGCTCATTTTCTCTTCTGCTATTCCAACTGAGGGGAAATTCTATGCTATGATGCCATTAAAACATTAGTGTCATGACTGCAGGGTGAAGTGGTTCCAGGAGCAGAGCCTGTTTGTGAGTCAAAAAGAAGACCACCTAGTTCTTAAAAATCACCTAAGCCTGATAGGTTTTCTTTCTATTACTATTGGCTTGATGAAACTTCATTTGTGACCTCTGAAAGTATAGTAACCGGATGAGACTTCTAGCTGCTTTGCTTTCAGAGTGACTTCATGCAACATGAAGCTTGTAAGAGGAACATTTCCAGTATCATGATTGAATTAATTCTGAACTGACTTATACCCAGTTTCATTCAAATTAGACAGTGCAGGTGAGAGCTGACTGTTTGCACAGACATAGCAATTTGGAGAGGGGCTTCAGAAGACCTTTTTAAAATCCCCATGGAGTGCATATTCTCAGTCTCAGAGCATGGGTAAAATCCAGGGAATTCTGAGTTCTTAATTTTTTTTTGGTCTCTCTTTTATTTTGCTCAAGTCCAATTGTTCAGAGCTAAGAATATTCTGCTATTCCATGGGGTAGCTAGGTTTGCTTCTCAGCAGTGTTAGGAAATTAATGAACATTTGACAGTGTGAACGTATCATGTTGCTGTATTATCATCAGTTTGAGTAGGTATTGCAAATAACATTGTGAGGACCAGGTTTGGTTTTATTTAATGTTAAGAGAGATTAATATGATTTATTGAAAGAATGGGCTAAAACTGTGTTTTAAATTGAGTTCTGTTTCTTTAAGTGACATTTTGCTATGAGTTTGTTTTGTCTACTGTAGCATTTAGCCATCTTTGTTTTTCACCAGGTGACAGGCTTTTTCCTGCATCACCAATATCAGTAGCATTTCGCTTCAATTTTAGTTAATCCATTATTCTGAGCAGAGCACATCTCAAGACAGAGTTATGGCACTGATCACTCAATGCATAACCAAATATGATAATACCTTTGATAGACTCTATCATACCCAGTGACCCACTTCCCAAATTTCAGTCTAACTTTGTTCTGCTTCAAGGACAAACATAATGAACGTTTGACATCAGGTAATTCATTCTAACTGCATATACCAGAGCTGTTGCCTACCTGCTAATACAAGTAGGATTTGCTAACAGCACTACCTCATTCTAACAGACTCTCCAAGGCTGTTCATGGCTTTCCTTCCCTTCAGAATATTGGGTTTTTTTTTGTTTTGGCCAGGTGAAGTGGAAGTTAATTAGTGCAGCTTCCTACACTGTTCCTGTACATACATATGTATAGGGAGAGCTCTGTCAGTGTTTCCTAGAGGGAAGGTCTTCAAAATAGCCTTCAGAAGGGCCTGTCAGATTATCTTCTTTTTTTTATTATTAGATTTTTTTTTTTCTTGTGGGTACCATTTTAGTAAACCTCCTCTAGCAGTCACTCCCTGATTTCCAGTCAGATATTTTTGGAAGAGGAACAAATTCTTTATTGAGCAAGACCTTGGTGCTGATTGATTGCCCTTTGTACCCACAACTGTCTGCCTCTGTTAAGAGTGCCCTACTTGGCCCTCTTTTGTGCAGGGAATTGTACCATGGGTCAGATCTTGCATGAGGGACCCAGTGTACCCATGATGGCTGTTATTCTAGCTGATAGCAACATCTCTTTTCAACATTACATCAAGGAACTTCCAGAATAAAGATGATGAGGTGTCAGAGCTTTTAGCTCAGGAAACAACCAAAGAAGGCCACTCACAAGCTCCTTATCCCCCTGCACCAGGCAAAGAGCAGGATGTTGCATGCAGTGGCCATCTTTCCCTAAAGTAGCCTTGTTACAAGTACCTCTTGATGGTATTTTCAGTATTAGCAAATAGTGATTCCTAAAACACAATTGGAGGTTTTTGTGCTTTGAGATGTAGCTGAATTACAAGCTTTACCATAAATTTTACACAATTTTAATAGACTATATTCCTTTTAATCTGTCAGGTTTGTGACTGAGATTACTAAAATATTTACCCCCAACATCTTTCTTTTCTAACACATCTGTTTTCTATATCTTAAGCAAAAGCAACGCATCAACAGCTAAACAGTTTTCATCAACCTGTTAGCAGCAGCCAGCACTTCAGCCAGCATATAATAGATTGATTTCAACATATTTCCTGACCAAGAACTTCAGTTCTAAGGGAACCTTTGTGGCCATGGAGAGGAGATTGACATTTGCTTTTTCCTTTTCATAACAGTCCGCACCACAACATCTTTGTTTCCCCAACCTTATATTGACCTTCTGCATCTCTATGTGGTCACCTCGTAGTCCCCACTCTCAGGGCTCTTTCTGTGCACCCCACTACAGCACACTGATAAAGAATAGATTGAAATACTCAAACCAGTTGTCAGTCCCTCCCTTTGGCATGCATGGTTGTTTTTCTGGCTCTCTTGTGCTCTTTGCTTGCCGCACGCGTGTCATGTCTCCACCGGTTTTCTCACCGCAGGACCCATGAAGTCAGGGGCCGTTGTTTAATTAGTCTTTTGACAAACTGCCTCGAGTTGCAAAGGCAGTTGTTCAAAGGAATATTCAGTAGAGTGTGACGCATGCAGAGCTACCTTTATTGTGGGCTTGAAATAGGTCTTCAAAGAAAACTTTCTGTATAAAGAACCCGTGCGCAAAATGGCTCATGAAGTGCTAATTTCAGTGGAGTTGAATGCACTGTGGACTGAATTCTTCATTGCCGTGTTTATTGATTCATCTTTTATCTCTCTGCAATCTGGGAATAAAACAGGGTGATTTTCAGAATGATAGCACTGTGTGAACGTCTTTTGCAGGAGAAATTCTCGCTGTGGCTGGAAAAATGTGCTTTATGAAACAGATGTCTGCCTTTCCCCCTGACTTAACTCATTAAAAAAAAAAAAAATCCCAAAACAAGCCAAAAAAATCCCAAATCAGTCTAAAAGGTGAGAGCAATGTCTGTGACTTTACTTTTTGCCAACTGCCTAGAGATACCTTGATCTAAATCTTAAGTGTGGATGGGTTAGCTCTGCTCTTGCACTAGAAATCTTCAGAAATCCATGTTGTACCAGGGGTCCCAGGGATGAGGGTACTTTCCTTTCAAACCAGCATGGCTCTGTTGCCCCATTGTCATCTGTGGGACTATTCTCCTGAGTCTCATATAAAGGCAAATCTAGTGTTCTGTCTGTGTTAGAAAGCTCTGTGAGGCTTTGCAGGTTTTGCAGTGTCGTGAATTTTAACCCAGGTATCAAAATATCAACAAGCATTGTATTCTGCCAACCTGAGATGTTTCAGCAGGTCACAGAGCTAAGCTGTGTCTACTACACAGTGACTTACTGGATATAGAGCATATCTACATCTGGTTGAAAGAGACCTCAAAGATCATTCAGTCCAACCCTCAATCCAGCATTATATTGAATGTCTCAAAGCAGGTACTACAAAGGCAAATCTTCAACAGGCTTTGACAGGGTTTTCAGAGAGGCCTCTGCTGCTACTAGCATCTCGTTTGGAAAAGTGTTTTTTTAAAAAAAAAGAAGTAATATTCAGTCACATGCAGTTTTTGCTACAAGATTTTTATCTTTTAACTATCCTACAGTGCCAGATGAAATGTAAATATTAGTGTTCAGTTTGCATCCTAAACATACCTTCAAAGTAAGTTCTTATTTGTCCTCACCTACTGTGCTTCAATTCATAATACAGTGCAGGTGACCAGGGCACAGACTGGATTCCAGTTAAGTTAAAGCAGATATGTTCTCCAACAGCTGAAGGAACATCAAACCACAGATCTGGGCTAGGACAGCATCAGATAAGAGCCACTGAATCATCTATAGCATAGACATGGTGTCCTCAGTAACTCAGAGAGGCAAGCTGCAATGCCTCAGTGTACTTGAAGATTGCAGCAGCCCCACGCTGGAAAGGCAAGGGGCTTGAGTTTGGGTGTCAAGTCTATAGCAGCACTAAATACATTTAAACTGGTGATGTGTGCTCTCTGAGGTGTGGTTAGAGGTGTACCTGGAGTGTTGCAGCTCCTATCTGGACTGCAGACCCAGGCTTGGACGGGACAGAGCTTGGCCCAGACTTGCTTTGATGCACAGTCATAAGACTGCTGTAAATGGCTGAAACTGAGACTCTCTTTGGAATGTTAATTTTGACCATAATTCCATCAAAACTGTCAAACGCTTGTAAACAGGTTCCAGTCTGTCAGTGCACATCCACTTGGCAAGAGCACAGGAGTTAACTGATCAGAGGCAAAGCTCAATAAACAGGAACTGGGGTTTTACTGGGTCTGGGCATGCCTTAATCCCTGGGCAGACTATTAAATTTTCCTCTTACTACCACTGTGTGGGTTCCCATGCTGAATGGTAGTGTTGTGCTGTAAAATCCTTGCTAACAGGAATGTGGGGATCCCTGAGACTATAGCTCACATTTCTTGTAGTTTAAAGAATGAGGGAAAGTCAATGTCTGATAAATTTATGGTTTAAACTATATTCCTGGGTTCTCTTTCTGCAATTTTTCCTCTATCATGGTTGCTTCCAGCACTCTCAGCAGTTTGTCATCTGTCTGCTTTATCCATCGTGTTGATGTTTTGGTTGCTTGATAAAGCAGCTTGTAATTCGTAGTAGATTTTCGTCTTACCAGCTGGTGGCAAGGGATAGAACCTTTTTGCTTTCATAAACTACTGCTCAGTGGTCACTTCTGCCCAGAGAATTTATAAGGTGGCAAATGATTTAGCGTGTTAACATCTTTGGCTGATTGCTGCTGGGCTTTTATTGTGGAAGTAAAAAATATCACTCATTGCCACAAGTAAGATTTGTGTATGTCAGCTCGCTAAAACTTTTTAAAACCTCTGTTTTCAAAAGAGCAAATTGCTTCCAAAAATTGTGGCACATTAAACCTGAGTCTAAAGCTCCAAATTTTAACAGATATAAAGAGAAAAGGAAAATGTAGGTGTAATATAATTTCTTGCTCAGCTCATATTTTAAGTTCCCATATTCTGTTTGATGATATTTAACTTTGACCACTGTTTGGCAGACATTAGGGGGTTCTCATATTTGAATTCCTCAGTAGGGTTGCTAGAACAATTGTATGCTGTGATGAGAAGTCTCTGACCCCTTCTCATCGTTCTTAGATTAAAATGCACAAGGAGAATAAAGCAGTCCAAGGATAGGCATGAAATTCAAGGCTGAGAGGAAACACAATTAGTAGTGTTTCAGGATTTGTGTGTGGAGAGGATTACCAGCTGCCTTTGTGTTCCTGCAAAATAGCTCTGTCTTGGAGAGTGATCAACAGGGAGGGGTATTTTGTGTAATTCACAGAGATCTCTGCTTCTGCTTTCTTGGATCAGCCAAACCTTCTTCTGTGGCTCTTCCAGTCCTGAAATCATCTACTGTAACTCTGCTCTAACTTGCACGAGGGTTAACTGTTGCAGCTGGATACAGACAACATTGCATGTAACCTACATTAGGGACACAGAATAATTTTGGGCAGTGTCATTTTTGTATTAATTGAACTCCCTTCTGCACCAATGGCTTCATTGAGCTATCAGGGTTTGCCTGAAGCAGAACTCCTTGCTATTATTATTTAGCAAATGCTGCTTTGGTAGCTACTCGTGCAGATGACAGAAAGGTGGTGAAATGTGTTGGTACGGATGTATAATGTTCAGCCTGAGATTTTATGTATATAAAAAAAATTCTGGTTGAATTGCTTTCTGAATATCTATTTTATGCCAATGGCAACTCTTTGGAGCAAAAAATGCAGGCTTTTTCTCCATTAAAGAATCTGAACCCTTTATTTATACACTTTAAATTTGCTTTATTGTAGACCTGGTTCTGTAAACGTTAAGCAATAGCATTGGGAGTCAGTGGAATTGCTCTCATGAGCAAGGGAGCACCTTTATGAAAAAGGATTTGCAGGCTCAGGATTTTTCCAGCAAAATAAAGTGTTTTTCTCTCTCTCTGGTGCTATTCTTTGAACATCTGACATATGTGTTGTTGAGTGAAGGACAAACACAGCACATATGGATCCATGGCTTTGTTAAAAAATTTTAGGACAATTAATGTCATGCTACAGCTTGCTGTCAATTGCTCCTGTATTATTTCCTAGAGGGGAGTGGGCATAGGTAATGGATGACAGAATTCCTGTATAAGACAACTAAATATCCACATTTTCTGTGATGCCCAGAAAATTATTTTATCTGCAGCTGTGAGAAGTTGCTAGGGAACGGTGCTAAGTCATTTTCACTGATCGGTCTTCGTTAGCATTGTTGAGGTGATACTCTCCTTCATTGCTCAGTGATACTGTCATTGCGTTTTACATTAGGAAGTGATTTAGAAATACCTCAGAACTCTCCTGATTATGAAGTTTGAAATAAACTTTCTACCAAAGAACTTTTTTTAGATCGCCTCCAAGCACCAAACCCTTCACCAAGAGTGCCATGAGGTTCAAGGTGTTACCATGAAGAACTGAAGGGGCAGATTCAGTGTCACGCAGTGGGAGGTGAGCCCTCACTGGGAGGAGCATTAGTCTCACAAAGCATTTGTGCAGCTGTCTCTTCCGGAGAGGACAGGAACATTTTTGGAGATTCTTTTGAGGTAACCATGCTGTCTGTATTTATGATATTATTGTGATTGCTAATATATTTTAGCCTCAGCCTTGAAGCCTTAGCATTAAGGGGCACTCTCTTTTTCACTGGATATCAGGCATGTAGTAGTCACATTGGAGGAAGCTTGGCAGTGGCTGTTGATCCGTGTGATAATTCTGCTTGACAAGTCAAAATTCTTGTAGTTTTGATTGTTAGCAGCATCTCTCTATTCGAGTCTTGCAAAAAGGTGACTGGCCAGGTGGTAGCTCTAGAGTAGTGTCTGCATCTCTCTAAAATCGTATTCTCTCGTGTGACTTCAGGGAAAAAAATACAAGTTGTGCACCAGACACTGCTTTGCAGATAAAGGCAAAGAAATATTCTTACCAGCCTCGTTGGTTCTTGGTATGTAGAGAGAATATATAGCTCTATTCCTATTTATGCACTTTTTTTTTTTGAAGGCTGCTTCTGCATGGTTCACCAGCCTTGTCTTTATTCACTGTTCTCCTAATGTTCTCAGCCAATTCAAGTGAATCCAGAATTTCTCCACTTGTTGGTTGCCCACTCAGCATAAAAATATATGTACACATACATAAACACACACATCTAAATGTCCCTACAACACTTAGAAAGCTGCTGCATTGTTTTATGTTCTGCTTTACTCCACCTGCAATAGATAACTGGGTAATGGTTTGCTACACTCTTCTTATGGTCTAGATGATTCTCTGGGGATCTCTGCAACCAACTTCACTCACATGCTTGTTGTAGCATGGTAGCTGTTACCTACCATGTTTTTCACCTGCAAAATAAGGCAAATGGCACTCCATTTTCATTGCACAGTCCCCAGTACTGTGCTTTGTTTTTTTTTTTCCTATCCTATCTTATATCTAAGACTGATTTAAAAGAACTGATTGCACAGGCTGTGCTGTTAGCAGCTTTGTTATGTTTGACCAGGAAAGGAAGGGACGTGTTGCATTGTTTTCTTTTTACAAGCAATGTGGAAAGATATATTTCAGACCCTGCACCATATTTTTGCACTTATTTTGGAAGCAGTAGTTGGAAACATTCCACAGGGCTCCCAACCACTTTAAGTCTCTATTTATCTTTGTCTTTCATTTCTATAAACAAATGCTTTCCTTCACGCCCTTGAATACATAAATATTTTGGTCTGTTTAGTGCTGTTGCTCATTATTGCCCAATTATTCTTTCCTGTAGGGGAAAGTGCCCTGCACACTGGGAGAGGTGACAGTCAGCTTTATGTTACAAAGTTGCCTTTGCTGAGTAGTTTGGGATAAAAAGAGATCATGGATTACCTTCTCTCCTTCACCTCTATCAACCTCAAGACACTCTTAAACACCTCTGTGCTTGCTTCATCGTTGGTATTGAGACATGACTACAGGCAGGAGCACCAGCTTGTCCCTTAACAGAGGAACACTTCCATAGAACACAGCTAACAGTAATGTTGTCAGTTCCAGCAGTGACATCCTGTCTATCCTATCACTGAGATTTTCCCTGCTTGTAGCACACATTTCTCTAGTGCTACTTCAGGTTACAATGCTGCTA
Organism: Indicator indicator; assembly: GCF_027791375.1. Taxonomy (NCBI): domain Eukaryota; kingdom Metazoa; phylum Chordata; class Aves; order Piciformes; family Indicatoridae; genus Indicator; species Indicator indicator. Next base: position 6,271,613 of record NC_072035.1, read on the forward strand.
TTCTCCTCTTTCTCACTGCTTTGCCACCTACCTGACATTATGTACAGTCCACTGCTGACCGACACAGACATGAAGTACATTAAAAACCTTTTTCTAACTTTTCCTTCATGTGGGGATGACTTTCCCAGGATGACTGCTGCTAGGGGCCCTAGGAGACGCTGTGCTACTCTTATCACACAATCACAGAGTAATAGAGTTTGAAAGGGACTTCTGGGCATCATCTAGTCCAAACCACCTGCTAAATCAGGGTCACTCTGAGTAGGTTGTCCAGGATCGCAGCGTCTAGGTGGGTTTGGAATCTCTTCAGAGGAGACTCTGCAACCTCTCTGGGCAGCCTGGTCCACCGCTCTGTCATCCTCAAAGGAAAGAAGTTTATCCTCACGTTCAGATGGAACCTCCAACGTTCCAGTTTGTGCCTGTCACATCTTGTTCTTTCCTGGACACTACTGATAAATGTCTGGCCTTAGCACTTGCTCTTTAGACATTTAGAAGCAGTGATAAGCATTTATATTATTGATAACTCCAAAGGTTTACTTCCTGAGCTCTAATCCAGGGCCTTTCTATGACAAAAAGATCCATTTCTGCAGGCCATGAAGGGTTCTGGTTCCCACCGAGGATCGGACCCTCTCATGGATTGTTTAGTAAGTGAATAGAAGTTGGAGCTACAAACTGTATTTGTTTCTGCTTGAAACTGATTTGTATATGTTCTTTCCTTTCAGTTCTCCAGAGATTTGTGCATTTTACATCTCGAAAAATACCTGTTTTCAATAAGGACTTTCTTTTTTGATAGCCCCATGAATAAAATCTAAATCTGAGTGTGTAAAGCATGCATATATATATATATAGATATATACAACTGTGTGCATGCACACAAACTGCCAGCACGACAGGCAATTTTGGCAACTCCAAGAGACGCATATTGCAAAGAGATATATTTTATTTAACTCCTGGTGTGCACAATACAATTTTCAAAGCCTAAATAAGTCTTGTGCCCTTTCACTAATTAAATCTTGTTATAAATCCACCTAGGCTGTATTTTTTGTAATAACTGCGTTTGAATGAGGTGGTTTAGTCTCTGGTTGGAAGGGTATTTTTCCCCCCTCAAATGTTAATTAGATGGAGAACATGTTATGCTTTGGAAAAGCTGCACTGCAAACCCATAGATAAACAGATTGATTTAATTTTAATCTGCTTTCATGGTGATGCATAATGATAACTGGTTTCTGTCTCATAGGGCTGAAAACCACAGACCTTAATAAGAGTTTGTGGGTATATTATACAGCTTTAAATAGCTTATGTTGTGCTAGACCGCTCTCCATAAATTATTCTAACTCCATCAGCATCTCAGGGACTCCTGATTCTCTTCTGCTGTAGATTTTCAATCAGTGAAACTATTAGTGTAATCTGAAGAAACTTTGAGGCATCTTTGAAAACAACTGACAACACTGGTTTATACATGGACTATTCAATGGGGAGAACAAAACAAAGCCCTGCCAAAGTCAGCTCTGGACATTAAATCCAGGCATCCAAATCTTACCTTTTATAAGCCATGCCAACATTGATCATGAAATTAAAAGCCAGACATTCAGTTGATTAGTATGAAGTCTCTTACTACATGACCTAATTTTTTGTGATATGTCATTCCTGCTGCACTGAGAAGCTGCAATTTCATTTAGTCAGTTCTAAGCCACTTTTTAAAATGGACCCTTCTCAAATACAGCTCCTTCCATTAAAAGACTTTCAGCTATGAAGGCTTGTTCCTGATAAGTAAAACATTTTATTTTCTATAATGGTTTTTATTTCTTCAGGGCTTCATGACAGATACAAATCCAGAAAGCCTTTGTACACTGGGTTTTCATCTACGTGCTGCAAATAAGCCTGAAGTCTAACAAAACCAAGCCGAGTTCTGCCTGTTTTGTCAATGACATATTTTATTTTTGACTGATGTTCAAAGAGATACATCTCTTTTAGCCTCAAATTCTGTCTTATATTAGATTCAGTTAATTTCTGCTCCTGTTTTGCTGATCTTTTGTTTGAAATGGACTGATGGGGTGAAAGCCTCTCTCACACCATTACTGTCCTCATTGCTGTCCAGACGTGGTGAACACTAGTAAAGGGAAGACTGCCATCCTGCACAGCTGAGCACTACTTTGGTCTCTCTCTGTTTCTGGGTTAAGATTAGACTGTGGGCAGGAAAAAGCACTAAGGATAAACAGAAAGAGAAACCACCTCAAGTTTCTTCTGAAGTGCTTTGGGGAGATGTGGTGACAAGACAACTTCAGAGCCTGCTGTGAGGTCTGTTGGGTGCCTAGAAGTTCTCAAAAGTGTATCCCTCTGTACGCAAATTCTCTGCCACCTCTAGTTGCTACCAGAAATAAGATGATAACCAGTGGTGGTACCTCTGTTAACAGCCTCTCTTTTCTTTTTATTCCTTTCATGTTGAAAGCAGCTCGCTTTCTTGGAAGGAGCGTGAAAGGTTCCCACAGATCTTTGCCCTGAGCACTCAACAGTAAGAGCAAACTCGATTCAGTGTCACGGGTCTAAGCCATCTTTATTTAGAGCTGTTTATAGGTTAGATTCCCTGTTTATTTGCACTTAGTTTTGAGATAGAGGGCTGTGTGATCCTTGTATGCTGCATGCAGGATATTGTCAGGAGTAAAATGTAGAGAGTGGAGTCCTGCTTGTGGCAGGGTATCTGCAGCTCCTGCAGGCTCCTTTTCTTTCCTCTCTTGCACCTCTTGAGGGTGAGCTTGCCTGCGTGCCTGCTCTTTCCCTTCCCTGTGGTGCTTCAAACCGCTTTGTTGACATTGCTCAGTGGCACTTAGCAGCACACGTGCTGTAATGCTGTTATTTCTCACCAGCCAGCTGTTCCACTTTATACAACACTTAAGTAACAATTTCACAGCCATTACCAGCCTGCAGTAACGACACCAGCTGAAAGCTAAGTGCTAACTTGTTGTAAACTGCAAAAACTGGGAGATGCTAAAACAGACACTTTGATAAGTGAGAGGGGACATTGCCTGCATTTTAATTGGTCAAGCTGAAGCCTCTTTTATCACTAGAGTAAACAGTAGTGTTTAGTGGGTCATGAGATAGATTTGGGAATCACTATCTTTATGTGCTTAGGAAATGTATTTCCTTGGTTTCAGGTGTGATGTATTGATTATGGGAGTTCCTTCTGTGTTGGGTTGTGAGGGTTTTTTTGTGTTTTGTTTGTTTGGGGTTTTTTGTTGTTTGCTGGTGTTTGGGTTGGTTGGTTTTTTTCCTTTCTCCTCTTGGTTTGTACCCTGTCATCACTGACGGGTTTTCAGGGATCAAGAACTCCCAAAGGCTTTGTTTGCTACAATTGACTTGGTGCAAGGGGTGAGCTACATACAAGTTTCAGTACCTGATGTACTGCTCTGTGAGCAGTGATCCAGAGGTAAATAACAGCTTGCAGAAATACCTGTGAAAGAGTTTATTTGGACAGACTCCTTGTTTGAAAAACATCAACAGCCCAAACCCATCCACAAATGAGATGTTTGATAAGTCCTTTCCTTCCTACTCTTTTCCAGAGCGGAATCTGGCACAGGCACAAAATACTCAACTTTACTTGCTGCTGCCCAGCCAGTGTTTTAAGCAAATGTATTTAGACTGTTAACTGTGAGCAAATACCTGAAAAAACCTTTTGTTGCACACCTTTTGCTGTATTGCAGTTGAGAAATCCTAGTAGGCTGAACTGTGGCTGAACCAAGAGGCTGTCTCATGAGCACTCTCAAGAGCAGCTGAAGGGTTGAAGACCCAGCTTGCCCTATGACAGCCAGGAAATTCAATAAAGCAGATTTGCAAGACAGTAATCGAGCCCTGACAGCAGTCATAGTATTTTCACCTTGGGTATCTTCAGTTTTAGCTGTTGACAAATAGCATACCTTCAGTTAAAATTAACCCTCTTTCAACCAGGTCATTTTTTGGTAATTGCAAAGTGCTACTGCCAGTGTAACTTGGGTGAATAAAATTCTGCAATTCCCCACGAGTGCTAAGCACAACATCAAGACATACTGGAGGAAAAAACATTTCCTGGGACTGTGGAATCGAAGCTTTTGTACTGATTCTAGAAGTACACTTAACTGTTTCTTCAAAAAGAATTCCTAACCTCTAATTTTGTAGTAAACAACAATCTTACTGTGTTACTGTTTTCAGTTAAATTGGAGGTTTGGGGCTTTTAATAGATGACTAAATTAGACCTTATCAAAAACTCGTCTAAGTAATCCTGATCCACAGACTACAATTACCCCAAGGAGTGTACACAAGGATCTGCATTTGTTTTGAAACATCAGAAATCACATCAGAAATCAGTGCAGGATGGCAGTTTGTTTTTGGATGAAACAAATGTTGAGGATAAACAAACAGCTTGCCTTACTAGCTTTGCATTCTTTTCTATGGCTTACCTCATCACTTTGGCCTTTAAAGGAATCCAGACACAAGAGAAGAGGGTGGTATCAGTTATGTGCCTGTGCACTCATTTTAGTCTTCTTGTAATGCCTTTTAAAATGTGAGAAATTGCCTCAATTTTCAGCGTGTGGCTGTTTCCTTAGCAGCACTGAGTCTCTGTTGCAGTGAAGCTATTGCATGTGTAACAGCAGGATAAGGTAGACTATGCTATAGTTTAAAGCTTCTATTTTCTTAATTCCCTGCCAGTTTTGTTGATAAAGCATATAAAAATATAACAAATGTAATTTGTTGTGTGTTTTGAACTACTGTGCAACACAGTAATTGCTCTTAACCTCCAGTCATGGGAAAGTGGTTGCTTTCATCTAAGAATGCTGTCTACTTGGGTTTCCAGGACATGGATCCCACCTCCCCAACCCCCCTTTGAAATCTTGTCCAGCAGAACTTGAGTGCCATATCTTTGTCTGGGACTTCCATATGTCTCACAGCATGACCATTGCTCCTGCATGTGTCCCAGGGAGGCTCCATGACATGTAGAAATCTTAGACATGGTCATGAACACATGCAGACGGTGGGGGCAGCAACTGGTTACTGATCAAACATACTGGGTGCTACAGCAGTGGGTTATTACACTCCCATGGCAAACTTGAGGGGCCAGCCTTACAGCTCAAGCTCAAGGCATATGTGGCTTGGAAACACCCTTCCAAGCAATCTATGGCTGTGACTCAGTAACTGTCCTGTGCTTAGAGAACCAGCACAGAGAGCTGGTTCTGTCGAGCTAGTTGCCTTTTCAATACTCAATTCAACTTCTTGGTAGGTGGCCCAAATTCCACACTGGCCCCTTCTCATCCATCAATATTGATCAACTACTGGAGTGCCAATAAACACATCAGAGAACTAGAAGTGTGGGTTTGAGGTTTTTAATAATAGTCAGCTTAACTTGGAAAGATCTGAGCCACCCTCTTTTCTCTATGAAGTGGGAATAGTTTTTCTATCATTGGTCTTAGCTGTCACCCATCAGTTTTCCTTTCTTGAGGGAAACCAGCAAGGTGGCACCAAATGCTGGTCACAAGGAAGCACTAAAGACAAATCCTGAAAAATATTTCACCCAGATTGGCCTTTTCCTGTCTCCCTCTCTTCCTCTAAGAAGCCAAGAATGCAATTTAATTTCCACTCCACCATTGAAGTCATGGCCTGAGGGGTGTTTGTGGTCTAGGAGCAGTTACTGCACCTGCTTAAAGTACCTTTGGTGAAATTACCAGGGAAGAACTTGAGTGCAAATTGGCAGCTGTCATGTATTCATTATTCCAGCTGTGCTAAGGAAATTGCAGCCACTGATACTGAGTTAGTGGTAGAAGTAATGAGATGTAACTTTTTCTTTTTTTGTCCAAGGCCGTTGAAGAAATTCTTTGGCTTGTTATTCTGAAAACATCTGTGTGGATGGTGTCCTTCAAAGATTTCACAAGTAATTGCATGCAGAGGCAAAGCTGATAGTGCTTGTTTTACTGATATTAGCATCTCTGTATGGCAGCAGCTGTTTATAAAAAAAAATCACATACCTTTTTGTTTTCTTGCCCAGAATTGAGACCTTGCCATAACACTGAATGGATTTTGTGTATGTGACTTTAAGCAAATATAATTGAACTGTCATTTCCTGACAGCTCTTATGTGAGACTGTTTGACCACAATGGACTTTTTGTTTTTGTAAACACATTCAGAAACCAAAATTTAACAACACCAGAAACTTCTGATTCAGTAAAGTGGCCAGAGTTATAGAACTATGGAATAATTCAGAAGTGCCTTAAGATGCCCATTTAGATATTTAGTTAAAGAAAGGGAGAGAAAGAATTAAGATATTGCTCCTGTTATCCACTGGCTGGAATTAAGAGGTAATAAAATGGGTTTTAAATATCTATATTGCTCCTGTTCTCCACTGATTGTTCAAAACACAAGAACCAGAAAATACACCTCAGTAGGAGTCAGTCCAGTTGTCATGACTGGAACATTTGTTCATACAGCTTTCCCTGTTGTTTCCCCTAATATAGAGGCTAGAAACAGACTTCCAAAGAAACCAGTCACTTTTGGAAAATGCTGCAGTGTCAAAAAGATGATGGCATTGCAGCAAAGATATGAAATGACATCTCTGAGTAATCTGGGGAAGGGGGAGAAGAAAAGGTAGACTTGACTTGTAATATAAGACATAGCAATGGCTGCTCACTCAAGATACAAGCATCAACAACAATGTGAGTTCTTTCATGACAAAAATGACACTTTCTGATAACTCCTACTCAAGAGAGAGATTTAATGTGCTCAGTGGTGCCCATAGTACAGATAATGGAAGAGCAGGAGTTAGAAGCATGCTCCAGAATGTATCTACTCTGCAATTTAGCTACAACTGGAGCTCTAATTATCATTAGTTCAATAAGATTTCTATCTTGATGCAATTCCTTCAAAATATGGAATTCTTAATTAATTCTCTCATCTCTTTTCCTTGTAATACTGTCAAACTCTAATAAGTGCTAACATTTTCTGTGTGGCAATAATGAGAAAATAATGAAGAAATAAGTAACAGACTGAGCTGACATTTGTATCTAATTGGTGAAATATCCTTTTGTTGCTCCTAGGGCAAAGGTGAAGAAAGGTGTGAACGTTTTCAGTGTAAGAGCCAGCAGCCCATACTTATGGGACATCAGAGAGAGCATGGATTATACTGGGAAATATGCACCAGCTGTTATTGTTTGCCAGAGGAAATCTGCTGCCTCTGAAAACAGGTAGGTCACTTCCAGCAGTCTCTCTTTTAATAACTAGCAGTTGTTTTCCCTTTTCAAAGCTCTTTGCCATGATTTTAATAAGTTTTATTACAGTGTATGATGAAAAATGCTTTGGACAACCTGTGGCTGTCTGTAGTGCATTGCTAATTCTACCACACACACTTTGAACAAAACATTATTCAGTCCTAATACTCAAAGGAAGTTAAAAGTGGCAGGAAATACTGTTTTAACAGAATATTTAGATGAACATATTTCATATCTTAGAACTCAGTTGTGGACTTGTTTTAATCTCTTCCAACTATTTGCTGCCAGGCACGATAGCAGTGGGTAATTACAGAGCTGTTTGTGGTGGGGGTTTTGCTTTGTTTTGGTGGGTTGGGTTTTTTTGACTGTTTGCTTGTTTTGTTCCTTTTTTTTAAATCTTTATCCAGAGGAAACGAAACCCTACATTTTTGCTGGTGAGATTTATATAAATTTTTAATCTGCAGAAGGGAATAGGTTTTTCTATTTTCCATTCCTATTGTGCCACAACTTACATTGGACACTGACCTGTCTCAACCAGCCTTCATGCAGCAGGTGGATGTCCCATTTCTAATCACAACTGACGGCTTTAATGAACAGATTTTAATCTCATTTGCTGCTTCTTGGTCATTGTTTCTGGAGCTATGTGTCAAGTGCATAAGGGTCTGACTGCCTGCACATGAATCGTCTTTGGCATTGCTGTTAGAAAACTTCCTATATAAAATAGAAGTTCTCTGCTGTGATTTACTTCTGAAATTTTACAAAACCTTATAGGCTTTGGGGATTTATTATATGGTTTAGAAGTTTTCAATAAATACCCTCTAAGCCTAATAACTAGGAAGTTTCATGTCTTTGCAATCTGGATATATGAAAAAAAAGAGAAAGAGAAGAATTTCCCTTCATAATCATAACATAAATCACTTTCTCCTTATTATAACTCAGACTCTACACAATTTCTCTGCTATAGTATCCTGAATTTTCTCATCTAAACCATATATTGTCTCATACCTGACTGAATTTTATTGCTCAAAGAAGCAGTGTGTATATATGCCAAGGTCAGAGCTTCCTACTGTCTGGCACAATCTGTCAGACAGATTCTTTAAAATCCCAGTTCAAAGCTATTTGCAGACAGTGTGAATATTTTCATTGACTGAAATGGGCTTTGGATCAAAATCAAAGATTATTTCAACAACGAGTTTTTCTATCACACTTTATCTTGTTGGGTCCATACAGTGCATTTGTTGCCTGATTTCTCCTCTTCATATATAATGCAACCTCTTGGGTGTATTGAACCTTGGCAACTTATTTCCCTTCACTATTCATCATTCAGTGGCAAGCCTTCCAAATGACCCCTTGTACACAAAAAAATAAATTATTTTGTCACCTTTCATGCAGTGGTTGTGGGTTCTCTGTACTTTCACATGCTGAGCATAAGCATTGCTTCATGTTTAGTGAAATAAATGTGAACTCATATACATAATGGATTTTCCTGGAAAGAAAAATCAAATGGAGACAAGGTATGTGTTTAACTTCTGGCTTGACTTATTCCATCTGAGTTCTTGGTCTCATTTTTGAGAACTTCTTCATTTGTAAACAAAGGTAGAATATTTACAATTAATTGTTCAGTATGTTTTCCTCATTAAATTTAGTCATCTGTTTTGCTATTCTTTTTATGAAGCAAGATCAAGCATCATGAGGAAAAGGACGTTTTCTGGGGAACACTTTTTTTCCTTATCTAGACATATTTGGTGTCACTAAATATGCACAATTGATAACCACTAGAGACTGATGCCTCTTATCAAGTCGTTTGCCCCCATGGTTCATTTTGAAATTTGGCAAACTTTGTTTAATATTGTTTAACTCCTCTTCAAAATCAGAGGTGTGATCACATGAATGTGAAGGTGGCAATGTTAATTAACTAAGGATTCAATACCTTTGTGTTACTGAAGGTTTTACATGGATCAGAAAATAGTGTTAATAAAGCTAACTTACTGTGACAGGTGTAATTTCACGGGTTAAGGAGACACTTGTGCAAGTGACAAACTCAACCAGGATGCCTGAGTGTTTCTTTATCAAAGTTTGAAATATATCAGTCATTTTATTTGGAGAGGTTTTGGCACCGAAAGCTTATCATAACAGGATTAACATATAAATATTATCACAGCCAGCAGGGTGTTTTAGAATGAATATTAACAGCAAATATTATGAATCTGTAAGAGAATAACTAATTAAGCCCATCTGTCAAATATGATTTGAAGTTCTCAGTGCCTTGCTTTATTATGGGCTTGCAACAGTGTTCCAGATTAATGGGGAAGCAATTATGAAGTTCTCAATTCTTCTGATTTCATTCTTAGGTAATAATAACTTTGTAACACTCTAAATCCTGACCCATGAGATTGTTAGATGGGCTTACTACTTGTATCATCTGTACATTAATTCTGTTCTTCTCTGTGAACAACTGTCTTCCATCCCTCTGTTGTCATGTAGATGACCAAAAAAGAACCCAAATAGAAAGTGGTGCATTGGGAATTAACCAGTGGGCTCAGAAATATGAGTTGGGAAACAAGTCACAGAGATTGCTTAATTCTTAGATATTGGTTGAATCATTGAGATGCATCCTAATATGTGCCATCCTCATATCCTTTGGAAGTTGGCTGATCTTTCTTTTTATTAGTTCCTCATGTAATGAGGTGAGTAGAATAGAAAGATGGGATTAAAGGTTTACTGCATTTCTGGATTGTTTTCTTGGGTTAGTGTGGTTTCTCATTGTACTTGAAATGAGCACTTCTGCTGTGCTAGTGTTAATTGAGAAGAATAGCCAGAAGTGGAAGACCTGGATTCCTCTCTGTTCTGCATTTCCTGTTGGACTGGAAGCCTGCCAGGTGGGATGGGTTTGGAAAATTATTGAGGTGGCTAAAAACACAGATTTATTGGATTTTCCTAGTCTGCAAAACATGGTTGGTAGCATTTGCCTGTGCCCATAGCTGCTGTGGAGACATAAAGCAAGATGTTTTGAAGAAAACATTTCTTGTGATACTTTTCTCCTGGGTTACAGTTCTATACCACTGAAGAACTTACTGGTTTATGCTGCCTGAAAGCAAATGCTGGTCCTGCTGCTAACAGAAAAACATTTTCGTTTTGAATTACAAGTGACTGAATCAGTCTGTGATAATATTGACACTGTAGAAGACAATGGCAGTATTTGCTGAGCTCATTTATCCCTGCATGTCTCATTTTTGCACAATACAATATTTCAGTGCTTAATTTTCTTAATGCTTTTATAATACCAGAAATTAACTTGATATTAGATAATAACAGGGGAGAGGAATATGTATGGCAGCATTGTCTTTGATTTTCCTACATATACTTCCTTTTTAATGCATTTATACCATTATCCTCAGTGCCCTATATTTCCCATTTTTAAATCTAGCTCTTTAACATTTAGTTTTCATGTTGTAACAGCAGTGAGCTATTGCCTCATTCTCTTACTTGTTGCATCTGCCAGTACATTTGATAGGCTCTCAAGAGTGCTATAATCCTAAAATGCTTCTGAAGCAACAAAATTTACATAAATAAGAGCCTAATAGCCACAATAATTACATTTTGTCACTTGCTGGTGTTCATCAAAATGCTTCATGCAAACAGCTTTATGTTTTAGATCACCATGTTGGTTGTTTTGTTTTTTTCCTTTCTAGTCATGTGCTCACATGACTTGATCAACTGGAGGTATATTATTCCTTGGAAAGAAAATTTTTCTATCCAATGGAATTACAGAAAAGATGTATGACATAGCAAAAATGCTTTACACTGTATTTTGTCCCATCACATCATGAGCTTCAGTTGATAATGAAAAAAACAAACAAACCAGAAAAAGACTAAAATTCATGTATTCAGATGGGATATATTTGAGTTTGATATTGAAAACAGGCAGAGTGGGTGGAGGGTTGGGTTAGGCTGTCTGTTTGGGTATTTTTATGGCAAGCCAGGAGATCATTTGATCATTTATTTTCTTCAAAAGATAAAGTGATATGTGAATTCTGAGCAAAAAAGTATTTCTGACATTCGTTTTGTAATGCTACTTTCATTTTTGAGGGAGGCAGGAGAGAGGGGAGAGGGTTGATGTCTTTTATGTTGTTCCAAAATTACTTTCTGAGAATAATTACCCCTAAATCCCTGGCTATTCACACAGCATCATTGATGCTGGTATAATACATTAAGATATGTATTATCCAGCAGATAGAATGTGATAATTTGATTCTGAAACACCAGCATTTAACACCATTTATACTTCTGAGGCATATGGGTAATGAGCAGTTGTAAATATATTTAGCTGTAGAGTTTCATGCTGTGTACCATTTGGATTTTTCTTTCCCCTTCTTGTGTTATTTGAAACCTCTAGGCTTCTAAGAGTCTATATGTTGTGATGATGTGAAAGTACTAAACCTCTCAGAAGTCATGTTTACATTCCACTGTTTGCAAGCAATTAGTCACAAAATTCTATTTCTCATTTCTCTTTCCTTATTTTAAAATGTAAATGTGCCCTCTGAGAGAACCTTTAGAGATGTTGAGGCAAAATACATTTGCATGAACCAAGCCTCAGTGCCTCATTCTTTTGCTTGCTGGCCCACTTTTCAAAAAGAAAACTACTTTATTTATCAGGAAACGCAGAATCTCTCTTGAAATCGCCCCACTCAATGCTAATATACTGGAAGAAAGGTTTATGATCATGTTGAAGTAAATCAAAAGAAAGGAGATGAAATATTAACCAACAAGTATTAGATAAAAGCATCATTAGCCAACTTGTTCACCTGTTTGAAAGGTACTCATTCGTTTAAAAACAAAAACATTGTAGCAAATGACTTCAAAGGCATGCAGATAGTCTTCTGGTATCTTAGAGGTGGACTCTGCTTATATCTCTGACATTTACATGAAGGAGATACCACAGGGTGACTCAGCTGTCGTTATGAAGAAGATTCCCTTTCATCTCAGCTGAATTTTAGGGTTGTCCTTAGAGAGGAAACCTATTCCTGCGTTCTTTTGATGGGGGCATAATGTTACTGGAAAGAGGTAATGTGACAATTAGCATTGAATGGCTGAGGCAGTTAAAAAAAATGAAGTAAAATATAATTCCCTCATTCAGGGATGATCCGTTTGAAATACTAAGGTACAGTTAGATAGCACTTACCATCTAATGGCTTGCAGTTGGTGATACTCAGAGCCTACATCATTACTACATGCACATCACCTTAAGGAAAATGGTAAAGGTGAAGTACCCATAAGTGTAACTCGACATGATTTAACAGTTCACAAGAGAAAAAGTGAAGGAGATTATGAGTAATACTGTGCATTTTTTCACCATGATGGTATTCCTCCATCCTCTGTAGGATATTTTGTGCTGAATAGGAGGAAGTTGGTTACTGTCTCTTTACAGGGGAACATGATAAGCACAGAGATAGTACCAGGGCTTTAATTCTACTTCGTGGTCAAGTGCAAAAAAAAAAAAAAAATATAAACAGGCTAAAGAGTTTTTAGAGCAAAGGCAGGATTTAATGCAGTGCAACTGAATGCTGCTTTCTATGGTTTTAATAATGCAGGGTAAAGAATATCCTTTAAAACAGTTTCATTTAAAACAGTTTCAACATTTCCAGAACATGCTAATGCATTGACTGTTTTCTCCTGGTCTTTACTTCTCCTGCCCTAGCTAAGAGTAGCTGAAGAGAGTAATTGAAGCTTCAGTTATGTAGCCACTTTGATCTGGAAGTTGCAGTGGGCTGAGGAGAGACCAGGGCCACCTTCTTCAGTGGCACCTCAGAATCTGCAGGTTTTCCAGGACTTGAATTCTTGAAGCAGAGATTTGGGATCACTGCCACAGGGCTGCCAGATCACTACACACCCCAGGAAGAGCTGGAATTAGCAGCTGGCAGCTCTCATTGCATGTGTGGGAATAAGGATAAAAATTATGAGGAGTAAAATAAACTGATAAGAAGTCAAATTAATTTTGAAAGAGTTTTATGCTAGGTCTAATTTGTACTAGACTCTGTGGTTATTTTGTAGCACCATTATTGTATGTGGCTTTGCTTTTGTGACAGTCTGTCCCTGTTAGGAATGAACTCCAATGAATAATTACAGCCAGTATTGACTGCAGACTGGTGTCCTAGTGGCCCAGCTGTCCATCAGCTTAAGTAGAGATGCCTCATCCAACTCTTCTGCACATTCCAAAATGCCCACCTTTATATATCCAGAAACCCTGGGAAAAATTCTGTATCCTCTACAATGTCACAGCAGAAGACAAATCTGAGAAAGTGTTTCTTAATTTGAGTTGAACCAGTTCCATGTTTCACATATGCTAGCATCAGCATAGCCTCTCCCAGCTCATTTCAGCTGTGACCCCAGGGTACAGCTTTAAACAAAAGGAATTTGGACTGCAGAAAGCATGCTTGTAAGGAGGGATGAATTTAATTTCCTGTCCTAATTCATCTGAAGGCAGTGGGGCTTTATATATCCCCCTTTGTATTTTTTTGATTAAATGTTATTGATTTTTATTTTGCATACAAAAGTAATCGTGGAAAGGAAGGATCCAGGAAGTAATGCATAGGTGAGACTCCCTAATGGTACCAGAATTAAATGTATAACAGGTACTCAGTATTCCCTTTTCCATGAGCTCAGCTAGGAATTCAAGAAGAGGTGTTCTATCTTCATCAACAGTTATTGTGACAGCTCAAAAGGTGGAGGCTCACTGAATGCACCTAAGTCCTGGGAGAAATTCTGGTGATTTCTATGCTCACATAACTAGAGGCTGTATTATAAAGCTTATATGGGAGAAGGCAGAGTGTTATATTTTTGACATTTCAAGAAGTTCCTAAGACACAAAGTTGTCTGTGATGTGCTGGTAATTGGGCTTGTTTTCTTTGATATATAGTGCTTTCTATAAAATGAGGTTCTATAGCACAAGAATCAGCGTGACTTGCTAAAATGCCAGGAGCTGTCTAAGAGGAGTCTTCTGAAAATACTGTAATTGTTCAGATTAAATGATCTGTCTCTGTAAAATCTGCAAGCAGTAAACAATGCTAGATGTTTAATCCCCTTTTATTGAGAGTTCATGGCATGAAGAACTGGGAATCAAATAATTGGAGGGGAAAAGTCTCACTTTAAGTAGTTTGCTGACAAAAACCAGTTACAGAATGGTCAGATCATTACAGATACATTGAGATTATTCTCTTTTTGTCCTCTCTTCTCTTTCCTTGTGTGATATGCAGGTGTTTTAAAGAGTTTTCCACCACTCCCCTTGCAGAGGAGGTCCTTTTCTTTCTATATGGTGTTGAAGTAGCTAAACGACGTTTCCCATAGTCTGGAAAACCTCATGCATATTTAGTGTCTTTATTCTTACCCTGGTGTTATCCAGTGTGATAAATATAATTTTAAACTTGGAGGAATGGTTTCCCTTAAGAACCATAAGGATTCGTCCTCATGATGCTTGCTCTGTGTTTGTGATACTTAGCACTCTAGTCCTCAAACCTTCAGTAACCCTCACTCTCAAAGTAACAACTCCAGTGGGACAAACCCAGTTTGCTAAGTATTGCCACAGAGACAGCAAGTGAGTAATCTCCTGTCTATTAAAAATCTAATAATAAATGCAAAAGTGTGTCTTGTGAAAGTATCTCTAATGGTGCTGTTGATTTTCTTTTCCTTGGAGGAAATCTTGTAAGAAGTACTACTAATTACTGAGAGAGTTGGAAAGCAAGTGGATGACTTGAATTATGTGCTCAGGCTGAAAATATGCCTGCTGCTGTTGAGGCTTGGGGATTCCCTTTTCTTTTTTTCATTAATGAAAGTCATTTAAAAATCTAGCTATCATGTATAAGTCAACATATAGCAAAGTGTGGATCAGAGGTTAACAGAATTGGATAATACAACCTCACATCAATACAAATTGTGAAAAGTAAATTCCAACTGCAAGTACAAGGCTGAAGTTCACTGGGCATTTGAGTTATTTTATGGCTTCATCTCTCAAGGTATAGATTTACTGATGACATAAACAATGCAATATTAAAGATCTATGGGTGGTTTATATGAACTAACGATGCAGATCTAGCTCATCCTCTAATTATTTAGCCTTGATCACCTTTTGGCCTTTTAATCATCTCCAATGAGGTAAAATAGGGCTATTGACCCAGCTTGATGAAGGTTCAGAGGATGTGGGCTAAACTTTTAGGACAGTTTTGACACCAATAGATGCCATCACTTATGAGGGTTTATGTGCGTGCAGTGAAATGGAGTGACATAACCAGGCTTTAGGATGAGCTAAATATAAGAAGATAGACTGAGCTGGGAGCCACAGCAAGCTAATAAAAGTCAATGCAAAAGGCAGTGGTGCATTGTTTTATGACCCCCTGCAACTGCATAAGCCTTAAGAACTTGTCCTGGGCCATATGGGAAGTGTGACAGAGCAGGAATTAAATGGAGATCTTCTCTTCATGTGTCAGCTAGTCCCTTGAGAGTCAACTTGCACCAAAATCTGTTTTTTTGGTTTTATTTTGATCTAGTCAGGCTAAGCTTTCCCTCCTTGTGATGGTTTTAAGACTGTCTTTAACTTTTCTTCTCACAAAGTTTGAGCAGAAAAGTGAAAGAATGTAAATAAATCACTATTGGGTGTGAGAAAAGCAAAATAATGATTATTCTACACACTTCCATTGGAGAGGTAGAAATGTTTAAGAATCAGTACTCAAAGCAAGATACAGTGGGGCAGTCGGGCAGCCTTGCAGTCTGTCTTCTCTCAGTCTGCCTGCTGCTTCTCTCTCCTGGCTGAAGGTAACACACATACTGACCTTGACAAACGAAGTCTAACGAACCTCTCTCTGATTCTTGGCTTTCTTCCCTTTTGCCTGCTCTGAGGTGGGGAGGAAAAAGAAACACAGCCCCTTCTCTTTTGGGGGGGGGGGGAGGGGGGGCGAGAAGGTGGGGCAAGGGGCTTGGTTGTGTTTTTCTGTTGATTGTACATATTTGTAAATAGTGTATATTTATACATATTCATTGCATTGCATCATAGATTGTAGTTTTGCCTGTAAAATACAGCTTCATTTGCTTCCAGACTGAGCTAGCCTGGTTATTGTCAGTGTGGGAGGGGGATTTCAGCTCTCACACTGCTACACTCCTGGGAGTTTATATAGAGTCCTCTGGAACTGCTAGTATGTGTCAGACATCTTTTTGAAGAGATTTTGGTCCTGTACCAATGGAAGAAGCTGGGCTTTGTTAGGCTAACAGGATGTCTGTCTTTGTAGACATTGCTGATTCCAACGTGTACACACACACGTGTCAAAATGAGGAACAGGACAGAAAACTGAGGTGTCAGATTCCATAGGCAGAGCTGCTTGTGTGATCACTGAATATTTTAGGTTTCATGGAAGGGACTGTGTAATGTGATTCATTCCTCCCCCTGCATGCTGATCTGCAACAAGCAGCAGTACTTCCACCTCTACCGACACACTCAATCTTCTGCAAATGTTTTCCAGCCTAAGGTGTAAACTGGAGTACAAACTTTTAGTGTTGCAGAGAGCTGTCTAAGTGTTCAGTATGCTTTCAGTTTTCAACTCTGTTAAAGTCTGAATCTTTTAATTTAGAATCCATCCTCATGATGTAAGCTTATGAATCATATGGTTGGTTGACACAAAATCGAACATAGGAATACACGGAAAAGATGTTCCAGAAGAAGTTAGACAAAACTACATTTTGAAGGGTGTAGGAGTGGGAAACCAGACTGTCTTCTATGGCAAACAAGGGAGGCAGGAAGCCTGCCTTGTTGCATGACTCTTTGGAAAAGTACAGGAATCATTATAGGGTACATTTCCATTTGTGACTCAGGAACCCTGAGAGCTTTTCCTTGCAAGAAGGATGAATATAACTTCATAGTGGGTACACTTTAAGATTCGAGTAACTGGCTGCTCTGCTCTTCTGCCTTGATTGTGAGGCAAAGTCACAATCCACTGCCAAGTGTAACCAGATAAAGATCCTGACTGAGCCTATTCTGCACTCCTGTAGATGACACAAAGATGAAGAGCTCAGTTGGCTATGATGTCTCTGTGGCTGGAATCTATTAGTCAGGGTGGTAGATGAGGGATTGCCTTCACTTATGTAAATGTGTTAATATTGTTCTTAGTTTCAGGGATTACCTGGAGCTAGTATTCCAATGTGCAATTAGCTGTATGGATGACTGCTATCTCCAGCCTTTCTTGGCATAAAATTTTCTCTGGCATATTGCAAGAATGCATGCCTGCCTTTTCCTCAGCTTTAGTTGAAATATTTGTAGAATACCTTTGATATTGACAAGACACTTTATTTTAAGTCTTTATTCACTGGGAGATTTCCTAAATCCTAGTTTTGTGAACTTCTGCACGAATACTCTGGAACAGGAATAGCTTTTCAATTTATACTGCCAAAAGAGAGAGACTGTTATTTTCACCATGTATTTCTTACACTGTCTTTCTAAATCAGCTGTAGAATCAATCCCAAAGCATCTGTTTCTGATATGTACATAATTCCTCTTTCAGCTGTACCTTAATGCACTAGAGTCTTCATAGGTTTATTTATAGCAGGATTGACAAGTGCAGATGTGCTCTTATCATTAAAGATGAAGGCTGTCATATCAAGAGACCAAGAAATACATGTCTATGTGGCACAAAGTAGTGCCATGTGGAGATAAATGGGCCAACCTGACTGCAGCATGGTGCCACATGCCCATTTAGCAAGCCCTGGTCATAGAATGAGCAGCATCTTAGGAAACAGGACTGTGTCGTGTTGCCCCTGGCATAATGCTGTGAGCTTAGAATGTGGAGCACTGAGCAGAACTTTGTAGTTTTCACTTTGAATCTTACACTAGAAAGACAATAATTAGCTTGAATAATTTTCAATCCAATGAATCTATTCCAAAGTGGCAAATATTGTACCTGGAAATAGATTGATTATGAAGTGTTTCCTCTGAGATGCACTTTCCTGTTAATTGTTGAAGCAATTAATTTTCTTACAGACACATGCAGATCTTTTTGTGAAGTTGTTATGGTGTGGAAAGAAAAAGCCACAGAAGAGAATGAAATAAGACTACATTAATATTAAAATTATCACAGAACTAATAAATATAATTTATGTCCAATGTGTTATATATGTTGGACATACATAATGCATTTGCCAACATCTATAACAGAGAAGCTTTCAAAAGTTGCAGAAATTAGGACATTTTAAAATTAATCTTTCATGCATATTCATTAAAACCAGTCTTAGTAACATGAACACATGGTACTTTTTCCATAGGATTATAGGCAGAGAAGAATTTGGCAGACGAACTGACAAGTCTCTGTATGATGTGTTTCTTCAAAATAATGTCTTCTTCTCACCCCCCTCCAAGATTTACAGTTCGGAAAAATGTGGGCAGATTTTTCTAGGGAAAACAAAGTGCAGCTTTGTGTTTTGGATGCCAAATCCAAAGTTTACCCAAATACCAAAACGATGCATCCCTTGCCAACTTTTGAGGCCTTGATTGAAAGCATCATAAGATGCTTGAAGAACCATCATAACATTCTTCTATTTTTTAAATGTTTATTTCCAGTTCTAAATATCTTTTAACATGATGCTTTTGTCCTCAACTCTGCTGCACATGAATAAATGTCTACAGTTTTAACTTTGTTTTCCCCAGAAGTTTAAATGTAGACACAGCCCTGACATAAGAATTTGTATCTGAGCTGCTTCATCTTTGTCAAGATTGTCAGCTACTGAATAGAGGACTCGGAAACAAAGAATTGTGAATGGGCTCAATTGTTTTTGTATCTCTCAGACCCACAAAGAAATATATTCCCATAATCTCAGTGATATCTCTGTTTTATGTTAGAGATACACACACATGCTTAGTGCAATGCATGTTCTCTATGTTGCAATTCTTTTTCAGTTCTAATGGATTGAATCAGGTTTGATTTCATGCCCATTCAATACCAAGAACTTAGTGGAAGGAGAGGGCTTGTTGGATGTATTCCACAGTTGTTTTCTATATTAGTGAGATAAACCCTTGACTTAGTCCTTAAGAGTCTCAAAGAGTATTACAGTGTCTTGATGAAAAATTACTATTTATTCAAAAATCAAAACTTTGTTCTCATAAATGACATGAAAACAAATCTTGTTTGCAGTGGCTCTAAGCAGCAAACGATCAAGGATTTAGCTGTCTCTAGTGCATGGGGATAATGCACTTTCAGAAATGTAGCCCTCTGATCAAGCCTTTGAGATGGTGGGAATCAGCAATTGTTTTGTAAAAGCAGTATTTTTGCTCTTTACTTTAGGTTTCTGGGTTTGGCACTCCCAATATGCTTATGTAACTCTCTAGTTAAATATCTCCTGTTCAGGGGTTTAAGGGATTAATCTTGTTTATGAAAAGAAATGCTGCTTCTGCTTCTTGGATAAGCCACAAATAAAGATTTTACTCAACAATTGTGATCACAACTTGTAAACACATTGAGAAAGTCCTAATGAACTGCTAATGTTAATCCAGATGATCAGAAACATAGAAATTATAGAAGGATGAAGTTCTAAAGGAATGTACAATTATCCAGCAGGTGAAAACAGCTCTTAGGTAGGGGAATTATTTACTGGCATGCCCAGTCCTTTGTTGGCCAGCTAGGGAGAAAGATGATGGTCTTGTCCCCCTTTCACTTGAGAGACTATTTCTTTTTTCACCACAAAAATGCATTAAATGGAACTTTTGAGAGTGGAAAAGGAAGAATTGTCCTAGGGGCAGAGTAAAGTAAGGAAATGCCTAGATGGAAGGCCAAGGGGAAAAAAAAAAAAAAGGCAAAAAGTGTATTATGAAGATTCTTACAATGCAACCATGGGCAGGGCTAAAATGCATTGCTTCATTTTCAAGCCTAGCATTCTTTTAATGTAGTTCTAATCAATGCATTTGTTTTTCTATATTGCTGGTTACATTGGTCTGTGAATCCTGCTAAAAGGTCTGCTTGAAACGCTTTACTGAGGGATGCTAATGCTGTGTTGCTTGCTCAGGTTACCAAGTTCTGTAGCACTAGAGCTATGAATGACCTACCTTTCCCACTCATGAGGAGTTTCCCTTTTAGCTGAGGTGCCAGAGAGAGGGATTCCTGGGAACTAAGGCAGAGATGTGGCCATTCACTCACCTGTGAGCAGAGCAAAATTGTGTTTGAGCCCTTGGTTCTCTCTTTCTGTATACACCTTTTCTGACAAGGTGAGTCATAGGTGGGACCTTATCATGGCAAATGTCTACTGGGCACTAAAGTAGAGTTGCTGGAACACTGCCAAATCAGGCAGTGGGTTAACAGGAAGGATGTGAATGCTGCTTTCCTGAGAGCACAGGAGAGAGTTAATGATGCTGCAGGCAGGTGTCAGGTTCAGTACCAGCTCATGGACAAGCTGTGAGGCACTAATCTTCCAGAGAGAGTAGAAAGATTGTAAAGACCTACTGCTGTCTTCCTCTAAAATCAGGGCAATTACCAGCAACAGTGTGCTGTGCTGTAGGGAAGGTTAACCAGAGCTATTTTAAACACTCATCTCCCAAGGAACAAGCAACCTGAAGCTTGTTGTCGAAACATCTGGCTGTGGGGTGGCATTCCTAAAAACCTTTTTAATGGCAAGTTCAAAGATACTTGGATGCTAGGGTTTTAAAAAGCAAAAATCTGTACTTAAATCTGTCAGAAAAGTAACATTTTGGGTCTGTGAATGCACTGAACTCTCCTGTTCTAAAATTAGAAAGTCAATTTGTCTGTTATGCCAGGGGAACAAGAAGCTCTCCATGCTCTCTGAAATTAGCAATGAAACAAGCTGTATTGAACTCAGCTTTGCACCTTCAGGGCAGTGGCTGAATCCAAGATAGACAATGTTTCTCTAGGCTGTCACAATTATTTTACAAGAGGAAAAGGAGGGGGGAGAGGAGACGCTTGCTTTGGTCTGCTCTCTGAATGAAACAACCATCTGAACTTTGGGAATCATCCAAAAGGTTAAAGGACACTTTAAACAGTCTACCATGGCAAGTTTTTATTTATTCTGTTAAACCTCTCTGCCTTAATTGTCACAATACTAAGCCATTAAAGTTAGCAGAATCTCATGCTCTGTTGAAAGGTTTGATACATTAAAGAAAGGTGTTACTGGAGAAAAGGAATGCAGAGGGGAGGTCTTTCACAGATTATAGACCCAGGAAAAGGGATCAAGACAATAATTTAATGCTTTTGGGTTTCTATGGGTAGGACTTGGGAAGGATTTAACATTATTGTACGTGTGCAAGAATCTGTGTCTCTTTTTTTTTACAGAAGAAGTGAATGTTATTGGAAAGGGTTGTTCTGAGATTCCTTGAGAAGATGTAAAGGCACTGACCATAAGCAGGTTGAATTCCCATAGCCTTCAACAAAATTTGAGTTTATAGATTGGGGGATTTGGAAACCTCCAGAAACTTTCTGTGGTATTTTGAGGCCATGCCTTTAAAAATTGTTTACAGATTTCGAGCAGAAAAAAAAGAGAAAAGTGTAAATGAATCACTGTTGGGTGTAAAAAGGAAAATAATGATTGTTCTAAACTATTCCATTGGAGGGATGGCTCCCATGAGATTTAGTTCCCAAAACAATCTTTAGCAGTGTGGCAGTGTGTTCTGCTCTCTTCTTGCTTCTTCACTGGGGAGATACACTAAGAGGCTTGGCTGACCTTGGCTGCATTGCTTTGTTTTGGTATTAACCTATCCTGCTTCTTTCTCTCTTCCCTTTGTACAGGGGGTCAAGGAGGGGCAGGCAGGGAGGCAGCTTTGCCTGGTCTTTTGGCCAGGGTGGGTGCCTGTGATTTTTTTGTTAATTGTAAATACCTGTAAATATAGTAAATACAGTATATTTGTACACATTCATTGCATTCCATCATAGATTGTAGTTTTGCTTGTAAATATAGCTCCATTTGCTTCCAAACTGAGCTGGTCTGGTAAAGTTAATGTTGGGGGTGGGGGGGAATTTCCAACCCCACCACACTTTGAAGACAAAAATATGATGCAGTTGCAAAGAAGTGCTCACAACTTTTACTGCTTTGTTCCCATACAAGTGCATATCAAGCCTTAAGAATGATTTCTATGACTAATAAATAATTCAAATTAAGTTGCATATATGTATACATTATTAGGTGATTGCAATTTCAATATGTTGTACATTAAATTCACCTGAAATTTGTGCTGTGCCTACCACATTTCAACAAACATGCATAAAGACATCAAGTTAATTTTTAAAGCCTTTCTCTCCTACAATATGAGATTATTTTTTTTCCTTTAGCTGCATTAGGTCTTAATTTACATACTGCTTCTGCACTCTGTGGATATTACTTTCTTGTTTATATGTCAACAATATTTATGCTTTCTATTTTTAACTTTCTAATATTCCTCCTATTTTAGAAAAAGTCAGTAGGCAAATATATGTATTCATGCACCTTAGTGTGCTGTGAGGATCCATCCCTAATAATAGGTGTATGATGTTGGGTTTTTTTTTTCCCCCTTCCTCAAAGTGAAGAATTTATGTCATAAATACAGCCAGCAGCATTATGCATGTCCTAACTCCAGAATGTATTTGTCCTTTTTAATGAAGTACATAAAGCACATGACTACAGCTAGGTCAATTTTTCCTCAATTTCATTGTTTTTCATTTGGGGGAAAAATTGGGGATTCTAGCCAGGCTTCACAAGGTAGTGATCCTTGTGCTACCATGCTGCCTGTGCATGTGTGTTTTAAATTTAACAGCAGCATAGATGGTTGTAGTTTTATACATTTCATGAAAATATGCAGGCAGTGGAGGAAAAAGATATTAGAGAGTCCCCAGGTAGTCAAATACTTATCAATAGCCAATTATAGAAAAATCTTCAATAAGAGTTTGTACTTTATTGGACAATAAAGACTCAATCAACCATGAGACAGAGCTCTGTGGGAAACCAGCTTTTGCTTGCTTCTTTTGCTTGCTTCATCCTCATGGAGCTTCTTCTTTTTCATGCCTATGTAATTTCTGGATAATCTTGCCTCTGTGGTGCCAGCCTGGCTTCAGTGCATAACAATTGGCAGTGTGTTGGAATGTTGAAAGGGTCCTTTGTCAAAAATAAGGTGGGTTGGATTTGGAGTTCAGTAAAGGTTCCACTTTGATAATACCCTAAAAGGAGGAAGAGAGAATTATCAGCCTAAAATGCTGTGCAAGCCTAACCAAAATGTTAATTGTACGAAGCTAGAAAACTGAAGCTGGTTTTATGGTTGAACTCAATGGTCCTGTGGGCCTTTTTCAACCTAAATGATTCTGTGATTGTATGGCCTAGAATAACAGTAATTACACTTGTGTATTAATTTCAGTGCTCCCAAATCTTCTAGGATTTTTATCACCAGGGTCCCTTCCTGATTCAGCTAACCTCTCTTGGACTGCAGATAGTCCTGCAGTTGTATTGTCTTTCCCAAGTGCAGCTGGGAAGACTGGAGATGAGAAACTGAGTAGATAAAAAGTCCCAGAAGCAATGATCAGATGCATGTGGGAAGGTCAGGAAGGCAGGTGCTCTTTGGAGCTGCTACAGTGTGTTGTACAGTGGGTCCAGAGATCCACTCTATCATGGCAGGCTCCACACAGACACAGCAAACTGCAGACCCTCTTCTGAGGATTTGTGTCTTAGCTGAGACCTGTGACCATGGACCCATGATGCCAGGCAGTGAGATACTCTGTCTGGGATGTGGAACTGGAAAAAAGCCCAAAACCCATGGCTCTGGAAGCTGGATGTAAAAATTCTCCACAATGTAAGGGTGACATTTCTATCACTGTTGGCTCTCCTGTTCAATGCCAGTACAGGTGGGTTTGGAGGGCTGTGCCCTGCACTAGAGCTGGGCTTATATTGCCCACTGTGTGAGAATATTAGTGCTGTATTCTAACACTCCCAGTTCCAAGGACTGAATCTACCTGGCTGCTTAACAAGGACCTACAGCTGCATCCTGATCTGAATAACATCTTCACTGCTCTCTGCAGCTGTCCTTTTTGTGCTCTCTTCATTTTTCCCTGAATTAGACTTATTTATAAATGCATCCCTCCTTGTAGCACACTCAAAGATGAGAGCTGGCAAGATATGGCTCAATGCGGTCCTTCTGCAAAAAGATAGAGGCCCAGTCACAGGATGGTCCTTTAAGGACAGCCACTGGCCTTATCTGACATTGGTTAAAGCTGGGGTCACTCCAGAGCTCCCTACATGAAGAGGTCCAGGGCAGAGGAGCTGTACAGGTTAGGGCAAGCAGTGGTCATTACCATCTCCTAGTCTTCTGAGGTGAGAAGGTTTCTTGCTCACACCTCTAACCAGGGAACTGGTTTGCTCCTCCCTCAGTTTCTCAGGAGGATGTAAATCTGGCTTGGAGCACAAAAGCAAGTGGTATATCTGGAGTTTGAGAAGTGTGGGGTTGGTTAAATGCCTGTTGGGTACAATAGCTGTACTTGGTGCTGTCTTAGAGCAAGGCAAAAGAAAGGACTAGGTAAGGCAGAATGAGCCTTCAGAAGTGAACATTGTCTGAATCCAAGAGTTCTCCCTGAACTGTGATGAATGCATTCAGCACCAGTGAGGCTGCACCTTGAATATTGGGTTCAGTTTTGGGGCCTTCACTGCAAGAAAGACATTGAGGTGCTGGAGCATGTCCAGAGAAGGATAATGAGGCTGGTGAAGGGTCCAGCAAAGATGTTTTAGGTGAAGTGGCTGCGGGAGCTTGGGATTGTTTAGCCTGGAGAAAAGGAGGCTGAGGGGAGACCTCATTGCTCTCTACAACTACCTGAAGGGAGATTGGAGCCAGGTGGGGGGTGTCTTTTTTCTCCCTAGTATCAAGTGATGGAATGAAAGGAAATGGCCTCAACTTGTGCCAGGGGAGATTTAGGCTGGATATTAGGAAAAAATTATTTTCTGAAAGAGTGGTCAGGCATTGGAACAGGAAGACCAGGGAGTTGGTGGAGTCATCATCTCTGGAGGTGTTAAAAAAATGTGGGGACATGGTTTAATGGCTGTGGTGGTAGTTTGAAGGTTGAACTCGATGATCTTAGAGGCCTTTTCAAACCAGAACAGTTCTATGACTATATCAGTGTTCACTTTCTAGAACATGCAAATGCTAGCTGTGGCATGGAGGCACACCTTGTTATGTTGCTTTGACTCCAAAATATGAAATATAAATTTTCCTAAGAGGAAAATGTCTTAGTAGGGGAAATGGAAGTCAGATCTTCAAGGTTAAAAAGTTCTGTCTAACCTTTCCCATTATTGCTCAGAAGAATTATTTTTGAAAGTTAATAAACCACATGCGTTCACCTCATACAGTTCTTTCCCTCCCTAAACAAATTGCTTTTATTGTCAAAACTACAAATTCAGGCCTTGTGATCAATACCATCGTTTTATGAGCTGTCAGTAAAGGGACTTGAAGATGCAGCTTTGCTTGATTGTCTAGGAATAAAGATTGATCAGCCCTGTTGGTTCTTCTGTATAGATCCTCAGTTGATTCACATACAGTATACAAAGCAAAGCACTATCACCTCATCCCTCTTCAAAATCACATAGTCAATACCTTTTCCTCTTCTGCAAACCCTTGAGAGTACAACCCCAATTAATGTGTTAAGAAGGGTGGAGAGGAGGAACATGTTTTGGTGTTGGGGTCTTTCTGGGATAGAAAAAAAATGATTTTGATTCCAAACTTTTCTTAGTTGATTTCACAAAAGATACTGAGCCAAGACTGTTAGCTTTTACTCTTTTGTGTTTTCTTTGATTGTTTTGTTGTTGTTTTTTTTTTTTTTAATGAAGACAAGTAAAGGAGGAGTGCAAGATGATAATGAAAGACTTCTGGCTTGCAGCAGCTGTTGAATATTGTGAGGCATTTTGGGACAGCACTCAGTGTCATATGCTGTTCTAATTGCACCAGTCAGAGAAAGCAGGTTTATTTTTAAAGGAAAATGAAGTCCTTGTATACACTGTTATCAGAGAGTTTGCTGAATACAATTATTTCCAGTGGAAGAAAAGGGATATATTCCATTACCAAATACACATCTTGCTGTATTTGTAGCAGAGACAATTTAACATACTTGTGCACGATGCAGGTCATGTAGTGTCCACAACTTATTTAGAGCTTACTTGAAGTTAGGAAATTATATGCCTCAGCTGCAGATTTGTAAAGTGTAGTTTTCTTTTTCCTTGTCTGCCTTATTAAAACTGTGAGCTCTTTAAGGCACAGATTTATTATAATGTGATACTTGGATCTTATAAGATGATGGATGGGTCTCTGGTGGTGTTACACTAATCCAAAGAATGGCTCTGATCATTTGGGGATAGATAGTATGGATGAATGAGTATGCAGCTAAGAAATAGTACCTGAGGAAGATTAGGAAAGTAAATGACTGGTCAGATGTGCAGGAGTAGTGCAGTGGATTGTAGAACAGGATGTACTAGCTCAGGGTAGAGGAAAGGGGCTGGGACTCCAGCACCAGGCTTGGCTCTTCCATGAGTATGTGGTGTCACCATTCAACTAGCTAACAGTTGTGCCTACTGAAAGGGAGAGAAGCTTTCTTCTCCTTTGTGGCCTGACCCTAGGGTCAGAGGGAGGTGGTTTGGGCATCTAAACTGCCAGAAACCAACACTATAGAAATGTTATGTTAATTCCCCCAAATGGTTTATTGAAAATCCCTTGTGAATGCTGGAAGGAGAGGAGGAGCTGCAGCAAGTAGTGAGGGTAGTGAGAATACAGCAAGTCAATGGGTCTATTCCTGCCAGCAGAAGCTGGAAGTTAGCAGCCTCACACTTGCTGTGACCTTAGACCAACTGATCATACATTACTGGCTTAGCTTTTTCACATATTAAAGTGGGGACAACAATAATACTGCCTAGATCCTATGACTGAGGTGATAATATTCAGCATTACATGCTTAGTGTGTATAAAAGCTTTTGAAAACCTTGGATGGAAGGCTTATAAAAAAACAAATATAGAACTATAGTGGACATTATTCTGTAGCAAGTAAAACAGTCTTGCACTTAGTGGGTTTCATGGAATCTTTTCTTAGGCACATTAACTTTGCTTTTATAGCCTATCAGGAGGCATCGTATTTAGCTCTCCTTGTTCAAGGTTCAGTGACCTATAATCCTACTGAAATGGAGTGGAAAGCCCATGAAATTTTCAGTGCATTTGCACTCAAGTAGCATATGGTCATGGTGCTAATTAAAAAAAAAAATAAAAAAGTGATAGTCCTCTAGTCTCCATGGAGACTGAGCATACTCAGAGGGGTGGCAGCATAAAATATTTTCAATTTTAGGTTGAAAGGCAGAGAGTTCTGGTTAAAATGCTGTGCAGATGTCAACATGCCAAGTTGAATGAGAAGGCATTTTGCACAAATACTTTGCAAGATGGTCTGGATATGAGATTAAGAGGAAATTTCCCATTTTTAACCCTTTTTTTTTTTTTTTTTTTTTTTTTTTTTAGCTTCCCATTTTTAATGGGTTACTAGGGTCGATCTTGGATATTGTCTGTACCTTTGTCAAATTCCCATCAGAATGCTAAGCCAGAAAGTATAATGCCCACCCTGGCAATAAGGAATTCTTGTTTTATAAGATAACACTCAAATTCTTTTAGAGGATCATAAAAATGAAATAAAAGAAGATCCAGCAGAAATTGAGAAATTCCATGTGATTAAGATGTCTGGCTGACAAAGAAGCCTATAAAATAAGCCTTCACAAACACTTGCCTTAGGAAGGGAAGAATGAGAAAAAGAAAAAAATATTCCACAAAATGGAATAGCAAACTTGGTTTTGTTGGTAGCAAGTAAATTTGATTCAGTGTTATTTTTTCAGTCTTTTGGAGAACAGGAAAGCAGAGCTGTCAAAGCATTACTGGGGAAAAAAGCCACATGTGACTGGTTAAATGCAAAATGGACAACAGGAAATAATGAACTTGGTAACTTTTTATTCCCAAGTGAATGTAGGAGTAATGGATTGGTGACATCCAAAAAGCATGGTTTGTATGATACTAGCAAAAATGCATTCTAATGACTTTTTTCATCTTAAATGATCACATCCTATAGAATGCTTTACACATAATGCTTTAAAGTCAGAATTTTGGCTTATTCTTTCTCTCTCTGAAGAGTGAACAGGTCCTACTGCAAAAACCTGAACTTTCAGAAACCTGATTTGTTAGAGATTTGTGTCCTACACTTTTTTATTCTCATGCCCTTCTTCAGTGTCACCAGTATTACACATTCCCAACACCCTTCTCCTGGAATTCTCTGCTCCTTGCCGTGTTCCCTCATTACAAGCAAAACAAGAGGGCAACATCTCTTGTTGAATTAACACTGGCACTGGCAGGGTGAGACTGAAACATAAATGGACAGGCAATTTGCCTTTGTAAGGTTATGTTCATGGGAAAATCAAATTGAAAATCTGGCTGTTCTTGTTGCTTAGAAAAGTTCATTGAGTCCCCTGTAGCTGATGGTGGTCAATGCTTTTATCTTTTAATTTTTTGCATATGTGGATCTGTTGCTATATGTGGTATAAATGTAGCCAAAGGTGTCTATACATTTAGTAGACTAAGAGGGGGGGGAAAGAGAAGCAGAATTCAGAGGGGATGTTTGAGGGGTCTGTACAGGCAAGACCTCCTGTTATTGATATGGATGCTACCTTGTTAACTTCAGAATCCTCATTTATTGAACAAGCACAGGAGGCAGTAAAGTATGAAGTATGAAAGACTTTGTCTTGTTCACTTTGAGTCTGATTGTGAATTTGCTTGAATAAGGATTCTAAGGCTGAATCTCATTACTTTGTGATGGGATGAAGTTTTGCCAAAGATACAATCACAAGATTTCTATATTGAAGAATCCTTTAAATATTATAAGACAGTCCTCTTGGTACCTTCAGACCACAGCTGAACAAACACTTAATTTGGGGAAGACAGGAAAGAAAAAAAAATCACACACAAAACACAACAATATATTCAGTTTAGTATTGCTGTCTGCCTTGAAATTTATCTTCTCTGTCAATAAACAACTGAACAGATGGACAAGGTCTAAAACAAAGTGAAAACATTACTTGACAAAAAATGGTTAGTGCTTGCTATCTGGAGAGAGTGCTTAAGTACAGGCGATGTTAATTTAGGCAAATAAAGGAAAGACTGGCTTGCAGCATAATGATATGTGATTTGGGGTTTTTTGGTAAACATGACAGTGTTGAATTTCACTTTATGAAATGTAGCAAACTTAACATTTATTCTCTCTCTTTTTATGTTCTAGATGCTGGCTCTACCCAAAATGCAGCTAGTTTGGATAACTGCTAACGTGTCTGAGCAGCCAGTGCTGCATTTTTCTTGCTGTGTTCTGTGTGGGAAGTCTAACTAATGGACTGGTTTGCCTTGCTTGTTATTTTTGTTCCCTAGAGTCAAACCAGCAGACAATTCCCTGAGTTTCTTTGTGTGTTTGGAATAATTTAATAACAAGCATTTTTGTCTGTCATGGATTCTATTCTGTATTTCTTTGACCTTGTAGTGGGCTGGCATCAAGATACAGTTCAAACTTAGGAGCCAATATTGTAAGTAATCCTTTATTTGCCAGAGGCTGAAAAAGGACACCTAACTTTAAAATATTTTTTTTGTTTTTAGGGTATTTATAGTGAATCTATTTATTCTTCCCTAACTCCCTTTAATAGAACCTAGACATGTAATTAATTTAATAACAGCAGCTGGGTCAAAGGAGTTATTTCGTGCCACCTCACAGCTAGTAGGATTTAAGACAGTTAATTTTCAAGACTATCGTGTACGCAGGAATCTCCCATTCCAAAAAAGAATAATTAGTGCTGCTGTTAAATTAATTGGATTCATCTCTAGGCAGCTTTATATCTCAGAATGATTGAAGAAACAGAACAATTAAAATGTTTTCTTTACTTAATCACCACCGTGATTATATTAATGGCTGTTCAGGTTTGGCACACTCGACTGCGCTTTGGCCACAACAACCCCATGCAGTGCTACAGGCTGGGGTCAGAGTGGCTGGAGAGCAGCCAGGCAGAGAGGGACCTGGGGGTACTGGTTGACAGCAGCTGAACATGAGCCAGCAGTGTGCCCAGGTGGCCAAGAAGGCCAATGGCATCCTGGCCTGCATCAGGCATCGTGTGGCCAGCAGAAAAGTAATTCTGCGCCCGTACTCAGCTCTTATTAGACCACACCTGGAGTACTGTGTCCAGTTCTGGGCTCCTCAATTTAAGAAGGACATTGAGCTACTTAAATGTGTCCAGAGAAGGGCAACAAGGCTGGGGAGAGGTCTCGAGCACAAACCCTATGAGGAGAGGTTGGGGGAGCTGGAGTTGTTTAGCCTGGAGAAGAGAAGGCTCAGGGGTGACCTCATTGCTGTCTACAACTACCTGAAGGGAGGTTGTAGCCAGGAGGGGTTTGGTCTCTTCTCCCAGGCAACCAGCAGCAGAACAAGAGGACACAGTCTCAAGCTGCGCCAGGTTGGAGGTGAGGAGAAAGTTCTTCACAGAAAGAGTAATTGGCCATGGAATGTGCTGTCCAGGGAGGTGGTGGAGTCACCATCCCTGGAGGTGTTCAAAAAAGGATTGGATGTGGCACTTGAAGCCATGGTTTAGTTAGTCATGAGGTGCTGGGTGATAGGTTGGACTTGACGATCTCTGAGGTCTTTTCCAACCTTGTTCATTCTATGAATCTATGACTCTTTGGATCAGTGCTTGTTCAGCTGTTTTGATTTTTACAATTAGCCTAATTTGGAAATGGAAACTGTATCTAGTGTGGACCTGAACAGATGTAAATGCATTTAGCTCCTTTGTGTGGCTCTAATCATACAGCAAATTTTTACTAAACTTAATTTAGTAGTTACATGTCCATGCATGTGGAGCAGATTCCAATGGAGTATACTCTCAAAAACCTCAGGAAAACCTCACTTTTTTTTTTTTTAATTGTGATTTTGGAATAAGAAAATGTTGCCTCCCTCACCACCAAACTTAATCAAAACCTCTCTGGTGTAGATGGAGATATAAACCTCTTAAACCTGAAACTTTTCAGTGTTCACTTTTAACGTCAATTTTTTTACCAAAGCTCTGAGTGGATGTTTAATTTTATTTAAGGATGGTGTGACTACCCTCTGGTGTTTAATTTAGAATTTGTACAATATCCCACTTCTCTTAGAAAAACCCTAGTGAAGGAAGCATTTTTTATACGTAAGGAAAGTTGTGATTTATGATCCATTTATAGTAATTTTTTATTTTTAAGCTTTAACCCCAGCTGGCAACTAAGCTCTGTGCAGGCACTCACTCTGCAGTGGACTGGGGAAGAGGAAAATCAAAACAAGTAAAACCCATGGGTTGAGATGATAGCAGTTTAATAGTAGAAATAGAACTAAAATATAATGATGGTAATAATAATAGTTTGAATTAAAAGGAAGATAACAAAAAGGGAAGCAAAATCTAAGACAGACAAATGATGTACAATGCAGTTCCTCACCACCCACTGATTGATGCTCCTCCAGTCCCCTAGTAGGGATTGGTCCTTCACAGCCAACTCTTCCCAGTTTATATACTGGGCATGACACCATATGACATGGAATGTTCCCTTGGCCACTTGGGATTAGCTGTCCTGGCTGTATTCTATCTCAGCCTCTTGTACCTCTCCAGCCTTCCCCAGTTGACAGGATGTGAGAAGCTGCAAAGTCCTTGACTTAGTTTAAAGACTACTTAGCAACACCTGAAAACATCAGTGTGTTACCAACATTACTGTCATGCTACATAAATCCTAAACACAGCACTGAAACAGCTATTGGGAGGAAAATTAACTCTATCCCAGCTGAAACCAGAACATTTATTTATAACATTCAATTTTCCCTTCTCTTGGGGCACTGTCTAAATTCCTTGTCTGGTAATTAACTCTATTAGATGCATTAGATTAAAACAGATGAACATTTTTTGGTCAGAGACACAACATTTAATGAATTAATTCAGCATACATATCCTCACTGGGAGTTTTGTGCTCATTTTCTGCCTACCCAAAATTGCAGGAGTTTTTGCAAGGACTTAATGCAAATGTGCTGCTGATGTAGGCACTTATGTTGTCACATTTCTTTATGAGATGGAAGCTCTTTAATGACTCTGTTGGTATATTCTTCATGCTTTCTCCTGTTTTCTATCTGATTTAGAGACCTTGGTACTGAATGAGCCACAATAAAATGTCAATTTGTAACGTGA
This sequence comes from Indicator indicator, assembly GCF_027791375.1. Classification (NCBI taxonomy): domain Eukaryota; kingdom Metazoa; phylum Chordata; class Aves; order Piciformes; family Indicatoridae; genus Indicator; species Indicator indicator. The sequence goes on from NC_072035.1 coordinate 6,304,066, forward strand.
TATGAAAGGGATGTTGTGCCTTAATGTGATGCTACCTCGGGCAAGAAGTTCACTCTCAGATCATCTCTTTCCTGGGGCCACCAATAGTAGCTCCTTTGCCTCAGGGTTAGCAGAATTGCATAGAAGGAACTTGAGTTGCTTCTCTGCTGTGTAAAATTGCCAAATGGAGTCTCAAGCAGGGGAGAGAAGGGGTGGTCTGAGTTTGAGGGTTTTGGAATATGACTGTCCAGCAGCATTGCAGTTTGGGAGTTCTTTGGGGAGAGAGTGAATGAGGAGGAAACAGTGGAGGTAGGGAGATGTTACTGCTTTGATTGCTTTGAACAAAGAGAGTAAAAATTCATAAGAACTGAGATGCTGCTTTTTTTTATTCCTTCTTCCCTGACCCTGTCCTGAAACTGGTTGCCTGAAACAAGAAGCAGTTCTTTGTACTTAGCTTTTACAGAAAAGTCTATAACCCAGGGCTCTGGCACATGCCAGGGAATCAGAAATCATCACACCTGAGTTATGTGAGATGCTTTAGCTGCTACCATTGCAGACAGATGAGAAAAATTATTGCACAAATTAAACAGCAACACAATGAAAATGTGATAGGGAGGCCTAACCAGCACTGCACTGTTGACAGGGAAAATAGGAGGGGTGACTTCTTTCCTGGAAATAGGCACTGTGCCATTTCTCATACCTGAACAGAAGTCTGAAACTTGCTTTCACTGGTCTGTTATATCCATATTGATTTTACAGTTTTCATTACAATTAACAGATAAGGTGCTTTTCTACCTCCACTCAGCATGTTATTTATCCTTCCTAGACAAGGGTTATTACATGCTGTCTATTTTTCAGGCAAAATCCAATAAATTTTCTGATCTCTGCTGTAAAACTGGGTGAAACGGATAGTGCAGAGGAGTCATCTGTCATGATTCCTTCTTAGTGTCTTTCAGGAAATGAGTAGCTAGGAAGAGCACACCAGGGCTGAAAGATGGCATTTCCTTCTTTTAGTTTGACCTCAAAGAACCCAGTCTCAAACAATAAAGTTTATGCAGTGAAATTCACAACTTCTTTCTCTCTGCCCTCTTTTATTTCTTTTATTTTGAAGAAATTGAAAGCCCCCCCAAAGTGTTGGGGCTTCTCTTCTTTTTGCAATATTTTATGGGGCTTTGGGTACAAAGACATATCACTTCAGTTAGCACTGGCACCATTCATCTAGTTGCATTTCATTAGTATGCACATACTTAGTCTCCTCTTGATTACTCTTCCTGCAGCACAAGAGGGAGGTAGGAGATCAGTCAGTGTGACTAATGTTCATCTTGTAGGCAGTAGATAAAACTATGGTGAAGAAGAAAGAAGAGTGAATGCCCTTCACAGAGCATCACAGACAGGTATGGTTAGCCAAGAAGAGAGACAAATTTTGTTCTACAGGAACTTTTCAAAGTGTGGGGTTTACATAATTACTACATTGCTGTCTTCACATCTTGGCAGCCTACCTCTATAAGGCTGACCTACAACACGTGTTATATCCCTTTCCTAGCTGCTGATTCACTGTGTAGTATTGAAGTCTAATCTTCAATCTTACTAGCATCAGCAGGGCTTGAACACTTGCTTGAATTCAGCAATGATGCTTTCATGAAATATTTTTTTGAAATTAAGCCATGTTTCAAGTTAAGATGGGGACGAATTGGAGAAAGTATGAAATGCAAGTTGTAGAATCACCACTGCAAGGACTTTGTGTCAAGAGATACTGGTAAGGATCTTTGGTCTTGAGTAAGTCATCAGGCATCCACTGCTTGATAGGATAACACTCATTTACAGAAAAGGCTAGGTAAAATACATGCTTTGGACTGGACTGCTGCTGAGATTAGTGCCATTTGGACAGGCAGCCTTGGAGCATTGTAATCATGTAGGGTCTTATAATTAAAAGAAAAAAGCTAAAAAACTTTCTAAGGTGAGTAAATTTGCAAATTAGAAACTGAATTGAGATCTGAATTTCAGAAATGCTTGGATACCATTTTCTGAGTGAAGGAAATCAAAAGTTCAATCACAGTGTCCCCAGTCAGGCACATATGTAATTAGTTTCTTCAACAAGCTTGAGCAAACGGAGTTGCAATCTTTCTCCCTTTTTGCTGTGCTTTCTCCAGTTTTTCCTATCGCTGCTGTTAAGCAGTAGTGCCACGGAACAGACAAAGAGAAGAAAATTTTCTTCCTATTTCCTATCTGGTTCCAGAGTGACCAGTAGGAGATAAATCTGTCAAGTCTTAGACCAAACTATTATGGCAGACGTTCTCATTGAGGAACTAATACCTCTGGGATCACAGAAAGAAAGCGGATCAGTCAACTTCAAAGTTATGAAGTGACAGCTTTCTCAGCTGTTCTCAGAGATTGCTGCTTGGCAGGTTACCTACAGTTGGTTTTGAATTAGTGGACACAGGAGCTTTAAATGTCTAAGCATAGAAGGAGGACAAAAAAAAAAAAATCTTGCCCACATTTCTTTAAAAATTGAGCACAAAGAACATTTGAATCGTGAAGGTCAGCACCGGCTGCAGTCTCAGACAGTGGTAGTTCTCCATCTCTGGGGATTAATGTATTTTAGATTCAAAATGATAGTTAGATAATGCTGCATTCAACACATTGGGGGTATTTGCAGTATTTTAATAGTAAGTTCAATAAGGCAGGCATTTATTTCATGAAGGAAGTTTATGCCAGTCTGGTCTAACAGCCAAGCGAGCTGATTAAAGTTTGGCAGACCCTACTGACATTTCTAATAAAGAAATCACTGCCGCAGCATTTTTCCTGCTTAAAGCAACAAGAGCAAGAACGGTTAAGAAATAAAACCTTTAGAGAGAGAAAGAAACTGTTGACAGCAGCTTTTAATTTCCCACATTTAATCACCAGTGCTCAGCTTTTGCCACCCTTGTAACATATAAAACAATAATAGTGGTAATATATTCGTTACCTGTCATTTACTTGAGTGCCCGGAAATTAGGGATGTGCAGAGGCTAACTCATGCATAGTCTTAAAGGAAGAGGATGGAGAGTCTGCAGAGAGTGCCAGGCCACAGCTGCAATAAAAATAAATCTATGGCAAATTTATTCTAGACTTTCCAATTGGCTTATTGACTTAGGTTTTCCAGCCTTAGTCATTGCAGATTTCCCAGTGGGAGCTTCATAATTTGGGTCCTTCCTGTGTTGCTTCCTGTGTAAACTTCTGCTCAGTGTGTGTTGCACAAACCCTAATCCACACTGACTCTATAAAAATAGTCCTTAACCTCAAAGATTGCTGCTGAGTTATGAAGGATGCCCCTATTAATTGACTAAGCATGAGAAGGGAGCAGCAGGATATGAATACTGGAATTAACTTTCACAATCTAGAGATTAAACTCTGCAAGTTTACCAGCAGCTTAGGTAGCTTGTGGGTCTGTTTAAACCTATGCCTCTCACCCAACCCTGTGTCATCTTTGTGCTTCCCTAAGTGTCTGTGTGCAGTCTTGCTCTGTTCTGTTATAATCACATTGCAGGCTCCTGGGGTCAGGAGCCATCCATTGCACTGTTTGCTGCCACACCTACTTCAACCTGCTGTGCCTGTACCATGTTTTGTGTGACCTCTGCTGAAAAAATGAATAATCAAGTTTGTGTATGTCCAGTAGTGCAGAACTGAGTTAACTTGGGCATCCTCCTGGGAGCATGTGTTGATGAGAAAAATTTTATGAGCAGCATTCATCAGATGCTTTGCACTGCTTCTAATCTTGCTGTAGTGAACTTATATGTGGCTCTATCATATTTATCCATCACTCTTTAGGTTGTTCTTTTCCTTAAAATAAGTGACATGGAAATGAACTGCTGCAGAGGACAAGCTAAGTCTGGAAACTACAGCAGTATTTATTATTCCATCTGTCCCATGTGTCTGTCTTCTCTTCACTCTGATGCTGTATAGGGACCAAGGAAACATGGAAAAGAGCATATGAATTCTCCAAAAGTCTTTGTCCCACAGGATACTTGCTATTTTCCAAGTGAACCTTTGTCTGCCTTGGCTGCTGCTGTATATTCATGATCAAAAAGTCCTTCAGTCATTTCTAGATAACTACAGAATAAAGTTGTTCTGTCCAGATACTGCACGTAACGCACAGAGATTTAGGTTCCTCAGATGCAAATGCACCAGAAAGACAGAAGTAACATTCAAAATCTTACCATTAAAATAAATACCCTTTGGCCAATACCTGTGTCAGTAAAGCTTAAAGAACTGGCAGATCTTCTATTTGAAGTTATTTTTGCATCCACAATTAGACCAGTTTTGCATGCTAATGACCTCTTCCTTTGGATGAACTTTTGTGCATGTGCTGTGACAGTTTACACGACAAAGTGACTTTCAGTGTGCATGGTTTAGCACTCTCTAACACATTCCCTAGCTTGGAAATTGAGTTGTGTAAAAAAGATGCAAAAATCAAATCTAAAAATATATCCAAGTGTCAGACTAAATTAAAATTCATGCTTCATTAAGTGGATGCAGTACAAATAGATGAGGTCTGGGTAGAAACAGCTGCTTCTTCTAGTTAGTATTTTAGTAAACTGGTACTCTGGAGCCTCAAATCTCTTTACAAATGCCAGTAGTATTGGGTTAATTGTACTGAACTGTGTGGTTAGCTCTTGCAATATTTCAGTGTAATTCCTAGTTTGCCAGAATACCTAATTGCTTTTACAACAGTCATTACAGCATATCTTCAAACTGAATTTAGCCTTTATGCATTCCTTTATATTGGATTATCCATCTTCTTTCTGTGAGTTAAAATACATGCCAGATGCAGTAGCACACCTGTGGTTTGCAAACTGTTACTCTTGTGTGATCTACAAAGTACAACTTTGGTCAGCCAGTGTGTGTAATGTGAATGTACACAGCATATGCAGCTTCTGTGGCTGGTTAAACTCAGTGTAAATGCAGCAGCTTGCATCTATATATCTGTGCTGAGCTTTTCCTACTCTTTCATGTTTAGTGCTCAGCCCAGCTTTAAAGAGGGATTTCTGAGAAACAGCTTTTCTGTAGCAAATACTGAGAGCATTTGCAGACTGGGAATCTTTGTCATGGTCCCAAAAGACTCCTGAGCCGTGGAGCAGAAGTGCTATAGCTGCATGTTCCACGTTGTCAGTACTGTGCTGTTTCAGCAGTGGAGAAATCAGGAGATCTCAGTACATATCTGAGCTGAGTGCCATAGCTTTTCTCAAGCTATAAAAATCCAGTGGAGTTCTTTTTGAAATGGGTAAGTTGACTTTTGACACAGAGGCATCAATTCCCTTCCTCACCTTTGAGTTCATGCATTTACGTTTCTTTGACTTCTGATGTTCTGCAGATTTTTGCAAATGACTGTGGTGGTAGACAGGAATACATTTAATTGTGAGAGTCAAAGATGAACCAGAGAGAAATGTGGGTCAGGAAAGGAAAAGGTGATGGGAGCATTCTGACTGTGATGTAAGAGACATTTCTATCAGATAATTCAGGAAAAGATTTCAGTCCAACAAAAGAATCTTAAGGTATTTCCATCCTTTTTTTTTTTTTTTTTTTTTTCATTGCTCATTAACCTTCACAAAAGTCCAGTGGTGTCTTTCTTTAAACCCAGAGGACTTTGGATCAAACCTGTAAAGTACTTCAACTGGAAAACAAGCCCCAGCTCAGCGCAGCCAATGGAACAGACTCAATTTGCTGGTGGTAGTGTTCCTATTCCTCAGGACAGCTTTGAGCCATGGTGTGGGCTTGAAGGCTTTTCATAGGTACCTTTATGTAGCTGTTCATGCAATTTGAGCTATGCCAGCTGTTGTGCTGTGGTATAGGAGTTCTCTGGGAGGAATAATCATATAGTGATTTACTATAATAATTAATTGATGTGGAAGATTGACTGTAAAACACAGGAAAATTCAGCTGGAGTCTCTCCAGAGGTGAAGAGACCCTTCAGTGAGCAGGCACTCTGAAGGCTGAATAGCTTTCCTATTTGAGAGCAGCTGTAACACCTTATTTTGCTGCTTTGGTGAATTCCATTATGCATTGTCATAGTGCTTTCTGAAGTACTGCAACTGTTTGAGGCAAGGGCAAGTTTTCCATGGAAAATGATAATGTTCCTTTTGCTTTATTTTAATTAGTATTTCAGTGGAAGTGAGAAATGTGCTGATTTATGTAACTCTTTAAACCAGGGCAGGGCAGCAAACTTCAGAGTAATTTATTTCTTGACATACATATTGCAGTGATTTTGAGCATTTTTTTTGCAGTAGTTTGCAGTCCTTTTCTGCAGAGCAGAATATTCACCTCAGACAGTGGAATTTCACAAAGTCATCACTGGTTTATGCATTTTATGGTTATTTACTATTTTTGCAGCCTCACCTGTGAATTTTTACTATGTGGCATCACGCAGGCAGGTTCCTTTCTATCAGCTATGTTTAAGTATTTATGCAGATTGTTTTAATAATATGTTTTTAATCAATTAACAATAAAAGTATTACTTTTAAATAATTATAACTATATTTTTTCTGTATGTGAATATCTTTTATTAACAAGTGAAGATATTACTTGGCTTTTAGCAACTAGGAACAAACAAATAGGAATCTCATCTAGTCTAGACCATTTCTAGACCATTTTTCCTTACAAGACATACTTCTAATACATTAATCAATCTAAACAGAAAAGCAAATGTGGATTTACTTTGCTGAGAGAATGTTCTAAACCCTGAGAAGGCCAACAAACCAAAGGATGAGTATATTCCATTTCCTAGTAGCGTTTGTATTCTTTCTGTGCTTAGAAGTTAACTGTGAAACTCCAGACATCTCCACCAAAGCCACCTGGAGAATACTGCTCTCCTGCTCTACTGCCCAACTCTCAGGTACATTGTTTTTACCCCAAAAGGCTTAACAGTTCTCCTGAGCACTGTTAATTCCAATCCTTGGTGCACTTCAGTTGGAAATTGGGTTGAAAATACCACCAGACTCTGCAACTTCAGCAGCTTGAATAACTATGTCTGTGCTAATATGTACTTTCCATCCCACCATTCAGACTTTGGAGGTATTACTATTGGAAATATGTGAAAGAAATTGTAAAGCATGTAGTTTGCCATGAACATGAATTCTCATTGTCTTAACTTGAAATTCCAATGCTTGTGCTCAGCCATCTGTTTTGGCTCTATCTCTCCTGATACTGATAATGTTTCTTACCAAGCTTTATTTCCTCTTGTGTTCCTGTCTGTGAATGGAAGCAGTTTTTATTATAAATCCTTTAAAAGATAAAGAGCTCAAAAGTGATCTTTATTCATTCCAAAGAAGATTGAAACCAGACAGCAAGTAAAGAAGGGCATGAGGGCATTTTACACATCATCACAACCATGGCAGAGGGATGCTAAAGAACAGATAACAAGGGTACATGGAAAATATTCCTTGTTCAGGTATAATAGTGGGTTTTAAACAGCCTTGAAATGTGAATGTCAGAGGAGGATCCAGCTTCCTGTTGTTTTCCTCACTGCAGTGAGGATTTGGGGGCCCAACTGGGGACTTAATTGTGAAGGACTCCTATGCAAAACAGAGACTACACTGGTTCAGTCCCCACTGGCATAATTGTCCCTTGAGATAAAAACATGTGAATTAGTGCTGAAGGAGCTAATGCTGGCACCAGAAGCAGTGCAGATGTGTCAGTTCAGTGCTAATTAGCCCTTCTAGTTTCCCATCAGGTATTTGCATTTTTGTTAAAACTGAGCTTCCTGTACTGCTGTGGTTTTGGTTTTCACATATTGTCTGTTCCTTGTTATCAGACTATTGGAGCACCACATAAGGCTTCTTTCAGTTATCACTGTAACATCTTTGTCAGGCAGGGAAGGAGAAATGGAGAGATGAGGCCCAGAAAGACTCCATGATTTGTCCCTTGTCACAGGAAACCCGGGATATATTGAGTAACAGCAGAATGAATGTGGCTTAAAGCAGACCCCAAAACTGCTGATCTACAGATTCCTAGATTTAATGACCCTTTAATGACACTTCTGCTTTGAATACTGAACATCTAATATTAGCTTTTCAGGAATCTGTATTTATTGTTCAGTTACTGGCTCCATTTTCAAGGATGAAAATTGGTTTTGAAGTACAAGGCAGTGACCCACAGCAGAGATAGAACTGAGATCTAATGAATAATATAATACATTAAACTTAACCAATTCCATTTTGCAATTGTGGACAAGAAATTAAGCATGTGATATTAAAATTATTTTAAATGTATCATTCTAGTAAAAAATAAGCTTGTAATACTTATGATGATGGAGACAGAGACTAGTTAAAGGAAAATCTTTGGGTATCATGGAGCTCCATGGTCCACTAGAGTCTTCATCTTTTGCTCAGTTTGTCTCATTCTTCCATAATCCCTGATGGACTGCCACAAATGGGAAAATAGGAGGCATAGTTCCCTCTAGTGTACAGCTGCTGCAGGAGTTAAGAGCTTTAAACTATTTTGCAGACTTCCTTACATATTGATTGTGAGAATGTGATTATCTGGAACTCATTATATATTCTAAACGTTGGCTTCAGCATCCTATCCCCCTCGCTACATCAGCTGGTAGAAGCCTTCGCTGATGATGTTCCTTTTCTGTTGTGGTCTTTTCACTGCTTATGAGGATAAATGTTCTCCAGTCTACCTCTGTTAGCATTTAGGGGTTTGGAAAATATTTTCCAGTATTTCTTTTCTCTCGCTCCAGTAATTGCAGTGTAATTGATGTGGGACACTTTTTAATTTGCCTGTAAATTCTGGTAAAGACTCTACACACGATTCACTGTTATTTCTGCTTGGCTAAGATTTGTATTAATCACTGGTACAAATAATTTCACATCCTCACCTGGTAATGATAATTCACCAGTGGATCTGATTACCTCCAACATGGTAGTGTGTTCCTCCATGGCATTCATCTGTCCTGGGGAATGAGAAATTTTATTGTCCTTGTTTTAGAAGACAGACTTGGATGCATATGATAGGAAGCCTTTAGCAGGACTGTAACTTGAGGAATTTCCACTTCTTACCCAACTGTTTGTACCCACACTGTGCAGGGAACAGCCTCTCCCCTCATTCCCATTTCATGGACACATTGTGCTGAGTACCCAGTCAATGAACTGATCCCTGTTTAAACAACACATTTTTGTTCTTGTTGCTCAATGTGTCCTGAACCTAGGAGGTCAGAGGCACAGGAATATTTTGGCCACAAGGAGCCAGGGCACATCAGGTGTGGCTGTGAGGTTGACCTAAATTTCCTGCTAGCCGTGCTCATTTCCAGGCTGCAGTAGTGGTCCTCTTTGTATGGCTGACACAATTCTCTGAGGCCACTGTATGAAAACAGAAAGTCTCAGGAAAAGGAGTATTGACAGCAGTCATTGCAGTGATCTGAGATGAAAGGCAGCCCCAACACTGTGCCTTCTGTAATGTCCTTCTGAGATGAGGCAGGGGATTGTATTTCCCCAGTCTACAACAAAATTGACAACCAGTGCTTTATCCTCTCTTCTGGAATAGCATCAGACATTGCCCTGTTTTGCACAAGGAAATACAGAAATGCAGGAAGTTCTCTAATTGCTGTGTCTAATCATGTAAGTCTGTTCTGACTTCAGGAGGCTCAGCCTAGCTTTAGTGTGGTCACACTCCTAGGCTTGTTACACACAACCCCAACATGAAAATGTGCTTAACCATAGGCGTGTACTTTGCCAAGTGGGGAGATGTTTAAGCATGTAATTTCAAACTACTTTCTGTCTTCTTGAGTTGAAACTATTTACATGACTTCTATGCTTGCTTAAAATCTTTGTTATTTTGGAGCTTTTCTGCATAGCAAGTGGGAGAGAAGTTGACGTTGGGAGCTTCATGGCAGGGCCTGGAGAAGAACCTGGTGCTGCTGACTCACATTCCTCTACTTAGACATGATCTCTTCCTTATGGAGGAGAAAGCAAACTTGGCACCTTGTCACTGCAAAGTGCTTGCACTTCCCCTTGGCTGGCACATGAGCAAGTCCAAACAGTGAACACTTGACCTCCTTCCAGAAAGTGTTCATAACAAAACTTCCCCCCTCCTACAGCAACATCAACAATTGGCATAGACTTGTAGGCACTAACACATCACTTCGCTCTCACAGGTGGTGAAGTCTTTCTTTTTCGTCCTTTCCTTTTAGTTCCTGACCCTGGACATTAGCACCTGAGGTGCACTTTGCACTGCAAAGGCTTGCTGGTGCCACTGTGAAGCGAGGTCGACACAGCTCACACAGGCAGACTGCTTTGTCCCACGTGGCTTAAAAGTGTTCCCGCAATGAAATCACTGTCTTGAAAAAACTGTTTTTCTGAAAGCTTAACACTGCTTATGTAAAGGCTTTGCTTGTATAAAATGTCATAAAAATCAAGTCTCATACAGCATTACTGTGCTTAAGAAAAGAGTGGTTTCTCATGAGGATTTGGCATTTCTTGGTTGTTGCTCCTCTGTTGAGTGAAACCAAAAAACAATGAAAAGCCCTCCATGAACAAACCCCAAACCCCACTCTAATTTTATTGAGGGAAACATTATAAATAAAAAAATAACCTCTACAACTTTAAGGCTTGCAGCTGGCAAGCAGTTAACTTTTTTTTTTTTTTTTTGTGGTTCATGAGAAAGAAGGGATCCCGAGTTGCAGTTGTCTGTCTTAATATTCCACATTGTAGTAAGTAACATGGTGTAATTGCATTTTGGACACAAAAATGAGAAGGTAATTGACATAATTGCATCATATACTCATTTCTTGCTTAATGGCTGTGGTCTGTGCAGCTCTGACAGAAAGTCCACACGCTGCTGCATGAGCTGCTCCTCTGACTGTGCCCTGATTATGTGTAAACTGTGAAAGCCCAGCTCTGAACAAGAATTTGCTGGGAGGTTATAAAAAGGTTTTGTGTTACCTACTACCATCCTGGATTTCTAGTGTCCATTTCAGTCTCTTGCCAATTATTTTCTAGGTTTTACCCTGTGACTAGCCAAGAGCAGTGTCTCTTTTGGGGATAGTTTCCTCAACAGTTAAGCACTGAGAATGGTCTCCCTGGGTAGCCTCAGCAGTCTGGTGGGGAGCATCACATTGCTTCCTTGCAGGGATATAGGAAAGAAAATAGTTGCACAGCAGGGAGTGTGGCACATGTGGTGGTGTTATTTCAGGAGATGCTTGAGGAAGATTGATCTCAGCTTCACCCAGAAGCTGAAAGTAATTCCTCCTATAAAGTGAGGACAACTCCACAATAGGATTGTGTATAGAAGAACTGGAATTCCTTCTGTGCACGTGGGTGTGCTCATGCTGCTTAATTATCATTCAACATTGAGCTTGCCCTGCTCATAGCCTTTCACATAAGATGTGTATTAAAGGGATGAGTCAGAAAAACAAGCTACATGCCCCATCCACTTGCAATCAAACCACCTGCAGGCTGGAATACCTACTATGGATCTTCAGGAAAGGGATCATGTCTTGAAGGAAGATCAATGTGACTAACAGAGGCGTCTAGTCTATGGCAAATATTGCACTCATTGTTTCATGGCATGGAGCAGGCAGTAAGACATACCTGCTGAAATGTTACATTGCTCTTTGCTTTTCCATGAGTACTTCTCTCTCATTCTTCAAATGATTGTTAAGCTTTTGCACTTGATAGTGGAGCTGTCTCTTTTCCTGTAAGTAAATGAAATTACCTTACAATCAGGAACTTTTATTTTTTTATTTCAATCCCCTGAGGATGCTTGGAAAACAAAACCTCCACACATCTGCTGTGCCTAGAATGACTAAGTTTAGAAGCTCAGTGATGTTGAAGGCCCCTATATGTTAACAAGACTGCCTCTCAAAAGGGTTGACAGCTCTACATAAGGATTTTGTCCTCTCTGAAGAGGTTTCTGATTGCTCTTGGTGCTTGATAGGGAGAAGTGGCAGGACACAAAGAGACTTCTTCATATAGCTAAGTAGAGCTTCTGCTACCCACGGTGTACATACACTGGAGTGACATGGAGCACTCTGTAGACCCTTGTACCACACTGGTGTGACATGGCACTTTGTAGACCTCAGTGAAGTTTAGCACCTATTAATACACCTGTGGCAAATCCTGCAAGTGCCTGTTTCAAACAGCTGAAAAGGTTACCAAATGTGCATTAACCAAGCAAAGGGAATGTCACATAAACATGGTGTGTGCTGATATTTTCCTGGTTGCTGTTTAGGTCATGTAATTTAAAATGATGTTTCATGCTGTGCTAGGAATAAAAAACAATTCATGTATTTTATAAAAACAAGTGAATCTTAAGAGAATGTGACTTCAGCTCAGTGTTTGTAGTTTGACATACGCTGAGAGGCCAAGTCAACAGGAGCATTATGAGCTTTGCACAGGGTGCTGTTTAGCACAGTGCAGTTCAGCTGTGTTTCCCTATCTGTTAATAATATCTGAAGGCTGCACATTGTTTTTGTGATGTTGGTGACAATTTACCACCACAAATTATTGAAAGTGATAATTCAGTGGAGTGATTCATCTACAGTGTGCTCTTGTGTTCAAGGGAGGGAAAGCATAGCTCATGTTGTTTAGCTGCTGGCACAAAATGACTAGCAATTGTCAGAAAGCATTTATTTTTCTCTCTTGACATATCCTCCCAGCAACATGTAGTATCTACATTTCTTATGAATTATAAAGCTTGCTTTCTTTCCTTCTTCAACTGTTTGTGAGGCAACAGCAAAATATTAAGTACAAGGAAAACCACAAAGTATGTAACAGATGTATGACCCTCAAGTCCTGAAGCAGAATTCCTTCTGTGAACCCACAAGCAACGTTTTAAAGGCATTCAGCTTGAACTCTCACCTGTTCTTACCAGCAGCTCTGAAGGGGAGTACAGACTCTTGAAGAGTTTTGCAATAGCTCTTGAGAAGCTAAGAGCACACAAAAATCATGCCTTGAAACTGAAACAAATTATTTTTCTTATACCTGAATGGCTTTTAAATTGCTCTAATTTACAAGAGAAAAATAGAACAGAGGAGGCAAGACCATTAATAAATTCCACAACATTTCTTAGCATGAATTTATATCAAAAAGATAAGTCAAAGATATATATCTGTTCAAATGGGTTTGTTCAGGCTTGAGAAGAGAAGGCTTAAGGGAGGCCTTATTATGTACTGGTGTACATAAAGGGTGGCTACTAAAATGATGGAGACTCCCTTTTTTACAAGGAGTGGCATGGAAAAGACAAGGGGTAATGGGTATGAGTTCTTCCTGGGGAGATTCTGATTGGAGTCCAGAAGAAAATTTTTCACCATGAGAACAGTTAGACATTGCAATCATCTCCCAAGGGAATTAGTGGATTCCCCTACCTTGCACAGTTTTAAGATTCAGCTTGACAGGGTGCTGGGCCATCTCATTTCAGCCATTCTATTACCTAGAAAGATTGGACCAGATGATCCTTGGGGTCCCTTCCAACCTGACATTCTATGTATGTGGGTAAGCCATGCATTCCTTGAACTTGAGTGGGCAACTGCTGTTTTCAGGAGTTGGCTAACTGGAGAATGAGGCTCTACCTTAAGGCCATAATTTAAAATCAAATCCAGATATCATTATTGTTTACTTTCTAAAGTACCAATAATCTGTTAAGTGCTTTAAAAATATTATAACTACGAAGATGTCACACACTGAAATCTAGGCAGACAGCTGAATAGAGTTTAGTGGGAAAGGAGAGCATTGGTAGAATTTATATAAACAAGCTGAGTCATATTGTTTCACAGCATGGCAATACAGTCTCTGAAAAGGCTTTGCTGAAGACATTAGAGTTGTATGATGAGCATGCTTTGTGGTTTAGCTCCAGCAGCCCTTGCAGTTGAAATGACTCAGAGATGGATTCCCTTTTGTCAAGATAAATATTTGAGTTGGGTACAGGACAGGAAGATTTTAGTAAAGGTTGTAGCTGGATCCCAAATATATCCACACATCCCTGCTGTGAATGTCACTAAAAATCAGTGCTATCTCTCAGCAGCATTTCCATCATGAATACAGTCTATGCTACTGCAGAGTGCATCCCAGAGGCCAAAGAAATGGCCTGACTTAACTGGTTCTGGCAGGAGCACTTTTTGTGGCCAGTTGTGGAGTGACTTTTACTATTTGTATGAAGAACCTTCAGATACAGCAGTATAAAGAGAACTCTCCAGATGACATTTACCTGTTCATAGCTTCACATGCCAGGCAGGCTCCATCCATCCAGTCTACTGTAGTAGAGATGACACTGAGCAGAAGAGGTTGGCTTCACCATTGCAGAGGCCCTGGGCTGTTTTTTGATTTTTGAATGAGCACTGCTTCTTGTCTTCCTCAAGACCAAATGGATTCTGGTGAGTAGGGGTTACCTGCAAAGGCATCCTGTGTTGTGTCTTATCAACAATCCAGAATGTAATATTCTTGCCTCCCACAGTCTTGCTACAGTGCAGAAACTTGTACTGTAAACTCTTTGGGCAGCAACTGGCATTTTTACAACAGTATTAGATCTTGTAGGCTCTGATGTGTGTACAAAGTAGCAGTAAGGAAAATGCCACTGGACAGCATGCCTTGAGCACCTTCCAGGCTGTGTGACTACAAAAGTGGGTCATATACATGAACTGTATGTTTCCAGCTTACAGACAGCCTTTCAGGCTCCAGCCCGGCTAGGACTACCTATAGGCCTTATTCATCAGCAGCCTGTATGATGCAGTGCTTTGGGATGCACCAAGCTGTACCCAGAAAAGCAGATTCCTCAGGGAATAATGGATCTGTATTGTCCCTGTGTGTTCTTGAACACAGAAGGATGAAATTCCCTTTGCAAAGGCTTGGTCTAAACTTGCTACAGGGTGCAATAGAAAAAGGGCTAAAGACAAAAGCATTGTGGAGTATGAAGCAACTTACTAAATGGAATACTTTCTAGAATTTCAGCTGATTGTAACCCTGGGTTCATAATGATTTTGCTGACTCTTACATTGTTTCACTAAAACATTTTAAAACAACATCTTGATCTAAATGCTCAGGTCTCCTAACACTGTCTTATTTCCTTTTTCACACATAGATAAGTGGTAGTTGCATAACTCTTCTCCAAATCTCTCACATCTCTCACTGCACTAGACTCAAATTGAAGCAAATTGCTCTTTAAAATTGAAAGTGTCAAAGGTTGTAAAATTGCCCTCTGAAGGTCCTAATGCTCAGCAAGTCAGTCACCTCATGTCCTGTATTTTGCCTTTCTTATGCTGAATAAAACAGCAGGTGAGCCTTGCTGGAGCTGGTATCTTCTCTGGCTAAAATCCATAAGCAAATATGAAGATTTTTTGCTTCATTATGGACTTCTCATCATCACTATGTTTCTTTTTCCTTTTTCTTCTTTTAGTATTCCACTCTGTCAAAATAACAAAACATTTATTTAGTTAGTGTGGTTGATTTATACCTATTTAAAATCAAGACTTCTCTAATGATAATGTGGTGGCCCTTCATCTGCTTTTATCTTTCATTAGCTATACAGAAGCTAGCAGAAAACAGTTGCTTAAGCTACAAAGGGATATTTTTTTAATCTGTTTTCACCAAATTTTCTACACTTGTAATTGATGGAAATTCCCAAACAGAGTTCTACATATCTTCAGCAGGGGGTGTGAAGGCAGTCAGATTTCCATCTGCCTGTCCTGTGTGGTGTCAACACATTCTCTCTGTGTGAGAGAATTTAATCCTTCCAAGTACTGGTGCCACCTCAGCAGGCCAGTCCCTAATGTACTGTTCACTCAGTGCTGACTTTGGTATTTAGAACTGAGCTGAGGGGATAGAGGAGATTTCCCACCTCAAATGTGGAGAAAAGGTATTTGCTCGTTTGATGAGCTTTTAGAAGATACACTACCAGCTATATCTTGAATGGTGGTAGTGTAGATATTACAGTATCCTGCATGTTGATCTGTTAAGCTATATATACAGCTCATAGCCTGGAGTCTTTGATGCTGGTGTATTTATAGCAGTACTTGCTCAAAATCTAAGCTTTTCTTTTTTCTTTTTTTTTTCCTTTTTTAAAAAAAGAAAAGCAAGTATGCTGTGGTAAGGACAACTGAGTTGTAGATTTCTTGAGAAGACTGAGAGGGGATCTGATCAATGTGTATAAATATCTGAGGGGTGGGTGTCAAGTGAAGGGGGCCAGGCTCTTTTCGGTGGTGCACAATAATAAGACAAGAAACAATGGGTACAAGCTTGAACACTGAAGATTTCACCTCAACACGAGGAGAAACTTCTTTAGAGTGAGGGTGATGGAGCACTGGAACAGGCTGCCCAGGTAGGTCCTGGAGTCTCTTTCTCTGGAGACATTCAAAACCAGTCTGGATGCATTCCTGTGTGGACTACCCTAGGTGATCCTGCTTTTGTCAGGGGGATTGGACCCAATGATCTCTGGAGGTCCTTTCCAACCTCAAATGTACTGTGATTTCAGTGGAAATTAAGATTCTTGATAGATGAGAGATCCAGCTACAAGCATGGAAAAATCAGCAGATTCTGGGCCACCTGAGTTCTTCATAAAAATGGAGTGAGGCTTTTCTCCTGGTTTCAGTCCAGATCTGATGTCAAGTAGGAATGAATAATTTTTGAAGCTAGAAACAATTCCCATTCTGTATTCATAGAACCATAGAATGGTTTGGGTAGGAAGGGACCTTAAAGATCATCAAATGCAACCTCTCTGCAGTCAGTAGGGACATGTGGCATAAAGAGCCCTTTCTGAAACATTTGTGAGGAACTGAAAGGAAACATGCTCCCTGTAGTAGGACAAGGAGCAGTGGATGTAAGCTGCAGCACAGGAGGTTCCACCTCAACACAAAGTGGGGCTTCTTTACTGTAAGGCTCACAGAGCACTGGAACAGGCTCCCCAGAGAGGTTGGGGAGTCTCCTTCTCTGGAGACTTCCAAGGCCATCTGGATGCATTCCTCTGTGACCTGATCTAAACTGTATGGTCCTGCTCTGGCAGGGGGGTTGGACTCAATGATCTCCTTGGGTCCCTTCCAACCCCTGACATCCTGTGATCATTATTATCAGTTACACTAACCAAAAGATCAGGAGACATGAGATAACAACTGAGTACCTCAATAGCCAGCTTGCAGTATTAATTTCTGCCTTTTTTTTTTTTAGCATAGTCTTTCAAGCTGTGTGTGTTTTCTTCTCAGTGGTCAGTTGTGTCAGATTGTCATGTAAACCCAGTCATCTAATGCTCTAGAATGAAGACTCTAATGGTTTGCTCTTCACACTCTTTCCAAGCACCTGCAGTGAGCTTTTGCAATTGCTGAGTGGACTTAGCACTACCTGGTGGAGTTCAGGAGCTCCAAGGAGATTTCTAACTATCAGTTCTTCCACTTGGACAAAAACTTGCTGCATAATCTTAGAAAAGATTCCAGTAGCAAAGACTGCTGGAAAAGAGAGGTAGTGGCAGAGGAAAGGATAATCTTAAGTCACTGCATCTTTATTCAGCTTCATGCCAGACTATCTCCACTGATTTCCAGTGGGTCTCTTCCTTGCTTAAAGCAGGCAGGCAAACTTGCAGAAGTGCATTTACTTGTTTGAAGTGATGCATGGTTTTGCAAATGAACAGTTAATTAAGACAGAGGTAAAGGGAGAAGATACATGGAATTGTTGTGATGTGTGTTTTATGTCTGGAAATGACCCAAAAATATTGTGTCAGGATATGAAGAACTGGGATGGAATCACAGGGTGTGAGACCTGCTTTTCTTCAGGGTGACAGTGAGTTCAAACTTCATCCTAAATGCCTTTGCAGCCTGGTCTGATGGATATGACAATAGACCAGGGAGTCAAGACTATTACAGAGGAAACTGCATTCTCATTGAAATGGTAAAATTCCCATTTATTTCAGCTGGGGACTTGGGTTTACCTCCTTTCTTACCTCTTCTTGTAATCTACTCTGGCACTGCTATTCCATGGAATGGATTGCTGTGCAGACTGCCAGGCTAGCAGCAGTCAGGCTGATAGATCAGCCCAGCACCATGAGGAGCTACTTAACTTCTGTCTCCAAAGTAACAAGGTGGTGCTAGTGAGGGGCCAGGCAGGGATGCTCGTGTGCCTGTGATGTTTCTATTCTTGGAGACAGTCACCAGCAGCTCAGGGTCTGTGTGCTGTGCTCCACCGCAGAGCTCCCCCAAAGCATCTCGTTCAAGTTGCTGCATTTCTGTGTGGGGGTTTTTGTTGTTGTTATTTTGTTTTATTATGTGTGAATGCCTGTTGCTGTACCTGCATCTTGATAAAATGCATGAAACAGACCAGAGAGACCTCAATATTATTGTTAGTACTGCAAATATCCAAATGCATACTCTAAAAATTCAACTCCATAAGTCAAGTTCTCCAAATATAGAGGCAGAATCTCAATTTTCTGCTAGCTTGTGTTTCCCCCCCGCCCCGGTCTTTCTCCCTCGTTCAGGGTTTGAAATAGCAATTGCCTCTGCAAAAGTCAGGGAAAAGGCTGCAGCTGGCATGTATGAAGATTTCCTTTGCTCCCACAGTAGGGTGTATAATTGACAGTAATGGCTGTAAAATCCAGAGCTCAGGGCTAGGTTGTTTGGAGGGGGTGTTGGGGGGTGGGTGGTTGTGGGTTTTTTTTTTTTTTTTCAAGCCATCACTCTGGAAAACACAGAGTTTGATAAATGACTGAGCATTTTAGGCTGGTGTTAATAAACACAGAATGTTAAATAACTGCTTTAGGAATGAATAACCCAATTGGGTTTATATCCCTAACTGTTGTTTAAAAAAAAAGAAATAGCAGTGATAAACACAACAAATTACCCTTGATTTAAATATTAATCTTATATGGTAATTGCACCTGAATAAATATTTCAGTTGCAGAGAGTGGATTGTATTGTCAAACATTGGGAACTGTGCTACCACTGAATTCAGTGTCCTGTATTTATGTTTTGTAAAGCTGAGCTGAAACGCTTTGAAAGCTTTCTTCTGCTGGGTCTGTTGTGTGCGTGTCACTGTGCATTATGCTGTGCCTCCATGAGTGATGGATGCTAACTGAAGGAAGGAAAGGACGTTAAATTGGCACAGCCTCCTCGCTGGGGTTGCTTCAGCCAGATCAAAATGATATATGTCTTCATAAAACCAGCAGCAGTCACAGCACTGGGAGTTTTGTATTGTCGGGGAATGCGAAGCACAGCTAAAAATCCTCTGCCGTGGTTTTATGGAGAGCTGCTGTAGCTGATACTGTAAGTTAGTGCTACTAACCTGATCTAGTTGTAAAATGATGTGCCACCAAATTTTTCTCCAAATAGACTACTTAGAGCTCTGGTCATTTAGAAAACTGCTTCATCAGCTACTGCTTTTAGTTTTCAGCATTTCGCTTTCCCTGCTGAATCGTGAGGAACTGCACTGGTGGAGACCAGAGTGACAACCCAAGCAACAGTCTCCAGATTTGAAGGGCTTCAAAAGAAACTAAAGGAGGACTTAGTTGCTTCATTTTAAAGAGTGACAAGAAGGCTGTTTTTCTGGTACCATATTACAATTTTAAAAGCAATGGAGTGGAATCATCCAGGTAGAAAAGAAAGCAGTTTTAAAAATCTGATTCTTCTTTTATGCATTAACATGGGCTTTGTAGCTCTTGGACACTAGGAAGGTGTGATAGGGGAAAAATGACCATTCTTCAAGGTATTCCCTTCTGATGGATGTGCTGCAAATAAAGTCTAATTTATTAATCTAAAAGGATGAGGTTCTGCTTTTGTAGCTTCTCAACGATCAAGATTTGTTCTTTTGAAAATACTAGTTTAGCCCTGAAGTCTTCTTTCTGACCTGTTCTGCAGAACTTTTAACTGACAAATCTCAAAGCCCTGAATTCAGAATGTCAGAAAACTATAGCAAAGAGTGGTGAAGTGGCTTGCACAGGGTCACTCACCAGAGAAGTGACAGAGACAAGCATCTCCTGTGTTCTCACCTCAGTGTTTTATGTCAACAGAAATATTTAATGACTCTGTGGCTGCTCCTGTTGTATCCCTGCTTGGGAAGGGACACACTGCCATGAGATTCACCTAATTCAGTTCAGTCCTGATAGTGAATTTCACCCAAAACTTTAGCAGTAGTAGAGGATAAGTGGAAGTTTCTTTCCATCAGCTATGAATTTGCTGTATCTTGTGAGACAGATGAGAAGAACGAAGGGTCAGCGTATTTTCAGCACAGAACTTTCTGAAAACAGGAAGGCAGTTTAATTTACACTCATCAAATCTGATGGAGATGTCACTTTTTTCATGCCTATGAGAGAAATAATCAGCTGTAGAACCACTACCTGCTTCAATCCTCTTTGTTTCTCTTTCTTGCACAGCTTCCATGTTGTTTCTACATCATTTTATTTTTCTCCATGCAATTCATCTGCTCACTTCTCACATTTATGTAATAACTTTGGTTTTAATCCTTCCCTGTTTCATATTTGAGAATATTTTGTTCCTTAGCATTGGAAAACTTGGAAAATTTGTTGCTTCTCCACAAAGTTTGCAGAACATGGTGTTTCTTTTGTGAACAGAGTTCTGAACTACTAAACATAGAAATAAAAGACACAGGCGTATCAGAGAGCTCTTTTACTTTTGGAGTTGTCAAATTCATGTTACAAATGGTTTTACTATGCAAAAGACTTGATTCTTTTCCCTTCCTTAAGTATCAGAGTTACTGCTACTCATCTGTGTCCTAGGATGCTGTGATAAAGAAAATAACCACGTTGCCTTTTAAATTTACATTGGTTGTGTTAATGATCATCAGCAACCCATCAGATACTAAGCATGTCCTATGCTGAGAAGCTTAACTGTAAGACGAAGACTCAGTTATTCATGATAGGATTACAAGGTTTGGTTTACTGCTTTCCTTATCCAGTCAGGATGTCTTGAGGCAAAAGTGTAGGTCATACCCTTAATTATGTGGGAGACCTGTTTTGAGGGTTTGATATTCCTTCAAGGGTCATTTTCATGCAGCATTGAGCAAGGGTCAGGAGTAATTCTCTCCACATATAATTTGGTGAATTTACTGAGTTGAGCTGGTGATTTTGCTGATAAATGAGAGCCTAGCTCAGCAGACTATTTAAATTCATTCCTATTTAGCAGAGTACTCACACATATGCTTAACTTATAAAACGAGATTGAGTCCCAGAAGACTGAAGGAGCTTGCTTCGGTGGTTTGCTGAGCAAGAGTCAACTTCTGAACTGGAACTTTAAAGAAAATTGGGGAGCCATAAAAGTTTAAGGTGTATTTCAGTGAGCAGCCAAGAGATAGAAGCCTAGTTGCTGTATGTTTGCTTCTTAGGGACGAGTGTATGCATGGGTTCTTAGGGAGTGTGTTGCATCTTTTCTGACAGAGGCTTAATCAGTTTGGTCTCTTCTCTTCTGCTGTCTGCATGCTTCCAAAAAAGCTTAATAATTCTTAACCTCTTCCTTCTGCCTAGTTTTGTGGAAACTGGGCTAAAGTTACTGGAGGGAATGGCAGACACAGAGATATACCCATTGCATAATTCTGTCTTTAATGAGGCAAAAAACAAAAAAGGCTTGTTAGAGCCTTATCTGCCACTGCAAAAAAAAACCCAAAACATTTATTTCTGAGCATTTTATCCTATCTAATTTTAAACCTGTGATGGTTTGAAAAAACCCTTCTAGTTATTGTCTGCCATCTCCTTTTGAGAGTCTCTCACTGTCCTTTGAATTTGCTCCATATTTCCTGTTGTTTCTAATTATACTCTCCTGCCTACCTGCTCTAGCAATTTTCTCTCCTTGACACTTAAATCCTTGAAATTTTTGTGTCAAGTTAGCACTTTCTGTTTCTTCTGCCTTTTAAACCTCCCCTACTGATTTTTTTTTATTTTGTATTTTCAGAAAATCACCAACCTACCTTCTGCTCTTCTTGATGTTATTTCAAGTATTGCACATTGAAGCCCTCTAAAAATCTCAAAGATAATTTCTTCTACCGTTTTCAGAAAATCTTGTCCCTTTCCTTCAGTTGTTGTCACTCTTATTTTTGCCTTACCCTGCTGTGCAATGAAAGCATAACTGAAGTCAAGCAGCTTGAGTAAAGCAAAAGGAAAACCATGCCTAAAACTCTGTTTATATTCATAGACTGTAGTGATAATTTTGGCAATGCTGCTTTAATTCTTCATGTCATTTGGTTGCTTTTATTACTCATAACAGATGCCTGTTGGATTTCTTCACACATACTCCAAGAATCATGCTAGTAATGAGGTTTGAAGTATGCTGCTTCTCTGAAATTTCCATCTTGCTTGCTTGGAGAAGATATTTTAAGTCCAGTGCTTTTGTGTTCTAGCTACTACGAAAGTCTAGTGCAATAGCAGCAGGAATATAAAACATAGAGGAGTCAATAATTCAAGCAATCAAATATTTAGGCATCTGGCATGAAATGAAATCTGGCTTGTGTTTTGATCCTCAACTTTTTCATCTCTGATCTCATTGTCATCTTCTTGTGAACCTCTTCTATCCATGAAGGGAAATCTGACGCACAAATTTCTAGAAGGGTGGCAAATTTTGTAATGCCTTTGAGGAGAAATTGATCTTTGCTTCACGCTTTTCCCCCTCCTGTGAATGATGTATGAACCTGTTGAAACTCTTAATGATTACTAACATTACTGAATTCATAATTATACTAATTAGGGTCTCTCTTCCCTTGCCTCCACTTCAATAAAATCAATATGTCTTTTTAAAGCGCTAGATGTACGTCTCTCCACCGTCAGTTCTAAAGATTTCCAAGTGCTGTCTTGAGATTCTTACAAGCAGAAGCACTGCAATTTGTGCTGCTGCTCAGCCCCTGGAGCTGGTGGCTGTTTCCCACAGATGCATTTTTTTTAAGACCCAACAAACATATCAATAAAACTGGCTTCAATGCACAAAGTAAATGTACTTTGTGGAAGTTTGCCACATAGTAAGGAAGCTTGTGTGATGTGGTATGTCCATCACATAGCTGATGACACAAGATCTTTATATTCCCTTAGTATTTTCATTAATGAAGCATTTCCCTAATTCATCCCATGTCTGGTTTTCTCTCTGTTCCAGTTTCCTAGTTTTTAGTTTGATTATATTATTATTATTTACTTAAAGAATACTTTTGCAAACAGTAAACAACTGTAGTCACATTCCCACAGTGTATTGAGAAAGGTAGTGAGTGCCAACCATTTTTTAGCCTGCCTATTTAGATTGGTGAATATTTAAAGTCCACTGAAGCTCTTCTGCAAAAGTGCAATTCTTTTGTTTACAGCTCTGTTGTGGGAGGGAAGGGGTTGTTTGGCTGGAGGTGATTTGAGGACACAGAAATATGGAAGGAATAATTTTGAACGAGGGAGCTATTATCAGTCATTACATGTTTCCAGAAGGTCTGCAGAGTTATTTAATATTTTGCTATGAGCACTCATAGGAAGTGGGGCTGCATTTGGGAATACTATCCATTCAGTGTCTGGAGTGTGCTGTGGTCTGGTTGCTCTCAATGATTGCTCATAGAAGGCTTCAGTTCCAGCCAGGGTGGCTCCTCTGACTGCTTGAACCATTAGAATAATCAAGTTCTGGAAGAGCTTTTCAGTAGGATAGGGATTTAAAATCCCTAAGTGCTCTTAAAATGGAGCTTGATAAATTTAGGAAGAGTCTATATCTCATGGTGGTTGCAGTAGTTGGGAACTGTCCATACAGACCAAGATCTCTTCAAGTCCAGGCCAGCACATAAATGCAGCTCTGTATTCCTTCTTGTGCATCAAGAATGAATGATCATAACTTCCATATGGACAGCTGGTCTTTGTGTTTGCTTTAGCAGCTCCTGGACCATTTACATAAATAAGATTAGGATTGCTTGATAAGCAGTTGCTGATGGTCAGTTTGAAAAGGTAGACTTCCCCAAAAGGCTGGTAGCTGAGTGTACTCACCTGCATAGATCAGTGCAAGTTGTTGCTCGTACCTACCCTGGGAGTAGGTTACTGGTCTCAGTATACCTTCTCTTGGATCACAGAATCACAGATTCTCTGCAGCATAGTAGCCACAATCATAATTTACCTACACTGTCTTCATTGTAATTCCTCAGAGTATCCAGCCATGGCCCCTCCTATCTCACCAATCCTTCTGAGTTCAGGTACACCTCAGTCTCAAACTGCTGAAAAGTCAGGTGTGTCAACACTGGATGCAAGGAGACCCAAGATGATGGCACTACTTGACTTCATGGAACAGTTCATGCTAGTGAGAACATGACTTCTGTGAGCTTTTGAACTCACACAATTTTTCATGTCACAAGTGCATCAAAAACTATTATTTGATTTGACAGGACCTAGGACTCATCTGCAGACCTGTGTCATCATCCTGTCTGTATGATTCCATCATGGCTATCAGGTCATCCCAAGGTGTATGGATGGGAAACATCTGCTCAAATACTAAAGCTGTACCATAGGCAGAGCAGAGAAGGGTACTGTGTCTTCGTTGGTATATTCAAAGTAATGTAATGAGTCTACCTCTTAGCCTACCAGGTGATGGTTGAAATATGTTGGTAAAGCAAAACTAATGCACATACTGCAGCATGTGCTCTGAGGTAGCTGTTCCATACAGCAACTTTAACATGTATATTGCACAAAATGAAGATGTTGAGGGCACTGGAGCATGTCTCTTATGAGGAGAAGGTGAGAGACCTGGGGTTTTTAGCCCAGAAAAGAGAAGACCAAGAGGGATCTTATAAATTCATATAAATTCTAAAGGGTGGAAATCGTGAGGATGAGACTGGGATCTTCTCAGTAGTGGCAGTGATAGGGCAAGGGACAAGAGGTACAAACTAGAACACAGGAGGTTTCACTTGAACTTAAGCAAAAACTTTACTGTGAGGGTGAGGGAGCACTGGAACAGGCTGCCCAAGGAGGTTGTGTAGTCTCTTTCTCTGGAGAATTTCAAAACCCACTTGAATGGGTACTTGTGCAACCTGATTTAGGTGAACCTGTATTAGCAGCAGGGTTTGACTAGATGATCTCTGGAGGTCCCCACCAACCCCTACCATTCTGTGATTCTGTGAACCAGAGATCAATATTTGCATATGCATTTACAGTTATCCTCAGCTGGTGTCTATGCAGTTTACAGAATTGTTGTATTTTGCCAAATTTTTAATATTTATGTTAGCAATCAGCTCTTTAGGTGGACCTTTCCTGTGTCATGTGCTTTATTCATGAGGGTCTTGTTTCCCCTTATGGTCCAGCAGATACTAATGACATTGATGAAATAGCTGCTGCATTTTAAGCAGTTCAATTGTGCTGAAGCTCACAACTGCTGTGCAGCTAACAAATGGGAATGTGAAGGGATGAGAAGCAAAGGTGGCAGTTTTCCATTTAGTGCTGGTGATCAGATAATGTTTTGCTGTAGAACAGACAGCCTTGGAAATAGTCTGGCAGAGCATGGTGTTATTTAATTTTCAGGTTTTAGTAAACATAGTCTCTTGGTATCACCTTTCTTAGCTTGCCTCCAGATCCATTATACTCACTGGAAGAATGTGTTGGGAAAAGGAGTTTTCTTGTCATTGTGTATTAAAGCTGGCTTTCAACAAAACTTGGACAGATAATTTGTAAAATCATTTGTGGTGGAAGAGAATAGAGGCCTGACAAATATCAAAATGGCTTCTAGATACTTGGTCAGAGCCAAGTTTCAAATCTTTAAGAAATGGTGGGGGGTGAGTGTCCTTTACACATGAGGGTTAGTGTATGAAGCTTCCTGCTTTAACCCCAGCCAGCAGCTCTGCCCCACACAGCTGCTCACTCACTCCACTCCAGTGGTACAGGGGAGAGAATTGAAAAAGTAAAAGTGAGAAAGCTCAGGGCTTGAGCTGAAGACAGTTTAATAGCTAAAGAAAAAGCTGTGTGCCCAAGCAAAGCAAACTAAGGAATCATTCACCCCTTCCCATGAGCAGGCAGCAGTTCAGCCATCTCCAGGAATTCAGGCTGCATCACATGTAATGGTTACTTGGGAAAACAAATGCCATCAATCCTAACATCCCCCCCTTGCTTCTTCTTCACCTTGAGGAAGAAATTCAGGACAAAAAAAAAGGACTCTCAATAATATGCCTTTTTCTCACATGAGAAAATTTAGCCCATTCAAACCTAATCCAACACTAAAATTTACCCTAATTTGCAAAAGATGTTTGTCTAAATGGCTTTCAAAGGTCCCTTCCAACCAAGATTACCATATAAACCTGTGATTTTGCATTGGTTGAATCAGTGTGGGCACTCATGAGCAAGCCTTAAAGAAGGTATGTTGCAGATCTCACCTTTCAGACATGAATGGAGCTGCCTGCTAGGGTACTGGATCTTCCACTATGGATTTAAGACTGCAATTACATTTTTAAAAAGTGGGTAGAGGAGATAGTGTTAAAAACGTCTTGGATTCCAAAGTTAAACGACCAAAATGGGCCTCAAGGACTCCAGCTGATGTCTGAAGCATGGATCATAAAGCAGCAAAATTCTGCATATTTGCTATGAATGCAAAAATAATAACTTAGCCTGGTAAAGTATCACTTCTTAGGGAGCCTCCCTTTAGAAGAATTTTTTAGACCAGTTTCTCAAAGTTTTCAGGTTGACTATTCCTTGTACGAATACATTTACTAGAAAAGTAAAAGCACTCTATCAATGGAAGCCATAATAATCTTATGTAAGAGATTTATCAGGTGTGTATTTCAGAAGATGAGCAAGAGCACACAACCTTGAAAGGAAATAACAGGTGGACTTTAGGGAGTAAGATTTTTACTTCTTAGCACCTCACAACCCCTTTGATTGCTTGTGCCTGGGAGTGTGATCACTGCCTGGAAACTATTGTTGTAGACCCTGTGATAGGCACTCTGTAGAAGACAGAGTTAAGGCTGCTTAGATGTATTCTATGGGTTCACTTTTTGCAGAGAAGTGGATCTCACAGGACTGGAGTCAATGGCTGGATTATTGCTTTGTTGAACTCAATTTTCCCTAACCATAGTTAGGCTAGTTTGGAAGCAGAGTATTAAGTATCAGCTTCAGCAAGTGCCCTCCTACTTGGGCACAAACACCCACAGGAGCCAAGGACCTCCCCTGGGCTTCTGTGTGGTCGTGGGAACACATCCTTTTTTAAACAAAATTCTTGTGCTGCCTATATACAGATAACTTTGTCTACATGGGAGACTTTCAGGGTTAAATAACTGCTAAAAAAAGGTTTAACCTGAATTCAGCAAGTTCAATCCTATGTGTATTTATGAGCAAGTATAAATTTGCTGCTTATTTATATACAAAGAGGTTTAGGTGGGAAAGTATTTGTGGGATGAGGAATGAATTTTACTGCAGGGTAGTGTACTGAGCCCAGTGCTTGATCTCATCATTTAGTGCACTGGAATTAGCAAATGTTTGCAGTGCTGGCCCTCTAACTTTTTAGTATGAAAATCCTGAGTCTCATTCCCCACTGATCAGTGTTTTGTTTGTGTGACTCCTCCTGTTCAGCAAAAAGTTTCTTTTATCTTCAGGTAACAGTGATAGTGGTGTGGTAGTTGACAGCATGACAGTCTGGGAATTGTAACATGAATGAAATATCTCAGGATTTTTTTAGGAATGCTTAAGACTGAAGGCTGAAGTCTAGAGGTTGTGATGTAGGAGTCCAATTCCTTAGTGCTACCATTCCTGGGCATACCAAGGATCCGGAGTCAACACATCAGTTCCATGTGTACTGAACTGTTCACAGAATCACAGAATGCCAGGTTAAAAGGGACCCCAGGGACCATCTGGTTCAACCTTTCTAGGTAATAGTATGGTTGCAATGAGATGGCACAGCACCCTGTCAAGCTGAGTCTTAAAACTGGCCAGTATTGAGACCTTTAAGCATGATTTTCCTACACGTAAAATGCCTGTTATGTTGGTTTTCTCCTGGTTTTGCTTTTGTCAGGCAAGACCACAATCATCACTTTCTGCAGTTCTCTCCTACAGCGTAGTCTGAGCCTTAGGTGGATCCTGTAGAAACATTCCCAATTAATGACCATCATTTGTGGCTGGGTGGCTGGTTTCCTGTTTGGCAGTTCCACCACACTTACATGTGAGTTATGTTATATTTAGTGTTATTTTTATGCCAAGGACAACAAAAGCAGCAGGTAGAGGAACCAGACTGACAATGTGTTTGCAATGTTTTGTTAGACTTCGTGCTGGCAGTAAACTGCTTTCTTAGCCTTGCAATTCAATCCCACCTGCATGGTAACTGCAGTTTTTCTGCCATTGCCTCATGATTGGGCTGCTCTAGAAGTACTTGATGTCTACTGACTACTGTGTTGAATAATTTATTGAATGATTATTAGACTGGATGTAATAAAGTCAATGTTGATTTACCATTCCCTTAGCATAATGTGGTAAATGATCACTGGATTTACTATGCTCAGAACCATGGTTCTGAACTGAAATGCTGCATTGGTGGGAAATTATGCTTTAAATTTATACTATATTTAAAGGTTTGCTAATTTTGAATGGCTTGGGTTATTTGGGAAAAGTGCTGTCAACAGCTGGAAAATTGTATAGTGAATAATTTATTTCAAAATAGGAAATAAAAAAAAAAGAGGCAAATAAATAATTCAGCAAATATTCCTCGACCAGCACTGCTGATGTTATGCTCCAGAGAAATGGATCAATTTTTTAAAAATAACTTCATTACCTGATTAGCAGACTCATTCTTTGGTGATTTTTTTCTCTTGCTAGTTCTTTCACTTCATACACTGATTCTTGAAGAAAAATTACTGTTCAGCCTACCCATCACTGAATTTTTAATACTAAGATGACAATGAATAAAATTAAATTTTAATATACTGCCCTATGTATCACCTTATCTTGATATATCAACGGTGAGTCATGATCTTTGCTGTAGTGCAGTGGGCTAGATTCTGCAGATACTGTTTTTTCAGAGTACCCTCTCTGACCTTGGGAAGGTTCAAGCCACATGCCTCACGTTCCTGCTTAAATTATTTCACAGAATGGGAGGGGTTGGAAGGCACCTCAAAAGACCATCTAGTCCACTCCCCCTGCCAGAGCAGGATCGCCTAGAGTAGGAACACAGGAACACATCCTGGTGGATTTGGAGTTGTCTTCAGAGAAGGACAATCCACAACCTTTCTGGGTGGCCAGTTCAAGTGTTTTCTCACCCTCACAGTGAAAAAGTTTTTCTTTATGTTCACATGGAACTGGCCCTGCTCCAGCTTGCACCCGTTGCCCCTTGTCCTATCACTGGACATCACTGAGCAGAGGCTGGCTCTGGTCTCCCAACACTGCTCTTCACATCTTTGTAAACATGAGTGAGGTCACCCCTCAATCTCCTCTTCTCTCCAAGCTAAAGAGACCCAGCTCTCTCAGCCTTTCCCCATAAGGGAGATGTTCCACTCCATCATCTTTGTGATTCTGTGCTGTTCAAGCAGTTCCTTGAAGTCCTTCATCCAGAACTGGATGCAATATTCCAGATGTGGCCTCATCAGGGCAGAGTAGAGGGGGAGAAGAACCTCTTTTGACCTACTATCTGCACTGCTTCTAAAATACCCCAGGATGCCATTGGCCTTCTTGACCACAAGAGCACATTGCTGGCTCATGGTCATTCTTCTGTCCACCAGGATGCCCAGGTCCCCTTCCCCTATGCTACTCTCCAACAGGTCAGTCCCCAGTCTATACTGGTCCATGGTACACTTCCTCTTTTTTGTTATTTGCTTAGACCTGGGACCAAGGATTGCTACGTGGAGTATGAATATACTCATTCATTTGCAACCAATACACCATACTGCTTGGTTTTGTTTTAACAAAATTCTAACTTCTGGAGTAAATTCAGGCATTTCATTTTCAGCTTCAAAGGAGAGGTGGAAATTCTTCTAGCTTGTCCAGCTAGATTCATACCCACTGAAAGGATTTGGGAGATCAGGCATTGGGTATGTTGAGCTCACATTCTGGAGCCAAGCAGGCTCCTCAGCTGGTGAAAGGCAAAATCATGCTGTTAACTTGTTATGTTTAATGTCACATCTTGCAATATTTGTTTTTTACCTTAAATCCTAGTTGTAGGAATAAAATAGTTCACTGAAATTCTGAAAATTTTATCCTGTATAAAAGGTTTTGCGAAAAAGCTGGAAAATACTTAGTGATTGCACTCTCAGAAGCCTGAAGGAAAACACAATCAGATTCATTAAAACAAAGAATGTCTCTTGCCTTTAAGATTATTTTGAGGGCTTTAAGCTTATGGTTTTTGTATGTGTGAGGCTGGTAAAGGCCCCCAGCAGAAAGACATAAACCTTTCAAAGACTGCACATCAGTAGTGAAATGCTTTTCTCAGCTTTGTCTTCCCATATTTTATTGAAGAGTTCAAATCTGGCCTGAAGCAGGCATGTCTGTGTGCATTGATTTCGGGTGAACCTGCACAGGAAACCTAAAGGTTTTGATTGCCCAGGTTAAAGCTAAAATACATACACACACACACATATGAAAAAAAAAAACAAACCACAAACCATCCAACCAACCACCAACCCAAAAAAAAAAAAAAATCCACATGAAGAAGAGACTAAATGCAGATGTAAAGTTTATACCCATCATCATCTCTTGCAGCATGATTTCTCAGTCACCCCTGGCTGAATTGGAAGAAGTTATCAGCATTTCCAAAGCAGTGGCTTATTGTGTGGTGATGAGCACCAAAGAAAAGCCCAAATAAATTACCCTGCTGTAACACAGTCTTCCTTTCTCATAGTCTTTCTTCCTTCCTTTTTATTCTTCACATGTCACTATTACAGTCTCCTTGTCAGAGATCCCACATTTTTTCCTCACATTTCCTATCCATGTAATTTCTAGGATGCTATCAAACATGCCAAGCAGAAGCAGTTTATTGCATTGCAAGTGCCTGTTTATGCAGAAGAGATGTGATCTCTCTCTCTCTGGCAAATAGGGAGAGGAATGCAAATGTGTTCCCCTGCCACAACAGTTTGACTCTCATGTAAAGACTTCTGAAAACAAATAAAAACGCCCTCACAAGTAAAAAGTAAGCTTTTTCCTGGAAAAAGAGCTGTGGGTATTTGTTAAGAATACAGCAATGACTAGGCAGGCAGCCTTTTCTTGGTGAAGATAAACTTCAAGATTATCAGGATCCTTTTCTGATTACTTAAAATACAGATGGGAAGACAAACTCACCTGAGAAGTTTGAAATTGTGTTTTCCTTTTTTTTGTCTACTGTCTACCCCAGCTCCATTTCCCATTCATCTGGATTTTCCAGATGTTTCTCACGAAGCACCTATGCACTCCACCCTTATTGTTTATTTTTCTATCATTCTCTTTTTATCTACATTTCACAGAAGTGAATTTTCTCTCTCTCACACCCTTCTGTAACAGGTAAATTTTCTTTTTCTCTGTGAGCATTTTTCCCTCTTCATTTCTTCCAGTTTCCTCTTCCTTTTCTTCCCCATTTAAAAATCTGTTTAAGTGGGAAGACAATATGTTACTCTGTTGCATGCTCTCAGTAGCATTGCAAAAACAGATAAAGTCCAAAGACTTCTAGCACTGCTAAAGATGTGCTGCTGCAGGGGATCATTAAGTGTAATGCTTGAGTGCTATAGGCTGATTCTTCAGTGTCCTTTAAGTTCCCTTTGATCCCCTCATGTTTGACAAGGGAACAAATACTCTTTAATGTTAGGATTATAGAATCACAGAATGATATGGGTTGGGAGGGACCTCCAAAGGTGATCTAGTCCAGCCCCCCTGCAGTGAGCAGGGACATCCTCCACTAAATCAGGTTGTTCAGCCTTGTTGAGCCTTTTGGTGAAATTGTTTAAATTCTGAAGAAAATACCATAGAAGAGCTTTGGAGTTTGATGGTTGATTTGGTTTGATTTGGTTTGGTTTGGCTTGGTTGGTTGGTTGATTATTTTTTGTTGTTGTTGTTGTTCTTTTGTTTTGTTTTCTTTTTTTTAATGAACTGTATTGGAAATGGTTTCAGAAAATTGTGGAGTTTTAGTACAAAATGGCAATTCTTTGTTGTTTTCACTGCTTGTTATGTTTTTATTCTACATCTTGTATGGGTTTGTATTATTTCCTACCAGAGGAGGCAGAAGTTGTGTTTAACACATATTGCTACTGCCAGCTCTGTGCAGTGGTAGGACAGATGACAGCAAGCCTTAAAATCTTTCTGCAGCCCAACTGACAGAGCTGGAAATAGCTAGCATGGAGTTTTTTATCTGGAGTGGCAGCATTGCATATTATCTTTCCCACAGATTTATACTTATTTTTAAATCACTTTCTTTCTGAAATGCCACCTTATTCCACTTTGTGTGTATAAATCATCTTATACACTTTGTGGTATATAAATCATCTTATGCCTCTTTTTATGGGAAAGGCATTTCAGTTTAATTTTTCTGTCCTGTAAAATAGGGATAATGGTTTTCGTGAGGTCCCAGAGGTCTCATAGGGTCAACTGTACTGCTGTCTCCCTTCTTTTGTGCTAGGAAGTATTTCCAGTTATCCCTGGAAACATTTCTTCCTGTTCTGAGCACTGCTGTTCCACCTCTTAGCCTGGCCAGTGCAGCATTTCAGGCCACAGGCTCTTTCAGTGCCCTGCAAGAGATGTCCTGGAGACCTGGGTACATGGAGGTAGAAGGGAATTAAGATTGTCTTCTTTCTCTCTTCTCCTCAAGACTCTTTCATTAGCATTCCTCTGATACATCTTATTTAGCATGTTCATGGCTTTAGGCTGCCAGTGTCCATTATAGCCTTCTAAAGACACTGAGAAAACTTTATACATTACACAGCTGGTCGTTTAAGTAAGTTCAGAACAAATCTTGGTTTGGGAGCATTATATAAAGGTCAAAGCCAATACCACAGCTGGGGAAGTTTGGAATGGGATACTTGAACTGACTGACAGTGCCCACATCCAGTAGGTATTTTTGGATTTACAGGGTCTCTTCTTGAAAACTCTCTTTCAGGGCATAGCATCCTGGCAGACCCAGAATGGTGGCCTTGGCTCCAGCCTCTTGGATTTAAAATGAATCCCAGACCAAAAGGGCAGGAGAGAGAGAAATTTTTGTTTGTTTGATTTGTTAAAAAGTGTTTCCTCCATCAGGTGTGTATCATCAGCAGGAGGTGCAGGATGGCTCTGTGGAGGTAGAAAATGCTCCTGATCTGATGCTGACAGCTTGGGCCTGATTAGAGGTCATGCAATATTTTTGCAGTTTTTTAATGTATCTTTCGTGGCACTAATGAGATTTTTATTGATTTTTTGAGGTAATTGTAACATTTGGAGGTGTTTAAGATTTCTAAGAGGAACCAGTTCACAGATTTTCTATCAACATTGAATTTGCTAACCAAGTGGGGGTTTTAACTACAAGAAATGCTTCATTAAAAGACCTGCTTGGAGAAATTAAAGGAAATATTTCCACTCTTTTGGTTTTACTGTATTTCTGCCATATAGGAGCTGTAGTTTAAGGATCATGTTCCACTCCTCTCTCCCCATCTTTTCCACTGCCTTTTACTCCCTCTTTTATTTTCCTGTGTCCTGTTCACTTTACTCCTTTTCACCTAATCTCTGACATACCTGGAAAAAAAAAAAAAAAAAGCTGATTACTTTTTGGCAATCATTTGTTTTTCCCATGGTGTTCTGCCCTGCAGTCCCCTCCTGTGCAGCAGTCCCTCACTGTTGTTCCAGGACATGTTTTTGGTGATTGCACCAATCTTGCAGAGCCAGTGACAGGTAGTAGTAGACAACAATGCCATAATAAAGACAGACACCCTGAATAGAATCACAAAACCAAGGTTCGTTGTATGAAGTTCTTTAAACACAGAAACTGTGGTAGAACATACTGTACAAAATGGAATCACTACCAAGTATTTATAGGCAATGCTTTGCCCATTCTTGCTCATACAATTAAGGTAACTGCGCTTCAATAGCCCCAGCTGCATGAAGCAGCTTTCTGATCCTACCTAGGTCAGCATGAAATAAGACTGCATTTAGAGCTAGTTTAGAAACTCTGTGTTGTTTTGGTTTCTTTTCTTCCCTGACATGAGGAAATGAGAATGTGAATACAATGTGTTCCATTTTGGAAACACAGAAGCTCCTTTTAAATTCCATCCAGGATAGTAAGGACTCGATACATCCATTAAAATCCAAACCCTAAAGATGATCAGATTAAAGTCTTCAAGCAGTAGCTTTGGATAAGGCATTGGATTTAGCCAGCATGATAAAAATATCAGAGTATTTTGGGAAGAATCCCAAACTGGCACTGTTGTCATAACTGGTCTTCATAAAAAATATGGCTAGCTTTAGCTCTTCCTCCACATCAGCTGGGAAAACCTGCTGGATTTTAAACACATTCTAGGACTCTCTAATCAGTTGTTGAAATGTTTCTTTTCTTCCAGCTGCACTCTAAGACACTTCAGTGTTGTGCCATTCTCTCTTTCTTTGGTATTACCCCACTGAAAGAAATTCTGTTCTTTCCTTTCCCCTCCACACAAACACTGAGAATCTCTTCAGCCTTCAGTGCTCAGAAGTAAAAGCACCGTCACTCTCAGCATCCTCTGGATTTCTGCACTGCTCAGAAATTCTTTATTTCTCAACAACTTTACAGTACACTTAGTATTTTCTTGTCTTTATAACTACAACTAGACTATGGAACTCACCTTGCTAACAGAATAGAAACTTTACTGCATTGCTTTTATACAGAAACTGTTATAACAGTGATTTGCAGGGCTTGCTCCAAGAAGTCTCTTTTCAGTTTTCCATCTTTACATATCTGCTTTATGATACTCACTCATGTAACCATGTAACCACAGGAAGGACAGCATGTAAAGGAAAAGCAGCATTGATAAAGTATCAATAACCCCAGTGTAGCCTGAGTATCCTAGAAAATCACATCAGGTAACTCTTCTTTCTCTTCTAATGTGTTTTGCCAAAGGATCCTGGCAGGATTGGCCACTGTTTGGTAACCCTCTTCTCCAACAAACTCAATTAGCTGTAATTCCTAGTTTAGCAAAGGACAAGAGGAGCTTAAGACATTCACAGAAGGTAGCAGTATACCCAGAAATAAATTCCAAGTTTTCCAGTCCTCCTCTCCCTGCTGCTCTCGTTCACAGATCCAATCCTGAGCTTTGATTTCTCTTCCATGCCTGCCTCTTTAAAAAGCAGGAAGCACTTTTAATGCAGTGGTTTCCCATTTCAGGGAGTGATTCCCATTAGATTTGCTGGTGTGTTGCTTGAACGGGGAGGAGATGCAATGTGCTTGTTAAAGGGAGCACCTCATAGTCAGGCTTTTGAGGCTGTAGTTTTAGCCTTTTCTTTGTCTTGATTTAGTTCCATTTCTCCACCTGTAAAATGCATCAGTCCTTAGTGCTTCCTATCACAGAGCATTGGTAAGCCATTTGGACATAAGGGAAATACCCTGAAATCTCAAGACCAAGAGCAAATGATTAATTCATTATTAAATCCATCATCCCATTGAATCCTCTCTTTGGGATAGCTTTAATATGATGTTTTATTAATAGGAAAGCAATTACATTGCTGTTCTACCAGCCATGTGATTGGAACCTTGCTTTTGCTTCCTTTCTTGCAGTGCCGATGGTCCATCCTCTGAAATTATGCAGATTGACTTTGAAATTGAAGACCTAACTGACCTGCCTGGGACCCAGATCATCACATGGCAAGTAGAATATCCTGGAGACACAACATCTGATCTCGGAATCTCCAAGATCTACGTAAGCCAGAAGGACCTGGTAGGAGTTCTCCCTTTGGCTATGGTAAGAGATTGTCTGACGTTCTGTAGGGTTTTAATACTGCTTTACAATTCCAATGCTTAACAGACTTTTTATTTCACTGAATGATCTGCTGAAAGGGGCCAGAAAGGACAATGACAAAGAAATTTTCATCACCTTGAGAAACAGATACTACTTTTAGAAGCTTGCTTCATTTAGCTGTGAAACCTCATGAAGGGAGACCACAGCTTCCCCTGGAAGGCACAGTCATGATCTCTTTGGCCAATATACTGACCTCTTGGAGGCAGAAGCTGAGTTCATGGCATTTACAGTGTTCAGAACTCACTCACTGTTGAAGTGAAGTGGTATCCTTGGGCACTGAGTTCAATGTGATATATCTTACTTGAATCACAAGTCCTCTTACATTTAGTCTAGAATTTAAGAACTTCCTGAATCAGATTTTTTGCAGTTTTTCAATTCTGACTCCATATTCATTTGAGAGTGAGAAGAGAAATGGAAGTCATGGCATGACTTCTGAGCAATTTTTAATTACCCGAGGAACATAAAATACAGTAGGTAGGAAACTGTGTTACATAAATGCATTAAAAAGGATTGTCTCACTGTCACCATGCAGATTACAGGGCTTGAAAAATACCTGATGCTTTAGCCTTGCTTTTTTGCTTAAAAAACCTGCTAGGTACCCCAGTTCCAAGTACAAACACAAGTTTTGTGTGTTTCTTCTTCTCTCCCCTTCACATTCTTCATCATTAGGGATGAAGTATTCTTCTCTAAGGTCTAGCCACAACCCACTTTTGCTCTTAGACAATCTGTTGGAAATTATCGACACATAATTTAGCACTGAAAGAAACCCAAAAATCAATCCCAGAGCATTTTAAAAAGTGTAACCTGGATGCTTGCCCTAGTGATAGCCAGTGAATGATGTCATTTTAAAGAGTAGTGCTCTCTCCTCTTCCAGACTGACAGAATTGGCTCTTATTGTTATTTACCAACTTCAGAGCTGCTCAGATGTCATGATTCTTTATAACACCCAAAACATTTCTTGTCTTTGGTAATGGCTCATGCTTTAATTACTAAGGTTTATATCCCAGTTGAAATAGCTCTCTCCAGCTGGGATTGTGGCTGTCTGACAAATCAGAGTGGTGTGGACTAGCTCCTGCTATTGACTAGTGGGTGATCTCAGCTGGTTTGTTGGTAAGAGAGGAGGCTTTGAGGTCTGCAGATGGGTTTCCTTTATGTGCAGTCACATGAGTTCTGGAGTACTGAGGGTTAGGGCTGTGGGGATGATCTGTTTTAAATAATCTGAGATTCAGGAGGGTTTATTCTCTCCCTTTATAGGAAGATAAAAGATTTGGTTTTTTGGTGTTTCCAACAGTTGCAGAAAACACTGGGTCTTCTCATACACACCCATGATTTCTGATTACTCTAGTATCAAGTGATATACTGGCAAAAAAAAAAAACAACAAACAAACCACAATAGTTACAAGAACAAAGATTCTCCTGGCAGTTGCTACAAACCAACTCACTCTTAATTTCCATTCAAAGATGAAAAATCTCCTCCCATTTTCCAGAATCACAAAATTCTATGCTCAAAGGCCCTACAAACTCTACAAAGTTATCAATAGGTGGCATTTCACAAGGCAACAGGTGTTGGGATAAAGGGTAAGAGAGAAAGCAAAGATAAATGGCAGGGGTCCTCTAATTACTGACAGGCTGGGAATATTTTAACCTTCTTTGCCTTAACTGGAGTGTCAGAGAAGAAACTCTGGGGTATCACAAATCTCCAGATCTTTGCTGTACTTCACACATAGGGAATGATAATTTAGGTGCAGACCTTTCAAGATGTCTAACTTAGGTGAGTGGGAATTCATATTTCTCTGTGATCTTAGCAAGGCCAGTTTGTAATTTACAAATTTAATAAAAATAAATAAATTCAACTTTTCTATTTAGGAAAAACCACAATGAAGACAATGTTACATTATTTCTTTGTTTTTTGGAGACAAGGTTAATTTGGATTAGTTTTGTTGAGCTTCTTAGCAGGACATATAAATTCATGTTTAGAGGCAACAAACAGAAATGCAGATGAATATTTCGTTTATAGGTTAATTTTTCAAAAGAACAATTTTCCTGCTTTAAGATTAAGGCAAAGTTTTGTTTTTCAAATAGACTGGCACATACCACCTCTTCACTGTCTTTGTTCTCTGTAGTCTTTTCTGCTGGCTAGTATGGACTTGTAGATTTCAAACCAGAAGACTGGCCACTTCAGAGCTTCCTGTTTCTTTTTCTGAATTACAGAATGCTCCAGTGGAAAGATTTAGATGTATATGTTGCCATCAGGACACATTAGAAATACCTACCCTTTGCTGACATTGTTAAGACACTTGCTGTGTTCACCTTATCTTTCTCCAGTACATGTTTGGGTTTTTTACCATGGCATAGTATCATGCCAGCTGTTGAGACTCCTGCAGGTCCCTACACCAATAATGGTAGCACAAGTCACAGTAGAGTACTCAAGGATATTGATGAGAAAAGCTGTAGGATGTATTTTATGGATATGTGGGTACCATAAAGGCTGAGATTTCTGATACTTCAATTACACTTCTCCTAATTTTAAAGTGCAACAGAACCCAACTTGGTGAGCTGTACATGGGACCCCAGTCAGCCCTTGTTAGCAGAATGGGAACAGCATGGGAGGAGACATTTAATTGGAGAACATTGTAAGAACCTGTGAGCACTTGTCTGGATATTTGTAATGCATGATCCTTTCCCTTAAGCCTGATGAAATACAAGCAAAGATGTTTATCCAGGGTCATAAAAAATTATTGGCCTTTTACCGTGATTGCTT
This sequence comes from Indicator indicator, assembly GCF_027791375.1. NCBI lineage: Eukaryota > Metazoa > Chordata > Aves > Piciformes > Indicatoridae > Indicator > Indicator indicator. The sequence goes on from NC_072035.1 coordinate 6,342,583, forward strand.
TGCAGTGGCTTTTACAGGCACCTAGCAATGTCTTGCCTGGTTAACAGAAACTAAAATATCCACTAAATCTCATGAAATAGGCAGATATTTCTGTGATATAATGCTCTTCACCCACAGTTTGCACAGTAATTTGTGCATGTCTTGCATGGGCACTATTCAAACATCTCCTTATTTCCCTGACAGCTTTCTCACCACCAGGTTTGTTGCTGCAGATAGTGTGTGGCCAGGGAAGTGTGGAAGAGGGGCCTTAAGAACATGTCATTTGGTAAAGGTATTACAGAAACAAATAATGCTTTATTCTAAATGGAGAATTCTGGACCAGGAATGTCAGAGATTACTTCATGGTAATTATTGATAGTGTGGCACTTTGAAAATAACCCAACAAGTAAATGAAGAGGCAAAAATCTTCAATGATGTTCTTTATGGTCACCTAACATAGATATTAATTGTCTTTAAACATCATCCTTGCAACATTGTCCTTTGAGACAGAAACCTTAGCACCTCTTAATACCTTTGCAATATGATGTAACAAAAGTATATGGTCCATTTGTTCATTAACTGTCTTGAACACGCTAAACTGCTGAGGGGCTTTTGTGTTGAGGCTCTGCAAGATAGTGTGACAGCCAGTGGGAATAATGTGCCTGAATATTCTGGAACATGACTTTTTTTTTTTTTTTTTTTTTAAACTGGCACCCTAAAGATTCAGCTTTCAGGTCCTGTTTAACTCCATTCTGGTGTTTCTTCCCTCTTTTTATCTCACTCTCATTTTGTTAGGTGATGAATGGTCCAGGTTTAATCACTCGAATTGTGCATTTGCTGATATCGATTATTGTTGCTTTTTAAACGTTCTGTCAGCTCTTTCATAATTGTGGTTTTCACCTTTGGTTGAACTTTAATGATTAGGTGAGGCTGAGAGACAGATGAGCTCTGTAGCCATCTGTGTCCATACAAGATAATCCCTACTGAGGAAGGCAGAGGGCAGGTATCACATGCTGCTACTAAATGAATAAGTTGAAATCTGTTCTGTAAATAATCATATCAAAAATGATGAATAATCAAATACCTGGGCTGGTTCTTAACTGAACCTGCAAATCACCTGTTTATATGCCCTAAATCTGTTCTATCAGTGCCCTCCCTTTGTTTAATAATATGTTAAGGAAGAAGAGCAAAAGTCCTGTTTTAATAAATCTCACATGGGGAGATGTGTTGTTCCCTGGGTTGACAAATCCATTATCAGAGTTAACCTTACTTTCTCCTAGAATGCAGACAGAAATATTTGCAGAGTGCTCTGTGTACCTTCTGAAAAGGTAGCAGGCTCCTGACCTTCAACTTTTGATAAATCATTGTCCACATACATGTTTTAAATTTTCAGATCAACAAGTTAGTCTTAAAGTCTGCCTGGCTCACACAAATGTCGTTGCCCTGATACTCAAGGAATTATTAGGCTTAAAGATACATATGTGGCTCAGGTGTTTCAGATGATGGTAGGACACAGGAAGCTGATGAGGAAGCCAGGTGGCTGGATGATGAGCACCCTTGTGTACAAAAACTCTGTGAAAGTAGATTGCTTTCTTGAGCGATTCTCTTATAGATGAACTGATCTTAATGGCAGCTATAAAAGACCATTTTGCATGATCTGTGCAACTGGGAAAGAGCAGAAAAGCTTTACCTTCCAGAGCAAGCAGGGTCATGGTAACAGTGGCTGAGTGGCCCTGGATTACCTCATATCAATCATGATATTAATATTTTGAAGTTGATAATTCAGCTTTCTTGCTGCCCAGAGAATCTCAAATTTGCTGGCTGGCAGGCAGGACAGCTTGCCTGGCACCAGGGCTGAATTAGCAGGTTTCACCTTTGCAGGGACTAGCAGAACAGGATCCCTTCAGTCTTTATCAAACTCAGCTCTGGTCTGGACTTGAGTTTTATGGCCACATGGCTGTGGAGTGCCTGTCTTTCTTCCTTATTGAATACAACAAACAGCCTTTAGGTATATTTATAATCTGTTCAGTATCAACCTAAATATAACCTTATTATTAGAGAACTGAAATGGACAGCATGAAAAGATGGGATTTAAAACTTAATTAAGGGTACAATGGTAAGGTTGCAGTCTACTTGGCAGAGACAAGAACTCCAAAGACAACCTTCCTTCCTTCCCAGCTGTATTTTAGCAGGTGAAGGTGAATGGTCAACAGTGGATTACAGACTCATATCGTCTGCTGAGCCTCCATTATCTCTCTAATTTTGTCCCATTATTTATTATCCTTAAGCAGTGCAACACTGGCCTCCAAGACAGTCAAGTGAGGTGTGAGGCAGACAGAGATTAAATCAAATGGAGAAAAAACCCATGAGAAGAGAATCCTGATTTGTCACAGACGTAAACAAGATCAGTGACCAAAGCCCAGCTCATTACTTTGCAACAAACAGGTTGTTGTGAAGGCAAAGAATTACTCCTTCTCACCTGACCCTGCAGAGGAGTCCCAGCTTGGTGAGCTGTCCCTGCTCTCAGAATCACACAGCTCAGCTCTTGCAGAGGACAGCTGCAAATGAAGGTGGTTTAAGCACATTTGGGTTGGTTGTTAGGAGGAGAGATCATGCTATCCTTCATCTTAGGTGACTTACAATGTTAGTAACCTTCAGGACAGGGTCACTGGTAGTGCTGGAGCAAAACAACCTTTTAAAATAGCACAACCACTTTTGCAGTGTTTTGTGTCACCACAGCTGCTATTGTCTGAAACACAAATGGAATATTTTTACAAGGTCAGGTTAGTAAACTGGTTGTAAAAAAGTCAGTGCCTTTATATGTTGAATAGAAATATTTCATACTGCAGAGCTATAACAAATTTCATATTTAAGGGGATATTTTGTTAAGAGGCCTGTTTGGTACATCTATTGAAGCAACACTGACTGCAAACCCATTCTGCCATTGCAGATGAACACGCTCTTGTCCTCAGACCCATTAAAGCCATTTTGGCTTATGAGAAGTTGCATTTATGGCAGTCATATTAAATAAATTGCATCCCAAACCTGAACACCAGTTTAACATTATACCTTTTAGATAATTTATTGTTTCAACTTGCTCCTGATGTTTTTCATAAAACTTTGATGCAAACGTTGACAGTCAGGAAGCACTTTTACATACCTTCAGCATAAGAAGCTGGGTAAATAGACCAAATAAATAAATAAAATCAATTGCTGCAGCAAAGAGGCTATTTATTATATAGGAAGCTTTTCTGTGTTGAAATTATTTCAGATAATTACAGGAATCAGCTGTCATGGCAGTGCTGGATTTTAAAAATGCTTAGGGTATTAATGTCTTTATAAATATATGTATCTGATACATTTAATTTTTAGCTAGTGCTCTTTGTGCTCTGTTAGAGACTGGGTACATGGCTCAGACGTAGCTACCAGAGTGCTCAATGGTGCACAAACTCTTATTTAGTTACAGCCTTACCCTGAAGAATTCAGTAGCCAAACAGACACTAATGATAAAAACATAAGGAAAATATATGTCCCTTCCTACAGAAAAGGGGTGGGGATGGGCAGCATGTTGAAATTCCTCCTGAAATCAGCCAGACTGCCTGCTGCTAGCCCGAGGTTTCAGCTTGGCTTTTCTTCCCTGTTGCAGAAGATGTGACAAGTGGATGCTGATGGTCTCTGGAGCACAGACCTAAGTTGAGCAAATGATGTTGGTGTTGAAGCTTATGGTTTACCTGTAGCTCTTAAGATTGCATGGCTGTCCCTGCCTCTTCCTTAGGCCCTCTCTTCTCAGGTGCTTTGCCACTCCTCAGGTTAGCAGCGTGCTGCTGTTTTCTTGCAGGAGCTGCTTGGCAGTACAGTCCATGCTGGGGTAGTGGAGTAGGATATTGGATTCCTGTCTCTACTAGCTGCCATCTAAGCTGACTATTAGAATGCTTTTGGATGAAATTAAAGATTTTCTGTGAGAGAACTGAAATGTGAATCTCCATCCATATGTATGATATAGATAACAAATTGATTACAGCAAGGATCTGCTTTTGGCTGTGACTGGCCTGAGTTCTGCCTGGCAGCTGAGAAGTGGAGGATCACGTGGGCCAGAATCTACTGCCCTACTTGCCTTCAGTGTTTCCAAACACTTCCACTGAAAGCCAGCTTCAGGAGAAAGAAAAAGATGTCTAGAGAGTAGCTAAAAGTTTTTACCTTCTTAATTCATAGCTTTTAAATTGCAATTACAGTACCCGGCAAGTTTTCAAATATTCAATTAGAATGCTATGCACTTCTGAGGAGGGACTTTTAAAAGCAAAGTTATTAGTGAATTACAGATAAAAGTTGCTCACGGGAACAGGGAGAAAATTTTGGGTCACTGTGATACCAAAAGCAGCCATTTTGTTTTCATAAGTATATCCTATTGCTTCCTAAAATTAGGTAGGTCAAGGTCCTATGATTTCATATCATACACCAGACTTTCCATTCTTCTGGTAACCTCTTTTGGCACCTACTAGTTCTGATTTTGATTCATCTTTCTTGAAAGTAGATATGCAGGTTGACTGCAGGAACCCACTAATGTCACTCACCATAGCTGTTGAAGTGTTTATGCCCTGGAAATGTTTTGGTTTTTTCTCCCTCTCAGATGGTACGTGCATGGGTTTGGTTCTGGTTGTTGGGGGATGTTGGTTGGTTGGTTGGGGATTGTTTTGTTCAATGGCATACATTCATCCTGTGACTGAATATTATATCTGGAACTTTCTTTTCCTCTGTTGCTTGAGGCTGAAGGCCTACAACCTAATGGCCAAAATTCTTGCTGTCAGTCCCCATGATTAGACATTACAACATGTGACTGCATTCCATCCCATTTCTTTTTCCCTGAATCCTTTTTTTTTTCCTGATGTTTCTTATTTAACAGTTCAAACTTCTGTATTGACAGTGCCTCCCAAACTGACACTTAGCAAATTCTGATAGTCACCTGTTTCATCTTGTTTCAGTGTCATTATTGACAGCAATTCAACACCCAATCCTTCCCTAGCCTAATTCTGGAATGTTGTTGTATCAGTTCAGAGGGACAGGTTGTCTCATTAACTGCCAGTCTCTGCCTGGATCCAAAAGCCAACCCTTTGGATTAGTTCTCTCTGGTTCAGGCAACTTCAACTGGAAGGACTTTGTATTCAAAAGCATGATAATCAGTCTCTAGGCAGTGCATAAAGTTTGTGATGCATAAATGCATGAGTCAGATTAGATTCTGTTTCACATTCTAATAACTGTAATGAGCCTGTACAGCTAATGGAAGAAAATGTTTCATCCAGTAAACACATAATAATCTGCTATGCTTCAGAAACTAATTGAATCACAGATATCTGAGGCTACAAGACATTTTTCCTACTCGTAGATGTCAATTATTTAAGCTTTTTCAGTGCATGTGATATTGACACCTATCTGTACCCAGATGATGGACCAGGCAGCTGAGCAGGCCAGTCAAGTGTGACAGTTCTGGTACTCCTGTGTGACTGTGCTCAAGAAGTGAATATACTCAGTTGCAAGAGGGTTCATTTTCCAATTAGAATTGCCTGTTAAAGTTGGTTTGGTCTTCAGCTTCCTATAATTGTCACTGTTATGCTAAACATTGGCCTTGCTCTGGCAGCTGCCTGTTGTCTAACTGCTAAGAAATGTGTGAGTCACTAGCACACAGCATTTTGTTTTGTGTACAGAGATAAGAAATAAATAAGAAAATAAGAAATAAATAGAGATACAGAGATAAGAAATAAATAAGAAAATAAGACAAGCACTTGGCAGTCAAAGACTCCTTATCTGCAGAAGCCAACAAATGCCATATTCTTTGGATTCTTTTTTTCCTGCCAGAATCAATGATAACCCTGAGGTTCTTTACCTTTGTTGAAACAACAAGCAATAGCTCTTTCTCTTTACTGTTAGGCATTTTGTTGACCTGTGGAACATACAATGAAACAGTAACTGTGTTCATTGCAACATCAATGCCGAGGGTTTGCTACTTAAATTGCCAAGCAGCAACAAACATCTAGCAGGTCTTCCACTTTAATCCAATTCTATTTCTGCCAAAGGTTACTACAGGCCCCGTGGAGAAAGATCTTGATGGTGATGTTGTTGTTGAAGACAAGAGGCTAGAAATCTTGTTTTTGTATCTGGAGCTGCAGTTGCTAGCTGACTAATACTGTAATCACCCTTAATAATAGAAAGCAACAGTCACCCAGTTTTGCTCTGAGTGGGGGAATGAATAATGAGGGCTTGGACGGGCTGCTGGCAAAGCTGCTGACAACCACACAATTTGATGTGGAGCATCAAGAATTGGGTTCCCTGGAGAAAGAGGAACACGAGGATATTTTTCTTAAGCATTAAAGCCTAAGAAAAATGGCTTTGCATAACAGCTGCTGCTCTTTCTCAAGTGCGAGTTATGTGTATTTTTCTTGATTAGATGCATGTAGTTGAACTGCTTTGAAACAAGCCCCATCCTTTATCCCTGACAGTCTTTCTGTGTAGCTTTGAAGCTTCAGGATGCTATGAAATGCAGAAAGACCAGGGAGACATGGCAGATTGGGATTTAGAACAAGTTTCACTTAGAATTTGCCACTGCTTCAATGGACACAAAACACAGAAGTCCTAGCCAGTTTTCACACTGTTGTAAAGCCATTGGTGTTAAAAATGCTATGAGTTTAGTAAAATAAAACAGAAATAGAAATAATTTGGTGGTGAATTGAGTTTTCAGAATGAAAATCTTATAAATATTTGCTAGTTTCATAACTTGTGTGCAGCCCAGTTGCAGCCAGCTGAAAGGGACCTGGTTTTGGTAGGCAAATGCTCTTAATGATTTTAAAGTCAGGATGTCTTTAGATGTCTCACACTGAATGCTCAATATCACCAGTAATCCTTAAAAATATTCCACAACCTAATCTGGATTATTTTTTTCCAAATACTTTTGTATCATTCTGTTAATCAGACTCAATAGTGAAGAAATTTTGATATTTTGTTGTTGTTAAAAACCCCACAGGGATGGTGTTAGCTTACTTTTATTGAAGTACAGTCAGATTGGGTTTATAGAAAACAGATTACTGCCATCTGTTCCTCTTTTATTTCATATCAGGTTTCACTTGCAGGATTTTGTAACCCAACAATGCTGCCATACAGCAGAGTGGCAAATATTGCAGAACTGTTTTTAATTCTGGCTGCTGAATTGTTTTCACTGAAATGCAACTGATCAGAGAAAGATTTCTTGTATGTTCAGATTTTCCCAATCTGGCCACATCAGAATGCAGAGTTTACAGTGATTTAAGAGCATTTCTTCAAGTATACAGTTGCTTAAGTGTCATGTGACCCCTCCCTCTTCTTAATCAGAGAATCTCTCTAAGGAATTGTTAGAATCATAAAGCTGCAGAGATTGAAGAGGGCTGCAGCCATTAGCTACTCCAGTGCCCTGCTCAGAGATCTAGTTGCTCAGGGCTGTGCCCACTTAAGTCTTGAACACCTCCAAAGATGGAGATCCCACAGTCTCTCTGGGGAAAACCCTTTTGGTATTTGATCATCCTCATGGTAATTTGTTTTTCCATGTATCTAAATAGGATTTTCATGTTCTAATGTGTCCTATGCATCTCGTCATATTGCCATGGAAGCCTGAGAACAGCCTGGCTTCATTTTCTCTCCATCCTCTGATCAGGTAACTGTAGAAAGCAGTAAGGTCTCCCATTTTCCTTCTCTTCTTAAGGCTGAAGATGCCCAGCTGCTCTTTCTGCATCTCCACGTACACCATGTGCCCAGCTATGCCCTCGATCAGCTTGGTGGCCCTGCACTGGCCTTGCTCCAGTGTATCAATATCCTTGGCTTGAGCTACAGCCTCTGCTGGCTTCCCACCTCTTAATTGACATGATTATGAGAAGATCTTTTTTTTTCCCTTTTGGCATAAGGAGAGGGATGTTGCCTTAATTGGTTCCCTTCAGATTAGTGATCTGAATAAAACATAGCTGGAAAAGCAGCAGCACATTTCTCTGTGCTGAAATAGATCCTTCACCGCTGTGGTGCTGCTTGAGCAGAGTGAGCAAGCAAGTATCACTTTTTTCAGCTTCTTGGCATTTTTAGATGTCAAGATTTTGAGGTATCATTTGAGGATCAGGGGCTTCCCCCTCCCCCCTTTTTTCCCCCCCTTTTTTTTTCCTTTTAAATTTGAGGATTAAAGCTTTGAAATTATTTATTTACGAGCCATGAAAATCTGCCCAAAACGGATTTTAACAAGTGTGTAATTGGATAATTTGACAACTGGCAAGCTGAAGCCCCAGAGACCAGGAATTACACTTCACTACAGAATAGTTGTTCTTCATGTGGAATTAATTAGATTTCCTCTAGATTACAAGTAGTAAGAAGAGTAGTCAATTAAGAGAATTATTCTCTGACTTTTCCATCCTTTTAATTGCCAGCCAGTGGTGTTAAGAATTCTTTTTTCTACGTGAGATTTCCTCAGAGGCAGGATGCCAGGAAGAGGATGAGGGACAGTGGATTAAACACTTGCCTGGGATTCAGGAAAAAAAAAATGACAACCAGCTTTGTGTGCAACTTTGACTCACCTTCTAAGGGACTGATTATCCACTGGGCCTGAAAGCTGCTGGGTTCACAGGAGGCAGCGAGCTGAACGAGGACAGGCTCCTGAGCAACTGAGGGTGATGTTTTCCAGTGGCAGAGCTGGGCTGAGGACCTGAGCTTGGCTAAAAATAACCATTCAGGTTTTGTGTTGGGTCATTCTGAACCCAGCTCAGTTCCACAGTTTGCTTCATCAGCTGCCCATGCAAAAGGAACAGTGGCACAGCCAAAAGAGCATTAAATAAAAGTGGAGGTAGAAGCCATTTTAGGCAGCATGGCTCCTAAGATGACAGCTTCAGGAACTAATATTGGTAACAGCCTAAAAGATCTGGAGGGAAGTTTAAACCTTTGGCAGACATGGACATGGACAAGGCACAGGGAGCTGAACCCAGTGGAAAAGCTCTCTGCTCTGGCCAGTCCTCTCCAAGAGTAGGGACTGGGGCACACAGCAATGGAGGTGTCACTTTGGTGGTGGTCATTTTCTTTGTTTTGTTTTGCATTGCCTTGGGGCTGTGCAAAAAGAATTTGGCAAACTGAGTTTACATGCAGGATGTTTCTGAATCCAAAAGCTTAATTCTAAGGAGACCTTCCATCTTGCCCCTTCTCTTTCTCCTTTCTTTCACACTGGCTGTTGGAAGTGGCAAAGGAGGGGTGCAGGAGGGGAATAATTTTGTTTAGACAGGCAGATAAAGTGCAGACAACTGTGATTCAGATGGACATGTGAGTCATACGTTGTACCTCCTGAGGGTCTTTCTGGTATGAGGCACCTTGCACTGTGCCTGGAGAAATGTTTAGTCTGAGCCTCTGCAGAGGTATGTTTTCAGGTGCTATTAAATGTTGTCAGGAGGAGCAATACAAACACATGGCTTCCAGAAGAGTGGTCCAGTTCACCTTGGAAGGAGGACAGTAGGCATTTGCCTAAAGGTAGATGACAAGGACCCAAATCACCCAGAATTAAGATCTCAGGACTTCATGTTTAGTGAATGCAGAGAAAAGAAATTTGTAAGAAAATGTTTGCTTCGTTTTAGTTGTGACCTTCAAAGAAGAGATGAGGAAAAAAAATAAAAGAGGAAATCTGTATAACTGAGATTTCAGAGTGCCTAAAGTTTTATAATCACTGATGTCATTTGTAATTGTGAGAACAGAGAAAAACAACATCAAAATGTGAAAAGTGTTCACTTAAAAAAAACCTTGACATTTAAAGAGACTGAATTGTAAGCATACAAGAAATGTAAATGTGAAATAAAAAAAAAACCTAAAAATCTGGTTCTTTTTCATACCACTTACTAGTAGCTCTATCATAAAATAACAGAATCACTACCCTGCAGTGGGATTCTGCAAAATTACTACCCTGGAGATACAGTGGTTACAGTTCAAAGTGAGTTTTTTCTGCAATGCTGAACTTCTATTTCCTAAACCCATCAGCTCCAGAGTGAAAGGATTTAAACCCCTCAATACCTTACATGAAAATTAGTTCTGACAATTTGAAAATAGATTGCAGGACTTTCAAATATTCAAACCAGCAGTGAAAAAAAAAAAAAAAAGAAACAAACCACCACCAATCACAACAATAATTGTTAAAACATCTAGAAAAGAAGTGTTGTTTCCTAAAGAACAGTGATACACTCAGGGATGTGTTTTTATTGTTATTCATGCTTCAAAATCTCCAATTTTGCTTGTACTATTTGTGAGGCAAATTACCTTAGAATTTAAAAAGAATTCTGCTTCAGTAGAATAAAGTTGTGTTGTTTTTACATATGTATTTTTCTCTTTGATCTTAAAAAGATGTCAGAAAGTGGAGTTAAGTTTGTTTGTCGTAACTGGGTACAATCTAATGTATGTATGCAGCCCCCTTTGCTGATTTGGTGATAACAGGAGCTGCTAAAAAAAAAAAAAAGAAAAGTAAAAAGCTTAGACAAGAGGGGAAAAACAAAGCATTTCAGCATTTAAAACAGAGGGGGGAAAAAAACTGAACATATGTAAAAATATGTAAAAGCATACATCTAATTTTGTCATAAACCCAGAAAAGAATAGATCTGTACTGCAACTGGCATCCAAGAAAACCAAAGCTCTCCTGCTTTGGGGACTTGGTTGAGCAGATGCAGTAAAAGCTAGTGTCAAATTTTGTCATCTAGGGATGTGTTTTGTTCCGTGGTCTGTCAAATGATTTATTAATTTCGTATTGTAAAAAATGTTACATTAAAAACCAAACAAAAACCCCAAAACAACAAAACCAACTTGATTTCCTGAAGCAATTCTCAGCTTTCTTTTTGTCTAAACCCCAGACTGTGTTCCCTTGGCTTCTATAGAATGAATGCAAGGAGAAGGAAAAATACAGTTCCAGTTGTCTGTCCTTCTAGTGTACCTTTTCCATATCAAACTAGGGAAATGTATGTGAAGAATAATAAAATGTATTGCTGATGTTTAGGCAGAATACAGATGGACTGCTCTATGAGCTTGAAGATGTTTCCTTTCATTGCTTCTGTTTTCCTTTCCTCATGTCTCCAAGGCATAACCAAACTGTGTGCCTTCTGAGGCAGAGGCTGCTTTAAGTATGTTCTGTATCTGTAGTGTCCATAACAGCATGGCCCTGCTTTTAGTGGGATATACTGGGTTACCATAGACTGCTGGGAATAATCTATAAGCAAGCTCAAGTAGTGGAGTTTGCCTGCTCAGTTTTTGCAAGGGGGCTTGAAGAAGTAATTTAGGACACTATAATTATAAGCCCTGGTATCATTGTAGCTGTAGTGTTTTTCTCCTAGGCTGCTTGTTATGGTGTTCCCAGGTGAAGACAAGAGAAGACTTCATGTGAAAGGCAAAAGCATTTACTGCCTAAACAACTAAGCAAAAGCAAAGCAAGAGCTTAAGCCTAAGCCTACTACTCTGTTACAGAGTTAATTTATATACTTTTCTAATACAGAGCTGCCACATCCCAATTGGCCATTTCACTGACATGGATCCAAGCAAAGCATACAATAGGTTAATAATGACAAACAAGCTTCTCAACATATCCAGTCAACTTCTGCCCAGTCTTTCTCTTCAGTTACAAGGTGTTTACATTCCTTCCAACTCAAAGACAAAACATAGTCTTCTCAAAAGTTGTTCAAAAGTTTGCCATCTCCGTACACCCTGGTGAAGAGAATGTGTTGCCAGGATTTTGAGCAAGGAATTTATATGGGAAGCAAAAAAAAAAAAAAACAAAAAACCAAACCCACAAACAACCCAACTCAAAACCTTCGGTCTGTTAAAATAGGGCCAGCTTTTTCTCATTGTCTGCTGTGAAAATGTGGCAACACCCAGTCTAGCAATTTTTGTTTTGTTTTGCTTTAGAAAAACCCATATGCTCAGATCACTCTGATTGTCCTTATCCTGGTCTGTATCATCTGCTAGTACCTGCATTACTAAAGGAAAGCATAACAGGATTAGTCATCAGGCAGGAATGTTACCTTTTTCATTTTAGGAGGAAGATCTGCCAAATTATCCTGGGTTTGTGACATTTCTATTTAAAAATTGCAGTAAGATACAGCGAGCAGAAGGATTTCTAGCTGGAAGAAGTGGCACTTTTTCCAGGATGAGCTCAGGCAAATTACCAGAGGTGCAAGAATACAGTGGGTCTGCACTGCAGCCTGAGATGCCAATTTCTGGCATCCTGGCACCTGAGAATGAGGTTGGTCCTTATAGAAACTGAGGTTCTGTCAATGCTTGAGATTGTAAGTCATAAAGAACTAGACTAATAATAGGAAAGATTGGTAAAACCCTGCACCATCCCTGGTCACTTAGAGGTAGCTCTCAGTGATACGGTTTAGTGGTGAACCTGGTAGGGTAGGGCTAATGGTTGGACCTGATGATGTCAAGGGTCTTTTTCCACCTGAATGATTCTATGATTCTGTGGAGAAACTCAGGAAATTCTAGAGTAAGAGATAGAACTAAAATAATTTAAATTGCTTTTGCCATTTATCATGAGCACTAAGGTTTCTATCTGGAACTCTATCACCTTTCCCTATCCTGTCACAAGCAGAATTTGAATAAAACAGAAGCCAACATTCTTCCAGAGACCTTGAGAGCTGACCTGATTTCATCACTGTAGTAAATTCCCTCTGGGCATTGTGCAACCTGATAGGCAGGTTTTTTTCTACTTTTGTATTGCCAGCAGATCACCCCTTCATGTGACTGCTGCACAGAATGGTCCTGCATGCCCACATAAACAGCTGGGCAGTCATCACCTCTGGAGCATCTGACTGGCCAAGAAGTGCCCTTGCTGCTTTATGAGCTGGGGTTGATCCAGTGCTGTCAAGAACAAGGTCTCCCCCCTTGCCATCTCTGGTGTAGAGCAGGTGGTGGAGCTCAGATCATGTCTTCAGATCATGTGCTTGTCTTCTATTTATGTTCTTTTGGGATTTACAGGATTTTTATTACTTTCTGAAGTGTTCATTGAGGAGACACTTTAAGCATCAACGAGTTCATAATAGTATTTTGTTTCTTTTACCCAATAAGGACTGTTGAGCAGGTCTTCATTGTAAGAGATTTTGCTGATGATGTCTGAATGCAGTCAGTAAACAGGAATCTTCCAAAAAGAGGCTTTAAAACTAACCAAACTATTAGTAAACCAGTAGTGTGTTGTGGTAAGATGTCTGTAGGTAAAGGGAGTATTTATGTCTGCAGATGCTTGTAGATTAGCAAAGCAAAGGCTGCTTTTGCTATTCCCCCAGGTGAGAAGGCAGCAATGCCATTACAAGCAGTTGGCTGTGCAAACAGCCATGGTTTCTGCTGGTAGAACTGTACTAGGATCTTCTTGCTGCTTTTCATATTGCTGAGCAGCATAACTGGCAGAAAGATGCTCTACAGGTCTCTACTTCACATTCCTGATGCTGGACAGTCTTAGAGAAAGTAACAACACATTTATCCTTGGAAAAAACAGGATGTTTATATCTAGTCACAACAATGCCCTGTCATATAAAGGCTAAATTACAAGTGACATGGATTTAATAGTGTAAAAAAAGGCAGTATGCTATCTCTGAGAAACCACCTGAAACTTTTGATTGCTACAGGTTCTAGATAGTTTAATAATGGAAGGGAAAAGCAGTGATATGGGAGCATATTTTGATAACATTAGAAGACGTTATAAGAAAGAGGAGAGCACCAGCCTGGCACCTGGATGGTAGCACTGGTCATGCCCCTCCCCTCCAAATCCTCGCCCAGTGTGGAGGGTCTGGACAAGTTTTACATTCCTGTTTCCTATACAAGACCATACAGCACTTGAGCAATCTGTTCCCGTTTTGCTTGATGTAGGCAGAAAAAACTTCTTGTGATTTTGGGGTACATCTGGGCAGTAGTTAAACACAGAGTAATGCTACCCAAAACTAAGGAAGATTTTAGACCAGGACATAGTTTCATGTCTCACTTAAGGCATTTGACAAATAACTTCAAATGTCAACCTAAGAAAAACTGCTGGGTAAAACTGTTAGTCCGGCTGCCTCTAATGCAAGCACTTTACCTCGTCACTATATCTTTGAAGGCTGTGAAAGAAGAAAACTGTTAATGGGCTCCAGTTGGCTTTATTTAACGAAAGATAAATCTCTTTGTGGCCAAAGAGCAGCTTTTGTTTTGTTGCTTCTTGCTGTATTGGTCTGGTTCTCTGTCCACACACATAATCTCTGCCTTTTGGTTGAAACTCAGGAGAGAGAAAGCCAAAGTGAACATTTCACACCTTGCTTGCAGAAACAGTTTATATTGTTGGAAAAATCCCCACCACTGAGCAAATGCAATTATTTATGTAAGAAGAGATCCACAGGAGCTGTACTGCTATGTGACTACAATTCTTTATGGCTGCACAAATTGCTTGCAGCTGCCCTCTAAGCTGTTCACGAGGCTTTAGAGAAAAGGATTGATTTTCAGAGTACATTGGAAAGAAATGAAAATGAGTTTATTAGTGAGGCTGTTGGTGCAAGAGCTCTGAGCCACAGGCCCATTGGCTTTTTTTTCCACATGAGCATATCTATAGGCACACTATCAGCTTGCTTTTTCTCTTGCTTGTACTTGAGTCAGAATCGTTCCCATTTTCTGAGTGGTTATGTGAAGAAAATGATGGGCCACTTCTGTCCTGGAGATTGGTGTAGAAGAGTACAAAAAGATTATCAGAGGATCATCAGAATACATTACAAATAATTTTCCATTTGTAAATTGTCTGCTCTGCAGAAATCCATTGGAACAGACATACCATGTGTACCATTTACCCAAACTTCCTCTGGCCCCTTTTCGGAGTTAAGGGATGTGTTGGCTTTCTGTGCCAGCCAGCCAGAAGGATGGGCCTATCTGCAGGTACAGCTCCAGTGGTTTAACAAACAGTCTTCAAGGAATTTACCAAAGCTGGGAAAGAGGGATCACCTGTTCCAGCTCTGCCTGGGGCAGTCAGTCCTCTGTCACAAGCACCAAACCCTCACAGCTCCTTTACTCTCAACAGATCTCTGTCCTTCTTTCACTCCGTAATATTTTTTTTTTCAGTGTGAATTTTCTGCTTTCAGCAGACTCATTTCTTTCTGTAGTGATCAAAAGCATCTCAGTTGTCTTGCTGGGAAAACAGGTTATACTAAAGGGATGGCAAATTCCTGCTGTTCTCAGCCCACCCTCCCTATGGAAAAGTTACTTGTCATCCTAGTTTCCACTGGGATAGAGTGAATTTTCTTCCTAGTAGCTGTTACAGTGCTGTGGTTTAGATTTAGTATGAGAGTGTTGTTGCTTGCTCGCAACTATATTATGAAGCCATGCTAAATGTTTTGTGAAGCTTCTTTATAGCTGTTGATAAGGAATGCTTTATTTGGACTAGATGATTACTCTAGGTCCCCTCCAGCTGAAATACTCTGTTCTGCTCTGTTCTAAGGGGTTTGTGTTTGTACAGTTGGATTTTGCTAGAGTCAAATTCTCAAGGTATGAAGCAGGACCAGAAAGAGCACTTAATAATCATGGCATTTAGCATGGAACATGGAAATTATTCATATATTTGGCTTGCCTTTTTTTTTTTTCCCTGTCTGTATGTGTTCTTTAGTACTTCAGGAGAGTTGCACAGCTTGATTTTTATAACCATGGGTAATTTATCTGCAGTGACCACTGCTGAATCTGATGAAAACTGATGTTAATGGCATCTGTATAAAACATAATGACCACAGCTTTTCCATTGCCTTAAACTGTAAAACTTAGATAAAAATGTGGTTTCTAGTGTGCAAGGAAATTGTGGCCAATGCCTCACCACCTTTACTGTAAAAAACAATATTCCTTATATTTAGTTTGAGTCTTCCCTCTTTTAGTTTGAAGCAATTATTAAAGACATGAAGTCTGATCGGAAAACACCTTTATTGTTTAAATGTACCTCTTTGCACCTTCATTTGTAAAAGCAAAAATGCACTTGTTTCTCTTGAGCATAGCTGGAGAATAGATTGGAGGATTCAGAGCAGATGAAATCCAGGTCTAGTGTATATCAAAAAGTATGAGCTTCTTTCTTAGTGTACTTAAGTGGACCATAGTGAAAGACTGCACCAACAAAATCCTATGCTGATGCAAGCATAATAGGTAATTATGCTCTATAATGCCTGTCTAGGGGCACAGGTACCCATTTCACAAATACTAATGAGCCTATGCAAATGCTGGGTGCAAGGGGAAAAAATAAAACAAGCCAGCATCCTTTGAATATTTATCCCTTTAGACCAAATTCTGTCCTTGAATGTGCACACAGAATTTCCATGGATTTGATGGGCTGAGCATGAATTCATCTGACAGAAGGATTTCTTCTGTAGAATTCCCTTTTCTGCAGCATTCTGCTTGGCTCTCATGTTTTTATTTACTCTTGCTTTAGCTAATAGAGATATTCCTGCACTGCTGCATTAAGAGACATTTTCTTGGGACCATTTACTGCTTGCTTTAAAATTATTATTCTTGAAAATCATTGAAATTACTTACCTGCCATAACAGAATAAATCTTTTTGGTTTATTCACTGCATGTTTGGCTGATAGCTGGTACAGGAGCTTTAGAAACTGTGCCATATAGAGTTACAACTACAAGGAACATTGTGTTTTTCAGAACAGAGAGTGTAGATAATCTGCCTAAAATCTTTAACATTAAGCAGGAGTTCCATATATGAATTTGGGCATCAATCTTTAATCTTTGTTGACTGCTGGATCTGTATATTGGGCTCTACTCAACTAATGAGAAATGGCCTAATGCTTTATTGAAACAAATCAGCTGGAGCCAGCTGGTAGTGTAAGAGAGATCGATTTTTTTAAACCACTGACTCCCTCTGGTGTGGTTTGATGCTACTTCAGCTCCAGCAAGGCCTGAGATCTTGTTAGACTTGTTCAGTTTGATGAACACTTCAATCAACAACTGCTGCCCTGTTGCTGCCAGTTCCAGTGCCTATCTCAAACCTTATTTTGTAAGGTGGCCGGATAAGTGAGCTGGCCAGTTCTTCTCTTTTATCAAGGGTAAAGTGGGGGAAGCAGAGGCCTTCCCTGTGATAGATTAGGCTGTAAAGGTATTGTCTTGTGCTAATTTTCATCTCACTCTGTGAGATAATGCAATCTGGTTTTGCAAAGATGGCCATTTCTAATCACCAGTCTGTAAGTAAACTCTGTAAACTCACGAAGTTGGAGGATACAAAATCGATTTGGTCATCAGTCCTGCCTCTCATTTCAGTCTGAGGAGAGGAAAAAAGGAAAGATGTTTCCTACCCCAGTTTCCCATCTGATATCATTCCAGTGTGAAGAGAGGGAAAAAGGAGAAGAGATGTTTCTCATCCCAGTTTTGATAACATTTTAATACTTCTGCTGAAGACTTGCATTTTTGTCCATCCAGGGTGACTCATAGGAACAACCCTTCTATTCTCCTGCTCTCTAGTAAATTTTTCTTTCAACATCATCTTTTACTGTTTCTTTTCTTGTCTTTCCTTGCTAGTACTTACCTCTGCTCTCAGCTGTAGGCACAATGGGAATTTCATCTGACATTGCCAAGTGCTTGGCTTTTTCAGCACCTGTTAGTCAGCAGCATAAATTTTGCCTACAGCCTATGAAAGGTGGCAAGTCTGAAAGTGTTCTACTTTTTCCCCCATATATGAAGCCAAATCTGAATCCAAATATTGCTTGATATGAAAGGTTAATGCAGGAGGGAAGCCCCATTCCCTGGCATGTTGGTTCCCATTTAGGTGAGTGGCAAATGTCTTTAGCTGCAGTGGTGCAGTGTTGGGTGTTCTGCCTGTTTCCCATAACATCCTTACCACTGGAATGTCTTTGCTTTTCCTGAATGTTTATGTTGGAACAGTTTGTAAACTCTTCCTTCTACACAAGCCTGTTTCTGATTGGAGCATTCAGAAAGCAGACTGTTTAAGTGCATCAATTATGATAAGTCAATCCCAGATTTCCGTGCTATACAGCCAACCTGGAAATGCCTCATTTATTTGCTGATGTCAGGTTTTTAGAGGATACCAACACGATGTTGTTACCATCATTACAAAGCCTCAATTGGGAATAATCAGTGTCTTCACTCTCTATTATAGTTTTTGGAAAGCAGCTTGTGATTGACTATTTAATGAAGCAGAAAGCAGAGTTAGGTTTGTATTATAGGAGAATGCTGAAATGAAATGAAATCACATCCTCAAAAGGGAAAAACAAAACAAAACAAAACAAACCTGACTTTCTAGTTCCTCTTCTTTAGATGTCTTCATTTAAATGCAAATAGCAGCTTCATCCACAATGAAATAAAAAAAAGCCTCTTTTTTTTTTTTTTCTCTGGGAAACAATAATGAGGGTAAATTTAAGTCATTTCATTTTTGTAATAAGATAATCCTTTTCAATGCTCATGGTAATATTATGATAAAGGTTGATTTTAAAATTATTATTTTTGGATAAGGGAATGTATTTCTGGCTTCCATAGAAGCAGGAATGCTGAATTCACTATAACTCTGCCCAGATGCTGCTCCTGGGGTTAGTAAGGATCTGATCCATGCTCTACTGGGCCCAGTGGGCAGGTATTCCATAATATTATCTGTAAGTGTCTCACCTACACATTTTCTGGTTGGTGAAAATGATAGTATGGTGCTTTGGGGATTTCTTTGTCATAGTCATACACAGGCAGATTTCATTTGCCCAAGACTGTTTGCACTTTAGCAACAGTAGGAGAGGTGACAATACATCAAGGTGACTGTGGGGCTCTGGTTTATCATATACTTTCACTCAACATCTCACTCCTTCTGGGTCAGGATGTACTAAGGATGTCCAGTTGCTGCTGGTGTGGGTGAAAGAAAATTAGTTTGTTCAGTGTATTTTCTGACACTAAAATTCTGTATCTTGTAATAAATGTTCTTTGTAACGCTGATAGGCAGCGTGCCTATTGATACGTGTAGGTACAGTGATTAGAGAGCTGATCAAGGGCAGCTATTAGCATGCACATTTGATAACTTTATCTGTCAGCTCTCCTTGTAACATGTTACTCAAATCTTATTATATCTTTCCAGACCCTGAGAAGCGTCAAAGTACTTCTTTCCTTGAAAATATCCAAGGAAAAACTGTTTCTCTTTCTCTAGTATCTCAATGGAATGAAGTCTGGGATAGCTAACATAAAGTGTTGGAAAGAAGTTAGAGCTTGTTGATAGAGGAATATGAATTCTATACAACAGCTTAATGTGCAGAACTAAAAATGTTTCTATTTAACCATGGAAAGTCCAAAGGCAGTGGAATATTTTAGCATATAGCTCTGTGTGGTGTATAAAGGCACAGATATCCACAAGGTCTTTCCAGCAGTCTAGCAATCAAAGCATACTTTTATTAATTTATCCATTTTTTATCAAAACTGTGGCTATTAATAGCTCTCAGAACACTTGTTGATGTAGCTTCTGAAAAAAAGAATGGGCTCCCTACTTATTTCAAGTGATTGGCCGGATTTTACCCATGTGTTCTTGGTGGTTTGGGGGTGGTTTCAGTCTAATAAGCAAATAGTAGCATTTCAGCCACACATAGATCTAAGAAATGAGTGGGAAGACTTGAAAATTGACACAGACTACTTTCTATAATTAGTAGCATTAGCTCTAATACTACTATTACTGTCAGCTGTATTTGTGGCATTTACTTGCTTACATTAAGCCTTGCTTACATTAAAGTTTCACTTTGAATAGGTCTTTAAGGATGTTTCACATTCATGTCAGTAATCCTTGACTGCTTCTTCAGATAGTTGAGTTCTGTCACACATTTTGAAGCCTCTCTCAGCTCAATAAGAGGCCAATAATCCATATTATGACCAAAGTGGTCATTGCAGTATACCATAGATACCTATTATCTGCATTTTGCTTATCTTTCTGTTGCACTTTCTTTCATTGTTAGACTTTAATTAGCACATTAAATACATAGTTTCCCTTTATGAAGCCAGAAGGGTTTCCTTTGCAGTGAAAATGAGTGGTTCAATTACCCTCCTACTAATGGATAAAACGTAATTAACATTGTCTTGAGGCTAATTTTCATTTATGCTGCCATTCTCTGTAAGCTGAACATCATTCTCTGGAAAAAGTCAATGTGTCACTTTTATTAGCCCAGTTTGCACTTTAACACCAAGAAAATTAATTCAAGATACATTAATGTAGTTAACTTCAAATACAATGAAATGATCTGATGACAGAAGATAACTCCAATGTGTCCTTTGGGAAGCCAGGCAGTTTGGTTGTGGGTGTGCTTGATACATGGGCTCTTATTTACATGTGTGCACTTTGGGACAAGGACTGAGTGTAAAAAGCATTTCCAAGCCACCTGCTATTCATAAACTTCCCAAGGTTTACATCCTCTCACATGTAAAGAGTAGGTAGAAAACCTTTTTTAGGTGGGTTTTCTTTCCATCAACTGTTATATCTGAAGTCTATAACTGTGCAACTGTATCTTAAGTTTTGGGGTCTGAAAAATATCAACAATATCTGTTCCATCCTTGTAGCACAATCACAGGATCACTTGCAAAAGACTTTGGGGTATATTTTAGTCCCTTTGAAGCCTGTAAGGTAAACCACTGCAGAAATAAAGGCTGTGTACTAAAGCCTTAAATGTCTTTTTATACTCTTTATGGTCCATGCTGACGTGTGTGAGACAAGTGGGAATTCTCTGCTTTCACTGGGGTTTTACAGTCAGGTGCTTGCTAGGAAAGATTTTCCCACATTCAGTTTATATTTTCCATTGCCCACTTTAATCCTAAAGTCCCTAGTTGTAGTCCTAAACAATAGTTCTTTTCCTCCCCTTTATTTTGATCTAGCACTAAGAGATTAGTTCCCTGCTGTGGAAAAGGCTGCAATGCAAATGAGAAATAAATATCTGCTGAACTACTGCTACAGATTCTTTCTAGCAATTATTCTGACCTGCTGCTGTTGCCTGTGATTCACCCACATCCTGACCTAGGTGTTGGACATGTTTTGCCACAAATAGTACTATGGTAAGGTAAAGAACTTCCCTTCATCTTCAATCAATCCAGCCTAAGAACAGATTCCTCAAACAGAGAGTGACAGAGGAGAGCTCTGAAATCTCCATCTCCATCTTTTCCAGAAGTGACTCCTTGATGCTTCATTTTTTTTTTTTTGTTCTTATTGCAGAAGTAAGAGACTGACCCTGAAGCATGTTCATGGAAGTCAGATGCTTTGCTATTGTTTTTCAGTTCTTATATATCCCCCATGGACAAGCCTTTAGCACCTGCAAATCTGAACCAGTAATAACCATGGTGATGAAGAGAGACTGCAGTGTGATTATAGTTTTGCTTTGTCCTCTATTGGGAGCACCTTTTATAGCAGTAACCTCTCCGTGTAACACTGTAAAAATAAGTGGGATAGGATGAAGGCATGCCAGGTGTGCAGAGGGAGATAAACTCAAATAGTATTATATTATGACAGCAAAAATCTACTGATTCTTGTAGAAAAACATGTCTTTAGAAGAGACTGGACATTTCCACAGTGAAAAGCTCAGCAATTTTGCTTTAGTTCCAGCAGAGAGTGAAGAAGCAGGAGTAAGATGTGTAAGGTAGGTGCCCAAATGGTCACCTTCCCCAGCCCTCTGCTTCTGCAGAGCTGAGTGCTTCCAATACAGGGATTATTCTAACTCTATGGGAAGTGAGCAGTTTATGGGTTTGCCATTTCTTTAGGCACCCAAGAACAAAGTTTGGTGCTAGATTCTGCTGAATATGGGGGAAACGACTATTAAGAGTGAACTTAGAATGTGTGTTTGTTTTCTGGTATGTAGGAATAGTTGTACAACTAACACCTGCCTCTAGTGTGAAAAAAAAAACAACAAACCACCACCAACAAAAATAATCCCAGAACTATCATGAATGCAGAAATACCTATTATTGATAAACATTCCTTTCTCATTATACTTTTAAGTCCATTTTGCCTTGGATAATTATCACAGGGAGTAAAGCTTCAAATCTCCAAGAGAAGTTAACTTTAATTCAGGCCAAGAGATCAGTCCTGGACCAACTGACTGCTTGTTGTAATCAGCCAAGGGTCTGATTTCAGGTTGCTTTGTATAGCAGTGAGCTGCAGATGGGTCATCACAGGTTAATCAGTGCAGCCATGATTAATAGTTGAATTAAATGTGAAAAGGACAGTAAGGGTATACCTAATGCAATGGCTTTCTTCAGTTGCCTCCTTTTCAGGCTCTGTGGGAGCATGAAAGCTTAAGTGGTTTTATCCTTTGAATGTGATCCCTACCATGGTTAAGAATAGCATCTTCAGTGTGGTCATCCCTACCATGGGTAAGGATAATGCTATCCCTGACAGTGGTAGGTAGAGCCAGCCAGATTAATTCAGTCTTTTCAGGGCTGTCCATATCAGTTTGGAAATCTGTCTTTCTCATTATAGTGTTTGTGTCAAGGTCATGTTGCAGAGTGTAAACACTCATAGCAATTGACCCAGAGAACGGAGATCACTTCACTGTCTGTTCACAGTTCCATCTTACAGCTCTGCACTAAACTCTGTTAAATTCATTCTGAGGATGAGTGAAAGCCTTTCACATGATCCCCTGGGCTGAGAAGTGGGAGTGAGGTACGATCTCTAATGGACCTGATAAAAAAGGATAGGGAAAAAAAGGCAAATTAAGACCTATTGTTTCAGAAAAGCAGTGGATTATGGTACTAGGCTGTCACTAGCACAAATAGCTAGGGAGAAAAGTGTGTGTGAAGACAAGATGCTCTTTGGACTCAGGTTGGATCCATAGGTAAAACCCCAAGGAACCTGTAGGTGAGGCTAAAAAACACCTGGTGTTGGACAGTGATCATTCCCAAGTACAAGACAGGTATCAAATCTTGCAGTCTTGCAAGGACATAGAGAACATCAAATCTCTCAGACTGGTTTCACTGTGTGGAAGTAAAACTTCTTTAAGGTTCAGAAATAGGGAAACATTGCAGATGCATACAGTTGTGTCTCCATCTGCTTCCCAGCTCGAGCCTTTGAAATTGTCACCTGCACCACGTGATGCCTTCCTGGGTGGAGGAGTAACCCACTGACTTGCTGCCATCCAAGTGAGTGAGCCATGAAGTGTAACTTCTTAATTAAATTTTGGCAAAAAGCACAATAGCCACTAGGTATGTGGCACAGAACAAAGCTTTAACACAGCTGCTTTATTTCAGCAGATTTTCAGTGGATCTGGCTGTTTAGGCTTAGCCTGTGTTTTACTTAATTAGGTCCAAATCCATGAAATATATGGGGGGAAAAAAAGAAAAGAGCACATAACTCCAGAGATAAGACAGAGCTTGCACCAAAGCAACATATTTTTTTTTTCTTTTCTGAATTTGAATGTATTTAGAAAAAGAACCAGGTTAAAAAATTATATAAATCCAGTCATTATTGTATTAAATTATCAAGGGAGGTTCTCCTCACCCTCTACTCTTCCTTAGAGTATTGTGTGCAGCTCTGGAGGGGCAGGGAAATACTAGACAGGGTTCAAAGGAGGGCTACAAGGATGATTAAGGAACTGGAACATCTGTCTTATGAGGAAAAGGTGAGAGACCTGGGACCTCTTTAGTCTGGAGAAGACTGAGAGGGGGTCTTACTAATGCTTACAAATATCTGAAGGGTGGGTGTCAAGAAAAAGGGAATGGACTGTTTTCAGTGGTACCCTGTGATAGGATGAGAGGCAATGGACACAAACTAGAACATAGGAAGCTCCATGAAGAGAAACTAATTTACTGTGAGGGTGCCAAAGCACTGGAACAGGCTGCTCAGAGAGTTTGTAGAGTCTTCTCTAGAGACTTTCAAAACCCATATGGATGTGTTCCTGTGTGGCCTGCCCTAGGTGATCCTGTTTTGGCAGGGGGGGTTGAACTGAATGATCTCTGGAAGTCCCTTCCAACCCCTACTACTCTATGATTGTTAGCTTCTATGTATTTTAGTAACAAGTTTGGAAAAGGCCTGGCTGATAAAGTCAACATGAAAAGCCAGGGGGGTTTCTGCAATGCAGAGCCTGGTCCTCTGTACAGGTTGTGATAAAAAACAGTTTCAAAAGACACGTTTGCTGTTCAGGATCTAATCTCAGCAGGAATACTCAGCCCACCTGCCCGTGATTGCTCTCATTAAATCAGTGTGCCCAGTCTCAGAAGATTTCAGGGTCTGTCAGTGTTTCCATTTAATAACCATCACATGTAATATATTGGCCCCTTTCTCTGTGTTGCACAGAGGTTATCAGTATGCTGTGGACACCATCGAGTTTTACAAAGTATTTAAGAAACAACAGGATTTAAATCTGATGGAACAGTTTTGACTGAGATGCTGGATTAGCATTTCAAATACTTTTTCTTTTTTTTTCTTTTTTTTTTGGTGCTAACCTCTTGGGTAAGGCCCTCATTATTTAAAAGTAAAACTCTTTCAGAAATAGATGACATGGCTAATTGAAACAGTCAGAAATGAAAAAATAATGTACATGCTGCAAGTTAACCAAAACAATTTGGCTTTCTATAGGGACTATTACAGCAATCAAAGGTAGATTGACTATGGGGAGGGGCAGAGAGTCTGTAGTATCATATACTAACTAGGAGCCAAAAATAATTTGTTACAAACATGTGTATGGTCTACTCAGTCTTTCTGTTATCTGCTGTTGTGAGTTATTATTATGCATTATGGGCATGCTACATAATTTCATAATTATATTCCTAGAAAATTATGTCCTATTTTCCTATCAAAAGGGTGGGAAACCCCAAAACAAAACAAAAACACAAGCAAAGAAAGGAAAAAAACCCAGTAAGAACCAAAAGAAATGTAGTATCTCTGGGCATTCAAATTCTGCTTGGTACTTTCAAGAAGATGAAGTATTCTGAAACAGCCCTTCAAGCTGAAAATTATCTGTTGAGTAGGCAGAGTAGTGTACCATTCTAGTTTTAGGTCAGCTTCAGGACTGCTCTGTTCACCCCCACTTTGCAGTGGGATATTGATTAGATATGCATCCCCATAATCTCTGAGGCACCACTAAAATGTCTGAAAATCTCAGACTCTCTCAGTTTTTCTTTCTTTCTTTCTTTCTTTCTTTCTTTCTTTCTTTCTTTCTTTCTTTCTTTCTTTCTTTCTTTCTTTCTTTCTTTCTTTCTTTCTTTCTTTCTTTCTTTCTTTCTTTCTTTCTTTCTTTCTTTCTTTCTTTCACTCTTTCTTTCTTTCTTTCACTCTTTCTTTCACTCTTTCTTTCACTCTTTCTTTCACTCTTTCTTTCTTTCTTTCACTCTTTCTTTCTTTCTTTCACTCTTTCTTTCTTTCTTTCTTTCTTTCTTTCTTTCTCTCTTTCTCTCTTTCTCTCTTTCTTTCTCTCTTTCTCTCTTTCTTTCTCTCTTTCTTTCTCTCTTTCTTTCTCTCTTTCTTTCTCTCTTTCTTTCTCTCTTTCTTTCTCTCTCTCTTTCTCTCTTTCTTTCTCTCTTTCTTTCTCTCTTTCTTTCTCTCTTTCTTTCTCTCTTTCTTTCTCTCTTTCTTTCTCTCTTTCTTTCTTTCAAATTTATTTCTGGTAAACACACAGATCATAGTGGTTTTAGACATCTCATTTAAACTGCAGGTTGGATACAAAATATAGCTCATAATTCCTGCAGTACCTGGGAGCCAGAGCCATGAGGTACCTGTTTGAATACAGGTTGAAGGCTGCATTCACATGAGCTGGAAGGTTTCTTTCCTTTAGCTGTGATCTGCTTAATATAGGTTTTCTTCTGATTCAAGAGCAAAATACAGAGCAGTGACAAGGGAAATACAATGCTTGTGCCATCCCAGGAGCACTCAGAAGTGTAGCTAATTATGGTTTATAGGACTGCTAAACAGTACAGAATGAGCCCTATTTTGAATCTGTGCTAAATAAGCTGCTGCAGGGATCACAGCTAAAATGACAACTGATAGATTCAGTAGCACAGCTGCCACATCCAGGGGTTTATACACCCCTTGGAAGGGAATTCAGCCAGCCCCAGCTCCTGCTGCTCTCAATGTACAAAGCAGAAGGGTGACAAAATCTTGGATTCAAAGGACCATTCCGGGCAAGCTCAGTTTTATGCATTTCTTTCCCACTATATAGACATCCTCTTCAGTGACTTTTTGCCCACTCTACAACCTGTGCTTCTGCTTTGGCTCTGTAAGTGCACTCTTTTGAGAATGAGCCAAAGGCCATGGGAATAAAAGTAGAGGTAGAAGCTTTAGTTTCAGACTTCCTCCAATTCAAAACACCTTTCCACCAAGCAGCAAGCCAACACTGACGTCTCTGTGTTTCAGAACTGAAGTTCTGTTCTTCACAGTATTTTGGCTATTAGGAATTGTTCAGAGATAAGAGAAAAAAAAAATGTTACAGGCTGTACTATTGAATTCTATCTGTCCTAATGCAGTTTCAGAGCAAATCCCTCCATGTCATGTAAGAAGAGCATTAAAGGAAACAGCACTCAAGATGATGCTGTAAAATGTGCTTTAATACCTCAATCATTTATTATATTCATGCTGTATCTTTCATAATAATAACAAATTTGAAAGCAAACGTTTATGCAACATAAACCTGGCTTAAGGCAGACTTTAGAGTTTGCAAAGCTCCAAATGCTGTTCAGAATCTCTCACAGGGGCTTTAAAACTTAAATTCTCAGGGTAGGATTTTTTCCCCATGAGATCTCTTCCTTTGTTTCCTCAGCCTGAGTGACAGTTCTTCCATGAGGTGGGTGAGCAATGGATGGTTTTATGACTTGAAATTTTGGTCTCTGACCTCTCTGAAAGCCTTAAGTTCTACCCAGAAACCCCAAAATGCCCAGCAGCCTTCAGTCTGATGTCTCTCAGCCTTCAGTCTGATGTCTCTCAGCCTTCAGTCTGATGTCTCTCAGGAAGTCAGAGTGGAGTTTTGGTGGCTTTGTTTTAATAGGCTCTACCTGTTGATGTCTTTAATAGTGCTCTCTCTGCTCAGCACTGCCTGCATTGCTACCAGATGGACATTCCCAGGGCCTCAGATGGTGGGAGGCTTTTCTAATACAGATTGCATTTGGCTAGAAGGAGAAAAATATACAAGGAGCCTCTTGATATCACTACAGGGATGTCTCTTACTCATTTTGGTTTCCCTTTTTTCATGCATGCTGGAACCATTTCTGTTTCTGTCTTTCCATAGCTCCAAACTGAGCTTAAAAATTGATGCCTTTCTAGCTACCCAAAGACATGTCTGTCACCCCACTGAGGTGTCTTTACTGTTTAATTTTGAATGCAGACTATGGAAGACCTTCTGGATATCAGAGGAAGACACTACACTAAGTGTTAGAGAAACTTAGATGCTGGTATAAAGTAGACAGTCTGAGACAAAATTCAAGCTCCTGCTGAATTTAAAGAAGTTGAGTACTGGAGTTTCAGGAAAAGAGACCTTATTCTCACTTACTGTCATTACAAGGTGGGCTAAATCCTCCACCCAGTCATGCAGTCTGCTGGTGAGTGTGGAGTAGATGCCTTCTTCTGAGCCTGACCTGTTGAGGCTGGTGTTGGAGAACAGGAAGGTAGTTTTTCCTGTGGGAGGAGGTAGGGTTTAGTGTAGGAGAGCTGTAGCTTGGTAGCAGTTGAGGAAATAACTGAAAGTGAAATTTATCCCAGAATACATTGCCATTGGAGAGTGTGAAAAAAACTCTGTGCTCATCCAGTTGTTGTTATTCACAATTCTCTACTCCTTATTCTGGCAAGCATCCTGTGAGGTCCAGTCTGCAGGGCACTTTGGGTTAGAAAGGAGCTGTGTACATTTTAAACCCCATGTGCTGATTCCAGCTCTCCCATGACTTCCTGGGGCTTCAGCAAGATTCTTCCTGTGCTGGAGCAAAGTGAAGACAGAGAAGTTTCCTGTGTCAAATATTTGAGTCCTGATGCTGAAAGAAGATGTCACCATAAAGCTATGCTGATAATTAGCAAACCCCCTGCCTCTCCCATATCAAGTCTTATTCAGTTGAATGGCAATGGATTATATTTTGTATAATGAGGCATGATCCATCCCAAGTATTTAGCATAATGGAAGAACAATAAATCATTCTGGAGTTGTCAGCATAAGACCTGGATGCTTTGTGTTAGGTAAATAAACAGTGCCTCATTATACTCAGGGGTCTGTGTGAAATCAGGAGGCAGGAATTGGGTTATTGTGTTTCCAGTGGTTGATAATTATTTTAAACCATGAGAGTGAATAGGTTGTAATTCATTTGTACCTCTCTTTTGTCTGCTGTTGAAGAAGACTTGAGGAATAGCCAATCTTGTAAGCACTGCTGTGTGCCTGGCACTGATAAATGTATCAAACCCTAGCATGACTTTATCTAGGAAACAGATTTTGATAGCTAGCTAGGATTTAGGTCATTGGATAGTTCAGTGCAAACTGCAAACCTTAATGCTATTGACAAAAGACAGAGCACAAATAGACAGCACTTTCTATAAATCCCAGACCTATAAGTAGCTCTCTTTTCACAGATTTATAATAAATGTCCTTGAAAGATAGCCAAAAAAGAAAAAAACAAAAAAACCACCCTGGGTCTAGATTGAAAGGTTGGCTTTCCAGATTCATTGCATCAACGTTTGCCTTGTAAGACATATTGTAAAAGACCAGCTAGATAATGGAACCTGAACCTGTGCAGGATAGGAACTTTCTAGGATGCAGATCTAACCTCCTCCACTGTACAAGAACTCCTCTGAAATTATTAGGGTCACATGGCTACCAGACTAATTTATCTGAGACTTGAGTAAGTTCCTCCCACTCACCTTTTTGAATGTTAAAATCCTGAGAGTGAGAGACTGAGATGTGTCTCAGAAACCCAGGAGAATGGCTGGGTTGTGTGGGGAAAAGACAGGAGACAAAGAAACTGGGATCATCAAAAGAAAGGGTAACATTAGGTGAAAGGATACATACTTTTGTAATACATCCTTGGGTTTTGCTTAGCTTTAATTAAAAAAAAAAAAAAAGAAATAAAAAGAAAAAATGAACCCCCCCCTGTTCTTCAAGCACAGGTAAGTCAGCAGTGTCCATCTTCTGAATAGTGACTTCTTGAGCCTTTCTTTCAGAGGCTGCTCATCTTTTCCCTGCTAGGAATAGATTTTAAATAGTGTATATGATTTCACAGTTTCTTTCCTTTTCTTTTTCAGAAATTCAGGTCTAGTCTAGCTTGAAGCTTTGTGTGACAATAGAAAAGTAGCATATGTCACACCTAAAGAGAGAATGGAGGCTGAGTGGCAGACAGTGGTTGTGCTCAGATTAATCCAAATCCTGGTTTCTGGCATGCTTTAGTTAACACTCATTTAATTCAACAGAGAGTGAAAAAATCTGTGTCAATCTCAGCACCCTGCTCCACCAGCTGTTAAAATTCACAACACAGACATTATGTGTTTTGTCACTAAAACACATCCCTTGGGGTTTAGTGTCATTTTAATGAAAATCAAAAGGATGAATACCTTTGTATGACTCCTGGACATAGGATATAGTATATAAGGATATAAGACCTATGGATTTGTAAAGCAAGCTTTAGTCTTTAATCTAAAGTCTTAGAGCTTTTATCTGTGCAGAGGTAGATGACTGCACACAGGAAGAACACCCTTGGTGTGCATTGTCACTGGGGAAAATACTTTCAGAACTGCCCCTGTGTTTTTTATGGGATTAATGAATCCTCAGGTGCTTCAGGGAAAACTCTTCTTTACTGCTGTCCTGCCCAGACTGAAGAACTCTGAAAATCATACTCTGCCAGTTCAGGAAGTCCATACTGGGAATCTGAGCTTTAAAATGGGACTCTGAATGTACAAAGGTAACAAAGCACACATGAGGGCTGTCAACTTTTTTAGCACTCAGCAGCACTCAGTGAGCAAAGCATATCTTAAGGCACAGGTTTGAGAGTTTGTAGGTCTTCCTTCAACAGTAGCCATCACACAAGAGCAGCAGAGTATAAAAGTAACTTTTTCCTCCCTTTCTGCCTCTTGTTCAACCATAATTTAATAAGTATTGCTTTCAGGCACATGCACTGAAACTTTTCCTTGACAAACATTAAAACAATAACTGTTTTTTTTTTTAAGTACCTAAATGCCAGGACTTGAAAGCTATTCTGAGAGTAATAATCATTTATACTGTCAGACAGCAAGTCTATGCACAGCACTGCTCTCTTTAAGCTTTCAAATAACTTTTAGCAGTAACTTTCTGTTCATTCCCAGCAGTTACACGGCTGTGTGGTATATAGAAATTGCTCTAATATTTTGACAGATGGAGAAATCTGGGGAGGTAAGTACCACTGTTAACATTCTGTCAGGTTTAAAATCGATTCATGTGTATTTTCTGCTTATTCTGTGATAGTGGATAAGTTACCTGACTTGAGATGCATATTTCAGAACTGTTCATTTCAGAGGGAAAGAACAGAATAAGACTCGTAGGAGTACAATGTATATATCACCTATAATAGCTATGCTCCTTGTGATCAAAGGCAGAGCTTCTCAAGATGCAGTTGCATAGTATTATGATATTATGATCAAGAGCTGGCAAGAATCTCATCAGAGCTGTATAGGCAGGGTGATGACAAGTTGTTTACAGAAATTGATAGCATGGCCTTAAATTTTTAGGATTTTACCATGAGTGTGCTTGCCCTTTCCTTCTTCAAATGCTGTCATTTCATTTTCTGAGATTCTTTAATTCTTCATCAGTCATTGCGTATTTAGGGCTTGAAGGTAGAGTTCAGGTGTTGCCTTTTAGGTGTAACTATGGTAACAAGACAAGAATTTAGATTTGTGGTCTTCCAATGCACATTTTGCCTAGGGTTAATAATGACCCCAGTGTTGGTAGCACTTAATATCCCCAAGCAATTACAGAAGGAATTGAATAAAAATGAACGAAGATGAATCAGGAGATTGATATTGATAATTCTGGCCATCGGAGAGCAGCTAGGAAGGAAATTAAGTCCTCCTTTGATACGTGGGAAAGGCAAAAGTTCAAATTCCACTCTCTTCTTTTCTGAAGATCAAAGATGGACAGGGCATGGCCTAGCTCCATTTACTTTCAAGGGTCCTATTTCAGCCTCCTTGGCCCTCTTGTCTAGCAATGAGAAAGGCTGGGCAATCATGAACCTAGTTTAGAAATGGAGGTGTGCTGAGCTGGTAGTGATCACTTCACAGGAGTCTCTTCCTATTTCTCTGCAAACTGCTCTTCTGAAGCAGCTTAAACAGATTTAACTGCTCAGTGACTCCCTGACTGTCTTGGCCAGGAATCTCCATCCCATCCTGTCTGGTGGCTCAGCACTCATCAGACTCAAGATGAGCTATTTCAGCTAAGTCAGCAGAAAATTAACCCAGTAAAATGCACTTAACTGTCTGCTGGTTTAGCAGAGCCAAATGGTCAGAAAGAGGGGCTGAGAATCAGGAGAGGGGAAGGGTTGTGGCAGGCAGTGTTTGCATTCCTCAGGAAAGGTGCATTGTGTTCCACTTGCACAGTCCAGTAACATAAAACTGATCCTGCTATCTTCTGCAGGAAAAAGTGCTTCCAGGCTTCAGCTCTGCCTGCTCACTGCCATCCATCCTTGGCTCATGTTTCTCCCTTTTCCCAGTGGGAAATATAAGATTTATGGCTTCTTGTCTAAATCACAAACCATGAGGTTTTAATTCCCTCATCCTCTGAACTGCCATGGACCTGATGAAATGTTCTTGTCAGCGTGCCGGGGCTGGAGTCATGAACAAAATGTCCCATCTAACCTCTGGCATGACACTGCTCTAAGTACAACTGTCACTCTGGCACGTTGCAGCACATGGAAATACTTTGTGACATTCATCCCATTTGCAAGGGAGCAAAGCTTAACACCAGCATTGATCATGGCCAGCTTGCAGAGACGTCCATCTCCAACATGAACATCTCCTCCTCTTTGGACAGCGCTCTCTGAGAGAATGTTAAATATACTGCCCCTAGACCTGATACAAAATTCAGGTAGGTTGTTCCCCACGTAGTAGACTTCAAATGTTTTGTTCCTCTGCCTTAATTAGAAATAGATTATATCAGTCATTATAAATGAGCTACTGACACTGATCTTTGCTTTGACTATACTTTAGGGAGGCAGCTTAGCCAAACCACCTCTACCCCAAAGCTGCTGAATGTCTACTTGTGGACTTTAGCAATCATAAATCTATCTGTTCCTGCTTAAGGTCTCTGCACACCACCCACACATGGCCTGGAAAAGACCAGATGATGATGGGAATATAGATTAAATTGTACTTTAAGTATTACTTCTCTGACTGCAATTTCTGATCCTCCCAATGAAATGCTCTCTCTGCTTTGTTTGTGTTATCGATGGGAATGCTTTGGAAATTGCTCTGGTGCTAAGGAGAGCAGGAGGAAAGCATTGCTTCACAGTTAGCATTTTGAAAGAATGTTTACACCCAGAGCATCAAATTAATTTCCCAAAAGAGCAGGCTGAGCTGATCAAACTCAAAAATGATTGTTGGTTTTGCACATAGATGAATACAAATTGTTGCATTTCAAAAAGTCTGTTCAGTGCAGCAGCTCATGGTTGTGGCCATGTTTCCTCAAGCACAACATAAAATGGAGCCTAAGAAAACAATTCTTATTTTTGTCCACCATGGAATAAGTTGTAGCATTCTCTTCTCTGGGATGCAGGCAGGTGCAGAGGCAGCTCAGTGACTGGGCAGAATCAGGGCACAGCTTTAGGTCTGATATTCCTGATCTTAGTTCACTGAGGTGGCAGCCAGTGGAGGGAGAGCAGCAGCACAGCACTCTTGTGTTTTCAGGTTTTTCATGTTCTCCTGCAAAGCTTTTGATTCTCAGTTGCACTCCTTTGGAAAAAATAGTACAAACCTTCAAAATCTCTAGAAATTCTGCAAGACCTATGTGTTGTCAGAAGTTCTTTAACGTGTGTGAGAATTGACTATCACTAGTACCCACATACTTAGGTTTTCATAGATTTTTTTTTTTCAGATCTATCTTATCACAATAGTTAGTGAATTGCATCCTATAAGGCCATAGAACTATGATCCTTTGCTAGGCACAGAGAATTGAAAAGCTTAGTTAGACTTCAAACTGTTCTTCAGGACTTCCACAGAATATATATTGTTTGAAGTAGGAGTCAGTGTCTGGGTCACCTCTCCTTCCTTTGGTTACATGCTTGGTAATGGCTGCCCCACTCCTTAATCTTCTTCTGAACATCACTGTGAAAGAGGTGGTGTCAGAAACAGCAAAATTCCCAGGCATGACACTGAAAGCATGAATTCATCCTCCCTAAAATCAAAATCTCTATGATTTAATATAATTCTAGCGAAAGAAACTTCAGTGTAACCCCAGTCCTCTAAAAGGCCTAGCAATTAATACAGAAAAGCTTCCAAATGAAGTAGAGCTGGATATAATGAAGGCAAATATGTGGTGCCATTTGGGTACTTCTGCTCTGCACAGTTGGCATTTAGCTAGCAGGTCAAACAGGAGAGTGTCCAATACTCTGAGACTAAGCTTTGTAAAGATCTTAGGTACCGAAAAAAAAAACAACAAACATTTAATTTGATTAATTTGATGGCTCTACCAAGCCATACCTTGACTTTTGTCTTCTTGGGCCAAACCAGGTATGCGTACATGCTAAAAATAGAAAACCCTTGAAAGACAGCTTTTGAAATTCTGCAGGCGGAGTTCAGCTTCTGGCTGGAAGAGATGGCAGCCTGTCTCAGAGCAGCTGTGCTGAGTGGTGTAAGACCCATCTGTGCTGGAGAGTGCCATGTGCCTCTCATGTGAAGCCACTCTGGTCTTGCTTCAATAGTGAAACTAATTGTGGAATGGCAGGTGACCATTCAAGACTCAGTTCAGATCCTCAATACTGGCTTTTTGTTACTGGGAGCACTGCGAAGTGTGATCCCTAAGATAAAAGAAGAGGTAAAAAAACAGTCACCCTGCAAGCTGTTCTAGAAAGGAGTGATGGGTGACAGAGGTGCTACAGCCAGGCTGAGTGGTGGCCAGCAGAAAATGCACAAAATACAGGAGGTTGCAAGAGATCCCTAAAACATGGGGACATGGGTTTTAAACATGTGAGATTCCATCTCTACACCACAATGTGCTGGTTTACAAAGTGATGCTGACACTTTGCATTTTGTGTATTATGTCTCATCCTTTACCCAAACCATGATTTCAAATGAGTTTATAAATACTGTCAACATCCTCTCTCCACAGGACAAATGTGAGTCTAATTACAAGAAAGTTAAAGTTAAAAAAAAAATTAAAATAAAGGTACTTTCAAAGCAGGGATCAAATTCTGATATGAATGGTTCAAGTATGACACCTCCATTTATATTCAGACTGTGAATTCTAAGAAGCCTGATCATTGAAAATGCTCAGCATGAAATTCCCAGGCAGCTTTACTTGTATTGAATTTTAATGGGATAAAGTCACTTAATTAGGTCTGTAAATATGGATTTAGGTGAATAATGACACACAAGTTTAAAAATGTGCTTTGCCTTGTCCAGTAGGCTTGCAAAAAAAAAAAAAAAAAACAAAAAAACAAAAAGAAAACCAAGAAAAATGTGTGATGCCACTACAGCCACATCCTGGTCAAAATCTCATCTGCTCCCTAATGAGATAGTCAGTAGGTTATTGGTATTTTACTATAAAGCTGCTTTCAGGAGAGGCTTCTCTCTAGCCAGAGAGAACAAGAATAAAGTCATCATCCACTTATCATTGTATCAGTATCATTCATTATCTCAGCATCATCATGAAATATTGTAGAGATAGCTCTTCCAGATTTCATTAGTCTGGAAGAGACATGAAGTTCTTACCCCCCCATAAAAGCTGAAGCTCTGTGCGTGTCCCAACTTAAACCATGTTGGTACTTTCAGTGAAGTAGCTAAAAATCAGGAGCCTAATTACTGAAATGACCAACCAAATTAGCATCAGGGGAGTCATGGCAGTTAGATGAGGTGATGTGAGAGCAGTAGGACTAAGAGAATGGGGGTTACTTGGCAGACAGCAGCTTTTGTAGATGATTATGTAGAATAAATAAGCCTCACATGGAATCTGTTCACACAGTCCTGGAAAAACAGACTCTCAGGGCTGAACACCAGATTGTAATGTGAACAGAATCTCTAACAAAGGTAATATTAGATGTGAATGAGAAACTTTGTAGGCTTAATTAAAAATCAAACACACAGTTATAATAGAAGTAATTACCCAGGAGTATTAAATCAGTGGCAAGTCCAAGGGCATAAAAGAATTAATCAGAAATAATTTAATATTTTATATTGAGGGCTTATATTTTCTACTAATGCCAAAATCCATTCCATTAACCAATACAATTCTCCAAGCCTGTCTGTAAAATTAGTCCCTGAAAGCAGGACAATAGATGAACCATTCTGTGACAAGAAGTTGTAGTTCTGCTTTTAAACTACAGTTACAGTAAGCAGTGGCACTGTTTGTATCTAGAGAATCACACTGGCTAAGGCCAAAGACTTTTCTGATCCATCTCCCCCATGTCCAACAGTGGCTGATAGCAGATGCCAGGGGAATGATATAAGCAAAGTAAGCTGCTTTCAAGGGGATGCAATTAAGCATCTTTGTGATCTAGAAGTGTGATCTACTTCTTTCTTCCATTAATTTATTTAATTGCTCTTTAAAGTGCAATGGAGGTCAATCCATGCAAGCATTCCTGTTTTCTGCAGCAATTAATTTCATGATTCAGCTGCATTATGTGGAAAAACATCATCTTCTCTTTGTTTTGAGCCTTGCCACCTGCTATTTTCCCCCCTTTCAGAGCCTTTCAGGCTCTGAGTTTCCAGTCATGATGGATTTTCAGCAGACCACTGATCACCCCATGGATCTCTCTTGTAGCCTTGTTCAGTCATGATGTTCTTGCCTTACCTTTTTAGCTCTTTGGGAGCTTTTCACAGGCATGAACATGAACAGCAAATAATTAAAAGAAGTTAGAGGGGGAGAAGGATATGGGTGATTTGCTTTGTGTGAAAAGGGAGCTGGAATGCTGAGCACATTGGGAGAAATTCCTAATGTAGACAGCAGAAAGGCATAAAAGAAGCACAGACTGATGGGGAGATTGTGGTTACCATCTAAGCAATGTTAAGTTACCAGCTCAGCTCTCACTGAAGTCAGTGCTTGAAAGCAGGCTTTTGTTGAGCAAAACTGACATTTTATCAAGGTAGGTTAGGAATTCTGGGCAGCTTTTGGCTGCAGGGCACTGAGCTTGCAGTAAATTTTGAACAAATAGGGAAACCTAGGCAAATAAAAGCAAAAGTCAGTTTATTTCAGTCCCATGCATCTGGTGGCACCCTGAAGAACCACCGAGCTTTTATTTCTGTCATCTAAAGATATTTTTTTTTCTTTTTTAACCCAATAAATAAGCTTGTCACAAACCAGTATTGAGCCTACTGCGACCGTTTATCAACTTGGCTCCTGCAGGAGCAAATGTCTAGAGGCAGTCTGTATAGCTGGTAACAAGGTGATGAATGGTCACACCAGGCTCAAAGTTGGCATCTGCAGGTAGTTATTTATCAGATCATGTACTTTATAAATACTGACAAAAGGCTCCATAACATCCCCCTTCTTCCTATCTGTAAGTTTGCCTCTGCACAAAGTTATCTGGAGAAAACTCTTTCCTCAAGCATATCTTTCTTAATTTTCAAAGCTTAAAAAAAAAAAAAAAACTAGGACTTTGGGATACTTTTAGTTTCATTTGGTTAAGGTTATGGAGTAACATATCACAATAAGATAGATGATCATCAGGTTTACATTAACTAAAATCAGGGAGAAGTCATCAGATACGATATGAGCTCCAGTCCCTTCTAAATGCCTGACCTTGGAAGCAGCCTCTTATGTAGTCATCTAACACTATAAATAAAAGCATTTATTATCACTGTGAGTGTTGCAGCCTAGAACTGTTGAGGCTCACAACTTCATAATCATTAGAGAGTGACTAGTTCTCTACATAGTCATTTATTCATATGATTTTTTTCCTCATAGTTCAAAGGAGAAGAAGCTGAGGGAAGGAAAGGAAGCTGTTACTCTTGCACTGACATCTGAAGAATTATTGCCTATAGATCTCTGTACACATCAGATTAGGAAAATTCTCTAAATGTCCTGCATACAAAATATGTAATTTGATGTCAAGTCCAGATTTATTTCTTTGAGGGCACTGGACTGCCACTAACATAAGTTCTTTTCCAATCATTCTGGAAGGATTAGACATTAAGCAATTGTTGCAGAACATACAATATAGTCTTAAAGGCGATGAATCTGCAGCATGCATGTTCCTCAGGATGTTATTACAAGACTCTTCATGTCTTTTTTCTAATGGCTTTTTCAGATTCCCTGTTTCCAGCCTGCCAGAACCAGCTTTACAAGTGCCCAACCACTCTTTTTCTCTGTTATTACTTTTTTTTTTTTTCTGTTGTAAAGCATTTCTGATCATTCTTCTCTCTGTCTAACTGCTTCTTAAGTTTATTGCTTTTCTGTGGGGCTGTTAGGGATTTTATTTCCAGCTGTTATTACTTTTTAACTACTCATGTAAATCTGTATCAGTTCAGATTCAAGACGAAAAAAAACAATTTGTCAGAATTCTGCAAAGGCTAAATGATCAAAGCAGAGCTTGCAGGCTTACTACTTTCTCTGCCTACTTCATCACACCTACAATATTTTGTCTTCATTCAGATTGTTATAATGCCCTGCACTGTAACCTTTATGTAAGGCAGGGAAAATAAATGTACAGGTCAGTTTCTTGGCATAGCTGTAAAATCAAAGTTGGTTGTTGTCACAGGCTGACCACACAGAAGAAGTTCCAAATCAGTAGTGACACAGAAATCCAGGCACCAAAATACTTTTATGGGCATGGGAGTCGTAACTCAGGAGGGGTTTGGAAATAAAATTTTGGTTGCTGTGTCATAGAACAGAAAACAAATATCAACATTTCCTTAGCAAGACCAAATGTAAAGAGGTGAAGCTTTGGGCTCTCCAGCTGTAGAGCCAGCTTTGGTGATATAACCACATGTGGGTAAATGGCACTTGCCTACTTTTGTTTGTAGAGATACAGTGTTAGTGCCCTTCTCAGCACATTGTGTGGCTCAGCAAGTGGGTGAGTTTCTCCCCAATGGCACAAGGGAACAACCTCTGCAGCCACTACAGGCAAGGACCAGCATCCTTATCCAGTCACTGTCAGAGATTTTTGCTAAGGACATGCTGTGACCCGGATTCTGCCCTGGGCATCGTGGTGTCCTCAGGAAGGTCATGGTCACATGTCTCAGAGCAGACTTTGGCCCCATTTGCCATATGGGAGCTGGAGCATCGGGTTGTTTTTTTTCCCTGATTGTCCCTTTTGTTTATTTTTGTGTTTCTGTTTAAAGTTCAAATGAAGAGCTAATTACAAACCCAGCAGAGCCTGTTGGCTGCAGGCTTCCCCGCTGCTCTGCCGTTAGTCTGCTCATGAATGAATTTTTGGGCTTGAGGCAGGTTTCCAGGGCCCCTGTGATGGTCCCAATTTAGCTCAGGCTGCTTATTGCTTGACATTCCTAAACACGAATGTGCTACAAAAACTACCAAGGCCAATCCCTAAGGAAACTTTGGAATAGGCAACTCAGTCACTTCTCTGCACGATGACCAGGAGGAGAGGAGTTCTTTAGTTCCTTACAAACCCCTTTCTTCTCTTTAGCATGTGACAAGCTAGTTTGGTCCTTGCTCTTTTGCTCTGCCATGAGAGTTCACGTTAACTGCTACGTTGGAGCAGATGTCATCCTTGCAAAATCTGCTTTTTTCATATTGCCACTGCATCATTTTCTCTTTGTCTTGCCACCATACTTGATGTATCATCTATGTGGCTATCAGGATTTCCCATGTGCAGCGGTGAAACAGGATAGCAGAGCTCCAGGGGCTGCTCCTGACTTTTCCAGTGGCTCGAAGCAGAGGCTTGGGCAGCTCTCCTAACCTTACCTCTTCACAGCTTTCACCTCTGGAAAACTGCAAGGGTGACAACAGAACTTTTAAAGTGTTGTGAAAATGAAGTCAGAATTGATAAATGGTTTAGGATTGTTGTTGCTCCAGACAATGATAAATGTGTTTCCTCTCTGAGAAGTACTTTGTAGACATGGAGGGAGCTGAATCTCTCTCTATATTCATAAACACCATATGTGCACCTTGATTTACCCCTTTGGCTGACAGATCTTTCTTGACCTCACAGAGTTAAACCAAAGCTGTGAGAGATGAGAGGAGAGAAGCAAACTTATGTGTTCAAGACTTGCAACATCCTGTAGTCACTGTGGCAGAGCTGAACTTTAAAAAGGGTTGTAAAGTAACTGTCTCTGCAGGTGTCATGGGAAAAAGCACAGATGTGCTGGTGGAAGAGCTGACTGGAAGACATTAAAAGCTGGGGAAGTTGCAGGAGATAATAGAGCAGCTAGATAGGATGGGGTGAAAAGGTCATGGACTTTGAGGTGAAAATGAGGCTTTTTGCATTGTGTGCCTGAGTTATGGAGATGCTCAAGACCAAAAGCCTAGGTAGATGCTGTGTTTGGTGCTTGGCAGGTCACCAGCACTGGGTGTCTGTAATAAGGAAGTCTTCATCTGTGCCTCTGCCCACATCAGTCAGACTTCGGATAAGTCAATGTCAACATATGGCCAACAAAGGAAACATGAGTCACCAAGACAGGCCTGTGGTGGTGGTTTGGTAGGAGAGGATAATTGAATGTCTCACAGCAGGGCTTCAGAGTACAAACAAAACTGCACAAAGTGCTGGCAGACAGACCTCAGCAGGTGTATCATCACACACCACAAGATGAGACCGAAGTTGCTTTCAGGTGTGAATTTGTTTGTTGGTAACCTATTCAGAAAATAAAACACTGAGTCTCCTTTTGTTCCAACCAGTTTGCATATCCCAGAGGACTTTGATGGGGCCTGACTCCCACATGGCCCGAGTCTGGAGAAGCCTTTTGCAGAAGTCTTGTTCTCATTTATACCTCTGTGATAAGTACTTAGGAATATTTTTCCAAGGAAGTTGGTGTAGCTACTGCAATCATTGACTCCCTTATACATAGTTCATCTATAGCATCAATAATTCCAGTCAGGGCAGGAACAGGTTTCATCCCACATGTGATTCTGTGGGAGGGAGAGAACAGATACTGGAGTGCAACAGCAGTGTGTGTGAGCAGGGAGGGCTCTGATCAAACAGCAGCTTCAGTTATTAGCTGTGCCCTGCATCCATTGCAGCACTTGCTACATGTAGCACATTATACAGAAATGGGCCAAGCCCTGTAGCCTTTAACAGAGTGCAGCAGGACAGTGCTTTTCCTGTATTTTCTTTAGTCAGCAGCTAACCTTCTGTGGAGAAACTGAGCAAGTCCTCACTTTCCCTGTCCCCCTTCCCCTGTTCCCTGCCTCAGATTCCCACTCCTTGTCTCTTGCCCTTCCCAGCCTCAGTTCTCTTCCAGCTTGTCACTTGCTGCCTGTGACAATGCAGAAATATGGTTGTGACCAGAGCAGAAACTGAGGGCCTGGGGCAGAAGGGAGGGCTTGGTGGCCCAGAGACCTGTCCCTGCTCTGCCACTGACCCTGTGGGCAGCAGCGGCCACAGGACTAGGAGAGGAGCAGAGAGTGCAGATTTCATTGCTGTCTGGCTCTGGAAAGAAGAGAATGACAAAAAAGAACCTGTCAGATTTCTCTGCTGGATGTATCTGTATCCCAAGGGATGCTCATATCTGCTCCTTGTTGGCCAGGCCCCAAGGAGCTGTATGGCAGAAGGGAAAAGGGTTCCCCAACCATTCCCTCAGTATTCCCTTTTAGACCACTGAGCACACAGGGGTTAGGAGAGAGTAGAAGATGGGAAGGATTCACATGCAGCTCAGAATACAGCCTGGGAATGACAGCAGCAAGCTGTGGAAGGAAAACAAACAAAAACCAAACAGAACCCAACCACATATTAAAGCAGGCCAGTGATTTGGTTTGGGATTTCTACTGCTACCCTCCATGAAAGCGAAGCTCTTTCGATCAGTTTGACCCCAGCAGTTCTGGCTCTGCTACACACTGCACCAAATATTTACTCTGCTAAATTGCATTGCTAGAGTCTCGTTGGCATCTTTCCTTTGAAGTGATATCCTGGAGCTTTCATTTTGTTGCTGGAAATCCGTACATCACATCCCATAGTCCACCCCTTACAGAGCTCCAAAACCCCTGCAGGCACCAAACCACTGCATTAGGCTTCCTAACTGCAGGCCTGAGAATCAAAAGAGCCTTCATGCTGGCACATCAATCCGGGAGCTGAGATACTGACCCCATCTGTGAAATTTTGATTGGGTTTAGCTAATTTTGCATGACATGTCCCTACCAGTCCCCCCAGTCTCAGCAATTCAGTGGCATCAGACACAGTTGTGTACCTTAGGCCAGATCTCCCAGCTCTGCTTTTTTGAAAGGTCTTCCTTTGACAATCAGCCGTGCCTTCCCCTCCTGCAATGATGTCTAAATGTGCTGGCACACACAAAGCAAAGCAAAGCAAAGAAGAAATCCTGAGTTTGTTTGCTTGTTTGCTTTTAACAGCAAACCTTGTTGATAGTCAGCTAAAGCAGTCTGTCTAGAGTCCAAAATCAAGCATGCACACACAGCTTCGTGGAGTTACACTTTGGAGCCTGTGAATTAATTAGCAATTTCTCTGAAGAACCGCAGGCTGACAATTCACAGACTTCATAGCTCTCTGACTTTGATAAACAGGCAACGAACATGACAGCTTCCCAGGATCATGATAGCCCACTTAGCACTGCAAACCACCAGAACACCACAGGAGGACTTGCCAATTCCAAAATGTTAGACATCAAAGCATTAAAAGGAATTTGTCGCTTTAAACCTGAGACAAATTAAAACGTGCATCGATTCTACAACTAGACTAGATGTGAGCTCCCACGGGAAGATTTGGTTCCTCATCTGAGTGTGAAGGAGATCCAGTATGGCTTGTGTAGCTTACTGGTAGTCTTGCAAACTGTCTCATTGCTAAACTGTTCCTTGCCCCCTCTAAACAGTTTGCCTGTGTGCTGCCTGCTCCCAGAAATCCTTAGCAGAAAATGAAAGCTTTAAATGGCACACCTGCTCTGGGAAGTCACTGTCAGAAATGTGAAAGCCTGCTGTGCCTTTATGCCAAAACAGCACCAAAAGCAGAGGCAATGTC
Organism: Indicator indicator; assembly: GCF_027791375.1. NCBI lineage: Eukaryota > Metazoa > Chordata > Aves > Piciformes > Indicatoridae > Indicator > Indicator indicator. The sequence goes on from NC_072035.1 coordinate 6,384,752, forward strand.
CTCTTTCCCCCACTTTGTTACTGCCTTTGTTGTGTGCTTGCAATGTTTCACCTTCAAGAGAGCTGTTACCTATTGTTAGCTGATTCAGCAGCTTGACCTCAGGCCTGGACTGTGGAGTGGACACTGCACAAATACCAGAAAAAAAGATCCTTATTCTGAGAAATTTTGGTCCAGATACACGAGGCAGACAATGGCAAGGAAAAGGGACACAACAGGCAAAGGCATTTTTCTCTCCCTTGGAGTGAAGAGGTTTATTTCCTGGCTTTTTCATCACTTAAAGATGTGGAATTGCATCCTGCAGTTCCAGGCAGCGTGCACAAGCCAGGGCTGCCTAGTCATGATAACATACAAATGTGAAACCAAGGAATTTACCAGTTTGAACATGAGCCTCTCTTCACCCAGGCAGATACTGTAGCACCTGGATTTTATTTCCAATATGCGTTTCTTTCCCTCTCCAGCTTTTTATTGAACATCACAGGCTGTGTAATGAGAAACCTCTTACTGCTGGTCATCTTATTGATGATCCCACTTTACCCTTGGATCACCTCCCTGTTACTGTGCTCATTCTCTCCCTATTTACTACCCATAGCACTGTCTTAGGTATTCAGCTTTTCTGCCCTTCCCCTCAAACTTCACATGATGGATTCTTTCTATAAAGAAATCAACGTTCATTAGTAAGAATATAAAATAGCCAAGAGGCTTTGCAAAACCCAACTTTCAGATGAAAGATAATTAGATATTTTTCCTGAATGCCTCACGTGTGGCAGTAGGAGGGGCAGACAGTCTCTGAGATATCCCATGCTGTGTTTTCCCTGCAGTACTACCCAGCCATTGGCTCTTCTCTGATTTTGACTGGAAAATTGTGATTGCTGTGCTTTCTACATGTATGTGGCTTTGTTTCATTGCTCATGCCAAATCTGCCCGCTCCATAAGCAGAGAGATTGTGGAGTTTCCTTCTCTGGAGACTTTCAAGACCCCTCTGGATGCATTCCTGTGCAGCTTGCACTAGAATCTATGGTCCTGCTCTGGCAGGGGGATTGGACTCGATGATCCCCAGAGGACCCTTCCAATCCCTGACATCCTGTGATCCTGTGATTCTGCCCCAGGGAGTGAGGGTGTGGCTGGATTTGAGTCACCTCTTCGTTGCAAGGACTGTAGACGAAGAAAGAAGGAAAAATATATTTAGATATTGATTTTGCCACCCATTCCTTTCCAAAAAAAATGAGTTTACAATCACATTTTGCTATGAAAAAAAAATAATCCTATTTTTCCCTGTCTAGAAGCTGTGTGGAAGTTGAGGAGTCAGCAGGTAGATGCACCCAGAGAAACATGCATTTGGGTTTCTCTTGGTGCTCCTTCTTAACCCTGCCTCAGCACATCTGATTGTGAGCTCTCTTGCCTGTACCAAGGGAAAAAAGGGAAACAATTTAAGAAAGTGCTTCAATTAAATGTGACTCATTTGCTTTTATATCCTCCTCCTCTCTCCCATTCCCAGTGACTTCAGATTTCACTCTGCACAATGAAAGGTGCACACATTAACCCAAGTAGCTGATTCTGAAGTTCAGGTCAGTCTTCTCACATTTTTGCATTAAGGTTTCACCATCATTTCTCATACCTGCAGTATTTCTAATTGTACTTGCAACCCTTCTGTTAGTGCTCAGCGCTGCTTTATGTGTGGGGCCATGTCTGAGTCCTGCATAGGATCATCTGTCCTGGCTCTCGCACCAACAGGCTGCTTCCTCTGGGGAAGGGGACAGGGAAGTCACCCTCTATGATTTCCCTCACCACTGGAGATGTCTCAGTCCTGGGTGGGTTGGTGTGCTTTGATGGATCTGATCTGAGAGTCAGCAATGCTTTTCTACCTCTTTGGTGCTATTTCCTGGTGCTTCCCGCAGCCATTCCCCACCCCCTATTCCATGCAGGCACAGAGAAGTTGTGGATAAATTAATTTTAATGGAAAAGGGATCAACATAATGATTACCATCAACACCCACATCCCACCTGATCCCTGCAACAGGTCTAATCCCACCCTCCTGCAAAACCCACCCCCTAATCCCACCCTCATACCCCACCACAGGCTGCAAGAGCCTGGCACTTTCTGCTGGTTTGTGGCAGTGGGACCACTCTGCTGCTTCTTCCTGCATTTCTCCAGCCTGATGTTCTGCTGGACACACTGTCCTGAGCTGGTGGTCGATTTGTTCCCACATCTTGCTGTAAATGCTCAGGCTTCATATTGATGGGACTGAAGTGCTCCATGCTCTGAATGGCCTTGGAGGTAATGAGGATGCTTTTGTCAGTGGACAACATCTTGCTGGGCAGCCTGAGTATCCTAATGTGGTGGGAGATAGTGGCACTAGTGCCCATGGAGATGATACCACCTGGGAAGGTGTCCTCATCCATGTGGATGCATCTTCAAGGTCCCTTCCAACCAAAGCTAGTCCAAGATTCAAAAATTTTAAGATTTCTGACCACAGTTCCTTTATCCCTTTGGACACAGAATTGCAGCTAATTGTGCAATGTCTTTTGAAAGCTTGGAAACCACAGGGAAAATAAAAATATTGGAACAATATTTTATTTATTCCAAGCTGTTTGCAAGCTTGGAGCTAACAATAATGTACTACAGCTGAGGACATTGACTTCGGAGCATTTCTCTGCACCACCATGTATCTAGCCCTGCCAGCTGCTTCTAAAACTTGTAATTCAGCTGCCATAATCTTATCATTAAAGGTGGATTTAAGTTTTAAGAACCAATGAACAGCCCTTTGTGCTTACACCCAGAAGCTGGGAGATGACTCTGCATTTAAGGTGCAAGCTCAGCTTTCCTCCAGCGTTGAGTGCTAATCCAGTATAATCGAGGGTTGGATGCTATGAACTCAGAGCAGCTTCTTTAGAGATGCATCTATTTTGCTTTATTATTCAGCTGCTGCTTTCTAACTTTCCAAATCTCTTCTATGTTTGTTGTTTTTTGTTTCCTAGCCTTGCACTGGTGACGTGAGGGGGGAAAAAAGCTGAATTTGACCACATCCATGAGGATGTCAAGCATTTAGACTTTATTGGTTTAGAAGCTTACTAAATTTAAACAGAAGCATTAACATGGCCTTAGGCTCTCTTGACAGTTATAAACTCTTCCTTGGGGGGATTTCTGTAATGCTTTCTAATCAGCTTAAGGAGTTAATTAAACAGCTGTCACTTAGCTTCTTAATTCTGAGACTTGATGCTAAATAAGATTTGAAATTAGTTTTGCATGACTGAAGCATGGATTCTCTGATATAAATAAGATGGCTGCTAGTTGAAGAGGAGCAAAATCTAGGCCTTTTTAAAATAAATAGTGAAAAGATTCAAGGTGGTAGCCTGGGTTAATGCTCTACAGGCTGACTAATAGAAAAGAAGGGAGAAAAAAAAAAAAAGAAAGAGGAAAAAGAAGAGTAATAATGGGTGCCAAATGGGATGGATTTTCATTACCATTTGGTGTCCTGCCCTGGGCTTTGGGAGATTTCAGTGATCATTTCATTCTCTTCCCTGTTGCACTCTGCACATATTAAACCCCAAAGTCAAGATACCTTCTGAAAACCAAAGGAACATGCTTGATTTTACAAGCCTGCAAAAAAATAGATGCCACTACTCTAATAAAAAATCTGCTGTGCTGGAAATCTGCTACTTATAGAACATGTCTTACAGTGTTGTGGGGACTTGTGAACACTTTTTTTTTTCCTTGTGTATTGTGGTAGGACATGTAGCCCAAGTTATTTTGAGGAAAGAGGTCTGCAGGTTTGTTAGGTTTTTTTTTTGAAACAAGCTGGCGCCTTGCTTGCTGCTGCATGCATTGTGACCTTTGTGAGGGCTAACAAGGCTTCAATGTTAAAATGATGTGCTGGATCATGCTCAGATGCTTTTGGAAAAGAATACTGACAGTGCTAAACCTTTCCATGCTGTATAAATCTGATGTGGAAAGCAGCTCCACAGAGAAAGACCTTGGAGTGCTGGTGGATAGCAAGTTCTCCATGGAACAGCAATGTGTTCTTGTGGCCAAGAGAGCCAATGGGATCCTGGGATGCATCAAGAAAGGTGTGTCCAGCAGGTCTAGGGAAGTTCTTCTACCTCTCTGCCCTGGGGAGACCACACCTGCAATACTGTGTCCAGTTTTGGGCTCCCCAGTTCAAGAGAGACAGAGACCTGCTGGAGAGAATCCAATGGAGAGCCATGAGGATGATTAGGGGACTTGAGCATCTCCCCTGTGAAGAGAGACTGAGAACCCTGGGGCTGTTTAGTCTGGAGAAGAGAAGACTGAGAGGGGATCTGATCAGTGTCTATAAATATATGAGGGGTGGGTGTCAAGTGGGAGGGGGCCAGGCTCTTTTGGGTGGTTCACAGTGATAAGACAAGGAACAATGGGTTCAAACTAGAACATAGAAGATTTCAGCTCAACATGAGGAGAAACTTCTTTGCAGTGAGGGTGACAGAGCACTGGAACAGGCTCCCCAGGGGGGTTGTGGAGTCTTCGTCTCTGGAGACTTTCCAAACCCACCTGGATGCATTCCTGTGTGGACTACCCTAAGTGATCCTGCTCTGGCAGGGGGGTTGGACTTGATGATCTCCTGAGGTCCCTTCAACCTCTGATATGCTGTGATGCTCTGATACTCTGATACTGTGAGGCCACAAAGCAAGAGTCATGTATTTATTTCTTTTAAAAGTCATTATTAACACAAACATTAGGAAATATTGTGTATATAGAGAGAACTAGGGTAAGAAAAAGAAATGCCCTAACATCTATAATGATATTGTTAAAGTCCTTTCTTTCACCCCAGGAATTACAAGGCAAAAGATGTCTGAAGGGAAATTAAATTGCAGGGAAGCTACCAATTAAAATTGAAAAAACTAATAGGTATTCACTTCTGCATTTCTGCTTAAATAGATGCTTACTGTGTACAGCTTCTGAATGTGTTTCTGCTGGAGGGCTTAATATGCTCGGTTATTTAATATGAATCTCTTCAGCAGGCAGAGAACGCTCACTCCAGAATCTTCTCTAAAAGTATTACTATTTTTTAACATGGTAGCAATTTCAGAATAAAGATTACCTGGTTTTCCACTTCTATTGCATAGAGAAAAATGTTTTCCTCTGATTATTGCTTCATTTTATTATTTGGGGGGTTCAGTGTATGTGAATTACAGAGATGTGCAGCATAATAGTCAGAGAAAGTTCAGCATCCTTTTAATAGCTGCTGAGGGAATCAACTTTTAGCTGTTAGAATATTTGGCTATCACTTTGCAAAAGCATAACTATCCCCATCTTGCAAGCCCTGCCATCATATCTCTTATAATCTATGTTACGTATGGATAAAGAATATCATATTTCTTCAGAAGATTCCTGTATCACTTAAGCAGCAAAAAGCAGCACTTTGAAATTAGTAACTGCTTGGATTTATAATTTTAACATGCTGAGATTCCAAACCATAAATCTCTGTATAGCTAAATAAGTATCATGTTTGTTTCCTCAAAATGAAATAATTTTTATATATCCTTTCACCAGGGGAGCACTAAGCCTTTTCTAGCCATTAAACAAAGGACTAAAGAAGCATTTTTACTCTGCCCCTGCTGTGTAAATTGGCGTAAATGGTTATTATGCCTCTATGTTCAAGGGTGAGACACAAACCAGGTGCCCACAGATTTCATCCTCCAAGTCTGTACATGCAGAGGTACCAAAAACTATGCAAGCAGAATATATAACTCTGTTGTTCTAGTGTAGGGTAACATAACTCTGCCTTCCTTTGCCCTTTCTTTACTTAAGATGAGTGGATTTGTTTTCCCAGGACTGAACAAGTAATTGCTGATAGAAAGTCAGAGAATTGCCACAGGTATTTGGGTGAACTCTAGGAATTGTTTCTTGCTCCTCATTTCCCTCACTCCTTTTGGAACAGGATTGGACAAAGATTATTTTGAGACTTTTATGACTGTCTAAGAATTGGCAATGGTGTCGCATGCTGCATGTTGTGCTGAGAGCCTGGGCTGCATCAGGAGAAGCGTGGCCAGCAGGTCAAGGGAGGTGATTCTCCTCCTCTACTCAGCTCTGGTGAGACCCCACCTGGAGTACTGTGTCCAGGTCTGGAGCCCCTATTACAAGAGGGATATGGACATGCTGGAAGGTGTCCAGAGAAGGGCCACCAGGATGAGCAGAGGGCTGGAGCACCTCTCCTATGAAGAGAGACTGAGAGAGCTGGGGCTGTTCAGTCTGGAGAAGAGAAGGCTCTGAGGTGACCTTATTGTGGCCTTCCAGTATCTGAAGGGGGCTACAAGAAAGCTGTGGAGGGGCTTTTTAGGCTATCAGGTAGTGACAGGACTAGGGGGAATGGAATAAAGCTGGAAGTGGGGAAATTCAGACTGGACATAAGGAAGTTCTTCACCATGAGAGTGGTGAGAGCCTGGAATGGGTTGTCCAGGAAGGTGATTGAAGCCCCATCCCTGAAGGTGTTTAAGGCCAGCCTGGATGAGGCTCTGGCCAGCCTGATGTAGTGTGAGGTGTCCCTGCCCATGGCAGGGGGGTTGGAACTAGATGATCCTTGTGGTCCATTCCAACCCTGACTGATTCTATGATTCTATATGAACTGTGCAAGGTTCTGTAAACTCCTGCTATGGACAAAAATGGCAAAACCTTGAATATGAAATGTTTGCTTTTGGACAGACACACCTTATGAATGTGCTTCCTTAATCAGCTGTGCAAACGTTGATCTCTTTTAAGCACTCTCATTAAAGTGAGTGCCATTATTCACACAGCTGGGTTAAGTACAGGTCTGTCAGATTATAGCCTCAGACAGAAAGCTTTGGGGCAGGACCTGACACCATCTTACTGAGCTTTGGAGCCAGCTGAGACTCTGGACATGCAGAAATTCCCTATGGATTAGCTGTGCTATGCACATGGTTTTAGCAGGTGGCTAAGAAGGGAAGCAGGGTAGTGGCAGTGAACAGCTGATGTACTAAGCAGCCTGTTTTTGCAGATGCTTCCATAAAGGTGCAGGTACCAGGTGTATTAGGGCATAGCCTGTACTCAGAATATCCAAAGTCAGCACTTGGGAAATTCACAGACTCAGAAGAAATCCCTGAAGCTTGTGAGAATTGTTCTCAGTTACTTAGCTCCTATCAGGTGAAATTACATTTGCCTTTGGTAGGCAGACCTCATTAATCACGCTGTTTCAAAGGCTTGGTTATTAAACTTCCCTTTGCTTTATAAAATAAATGCAAGGGTCATACTGTAATGTATTAACTGAAGGAAGAAGGTCTTTTCAGCTTGGTACAAGGGTGCAAGTAGCTAGGCATGTGGTATGGCCCCAAACAATCCCAATGAAATGAGATTCATGCCCAAGTGGTTGCAAAATCAGGACCTAATGCCTGAATTTGGTAACTGTAGTGCTTACTAGCACTTGTTCTTTCAAGCTGCCCCCATTTGCAGTTCTGTGGAGCCCCTAGGAGAGTGGCAAAAGCATCTAAATAATCTGCATGCAGTAACTGCTGCAAAGCCCAGCTGTGAAAAAAATGAAAGAACCTGGAAACTTAATTGCAAATCTTTCTGCAATCTCAGTTGCCTGAACAATAGATTCTCTGCTGAGAACAAATGTGCACTCAAGACAGAAGGGCCTTACAGTGCAGGCAGATATTCTCACCTTTGTATGAATTTAATTTCAGGCTATCTGAAGAGCTTTTGTGCTGTGGGAGGGAAAGGAATTTCTTCTTAAGTTCTGTTTTTGTGAAATCCTGTTTCACCCTCCCCTAAAGGTCATGGTGAGGATGGGGCAACTTTAGCAAAGCAGTTTTCAAAAGACTAGGAGGCTAGGATTTTTCTCTTTCTTTAAATATTGCTTTGAGTCTGAATACAGTTCCTCTGTTTCTTTAAGTAATAGGAAAAGGTCTTTTTGATCTCTTTCCTTTAGATGAGAGAAATCTCAGCTTTTCCTCTTTAGCCCAAGAGGCAGTAGAGGGAGTCCTCATCTTCTGGTAACTTGGTTTCAATCTCCCACTTTGTTGTCTTCCACAAGTAAAATCAGGTCAGTCTCAGAGCTCATAGTGTGAGCTACTTAGATAATGAGAAGTTAACACTTGGGGGGCTTTGGAAGCCATTATTTCACAAGAGCCAGCTTAAATCAAGGATCTCTTGTTCTATGGGACAGTCTGTGCTTTGCAAGCTCTGTTCTGCAAAACTCAGAGATCTTTTCAGGACTGAGCAGTATCTTGCAATTAAGAGCAGAAGAATTCAGGCACCAGTTTGTGCTCTTTGTGCATCATGACACGAGCCAGCAGCGTCTGCCGTGTGAGACTGATGTGACCCCCAGGGGACTGAGAGCACTGTGTTTAGTCTCATGCTCTTCATACAATCAGAACTCAGCTCTCTTAAATTAGAAGTGATAAATCAAGCAGAGGAAGGCATTTTGCAATAATCATCACAACAACCATGTGCCAGAGACACAGGTCACAGAAGAGCTTGCTTTCTTTAAAGAGCTCAGGTCCTTCTCAGCATTCCTCCTTTTTTGGGGGAGAGGATGGGTTTGTATGAGCTTCATTCCAAGGTAAACAGACAGTCATGGTAAAGAGACAGGGTAAGTTCTAAAAAACTTGGCAAGGGTCTGATTTCCTGCAGTCCTGTGGCATGTGTCATCACTTGTGCAAGACTAGAAGACTCTTACACTTACATGTGGCACTCTTAATTTCCTAGGAGACAGAGCAGTGGAAACCAGATCTTATCTGTCATGACAGGCAGTGCCACTAGCCTGTGTGAGTTGTTGGATCTTCCAGCACTGCATCCCAAAGAGTAGCCTAAAGCCTACCCCTGAGACTAGAGCTGCTTCCATATACATGTCCATCTGGAGTGTCTAACTGAAGGTTCAGTCAGAGGCCATGCTAGAGCACACCCTGAGTGCCAGATGGTTGGATGTGCTCTCAGGTGGCTTTTGTAGCAGCTGTTTTCCCTCTGCAGGATGTCCACAGGCTGGAAGTTAGAAAGTGTGCATATTGCAGAAGGCACTCCCCACTGTAGGGACTTGTAAAAGATCACCCAGGAGATTTGGGGCAAAGTGGATTTCTGACTAACGTCAATCCAAACTTGTTCCCTAACAAAGACACACTATTTCTCTGGCCTAAATATTGGCAGTGTTTGGCCAACAGTGTCATAGAATGTCAGATTTTGTAGAAAACCTTTCAGAAAACAGGGAGGTTTTTTGTAAACCAGCAAGACTTAAACCCTTTTCATTTTAATGGGATCAGCAAGATCATTAATGAGCTCCTCATGATGGAAATTTCACTATTGCTAGATTCAAGGCCCATCTTAAGTGGAGCAGGGTCATTCCTCAGCTGTTAGGTTGCTCTGACACTTGATGGTGAACATCTGTAGAATATCAACTAGGGAATGACAAATAACAGCCCTGAATCAGGACTGGGACTTTGCTTCCAGGACTTAAGGGAAGAAGTTTGTCTTTCTTGCCTACTGCACTTGGAACAGTTCTTGGTATAGCCATTAGCAAGTAAAGCAAAGCTGATTCTAGGTGGTACTAAGGAATTAACAGCCAAATATATTAACTAAAGGGGCTTTTTTTTTTGGTCTCCTAGGAAGCAGAGATCCTGAATACAGCTATTCTCACTGGGAAAACAGTGGCAGTCCCTGTCAAGGTGATCTCTGTGGAAGATGACGGTACTGTGACTGATCTTCTGGAATCTGTGGAGTGCAGATCATCAGATGAAGATGTCATTAAGGTAGGATCATGCTACTCCTTTACACAAAGGCAGAGACCCTGCAAAACAGTGGTGTCCTCTAATGCAACAAGTTCTTATATCTTGCTAACTATTCCAGAGCTGGAAGACAAAGGTTTATGATTGCTGTTACATACAGATTGCTTCAGTGGAGCAATAAAACAAACACAAAACCACACATGTTCCATCCTGCATGTCAAATACTTGGAACTGTCTGCCAATTCTGAAGTGTTTTCAGACTTCACTCCACCTTTGCCTTTTACTTTTCAGCTATAGGGGTTGTGTAGGTTCAGGAATGTTGTCAGCTGATGTTCTAGAGAAGGAGGGAGTTTCTATGGACTTGGTTTACAGCACTGGAAGAGGAGCTGTATGACTCCAAAATTTGAATCCCTTCTTGGTACTGACCCAGTAGTGTGTTGCAAAGAATGTTAGCTCTAAATTTGGAGTTGTCTTTGGTTGCAATTGCTATGGCAGTATCTCACAAGAAACATGTTGGCTGCCAGTCATGAACTGGTAACTACTGGGTAAGACACTTGACCAGAGAATTTATGCTGTACAACAGCTCTATAGGCTAAACTTCCTTGAAAGATAAATGGCAGGCAATGAGATACTGCTACTCTTAGTGCTGATTCCCTGTGTGAAGGAGGGGAGGAGAGAGCCTGCAGGAATGCCTTTAAAGAATGCCTTTTTCTTACTGAAGTCTTAGGATCAGACTGGACCCTTGAGACAATTGCTGCTTCTTGAAGGTTTTCAGCTTGTATCAATGCTACAACTAAATTCATATGGCTTGGTTAATGGATAACGAATGTTAATGGTAGTGGAAAGGCATGGTCAGCAGTGGTGATAGTGGGAGACATGGTGGAAAGTATTCCAGCATGGTGACAGAAATGTTGGCTTGTCTACAGCAGCTTCTCTCTTTTCACAAACTCATCTGTGACTGTCACTGGAGAAGTCAAAATGAGAGACACAGCTACAAATAAAAGTTAAAACTGAGGGGTTTCTGACACAGCCAACATGTCACAAAATGATTACAAAGACTACAGGCCACCCCTGCAGCTGCTGGAACTCACTGTTACCCCATTAACTTTTGTGAACTGCACCATATTGAGGACTTGGCCTTTGTGAAATTTGCCTTAGCCTAGAGCTGGCTGGATTGCTAATCTTTCTCTCTGTTATGTTAGTTCACTTTAATTTGAATTCAAGCTGCTGAGGGTAGTTTTTAGCTCCCAAGCTATCCTCACTGGGCCCCATTAACTGGAAAAGACTCTTCCTAGTGGACATTTTTCTGCCTTTGTAGGCAAAGATTGAGTGTATTTGGTTGGGAGCATTGTGTGGGAAACTGTTGGGAGTTTGAGACATGCCTGTAAGTTCAGTAACTTCCTGTTACAGAGGGAAGGACAACTTGGAGCCATGTAATTGAAAACTAGAGCTGAGTATAGGTATAAATGATCTTCCCTGAGCTATTTCTGAACAGATATTAACTTATTTCATTGAGAAAAAAATTGCAGTTTTTACACTCATTGGACTTGTTTTAACTAATCTCTTCATGGTAATTTCTTACACACAAGATGAACCCAAGCAATTTTCAAGTCCAGCATTTTTTATCTTTCCCTTTTAGCTTCTGCGCAGGATTTCTATTTATCTAAATATTCACCATGATAGTATTTTCTCATCAAATGTGGCTTTCTGGCTATCATCATAGAGAGGTGTTTTGTGTTTTGTTTTTTTTTTTTTAAGTCCATAAACCCCTTTTGAATCTAGTCAACTTGCCAAATACAGCAAACTATTAGTCTGAAGCTAAAAATAGGTGTTATTTGTGGTCCTTGTGTTGTGGAAGTCTTCACTCACTAACTCATTAACTAAGTTCTAGTTATTTCCACAGAATGTTTTAAAAATCAGGGTTTTTTTCCAAAGTTTTAGTTTGGCAGAATGATTAGGTGTGTTAACTATGTGTCCAATTCTGGGCTCCTCAATTTAAGAAGGATATTGAGACATTTGAACGTGTCCAGAGAAGGGCAACAAGGCTGGGGAGAGGTCTTGAGCACAAGCCCTATGAGGAGAGGCTGAGGGAGCTGGGACTGTTTAGCCTGGAGAAGAGGAGGCTCAGGGGAGACCTCATTGATGTCTACAACTACCTGAAGGGAGGTTGTAGCCAGGAGGGGTTTGGTCTCTTCTCCCAGGCAACCAGCACCAGAACAAGAGGACACAGTCTCAAGCTGCACCAGGGGAAGTTTAAGCTCGAGGTGAGGAGAAAGTTCTTCACAGAAAGAGTAATTGGTCAGTGGAATGTGCTGCCCAGGGAGGTGGTGGAGTCACCATCCCTGGAGGTGTTCAAAAAAAGATTGAATGTGGCACTCGGGGCCATGGTTTAGTTAGTCATGAGGTGCTGGGTGATAGGTTGGACTTGATGATCTCTGAGGTCTTTTCCAGCCTTGCTGATTCTATGATTTATGTTATGGTTTTGTCTGATACAAATCTGCACCAGTCTATGGTATACAATACACTCAGTTCTAACCCTGGCAGAGAGGCTGAAGTGGTGGGACTGCTTAAGTGTATAGCCAGCATCATTTGTAAGTACATGAATACATCAATAAAGGCTTCTCTGTGCTGATTCATAGATAAACCATTGCAAAATGATGCTTGGGACAGGCCCTGTGCCAAAACAGGAAATCACTAGTCACAGGCCAAAGCATTCTGGGCTTCTGCAAACATCCTGCTAGAGTTCACTCCTCCACAGAAGGAAGGCAGATTTCAGCAGCTTTAAAATGAGTTGCCAGTTCAAAGTCAGCTCTTAATTGAAAATATGTCTCCAGGTTTCTAGTTTACCTGCTCTGTTTCAGACCAAGCCTTATTCACAGACATCTTATCTAATGAAGATAAAGATATATAATTACTGGCCAGCCTTCAGCATCCAACAGTAATTAGAGTTTCTGTTCTCTGGACATTAGATTAGTGACTATAAAATGGAAGAAAAAGCCTGCTTAAAATACTCATGGAAATGTAAAGATTAAGATTACATTTCTTGGTGTCTTTACCGGTGTTATTTTTCAATGCATCTGTCATGCAACATTTAAGAGATTGAATACATCTTTATAGCTCTGCTTTTTTTTTTTTTTTTTTGTGTTGATTTATGATGAGTGTAACTTCATTTTCCTTGCAGAATGAGGATATCTCGTTCTTCTTTTTTTGCTGAGGCTTGGAAGAACTTTAAAGAGCTGGACCAAATTCTGCATTGACTTGTTTTTGACCTGTTCATATAGTTGACCTTAGTTGAATAAGTCAGAACAGAGTCTAGTTCACTGAAACAATATTTTTACTGACAAATGGTTGCCTGAAATTATTTGGCAAGAATTTCAAGGCATTATAAAGAAGTTCTGATCACTGAAGTGGATAGTAAGACTCTGGCTGACCTCATGGAAAAGAGAGAGATTGGTAAGAAGACCAAGAGTTGTTAACATGGAAAATATTCTCAAGATTATTTTAATCAAGAATGAGGAGAGAGAGAAAATCAACATCTTTTAATCTTTCCTCTTGAAAAGGCATTTCTATTTCAAAATGTCCATTTTTTTCAAGGCTCAACAAACTCTGAAACTCTCCAAAGCAACACTTTCCAATGCTTTAGATTTTCTGTTTGATGAGTTAATTGGAAAATCTTCATTTTGGTTGCTCTGAAACAAAAACACCTTTAGGTTCGTTTTGTTTGATCAGTTAACTAAAAATTCCAATATAGTCTCAGATCTGTCCAGAAACCACTTGCCAGAAGTCACATAGTGAACGATGCCAACACTGGGAACAGGACAGAGTTTCTCTGGCCTCTTTTTGTGTCACACTCTGCATTTTGTAGATGACTCCATTCAAAATCTGTGCTAGCCAAAACTTCATGCCCTTTCTAACAAAATACCTTCAGCATCTTGTAGTTTTCTGAGATCTCAGAGAAGGATGCAGACAAGAGCCAGACATACCAACTTTTGTCTGTGTTTTAAGGAAACTCCTGGGGCAGAAGGAGTGAAAGGAGGGTTGTTACTTTTGGTATGTTTTGCACAACCTAGGACTTAGTATAGAGCCAAGGGTCTGTGTCCATGTGCAGAGGCAGGATGTTACAGGACAGCCTCTCGCTCTGAATTCAAGATTTGGTGAGACCACAGCCCTAATACTGTGCTCAGTTTTAAGCCCCTTACTAGAAGAAGGACATTGAGGTGCTGAAGCATGTCCAAAGAAGAGCAACTAAGCTGGTGAAGGGCCTTGAACACAGGTCTTACAAAGAACAGCTGAGGCAACTGGGGTTGTTTAGTCTTCAAAAGTGGAGGCTGGGAGGAAACCTCATTACCCTCTACAATTACCTCAAAGGAGGTTGGAACGAGGTGGGAGTTGGTTTCCTCACATACAACAATATACAAGAGGAAAAGGCCTCAAGTTGTGCCAAGGGAGGTTCAGATTAGCTATTAGGAAAGTTTTCTTCACAGAAATGGTTATCAGGCATTGACACAGGCTGCCCAGGGAGGTTGGTGAAGTCACTGTCTCTGGAAGTCTTTAAATGATGTGTAGATGTGATGCTGAGGGCCATGGTTTAGTGGCAGTAATGTAGCAGTAGCAGTGGGATTATAAGCTCTGGGCAAGAGGTGATGATCTTAAAGGTCTCTTTCAACCTCAACACTTCTATGGTTCTATGGATTCCCATTTCCCAAAGCTCTGCAACCAGTTCTGCCTGTGGGATGATTGCCTGGCACTTGTGCTTGTGCAGAGGCTCATCTCTCTGGCTTTGCATGAGGAGCAAAGCAGTAATCTTTTGCCCCTGCTTGCTCTTTATTCAGCAGCTGGAGAGCTGCAAAGCCAAACTGCACCAGCCAGAGCTACAGGAGAGGGAGTTACTGCTGGTCAAGCTAAGGGATGGTAGCTGCTTTGCTCTCTTCACTTTGGACTGCATTAGAGGGCATAAAAATGTATGACAATTTGTAAAATATTACTGCAGACCAATAAATCTTTCAATAACACTTAGTGAGGTTTTATCAGTGGAAAAATAACTTCTTTTTAATCAAGTGGCAGACTTTACAAAACCTGAAGTGTCAGAGCATTTAAAATAGCCTGAAGCAAATAGTGTTTTAAAACATTAAACTTTTAACAGCTGTTTCTTCTCTCCCTTACACTGGTGCAGTTCAGGGTAAAAAAAAAAACAAAACAAAACAAACAAACAACAAAAAAGTGACATTTTTCTAGTCAGTGGAGTGACAGAGTAAAAAATCAAAGAGAGAAGGTAACTGAGTCCAGGATTTTATCTGCTCCTTAGTTTAGGATTGGCAGCTCCAGTGGTGCAGATTTCACAACCAGATTGCTAGTGGCAGTCCATTTGTCATTCTTTCTGCAATGCATTCTTGGATGCATGTGATTACACAAGTTTTCAGTCCCTGTTTTCAACTAGAAAAGAAAACCTTCATGGCTGCAGGCCAGAGGTATAGGGCCCCAGAATGGAGGTACTGCAAAGACACACACAAAAATTGAAAAGCCAAGAGATTATAAAGATCCTAGTTTCCCTGTGATCTCTTGAGTTTAAGCCAAGCCAAGAGTAACTTGAGATGTATCTCATGGCTTGATTGAGTCTTAACAACTCACCTAGTCAAAAGGGAGAAGCCAAACATTCACTCTGTCAAGGTGCTTTCTCCAGGGAATTAGTGGAGGGATGACAGAAGGAGGAGAGAGCACCCTGCCCTGGAGGCAAAACAAAGTGGGAGAGCAGGAAGAGTGAGGAAGAGCAAACCCCTATTTCAGAAGCAGTGGTCTATTAAACTCAGGTAACCAGAATGTGCAATATCCCATTGGCAAATGGGTTTTGGTCATTCAGAGGACCCAAATAGAATGAAAAAGTAGATGTAACCTGCTGAAAGGCACCAAAGAAAACACTTTGCCATCAGCAAACGGGATTTTGTCTACACTGAACATGTGCATGCAGTATGGTTGTGTAGGGCTGAATTTATAATGGGAAAATAAACCTCTGCCTTGAGGGTTCAGTGAAAATCAAATTCATGCCATGGTTTTCCACAATATAATGTGCTTTCTCTCACCAGCAGAACTGTCTTATTCCTTCCCAAATTATTTTGATCTCTCTTGAAATAAACATTTAAGTCAGCAAATGGATGTTTTTATTTTCTGCAATGTCCAAACATTTCATTTTGATAGAAAATGATGAAATCATGGCCTGTCATTTCAACTCAGTTTCAATATTTCTGGCATCTGAATATTTTTTGAACTTTTCACCTTAGGATAAAGCAACTGTGAAAAAGAAAATACTTTTCCTGATCTCCTGTAGTAATCAGGAGACAGGACAAACTCAGGAAAATACACTGTCCAAAATAAAAGTTGTAATAAGAACAGCTGGGTTCCGCCCACGTGCTGCTGATGTTCATTAAAAAGGGAGCAGAAACAATTTAAATCTCTCTCTAGCACAAAAAGCAACCATGCCAAAGATGAGTTCTGAATGCAGGACTGATAGAAGAGTCCCACATCTCCCAGACATCATCTGAAACTCACCTAAAGCTGTTGGAGTTACTGGATTTGTCTCTTTCATATTCTGCCAGCTCATCATTCTGATGAGAAGTAGCAAGGGTTTTGTGGGGTGGTTTACCTTCTCTTTGTAATCATCCATACTGAAATCCCAGTGTGACTGCTGCAGTTGCTGTGGCATACAGTTTCTTTGTATTTATGAAAGGCTGTAAGCCCAGCTCCTCTGTAACAAAAATATCCATGTAGTTCCTCAATTGAGACTTCCTCTGAATTGTAGAGAAGGTACTCAGAAATGTGTCTTTTTGTGCTTAATGGGAAAGAACATGTGGTTTTGTAGAGCCAGGGGTGAAAATCTCCTGCTTTCTGTGCCTTTTTCTGTTCCTTTATTGCAAGCAACATCTATATCCACAAAAAGAACGAGCCAAATCTAAAGAATATCCGAGCAGTGATGCCAAAGGGAGTCTAAGTGAGCAGAGTTAATAATGTGCTGAATCCAGAGGGGCTGATGAATGTCCTTAATGTGTTGACCAATTGCTAAGGTGCAATTCTCTGACTATTTAAAGCTGACTAACATGGAGCTGCCATCCCTGCCTTTCTGCTGGCCATGAGTGCAGCTGAGTGAAAATGACTGGGTTGGGTTGGGTTGTTTTCTTTTGGTTGGTTGCTTTTGTTGGTTTGTTGGTTGGGTGGGTTTTTTTTTTTTTTTGATGAATGAGCTGCTCTTCTGCTCAGCTCCCTGCTCCCTGACTGAGCTCATTTCTGGTGCCCACCATGCTGGAAAAAAACAACAGAATGTTAGGGGTTAGAAGGGACCTGGAATCCCCCCGCCAGAGCAGAATCACTTAGAGTAGGAGGAGTGACATTGTAGTGGGAATCAGTAGGTGAGGGTGAGAGTGCTGCTTTCTATTGTGTATTTGTATGACATGTGAAATTATGGTTTTACACAGGCTTGCCATGCTGCCACACCACTGGTCTGATAGTGCCCATGTAAAAGGCTTATCCTGGTTCCATACCCCTGAATCCCCCCAGTGAAGATGCTCTGGAACAATCATGAAGATGTTCCAAGTGTCTGAGCTGTTTCTGAGTGTCAGATTTGTACAGCTGAAGATACCTGTGTAAGAATGTCAAATATATACAGTCAACAGAAAAGCACAATCGATCTCCCTTTGCTTCCCCCCAAGGGGACCCTTCCCAAAGGGGCCTCTCTCTCCCAGGAGCTTCCCCCCCAGACCCCTCTTGGACAGAAAGCAGAGTTAGTTAGAGCAGAAAGTTAACTTAGCTGCCAAGGTCAGTGTGTGTTATCTTCAGCCAGAAGAGAAGAAGAAGAAAACAGCAGCCAGCCCACACTGCCGACGCAGAATGCCCTACTTTGTTTTGGGTAATAGTTCTTAAACATTTCTATCTATCCAATGGAAGTGTTTAGAACAATCAGTTATTTTGCTTTCTTACACCCAATAGTGACTTATTTACATTCTTTCACTTTCTCTGTTCTGAACTTTGCAAGGAAAAATTAAAAAGATAGTTTCAAACCATCATACCTTGCTTCTCAAAAGGGATTTAGGTATCTTACTGTTTTTAGCTGCTTTCGAAACCCAGCTCATTGTATACTGAATCCCAGTGCTGAGAAGGGCTCCATCACCTCAATGCAAAGAGACTGGTTGATCTCTAGAAAAAAAAAAAATGTGCTGAGGAAGTAAGGAAGAGACAAGCTGAATATAATGGGGAATGAGTTCTGTTCTTCCTTCCATTGGGCTAAGCCAGCAGTGCACTACTGAAGCACAGGGTGTTACACTGATAGAAATGAAAGCTCAGTTGGACTCACATAACTGAATAACACCTGTCTCCAAAACAGAAACTTGCATTAATCATTATAACTTGTGATTCTTTCTGTTAAAAAGCTCCCTTTAGCTATAGAACTCGGTGCTCTCCAGTTCCAGTGACCCTCTGCCACTTCCTTGTAGAAGATGTGGTATTTATAGCCCTTCATGCCTGCTCTAAGCCATCCTCCAGATCGACACAAAATTTTGTTGTTTTGTTACCATGCAGTAAAAACTTAGGATATGCCATATAAATTACTGTCTTCTCAGCCCAATTTAGAGATTTTTTCTGGACATATCATACACAGCATAGCCACTAAATGACTTTGCTTTTGCTTATCATTTGCCGGGCTGTCCAGATATTGTATTTGCTGTGGTCTTATTGAAATAAAAATATATGTGACAAGATGTTTCAGCTGACCTAAATATGCCTAGATCCCGTGATTGTTTCACTACTAGATTGATTAATGTTAGCTGAAGATGAGGCTGGTGATCTGGAGAGAGTAGAGGAACTGCTGATCAGATCTGAAACATCCTGAATATTAGCAATGGGATGCTTAGAGGACTCCTGGAGTTCTCAGGAGCTAATTGAAGAACCAGGGGCTTATTTAGGACATATGTATATGAAAAAAAGGGGAGCCTACAAGTATTAGGAAAGGTAAGATTCCAAAAGGACATCATGAGCCTGGACTGGTAATCATGTCCGGGTCTCTCTTCACCACTGGCAGTGAAGAAAGGAAATATGCTCTAGTGGCTAAACCTGGGGTGGGAATTGAGGCATTACAGACTTTAATAAGAGCTCAGAATGCACTCTTTTATTTTCATTTAATTTGCCTATGCCTTAATAAGATTGGGTAACAACTGGAGAACTCATTGGATGGGTTTTCAGATGCTGCATTGAAATGTGTTATAGTGTGGGCTTTCAGCTGTGACATCAATGTGCTATTGTGATCTTTGGCATGCCATTTATTTGCTCACTCTCAGCACAGACACATACAAAAGATGTATAATGGTTCTGAATTACCTTGACAAAAAAAGAGCATTAATATTAAATCCTTGGAAAATGCTTTGAGATCTTTACATAAAATATATCTAAGCATCACCATAATGGTTGTTAATAATATACATAAACCTAACTAGGACAGAGCATGGACTGCTTGGGAAGCATTCCTGATAAATTTGATGTAATCACTGCACATAAAAATTACTGTCATGACAAAATATTAGTGGCTGAGTAAGGATTTAGAAATATTTCCAGATTTCTTATGTACAGAGTCCATGCAGGCCTGCTGACTGGAGAGTTCTTCCCTTCTAGCCACCATTTTGCATTACTTTCCAAGACCTTAGTGAGGCAAACACATAACCCTCTGCCTGAATCTTGAAAAGCAAGGACTTTGTACACCAGGCTAAAAGAATTGACTTAGGCAAGAGAACTCCAGACCTTTTTGGCTGATCTACTGAAGTGGGGTACTTTTGAAATTAATTTTCTATTGTCTTAAGCAGCTAATCATGTTTGCTATTTACCAGACCAAAGACTAATTAATAAAGAAAAGAAATGTAGTCACAGATCTAGAGAGTGAATGGTTCCCTTTAGTAGCATGGATTGGTTTCTGGGAGCAGTCCTGAGTGCATCTACCTTCAGGAGAGAATCTTGCAGATCAATGTCTGGCTACATCTGGAGTGGTGAAACAGATATATTTAGAAAGTAGATTTTCCTGTGCCTCTTTGCTGCCGTATGCATGCAGGAAAATTAACATAAAGACATTGTATGGGGGATGATAGATGTCTTCCTCCAGTGCTTGACTCTCTTAGTTGCTGTTGTCACCAAAGTTCAGCTAGTGGTATCCAACCCACCTGTCACCAGAACTCAGCCTCACCTCTCACTCCTCCAGCAGTTCTCCTGTAGTGACTACCCAGCTGTTCCAAACTGTCTGTTGCTGCTATTTTTGCTCTTTTTTTGTGCTTGCTGTGTCTTAGTTTTCCCTGTGTTTCTGCCCTTACTCACCCTTTGGAGTGCCAGTTTTTAGCCTTCTTCTGTCAGTCCCGTTGGCAACCTTTGCTGAAAGCTCTGAGACAGCAAAATATCTACTGGGATCCTAATGTGCCATTGGCTGCATGTCTAGATTCTGCAGTTCCCTCTTTAAGACTTGCAGAATTTCCAGGAAGGGAGTTAGGTAAGCTTGGCAGGACAAATGTATCCTATGAAAGACCAGTCAGTTCATCCTATTTCAGAGATACTTTTGGTGTGGCAAATCAAATATTAAAAATCTTTATCCTTAAATAGCTCAAAATATTTTGAGGCAGCTGTTTTGCATTGTTTCATTCTGTCACACAGAGTGTACTTGTGCTCTCAGCTCTTCTCTGGTTTTTCTGGGGTGACTTTTGACTGCCCAATTACTTGTTCTTTTTGCAGTTATTTGATGTAGTACTTCTGCAGGATTTCCAAGAGCACAAGCAGGTAAACAAGTAAGGTAGCTCTGAAAAGTAATTTAAGATGTCAGAATACAAGGAGTTATCCAAATCCAGTCAATTATCAAAAAGAGTTTCTTGTAACAGTTCTCACACTTTACACCAGGAGGGAAGATCTCATCTGTTGCCCTTTCTAAGACTGTGGCAGGGAGCATTGTATTTGTTTGTAGGAAACAGTAGTGTTACCACTATTCCCACATCAGCTACCCATGGAAATGCTGAACAACTTCCCTGTTTCAGCCTTATTTTGCAGCATCACCTTGTTTAACTGCTTATTGGATGATAAGCCTGATTGTTGAAGCTGTTTAGGCATTTAAATCCAATTAATTTAATTGGGAATTAGAAACCTAATCACCTGCAAAATAAAAAAAAAAAAAAATTGGCCTTAATGGCTCCTTAATTTTAGTTAAAGGTATAACTGTGTATTTAGACCAGGTGGGTACTAGACAAAGCTGCTATTTCCTCTCAATTTATATAATCTCTTCCATATAATAGCTATTAAAAATTACTTGATTGCTCACAATCAGGTAATTATTTTGCAGGGGATTGGGGATTTTGGGTTTTGGGGGTTTTTGTTGTGGTTTTGTTTGGTTTTTTTTAGTAAATTTAGGACATCTTCTTTAGACTTCAGGATTTGAGTGCCTTCAGCCACTTCTTTTAGCATTTGTGAGCATGTGTAAAGCTGTTGCAGTGTTTGAGATTTTGTGCAGACCTGGAGCTGATACCAAAATGAAACCTATGAACGTGACATTCCATTACATGCTCCATTTCATTCTACTAAAGGCTAGAGAGGGAGAACCCAAACTTCACTAATGAAGGAAAGTATCATTTGCCCTGGTGATTAGGCATCTAAAGGCACAAGGGATGTGTACTAAACTACATTTTCTGCATTGTCTATAAGCATTAGATTAACTGCACTCCACTGACATTTAAAGCAAACAAAATCAAAGCCAGTCTCACATGTACATGTATAATTTCTGCTAATGATTGGATCTCAGTTCTGCCACTGAAAATCCAGAATTTACCTAGTGCAGTTAATTGGATTGCTCTGTACTGTATTTGAAGAAGAGAGAGTCTATTCCTTATTGGGACACTGTTTTTTAATGCCTAAGCACAGCTCTCACCACCACTGGATGTTTTAGTTTGGCATCAGCTTAAAGCTGAAAGCAAGAATCAGCCAGAGCCAATTTTAGCTGTTTCAGTGCCATAGCCATAAGTCAGCCCATGTTTCCTTGAAAGTTCTTCACACATTTTGATGATGCTGAGCTGAGTTGCAAGCTTGTAACAAATCTTGAAAGCAACTCTTTCCCTAGGGCTGAGAATTTCATCAGAAGGATTTCACACAGGCCTGCAGACAGGATGAGAAACAGCCCCTCTGGCAATGGAATTGTCTGTACTGTACTAATTTTTGAAGACACCTTGACAAGTCGTTTTCCAATTTCTGCCCTTTGTTCCCAGGTTAAACAATGTGTGTGTCTAATCTCATCTTCTGCTCTCCCTGCTCTAAGTAGACTTAACTGGACTGCATTCATTGATATTTATTTCTTTGGAGCTCAGGCTGCTAGGAAAGCTGTACATAGGTAGGAGTAACCTCATCCTGTACTTATTAGTACCCAGATCTGACAGTTATCGCCTGGTCTCCATCAGGGCTCATCAACGATAAGAGTTTCCTTCATGGGTTTGTTGTTTTGTCAAAGCTCTGAGAAAACTGAGAACACAAAATGAGATGTTAAATGTTATAAAGTGTGCCCAACCCAGAAAACATGTGGAGAGATAAGTCAGAAATTGCTAGGGGACATGAAGGAAGATGATCCCAGAAGCATGTTAGTTGGGAGAGGGCTTCCTTCACTCAGCAGCACAGGAAACAAGAATCTGCTGTTGTGGTGGTGGAGGGGAGATCCACAGTGGAAGGGTCTTTCCCACTCAATCATCAGCTAAAGACTGAGTTATCTGCTTTACAGACTGCCAAGGGTGACATTATCAGCAAACTTCTAGTTAAACCATTGTGTTTAACCACATGCTTTTGCCAGAGGTTGGTATGATATGGCAAGATGATGTAATTCTCAAGCTGCGCCAGGGGAGGTTTAGGCTGGAGGTGAGGAGAAAGTTCTTCACAGAGAGAGTGGTTGGCCATTGGAATGGGCTGCCCAGGGAGGTGGTGGAGTCACCATCCCTGGAGGTGTTCAAGAGGGGATTGGACGTGGCACTTGGTGCCATGGTTTAGATAGTCATGAGGTTTAGGGTGACAGGTTGGACTCGATGATCTTTGAGGTCTCTTCCAGCCTTCTTGATTCAATGATTCTATGATTCTTTGCAGCCATGAGCTGCCCCATTATTTACAATGGATGCCCTCAGATCTAGTAATAACTAGCTTTGTCTGGTCTGTATTTTTGTTCCTTTGTTTTTGTTAAGTGAAAGAATCCAGTGAAGAATAATAAAACCAACTCAATTGCAAGACTGAGGGTTTCAATGTGATTTAAGGTCACTGAGCTTATGTAGTTTAATGGGAGCTGAGCATTCAACTTCAGGTTTCATTGGAAAATATCATTTGAGAAATCAGTTTAAGTGCATGATCAGGATGAAATCTGAGCTATCCCTGGTGAGGTTTAGAAGTAAGGAGGTATGATGTCCACTATCCCAACAGGAGAAAAACTCTGACCCACCAACCAGCTGCAGTAAGTGACTATAGGAAGTTCTCCTGAATCCTCAGACTAAGTAGCCAACTATCATTGCATTTTCTTTTTGAAAAGGCTTTAGGTGCAAAGCCCTCTGTTCTGACCCATCTGATATCTGCATCACACAGGCTGAAATTAAGAGCAACACATTCATGTCTTATGGAACCTACTCCCTCTGCAGACCAACATGCTGCTAACTGATTTCTTAGATTCTTCAGGACTGCTCTAAGTTTTAATGAGCTAAATTAAAGTGAGGCCATCATTCAAGCAGGCTTTTCTGGAGTTTGATACGTTTTTTCTTCCTGGGAACACCCACAACTTTGACTCTTCTGTCAGAAACTGAGATTGTAGTGACCACCTATCTGCAAGGGGAAAAGAAAGCTCAGATGTTTTCTTTCCTCTTCATAGCATGACAGAAGTCCAGGTGAGCCAAAGCCAAAGCCAGGGGACCAAGGCTGACCTGAGGATACTCAGAGATACTTCCTGCTCATCAAAGAAGGAAAAGAAGGGGAAAAAATGATGAAAATAATCTGTTTCTGCCTGCACTGATATCATTATGAAACAGAAGCAAACTACTGGGAGTGGCTTTGTTACAAAGATATAAACCAATATAAGCAGAATACCAGCTTCCTAGGGAGTGGGGCACCACCATGATCTCCCACTGTCTAATAGTTTGTTACACTAAACACTTATCTACCCAGCCTGGGGACTTTGGAGGTTATATCATCTTTCATTTGTCTTCCTTTCACATGAAATTTAGCCTGAAATAGAGAAAAGAGCAATTTCTAATTAACTCCTACCTAAATCCATTATAGCTTCGGTAGTTATTGGGACAGAGACATAGAAGAACTGTAACGATCCCAATATGTAAAAGTTTGTTTGGAGGGCTGGAGGTTAGAGGCCAGATATGAAAACAAATATAAAGCTTCTTGGCAGAAGTTGAATCAGTGCATTAGTTATCATGGATTTTCATAAAAACTAATAATGCACATTCGTGTTTCAGTTCATAAATGTGAAGTGACAGCCTATGAGTTAGCCACTGAAATGATATTATACAGCCAAAAACAGAATAATGGAGGAAATGGAGAAAGCAGAAGAGAATAGAAGTAATAGAATTGGGCATTGGAATAAATATACATCATGAAAGGGAGATTGATGTAATGAAAGATATGAAAGTCAGAAACTCAAGGTGTTAAAAAGATCATCTGCTCCTCTGAATCCCTAAGGCTACACGACTTTTAGCTGAAACAGACAGATTTGCTCAAAGAAGACAAACTTTAAAATTGTAAGAGGAATAAGATACAGCAAGGGAACATGCTTCTGCACTGCACAGCCTACTAAGAAGTTGTGCAAAAGAGGAAGAATTTCACGGTGTTCCATTGGAAAATTGTCTTTTCTCATCATTTTTGTCAGAAGATTTACAAGCAGGTGTGAGAACAAGAACCTGATGCAATCCAAAGAGCCTAAACAGTACCACTGACATGCTAGCCAGCTATGGGGATTTAGAAGAAAGCAGTGCTGGTGAAATGAGTTGTCCAGGCCACTTCTGTGCACGGTGTTTTGTACATAAAAAGCAGGTAGGACAGACACAGATGCCACATGAGTGATGTCTCCATCTAAGTGTCTGCTAATGTGTAAAGATTTATTTTAGCTTGTGGAAGCCTTTCAGGATTCACACATATATCCATCTATAAGTGTAAAGAAAAGAAAATCCCCCATGTTTGCACATCTCTGAGGGAAGAAGGCTCAAAGATGCAAATGAAACTATGCTAAGACCTCCTCTCAGTGTCTGAGGGTGACAGAACATCTCTTTTTTTAGTACTACTTTTTTGCAAAAATGCATGGAAGCCAAGAAGCTTGAAGTGAGTCTTCATCCCCAACAGTCCTATAGGTGTGAGTAACTACACACTGAGGTACTGCAGCAATCATAGTTCTGCTGTAAATCTCACCTTTCACTTTCCTTCTCTGTTATATGGAGTCTTGCTTTTCAAACAAACAAACAGGATTAGAGAGCCTCTTCTTAATTGCTGGTACCTCAGCCCACTGAAATGTGCATGTATGTACACAGAGATTGGGTGATGCACAGCAGGAAAGAGCCCAGGGAGGAGCTATACATATCCTGTAATCAGCCTTCTTTCTTCTACAACATGATTTTGCATGGGGGAGATCAGCTGTGCTTCAGAAAACAATTCTGAATAATCCCATAGCACCTTCCTGAGACAGACAGCCTGTATTCACCTGGGGGGGAAATCAGGAGTTTAATAACTCACCCAAAAATCTCACAGCAAAGAGTTCTTCAGAAGTTCAGAAGGCTTTGTGGAGCCTTCTCAGTCTTACGCTTCCTGAGAATGGATGAGTGACCATCATCAGATACATGCAAGTTTTTTCATAGCAGATCATGAAGTTGAGCACAACCAAGTGATGGCACAGGCAGGCTTCCAGCAGGAACAGGGAGGAGAGTGATGGATGCCAGCAAACCTTGCAATCTGCCACTTTGTAGCTGCAATGACAAGTGCATGATCAGCCAGCATGGGGATACCAAATGAGCTCAGGATTGCTCTGTTGTAAATAAAGGTGAGTTTATGAGCAGCTGGAATTGCAGTACCAGGTTGAGCTCAGTACAATTGCAGCAATGTTTAGCCCTTGTCATCAGCTGTCTGCTTGGCCTGCTGGTGTATGTGAAGGATAAAAGCAGTGTGAGCACCTGCCAGCAAGTTGTGCCAAGAGCTTGGCATTAATATGTACGTTTTCCCAGGGAGCTCTGCATATAGCTGAGCTGTCCAGTTTGTTCACATTGTCTGGAAACCAGGAGGAGAGGGTGCAGCTGCCCAGCTGCTCCAGGTGCCTGCATGATAGGCCAGGGTATGCTTCTGCAGGGGACTTGTGGATTAGCATCAGTGAAGCACTAAAGGCTGAGTGTGTCTGGCACAACATGTACACTAAATTGCCTGAGTGTCACTGGGTTTTAGAAAAGAGCAAGTGTATCTGTGAAATGCTAGAGGAGATGTGACAGGCTGCACTTGTGTGCCCTGTGAAGAAATGAACCACTCCCATCTCTGTCTAACTCTTGAAGTAGCAATTCCTGTAGATTCTCACTATAAAAACTGCTCCACTCATCTTCCTGGGAACTTCTTAAGCACTGGGGTGTGGTGGTGTGGAAATTATGTTAGCATCCTGCTAAAAAGGAAGCAAAATGTCTCTGGTCTTTTATATAGGTGTCTGTGAGGGACTCAGACTTCTCACAAGGTTCACAAACATGGGCACTGGTTGCCAAACTTAGAAGCACCAGCTTGATGAACTGCATGGGTTTTGCCAGCTTTACTGAAGCTGTACCCACAGAGGTAGGTGCTGAAGGTGAGCTATGAGCTACTGTTGCTGTGGTAGTACTTCTTGAAGCACTACTTTGGGGGAAACAGTCCTTCATCCACTGACCTGATTCTGAGGCTACTTAGGCATGAGTCAAGTAAGAAGAGTTTGGAAAAACTGATTAGTCCTAGGCTGTGGATTTGTGTGATTTAGTAGAATGAGGACTGTTCAGGACTAAGGCTTCAGCACCTGCCTTGTTCAAATACATAACTGAAGGTAAAACTCTGCTAATCCCCCCTTTCACTCTCATATATGGTAGATGCTGGTTTTGAGAGGAAATCTTTGATTTTACAAGGTTCATTTTTGCCAGCTCAAATATGAGTAACAGCAGCTACTCTTTGAGGGGGTAGTGAAGATGTAACACATCTGTGAGCGCTGCAGGAGCCAGTGAAGCCGCTGCTCTGCAATTCTGTTACATGTGTTCGTAAATGTGTCTTTGGAGGTCTTCATCTGTCTTTGAAGGGAGATCAGGTTTCCCAGGGGTACTGCAGAACTTGATGCAAATCCTGGTGTTCAGAAGACCCTTTCTTATGCCTCTGAATTTAAAACCTGCAATGAATTGAGTAGTCACCCATCCTTTGTCTATGGTGTAATCCCGATTTCCAGAGAGGGATTTTCAGCATGAACTAGCAAAATTTGATATCCATATCTGATCATTTGGGACCTCAGCATGCAAGTCCTTCTAGTGTCCTTGGGAATCCCAGCACTGTTATGCAGCTCTGGAAGATTTTGCTAATGAGACCCTTGTTGAGTTTCAAGGCCAAGTCCAGACTGAAAGACCTCCTCATGGTGTTATCTGTTTTCTTTTTTGTGTCTTTGTTGCCTGCATCCAGAATGCATGCATGGAGCTGCTCTGCTTTTTCCAGCCTGTACTGGGAAAGACAAGCTGCTGACTGGTACAGTTCTTCCATTCAATGTCTAGAGTTCCTCACAGGCTTTAAATAAGAGTCTGCTGGTAGAGAGTTGGCTGCTGAGTACACTGACCCTACTCATGCATGTAGCTTCCTTACCCTGGGGTCCTCTCATGAAACACAGCTTCAACAGGGTCTCTTGATCAGCTATGCAACTTTGTTATTGGCATCATCAGTTCCAAAACTCTGAGAACATGCAAGCCATGTCAGCACAACAGGGTAGGATGCTTTTGGATGGGATATCTTTCATAATCTGGCTATTGTTTTATCTTGATTGTTTGAAGGCAGCTCAGATACAAAAGTTCCAGACTCACCTCAATTTAACAATAAGTGCATGGTATGATTGTTTGTCAGGATGGAAAAAGTGTGAAAGCATTTGGAAGATCAAAGCAGCATGACTCCCATCAGAGTCAATAGGGAACAAGCAGCTAGAAATCTTCCAAAATGCTTTCAAATTATCCTCCACCTTCGATCCCTCATCTTCACTGAAACCAGCTCCTGAAATGTTTTGTTGAATGTGTTCCTCTTGTCCTTTCTTTGAAAGTGAAAGGATCTCAGAGGAGCTGTAGGCTCAGGTTAGCAGAAAGATCAACTGTTTTTCACTTGAAGGCCAAATGGCACCTAGGCTGCACCACCATGTAACCCCAATGGCTGCAAGGGGCTGACAGGTTGAGAGCTAGAGCAGTTTGGTTTTCTCTTTGGTTCTGGTGAGGAAAAAAAAGAGGTTAGTTTTGGTTGTTTGTTTTTTTTTCTAATCTTATACTGACCCTGAGCATGTTTTAACAGCTTTGCTATCTCTGCTTTGCTGACTGGCAAGCCCCAAGCACAACATAGCCAAAATATTCTGTGTCTGGTCTGTTGTCCTCTGCATTCTAAGAGCTGTAGACACAAGACAGACATTTGCTGCTACCATGTTTTATTGCTGCCTCTTTTAGTACAATTTAGATTACAAGAGCACCTCCATCTCCCAACAGCACTGAGGTTCAGTGGCCATGAGCTGCAGTGTCCTACCAGAGGCATCCTGTGGCAATCTAAACAGCTATGAATAAAACATTGATGAATGAGCAAAATGAGCAGAAAGCAAACCTTTTATGAGGTCAGGTGGCAGAAATTAAATAGGAACTTTGTCTCTTCAGTCCTCACCTGGACTTCTATCCATTCCATGAGGGTGGGATTTGTTTAATAATTTTTTCTAGAATACATCAGTGAGAGGAAATAGTTCCTGGCCTGGCTTTCCTATTTATTCTAAATATAAGTCTTTTCATGGGTTGATTGCTAATTCTCAACCCTTAGAGTAATGAGACTTCATTTCTGGCCCTAGATAGCATTTTGAGATAGCATTCTTCAGCACAGGAAAACAAGAGGCCTTTGCTCTCATCTTTTTAATATGTCAGGGGCTGGTTTTGTTCTGTTCTTTTCTGTGAGTTTTCTTGATTTAATGAAATGCAATTAATTTTCAGCAAGGCCTTGTCTGGTGTGTCAGAAAACTTCACAAAGCCACATAATTATCACCATTATTGCTATAAATACAGGTGAGAATAATATATTTAGCATTTTATCTCATCTTAGAAGGAAAGAAGAAAGTACGAAGGAACATTTATTTTGTGCACTACAAACTTATTTACAAATTGCATTCTAGCATTTTAAATTATGTTGCTGCAAAGAGTTTAGTTCACTCCAGGTCATCAGAAAGGCTGCTGAACACCGCAGTCTGCTTTTGTCTCATCTAGAAGTTCAGAAGAGCTTTAAAGTGGTGGCTTTCACGTGGCTTTTATTCATCTGTCTCTTAATGTGCCAAATATATCTTCCAGTACAACAGGATATGCTTTTGCTGTTGTCATCAATGTTGAATCTAAGGAACAAAGGCAGATAATATTCACGGACTACAGACAGAAGTTGTACAATACATATCTGAATATATGGCTTAAATGTCACTAAAATCTTCAAACTGTGCTGAGGGGAACAATATGTCCAGCTAAGGAAAACCTTCCTGGTGGTCATTTTTCTAAGATAGTGCTTTTACCACTTTTCAATAAACCCTAGAGGTGGAGAGTTTCTCACCTTCTTTAATTTAGATGATTTTCTTCACTGCTGCCACTGGGCCAATCATTCCCCATCCTGCACTTAATTGTTTTTATTCAACTTTATACATTGCCCTTACCTTTCTTCAATTCCATCTATTTATTTCCAACAATTTTCTGTGCTATCAAGAGCATTTTCAATTCTAATCCTATTCTCCAAAGTACTTACAACCCCTCCCAGCTTGGCACCACCTGCAAATTTAATGAAATTAATTAAATGAAAATTAAATGAAAGACTTCCATTGACTTCAAGGGGCATTGGAGTGAACCCAAAGTGTCTTACATCTTTAAGAAGTGGTTCAAGTGAAATACACTTATTGCTTTGCAGGACTTTTTTGTAAGGGAAAAAAGACAGATGCATGCTGAATAATTCAAGGTCAATCCTTGCTGATTGAGAGAGATTTAACTAATTTGTCAAAATAATGACCTTTGTTTACAGTGGGGAGCAAGTGGGTTTGGATTATTTCTGTCCCCAGAGAGATGCTGGAGGAGCCTGGGTTTAGCTCAGCACCACTGCAATGGGCTTGTTTATAGATACACAGTGAAAGCTAAGCATTAGTAGCAGCAGAGTCTGCAGATGGTGAGAGGCATGGTAGAGTGATGATGACATTTTACTTTAAGCCTGATGGAAACAGTGCTGCTACCCAGGCTGTGGAATACTTGGGAATGCCAGGATCACTACCATCCCATCCCCAGCTGTGGCCTTGTGTACACACACATGCATGGACCTCTTGATTCATTGAGAGCTTGACATCTTCCTGAAATAAGTGTGAGGAGAGCATGTGCCTAGCAGAGGGGGAAAGGACAGCCAGCCCTGCCTGGAGCTTGGTTGATAACAAGCAAGCTGCAGAGAGGAGTTTGTTAAAAGTGTATCAGTCAGTGAGCCTCCAGCTATGCCAGCCTGCTGAACTCATGGAAGCATGGTCACAGTCTGACCTCCCTGTGTCACAGCTTAGCACTGGGAGGGGCTGAGGAGCTCACAGCCATGTGCTGTTTTGCAGGCTAGCATGGAAACTCATTTACCTTCAGTTCTCCAGAAACAGGCAACTGGAGAAAGAGAAGGTTGTGTTACTGGGTCAAGGGAGGACAGAAATGCCTTCATTGCTCAGCATCCTACCCACAGCTCTGGTGGAGAAGGATGTTCTCTCCTCTTCCAATACAAACTTTGTAGTTCTCTGCTATTCCAGCCTGTCCATGCTGGCTGATGCCAGCTTTCATCTGGCACCTGTGTATTATGGCTGCTGCTCTACTGTTGGAGCACAATCCTGCTTCTATATGCTTCTCTGCAAGTGATTTTTGGCTTGAAAAGGCACAGGGCTCTTTGAGAAATGTTTTGTGCTTTGCTGCTGCATTATTTGTCTCCAGTCACTGCAAGGTGCTGGCCAGCTTTCCAGAGCCTGGCATGTGTGCATGAGTGCATCTATATTGCAAAAGATTTTTCCTTTTTCTTCTAAGTGGTGATGTTGGATATCTGAACACTTACCAGAGGAATGGAAATAGACTTTGCCTGTGCAAACTCAGTATCAGAAGCAGGACTAAATCTTTAAGATTCTTTGATGTCAACCCATAACCAAGATGAAAATCTCTTTGTCCTTGTAGCTTTAACCTCTAAAGCTTGCCATTGCTAAATGTATTTTATCTCCTTTTTCCTGTGCTGAAGTGACTAAATGCAATGCCCCTGCTCAGGGTGGTGTCTAAGTTACACACAAGTAATTTCAACAGCATTTGGTCATTGTTCTATTAAGTACCAGCTGAGACATGGCTTAACTCAAAGAGCTGCCTGCAGATCTGTGCTTGTGGGACACTGATGTTTGAGAGCACCAAAGAGTTCAAACTCCTCTCTTTTCATCTTGGTGTTCTCTTCTCACTTCAGGGTCTTTTCATTCACTTCTCCCATGTGGCTCTCACCTCCTTTGAGTCTGTAGAGATTTGGTCTTGTATTTGGTTTAGGTCAAATCAGTTCTCAGTGGTGTCCCTAATTAAAATTTATATATAAGCCATTACTCTTTGGAAAGAAATTAGAAGAGCAAGACACTTCTTGTTTGAGGGCAGAGTGCTGGCCCTTTAGGGCAGGATCAAAGCTTCCTAGAGTCAAAGAAAAGTCTGAGGTTTGGATTAAATCCTTTCACAAAAATTTTGCATTCCTAATACTCCAAACATTAAGGATGTTTTGTGAACATGAAAGTGCTGTTGTCTCCACTTCATGGATGGAAATTGGCTCTACTAAAGACAGGATCCTTAAGCATCCAATCTAATCCAACCCCATCCAATCCAATTTGGTGCTGAAGGGCTAGAGACCTGACATGTCTGTGATGTGTGTGGCATACCATGGCCTATGGCACAGAGATACCCAAACTCCTGAGTCTACCCAATGCTGTACTCTATGGCAGAAGGTGAGGAGCTAAATTCCATGGACACAGCACCAACCATACAGAACTCTGTTGCTTTTTAGTACTCAGCTGGTTAGACATGTTGTAAATCCCTATAGGTCTCCCACCTTGAGGATTGGCATGCCCACAGTCAACCAGGTGTACCATGCACACCTGTGTTGGGGAAGGCTTAGCAGAGGAATCAACACAACCAGCTCTTCCCAGTTCCATGGGACTGCTTCCATTCTCCTGTCTTCCCTCCTACTTCTGTCAAGAACAGGGGCCAAACTTTAAACTCCATTTGCAAATGTCAAAGTGTCATTTCTGAGACTTTGGTAACCACCTGTTGCTGCAGCACGAGCTGCATAATTAGAACTGACAATCCTTGCCTAGAGATTTCTTGGAAGCTGGAAAAATGAGAATGTTGTCAAAAAAAATAGCAATGCTTCCAGTCTGCAGTGCAGTGATGGAGATGAAAGATGAGTGATTCCAGGGAGGCAGAGACTATATCAGCCCAGTGCCTTTTTCTAACTAGTTTAGAAGTCCAAAAACAGTCTGTAAGGATTTACATTTCTCTTACAGCCTTAAAGAAAATGTATTTTAAGTTGGCATCTCACTTTCTCTCTCTTTAGTGGACCAAACCAACAGCAAGTTTCATAGTAGTCATGCTTAAGGCCATAATAAGAGTCACAATTTCTTTTGCACCAACTGATGCAAAAGAATTTTTAGAGTTTATTACTTTTTCTTAAGGTGCTTTTAGTAATTTTCCATAAAATTACTTTAAAAGAGGATCTTCTGTTTTCTAATGGAGAAGTAACAAATGTAATTTGAGGCAGTGTTAGATCATGCTGTGTTCTCAGAATACAATATGATTGGTTTTTTGTAGGTGGGCACTGACTTTTGGTGGCCTTTAGTGCTTACATTGCAGGGCAGTCTGATGGAGTGGAAAGCATTTCTCTTCAGGGGTTGTTTAAAAGATTTATTTGTAACAACTGTTGTCTTAGCTGACACTCTAGGAATCGGGCTATGGACCTCCTGGGTTAGGAGCTCAGCCTGAAGCAAGGGATCTAAGTCCCACCACTTGCCCAGCCGTGGGATCTTGCAGTGCCTGTGCAGCAGGGTGTGTGGAGGAGCTGCACGTCGTGCATGCTTCACTTCCCTCCCACCTACACCCTTAAAAGCAGCAGATATGTAACAGTCATTTGCATTTCCTCCTGAAGTAGAGCTCTCCTTTACTCTTATACAATATATCAAAAATGACCTGGTAAGGATAGGTGAGAAATGACTGGAAGTGTGTCTCAGGGTAATGGAGAGCAAAAGAGGAGTTCTTTAGAAAGACAGGCTTGTTAACATAATTGTAATATATGTGTTGGCAGTGCCAAAAGAGAAAACTCAGCACAGCCAATGGAAATATTGTGCTGTGCAAATACTGTGCTGTGCAAATACTGCAGAGATGTAGGTAATCCAGTCCTTACACCTTACCTATGTGATTACACTGCAAGGCTATCACAGAATTACCAGGTTGGAAAAGTCCTTTTTGATCATCAAGTCCAACCTATCACCCAACACCATCTAATCAACTAAACCATGGCACTAGGTGCCTCATCCAGTCTTTAAACAATTCCAGGGACAGTGACTCCATCACCTCCCTGGGCAGAACATTCCAATGGCCAATCTTTCTTCCTAACATCCAGCCTAAACCTCCCCTGGCACAGCTTGAGACTGTGTCCTCTCATTCTGTCACTGGTTGCCTGGGAGAAAAGAAAAAAGGTACCATGGCTACTGAAAGCCACAGGAACCCATGAGGGTGGAGGCAGCATGTCTGCCAACAGCAGAAGTATGGTGGGGCCAAGGGAACTGCTGGCTGCAGGCCAGGTCCGCCCCAGCTTTGAATAACAGAGCATGGTGATAGGAGAGCCCTGTGATTTTGGGATTCATCCCTTGCCTGGGTCACAAATGTTCTGTGAAGCCTTAGGCATGTGATTTGATCTCTGACCAAAAGAACTGAATCACACAGATTTTAATTAAATAATTATTAATTGTATTAACAGTAAATAGGTTCATTTTCCTGTTCTGGTTAGATGTCATAAGAGATTTATGAAGGGAACATCACTGGGTTATTGGGGGGGAGGGGGGGGGTCTCATCTCCTCTGTGACTATAAAGACTTGCTACATGTTAATGAAACATTTTCAGGAGGAAGAATCACAGAATGTTAGGAGTTGGAAGGGATCTCAAAAGATCATCTAGTCCAAGCCCCCCTCCACCTGGATTTTATGATTCTCAAAGGGGGATGATCTCTACATTGCAGAAACCTTGCCTCATAGAGAAGTAACCTGTTGGAAGACCACAGCAAAGTGAGATGTGAGATCCTTGGTGTCAGATCCCTGGTACACTCACCCTGAACAGGGAGGACGAGTTCAGAGAGGTGTTCCTTTGGGACTAACGAGATCCAATTAGGAAAGATTTAGCAGTACAATCCATCCATGCTATCAGCACATCTCCAACTTAAGAAACAAGGATGAGCCTTGGCCTCTGTGGGACATTTTGGGAAGTTGCACTATCCCT
Source organism: Indicator indicator (assembly GCF_027791375.1). Lineage (NCBI taxonomy): Eukaryota > Metazoa > Chordata > Aves > Piciformes > Indicatoridae > Indicator > Indicator indicator. The sequence continues at coordinate 6,419,230 of NC_072035.1, forward strand.
GGTTGGCACAGATGAGAAACCTTTTCTGTGTAAGGAATTATTTTCTTAGAAAGACCTTTTGTTTGGAACAACCAACATTCAAGTAAAACATTTCTTTTAGCATAGATCTAGCAGAGCACTGGGAATGCCACATGTACTTTCTGTGGTCAGCATATGAGGGCATAAAGCACATACCTGGTGGCTTCATCTAAATATAGTTTTGTTGCTGAATACAGTACAGAGCAGTGTAAAATCAGTGAGCATTACAGCAGCCAATGGAAATATTTTCAGCCATATGTGAATGACAGAAATACAGTAAAAAAAAATATGATGCCTCAGCTGAACTGTGTGCTGGATCATCTGTGGAACAGGAAGGAGTTGGCAGAGATTTTAGTTTCCTGTAGACAAGAGGAGCATGAAGTATCCTGGATATGACAATTAGATGCTTTGCACACCTAGTTTCACTGTCATGCTAATTACAGGCAAAATCAAAGTTACCAATTGCAGACTAATGCTGCTGGCTTTTAATTTCACAGCCTGCCTCTGTGTGCTGCTGGGAGAGCTGGGCAGCAGTGGCTCTGCTCTGCACTAGCATTGCTGGTGCTCCTTCACCAGCCCTTTTTACATTTGGGGAGATTTAGCCTCTCCTAACGTCCTTCAGCTGACCTCAGATAATACAGGAGTTGTTTGAAATGCTTTACCTTCCTGTACATTCAGTCAGGATTGTATCATGTGCAGTTCTGTCCATTTTCCTCTCAGCTGCTCTCAAAGGCAGGGGCTCTCAGGTACAGAGGAGCAGCCCTCAGAACAGGCTATTTCAGACTCCATGTGTGTCTCAATTTTCTTCCTCTCCCCAACGTTGTTTCACTGACAGGATCTGACAAATCTGGAAGACTGACTGTCCCCTTTACAGCATGGTTTCAGCATTTAGTCCATCACATTTGTCACATTCTTCATCAGCTCTGCTTTGCTTGGAAGGCGGGGATTTATTGCCCAGAGACAAACAAGCAGCCTGTGTGTCTCCTTTCTTTTCACGAGTGTGAAGCAAAGTCATTCTGTTGTCAATACTCAAAGCTTTACTGGAAGGAGGGGAGAAATGCTGCTCTCAGTTCAGTGCTGAAAAGCTTGGGGTGCTGGATGTGTTTATCACTCTTCTCCCACTTTGCTTGGGTGACTGCAGCGAGTGACGCAGAGTACATGTGGTTTTCAGATGAAGAGAGAAATAGGAAGATGTAACTTAATTAACATAGGCAAGAAAGTGTTGTCACATTCATTAAAAACAATTGTGGCTTCTAAAATCTAAAGCATGGGGTGGTGGGCTGAGTCCAGCAGCTTTCTGGTTAGTCATCAGACAGTGTTTGCCTGTCTAAAGCTCTCCTACGTGACAGTGCTGACATTCCCTTGTCCTGCTGATTTAGAGGAGCAGACACCAAAGAAATCTCATTCCTGTGCTGATTTAGAGGAGCAGACACCAAAGAAGTCTCATTCCTGTGCTTATCCTGTGCTGGCAGGATGGCTGCTTGCTGAATATCAAGAGCAGCAGGTGGGCAGGAAGTTGCCACCTTCCCTTTCCAGCTGGAAAGCAGGAATTGCAGCCTAGCCAACAGCAAATGAGGGATGGCCATAGCAGCAAAAGGAGTGGAGAACAGCAGGAGTGAATGAAGCCATTTGATTTCTCTGTGCATTGCCTGCTTGGCAGGGACACAGTTCCACCCTGTGCCTCATCCCACAGAATCGACTTGTGCCCTCGGTGTGGCTGTGATCGACTTCTGGTGCAGGGGAAAAAGGGAAGGTTTGTCCTCTAACTGCAGATGCATTTTAAGCAACAGAAAGAAGTACTCATGTAATCTTAGCACCTGAGTCTTTCTTGTTTCTTAGAGATTAAGCTTTGCAAAATCCCTGTAGAACAAGGGGATAGCATCTTCATTTTACAAATACATGGGTGGGAGATTACAGCCCGGATTCTTGAACAGATTCAACCAGCAAACTCCCCTTGAGTTCAGCAAGCGTTGGCACTTCAATATCCTTGAGAGTATGGACCTCAATAAGTTACACACAGGCATCTAATAAGTGTGTGATGAAGTTGAGAATTAATCTGACTTCCAAAAAGATTGTTATGTGCCTTTCCTTTCCTTCCTGCAAATGAGAATAGCACTACCATTGCACCAAGGGTACTCCAGACTCTATGTGATTGGATTTTAATTGAGCAGAGCTTCATTGTGGTGGTTTTGTTTTCACTCGTGGCCCCAGCTGATTGTGACTTATTCTGGGAAATTTGACAGAATGCATTCAGTCAGAATTTGTAGTTCTGTAAAACAGCTTCATGAATTTATGTTGATTTCCTTGGAATTTCATCTCTGGCAACCAAAGGAAGAAAAGGATGCTAGCAGGTTCCTGTTATGTCAAAGAAACATCTTGCTTTGACATTTCCAAAATGAAATGTTTTGATTTTTGATTTTAAAATAGCTTTTCCCTTGATGTTATGGTATTTTTACATAAATTTAATCATTTGAAATTGAAATGAAACTGAATTTCATGACCCAAAAATTAAAACAAACGTAGGTGTCTAGAAAGCCCTCCTGAAATAAAGCATTCACCCTCCAGGCAGCTCTCCTGATATTCCCTAAACACATTATCACCCTTGGTTGTCCCAGGCACAAGTGGGACAAGTGGGGACAAGGAAGAAGCTCTTTACACACTGAAGATAGCTTTTAGGCAGGTACTGAAGTGTGTACAAGGGCTTAGTGATGTGTTCACACATGACTGTGTGGCAGCTGCTCTTCTCTCACTTGAAAAATGTACTGATTCTGTGCAACTCCCCTGCACAGAGACAAATTTGACTGTCCTTAGTAGTGGAAATGGGTACAAAAGAACCCTGGAAGGAAAAAACCAACCAAACAAAAAAACCCCAAGCCACCAAAATCTTATGTGCCAAAAGGTGATTCTTTCAATGAAGGAATTTGTCAGTTAGTGACACCAACTCACTGCAAACATTGTGTCAGATCCATAACGTTCACAAAGGAAGTATTCAACTTGCAGCTAGAACTGGCTCTTTGCCCAGATTTCTAAGTCCTTTTGAAATGTGTCACTGCATATTTCACTCAGGTATGTTTTGCTGAGGCTAATATATGGATGTTTGCCACAAAGCTATAGAACAACCTAAAAAAATTGTTAGAAATTCACTGATACGAGGGTTCTCTTAATCAATAAGCTCTATGATGTGCTTCAGGTGGATTAGTGCAGTAAAAAAACACCTTCCATTTCCACAGGTCTATGCTAATATCTGTTTATTGCTGAACTTCCTCTGGAGCAGTGCTAGGTGGGCTTTCCTCATGACACTATGGAGATGCCAAGCAAGGAACACACTACTAGGACCCTTAGAAACTTAGACTTAGACTCCCTGACTGCTCTTTCACTAAAGAAATTTTTCCTAATATCCAATCTAAACCTCCCCCTGGTAGAAATTGAGGCAGTTGTAGAGCATCTTGGCCAGGGAAGTCTACTCTGCTGAACATGAAGGTCACTGAGTACCTGAGGAACAGGAAGATCATCCCTAAACTTGATGTGATACTCATTTGCCTTCACTGTTTCTTTCTGGGGAACAACAATAAAATCATCTTCTTGCAATGCAGGAGGTGCTTTAATTATTCCTGAAGAGCAGCTGTTCAGTGGTTGTTCCTAATTCCAGTGGCATCCAGGGTGGGTAAAAATCTGCTGCTGCTGGAATCAGATCTGGGGATGGCTATTTCTTAACCTCAAGGTCCTCAGAGAATCCCAGGTTTGGCTTGACACAGGCTGTGCTTAGGGCTGACCTACCCCCTGTGCTGCTACTTCTTCAGAGCCATTTAACTCTGCCTTGCATAATTTCAGGCTTGATTCAGTTCTCACAGGCATGAATCCCACTCCAGTACCTGGGGTTAAAGCCTGGGTGATTAAAGGTGACTCCCCCTCCCCTGAGCCATTTGTAAGTGACTTATAGAGCTAATAATGGCCTCATCCTTTTGTACCTTGGTACACAGCTTGTGTTCTGGAGCCTTTTATTGCTCAAATGAGCTGCTTTTGCTTATTTATTTCCCTCCTCATTCATTTTTAATGGTTATAAGAGACTCCCCCATTCTTCTTCTGACAGCAGTGATTTAGGCAGGGCTCATTAACATAACTTACTACTAAATATCCCCATTTATGCTGGTAGACCACAGCAAATGTGTGCAGTGCTAAATAAGAAGAGGTCCCGTGAGCTCACCAAGGTGGCAGGGCTGTGTTTGAAGAGTGGAGAGTCTTGTGTGCAGGAAGGATCACTTACAGGAACAAGGACTGGGGACAGAGTTCCAGAGTGTTTCCAAAATCCAGATTTTCTGTGGAAATATCAGATTTACTTTCCTAATTGGCCACCCTTGAAACATCCAAACCAGAACTGTGACCTGGTTCATCTGAGCCTGGCTCAGCTTGGTCTGGCTCAGGGTGCTGGAGTTCTGCAGGAGATAAACTTGGAGCTGGATCTATCTGTTAATGTGATGTTCCAGTTTATGTGGGCACTGGCTCTGCTGGCATCCCTGGGGGAGGGCAATGGAACCAGACCTCTGTGCTTCTCCCAACAGCTAAGGGGCTTTAATCAGGTGAGTGAGGGGTCACTGGTTGGTGTCATTTAGTCTGCAGTGCCACACTGAATTAGTAACCCTTGCATCTCATACTGCAGGTGTTCAGGCGTTCAAGAAATGTGGGAACATGGCACTTCAGGACATGGTGTAATGGCCATGGTGGTCTTAGTTTGAAGGTTGGACTCAATGATCTAAAAGGTCTCTTCCAATCAAGACAGTTCTATGATTTCCACAGACATATTAGCTGTGACTTTGTAAGAGTTCCAACAGAATTACTCTAGCAGAAAAGCAGGGGTTTTGTGAGGGTTTTACTGTTATCCCATGGGAATTTAATAATGATAATGAGGTGGGGAAAGAATGTTACAGCTATTTTCTGAGAGTTAACAGCAAAATGCAGGGTACCTCTTCTGGGAGTTATGATGTACATTCTCCTTTCCCTCCCTCCCATTAGATCTTTTGATTCTATTCAGCTTAAAGCTACTGTGGAGTTTATGGGACCAAACAAATAGTTGGCCACACAAAGTACTATCTTCTGAAGACAGCCTCTGCAGAAAGGTAATGGGGAGAACAGTGAAATGCTTTTAGGAAAGGGATAGGAACAGTGTTCACTGAAGAACTGGATGCAGGAGGCCATGTGACAGGGATCTTGTGTGATTTGTGAGAAGCCTTATTGCTCCCTTGCCATGTTTTTTCCAGGCTAGCAGAAGTTCTGCTACTACAGGACTTCAAAGAGTTTAATGTTTTCTTCCACAGATAGCCTAGCAAACTGTGAAATAAAATCAGAGAAATTAATTAAAGCAAATTTCTCTTGCTTGTGGTCACACCTGAGGAGTATACAGAGTGTGGATGTCTTAAAGGACAGCACTGATTTCTTTTCAAATAACACAAACAGGCTTTTTCAGTAAACATAAAAAAGAAGTGCCTCAGGCCAGCAATCCCACCCTCCTTTTCTGATCAATTTTTTTTTTTCCCAAGAAACCCAGTCTTGTGTTAAAGTGACATGGCAGCATCATGGCTTCCAGCTGAATTTGGGGGTCAGTTTGGGGGTATCTAATGTACAGAGCTGCATGTGGAGCTGAGGAATGCATATTTGCAGGAGGATGTTATGGTAGGGAATGACTTAATTCTATTCTCATTTCTGACAATAAGACCAGGGGTTTGAACCAAAAGCAGTGCTGACCACATTTGAAATACTCCACTCTGCACATTTCGTAGCACTGGTGATTGGACTCGACATCCAGCTTGCCAGAAGCCACGTGTTTGGTATGTACATGGTGCACTGAGAAATCTAATTCCTAATTCTGTGCTGCACTGGCAATAAGAGACCTCTGACCTCTGCTGCCCTGGCACACAGAGATTAGATATGTGTGTGTGACTCAGAGGAAGCTGTCTGAGTTGTTCACCGATGGAAGAAAAAGAGGTGGAGCTGCAGGAGCCAAATGAAACCCAAAGCACTTCTATAACCTACCAAGTTTGTGCTCCAAAAATACCCTTTCAAACCCCAGTTCCCTCAAGAGATAAAAGTCCCCTGTATTGAGAGAATTTCTGGAGTTTCTTGTGAGTGCTAAGTGCAGCCTCTCTTAATTAATGGAGGGCAGCTCAGCGTAGTTGTATGAAAAGCTCCAGTGATATAAAGCCCAGAAAGGCTCTAGCAAGGGAGCACAGCACCAGAAGGGTTTAATGGCATTATAATGTCCTTGAATTACAGTGGCCACAACACAGAGAGATGGATTCCAGCAGTACATTATCAGTAAAATAAAAACTATTTTTTCCCCTTGAGCCCTTGTCACCTTCACTGAAAACTGGAGTTGTCATCCCTGAGACAGCAAAACTAAAAAGAAGGGAAGGAAAAGGTGATATAAGTGGGAGTCCCCAGATTTTGGAAAGAAAACCAATTGTCTTTTGCCACAAATCTCCCACCTTCCTCCAGCCCCTTTGTCGTTCCTCTTGCATTTTATTGTGTGTTTAATAGTTTTCTGAAATTTACCTGGTTTGGGCCCAAGCTTTGCAACCTTCTAATTCCCATAATACCTACGTGTTGGGGAGCTGTTTGTTGGGTGAGCACAGACCCTCTCTTCTGTTTGCAGAAGTATCTGAGGGTATGTGCAGTCACTCCACTCATGCATTTAATAAACTTGAACCACAGCCATGTCTGTGGTGTGTGCTGAGGCGTGTGAAGCAAGAGCTGCAGGACAGGAAGGAGGTTGGTAGTTAAAGGCTGTTTAGATGAATTAATGCTAAAGAAAAGGAGCTGCTTGACAGACTGAGGAATTGAAATCCATTACCGATTGAAAAGGAGACCTGCAGGCTCAGAAAAGGCTTCAGCGGCAGCAGCAGAAGCTTCTCTGTGCTGCCCACAACAAGACTAACACAGAGAAGCCATGTGAGGGGGCACCCAGTCGCTCCCTCTGCCTCTGTCAGCTGCAGGGGCTGCCCAAAGGCTGCCAGCTGCTGAGCTGCATCGAGCGGGGCTTTGCTCATGTGTGTATTTGTCCCGCGGAGGCTCAGCTGAGGCCTGTCAAACTCACTTCAGAAAATGTTCACTCATTTCCAACAAACAGCTTAGAAAACTCAATCTGAAAAGAGACAGGGAAGCTCGATTTTTCTCCTTTGGTACATCTTGTTGGTCCTTCTCTTGTGTGGGAAGATGAATGGCTCGGATGTGTCTGCAGTAACACGGCCATGGCTAAGCTGCCTTTCTATTCATGACCCATTTCAGAAAGTCCTGGCCTGATTTATGAAAATGTACTCTACTTTGCACCATGTTTTGATGTTGCTCTGTTACGACTGCATGCAAACTGCAGCAGAACAGTGATGCTTATTCATTCAAACAGTGAAGGGCTGGCTGGGAGCTGAATGAGCTCATAGTTGTCGTCGTCTTCGCTTACAGAAAGGGAAGCAGGAGAGGGTGGGTATCCCAAGCCTGGTCATTCTTTTCCTGACCATCAGTTTGTTCTATAAACCATAATCTTGAAAGCACAAGGTCATGGTATTTATTTAATCATTCATATAATAGTTTTTTAGGGGTGAAGTCTTTTTTTAACTCTCTTTCTGTAATAAACCCTGATATAGTTGGAACAGGAGTCTGTTTGCCTGCCAAATTTTCTTGCTTTGGCTATTGCTTGAGCATTAATGGATTTAAAATTGGAGAGTCTAATTCCCATCTCTTACTGACATAATTCAGCAGTTACTTCTGTTGCCTGGGGGAGCCAGCCTTGTTGCACCCCGCTATGTGCCGAACTGCTCTTCACACACACATAGACTAATAACCACAACAGAATTCCACCCACTGCTCAGACAGCAAAGCCTTACCCTAAGCAGGAAGATGTTTGGCAGGTCTCTTGCTTGAAGCCCAGCTGCCAGGGCAAAGCAGAGGACATGCAGCAGAGGCAGAAGTGGTCTGTTGGGGAGAAGGGTTCCAAGGGCTCAGTGCCCTCCTCTGCAAAGAACACTGCAGTTGTTTGGAATTATCCTGCCACTATGATTTCTGTGCTGCAAGGCACAGTTTACCTCTTCCCTTAAATCACCAGGAAATTATTTCAGTCCCAGGTTGATCACCCATGGGAACATTAAATTGCCTAAAATGTTAATTAGCTAGGATTCACGAATGTGAGGTGCTGCTAGCTGGAAGCAGATGTGGTGAGGAAGTCACACTGAAAGCTGTTATCTGGCCCCATGCACTACTAGAAAGAATCCTTGTCTTCAGGCCCTTCATGTGTACCCAGCCTGCAGAGCACAAAGACAAGTGAAGGTCCTCGGGGCAATCAGCTCCCAGGCTGAATGTTTTCCTTGGGGCCACTTCATCTTCAGCTTTGATCTGTTTCCTCTCAGGTGCTTTGAGGTGCTGCCCAGTTCTTCTTCTCACTGGCATCCTGGGGAAAAGAGGAAAGGTAGAAGCAGCAGACAGAGCTTATTAGCATGTAGGAGAGCAGTCTGGTTTGAGAACAGCACTCCAGCTACAAAAGGGCAACAGGGATAAGTGTGGTGCCAGAAAAGAAGAGATGACTTCGCTTATGGAAGCACGATAGCCCATGGGGTAGGAGAAGGAGCAGATGTACCAGGCACTGCCTGAAGGTCTTCTGACTTCCTGCCTGTCAGACAAGCTATCAGACATTGCAAGGTGGATGTATGATGTAGTTCTCACCCTGAAAATGTTACGCTCACATTAGTGTGCCTTCTGCAAGGATACAAGAATCACATCTGCTCTCTTGCTACTGCCCAGGCATGCTACTCTCAGACAGGGAATGTGCTTATGCCTCCAACCTTCCCCACAGCCAATTTCTGCAGGCTCACACGAAACTTCTCACAGAGTTTTGCAGAGTCTGATCCTGGCTCAGGCCAGTTTGGTTCAGCATGATGATGAAGTGGATATTACACTAGTGCCACAGGCCCCAAGCACATCTGGGACTTACCCGTGCTCAGCTGCCTGCTGTGAGGTCCTCTCCTTGCATCACAGACCCCCATGCTTTGAGGCTTTTTTGACAGCAGCTAGGTTTTCCGTCTAGCTGGAAAGAAGGAAGGAATGAGCACAATGAGACTGGATTCTGACAGGAGCTGTTAAGAGCTAGTGTAAAAAATGCTAGCATGAAAATATCCCCAAAAACATAATTCTGCCTGCAAATCAATTCCTTACTGCTGAATCTGATAGCAACTCTAAGATGTTGACCTTAAACCAGACATTGCCTGCAAGAGAGACATTGTAAGAGCCATGATAACCTTTTTTGGTACATTACCTAGGCTCAGGCAAACCAGGATGGAAATGGATTTGCTATGGATCTGTCTGCAAGGGGGGTTGTTGTTGTTCAAAGATAATAATATTAGGAATGCAAATTATCCTATGAAAGTTGGTGATATTTAAATACGATTTAAATTCATTTAGCATTTAAACAGGAAAGTAGAAAATGACATTAAACTCAGCTGAGGATGAGGCTGTGCATTCTGGAGTCAGAAATATTAAATACATCTGCAGAATGGGATAGAAGGTCTGACTGGTAATGGATTGTGAAAAGAGTTCAGGGTTTTAATAGATCATTCCTTCAGATCATCAGCATGGTAAAGTGGTAGTTAATAAATTCTTTGACGTGTACATTTACTCATATATTTTAACCAGCTGTAATGAACAGGTCCTGTCAGCTCACCTAGATCCTTGCAATAGCTGCTAAATTGCTTGAGTGAGATTTAGTAACTCTCAGCAATATTGATGTCCAGAGCTGCAGGTAATAAATAAAGTGACATCAAGACTAGCTTGAGCAGAACATTGTGTAAGGCCTTTGCCAGGCTTGCAGCAGAGATGATGTCTAACCCCAGTGAGCACCACTGGGCATCAGCAAGCTCTTCCCTGTGTTTAGTTTGTGGTTGATGTGAGCATCCCATGCCCTGAAGAATCCTTTCTCCCAACTGCAGATTGACTAGAAAAATTTGTCCCCTACTCAGTTCTGTATAGATGCAGTTCCCTGTTGCTTCCCCATAGGTATGTGGTGTTCTTGGGTCTGCACACAAAGGAGAGGAGGAAGGTAGCAGAGACTGACTCAGCTTTGGGGAGAGGAGAAGAATCCTCTCTTGGTGCCATTATACTAGGGCAATCCTTGTGTTGGAGTGGGAATTAAGGACAGGAAGAAGCTGTTCTTTTATCTTAGATTATACTGGAAATGTTTATAGCAGAAAAAGCCTGCCTGTTAAAATGATGCCAAATTACACAGGCTGTTATAGGCACACCAGGCACCTTTCTTGTTATTCCTACTTGTCCTCTGAACTTGGAGCTAGTTTAAACCTATATCCTTTCTCTTCACTCCCTTTCCCAGCATGTGGTGTACTTTATAATTTGTGAAGAGGGTCATTAATTATTTTTTTTCCTTCTCCTTTTTTTTCAGGTTTCTGACAGATGTGACTATGTCTTTGTCAATGGGAAGGAAATGAAAGGCAAAGTGAATGTCAGAGTTAATTTTACTTACCAGCATCTGACTGCCCCTTTAGAAATGACAGTCTGGGTTCCTCGTCTCCCGCTGCAGATAGAGGTCTCTGACACAGAACTAAATCAGATCAAGGGGTGGAGAGTCCCCATCATCTCTAATAAGAGGTAGGTTTCATTAGAGGATGTTCATTCTGGGCTGTGCACTTGCCAAAGACCTGTCAGGACCAGTGGATCTGAACATGCTCATTTGGCCTTAATGCAATTCCAGTCTAAATGTGAAGGTCAGCAGACATTTATTCGATAGGCTCCTTCACTGGGTGTGTGGGGGAAATGGAAACTGCAGGTTGCATGAGCCTACACTGGAGATCAATTTCCCTTTATGGCTCCAGTGACTGAGAAGGAAAGAGCAAACTGGTCAAGTCAGGCAAGATCAGCCATGAGGCAGGAGGAAGACATCAACAAGGACCATCTCTGGCAAGGCTGATCAGTCTCCAGTCTGGCTGACAGGTCCTGCTAGTTAATGTAGTCATTGTTAAAGGTCACAACTAGTACAGACTTGCTTTACATTACTGGAGGGTCCAGGGACACTGCTCAGTGCCCCAAAGTCAAGACACTGGTACACTAGGGCTTTAAAGATAGTCAGGTGGCATGTGAATGACAGGACAGAATATGGATGTAGGCAGATCTAGACTGTTTGTGTCCATTGTCATTGTAACTATGAACAAGAACAAATTGGTAAAGTAGGCACTTGTTATTCCCACCTGCCTATGAAGACATCATGGATTACCAGGTTTCTGTTGGTATCACAGCAGAGATGGGGATTGTGGTGGAGATGTGATTTCAGCCTGAATGCCAGACAGAAAGAGATGTGTATGTAAGTGGAGAGATTTCCATGGCAACACAAAGATGTTTATGGGAAAGCTTCAGGATAAATAAATAAATAAATGTGAAGGTCCTGAAAGTAAAGGAAAATACTGAGAGATATTTGCAGAGGACAATGTGGAAACAAAACTAGCTGGCCAGTTGGTGATGTCAGCAAATCTTTTGGAGATCAAGGCAGCCTGGAGGTCCCAGTTATGAACAAGAGAAACAGGATAAAAGTGGGGGAACTTGACTGCAGAAAGGCACTGAAGGAAGCAGCTTCAACAGTCAATGGAAGCAAAGGTTCCTTGTTCCAGAGCTAGGCTGAAGACTTCTGTTAGCCTAATGTAAGATCTCTTAGCACAGTTCAAATAATTTTTTAATTCTGGATGTCCTACCAGACCAGCCAGGGACAGTGAAGATGAAGAGGAGGATGACCGTAAGGGAAGAGGCTGCGCCCTTCAGTACCAACACGCAATGGTGCGAGTCCTCACGCAGTTTGTAGCTGAAGCCCCAGACCCTGCTGGCCAGCTGAGCTATTTGCTGGGGTCTGACTGGCAGGTTGACATCACTGACCTGGTGAGTGACTTCATGCAGGTGGAGGAGCCAAGAATCGCCAAGCTGCAGGATGGACAGATTCTGATTGGGCAGGAGCTTGGAATGACAACAATTCAGGTAGGGAAGACTGATTACTTATTCCTTTTTCTTCATTAACCTTCCATTTTGGGAGCTGAGGCATTGAGATCTACAGCAGCTTCTTGTATCAGCAACAGAAACCAAAGCCATATGTTTTTGAATGAAGCAGAATTGCAGCAAGGCCTGGAAGATACAGTGAAGATGGTTTTCTCTTCTTATCTTGTGCCCTCAAGTATGCAGATTGCACTTTGAGTGAGTTTAGCCCAACCTGTGTACTTGGAGGCTGTTTCTGATCATATTTGTCTGAGGCTTTTTTGGAACCTGAAGCAGGTGTATGGGCTATCACAGGAAAGCAGTGGGGGAAACAGCTCAGTCTACTCAAGGCCTGCACTGGAAGACAAATGGGTAAAGCAAGAATCAGATAGTGATGCTTGAGGAACCAAGACTGGAATATGTGTCTCAAGGTGTCAAATCCTTGCACACCTTGCAAGTTCAAGCAGTGCATTAGAAAATAGAAATGTTAGGGCACATTCCAGACTATGCACAAAGCAATAACAACAATTGGTGCTTCTAGAATGATGTTAAAAGACTGACTAAGCAGTGTTCTCCAGGGATGCAGATTTAGTTTCATCAATGTCAGCCAATATGGTCAAAATATGACCTATAAATAGCACTGTATATGAGCTATTCTGAAGTAACTCACCTAAACCTATGCATCATGTCATTGGCAGCTCTTCTCTGCTGTGCAGAGAAATACTTGGACTAGAAAAATAGAGTCCCAGAAGAAAAGAGTGGGGGAGGGAATGATGAATCTAGTGATACTACAGAGTAGAAAAGATGTTAACAAGCACTTGAACAGGAAAAAAACCTCCAGCTCTCCAAACATGCTCATCATCCCCAACTGTCACACCAGAAAGCAACCACCACACCTGTCAATAACACAGGCTGACAGGGCTGGAAAATGGAATTTGAGATTTTGACTTTCTGCAAAATCTGTAAAGATTTTCTGAATGACTTTCCAAAGCTCTGGGACTTATGGTGCTCCTACAAATGCACACAGAAGCAGGGAAAGAAAAATCCGAGGGAAAAACGCTGAGAGCAGGTTGTCTTTAAAGAATCCCTCTGCTTCCAACATTTTCTGTACTCTGTGTGGATCATTAAATTCAACTTGCCTCCTAATGAGCTTCTTTGGATGTCATGTGGCAGTGCAGTGACCTCCATGCACTCTTTTATAACCAAAACAAATTTGCTCAGTCAATTTTGTAGACAGTACCATGAGTGTTTATTGTAGCAGTACATTACCTTTCTTGCTATAGGATAGAAATAAATGTCACTTATTGTATGGATCTTATTTAAATCTACAGATTGCATTGTATATGTGCTACCCAAACCCACAATCATTAATACAATAATTGCATTCCATATAAAGATTCCATTTCCAAGTAGTTAATGCAGCTGAAGCAGATGTGGTTAGCATAGCACAGAGGGGAATGGTGTAGCTGAATAGAATTGTGTTGGTAAAAGATGCTGTGAGCACCCTATTATTGTGGGAGAGTTATAAAATGTGACTAGCTTTTTTTAAATCATATCTTAATAGTATCTGTCTGCTAAAAGTAATTCTTCCCATTAACATAAATCTCCCTTATCTGTGTTAGAGTAGCTCCATGCAGCTGTTTTTGCACAGCGTGGTGCTGTGCAAAGTGGCTGTTGCTAACTTCGATTTTTCTTTTCAGATATTGTCCCCCCTTTCAGATGCCATCTTGGCTGAGAAGACAGTGACAGTTCTGGATGAGAAGGTGACAATAACTGACCTGGGTGTGCAGCTGGTGACTGGATTGTCACTTTCTCTGCAGCTCAGTCCCGGCAGCAATAAAGCCATCTTTGCTACAGCAGTAGCACAGGAGCTGCTCCAGTCTCCAAAGCAGGTACTATTGCCCCCAGGACTGTGTTGTGAAACACCACTCAGATTCACTATACTCAGCTTATAAACTGATGGGATCAAGCAGATATTTATTAATGTGATGCTAATAAACCAGTTTCTTTATGGGCACCTTTTTCTGAAGGTCAGCAGGTACCCTAACAGAAAATCAAGAATGTCTCTATGTCTAAACAACAAACATAGCCCATCTGTCCTGGCTGCATCCCATAAATTATACGTGCAACTAACTCAATGAGGTGTCATAATTAAGCAACAGCAGTCCCCTTATATGCACACTCCCACTTTCTGCCCCATCCAGTACCTACTAAATCACAGGAGATATTGCTGACTGGATTGCCAAGATCAGCCTCCCTGCACCGGCAATGAGATCAGCTCTTTAAGCACATCTTTGCATGAGAAAATGTTTCGAATCTGGCAAACTCTTCTTCCTTTATTTACTTTCTGTGGCCATTTTAAGATGTTAGGGAACATCCCTTTCATTCTGATTCATTACTAGAATATGAATCAGCATCATTGACTCATTTCCTGCTTCATGATTTCATAAACTGTTTTCTGTTTCCCTGTTATTCTTCATCCTTTTATTAGTGAACTGAGTTACCAAGGGCTTTTGGACTTTGCCATGTCCTGTCAGCCCCTGCTTGATATTTGCCCTTGTGCTTCTATTTACATTTGAAATATAAACTTTTTTTTTTCCCAACCCAAGTCCATGAATCTGGGATTTACATCAAGGATGCACTGGATTCTTAATGCTTAAACATGTTTTGAACTTTAAAGGTAAACAGTCATGGCATGCATGTTTGGAATCTGGCCAACTGTTGAGGTGCTAATTCATCACAGGGCCTTATCCTTGTGATGCACGATGAGAAATGGTGCAGAACTGCTGTCTTTATAGGGTGATAAAAAAATCAAGCTCCCATAGTATTCCAGGAGTTAAGAAATCGATGCCAGGCAGCTAGAAATAAGGCCAGTGAGCTATTCCATTGCTGACATGGGGAGTTAAACCAACTGCCTTGAAATCGGTGCAAAAGGTGGGGTTGATGGCATTTAGTCCCAGCATGCTGCTCAGCACTGACATTTCAGTTCCCAGAAATGATGTCTGCAGGAGTCCCTCTCTGGCTGCAGGGATACAGTCAGAACAGCACTGGGTCAGCATTAAACCAGTGAGGAAGATGTGCACCTTCCACCCTTCAGAGGATTACAGGAGGTTAGGGCTTGGAAGGGACCACTGGAGATCACCAAGTCCAACTCTTGAAGGACTAACTCCATTTTGAAAGGCTTCTGACTCCGTCCTTTGCTTAGCAGATGATTTCCAGAGCACAATCCCTGTAATCAAAGCAGTGCAAAATTATTACATGATTATGCAGGTTTAAGCAACGCAGTGGGAGGATGAGAGTTGATGACATAAATTCTATATGGCCTTCGAGAAATATCCAAAGATTAATAAACACAAAGCCAGGATTTATGACAGTGTCACCAAAGTCTTGGGGCTCTGTCCTGAAATAGAGACAGAAGTAAATCTCCCACTGAAGCAAGGGGAGCTTTATGGCTGGAAGAGTTTTGCAATCAGGCCACTAGATTATGCACGACACAATCCCAAAAGACCAGAGGCTTATTCTCGATGATCTGAACAGGTGAATGACTACATGCTGGACACAATTGAAAAGATCACTTTATATATTTATTCTCTTTGTATAGGTTGAGTTAAAATGTAAATGCTGTCTGCTTGAAAAACTGACTATTTAAAGAAACCAGACTTCTAGAATCATGCTTGTTGTGATTATTATTCTGTTGGTTGGGTGTTTGTCTGTCTGTCAGGCTCGGTCTCAGAGCAGGGTGATCCCAGCTCTTACCAGACAAGAGTTCACATCCTTTTAGACACCAGAGAGTGCAGTCAGCTAGCCAGGAGTCTTTCTGGTGTGGATTCTCCAGTGTCTAATGAGGCAGAAACATCCCAGCCAAGACAGAGCAAGTCAGGCTGTCAGAAGCAGGAATTAGATTCCAGGAGAGCAGTCTGAATTTTGTCTGTAAATCACTGGGGTGGTTACAAGACTTTTTTACAACAATTTTCAGTACCCCTTTGAGAGTCCTTAGAGGACATGATTTTCAGAAATGGGTGACCACATGTTATCTGGAATATACCACTTTAAAATGTTTCAAGTTAGAAACCAAAAGCCAAGGTTCCCAGGAAGACTGCACCATTACAGAGGTGCAAGTACAGAATTAGTGTTCAGGCCTGACCCATTTACATTCCATAAACTTCCATGTCCTCCAAAATCTACAATCTGCATCTCTGTGACACAAGATTAAACTTTATTATTGTCTTGCTTTTGATTGTTAACAAGAATGAAAATTAGCCTGGCTGTTTCCTAAAGAAGCAATTGATTGGCTTCCTCTGCTGGTACAAAACTCTTGTTTAATTTGAGAGACAAAAGTCAAGGACTGAAGGTATGGAGCCATAAGAACCTACTTGCTGTATTAGCTATTTTTCAGCATGTGTTGTGTGTAATAGGAGGAGACTTTGTATTTTAAGCAGTTTAGAAATAATGTATTTTTTTTTTCTTTTCATTTAAATATACAGCAGTAAATGATCTCAGTTGCTGGTAATGCTTTCTGACATGCAATTTATTATGGTGCTGAAGTAGATTCTGCAGAGCCCAGGGGATACAGCTCCTTTAAGCACCTTTGGGGAAACAAATCTTATTACCAATGAATGTTTTAAACTAGTATTTCTCTTCACATCTTGGCAAGTTATTAATTTTATTGCTCTCCCTTTTTATTTCTTTTCTGGTTATAAATGGTGTATGGATTTGTGAGGAGGAGGGAATACAGCAGGGCAGAACATACTTCCCTCAGTGTTTATTCTGAGTGTGTTTGTGCATTTGTTTTATGTGTTACAGGAAGCAGCCATCAGCTGCTGGATCCAGTTCAGTGATGGATCTGTCATGCCCCTGGATATTTATGACTCCAAAGACTTCTCCTTGTCAGCTACATCTCTGGATGAGAAGGTGGTCTCCATTCACCATGACCCCAAATTCAAGTGGCCTGTGATTGCTGCTGAGACAGAAGGCCAGGGGACACTGGTGAAGGTAGAGATGGTGATCAGTGAATCATGCCAGAAATCCAAGAGAAAGAGCATCCTAGCTGTTGGAAGTGGTAACATTAAAGTCAAGTTTGGGCAGAGCGATGCCAACCCTAACATCAGTGACAGTAAACACAGGGGTGCTGGTGTCCACCTAGAAAACCGTGCCAGCGACCGGCGTCAGAAAACCGCTTTGCAGGAAAGAGCTGGGCTGGATGGGCAGTATTACAGCTCCTCCATGGGCCAGGAGCAAGGCAGAGGAACCACCACCCAGAGGTCTATCCTGAGCAAGAAAGAAGACAGAGAAAGCCTCCTGGATGATGACAGTCATCTGCAGAACATCCCAATAGACTTCACCAGCTTCCCTGCTCAGGTGGATCTGCCAAGAAACAATGGAGACTTGGAAGAGAATGACCTAGTCCAGAGCCCTAGGGGCCTCAGCGACCTGGAGATAGGAATGTATGCTCTTCTGGGAGTCTTTTGCCTGGCAATTCTGGTCTTCCTCATCAATTGTGTCACTTTTGCTTTGAAGTACAGAAACAAACAAGTTCCCTTTGAAGAGCAAGAAGGCATGAGCCACTCTCATGACTGGGTTGGGCTGAGCAACAGGACAGAACTTCTGGAGAATCAGATCAATTTCTCCTCTCAGCAGGATGAACGTATCACAGCCATTGACAGAGGAGTGGACTATGAGGAGAGCAAGTATCTCCTCAACACAAATGCAGCCAAAAATATCAATGGACAATCTTTCAGCTCTACTGAGTCCACATTCACTGAAGGGAAGGAACAGAAAAGTGAACCAACTACTTCTCCTACCTCTAAGAGGAAACGGGTTAAATTCACCACCTTTACTACTATCTCCTCTGATGATGGGTGTCCAACTGTCAACTCAATCTTGATGAGTAGTGAGGATGATATTAAATGGGTCTGCCAGGATATGGACCTGGGGGAGTGCAAAGAACTTAAAAACTACATGGAGAGATTACATGAAAATGTGTAATGAGACACAAAAGACATTTTTGTTTGTTTGTTCATTTTTCACTCACCTTCTGCCTTTAATTTTGGGTAATGGGGCAAAGTTGACAACAAGAATCAGCTGGTAGATAACTCAATGGAGCCCCAAGAAGCCACCCAAAAGGAGCTGGGAGAGCAGAGATCCTGGACAGGTCTTAAAATTCAAGTCTCTGTGCTCAGAGATGGAAGTGAGAGATGTGTGTGGTTTTTTGATGCATGGTAACATGAGAAAAAAAAAAAACTTAGAAAAATAATATGGTCTCATTCTCTGAGCTTTCCCAGGAAATCAATAGATAGAACAAACTCCAGAGCAGTTTGAGTATTATAAAGTTCACACAGCTCTACTGTTCAATATTGCAAGCTTTGGTTAAGAGCAAAAAAAATCAGTCTCAGAATAAATAGATCCAAGAAGAGAGCATGCCACTCAAGCCACATGCAGAAAATATCCATCCAAGAACATTCATGTAAAGTTGACAAAAACCAACGGTGTGAGCAAAGTAGCTCCCAGAGCTGAAAAGTCATGAGTTTCCAAAGAATCTGGAGGGGGGGAAAGAGTAACTGGGCTGTTTACAAACCAGCATGGTTGCCTCCCAAGCACTGAGAATGGATTCACATATACAGTTAAAACTGAGACTCTCTTTTTAAGTAGATGCCAAGGTAATAAACTCTGCCAGCCAATTTTCTGTCTTTCTTAATTTGTAAAATAGGAGAAGATGCAATCTATACTCAGAAAAAAAAATCACTCATATAAAGGAAGGTCTGTTTTGGAAAGTTTGAGAGAAGAAGCTATTTTTAAAAGCCCACTTTATTTGATTGTCCTGTTTCAGATTTGTATTCCCAGCCATCTCCCTGGAGCACTCCCCATCTAGTATCCCGAAGGCACTTTCTAGCATCAGTCAGCTTTGGAAGCATCTGGCTTCTTCCACTCCTTCCATGCACATCCGCTTCTCCCACGGTGTGCTCTTGCCACGCACAGGCACTGTTGGTATCATGCTGGTACTTGCTTCACATGCTGTCATCTACCAAAGCTGGCCACTCTCTCCTGGGTAAGTGTAACTTGTGCTGAACTCACAGACCCACAGCAACTGCCTCTTTGTCTGTCCTCTTCCTTGGGAGAGGTCAGGCTGTTCAGTGCTCCTGCTTCCTTAAGACCCCTGCTCAGCACGTTTAGAGGGCACTCACAGGTCACAGAGGAGTGCTGCACATTCAACATTGGAACCTGAACAGCTAAACTTGGTAGATAACATTTGTTTCTCCCAGAGGTGATGATTATCTTTTGTTTTCCTCTGATAAGGATGTACATATGGTAGGATTTCAGTGATTACCCTTTGAATCCAATGTGCCCTCCAGCCCTAAAACCATGACATTTTATGTGAGGTCCAAAAGCAATCTCCAGTGACCAGTGGCAAAGTGCCAAAGCACTAACTAAAATTCAGCTTATATTTCAAGTTTTCCTTTGTTTTCCAGAGTGAGTCCTTGCCCTGATTTTGTTATTAAGTCTCTTTCTGTCATTGAATCTAGGTTGCTCAGTTTAATACACACCCTCCCTCCCACAAACACTTAGATTGAATCCCTCTATATTTAGAATGTACTGTAGATTGTAAGAATGTAATATATATATATTTATAAACATGCCAACTGTGAATAAAATTTGCATTTTAGTGGCTTCATCTTTTTTTTTCCTACTCTGAACGCCTCTTTCCTTTCACTGTCAGAACATTTACCCTAAAACTGACTGACAGCAATATGGAGACTTGTCCTTTGATGGAACAGTGAATTAAGGCTCTTGGCATGATCTAGTCACAAAGTTTTACATTGTGCAGCGTTGGGGGGAGAAGTTACAGCATCAGCAGCGTGTTCTGCTACCAATGTACTTGCACCAAGTCACCCTTCCAGGATTTGAAACTATTTACAAATAAATCCACATGCATATTCCTAGCCTGAAAGCCTGCCATGTGAATTTCTGGTTTTGGTGCATTGGGGAAGATCCACACTGGTTTTGAAAACAATTGTAGAAGAATAAGTTGGTGTAAATAGATCAAATGTGGCCAAAACTTTGGAGAGCAGTACTTGTGCATCAGATGGTCCTTGCTTGCTTTCAGCACCTCTCCTCAAGGCCTGGATCACTCAGACCTGTGAAAGCTGAAGGACAAGGTGCAGCAATGGAGACAGTACAGTGCAGAGCATAACACTAGATGAGCGCTCAGGTGAGGGAAAGCAGCCTTGGTGCCATGGCAAAGCACTGCAGCCTCCCAGCAGATTCTCCTCTCCAGCTCTGGGTGCTTTTTACACATCACTACATTTGTCCATAGAGATTTACCCTTAGTACTGTGGAGGTCAGGGAGAAAGAGGCCAAATCTCGCTTAGCAGGCAGTGCAGATCAGCTGTGTGCATGCATGCAAGGTTGCCTTGCAAAAGCATTGCTGCATGGCCAATCTTCCTTCTTCAGAAAGAGCAGGTAGAAGCCACGCTGGGAGCTGGCTGTCAGAATTGCTTTACCCGGGAGCTGCTATGGTAAATCCAGATCTCTGTGTTAGCTGCCTCTGGGGAACATGAAGAACTAACAGCAAGTTCATCTGGTAGCACAAACCACTGAAATGTTCTCCTAGGACAAAACAGCCGCCAGCTACAATGTTAAGGACACTGACATTCAGATTTATGCCTTTCTGTTTGCTCAGAGGTCCCTGCTGCCTCTAACAGCTGTAGTATGCTGTTATCCATAGGGCAATACTATAAATAATACCTAGTATTTAGAGTGTTCTTTGTCCATAGATCAAAAAGTGCTCTGAGCAAGGTGGATTCCTTATTGACATGGAGAACACCAAGGTTAAGTGGTTTGCCCAAAGTAACACAGGAAATCTATGGCAAAACCAGAAAGGGACATCAGTCTCCCTCTTTAAGGTATCTTAGTCACTGGGCAGGATCCTGAGCTCAGCTCAAGGAGAAGCCAGGATTATGACCATTTCTATGCAAGCAAACACTGCTAATTAATCTGCTAATAGCAGAATAAATCAACTTTCTATAGAGATTTTTGGTGTAGGTATCCATCTATCTGTTGGGGTGTGTTTGTGTGTATTCATCTCTCTCACATCATGGGGCCCAGACTTTTAAGTGAGAGCATCTCAAGGGGAAAGCTTATGTTTCAGGCAATTAGATGAGAATCCCATTTAACAAATGAAGGCAGCTAAATTCTGTTCCCCATTGTAAGAGCAGTGGTGATGCTGAGATGCTGCATAGATATAATATTTTGCAGCTGTGGCTCCTGTTGACAATCTCTTAAACCTGGTAAAAAGCCCAGCTGATAGCTAGCAGTCTCCTGTGAGGAGGGTACAGAATTTCTCCAGTTGCCTTCTTATTTTTATTTGAGTCTCTATGTGAGTAGCTAGACTGGTGCAGGCATGTTAACAAATGAAAAGTCAGGTGTAGTTTGGCTTTTTTTTTTTTTTTTCTTTTGGTACTTCATGCATAAATACAATGAGTAGAAGCTTGATGGTCCTATAAATCAGGTAAGCTGGTTCTTTATTGTCTTCCTTCCTCTTAAAGGCTTCCCCTTCAGCAATCTTAAATATATAGTGGTTTAGACCAAGCTGCATTAGTACACCAGTGAGTTCAAAGTCTGAGCAATACAGATAAATAATTGCTTTGGAATGAGGGTTCAGTGGAGGTAAGTGACTTTAAAAAGCAGAATAGGTGTTAAATGGGTGTGGAACCTGCACTAAGTAGCTCCAGAAACTACTTTCACACCTCGTTTCCATAATGGGTGAGATGTAAATGAAACGAGCACTCTGGAGACATTTTAGCTCAGCCCTGTTGTATGTTCAGTTTCTCCAAGACTGCCTCCTCTCATTCCCTTGAGGTCTGTGGGGCTGCTGCTCTGTGGAAGATCCTTAATGAGAGCTGGAAGATCCTTAGTGAGAGCCAAAGGAATCATGCACTACAACTTAGAAGAGTCTTTCGCATGTGTCACTTAGGAGAGAGTGTCAGCTGGACTTGGGTATGTGTTCATCAAGCAAAGTCCAGTAAACATCACTGAGGAAAGGAGCTATCACTGCCAAGTGTTGTGTTTAGGAAATGCCTCAAGTATTTTAAAAAGTTTCTCAGATGTTAATTTATTTAATCCTTGAAAGCCTGGGAACTCAGTCACACATTTCTCTGTGTTTATTGTAGTCCTGTATCCTATCCATGCACAGTGTTACAGCTCTGCAGCACAGCCCCAGAATGAGTTGCCTCCTGGAGATGGGTGGGAGACCAACAGAGCTATGCAGCGAGTTAGGATTTCACTTACAAAGTGCTGATGAGACAAATTTGCGTTGTGCTTTCAGTTAAGTTCTTACTGATTCAAGATTCACAGGAAGGGGTTGTTTATGCAATTAACACCAGGCTTATGTTGGAGCACCTTTCTAGATGGCTATCATCTTCCTCATGCATAAAGAATGCCTATTTCCTGTGAAATTAATGGCTGGTATTGTTCTATTTGGGTTTGTGGTGAAAGCTTTATTAGATTAAGTTCAAAAGTGGGGCAGCAATAAGGGTGTGAGAAGAGCAGAGCCTCTGGTCCATCGTGCCTATAATCAGGGTGTTGGAAGAGCCAAGGTTACCTCAGTCAAGCAAGTGTGCCTGAAACTGGACCATTTTCTACCTTTTTGCTGATTTGATATGAAGACCTCTGTCAACACATCCTTCATTATGCAGGCTTCCTGCTCGGGCTCTGTGAGGAACAGCAAATTAAGCAGCCCACGGATGTAATATTAATGGCTGGAGAAGCAGCACTGCTATTCTGTTTGTGTGTACTGCCAATGCACATTAAGAAATCCCTGTCACACTGTATAGATGGCTTGTGGATTACACATGACAAGTTCCTGCATCTGTCTCCTTAAAACAACCCCTGGAGCCTGGAGGCACACGTTCAGTACTGAACCATGGGGTTTTTGCACCATCTACCAGAACCCTCTCCTTGTTTCAGTGAGTGCAAATGAGGCCTCCTGTTGCTAGGGGAGGTTTAGACTGGATACTAGGTAAATCTTATTTACTGAAAGAGTGGACAAGCAGGGGAACAGGCTGCCCAGGGAAGAGGTTGAATCACTGCACTGTCCTTGGAAGGGTTCAAAAAACATGTAGCCATGGCACTTTGGGACATTGTTTAGTGGGTGTGGAGGTGTAGGCTTGAGGGTTGGACTTGATGACCTTAGAGGTCCTTTCTGATTTTAGTGATTCTATGAGTCTTTGTTTCCCCTTCTGCAGTCACAGACACTTCTCTCTCTCTGATGCTGGGCAGCACACTGTCAGTGACTGCATTATTAGTTATTTGGTACCTGAATTCTCCTGGCACCTGACAGAACTCAAACCAGTGTTACCAGCACCAGGAAGGTGCTGCTTGAAAGTGCTTATTTGTGTTCAGACCTTGGTTTCTAATAATTAAATTACATCTTTCTACAGTCAGTTAAGTATATTAATGACCTAAAGCCCAATCCAAAGGGCTTCATTGCTCAGCCCTGATGATAGGAGACTACAAAGATGACTGGAAGTCCCATTTTCAACATTTCTCCAAGCTGAGTAAGCACAGATGAGCAGAGTGGAGGAGAAAGAGGGGTAGGAGTAAGGTGGCTGTACTCTCCATTAGCAGTGTTAATTTTGGTACACACACTGGATGTGTCTAGCCACCTTCAGCAGAAGCATTGATCCAGTGATAGCTACAGATTTTTCACTGCAGCTTATCCCCCATCTGCTACTTGATGTTTGTGTCTCAGCCAGCACTAGGAGCTGCTCCTGGGAGTTCCAGCTGCATCCCTGTGTGGTGATGCTTTGAAGCCAAGCACAGAGCCAACCCCATTGAGTGATCCACCCAAATTAGAAGTTTCTCTGAGCAGATGACCAGTTTTTCCACCCTTATGCTATCCCATGTGGCCCCACTGCAGAACTGAGAGGTGTCAGCACCTACCTCTGCCTATGGGCTTGCAGAGCTGCCTAAGCTCTTGGGTATCTCCCTGAGTATTAATGGAGAAGTGTGGACTTAACAGCAGGTGTTAGACTGGTCCCTGGGAGCTTTAGTTCTTCTCCCAGCATTGACATTCCATGTGCCTCTGCATTCTGTGTTGCACCTTCTGGATTGTTTGCTTACGCAAAAGCCTGCACGACTGTGCCCTGTCTGCAGTGCTGCACAGCAAGGCCATGGTCTTTGGTGGAAGGCAATGTTGCTGCTGCCCCAGATGCTCCTGGGATACTCCCTTAACAGGATGATCTGTATCAGTATGCTCTGGTTTTGGTAGGAGTTTCCAACCAGTACAAATGCATCTCATGCCTCCCTGTTTCTCTAGCAAATCCTTTGTCTGATTGACTGCAGACGCCCATTTTCCATCCTGCTGTCATCAAGCCAGTAGCTCAAATCACTGCTCCTCTCTGCCATTAATAACCTTTTACAGCTTTCTTTTCATCAGCCCTCACTCTCAGGGCTAATCAATAACTTAGCTCTTAGTGTTTGGCATTCCCTTCTGTTCTGCCAGTTAAGATAGCAAGGTCAAATCAGTCCCTTTTGTATTTTTTTTCCCTTAAACAAGTAGTATTAGGCTGCTGTGATTGAACACACAATGTTTTGCAATGTTGAAAAGTCCCAGGTGTTGCTCAGATCCATCTCTGTACCTTGCTCTCTGCACAGCCTGGACTGTAGCTTTAATACAGCACTCAATAATGTAGGGGGGTGTTTGTAAAGTCAATTCATACAGCTGAAGAGGCATTTTTGGCAGGCTGTGTATGCAAGCACAGAGAGATTCCTTTTTTGTGTGTGTGTCACCACACAGCCCTCACACAATCACAGCAGCCCCTGAAGAGCAATAGGATTTTAATCAGCTCTTCTAATTGTTTTGTCCTTTGGTCTAGTACAGACTCTGTGTCCCCTCCCTCCTAAAGCAGCAGTGATGAGGGGCTGGAATTGAAGAGGATACTCTTCTAACCCAGTTTTAATATGATTTGTAAGGCTACTGTGGATGGTTGCTGTGAAGCAGTAGCAGAGAGGGAGAACAGACAGACAAGCTGAGCACTGTTACTCAAATCAGGCCTTACACCAGGGGGAACTTCAAGGTTTTGGAGCAAGAGCCATTCTGGAGTGCAGCAAATTTTGTTAACAGATAAATCATGTTGGTTTGCTGCTACTTAAAAATCAGCATCACCCTCACCTCCTTCAGAGTCACACCCTCACATTTTGAAAGCCTGGTTCAGCTTCTCACCCCTCCAGGAATGCCTGGGCTATAAACAGCCTCCCCTCCAGCTTGGGTGTAGGATTGGATACCCCATAGAGGATGGGAAAAGAGAAAGCAGAGTGGGTGAAAGGAGCAGAAGAGGACTTTGCTAAGCTGGGACATCACAGCCATTGTATAGCTTGGCCTGTTGGGAAGGGGCACAGGAGCAAACACTGCATTTCTGGGCTTCAGGAGCTGTGAACAGCCTGTCTGTGTGCTACTGAGCACCCCCGAAAGCAGACCTGAGCTGTAAGGAACAGTGCAGGATTTGCAGTAAGCCAGGTGTCTTCAGCCTGCAAAGCACCAGTCACTGATGGAAGGGCCCCACTCATCAGTGTTATCTGCTGCTTTGGGTGGGAGATTATCATTTTCTATTATAGAGCAGTAGGAAGCCTTAAACAATGCATATTCATGTCTCTGTGTGTATGTACATTTATGCATATGCAAAGTAGACTTCTGCTGTCCTCCTTTCTAGCCTTAATTCATCATTTGTTCACTACAGCTTCCCCATCCCCCACTTTAATATTTTCACTTACCATACTCTGAGGAGCTAGAAATAGCTTGTCAGATTGAGACAGCTCTTGAGAAGTTTAATTTTCCTAATGCTTGCTGGAAATCCCCTCTCTGAATCTGCAGGAATATTAAGGTTCTTAGCGTGAGCTGTGCAGAGAGGGAATTTGCAAGTAAAGCTGTCAGTGAATTGCAAGTGGGTTAGGAGAGGCTGGATGGACAGTGCTGGTGGGTACAGGATCTGTCTCCTGAGGAGGAAGGGCACTTGCTGAGCCTGCCATGGGTGGCAGAGCAGGGAGGGGGCAGGAAGGTGCCAGCTGCTTGTTTTCTCCCTGGCAGCCCTCCAGGGAACGTCAGGAGTCAGATAAAATTAGAGGCACACGGAGCAGTTACGAGCAAAGGTAACATTGCAATGGTCTTTGCTGCTGATTCTCCACCTGGATTTCTCATGTCCCTGTGTGTGGCTGTCACAGCTGGTGGGAGCTCATTGTGCCATGACTCCTGGTCACCAGCAACCAATGTTTCTGTGACAGTGGCCTCTGCAGGCACCCAAACAGGGACAACCAGGAAGCCTCTTACAGTGCCAGTACTAGAAGGTGTAGGAACAGAGCTAAGAGAAGCTGAAATGAGATTTATTGCCAGCATTGTGCATTACCTGAGTGCTTGCTGCCTTTCCCAGAGCAGCAGTACTACCATGAAGGATTCTTCATAGAGGCAGGAGAAATAAAAAGAGCCAGAGAATATAACAGTTCTCCCCCACCTATTAAGAGTGGCAAGAAAGTGAGGAAGTTTAGACTCGAGGTGAGGAGAAAGTTCTTCGCGGAGAGAGTTGTTAGATGTTGGAATGTGCTGCCCAGGGAGGTGATGGAGTCACCATCCCTGGAGGTGTTCAAGAGGGGATTGGACGTGGCACTTGGTGACATGGTTTAGTGGTCCTGAGGTCTTGGGTGACAGGTTGGACTTTGATGATCCTTGAGGTCTTTTCCAACCTTATTGATTCTGTGAAAGCATGGTAAGTTGAGAATAGGAAACCTGTCAATGTCTGAATCCCTGTGCTTGGTTCTGTGTCCAGATAAAAGTTCCTCTCTCACAACTGCAGAACCCAGGGGGGATCGTTCCCAATGGGTTATCAAGGGGATGTGCAGCCACATTTGCAATGCAGGGTGCTAGCATGGACCCAGGCAGGGTACTTCCATGCCAACTCTGAAGGCTCTGAGTGCAGCTGTGAGTGCTGGTGAATCCAGAAGGTCCACTGAAGGTTCAGAGCTGAAGATAAGAGTAGTTGTACCTGCTGCTGGAGCTGAGCCCAGACCAGACTGCACATCAGAGCTTTGCAGTGGCAGGGCCAAGTGTTCTGGCACAGGGCCACTTCTATTGAAACCTAGTGCATATATTTTTAATAAAAAGCAGATAATTTGTGAGTGGAAGTGCCAAGTGAGTATCTTGCTCCTAGTGGGAGGCCAGCAGCTCTGCATGCTGATGGCTGTCACCAAGCCACTCAAAACCACACGATGGGCTCACACAGCAGTCCGAAGGTGCTGGAGGGCAATCAGCCTGTTTTCCTCCATCCTAAACAGAAGCAAAACAGTTAAGTGAGTTCAGAAAGGCTGATAATTCCTCCTCCTCCTCTTTCACCACCTGCTATTTTCTTTCTGAGTATCTGGGTTCCAAGAATTAGTGACATTAAATATAGCAATTCAGGCTGCCCATTGTTCCCTGCTCTGTAATGTGCAGGAGCAACACCTCTGCATTCATCCATCCATCCCCATCTCCTCAGATGTGCTGCTCACACAATAGTTATTGTTGTAGAAGGGACTTGGAATGAGCTCTTGCATTATTCACTTCATTTATCTTGATACAATATTTGGAGCCACTTCATTAAATTCTCTTACAATGTCCTGTCATTTTTTTCCCCCCCATCTCCTTGCCAATGCCTGGCACATCCAGGTAACATAACAACAGTGATCCAGGGTGTGGGGAGGTGGGGAATAGACTTGTTTTCTATACAAGGGGATAGCTATGAATTATTTAACTTGATTTATTAATCTCAGGATTTCATCCTTTTCCTCCTCCCCTCCTCCACCCCTCAAAAAAAAAAAAAAAAAGTACAGCTAACTTGAAGCACACCATTTGTGGCTGGCAGATTTGGGCAGTAAATACTCAGAACAATGAAGTCTTGAACAAAGGAAAAGCCATGCAGCTCTGCAGACAGTGTGGGTATGCAGAAGAAGACAGGATATATATATATAAAGACCTATTTATTGGCACTGAAAAATGAACTGCAGTCTCTCCCCTTTCAGTGTTTTCATAGGTGAAACAGATCAGTCTCGAGATATTTATTTATTTATTAAAGGAAATGTGTTTTCTTATGTTTAATGCCCCACGTGCCTGTGATCTGAGAAGGGAGGGATGTAAGACAGCCTCTCCACTCACTCAGGACCTGCTGCTTCCTTGGCATCACAGAATTTGTCAGACCTGCCAGGGAAGTCAGGGAGCTTTCCTCCCAGGTGAGGCTTGCAAATTGCTCCAAAGGAAGCAGTAGACTTCGGCTCAGAGTTTCAAAGCCTTCAGTGAGCAAAGTGAGTGGTGAAGAAATGAGTTTTGCACACTGGAGCTCAGGAAATGAATCCACTGCAATTCTTCTCCTGTCACTTTTTCCCCCAGCATTTCTACCTCCTCATAACATCAGTCCACACCACCATCTGAGATGCAAAATGTAGCCTTGTTTGGCTACATTTTAGCATCTTTACAAGATTACCCGTGTCCTTCCCTCTCCTCCAAGCTCTCCCCATGCACCTTGTCATTAAATCACAGCCAAGCCAGCAGTCTCAGGCTTCCCCTGCACTTGCTGCTGAAAGACAGACACTTGCAAACTTCAGCTGGGGCTTCAAAGCTGTAGCCTGAACACATTTGAGAGCATCAAATCATTGACCAAGATGATCTTTCAGAGAGTGGGGGTTTGATAGTGGTATGTAGGAACCTGTTAGCACCAGGTCTAATCAGCAGCATCTTTTAAACTAGAGCAGGTTAAATTCAGAGTAGATATAAAGAGGAAGTTCTTCACAATGAGGGTAGTGAAATACTGGAACAGGTTGCCCAGAGATGTGGTGGAGGTTCCACCCCTGGAGACATTCAAGGCCAAACTTGAGGGGGCCCTGAGCAGTCTGATCTGTTTGGAGATGTCTGTGCTCATTGCAGGGGAGCTGGAAAAGATAAGCTTTGATGGTCCCTTCCAACCCAATGTATTCTGTGATTCTATGATTCTACTCAGCATCAAGGTGCTCTCCACACCATTTTAGCTTTGGAGGACCAGCCATACCACTCACAAGTGACATCACTTCTGGCACAGACAAGACCAGAGTGATCAGATCTCACAGGTTATTTGAACTCCTGTTACCCTGGGAGGAGTCCAGCTGCTGCATTGCTGGCTTGAACCTTCTGAAAAGTGCATTATGATGTGAAAGAGCAGCAGCTGGAAATGAGGAGATGAAAGCAAAATAATTCCCAAAAGATTAGGTCAGAGTAGTCAATGAAGCCAAAACTTTTCAGGGCTATGATATATCTCTGGGCTTTTCAAGACCTCAACCCATGTAAGTGGAGAAAAACAGATGGGCAGGAGCCTGTATGAAACCCATCTGTGCCACAGAGAAGCCCAACCTGCTCCTTGCATTGTGCCCCAGAAAACACTTCTGGCAATTTGACATTAAATCATCAGAATATAATGGGTTGACTTGAAGATCTTAAAGGT
Organism: Indicator indicator; assembly: GCF_027791375.1. Taxonomy (NCBI): domain Eukaryota; kingdom Metazoa; phylum Chordata; class Aves; order Piciformes; family Indicatoridae; genus Indicator; species Indicator indicator. Next base: position 6,448,737 of record NC_072035.1, read on the forward strand.
CTTTTCCAACCAAAATGACTTCTATGATTGTGGCTCTGGGGACGTTCACAGCTGATGGAGTGTGTGTTGGCTGTGTGGCAGCTGGAGTCTAGATGTCTGTGGGTGGTTGAATAAAAAGCAGTAAGGAAAAAAACCACCACCTCTAAATAAATATGTTGCATCCATGGGGCTTTGGTGGTACCTTGAGCATTGGGGGTCAACTCTTTCTCCAGCTTGGGCTTGGCTTTCCACCCACACATGCTTTTCAGTTTAAGCTCATAAATAAGCTTGTTGAAGTAATATCTGTGTTTACCCAACATATGTAAACAGGTATTAGGTTTCACCTATTTGTCCATGTGTGGTGTTCATCATCCAAGCCCAAGCACCCAAGGGAAGGTATGTACTTGTTAGCAAATAAATAGTGATCTGGAGGTAACTCTAGATGTCAAGGAGTTAGAAACAACTACTTAGAATTTTAGGAGCTTGCTTGGGCTACCCCAGAAGTAAAGAGCTGCAGTGGAGGAGTCAGATTCTGAACTCCTGTAGCAATTAAGCCAGCAGCTCTCAACTAGGAAACCTTAGGCCAGACCAAAAGGAACTGCCTAGTGCAATGTACTTAGGAATGTTTGGCACAACTACTGTAAACATCAGACTGAAAGAACTAATTGTGGTGATGAAAGAGGTAAAGACTTGATTTTTGGTTGGTTGTTTGGTTTTTTTTTTATTGTGTTATGTGATATTAGTGCTAACAAAAAACATGTCATTGTCATTTCCAAATGTACATTTTTGTCACTGCAGAGAAGCTCCTGGGCACTGTGTGCTCTCCTCCCAGCTTTTCATTGCAGGCTTCTGCAGCAGCATAAATTTCCTTGGGTGAGGGATGAGAGCCGCTGAGCCAAAGGCAGCCCAAACTCTTTTTCATCCTAATTGTTCTGCAGCCCATTCCTCCTTCAAATTGTGCCTTTGCTGAAATATTGCAGTGACCATAAATTTTGTATGTGTTGAGAGAGTAGCATGATTATTTGGCTGTTTGGACTATATTTGGCCCTCAGTGCAGAGCATGTTTGATATCTGGACTTGCATGGTGATTCATTGATTGTGTTTAATCAAGAGGCTGGGGCTGCTTTTTGAAAGCAACTTATTAACAGGAACTTCTTTTTAAAGGTTATTGTTAATTACTTGCTGCCTTGATGGTGCTAGGTCTTTACTAGCTAGCAAGAAGGGCTTGGGGCTTTTCCTCTGGAAGCTGTGCTGGCTGGATGACACTGGTGGCTCAGTGGTGGTCGGTGGCTCTCTTTGGGGACAGCTCAAAGAGGACAGCATTGGTGATAAGACAGAGGGTCCCCTTGCAAGGGCTGGACAGGGAAACCCTGGCCACCCCTGGACCTCTAACAAGTATGTGATACATAAAGTGTATGTGTCTTAGCGTTTCCCTTCCATTTTTTGAAGGCTACAGTTGTGTGAGTCTAGAGAAGAGAAGGCTGAGGGGAGACCTTTTTGCTCTCCACAAGTACCTGAAGGAAGGTTGGAGTAAGGAGGGGCCCAGCCTCTTCTCTGTGGTGTCAAGAGACTAAAGAGGAAATGGTTTCAAGCTGCACAAGGGGAGGTTTAGGCTGTATGTTAGGAAAGAGTTCTTCACGGAAAAGGTTCTCAAACACTGGAATGGTCTGCCCAGGGCAGTAGTGGAGTCACCATCCCTGGAAGGTGTCCAAGCAGCTTGCGGACCTGGCACTTAGGGACATGGTTTAGTACTGTCCCTCCAGTGCTGGGTCAGGAGTTGGACTGGATGACCTTTGAGGTCTCTTCCAAGCAGATACATTCTGTGATTCTGTGTTTCACTTCTCTTAATTGAGACTTTTCAACACCTCATGCTGTGTGTCTGGGAGCACTTGACACGATCACAGTTGCTTTTACATGTGGTGCCAAGACAGAGGGAAGCAGTAATAATTTCCACATGATTCTTTGTTCCTTTCTTTAATTCCTTTCTTTTACCCTATCTGTTGCTACCAAATTAGAGCTCTTGAGCTGTATGAAACACCAAGGTGTGAGAGGCAGGCTGGCCCAGATGTTGATACAGCTGTGAAAAGCAGGGGAAGTTTCAGCTCATAAAGTCTGGATTTGCTGTGTGGTTGGGTTTTTTGTTAAATTATTATTTTTCCTTATGGAAAGGAATATTCAATATAAAACAAAGAAACCCTTTCTCTTTAGGAATATCTAATGAGAATTTTTCTGTAACACTTCTGGAGGGTTGTGTTCGAGGTTGGTCTTTTGCCTTTGAAATAACCTTAATTAGGTAAAGCTGAACTCAGAATGCTTCATTTGCAACTCTTCAAACTATTCTTTTTCTGTGAAAATAATGGAAGTAGGAGGATAAATCTACTATTTTGTGCTTCTTCCTCTTTTTTGGGGCTAGTTTAGTTACTCATGTTAGTTTAAATTACCACAGAGGGGTTAGGAAAAGGCTAATAAAGAACACAGCTTGTGCCTTCAGCCTCCAAAGCCAGCTCTAGTTTCAATGGGCAATTTGTTATGTTAACAGATTGACATTTAAATATTTGGTGTGGAAGATTAAAAAGAACACTTCACTGCTTGCAGCATAAATCAGGTTTTGAGTTGTCCCTAATCTTAATGTAGAAGTCAATTAAAGATCTTACTGGAAAGCAGAGGTTCATGGGACAAAAGTCCTCTCCTGATTTATCAGTTGGAGAAACTGCACCCCATCAAAGGCAATACAGAGTGATGCTCCACACAGCTTCTTCCTGTGGTGACAATTATTTCAATTACTCTAGTAATTACTCAGATGGATTCTTGTCTAAATTTTAGTACATACAATATTCCTATGTAGTAACTACATGAGGTTTTCAAAGCCTCCTGAGCTGTATCCCAGCGGCCGTCACTCTGCACACATGCACTCTGCCATATGTGCCTGCAGATCCATCTCTAAGCAAGACCCACAGGTGGTGTCTCATGGGACAGAAGCAGGGGAAACAACAATATCCTGGGCATGCTCCTTTCTCCCCAACCAGACATACCACTGCAGGAAATTAACCAACCAACCCCCCCTGCTAAACCTGATCTGAGCTCACCAAAGCAGCGCTCGGGGTGAGTGTGGGTACAGCAAGGAGCTCCCCAGTGATGATCTGGTTTTCTTACATGTTTCACTTGTGCTCCTTGCCTGGTGCAGCTGCAGATGTTGTGTTCATCCTCACTAAGCTGTGACTGTGCTGCTTTGTGCCTGGAGCATCTTCCATCCCTGTGCTCTGAGCCCCCACCACAGCAATCAGCTGTTCCTGCAGCCTCCAGCCTGCGATGCGCTCACCCTGCTGACAGATTTGCCTGTTGAGGCAGAGAGAGCAAAGAGAGATTGATTCTTCTCCAGGCTGGGTGGTGACTATAGGCAGGAGCTCTCAGGTTGAGCCAGGCTGGAGGGTGTGGGGGGCACAGCCAGACCTCATCCTAGGGCAGGGCTTTCCAGTATGGGCAGGCAGCTTGGTGGGAGGGGTGCTAGCAGCCATGCAGCACCGGCAGTAGCTTTTCCTGCTAATCATTCTCTTGAGTACAAAAGCCTGCTTCAGTTGCAGGGCAGTTTGAATTGGGGAGTAGTCTCTTTCCATTAGTATAGTGAAGTGCTTTCAACTGGTGTCCTGCCCAGCAAATTCCATTTCATTAAGGCTGCCTTGTCTTTTTTTTTTTTTTTCCCCCATTTGTTTGTTGGGGATTTTTTTGGTTGGTTGGTTGGTTTTGTTGTTGTTTTGTTTGAGGTTTTTGTTTGTTTGTTTTCCTGGTAATGAGTCCGAAGGCAGTTGCTGGTTTAGTCCTTTGCTCCCTCTGAAGCCATAGCTATCACCTCTGCTGGTGGTGCCCTCCACTGTGCTGCATCCACCATCAAAATAAGCTTTTATTGCTGTGTCCTTTTGATAAGTTTGAGTTTACTGTATTGGTGTCAGATGTTTCCTAGAGAGAGTTGAGGTTGTTAAACAGACTTGAAAGGCCTCTGACATCACCCTGTGTGCTACCTCTGCTGTGGATCCATTTTCCAAAGGCACAGAGCAGGGACATAGTCTCTGTCACAGACAGATTTTGTACTATTAAAACTTGTTGGAGACTGTGTCGGTGTGAGCTGAAATTCCCCCCCCACCAACAATAACCAGGCTAGCCCAGTCTGGAAGCAAATGAAAAGCTGTATTTACAAGCAGAGTCTAAAATCTACAATGAAATGAAATGAATATGTACAAATATACAAAATTCACAACATTCACAAATATATACAATCAACAGAAAAAGCACAACTGATCTCCCTTTGCTTCCCCCCAAGGGGACCCTCCCAAAAGGGGCCTCTCTCTCCCAGGATCTTCCCCCCCAGACCCCCCTGGACAGCGAAGCAGAGTTAGTTAAGCAGAAAGTTGTTAACTTAGCTGCCAAGGTCAGTGTGTTATCTTCAGCCAGAAGAGAAGAAGAAACAGCAGCCAGACAGCCCAGCAACTGCCCCCACTGCCGAACGCAGAATGTGCCGAATGCCTACTTTGTTTTGGGTAATAGTTCTTAAACATTTCTATCTATCCAATGGAAGTGTTTAGAACAATCGTTATTTTGCTTTCTTACACCCAATAGTGACTTATTTACATTCTTTCACTTTCTCTGTTCTGAACTTTGCAAGGAAAAATTAAAAAGACAGTTTCAAACCACCACAGAGACTTAATTTCCCTCTTGGTTTTGGAGCTGCAATGTTTAGGGTAGCAGCCATACACCAATGAACTGGAGAGAGAACTTGGTCCCATGCAGCTGCCTGGAAAGTGGAGCTCATGACCATGCACGGAGTTAGAGCAGGCCAACAGCCGAATCTGCTAGTGCTGGAGCTAAGGAGCCAGAGTGGATGTGCAATCCTTGGCTTTAAATAGCTGCTAAAGCCAATGTCCTCAACAGACCAGTCTACTCTCCATGGCTGTGCTGGATTTTCAGCCTCTAGCAGATATTTGGCATCTAAAAAAAAGAGTTAGAAGTGAAACATTTTCAGAAGTGTAGGACTTTCTCTTTCTCTTCACTTCAGCCATTGCCTCCAAATCACACTGGCTCAGGAGCTGTAGAGGATTCAGACAGGGGAATGATTAAAAGATTGGAAAACATCTCAGAGAGGGAGAAAGTCAAAGAGCACAATCCACACCATGTATCAAAGGGAGATTATGTGATGCTTTGATCACAACCCATAAGTACTTATGTGTTGAACATAAATCTGAACAGAGTCTTTAATCCACAGGCAAAGACATGAGCATCAGGGGGTGAAGCTGTAGGTGTATGAATGCAGAACCAGAAACAACTTCCTTATCACAAGGGAACAAGTCACCAAGAATTGCAGCAGGTTAGTGCTCGTCTTTTCAGCTGTTTTCTCTGGAAGCAAAGTTCTAGTTCAGATGCTGCCACCAGGTTGGATGTGGAAAGTCAGAAGATGCCTGCTGATGACTGTGGTGCTTTCTTTTGGTCTCAAAAGAATAATCTTGCAGTCTCTGGGTAAGACACTCTCCCACATCCTTCAGTGACTGCTGAATCCTTCAGTGCTAAACTCTAATTTGAGCAACACCAGAGCATCCAAATGGTGCTACCTGCAGTGTCCACTTTGGTTTTCAGAGTCACCCAGTTTCAGCAGCTCAGACTTAAGAGTTTCACTCTGCCTTGCAATGCTCCCATGAGATGGGGCTGTCTATCCCTCGGGAGCTCCTGCGGGTGCCTGGTCACCCCAAGCAGTCTGTGCTGCAGCCAGGAACTGAGCTCACATCTCACAAACACTAGTCTATAAAGTCTTAAATGTGGACTTATTCCTCATTTTGGAGTAAACCAAAATGAACCAAAATAACCCAAACCCCCTCTTTATTTTGGAGCAGACCACTCCAGTCGGGCCATAATGATTTTTATACAGCATTGTGTTTTCCTGCTAAATGTCTTATCTTTCAGAATATTCTGTTAACCTTTGGGGGTTTGGTGGCTTCAGCTTGGCAGTAGAGCTAGAAACACAGACTGCTACCTTCTGATTTTAATCTGAGTCAAGCTGCAGGGATGAAATTGCATGGTTTGAATAATTCTGTGTGTTTTCTCACTAGAATACTGAGCCCCAGCCTTAACCTTCCCAGTAGTTCGTAGCATTTACAGCTGAGTTATTTGATTAAAATATTATTTTTCCCAGATACTTGAAAGTACTGCAGCAATCTGATTTATTCTCATTGTCAGTGCTTGTTTGTTTAGTCTTTCAGATGAAATGAACTTACCATTCATGTAGTGCTAATGCCAAGGGAACTATTGTATTCAAAAATAATGGAGCATAATACACAGCAGAACGTGGTGGTTTGCTCATGCAGTTGCATAGAGACACAGTGGAAATTATTTGGTGGCTTTAGAGTGTTAATCTGCTTCCTCTGTGAATGAGTAATTGCAGCTTTTGTGTCAGCCCACAGCAGTCCCTCCTCCCCAACCCCCCATCCCATTCCAGGTAGGAGATTGGTGAACCCAAAGCCAGACAAACTGGGGTTAGGTGCCAAGTGTAGTCACAAAGAGATGCCAATGAGCTTCCCACAAAGGCTCTTTTCTGGGAAATCTGAATTTTCCTTTGGCCTGAAAAATACAGGGGAGTTAAAGAGAAGGGGCATTTAAAATGCTCAGTTTTAAAGCACTAGTTAGCAGGGAGTGCCCACTTTATGACACACAGCTCTGATTTCAGAGGCCTGTCACCCAGACAATACTCTTAATAAAATCACCTGAAGATCCAATACTCTTAATAAGTAAACAATTGGAGATCCAATAGTCTTAATAAAATCACCTGGAGATCCAATACTCTCAATAAATAAATCAATTAGAGATCCAATACTCTTAATAAAACCACCTGAAGATCCAATACTCTTAAGTAAATCAATTGGAGATCCAATACTCTTAATAAGTAAATCAATTGGAGATCCAATACTCTTAATAAAATCACCTGGAGATCCAATAACATCAACTGGAAATGGGAGTTCCACTGACCACCAGGCCCTGGATGTTGGTCTCTTCTCACAAGTCACAACTGATAGAACAAGAGGAAATGGCATCAAGTTACACCAGGGGATGTTTGGTTAGACATTAGGAAAAACTCCTGTGTTGAAAGAGTTCTCCAAGACCGGAACAGGCTGCCCAGGGAAGTGCTCAAGTCAGCATCCCTGGATGGATTTAGAAGGGGTCTAGATATGATGCTCAAGGATATGATGTAGTAATGGTCCTAGCAGAGTCAGCTAATGGTTAGACTTGATCTTAGTGGTCTTCTCCACCCATGGTGATTCTGTGCCTTGGAGCAAAGACACACAAGAAAGCTGCTTGTAGCCTGGCATCTATTTGGTGTTCTGCATTCCCCAAATCTGCACTCAAAGACTAAGCCACTAGTGTCCTTCCCAATAACTTTGCAAGGCTTATCCTCTTGAATAATGATGTGTGTGTGTGTGTGTGTGTGTTACATTTCTTACAGGATACAGCCAGCTGACATGTCAATGAAAAGGTAGTTTTCACTTCTTCTGGGTGTGGATACTCAGTGACACACAAAACTTAGAGCAATTGAATTTTAACACTGCTGTGACAAAATCTGACTTATTAAAAGTGAAGCCTCACTTATTTCAGGCCACTAGGCAGTGAGATGCTAGGGATGGAATGTGTTGCAGAGAAAACTGGCAATAAACAAAGGGAAAAGCAGAGAAAAACATCAGCAGCATACCCTCAGTATTGCGTTTATATTAAAAGGCTCTTCTACATCTCTCCCTTCCAACAGATGAGGAAACAAGGTTTTATTCCAAATAAGTTGATCTTGCTCAGTCTTTAATGGCTCAAGGCTACATCCCACAGGGCTAATGTGACATTTTCTCTTCTTTCTAAAGCAGAGCTGCCACACAAATTGCTGTTACAGCCAGATTCCCAAATCAGCCTCTGGAAGCTGTGTGCAGCAGCTTGATTTGGTACCTCCCCAGCACCCATGAGGGTGTACCTGGTTTTCCTGTGCTGGACAGACACCTATTTCAGCTGTAAACTCTTCTGGCATTTCTGACAGAGATAATTACAGTGCTCTGGGGGACTTCTGGCCTTACTGAAAATAGATGGGAACCGAGGCATGCATTTACAGAACAAACTGGGAAGATGCTGGGGAGAATAGCAGCATCTATATTATGTGACAGCTTCTGAAAGAGCATCACAAAAGTGCCAGCTTCATCTTCAGGCTCTCATCCTCATTTACTTCCCATGATTAACTGCCTGTCTTCCCAGAAACTTTCCAGTCTCAAGACCTGTTCAGGATGAGCTGGCACACACGTGGTATGTGTTGGTGTGACAAGTTGCAGTGGGGCAAGAATGTGTTGGACACCAGGCCATCCAGTGGGACACTCTAGCATGGTCCCAATAAATACATTCTGACTCTCACACACACCTGCATTGGGCACAGCTAAGGGTGGGTACAGGTTTCTGTGGGATTTGAGATCAAACCACTGTGTTGTCTTTGCTGAAAGCAGAAACCTCTCATTCAGGAAACAAACTTTGCTTCAATTAAAGGGAAGTTGCCTATTATTAATTTTGATAAAATAATCTGATTACCTTTCCACCCCCAAATGTTACAGCAATGTGATGCATTTATTAATGGCTTTAAATTTAAACACAGATAGGAAAAAAATTAGTAACAGAGAAACAAATTCTCTTGGGGGAAAAATGCAAGCTGAGCTGTGGCTAAAAATGGTTTAGTGGTACTGGTTTAGCAGTTTTAGCTGGGATTGTGAGCCCTGGGTGAGCAGCTGGAGGTAATGACCTCAAGGGTCTCTTCCAAACTCAATACTTGTATGATTCTGTGATCTATAGCTGTGTTCCCTGGATGGATGCATAGCATCACCTGCTCTTCTTGTTAGATTTACCATCAGGATGGCTGTACTCCTGTATCCCAGAGTTGCCCAGGCTAGGCAAGAGAAGCTCAGAGATATTTGTAGCTGGTCTCACTGCTGTCCTAACGATGCATTCATGGCAGTAACCCTGTCCACAACACATGTGCAGGATGCTGCTTTCACCTGCAGAACTCACAAGGACTGCAAGGCCTTTCTCACTTTCCAGGCTGTTTCCTGTGGTTCCTCCTTCAGGTGTTTTGCCTATAAAAAGATCTGTCCTCCAGTTCCCAATCCCTTGTCAGAAAGTTGGTACCTGAATTGGGGGTGGAATTTATCTTATGGTGATGTGGGTGTCAGAAAGGTCTTGTCCTGCTTTTAATGGAGACAAATGCTTTCATTGGGTGAATCATCCTCACCTAAGGCTGTGCTAATGAACATCACTTTGATGAGGCCTGGACTCTGCTCTGATCATAAAGGAAACCTGGACAAATACATTTTTCTTTATTGATGAGGTTGCCACATGAAGGTGAGATTAATCTTGCTAACCATAAAGTAGTTCAGACCAAATCAGTTTCTGATTATTTGTCTTCATGCAGAAGCTCCCCTGCTGAGGATTAATTTCTTTTCCATGGATCCAAGATTCCCCCTGCTTCTTTGCAGGCAGGATAAACATTCTCTCTTTCTCTCCTTCTTTCTCTCAGTCTCTCCTGAGCTGGTGTGAGTGTCCATCACTGGCACTGATTGCAATCCTTTGCTGCCCCTTCTTGCCAGACTGGCTCAGGCACATCAGTCTTGTCTCTTCATTGCCTTTGAAGTTCACATTCAGGAATCTGGCTTCTTCTGAGGCAAGTCAGTGTTGCATGAAACCTGTCCTTTTCCCCTGAGCTGTCCATCGACTCTGCAGGAGCCAGCTGAACCCCAGCACATCTCTGCTGCACAGCTTTTCATGTACTGGCTCAATTAACTGCCAGGGGCTGGGACTGGAGATATTAAACAAGACACATAAATAGGAGACATCCACAAGAATTAATGACTCCTGCTCAAAACTATAGACCTGAGGATCAGCTTTTCCTGTTTGAAAATGTGATTTAGCCTTACAGGTGTTAGCAGCATGAGGCAGGAGCACAGTAACAAAAGAGACTGAGCTTCTTAGACTCCTTCATTCAAGCTGATGAAGCTGGGATCTTACAGTGACATCAGCTGTGTGATGAAGCTTTGTTTCAGTGGGATGAAAGCAGCTGGGCTCAGCAGTCTCAGCCTGGTCCTTATGAACAAGCATTTGCATTCAGCCCCAACAAAAACCACACCAGTGTAGCTCAGCAGGCTGCAGAGAGATCACAGCTCAGGAGCAGAGGATTTTTCCCCATCCTATTCTGAGTTGTGTGATATGTTCCCCAGTCTGCTCCATTGTCTCCTGATGTGCCATTTGGAATGATGCTACACTGCCCTGGCAAAACTCAAATAAGTGCTACAACAATACTAGCAGGCTGGAGCTCCTGCAGTGACCTGCAGAGGCATGTGCAACCATCAGTCATCAGCCTCACAGAACAAAGACTCTAAACAGCACTTCTCTTTGAAGGGAAAAAAAGAAGAGGCCTTGGTTTGCAGCCTAACCTGTTGGAGAAGGGAGCTGCAGTTCTATGAATTGGTCTTCCCCTTGCCTTCAAAACATATGCCAAACTTCTTGAAAGACATCAATAACCATTCTTCAGAGCTTCCCCTGCTTAGCAGAGAGAAGGGTTGAGGCTGCTCCTTTCATTTCTGCTTTGGCTGACTCCCATTTCATTTATAGCTTTCCCTGTATGTCCATGGGCATGTCTGCAGCTCCCATTTGTCAGCAGTACAAAGTGCCCTGTGCCCTGGGCTGCTGCTGCAAAGGGCATCCCATATCTGGGCTGGGTTAGCTGACTTGATCCTGCTGTAGAGCTGCCTCTTGGCAAAATCTGAGCTTGGCAAGCAGTAGGATAATGGGACAGAATTAACTTCAGTGTGGAACAATGTTACTTTAGCAATGATGGCTCAGAGACTTCCCTCCCTGCAAGCTTAAACATATCCTAATGTTTTATTCAGACAAATGACATGCAGGGACAAGTGTTTTATGAGTGGAGGAGATAGAAAAATGATCTTCTTAAGCCACAGAAAGGTAGCTAAAAAGGATGGAAGATGCACTAGGTAACTAGATGCATAATGCTCCAGGGACACCTTGGAGCATTTCCCAAGGCTACAAAAATAACAGATGTAATCAGTAAGAGACAGTAAATGCAAAACTGAAGGCGAGCTACAGGCTTTGTGAAAGCCTTTAAACCTGTTCAGAACAGAATCATCACTAGGGTCATACTGAGATCAAAAAGAGAGTGCATTGGTATTAAAATGGTGATGAATATTCAGAACATGTAATAAGGTCCTCCTATTCCAGCAAACAGTTATTAAATTTCTCCTCTGCCTCTTACTTTGTTGCTGCACTTTCAAACAGGAAAAGATGCAACCTTTTTTTTTTTTTTGCCTGCCTTCCAGTGGAGCCTGTAAATAGTTGCAGTGCCACTAATGCTTGGCCAAGACAAACTTGTTTTAAACCCCATTAGGAAGTGAGTGCCAAGCTTTAATGCCTTCATTCACGTCTGATAGCACCTTGTAATCCACCAGCTGCTGGCTGTCTTTGAGGGCCCAGTGTTAAGGCACAGTCTGACTCTCTGGATGCAACATGTCACCTTCTAAATAGGGACTGAAGTGCTGACATTGGATACAGTCCTGGAGAGCACGGCTGCTTCGTTAGGCTGTGCTGCTGCCTTGACAGCCTTACAGAGTCCCACAGTGGTGGGCCTTGGAAGGGACTGCTGGAGGTCATCTAGTCCAATCCCCCTGCTAAAGCAGGGGTACCTAGAACAGGTTGCATAAAAATGTGTCCAGGTGGTTTTGGAATCTCTCTAGAAAAGGGGACTCGACAGTGTTTCTGGGCAGCCTGTTCCAGTGCTTCATCACCCTCAAGTTTTTCCTTAAGTTCCTTAAGTTCAAGTGTTCTTGACACCTCCTGTGTTCTAGTTTGTAACTCTTGCCCCTTGTCCTATCACTGGGCACCACAGAAAAGAGCCCAGCCCCCTCCTCATGACCACCACGCTGTAGATATTGATCAGCATTGATAAGATCCCCTCTCAATTTGCTCTTTTCCAGGTTAAATAGCACCAAGTCTCTTGACATCTCATCATAAGGAAGATGCTCCTCTTGCCTCAGCATCCTCACAGCCCTCCATTGGACTCTCTCTCCCTGTGCCTTGTGAACTGGGGAGCCCAGAAGTGGACACAATACTCTTGCTCTCCAAATCACTGTTGTGGCAGCTGGCTGGTACCAGGTATGGCAATAAGGGTTGTAGAGCAGCCTGTTGGCAACAGTATTTATTATTTCTAGTGTTGCCCAGAGCAGTGTTGTGCCAAAAGCTACACTCACAGCATGCACCCTGGTGCTGAGGAGCATGGACAAGCCCTGCATGCCTCTGGAAAGCACAGCAATTATTCAGGTGACTTAGTTGTGTACTGCAGGGGGTGATGCAAGGGGCAATTGGTGGAAGTTGAGGCATAGGAGGTTCTATGGAAACAGGAGGAAGAATCATTTCACTGTGAGGGTGACAGGACACTGGAACAGGCTGCCCAGGGGGGTTGCGGAGTCTTGCTCTCTGGAGATATTCAAGACCCACCCGGATGAGTTCCTGTGTGATCTGATGTAGGTGATCCTGCTCTGTGTTGGCCTAGATGATCTCTTGAGGTCCCTTCCAGCCCCTAACATTCTGTGAGTCTGTGATGCAAGGTGTGAACCCTTGCACGAGTTTAACACGAATTTCTATACACTTCTGTTGTGGTTCCAGGTGACTTCTTACTTAAACATATTTTTAAAAGGGGGAAAAAAAAAAAAAAAAGAGAGAGGGAGATTTAGAAATGAAGCTTGGAGACTGTGAGGGATGGCAAAGGCCATGCTCCAGGCACAGAAGCTTTTGATATATTACTCAAGTTAAATTAAAGATTCCGTTCCTCATTTCACTTCATTAAAGCCACTAAAATAACAGCACAACCTTTCAGCAGCAGGAATTAATGTTTTGAAGCAGCACAAGGGCATTTAGTCTCGATGCCTGATGTAACTTGATTGAATCAGACAAATGAAACAAGTGACCTCTATCTAGCAAGGTTATAGTTATAGCTGGACTTATGTCTTAAGAAGATTTGTCCTGAAGTGCACAAGAATAGAAATTGCAATGTAAGAAGCAGACTAAAATCTCATTTTGGAGGTGATGGGGCTTGCTTGTGGAGCAGGAAGGGTTAAAGGGTGCTGCAGGGGTGCTTTAAAAGCTGTTTCAGGTCAGGTGTCCACAACTATGCTTTCTCAGGACCCAGATGTTCTCTGCTGTTCTTATTAAAATGTGTTGTTTCCTTTTAAACAAATGTTTGAAATTAGCTTAATGGTAATGCTCCAGGGGAAATGAATTTCCAGAATCATTTTTCGAGGCACTGGACGAAGCAAATGCTGGCCTACATTTTTGGGAAGGATGAGAGGTCTCAAGCACCCTCACTACCTAACACCCAAAATTAGATGTCACAGGAATGATTATGGAAATAGTTACTTGATGAAAATATGCGTCACTTAAAGAGAATTAAATTTTACATTAGTAATATTCACTCCTTTAGAAAATTTGGGTTGCTTAAGAAAAAACAAACAAACAAAAAAAAAAGGAAGCCCTGATTTTATATTATAATTTGCTGTTACATTGGTGAACAGAAATCTTTTTTTTTTTTTTTTTCTGATTGCAGTGAAGAATTTGGAAGATCAAGACTTTCCTTTGGCTTTGTCAGGCAGAATTAAAGGTGCCCCTAACTTCTAGGTAAACTAGGATAGGTGTAAGGAGATACCAAGCAACTGCAGCTCAGGCTGTAGAGACCTGCTCTTAACATGGGGTTTAAGTTTCAAACATGAAAGCAAGTGAGCTTGGACCAACCAGACAGAGTAGAAGGGAAATAAATTCTGGAATGATGAAATTACTTTAGACAACTTAATGAAAAAAAATGCTGAGATCCCACTGAGCCATTAAATGATTGATTTCCACATGGAAGCACCCATCTCCTCTGACAAGCCTTTGACAAAACTGTTTCTTATTTTCATGTGGAATAGTTCTTGACCAAAAGATTAAAAAGACTGCAGTGAGAAAGGGACAGAATGGGTTATAAGCCCAACAGACAGGAGAAAATACCTTGAAAAAGAAGAGTGAAGTACTTGTGCATTCATCAGTGCACATAAAGGTAGCTTTTGCAGATGTTTGGATTGCCTAAGTTGATGATAAGAGGAACACAAACACTTTTAAATCTTCCATTTCATGTTTTCTTTGGACATCTATATTTAAGTCCTGATATGTTGAGTGTGTTAGTGACAAAACATCAAAAAAAATAATTTCCACCAAGTAACTACCTTTTGTTTCTTTGGAGCTCTGAGGTTCTGTTAGAACTTGAAGTCACAATGGTCAGCATCAGACTGCACCCCAAAGGCCTCTGACTGTTGACTCAGCCAAGCTGCTGAAGTGATGATGGCTGTAGGAGTACTGCAAACCTTAGCACCCCTGTTAGCTATTGTAACAGTCAACTTCTGCTGTGTGCAAAAGCTAAATTGCAAATGTCAATGCTCTAAATGCCATGTCACTGCAATTACTGGTGGAGCCAAGTCTCCCCAGATCTAGTCTTTTCTAAAATCCTGGAAGATTGTGCTAATATTTTTACAGCCATCCTATTCCTTCCTCTGCTGCCTTTTGTTTCATTTGTCGCTTCTGAACTCTGAAACTCCAAAATGAGCAGTAATGAGTCCAAAGAGAAAACTTTGACTCTTGTTTCCTTTAAGCTCTTAGGGATATCTATCTAAATCCTCTCCCCAGTTCCAGCAGACTACATTGCTTCCCTCCAGCCACAGTGTGCAGTCTGCCTCGGAGGCACTTTGGTTATGGCTAAGATAAGCTAGCTCAGATCAGTACAATCTGTTTTCTCTCTTCAGAGCCAGCTGTTGATTGTGCTGTTGGCAAAGGACAAGAGTGACACATTTTGTGTTCACTCTAGAAAGCAAAGACCCTTTGCTTCCTACTGAGACCTTTTGGAAGGAGCAAGACCAGTTGCCTCTTAATGCTGTCCTTGGCCAGGCAGAAGCAGAGGAGGGGAGTGCAGCATTGGCTCCACTTGCATTAAACAGCCGAGGTGGGAGCTGGTAAATCCCTCTTGGATGAAGCCAGCAGTTAATTTATTTGTGTAGAAGCAGACAAAAATGGGAGAACTTAATGTTCTTAGCTTAAATCTGTAGTGGGAATGGAGAAACTAAAAATTGGGATAGATATGCTTTGGGGCTAATTAAAATGAAACCCTAATATTCAGGAAGCTCTCATTCCACACACCACAGGCTCTAGCTGGGTTGTGCCACACACTACCAAATTGTCTCCACTTCTGAATTGATCCTGCCAAGAAAGGAAACAGCATAGTGGTACCCATTGTACAGGTCCACTGCTTTCATTCAGTTCCTGTGGATTCAATAGCAGAATTAATTGCAAAATAGAATGCATGTAATTGGATTAATTAAGAGTCCATTTCAAGGTCTTGAAGTACAGAATCAGCCACAGGGTAAATGCACAATGCAGGTTTTTCCTGCAAACATGAACAAGTGCTGTTTTTGGAGTTGTATCTATACCTCATCAAGGTGTGCCTTGCTTAAAAAGCTGCTAAGATTAAAAAATGGGGCTTTGAAGGGAGAAGATAAATGCTATAATTAGGGCTGCAGGACAACAAAAAGATTATTCTTAAATACAAAAAAAAAAAAATCATTTGAGTGAAGGTGTTGGAAAGATAATTATACCTAAAACTGCTTGGATGGGTCTAATACTTTCTTTACAAGGACTTAGCAGACTCATTGAATATTTATGGTCCTGAAACATGAGACTGGATGAAATTTAAAGCATAAATTCCATAAAAATTTATTAAGATGAAATTCCCCAGCAATTGTTGCCCCAACCTTTTAGCCTTAATGGACAGGCTTCGTGTTGCAGAACACAAGCCCACGTGATAAATGGTAGCAAAGCTGAATGCCCTTGATTGATGAACGCTGCCTCATTTGATGACTGTAAAACAGTCCTGAGGGCTGATCTCACCACTATTTTGGTTGCTTTCTTATATTAATTTTTTTTTTTCCTTAATGCATATACTGCAGAAGGGTTGTTTGTGCTTCTGCTATGGGGATGGCATGCAAATGAGCATGCTGTTTCCCAGATGCAGATTTCATAGCTATAGATTAAATATAGTCTGGGGAAAAAAAATTTATGGTAAATTAAATTCTGAGGGTGTCACAGAATTTCTCACTTGAGAATGTTTTGTTTTGCTGGAAATAGCACAAATTCCAGATCAATGCATGTAGCTGCTTGAAGCTTGGTAATAAATATATCACGCTTTAGAAAAAGCTTTTTAATCACTACTCTTACTGATCATTTACCATTAGCACAATGCTTAGGCTTCTATCACAAGTTATGCATTTGTTTGGTTTTAATAAGCTGTATGTCACAGAAGACAAGCAATGTTATGGAGGGGAGGGGGGGCATGGGAGAGAGTGGAAATGGCTAAGATCAAAGCCAAACAAGCAGATTTTCAGTGATGTCCTGGCAGAGGAGATCTGAGATGTATTGAGGAACGGGACACCCTGCAGCCAGCTCAGTTATCTGGAAATGTTTTGTTTGGGTCTCTTTGACCATTTTGCCTCTAAAGGTCCCATAGCACATATTATGCTGGAACTCTATGGTGTAGGAGTTCCTCCTTTAGTAGATATAAAGCTAGGACAAGGGCCAACAGGTGCAAGCTGGAGCAGAGGACGTTCCACATAAATATAGGGAAAAACTTTTTCACTGTGAAGGTGACAGAGCACTGGAGCAGGCTGCCTAGAGAGGTTGTTGAGTCTCCTTCTCTGGAGGTATTAAAAACCTTCCTGGATACATTCCTGTGTGACTTCTCCTAAGTGATTCTGCTCTGGCTGGGGAGGTTGGGGCTCAATCATCTTTTGAGGTCCCTTCCAATCTCGAATATTCTGTGATATACCTTGATGTGACTGAACGAGACATTGCACACCCATGAGAGGCCTCACTCCTCACTGGCAATAGAGATGTCCAGAGAAAGATGACTGCTCCTGAGACAGCAGGGAAAAACTCAACAGGCCACTTCAGCTGCAGGTTTAGAAGCTGTTCAGGGGTAGATAGTGGCTGGTGGCTTTTTAAGTCATCACTAACACCGGTGTGCTTACAGCCCATCAAACAGTTAGGAAAACATGCTCAGAAGGGAGTGTTACAATTCTTGGATTTCAAACCAGGCCAGTTTTGCCCTTGAGGATTGTGTTATTGAAGGCAAGGCTGAGCAGAAGCTCATTACAATAAAAAAGGGGGAAAGTTGGAGAAGGCAAGATACGACATTCAAATTGCTTTCTTGTTTATTGTCTCAACAGTTGCAAAACATCAAAAAATAAGGAGGAAAGCTTAAAATACACACTGCATTTCATTATGACCAAGAAAAGCCTGACACTACAACCATTCAAACAATAGCAAACAAACACCTCCCTGGGTCTCATTTGGGGCAGGATCAAGCCTATACAAAGGGAACAGAAACTACCATATTTAATACTACTTTATGTTTCTAAGTCCTTTGATAGCCAATTAGGATTCAAAGATCTGTCCATAATTAGTGGGCTGGCAGGGGTGAGTAGCATGGTCTTCAAGCACAGATAAGCCTCATATCAAAAGAGCCTGCTGCAGCATATTACAATATATCCTGAAAGACACAAACAGCACCAAAATACACAGAAAACTGGAAACACCTTTCCCCCCTTTCATCCCTTTTTGCAGCTCTCATAAGTAAATCATAGAAACTGACTAATTAAGAGGTAGTTCACATAACAAAGCATCTCTGCCTGCAAGCATGTCTGGCTGCTGCAGGCAGCACTGGGCAGGTCTGGAATCTGAAGTCATGTATGGCTGCTGGGTGCTGTGTCAGCAATTCAAGTACTTGGAGAGCAGCACAAGATGTGCCCTGTACTCCTCACTTAACCCAAGCAGCAATACTCTGTTTTTTGGGGGGGGGCCTCCTGATCACTGTGCAGTCAAGAGGTTGAACTTTCAGTCTTAAGAAAGCTTCCATCTTAACAATTTTATGCTCTGTTTACATAACTAATCTTGGGTTTATGAACATATATGCATATGTCACATGTACCTGCATAGTTTCAGATTGCTGTGATTGGAAAGAAAACTGCTACTCCAGTTAGGTTAGGATGCAACCTGAGGAGCAGATGTAAGCTTTACTGTGTACAAGAAATCCTCTTCCCTTTGAGGCCTCAGAACAACAAAATTTGGTGTCTGCTCATGGAATGTTTTTGCCCTGTGTGACCTTACAAAATGATACTGGTCTGTGATGAATTGGTACACTGGAGACAGTGGTGCTGAATTAGATAACCTTGATAGTTTGAAGTAGCAGGTGACTCCTGTGATGGTGGTATGCTTGAACAGACCAATAATGCATGTCTTACTATCTCTTCTTGAAAGAACCAAGAGAACCCCCAATCTAATTCCATATCCATCATTAAAGTGCTCTAGATAGGCTACTGGGTATCAGCTGTAGTCTTGCACTTCACTGGAGTCTCAGGACAAGATTCTGATAGACTTTTCTTTCACTTTCCCATGAATGATGTTTCTTCACGTAGTCTTTGGCCCTTGTTACAATTTCTTTTTCCATAACGGGGTCGTTCATCAAACTCTTAGACAGCAGAACAAACTCCTGGAAAAGATAAAATAATACATTAAACATTCCTTGGTGTACTAATGATACTGAAACAGCTTCTATCTCTACCTTGCTTCTGGTGAGCACTTGAACTGAGAGGCAATACATGAAGCTGTTCAGTCATTTTTCAAGGGCATTATTTATTTATAAAGAATGGTCAATAAATAATTACTTGCTACATTATTTTAAGCAGCCCACCACCTACAACATTTAATATCACAGTCAATCCCAAGAGAGTCAAGACAAATATGAGCAACAAATTTAATGACACAAAAAATTGTTTGCCTGCCCAAGTGTTAGAAAATCAGGCTGGTGGTTATAAATTAAGTCAGTCACCTGGAGGAGAGTAATTCTTCTGCATGGAGGACAACTGGCACCATTTGATCTTGGCTCAGCTAAATTAATATCTCATTGTTACTTTAGTTCATTTTGAGGTGAGGCTCAAAAACTCACTCCATAGTCACAGTACAAAGATAAGAACAAGGCATGCCCCAACAGGCTCTTCCAGAGTAGTTGCATCTGGGTGGTTATGGATACAGTAGTGTTAGCTCAACAAGCTTTGCAAAACACCCATGTATGAACTGCCTTGAATTTCACCTGGCAAAATAGACATCACAGATCACAACTATCCCTTTGCCTGCTCCTCTGCCATTAGAGTTCTAGAGAAAAATTGTGAAAGGAGATTTGATGTCTGAACTAATCTATTCTGAGCACCTGGTCTAATTTCAGAGACAACTTCCGATACTTCAGCTTGGTTACAACTGTGTTCAGAACTTTACAAAATAGTGTCTCTGTTCAGCTGAGAGAAGCAGGCAGCTCCTGTGTCACTGGAAACTTGAGATAATGCATTGGTGCACATTTGGTAGCAAAGATCTATGCACAGGGATGTAGGGGACAAAAAGGATGGGAGAAGGAGATGTATTACTTAGTCTCTCAGCTAAGAAAGGAAACAGCACAAACAGGCCCACAGTCCCTATTAGCACTAGGTTAACTAGCTGTATTTTCAAGGTATACTTGGAAACCTAAGTACACAGCACAAAGACATACACAGATATAAAACCTTTGGTTACCACAGAATCAGTGTTGCTGTTGTAATGCAAGCAATGGCTATGCATAATACATAACTATAACCTGACCCCTGGGAAACACTGATATGTGAAATCACATTGAACATGTTATAATCACTGCTCTGACTCTCACTGACAAGGCAAACTATCAATATATGCATCACTGGCATGAAATTCAACTAGTCAGCAGAGCACATCAGCTCTGTTGGAAAGGTTTGTAACTAGGTAATAGAAGAAGATGATTTTCCTATATGCATAATAACAATAACTTCTTATTTTACCTAAAAGCAATACTGCTTGTGATTTCTGCTCTATACACAGTGCTGAAAGAGCAGCCTCTGGAACAGCCATGAGGGCCACATGCTTCATACCCAGCCTGTTTCCATCCACAACCACCTTGCAGTCAGGTCTGTGCTAACTTCACTGGTGTTTGCAGCTCCTTACTTGGGACCTGTGTGGTCTGAAGAGGCCATTTTCTGACTGCTTTGAGACTGTCCCTAAAGAAGACAGGTGAGTCTGGTCCAGAGAGCACCCTGAGGCTGCAGCTCCCAGACACTGCAGGCACAGCCAGTGACTCCAGCTTTACAGACACGTTCTTTTCCTTCCTCCATCTCTGCCAAGAATACAGAACAGGGAAGGTGGCAAAGTCGTAACATGACTTATGTTGGCTTCATCCAATTGCCTGTATAATCACAGTAATAAATACTGCTCACACTGAACTACATTCCAACTTTAATTTTATGCTCCTGTGGAGGATTTTATTTAAAGTAATGCTTTAAAATAATTTATGTAAATTACCTAAGAACAGAAGCAGCAATGTAACATTTTTTGACAGGTAGTCCTATTAGCATTCTTTTAAAATGTGGCTAGAGAGGACAAAAACTTGGAAACATGTAAATGATAGAAGAAATGAGATCCTTATTCACAGTTACAATACTTAATGCTGGGGATAATTTCAGGAAAATGCCAAACTGACTCCAAAGCACAGAAGTTGAGAAACTGCAGGAGAGAGAAAAAGCAAATGGAAAAATACCAGGAGATGGAGAATAAAGACTTCTCAGCTTTATCCCTGCTTCTTCTACTAATCACATGTGACCACCTACAAGTCACTTGCAATCTGACTGGAAGCCAATGGGAAGATTCACTATGACCTACCTGGGTTCTGCCCAGCTAGAATCATGGAATGGTCCAGGCTGGAAGGGACCTCCAAAGGCCATCCAGACCAACCTCCCCACAATCAGCAGGGACATCCCCAACCAGATCAGGTTGCCCAGGGCCTCACTGAGCCTCACCTTAAATTTATCTCCAGGGAAGGGGCCTCAACCACCTCCCTGGGCAACCTATTCCAGTGTTCCACCACCCTCATAATGAAGAGCTTCTTCCTGATATCCAATCTAAATCTGCCCTTCTCTAGTTTGAAGCCCTTGCCCCTTGTCCTGTCACTGCAAGCCTTTGTAAACAATCTCTCTCCATCCTTCCTGTAAGTCCCCTTCAGGTACTGGAAGGCTGCTGTCAGATTGTCCCAGAGCCTCCTTTACTTCAGCTCCCTCAGCCTGTCCTCATAGCAGAGGTGCTCCCACCCCCTGATCATTTTCATGGCCCTCCTCTGGACCCTCTCCATCAGTTCCATGTCCTTCCTATATTGAAAACAAGCCTAGCTTGTTGTCAGTTTTGGCTACTCAGGTTTAGTTAGCAATAACTTCATTTTTCAGGTGTCTCCCTGTGGTTAGCCACAACTGACTTGCATCTCAGGTGTAGTTTCATGGCAAGTCTGCACTCTGGGCTTCTACTTGCAGAACAGGGACATCCAAAACACAGAGCTCTTTCTGAAAAGTAAGGATTTTTCTAGAAGCTTATGGCATACAAAGTACCTGGTGTGGTACCATGTCTCTTTATCAGCTGTTATGCTGCAAGGCTTTCTGCCAGTGCTATTTGTACAGGCACTTGTGAGCTCGGGCATTTTGTTGCAGGTGTGAGGCAAGCTTCACTTTTGGTGAAAGGGAGGCAAAATTCACAAATTACTTCATTTGTCAGACATAAGGATGTTCACTCCAGCAGCCAAAAGGAAGGAGGTGACATGCATGCTAATTAACTGCTTGGGGGACAACCACATTTCTAGTGAGCCTTTTGTTCAGCTATAGAAATGAGCGTAATTACTGCAGGATGAGGGTTTGAAATTAGAGAAAAGTAGATTCAGATTGGATGTTAGGAAGAAGTTCTTTACCATGAGGGTAGTGGAACACTGGAATAGGTTGCACAGGCAGGTAGTTGAGGCCCCACCTTTGAAGATAGGCTCGACAGGGCTGTAGGCAACCTGCTTTAATGGAGGATAACCTTGCCCACTGCAGGGCAGTTGGACTAGGTGACCTCTGGAGGTCCCTTCTGACCGAAACCATTCTATGATTCCGCATCATACAAATACAGAGGGTAAAAGTTGAACCTCAGTAGTGAGCCACAAGCCATAAAAAGCAGGAGAGAAGCTAATTTTATGTATATCCAGAACTGACATTACATGCATCCCTTTCATGGGTAGTACTTCACTTCAAACACAGGCATTTTTCAACAGCAACATCTACAATACTTTTTTTCCCTGGTAAATTGACCAACCATCTTTAAAGAAAATGTCAGCTTTTCTACAGAGTACCTAAAAGAAATTCTGTATCATCTTTTTTTTTTTTTAGAGACCCATAAATACAGGTATGGGGGAGATAAAGGCAGAAAATGAAAGCCCTGAGGAAAAAGAATGAATATTCCTTCAACTACCACCAGAACAGTACTGGTGCCACAGCTCGTGCATGATGAAAATAAGATGCATGGTTAATATATTATTTATATAATGAAAGTAAGTCTGCAATTAAACCATTTCATAGCAGCTTCAGCAGATAAAAGAACATGATTCCTAAACAACAGAGTCACCCCAGGGAATGCCAGATGTAAATTCAGAACAGCAACAGATCTACCTAGAGGTAGGTGATGCTCAGAAGTTAGCTGGCACATTCGTGTACTTCACAGGGCAATGGGCCAGAGGAGTATAAACAGCAATTGCTGGCACTGCCCAAAATGGCAAATTAGTCTATTCAGTGCAAAGGTTCAATGGTCTAAAAACTTCAGCTGTTTTCTGGCTTGAAGCCCTGGTGGAAATGGCACTGACCCACGTTTGGCAGAGGCCGACGTGCCTTCAATGTATTTCTGCCTGTGCTCAGCTCAGCTGCCTTTCCCTCTTACTGCTTCAAAAGTTGTGTCTGCTCACAGTAGTCTTTCCAGGTCCCACTCTCCCTCAAACTTGGCCCCTCTTACTGGCTTTGAAGTTTATTTACCTCCTTCTGTTTATTTAGCTCCTTCTGTGAGCTTTTAAAGATACTGAAGATATAATTTTGAATCTTAGGATGCTGAATAACTCTTTGTGTCTTCCCTTTTAGCACAATTTTGCATTATTTATTGCCCTATTCTTATCTCTTACTTTTTTTTTATTTCAGGACCCATTAACTCAGTGTCAAATATTCCATAAACTTGCAAATTCAAGCAGTGGCAGGATCAAACTATGATTTAAAAGTAATGTACTCAGATGATGTAGTATCAAGGACAAAACGTTTCATAGCTTTCACTTTCACATTAACTGTTTCCATCTGAGTGTTTTCTTCAGTAACAGGCAGGGCTTTCACTAATGCCCAGTCATCAAGCCTCAGCCTAAATGCAAACGGTTAATGATAATTACAATTATGACTACCTGCTTTCCTGTAAGCCACAAGGCTCACTTTCAGCAAGAATAAAAAAAGAAAATTAAGAGTATTGACAATTTAAAACAATTCTCTCTTTGCAACGATCAAATTATGTCTCTCTAATTTAGCTTTAAAAAGACCAGACATAATTGCTTATATCTAAAGCTAACTGCATTGTAAAGCTTCCCCTCCACAGCTCAGTAACAACCTGGAAATAAGCACTGCTGTCTGCTCTTGCCCTCTGCTACAGTCTGCATCAGCACAATCAGATAGGATACACTAAACCTAGCAAGGAAAATTTGTGACAGTTTCTCATCTTTGGTGGGCCAGATTCTTCAACACAGAGAGTTTCCTAAGCACATGACTGCTGTACTAATCTCTCTGTATGACTAAAAGTATTTTCCCTAACCAACCTAATGCAATTGAGGTTGCAGCAGAACACAGTTTACCAGATACTTACGATGTCGAAGTAATCAGAGTGACAAAGCCCAGGAAACTTCTTACCAAAGTCTGTTTTCCACACCCCTATTGCCAGGCTGAATCTTCTCAGGCAGCAAATTGCCATGGGCAGAGTGTTCATAGAATGACAGAATTGTTAGGGTTGGAAGGGACCTCAAGGATCATCTAGCTCCAACCCCCCTGCCATGGGCAGGGACATCTCACACTAGAGTAGGTTGCTCCAAGCCACATCCAGCCTGGCTTTAAAAACCTCCAGGGATGAGGCTTCCACCACCTCCCTGGGCAACCTGTTCCAGTGTCTCACCATCCTCATGGTGAAGAGCTTCTTCCTAACATCCAATGTGAATCTACCCATTTCTATGTTTTGTTCCATTCCCCCCAGTCCTATCATTACCTGACACCCTAAAAAGCCCTCCCCAGCTTTCTTGTAGGCCCCCTGAAGATACTGGAAGGCCTTCTTCCAACAGTATGAGGCATGCCTTGAAACTCTTAACTGTTCTAATTTAATTGCCTTTCTTTGATCCAACATAACTCTCAACCTGTGATAGTGTACAGCAGGTTTAAGACTCTGTTTGCCAGGGATTGGGGAGATAAGGAGCAATAGTAAATGGTTACCAAACCGTGAGTGGTAATGACTGGCATGCTGAGCTCATCTCTGCAAGAGGCAAGTTTTTCAACAACTCTGCAGTGGGATTAGAGTATTATCCTGTAAACAAATATCTTCCTGACCCATATGCAAACTTTGATAGTTTATACATTACTTGACACCAACGGAAGTACTAGAGGACTTCTATTAAATGAGATGCAATTGATGGTTTACAGAGAAAGCAGGGATACTCCTGTCCTGTCTAAAACAGGGTAAGTGCACAACCATTAGTGATGCCAGTGCAAATATTATCTATGAGTATGACAGCTAGTATGGTAATCCAAGTTACCATCCTCACTTGAAAGAGATTCTGTGGACTTCTGAGACAGAAGAACAGCAAAAAAAAAAAAAAGGGGTCTACAAGCAGCAGAATAAGGAGGCTTCTGATCTTTGGCATGGCATAGCAAGTTGCAGAGAAAGGAGCTCAGAAAGGAGGGGGTTATATAAAATGAAGATTATAGCACTCCAGACATATTTACAGCCTGTGACTCTCACTGATATAAAAAGAAGTCCTTAGCCATTTGTAGAGAGTCAATGATGTCACTGGAACTACTTCTGTGCTTAAAACTGCACTTTTCTCTAAGTGAGAAAAATATATAGCATATTTTTAATCTTGAATTCCAAATAAACACTTGGAATGTAGGATGCTTGGAGATCACAGAAGAGGCTTCTTAGAAGGATGTATGATGAAGCTAATTTAGTCTGGCATGAATAATGTATTTGAATGCCAAGCCAAACATCAGAGGCATGTTGAAAGAAACAACAGCATGTATCAGAATTAATATCAGGAGACATCAGTCTGTGTGTTCAACATGATCATACATCCCTGAAGTTCTGAAGAAGCACATGGAAGTCAGTGGGCTTTTTGCAGGGGCTACACAGTCAAGCAATTTTACAAATAGCTTCCATTAGCCTGGAAGTACCCTGTTTCCAAAGGATATTACAAGAATACTTCCACAACAAAATTAATTATAGAAGTTAACAAAGAAAATTTGTTTTTGTAGAAACAACTAGAAAGAGTAAATATTTCAAAACAAAACTGCAAAACAACCAAAACCAAGAAAAACCCCCACAAACACAGACCCCCCCAACCTAAAAAGCCTCCTAAAATCAAACCATGAGCTGCAAGAATTTTTCTATTAAAAAAACCCTCCCAAGCTAACTGAAACACAAGTTAATGGGATGCATTAATCACACACCACACAAAGTCAATAAACAGGATACATTTCCTACTTTGCAAAATTATCCAATGACCTATTCTAGTAAAGTTTTTTTTAAATCTTGAGTTGGATTAAAAAAAAACAAAACACTGAGGGAATCTACATCTTAAATCTGTCTTCCACAACATACATGAATATGTAACAGAAAGCCATAAGCCAGGAAAATAAACTGAAATTAAAATGTTCATTATTTTAATTGGGTAGTGTTCCCTCTCTCCCCACTCTTATCTTCATAGAAACTCCATTCTGACATTTCACTTAATTGTAGTCATTAATTATTTTCTGAGTGAGCGTTATCTTGGACCTAATAATGCTTTATATTAACATTTAATTGCTAGAAATTATAGATAATATATTATCTAAAACTTCAGGCTCAGGCTAGCTACTGCTTGGTTAGTGAGAGTTTGTATTTCAGTTAGTGCTTGAAGGGAAATTCAGCATATGCACAGCATCTCTTCCCGGGCTCGTTCATGGAGCCTTGAAAACTGAGGTGCAACAGGTTGATGAGAAGCCAGCCCCATTCAGATGGCCGGCACAGGCTGGGCAAACATTCAGCAAGGCTGACACCTAGTAAAAGTCGAGTGAACTGCACAGCGAACCTGAGACAACAGCAGAGCTTCAGCAAAGGCGGCCTAACACCCAGGGGTTTAGGAAAATCCGAGGGAAAAAAAAAAATGCTGAGAGGAAAAGCAAAGTCTCCAGATAGTCACAGGCGTATAATGGAAAATGAAGTTAACCTTTGGAGGAGAAAGGTCTAAGGGTTTTTTGTTCTCTTACCTGAGGATTTGAAAATAGCAGCCCTGTTTCCTTATGTTTTATTATTGCTGCATTCCCAGGAATATTCCTTGCAAGCACTGGAATGTCTAAATCCATGGCCTAGAGGAATACAGAGAAGAGAAACAACAGTTTATAAGGATTTGGAGATGTTAATGACAACAATTTTAAAATGAAAAGCAGAAATGACAACCCAAACTTTTCCCCCCCATCTCTCCATTATTTTTTGAGCTGAAAAATACCATGTCTGAAGTGATATGGAACTTCTCTGAAATGTTCTGTGGGGTTTTTTTTGTTAGTCTTGTAACTGTGAACATATTACCAGAAGCAATCAATCCAGAAAGTCAATGGATAGCTGCTTCACCCTTTATTCTTTTTCAGCTCGAAGTATGCAGTTTGCTTCCCATTGGAAGCTCCTGAGATATGGCAGGCTTGAAGAGAATGAAATTGAAGTTCAGATCAAAGTCTGTCACTGTAACTCCCACCATTATTGTGCATAGATGAGAAGATTAGTTCACAGCACAGAAAGCCAGTTCTTCCCAACAAAGTACCTGCTCTCTTGTTCCATTAAAACACATTTTCTACAGATTTTCTATATAATATGCAGAACTGGAGAGATGTGGCAGCTCAGCAACAGTGAAGGTGACCACAGAAATCACTTGACTCTTTCTCCTCAGTTTTGATTCCTGTGGGTCATATAGGACTCCATAAGGAGTTTTTCTTTTGACAGCATCTGTTACTATAGCTTCTCTTAGACTTTGAGCATTCAGGGACTGCAGGCAAGTAGGTAGTGACGAGGCTTCTGACTGAATTATACCAAGGAGAGGAGAGAAATGGTTATGCTTTCAGAACACATTATGCTTTCAAAGTATACTGTCTGTACAAAGCTATTGGTATGGGAGTCCTGAGAGACCAAGAAGGATTTGATTCCACCTAAATTATGGGCTACTTAGCTGTTTATTTGCACGTGTGTGTGTGTGTCTATGTATGTATGTAGGCACAAAAAAGGAAAGGAGGTGTGGGGTCTCAGCACAGTAGCATTTCAGGCTGCCTGCAGACTCGGGAGCAGAGACCCAGCACATCGTCTGTTCGAAGCTAGTAAATAATTTCCAGGAGACCTAAGACCTGGCAACTTTAAAAAGTACAGCTCAGATTTTCGAAATAACTAGTGTGCAAACCTCAGCCACTCAAGCTCTGCTGCTCATGCATATCCTGATCTGAAACTTCAATTACCATTGATGAATTTGGAAGTCTTGAGGTACGCTGGCTGTGAAATCAGAAAAACTCACCTTGTACAATTATCACAGTGTCAAACCACAAAGAAATCCACTCCCCCAAATCTTCAATCTATCTCATAATGTTTCCCTGTCACTACAGAGCCAATGTATTTTTAATTACTGCCATTACAGTGCTGGATGGGGAGCAACTTTGCTTCAGCCTACGTAGCAAGAAAACAAAACTCCATGGAGAAAAGCATGAGTTTGGACAGTCTGGACAAAAGTGCAGACAAAAATACCCTGGCTGGTAAGGCACAGACTCAATTCTGTTTTGAACAGTGAGGGACTGCTGTGACTTAGCAACATGCCTTAATAGCTTAAAATATCTAGGAGAAATACTGTTTAAATCACCACTGCAGATAAATTTACCCTGGATATCCAAATTCTATAGTGCTTCTGGCATGAACTTCTGTTTTGCAGCAATTAACTCTAAAAATAATAACCTTTAATGTCATACATAACCTGTTCTGTATTTCCTATCAGAAGCTACTGGATCAGCTGGAGGTTAATTCAGACAAACAGATTAATGAAGTGAACATAAGCCAGAATATACAAATGAGAAATACAAAAATCATCGTTTTAAATTTAAAAAAAATTAAAAATACAGGTTTTTGTCATCCACAAATTCTTTTGTTATTTGCTCACTGTTAAATCTGTTTTCCAAAGGTAGATTTGCAAAAACATACACTGACTTTACCTACTTATCAGCACAGCAAGGTTCATAGAACTTCCAAGTTCCCCCAGGAAACGAGTTCTGAATCTGCAGGTTAAGGAAGTTGCTTTTGGCTCTAATTATAGACCTGACCTAACATGGGGTTCCCACACAAGCATCAGCATCTCCAGGAGAGGCAGAATTTCTGATTCAGCTATTTTCAGCCCTTCCTAGTGACAAGCTCAACTGCCCTTGTGTTCAGTCTGCTGGCTGTTGACCTCATTCAAACATGTTCAATGAGCAGGGAATAGAAGATATTTTACTTGAACTTCTGAACTGAAAATTCAAGAGCTTGATAGTGGCAGTGAAGTGTGTCAGTGTTCATTGTCCCCTAACTAAGGTACTTGCCTCACTTAGAATCATAGAATCAGTCAGGGTTGGAAGGGACCACAAGGATCATCTAGTTCTCTGTATTTCTCCTTTTAGGAAACAAAACTGTAAGAGTATTTCAGGTCTGGCCACTTTCCAAGCAAGCAGTTGTCCATTCAAGGGAAAGGACACTATTGGGGAAAAAAAAAAAAAAAAAAAAAAAAAAAGGCAGAAAGAAATAATGAAAGAAGAAACCACAAAACCACGTCACAGCCCCCCCAGGCCTGGAAGTGCCTGGTTGGAAGTGCCATTATTCCCAGCTACAAGACAGAGAGGAGTTTGTATTCAAGCAAGTCAGTGAACAGTGGGCATGGTGCTACCAGGCAGTACATCAGCAGTGATGGTCAGATATGTGTGGGACTGGCCTGGGGCACTTCTGTGTTGGACTCTACCTAGTGGTGTGGCTGCACAGGCTGGCACGGCACTGCTGGACTGCAGCTGAGGTTGGACTGCAGCACACATTTACAAAACACTGTTTCAAAAGATGTTCCTTCACTGCTGTTTCTGGATGCTACGTAGTCGATGATTCATTGAAGTTGATCACCTAGTTTATATTTAATTCTCCATAATTTTTGAACTCTAAAGGGAAAGGCATTTGTTCTGCCTCATAGAGTTGGAGGGCACTAACTGCTACATAAGAAAATTTTCAGGCCCCAAAGCACATAGGTACCAATGAACTACAGCTACTGAAAGACAGAACAGATGGCCAAATACATAAGATGAGGGGCTGCCTTTATAGCAGCTAACCTTAAACAAATGGATTGGGCAGTAAATAATTACTGCATGAAGTGGCTTAGAATTTAATTTAGATCCTCAGTCTGCTTTTAAGCAGTAAAAAGAACCATTTGCATTGTTGAAAATATGTATAATTTACTGACCTAGGTTCTACAAATAATAGCATAAAATCCCATTTTAGCCCATTGGCCATCTGTTTTGTTACATTATTCTGACTGCAAATGTGTTTGAAATGCTATTTCAGAAGGATGCAATGTGTAAATTTCAGCTTTGGAGGCATGTTACACAATAAGCATTTCTAACCAGCAGTATATGGCATATAGAGTAAATACAGGGTTTATTCACTATTTTGTCTTCTGGATTCTCCCCAGTTTTCTTCCTCCTAGCCTGTGCACCATTTTGTTGGCCTTCAATTTTACTGCTTTACAACATCCCTTAATTATTTTTAATTTTTGTTTCATTTTATTTTATTTTTATAGCTTGCTCTGGCTTTTATTCCAAACTATTAGGCCTGTACTTCACATGTTGTCTAAGACTGGATTTTGACTTACAGCAGAACAGAGTCTGGCCACCTTCCTTTTCTACAATTTGTTTTAAAATTTTCTTATAATTGGCTGCCTTTTTTTTTTTCCTTGGTATAAACATAACAGTCTAATGATTTTTATAACAGCTGGCACACTCCTGAGAGCACAGAAAAACTACTCAGGTGAAATGGTGCTGCAGTCAAAACCATTTTCTTACCAACTGTATGGAGAACATATAAAATTCCAGCAGTAGTGACTTTTTCACTATCACATGGCCAGGACCATGTAGAATTCCTGAGCTTTCTGAGGAGGAAATGTATTTTAAACACTTGCTGTAATACTTGTTTTCTTTTCTTTGAATGTCAAACAGAAAATAGCTCAATTATAGCAAAATCTCTGAGATATCTGTACTAGATGACAAAGTACCCTGAGGCAGGTTGAAATAGATATGATTATATATTTATCTCATCCATCTATTATAGATATTTATTTCATACTAAAATATTGTTTATAGATTCATGGGCTTCTTGAATGTTTAAGCTTCAAGGGAATGAAAACTGCATTTCCATATTCAAGCAAGATGTTATCTCCAGCCTAGGACCAAAAGATTTTTATATATAGTCTTCTGCCTTATTAATTTAACAAGGTTTTAACAGATGGCCCTTCCTACTGCTGGCCATCTCAAGCAGTCACTTGACTTTATTAGACTGACATTTCCTCTGAGAGAGAGATTTTTACATAGGCTACTTTCTAAGCACATCCACTATACAGCTGAGTAGTAAACAGACATACAATACCAAACCCCATTTAACTTAAGCACAAGAATTCAAACAGGTCTGAGGTACTAAAAAAGGTCAGACTCCAGGTAGTTTCTCAAGAGAAAACTAAAGACCTGTTTCTACTTGGAGAAAATCTTGCCTCAGCTAGGACCAGAGCTGTTGTCACACAACACCTGTGCCATGTCTATTGCACTACTTATAATGCAAGATTTTATTTTGTACCTGTAATTGGTAACCTGTAACTGCATTTAACCAATATGTACCTGAACTGGCATGCTTAGGCTTATGAAAGCATGCCACTTCTTTTTACCCCTGCTACATGACTTCCATGATAAACTCCAAGTTAGGAGTTACCAGTTCAAAGGGTAAGCTGTTCTTCCTCCACTGTTCAAAAACAAGGCAATATAGGACTGAGGCTTGTGGAAAGAAGTGGGTCACCTATGGTCACACTTCTTCCAGGAGGAAGTACTCTGTTTAAGAACATCTGAAAGTGCCTTTAATCTTCATAATGAAGAAAGTGATTGTGCCTGAACAAAAACCAGCCCTAACTATTAGGTTTGACATTATTCCATCAATGTAATAACAGAAGAAAGGAGAGAAGGATCTTTTTATCTTCTTTTTATGAAAAGGTTTTGATGTACAAGAAAATAGCTGACAGTCTGCTGTGGGTCAAGTTTTGCATTTAGAAGGAATAATTTCATTTTTCCACTATGGTAAATTGGCAGTTTATTTTAGCATATTTAGCTGTCTGTTAAACTCAGATTAAGACTTAAAGGTGTATTAAATGTTGATTAACTTTGTTTAGTGTAAAAGTAATGTCTTCAGTAGACTTAAATATACCAATTATAAAACTGGCCTAGGGCCATGATATGCATAGCTATGTGTCAGCTAAATAAGTAACACTAACTACTATATATGTAGAAAAATACATATCAATATATAAATAAATTCAGCAGGAAAAAAATAGAATGAATATTTCTTCATCCTAATATATACATTTTCCTGCTGTAAAAAAAAAAAAAAACAAAAAAAACCACCCAAACACCAAAATGGAGGAAGGTAACATTGCAAGCCTATATAGACATCCTGCATAGAACGCTGCTCTGCTAGAATAATCTTGTAATTCATAGAGAAGTAGAGAAATATAACAGGAAGTGTTTACTATTCTGTTTGTGTACTAATTTTCAACAGTAGTTGCAGGGGGTTCTTTTCATCTTTTGTTTTTTTTTTAATGGGTCTGGGTATGAATTGGGAATAAATTACTCCACGTAACTGTGTAGTTGGAACTTCAAGGAACAGCTTTCCACTAGAGGTGGTCTTTGACTATTTATTTAGCCCTGACAGAACAATTGAGTAGTTCAGCCACATGGAAAAGAGCTTAAATAACTTTTCTTGTTGATTTTGTCTTATAGTTACATTCAAAACTTGTCAGAACTGGACCTTCAAAAGAGGAGAGCAAAAATCAGTAACTCCTGAAGCAGGCTCAGCATTACCTATGAAGTTAACTGGCATTATCTTCTTGCTTTAAGCTACCCTGTGTTTGTTAAGACACTGAACTTACAAGATTGCTCCCTCTCCTGATAAAAGCTAAGGAAAGTGCCTTTAACGTGCTCCAGTGTGACAGGAACATTTTGAGGAAAACTATAACAATTGTTCCATCAATCCTGAGTTTGCATCACCACCTGTATCAGGCCAAGCACATATGCACTTCTGTTGCAGACACTGTCTCTTAATAACTTGTCACATTTGCTTTCTTCCCCCTCTTTACCCATCCCTGATCTGCCTCCCCTCTAACTCACACTCTCAGGAAATAAACCAGAATGATTTTTGGTAAACTGTTATGTGAATAATCCTGAAGGGAAAATGTATGGAACTGGTGCAGCAGTGGTGACAGTTACTCAACTTTTACTTCTCTGAGTCACTGACTTAGTTGTGGCTGTGTACTGTGCAGCACATCCCATTTTATCTCAACAACCAAAACCACAAAATTTGTCTAGTCTGACACACAGATAAGGCTGAAAATGTCACAGTCTGTAGTAATCATTGTTTATAGTGCATTGTTGCTGTGAAGCAGCATCTGCATCCACCTCTGAGCACTGGCATTTTAGAAAGGAAATACTCACCTGCAATTTTACCCTCACCTAACTTCCATCATTCTTACAATGCTCACTCAGTTCTTAACTTATCAGGACTTTCAGATGTATGGAAGAAAAGCATGTGGGAAATGCAGTATGTGATTATTCATAGGAGATTCATTAATACAAATTATGTAATAGTTTCTGTGATCCTCTGAGATCACCAGGAACCAACATTCAGCAGTCACAAAAAAAAAAAAAAAAAAAAAGGAAAACAACCCAACAAAAACCCCAAAACCTAAAAGGAGTCTGCCCAAAGGACTTCCACATTAAGTACATTTATTTTTTATCTAGAAAACATTTGATACTAAGCAGTGCCCTACTTTGACAGGTATGAAATAAACCTGGTTATTAATTTGCAATACCCATGGCAAAAAAAAAAAAAGATTAACTGAGCATATCACTCATTCATTAATCATTTCAGAATTAAATAACCAAATGCAGATCTTAGATTGCTTTTTGAAATGATGTAAAAATAAATGAAAGTCTACTCTAGCAACGTTATAAGGAAGGAGATGTTGAATCAAGAGTAGTGACAACCCCAGTAAATCAGAAAGATTTTTAGATCTCAGGTCTGTGAATTAAGAGGATTGATAAGATTACATTCTGTCCTTGAAAAAAATAAATGGACAAAGTGTAAAAAACTGCCAGTTCAAGGGAAGAACACTTGCAAAAAGAAATATTTTAGTTTTGTCTTCACTAGCTTTGAAACACATGTTGACACACATTCCCAGTGATAAAAGGTGATTTCAGATTCTCTGTAACTTCACAGTAAAACCTTACCACTAAGATGCTATTACCTCCAGAATTGCAGCAGACATCCCTTCTGAAATGGAGCTGTTCACCACAGCAAAGCACCTTCTTACAACAGCATGAAGATCATCCTGTGGCATCTCCTGTAATAAATGTACTCCTGGTGCCCTAGAAATAAAATGCACAAAGATAGGAGACCTAAAAAAGTGCTCTAACAATTCTCTCTACATTTACAGCAATGATAAAAGGTGGTCAGAGCAATTCAGGCATGGTTCTGATGTCAACAATCACTTGCCCCACAGCAAGCCACCTTACTGTGTTTTGGTTAGCTTTCTACCTATAAATGCAGTTATAAACTCAGTACAGAACACTTTGCTTTCTGCCACTTTGCTCTGGAGTTTGATAGTTGATCACTTAACACCATGGATCGTTAACCATAATCAGTCATATAACAAAAGGAGCCAAGTTCAGGGGTACAAATTTTCCTTACAGAATCTGTGTAACACAGGGAGGATGCATGCAGAGGCTTCAATAAAACACACAGTTTAAATGCTTAGGGCAAAGGAGCACCCTCATCAGAACGGTCAGCTGCAGGAGACTGGATGGACTGTGCTTCTGAAAGATCTCTTTGCTTCCTAAGTACTTTCCTGTTCTGAATAGGTACATTTCTACTGTCTTCATCTTCCTCAGATTAGTCAAGGTCGATTGAATCAAGGGTGAAGAGTGAAAAAATAGGGTAATTAGGTGTTCAGTCACAGACAAGTGAATGAGACCTTTAAGACTGGTGATCATTTCTGAAAAGCCAGCATCCCCTCCACTTGATGATCCTGCTCCTGCCTCTTTAACCTCGACATGAGATCACTAAGCCATGTAGAAACACAAGTACAGCTCCCTGTCAACTAGACTTGGTTAACACTGGTTTGCTGATTGGGCAGTAACAGCCAGCCTCTGCAGAGAAAACTAACTATCAGCTGGACTATCAATATATGAATACAGGAGTCATGTTTCCCATGAATAAACTGAGAGAAACCAGACACCATTCTTTTGTGCTCCAAAAATGGAATTACAATACTTATATTATATGCACATTTTATTATCAGAGATAACATCGCTGTTCTGTTTGTGTCAGACAGTTTTTGGTTCTGCAGACACACCCCAAAGATCTCATTTCTCTGACATGTATATCCTTCAGTCAGATAGGAAAGAGATAGAAAAGCGATATAGGGTTACTTTGTCCATCTGCTCATTAACCCACCACCACCAAGCAGGCAAAATCTTGCAGAAGTCAGAATAAAAGAAAGAAAGGACCAAAAGACCCAAAAGAACAATAAACAACAACAACAAAAATCAACTAAAAG
This sequence comes from Indicator indicator, assembly GCF_027791375.1. NCBI lineage: Eukaryota > Metazoa > Chordata > Aves > Piciformes > Indicatoridae > Indicator > Indicator indicator. The sequence goes on from NC_072035.1 coordinate 6,483,925, forward strand.
AGATGTGATCTAGCACAAAACATGAGGGGATCTACTGGTTATTCTAAAATGTAAAATGTGTAGAATATTTACTCTGGAAATGTTACGTGCCAAATAATCAGAACACATTTGTCAGTCATATAGAGAGCTCTGCATGTATGTTCATTTGTATACACAAAAGCAGTCACACACATGATTTTAAAAGCTAGTCAGCTAACTGCTTTCATCTGGAGCAGATAGAAGGCTTAACATTAACTTCTTACCTTTTGACTTTTTCCTTAACTTCACCTGTGAAAAGTGGATCAACCTAGAAGTGAATACAGACACAGGTACATGGCACTGTTTTAGCACTACAGCATATGTCTGAAATACTCAGAACAAAACAAACAAACAAAACCCCACAGAGCATTCTTAACTAAACTATTTACATGCATGAATGTGCTGAGCTTTAACATCTTGCCACAGATCTTGGTGGTTACATTTGACTCTTCAGATGAGCTCTTGTGAGTGACTGACACTTGCAATACCCAGCTAGGAGCTCAGAGGGTGAGTGCAAAGATGAGCAGTGTGAATGGATGACTCCACTCTAAACCTTTAAGTGATTCCTCTAATGCAGTGTAGCTTTGGGCTACTGTCAGAAGGGGAGGTTCCTTTTCCTCTCCTCTGACGTGCCTCTGGCTGCAGGTTTTAATTAGAGCTGGATCTATTTAATATGAATGACTATTTCAGATCACTGTGAAGGCTAACATGATTCAGATGACCAGTTTGACAACTTACTAAGAGAGGAACAATGCACTGATGTGTCAAGCAATTGTCTGCCTCTTGATGCATGGAGTGAACAACGTGAGGAAGGAAAGAAGCTCTTCAGGCTTTAGTTAACACAGGAAGCAATCTGCATGCAAACTGGGGTAGTCAGGTAGATGTTATGCAATGACAGAGACATTTGCTTGAAAACTAATAAACACAACATTCTAAAACACAATCTCCCATGAAAGAATGCTAGAGTTACTAAAAAGTTGTCTAGGCTGAGCACCAATTCCAGTAGTTTTAAATAAAAAGCCTAAGTATGTTTGCTGTTTCCATTTAGCATGATTAAAAGAAATAAACAGAAGTTGGAAATCCTTAACTAGACATGAAGAAGAGAACTGGAGTTTTTTTAATTAAGGCTGATTGACTATATTAGATTAATTGATGATAGTTTGCACAGCATTCAACAGTTGTAAATACTGGCAACAACAGAGCTGATTTTTTTTAATACTTCTTAATATTTTGGTTTGAGGAATTTTTTTTTGTTTGTTTTTTTTACATTATGAGATAGAGAACACTCGCAAAGCATTTTAGAAAACTTCTATGGAAAAAAAGCAGACTATTTTGAGTGTGTACTTTGAACACAAGATTAATTAGTCCAACAAAACAGGGCTTCATAAATTAAGATTCCAGCAAAACCTTGCACTAAGGAATGAACTCCAGCTGAATGCAAGAAGGAAAAGGTTTGCATAACTGCCCAAGACAGTGGTTTTGGTAACAGTGGGTGGGGGGAATCAAGTATCCTTTCCTGAAGCACTACCTGATCCTGGTGACAGAGTATGATACAGACCCCCACACTAAACCAACATACCCTGTCAGGGGTTCCTTGGATGCTTCATACTGAAGTTCACAATTGCTATTTCTATATAAATATCTTTTCATCCTTACCCCCAAAAAAGTACTATTTTGATGCTGACTTCCTCTCATGAGGAACTAGACTCTATTTCCATTAAAATCAATGGAGTACTTGCAAGTGATTTAATGAGCAGTGGGATATGGTCCTCTACTTTTCTACCTTTAGAATGATGAGAAAAACCTACAGCCTGTGACTCATAAAATATTTAAGATACTAATTTCTATCCAATCTAATTCTGTGGAAGCCAAGAAATTGCCATCTGCCTCATAAACAGAACACTCCTTTAAGCTGTGTTCTTCTGTTGGTAGATATTCCAAGGAGCCTGGCTTGAATATGAGAAATCAGTTAAAATATTACTTTCAGGATGGGTGTAGCAATGACTTAGAGAAGTGATCCCCCTGAGATATATTTAGGAACTTGAGGGGGCACAGTTATCTAACCACAATCTCAATTTAACAGAAATTAGACACAACATAAGCTGTTCAGTAAGTTGGAAATGCACTTAACAGATGTGAATGCTTCCAAAGCCAACTGACTATGGCAGAGTGCCTAGGAACTTAGCACAGTCTCAGAAAGGAAAGCTACTTTCACCCCAAATGTCTCCACCATCCAGCTATTCTCCAGGTGGAGTGCTTGTTGCCACGTCTCATTTTGTCATCCATTAACACAGCAGGAGCAGGCAAATGTCATCATCAGAGACCTATCTTTTTTTTTTTTTTTTTTTAAATCATCCATCCAGAGGAAGAGCTTCAGAGAGCTGCAAATTTCATCAGTTTAGCAGAGATCAGAAGAAAGCAGCTTGCATTGTCTGAATAGCTCCTATCAGAACAGATGAGGTGACACACAGAAAGGGGAGTGGGCACATAACAAGAAACCACACCTAAGGGGATCAGATATGCTATTAAGGAAGTTCTACTCTGCTGACAGGTAAAGAAACATCATCTGAGAGATGTTTGACAGTGCAGAAAGTCACAGATCAAATACTTCCCAAAGATGAAGGTGCCTACCAAGATCAAAATCTTCTATAAATGCACTATATTAAAATTGCCGTCATAGAAAAATTAATTCAGACAGGAGAAATGGTCCAGAAACATCTTCATTATTATCCTGGGATTACTGTGGCCCTCTAGACTTTGTAGGGAAAAACAAGTCTTAGTATATTTAAAGTTCTGGCAGAGTATCACCCAGAGTGCTAAGGAGTGACAAGCTGTATCTGCAAGTGTATTCAGTAAGGATAAGAAGAATTTGCTCAATTGCCTGGCTTTGTGAGGTTTTGACAGCACCCTGTGAAAGGCATCAGCTTCATTCACAGCAGCAGGTGACCCCACATCACAATTTTTATCTGATTGATTGTTGAATAGGCTCAGCAAGACCAAGCTTCCCCTACAACTGAAAACACAACTGTTGCCTGCAATACACCACAATCTGCCTGCAGCAAACGTACCAGGAACATAAGATCCTTGTGAACTAAGCCATTCTACATCACCTTTTCTGTATACTAAATGCTTAAGGAAATTCAATGTCTTCTGGCTCTTGTGCTGCAATTTGGGCCAATTAACAACTCGTAACAAAAAAAATGCAGTTTTAATTTAGCTGAAACCATTTGGCAGCTGGGATCTAAATTAACAAATCCTCAGGTCTAAAGGAAAAATCTATAACCTTGTTAAGAAATATTAGAACAGCTCATCTTACCATTTCTAACTAAAGTTTCATGTTCAGGGAGGTTTTCTTCAAGAACAAGCAAAGAGGGTTAGAAAAGTTGTCAGCTTAATGGTAGCAGCAGTCTTATATTTAAAAAAAATCTGAGTGAGTAGGACACTTATTCAGGATGTAGCTGGCAGAGTTTCATATTCCTCAGCACGCTAAAGAATTTGAAATTGCATCTTTGTCTCCTATCTGATTTTCCTAATTGCCTGTGGAGGCCGTTATTCAACTAAAACTGTCTCAACGGGCATGAAAAGAAGCTGGACAGAGAAAAAATAGCTGTCAGTGGAAACCTGTGTCATTACAGACACAACACTCTGTACTGTCTACAAGAAGGAATAAGAATTATGCAGAGAGTACAAAGTGGGCTTCAAGAGGCTAATCAACAGCTGAACTCCAGTTTTGTGGCCTTAAATTTTCTCAAGTTCCATTAGCTTCTATTCTTGGGATATGAAGTTGCTGAAAATTACCTATTGTTTCAAATTTCATTATAGAAAAGAACATAAAAGAACCCTGGAAGAGGAGATAAATGCTAAAAAGTGTTATACTATCCAGGACTGAATCCTGCAACATTCTATAGGTTGCACTATTCGAGACAATCATATGTGGCAAATGCAGAATAAAGGCTATAATCTTATGGAAGGAAAGCAGAAAATACTGTGTGGGCCTTTGTTCTTTATATTCTTAATTATTATACTCTTAAAGTGTGGGATTTTAATATTCACAATAAACATGACTTGCTTCACAGATAATGGCACTGATTATCTTAAGATTTCTGGGTTTGTAAGTAACATGAATAAGAAAATACAGTTGAACACCAATAGAGCAGAGATTTATTTTCATCCTTTAGCAATATTTTAGTACTGTGGGAGAAATATGGGTTTAAAATGTTTTAAGGAGTTTGAAGCCCTTGATCCCACCTATGCACTGCCACAGGGTTACTTCTGGCAGCTAACTGGAAAGATCTTAGCTCATGGAAAAGTGAAGCACATTTAAAAAGACAACTAAACCTCTGAAAATCCTCACTGGAGGCAGCAAGTACATCTTGATTCTAAAGCACAGCTACATTACACGTGCTCTAAATTTGCCTTCCACACCAGTTCACTTCCAGATCTTTTTTTTTTTTTTTTGTATTAGAATGGGAGGAAAAAAAAAAAGGCAAATAAAATAAAAATGTAAACCCAGCTTTTTAAAATAAAATCCTATGTCCTAAAATTTACCAAGAACAAAACTGAACAAGGAAATAGAAAAATGGATCTTCTTTGCCCGTTCAGATTCTATTTATTGTCTTCTAAAGCAGACTGCCTGAAGGTTTTCAGGCCCATGTGAAGATGAATCTGAGATAAGATTTATAAAGGGACACAAACACATTACCCAGATGAAAAAGTGAAGCTTTTAGTACCCTTTTAGCAGCAGCAAGAGTTTGTTTCATGTGACACAGCTGCCTACTCAGAGCTTTATTTTTTTTAAGGCTACAGGCTGCCTTTTCAAGACTTGTGCTGCTGTAGATACATGTGTAGCACCACTGATTGCTTTCTCAAAGTCCTGCAATTAGTTCTGTTACTTTAGCATAAAGAAGGTTCCCTTGACATAGGCAATGGTACTGGAAGCAGAAGCAGCAGTACAGTCTCCCTGCAGCTCCAGCAGGTCCCTGTGCAGGGCTGTGGGAAAGAACCACATTTTGCATATAGTTAAGAGCAGCATTTCAGTGGCTTGGAGGATTCTTTTCCCCTCTCCTTCACCAGTTTATCCTTCTGCTGAGGATCTGGCCCACAGCAAATGTTTAGGTTGAGTACTGGTTAGACTGAGACTATTTCTCTCATGGTTCTGAAAATAACCATGGTTTTTGTAGGTTTTCTGCTAAATACAGAGCTTAAAAAGTGCAATCATAAGACCATTTACATGTTCATGAATGGTTTGCCTTAGAAAAGGCTTGAGTTTCTGCAGGTGAAAATAGACAGATCCCCAAGAGGAAATAACTGGAAACAATGGTGGATGCTCAAACAGCAAGTTTGAAGAGATCATTAGAAAATAAAGGACTGGTAAAACATTTAACCCTTTATTCCCTTCTAAGCATTCAGAACAGCCTCAGAGTTGGCTAAAATGGTGCATGCTTCCCTTTTCTGAGCAGTTCAGTCTAGTTACTTGCTGAAAACTCATGCTTCTTGAATGGAAAATGATGGGGTACAGTTCTTTGTGTATCTACATGCTTCATAAGCCCACGTTTTCAAACCTTTCTCCATAAGCAGAAGGTTATTTTATAATAATGACTGTGGTTTTCATTTTAAACTCTTTAAGGAGCTGGTGCTTCATGAAAAGCAAACCATTGCTGAGAAACATTTTCAGGTGGCAACTCAGCTGTACAGTTTCTCTCAAGAGAGTCAGCAAGCACAGAAGAGCTGCCATTTAACTGGCTGGTGTGTTGTGGAAAGAGAGAATTAGAAGGTGTAACTTCCAAATTTGTTAAACAGGGACTTTATGACACAGGGGTAGAACATGAAATTCCACATTAATATTAATATTCCACATTAATACATGAAATTCCACGTTGATAAAATATATATAATTCATTTGGAAGGTGTGATACCAACTCAAAGCTTAAACTGAGATGTGGACATCTGAGAACAATTCCATTTCTGCTTTCATTTATTGTAGTCAACACCACCTCAGCTGTTTCCCAGGCTATAGTGCACTCAGATTCTAAATGTGAAACAGACTTCACCAATTCTATTTGTCAGCTCAAGCTCTGTCCTTGCTGTCTGGTGTCAGACAGAAACCTAACATCATTTTGCACCTGCTGACAACTGTTAATTGTGTATGAATTAAGACTACCAGAAATGGCATCAAAATCTAAGCGGAACGGAACAAAGATGCAATCATCCACCTGACCAAAAGATGTAAGAGCAGGGATAATGAGCACCTGATATCACCTGCACACTTAAAAACCCTCATTAACAGTACCTGCTGAAAGAATTGTTCTAGATGGCAACTGTTGCCTTTCAAAGTAGTTGTTAGGCTCATTTATAAATTAATCATACTGAAATTGTTATTTGTAATATTTTGTTTGACGGAGGTCACATTTTTAGTGCTTTCTGATTCTCCAAAGACCTTTTGTACTAACCTACAGGTATGCAAACAGAAACCAAGTATTTTGATACTTTTTATCTTTAGAACTTCTTTCTGCAGTCAAGTGAACCAGTAAAGTTTTTGTTCTAAGAGACTACAACAGATAAGTAACACTATCAAGTCATGAGCTTGAGCTAGAAGTAAAATTATAGTAATCCACCTGCAAAAGCCCTTTGTAAAACTAGCCCAAGCCTTCTAACAAACAACAAAAAAATCAATATATGTAAAACAGCTTAATAGCTGCTGTAAAGCACTTTAGTGCTGTTGATAAGAGCCTGTATTAATAAAAAGCTAACTGAATAGATTTGTGTTATCTCAGTGCATATCCTCTTAGAAAAACCCTCTTAGCTGCTTTCCCTTTTGCAGTGCAAAAGCAGAGCACATGCTGAGTGAGGAGCCCTTTTAGCTGGGAGCAGAACTCTGAACTTTGGAAGTCCAAGCATTGGAATCACTTCCACTTCCAAAGTTCAGACATGGTGTGAACAGTCTTTACAGCTGGTAGGTTTGCACATTCTTATCTCTCTAACAGAAGTCCTCTGACTTAGGTTCAGTTTGCAGGGAACTATTGCAATAACTCAGCTGTGAGTAAATGGAAGTGTTTAGCAATAAACATGCAAAGAAGATAAAACTTACTGCAGGTCCAATTATGCCCAAATGGACACTGGGATCCTTTCTGTGCCAGTCTAAAACAGAAGAGAAACATCTGTTTTATTAATCAAAAATATTATTTTTAATTTAATTATTTCTCTGAAATCAATGTGAGTAGCTGCAGAAATCAAGTAGAATTAGGCAAATATTGTATTGCTACTTAAAAGACTGAATGTGTACAGGATTTCATACTTGGTCCTCACATTACTTCCCAGAATCCAAATGATTAGCATATCTGAAAATTAGGATTTAGCATTTCTGCTTCATGCAATCTCTTATGATTCAAGGATTATTTAATTAAGATCAGATTTAATTTTGGATCACCTCAAGAGAATAATGCTCTGTATGATGTAGTGACTCTGGCCACTAAGACAAAGTACTTCAAATTTTCCTCTATGTGGGGGAACATGTGGAAGCAACAGCAACCACCACAATTAATAATCAGTTACATGCTACTCTTTCAAGACCAGACCAGAACAAAACCAGTCCCTTCACTTTACTAAACTACATTTGTTACTAAGAGACACAAGGTGGTCAAGGCTTATAAAAGTAAGCTGAATAGTAGTGGCTAAATTTCCATCTTGGAATATCTGAACCTTTTACAGACACAAACAAAACCTGGCAAAACACTCACCTATGTGACTATGAAAAAACTTCAGCCTAGTTTACAGTGTTGAGCCATAACCCTGGGTGGTAAAATTTGCTTGTAACTTCAATGATACTAATTAGCACACATGCAAATCAGTGTAACAGCCATGGGACAGTGAGATAAGAAAGTGGTTTTGAAGTAGGTGAACTCTTTTTTTGTCTTCCATTAATATTGTATGTAACAGCAAAACAGTTTTCCCAGCCAGTAAAATCCTCAAATGCTGCTTTGATGCTCTGTAGTTCCCACCAGGGTGGAAAAGACACAGCACAGAAATAATGTGTTACATGAGCTTTTTTTTTTTTTATGTAAATATATTATGAAGTTTTCTGCAATGAATGAAAGAGCTTATGCCAAACTCATAAACATTAAAAGAAATGCATCTGAATCTGGGGACAAAACAAGGGTATTTGAACAGCAGGTGCCTACCTGAAAATACATCTACTAAATAGAGAGGGTCCTTGACTCTTCGAAGTCCACATATCAAAAGGAACAGATGTAAACTGTCTGTGTCTGTAGGAATGCCTGGGGAAAAAAAAAAAAAGGAATTTTAAAACTCTGAAGACAGATATAAAAGCTGAACGCTCCAAATAGTTTCATGTGGTAAAAGCAAGTAATGGGATGAATTCTGAAAAATTCTCATTGTTGTTCCCTCTCTTTCTTGCTTTTGAATCAATCATCAAATCATCTCAGAGAGAGGGCCACAAAGATGATCCAAGGGCTGGAACACCTCTACTATGAGAATAGGCTGAAGGAGCTGAGGTTGTTCAGCCTGGAGAAGTGAAGACTCTGGGGTAACCTTAGAGCTGCCTTACAATACCTGAAGGGATTCTACAGGAAGGCTGGAGAGGGACTTTTCATAAGGGTGTCTAGCAGTAGCACAAGGGGAATGCTTTTAAACTGAGGGAGAGTAGGATTAGACTGGATCTTAGGAAGAAGATCTTCAGTATGAGGGTGGTGGGACTCTGGAATAGGCTGCCCAGAGAGGTTGTGGACACCTCCTCCCTGGGGGTTTTCAAGGCCAGGTTGAATGAGGTCTTGAGCAGCTGAGTCTGGTTGAGAGATGTCCCTGCCAATGGTGGGGAGGTTGGATTACCTGATCTCTGAGATCCCTTCCAACCTAAGCCATTCTATGATTTGTAGGAGCACAGAAATTAATTTCTAGAGGCAGTGAATGCCCAAGGTTTAGAGAAAAAAAATCCAGTGGCTGGTATTCTTTAACACCAGAACCCAGCTTTGACTGACTAGGCAACTAGCCAAATCAGTGTGTTTCTCCATATTTCTTCTACCTGTAAGTATAATAAATGTCCATCCATAGGGAATGTCAACACCTCTTTGAATGATTATGCAAGGTTTAGTTAATCAATGGCTGTAGGGACTAGAGCCCTTGATCTGACTTCTTATTACAAAAGATCAGGTAAATGTCCCATAGTGATCTGTCACTAATGTGAGCACTGCTATAGAATAGTTAACTAGAAGTTAAATTACTGCAAAGCCTTTATTTTAACCTTGCTGCAAAGAAACACAAATGAAAAACAACTTGAGAGAGGAAAAAAAAAAAACCCTCACCATTGGAAATCTCTCTTGCAAATACAGAGCCATGACCCTTAAAAACAATTTTGGGGGCTGTATTAGAAAAAGATGACCAGATGTATGACCTTGCAGTTGCCATTGGCTCTGTGGCAGCACAATTATTTCAAAACACACCTCTGGAGAAGGGTCACTATGTGATGAACTTGGGTAAAAAGTGTTTATCATAAACCACATAATTCACAAATTGCTGAAAGAACATACATAACATAATTAATAAAGACTAGAGGAGTTGAAATGTTGGTGTTTGATTTACTGTATTGAATAAATCAGTTTGCTGTTATTGAGCTCATGAGCAGGGGTGGATTCCATGCATCCACCTAACACTAGGCAGCTCAATGAGGAGCATCAGTTTGTAGGACATAATGCATGGATCCCACACCAGGGGTATGTCACATAGCTACCAGGAGGCCTGTGCTGCATGATCAGAATGAGTGTGGGATTCCTGACTAGCAGAGGAAGAGAGCAGTTGTGGTGGCACAATGATTTGCTGCTGAACACTGCAAAGATCTCTTCTCTAAGGTTTTGTCCTCCTTTCCCCTCCCCTCTCCACCAGCTGAAGGAACAGCTCAGCTGCTTACACTGAATTGCTGCAATTTGTAATTTAACATCATCCAAACTTGGTACCATCTTAAGGTTCCTCACAGTGCTGTATAACATAACTGCAGGGTCTGCTTCAGGCCCTGGAGCAGAAATATGGAAGCAATATGCCAAGAATACCTCCCTTCACATCAAGGAACTGGATTAACATGAGCTCTGCATCAAAAATTTGTGGGAGGGGGAGAACCAAAGGAGTGGTGATTCATGCCATACTCAAGTGTTATTGCTTTTGAAATTAAAATCCAGTTCAGGGACATTTAAATGCTCCCTGTCATAGAGTTCATTATTGAGCCTGTTTCATTTAATGTAACCAGCTTGAGGTGTCAAGAGAAGCTGCAGCAGACAGGGCAAGTAATATTTTACTGGTTACTGGACCAAGAAACACTTTGTAATTTATAATACATAAACATTTGTATTGAAAAAGCCATTCTTTGGTGCAATGGGCCATTAATGCTGTTTGTTTTTTAAGACATGCAGCACTGGTTTCAATTCATGACAAACTCACACAAAACAACTAGGAAGTGTCAGCAAAATTCAGATTGCATTTTAACTATCCCTATGGCACAGATAATAATTTTAAATTATGAACTCTCACCTATTGATGTTCAGCTCTGGCTCTTTTGGAACAAACTTAAAGTTAGTGCTGAAAGCTCAGTCAGACAGGAATTAGAAACCAGATCTTCCTGTTCTCAGAGACTCACTGCAGTCTTGATCTGACAGTACCCTAATCAACAATAACTATGCTTGAAATAATTGCTTCTTTTTATCTCTTAGCATCTTTTTGTTTCTATCTTATAGCTTTCATTTTATTACATAAGAGTTTAAAGTGCTCTGACAAGAAAAAGCCCAAATAGGCCAATACTGTGCAGTCCTGATAGCCTGCATGAAAACTTTCACCTGAAAGAGAAACAGGAAACAGTTTTTGGTATTTTGCCACTCAGTTCCTGTGGCATTGAAAGGTACTTCTCCCAAGAATCTAATCAATAACAGTATATTTCACTAGTGAATATTACCTGAAATAGTATTTATTAATGGTAATAGTTCCCCTATTTGACTGTTATTTTGAAAAGTCATTCACAACCTCGAACCCTCACTGCAGACTCTCCCACTCATACAACTTTACAAAGCCCTACTTGTCTGTCATGGAGTTTTATGTATTTTTCTCTGAAATAGCAGATATTGGCTACACAGGATCCTACATGGCATTTCTAAAAACTGTTATAGAAGCACTAGTCAAAAAAAAAATATTTGCCTCTACCATTCAATTTAGTGAAGTGAGAATCAGTTGTAGTTTTATTTTATTGCATGCTGTAGATCTTGGTCATCACCTAATTCATTTTTACAGGTGGACTTTCCCCCCTGAGTCCCCTTAGAAACATATAAAGCCATTCCTGAGAAGATTGCATTACCAGCACATCACTGCCCCTGTTTAGTGCTGGCAGTTTACTCATTCTCAATCTACTCAAAATCAGACTTCAGCAGCACTTGTGTATCTTGTTAGCTTTCTGCTCATTCATCAAAAATGGTTACATTCATACATCAAGATGATGCTTGCATCAGTGTTTTGCCACCTGTTGCTTTCTCAAGCATTGCTAGCACCCCTGCTGTGGAAAAAAAAAAAACTTCCAAAAAACTACAAAACCAAAACAAACTAAACCAACAACAAAAAAAAAACCCAAACAACCAAACCCCCAAACAAATAGAAGCCATTTGTAGAAGAAAGCAATCATTTCAGTATGTTTTGCCTTCACAAGAACACTGCAAGGGAGAACATATTAGGAGAGCAATTGCAATAGCTGCCTTTACCAGCTATAGCCATCACCTGAGTGAAAACTGGTATTTGAAGGAAGACATTTTTTCTTTTTCTTTGAGCTTAAGCAAGACTTTCAATATGTGATTCTTTTTGCTATCATTCTGCCTTTCCCAGACAGACTACTCAATCTGTAATAAGATACTACCACCTCATGTGGCTGAGTTCTGAAATGGAAATGCATCAATATGGCACAGTCCATTGATTTGCTCTTTTGACTGTTTCACCATCTTCTTTGAATGACTTGGAAACAGCCAAATAACAAAAGAAAACCCCAATTTGTGTGTTCTCTCCCCATTTCTGCTAGTGTTACAACAGCAAAGATTTAAACAGCACATTATGCCTCATTATCTCTTAGCTCATGGATCTTTCTGTTTGCTTTGCAAGGAAAATGCAAAATGCAAGGATTTGCACAGTCAATGGCAATAAAAAAGACTGCATATGGTACATGTTTTCCAGCCATCCTTCAGAATCACTATACACTAAATGCGAGTCAAGTCTTGCCACTGTGATCAACGTCTCAGTGTCAAAAATAAGTGTCTTAACATCAGCAAGAGGTGCTCCTTTAACCATGCATTGACAGTGTTTGTCTGTGGCTGTAGCCTGATTTGGTACATTGGCTTATCTATAAAAAACAGCTGCATGTTGGCCCCAGCCAGGCTTGAGCCTGCTTAGCAGGTCACCAGTTTAGCAAGATGTGAAAGGTCAAAACAAGAACAGTGGTTGATAGGATTATGAAAACTCATTCCTCTCATCAGCTTGACAGTATTCTTTCCTGATATGCCACACAGGACTGCAGGGATGGTAACAAATGAACTGCAGGTGAGCTGAAATGAGACAGACACAGTGGAAGATTAAGATTGGCATGGAACTCCCACAGTCATGCAACTTCTTTTTTTATGGTGGAGCTGAGGTGGTATTATGCTGCTCCAAATTGAAATACAGCAATGCAGCATTGGCACTTAACACTTCAGAGTGGAATTGCATGATCAAAAGGGTATCCAGATGCCCTGCCAGTGTATTTGTTGGTCGTATTGGAATATGGCACAGATTATATATTATATTATATAATATTATATATAATATATATATATATATTATATTATACTGGCTAATGGAATGTGATTACTATTCAGGATTCCTGTTCTATTGCTGGCTGTGATTCTGAGTCATGGCCTACAGAAGTTGGATTTACCCATCTAGACATATTCATTTACAAGCAGCTTTGATAATTACATGACATAAAGCAGTGGCACTGGGTTTGTCTTTTGGTACACTGTTTTGAGGCCTATTTGCAAGACAGAGAGAGAATGGAGGATATGAAAATTGGAAAACATTTTCATAATGCAGCACTGGAAATAAGCAGTTTAGTATTTCAGATTGCATTGCCTCCTAGTTTATTCCTATTAGGAGCTATGTAACTGTTTGTCACATCAACTGTTCCACTATTATGACACACTGTGATAGTTTACATTTTGGCCCTTATAAAAATGTTTACTTAGATGGCCAAGACAGCAAAACATGATCACAGACAGCTAACACAAAAGCCTACATCCTTTCTGAAGCACTGGGAAGGACATTGCTTTGCTGAGAAAGGCAAGAATAAGTAGAAGTGTTATCTAAACAGATTTTGAAAGAGCAGATCCATTTAACTGCATGCCTCTAGGTACTAACAGAAGAAAAAAAAGAAAAAAACAGTAGTAATCATAGGTGTATAGTAAAAATAAATATATTACTGCAAATCTTTATTCTTACTGTAAAGCTGCAGGCCTCTAAGTGAATGAGTAATATCAAGCATTAGCTCACTGAGAGTTAAAGCAGCAGTTTGAGAACATCTTAAGTGAGCAATTTTCTCAACCCTTGCTCAAATAAAATAAATAAAAATATTTTTTCATATTTATAAGTCTTAACTGTGCCTTTGTAGCATGGTTCTGAACTCTCTAGAGGGGAGAAAACATAGAAAGAATCAATATGATTTATCCTTCAAAGTTATTATTTTGGACCTGAACCAACAACCTCACAAAGCCAAAGTTTTTAAGGTGTGTCCATTCTTTTACAGCTTACAATCCAGTTTGCACTAGAGGTTAAGTGCATTTTATTAAGTATATCAATATTAGACTTCTAGGTTAGAATTGCTACCATAAATATTGCCCAGCCACATAAAAAAGCCCCACAGTCTGCATTTGAAACATTTCTTATTAATATTAGGTCAAGGATGATCAAAGATTTTAAGATTAATTTGCCAACCCCTTATTTCAAGCTCACTGTTGTGTTCTAGGGAAGTTTAGGGAACAATATGAAGTCTATGTTATTTGAGCTTACTTATCCATTTTGGGGCTTGTTCTGAAACAAAATCTAAGCCATGAAGAGATGGTGAGGGTGAATAACCTTTCTCATTTTCTTTTCACTTTGAACCACAGCAGGTCTTTCTCTCCTCTTGAAAATTGTTTGTCTATTCATCTCCAAAGCTTTTGAAAGCAGTAACTGATCTCCTAAGAAAAGGAAATCCACAGATTTATGACTGAGATTTCCCAAGACGGTTATTTTATTTTCTTGATATTAAAACTCAGATAAATCTCTCCAACTCTGGCATGTATTTTTGATATTCTATATCTTTCACTTCATAGCTATTCTTTACATTCATCTCCCTAGGCACAGCAGAAATACCATACATTAGCTCTTTTAGTCTCTGGAGTTTGATTTTGTGCCTCTTTCACAACTCAATGATCAAAACCAAGCTGCTGAGACCAGCCAAGTTTTCCAGCTTGTTTGACATGGTGGTGTCCTACTGCAGTACAGCTTCAACATGCTGCCTTACTTTCAACTGACTCTGAAGTTTCTTTGATTGAAGTCACTGATGACACAGAACTTTGATAATTATTAGCACAATTAGGTCTTATTTCAGCAACATACTTCACCTACAGATCTCAAGCATTTATTAATGTTTTACGAAGGCAAATTGTTTCTCAGAAATTAAGAAGTAGAGTAAATAACTATATGCAAAGTGTTTATACTGCTACTCACAATCAATAGTGAACAATTGCTAGATTTGCTGATCTGTTTGTGAAGACCACACAAGTTAAATGAACCTCTTAACTTCCAGGTGAGGGCTACAAATCAAGACAAATCAGACTGCAAAACTTTCCAGCAATCTTTTTTCCCCTTGTTTCTCATTTTGACTGGATCAGACAACAAAAAAGCTCAGTGCTTTCAGATCTCTTGGGGAACAGAGTTGAGTGCTGCTAGCTTATCAGTATTTCTAGGTCAGCTATATATCTGCACAAACTTAACTGATAGACTGGTTTGGGTTGGAAGGGACCTCAAAGATCATCTTGTTCCAACCTCTTGCCATGGGCAGGGACACCTCCCACTAGATCAAGTTGCTCAAGGCCCATCCAGCCAGGTCTTGAACATCTCCAGGAAGGGGGCATCCACGACTTCCCTGGGCAAATTGTTAATTTTTCTTACTTGGGTCTTTTTTTCCAGCATACCTTAAGGAAAATTCAACACATGTAAAACCCTGTCTGTGTCATGGCACAGTTATATAAACTTTTCAAGCTCTGAAAACAGCTGTTTTATGAAGCAGAAATTATCTAAGAGCAGAAAAAGCAAACTACAAAAGTATATTGCATATTTTATTTGATCATGCACATGATTCTATGTTACCTTCCAGGAAATCAGTTCTCAGTCTTATCTGTTGGACAAACAAGCTTCCACAGTTCATAAGTGAAGACTTTGTTAGCTATCTATGTCTTTTAATCACATGATGTCTAAGTGTTTATTAGCATTTACATCTTACAAGCTTCAGCCACATTCCAATGAAATTAAAAGGAGTCTTTCATCACTGTGTGATGACATCAAGCCTGTCTGTGATCTTAAGTATCTGTGCTCCATCCTTGAGCTAACTTGTTAGAGATCAGTCTAAGTTTTCACATTTACTTAGACTGTCTTGTCATTTTCTGTCAATCAGTCTACAGCCAAAGCCTGAACTTCCATTGTCTTTCTCAAGCCTCTAGATTGGTATCTGAAATTGCTAACAAAACTGATTATGCTGTATATATAGATTCCTGCATTATAAGACCATTTTGATCATTTGGTCTGAGCTCCAGACTGACAGGCTGCAAGACTGAGTTACTAAGTATACAGAAAACATTGTCTTCTTGAAGTCTGTGTTGAAATCTGCACTCGATTCCGCTTTCTGGCTTGACTACTGCTGCTTACAGCCTCTCATCCATGTAAGGCAAACTCTCTGAAGCTGACTGCTAACCAGAATGCAGATTTAGTCAATAAATGTTTGAGAAGCCAGCCACTGAATATACTGCAGCTAGGAGTTAGCACACAAATGCTTCACTAACATCACCTCTGCAACTCTCAAGCCTGCTGCTGACACTATGGAAAAAATACTAACTCCATGACTTTTGTACTGAAATTGTCTTGCATCCATAAACAACAACAACAAAATGTTCACAACAATGCTTCAGTTTATATCAGGCAATTGCTATTTATGTAAGTGACCCAAACTCTCAAATGAAAGGTACAAAAAGCTGTGATTCCTTAGCCTTTTGGTTTAGTACCATTCACATCTGGGGGCTGGACTGAAGGGAAGTCTCCCACAGTAACATGTATTTGATGCATTCTGCCACTCACTTAAATCTACCATTAAATCATTAAATATCTTTTGAAGCCATCACACTGATTTAAAGAGACTATTTATGTATTGTGTTATATTTAACATCAGTCAAATGTTAAGGCTCTTCTATGGCTCAAAAAAGAAAAGAAAAGAAAATCATTACAAAGAATATTCATAAGAAGTCTGTTCTGGGGGGGGGGGGAAAAAAAGTCTTGAAATATCCTGAAGAGCCTATTTCATTTTAAAGAATAACATGACAATGTATGGCCTGATCACCAAGGATGTTTAACACTGATGCCTCCAATGTGTTATAATTTGCATTTCAGGGCACTTGCTGTTTCTTTACAGTCAGTTCTGGAAATCCTGAATTTGACAAATGTTCAAGGATACTGACAAAGATACAGGCAAGAGTTATCTGGAGAAATAATTAAATCAAAAATCATAAATGCCATGAGGTGAATGAGATTGGACAGTTTTACCTGCATAAGAAGCTAGATATCTTTTCAAGCACACTTCATTGTGCAAGCCTACACTATCAAAATCGTATTCTTCTGTGCAAAACTGCCTTCTACTTTTGATAGTTTTCTACTGATTGCTCCAAGTTTAGTGGCATTTTAAACACTTTCAAACTGCAAAACCCCAGTAAAGCAGTTCAGTGGGAACTCTTAATTAGTCTGTGGTAAGTATAAAGGTACAGCCAAAAAAATCTGCCTCCATGTGCAATATTGAAAGAAGTGGAAATTGTAGGCTGCTACCAGAGATGGGCATAAAAACAAGATAAGATAAGTGAGTTGAAGTAGCCATAAAACCACTACTGAATAATCTGGTGGCAGTTCTCAAGCTATTATTTAACAGGCACAGCTGTTGGAGTCACATTTTAGTTTGCTTCTCATGTACATTATGAATTATTTTGCACTTTTGCATTAGTACACATTAGGCAGAAAACCGTCTCTAATATATTAGATGAAATGCACTTTAGGGGGAGCTTCCCCCTCCTCACTCTGTTGACTGCTCTTTTAATCATAAAATGGTTGGACATGAGATCCAATCACCACTAAGGCTGTGCTAGCAAGTGACAAATCATTTCACTTCAGAAAATTATTAATCTTGCTGGCACTGTGCTTGTGTGCTGTGATTTACTGCGAACAAAATAACCTTACAATGCTCAATTTAAAATTGGACAGGGGTTTTGAATAATGGCACACCTTTACTGATGTGATAAAGCAATTGACTAGTGAGGATTCATTTGTAACAGAGGGAACTGCTGCCCTATCAGAGATCAGATCAATGAATATAATATTGAAATCTTTTTTACCACAGTCAAATGCCTACAAATTCTTTTTTGAGGAGGAAATCCACAGTTTCTGTCACACAAAGCACAGCACAGTCAGGTATTGGTGCTTAAGTCTAACTTACCTTCTGAGGAGCATGTCATGACCATTCATCTTTGGTGAAGTTCAGCCCTGGACAGACCAGAAATCTGGAGGCAGTCTGAGTAGTTTCCTCACCAGACTAACCCAACCAATATTCGGCCTGAAGCTAATATTAGAGTTTCTCATTCTTCATAGCATTAAGTCATTTTATTACACAATCAATCAACCTTCACATTCTAAATTTCTTCCATCCACTAAGAATAAAATCAGTAAATACCGGGGGGGGGGGGGGGGGGGGAGGGGGAAGAAAGAAAAAAAAGGTTGAGTTTTACCTGCATTTCCTAGAAATCTGTACCAGTCAAATGTTTCACTGGGTGTAGTCTTAATTCCTGTGTTGGGAAAACAGAGCAACACAACCTGTTTGATTGGTTCCTGGGTAGTTGAACTATGGTTCTTGAACTCTTGCCTTAAGAAAGAAGTATTTCTGTCAAGCACCCCAAATTCCATAACCAGCTGTTTCCATCTCAAGTTTCTCCCAACCCAACAATGTCAGGCTGCCTGTATAATCCTTCTGTAGTCACCAGACTGAAATTCAATTGAAAACTTTGCACTGTGTGTATGAACTTCTTTAGCAACTCATGGAATTGAGCTCACTTAAACCATGCTAAATTTGGTCTTTTAAAATCTACACACAAGATCATATTATCTGAGGGAACATTTTATTCCAGAACAGTTACAGATCACCTGAGACCCAGGTCCTTAACATAAGGCAAAGAAAGCAAATTAAGTGGATATAAAAATTAATCTCAACTGAACGTGAACTTGGTTTTTTTGTTGTTGTTTTTTGTTTGTTTGTTTGGTCAAATTCTTTTACTAATGATTTTGTTAATTTATTTATTCTCTTAGTTAACTATTACCTCACAAAGGGCTTAAATGTAGACTAAACATGGGATTAATAGGCTTTGCAATGAGTTATTTCCTCATAATAGTTTTGAAAGTAATTTTTTTAAGTTAAATATTCCAAATGATAGTAGTTTTGGAATCTGTAGTTATTGTCAGATAAAAATCAGGAGCTGCAGTTTAAAGTAATCACATCTAAAATGCTGAGATTAATGTTCCCTAAACTACTCCCTTAAGCACTACACTTTGGATTAGGTACTTGTTGGGTGTCATGATGCTGGGAACTCAGTTTAAAGCATTTAAAGGAATTTGGAGTTTCAGAGAATAATCATTTAGCATCAAAACTTTTGTATGCTTTGGAGAAGGTTCAGTGTTACCTTAGGTATGACCTTGTCTCTCAGATTCCTACTGTGAGGCACCTAGGAAAACTGTTTTTAAAGGCACAAAATGAGTGGAAAATTTAGGCTAAGAGATTGAAATATTACTTCAGTGGTAAAAAACTCAACTTCTGGGGAGCCAGGACTTCAAACCCATTTCAGCAAAATGTGTCCAAGGAAAAGAAAGTAGACACAGAAACATACAGGTACTAAATACTATTCAAATAATTTGAATGCCTTAGCCAGTATTTCAAAACTCTTACCTTGAGTTTGGACATATATTTTCTTCCTAGCATCTGGCTTTAAAGAGAAGAAGAAAAGTTAACTTTCAGACTTCACCACAGACACCATACCCAAGATCTGTTCAATCTTCCAACAATCCCAACTAGTGTAATGAAATGCACATTAGCATGATTTTCTTTCAACTATTAAAGATCAAATCAGATTATTAGAAAGATACCTTGCAAGCTGGAGGCCAATTGCAGAACTTAAATTTGCAAGACAAGGGGGATAGCTGAAAATCAGCACTAGGACATAGGTGCAGCAACAAAGAAGGTGGAGAAAAGTCAATGGGGCAGAGGGCAGCTTAAGCCAGCCCTGCCTCCATAGCTGATACACTGCATAGCTCAGCTTTAAACTGGTGGATAAAGATAGGCTTTTAGATTCCTAAAATCACTAAGTTGCAAAAATAAGCTTAAGTTAAGCATCTGGTTTTATGCTCTGCTGGACCTTTAATAGCTTACAGTGAGTAAATATAATCCTGCCAGGGCTTGGATCATCAAGAGGAAAATAGCAGGAATGCTGTGAAACAGGGTATACAGATCTATTCACACTTTATAGATCCATTCCCCATTGTGTTCTATATTTTCAGTGGTCTTGAGGAGAATGGAAAAATTAAACTGAATGCCAATAAAACTGGCTTAGGTCATTCTTATGCACCAGTTTTACTTACACTACTGAAATAAAACACTGACCACAAGCACAAGATCTTTTACAGCATTTCAAAATCATTTGGAATACAGATTGTTACAAATGCTGCATTATGCACTTCATAATTAAAGATAATTTATCCAATGCAAGAGAAAAGAATTTGTTGGAAGATACAGCCCTTGAGCACAGTGCAATTGCTTACATGTTCATAATTTAAATTATTAATTGACAGCCTAACTAATGAAGCACACATTAGAAGAACAAACCAATTCACATTAGTGTGAGTTAATATGTAAAAAGTGTTAATATTCTGTGACCTGTGTATGGAAAGATATATTCATATTCTTCACTGTTTGAAAGTAAATAATGTTGTGTTTGCTCTCACCCTTCATAAGATACAGCTGGAAAAAGAACTCCTATGTCTTCAGCTAACAGCAGTTAGCTTGCACAGCAAATAGCTGGGCCACCAAGATGGATCAGCAAGCCCTGCTGCCTGGTATGGAGTTTGTCACAGGTTATCTGTGCAGCCTGGCACTATGCAAAAAGCTCTCCTTGTACTCATACAACCAGCAAGTCTTTATTGTCTTACTCTGCTCTTCAGAAAGCAGGACTGAACAGTGTCTGCTTCAAGGATTTGTCTCAGTTTTCTCCACTGGCAGTCCACCATCAACTCAACCACATAAAGGTGAAAATGTTGACCCAGTGTATTTTGAAACAGGACCACCAGATACTAAAAATAACTGCACTGAATATCTGAAGTAACCTTGCAACACAGAAAATGCAAAGGTAGCTACTAAATGAAGAGAAAGGGAACTAACCATGATCACTGCCAGTTCTTTGCTGACTATCTCATTAAAATATATTGAAAACATTTTAAAAGTATGCTGTTGGATGAAATGTTCCATATATCATTCAGTATAGTGTATTTTGATTTATTTCAGAAGCAGAGATGAGTTTTAAGGAAGTTCAGTGCTACATATCCTTCAAGACCTGGTCCACAGGGCTGTATATCCCATATTGCTGAGCTTAGTGTAACTTCAGTTTTAGAACTAAGTTCTTAAGGTGAACTGCAGAGCTATTTCCAATGTTGATAAAACAACTATTCTTCCAACTATTCTTCTTGACAAAACAGCTATTTCAGACTATTCTTTCAAATTTTTCATTGCAACTAAAGGGTTTTAGTCAAATTATGGAAACAAAGTTATTAAATAATCATAGAATGGGTTAGGTTGGAAGGAACCTTAGAGATTATGTACTCCAACCTCCTCACCATGGGCAGGGAACCTCTCAGTTGGACTCAGCTGTCCCACCACCCTCATACTGAAGAACTTCTTCCTAAGATTCAGTCTAAACCTCCTCTCCCTCAGCTTTAAACCATTCTCTCTTGTCCTACTGCTGGACACCCTTATGAGGAGTCCCTCTGCAGCCCTCCTGTAGGATCCCTTCAGGTATTGGAAAGCAGCAATATATGCAGATAGCATCAGGAGAGACTTGGTAACAACAGCAATGATTGGTCTACAGTGTTACAGAGAACCACTTCCCAAACTGCTGTATACTCTTCAAATAATAAACAGCTTTTAAATACCAGATTTATTTCACCTGTGGAAGTCCACAAACATGAAATGATTTCTCTGAAAGGAAAAAAGAAACAGAGGTAGAGACTGTGAAGATTATCACAATTCTCTAGCATTACTTAGAAACCATTTTATAAGGACATACAGTTGATAAGCCTATAAGCATCAGCACGTAAACATACCCACTCTGATGCTGCCAGTTCCTTCATCTTCATTGTGAAAGCCACTGCAAACCTGGTTAAATGGACAAAAATAGTTGGGATCATCTGCTTAAGTGTTTAAACATAAAAACCAGAAAAGTACTTCAGAAAAAAAAAAGGAATCTTCATAAGACCAAAGAGTAGAGGTTTATAAAATGATTATAGATGGAAAGACAAAAAGCAGGCTTTTTATGTCTTTTACCAGAAAATACTGGTAAAACAAATAGATACCTCTTCAGGTGTTACAGCTTACAGCTCTTGGGCAGCTAAAGTGAGGATTTCTTTAACTAAGATAAAACCCAAATGATGGGAACATCCCTCAGTTCATCTTGATTAATATTAACAGCTGCAATAGTCAACTAGCATTTCCTATTTTTACAAGTTGCAGCAGCCCTCTTCACAACCACAAGGCTGAGAAGGGATCTTAAGTCCTGCAAGTTTCAATTGATTGTTATATGACAATACCCAGTCCCACTATTTCCAACTCATTGAAACTGAGTTTAATTCAAATGAGCAGATGGATTTTTACAACCTTTTCCCCAATATTCTCTCTTATTTCTAAGTAATAAAAGCTGTCAGTGTGAAACAAACATCTGAGAGAGCAAAATGTTATTCTCCAGAAAAAATATCAGCATTAAATAAACTTAAAAAGAAGGGAGATGATCCAGTGACTTGGCATCAACTCTGCAATCTCACAGACTTGAGACTGAGCTTGGTAGTTCTGAATGCTAGGCATCTCCAATGGAGATGCAATTGCACAGCTGAGTTAGACACCCAATATTCCTTTCTATATAAAGAAGAATTCAGCACCCAAAATTATATTTACCACAGGCAAAGAGACTGTTATGCTAACCAGACATAGTACTGATAGAAGAGCATTTTGACTGTTGTGTAGCTCAGACTGTTATGAGAGGGGTGTTTAAATGAATGAACTGTAGAAGAGTATAAGAATACCATCTACTCCTCCTCTGTAATGTATGTAAATCACAATGCTAAAGTAAGAAAAAGCAAGCAAATTGCACTTGAATGGGTAGTGTTTTCACCTGGGAAGGAGAACAGACTTCTGTCCTCAAGCTTACTTTAACTTCTTCACTTATGGCTCTTCATAATGGCTCTAGACTTCTGCTTATGTACATTTGAGAAATGTATGAGTACACTCATTCCCCATAACAGAAAAGGTATGACAGAGACCATTCAAAAGCAGCACTGATAGCAACAATTCTCAGTCACAGAACATACCAGATAAACAAGCTGTTCTTTGAGGAGCTATGGAGTCAGTTAATAAAGAATCCCTGTTCTGAAGAGATCTTAAGAAGATTTGGCTTTAATGTAGCTTTTACATTGTGATGAAACATAAACATGTGCTTCTACAGTTGTTAAATAGAGCTTCAGTGTTAAATGGAAGCACAAATGGGACCATTTCTGAAGACTATCAGTCTTGTGGAATAGAAATGTTGGAAAGTCTCTTTCATATGAGAGTTAATGTGTCTGCCCAGCAAAATTTATATTCAATATCTATAAAAACAATTAAAAAAAAAAAAGAAAAGAGGGGTTATCACATATTACACTTACAAGTCACAGAATCACTGAATGTTACGGGTTGGAAGGTACCTTCAGATATCATTGAGTCCAACCTCAGTGGTTAGAGATGAAGCACCTTGCTAACTCATAACCAAAACAGTACTTTTCCATTGGAGATGTTATGAGGACATGAAATCACAGTAATTTACCAGAAGTTAAGTAAATGCTGAATGATAACTCCTGCTTCTGTTTGTTGAAATAAACCTTACTCCCATACATTTGTTTTGTAGTATCTGCTTTATGATACTACAGTGAATTTCACATATACAAGTTGACAGCTTTAAGGTTATTAAAGCCTTTGCAAACACTTGTTGTGTCAAGATGCACATGCTCCCTTTACAGTTTTTGCAATTATACTTTCCATTCATCACATTAACAAGCAGAAAATAAAGCAAACCCTGTTTCTCCTAAGTCTACAAAATACTGTTCCATAGAAAGAAAGAAAAAAAAATACCCTAGAGGAGTACAACCACCATTGAGAAGAATTTGATTAAAAATGTAACACACATTATAAAGGCAGACGGTGTTCAATACTTTGTTTTATGGAATGTGATGCCATGTTGTAATTGTAATCTACAATTCATGATATTGCTGCTTAGAAGCTTGCAATCAATAAAGGAAAAAAAAAAAATCAATGT
This sequence comes from Indicator indicator, assembly GCF_027791375.1. Lineage (NCBI taxonomy): Eukaryota > Metazoa > Chordata > Aves > Piciformes > Indicatoridae > Indicator > Indicator indicator. Next base: position 6,507,894 of record NC_072035.1, read on the forward strand.
TTCTTTTAATAACTATGCAATGAATAATACCAGTGATAACACTGGAGAAGAGATCCATTCAGAATAACTTCTAGAAAACTGAATTCATTTTTCTGTAGCAGTGGAAATATTACGAATTGCTTAAAGAAGCAGTAACATATTTTGAAACATCATAGGAAATTCAAGTTCCCAAACTATACTTCAAGTTCCTAACTTATTTGTCATTACAAAAACATTCAGCACAGCTTTTGGGTAAGATACAAGTAACTATTTGTGACAGACAGCATTTTAAACACAGAATTCCATCAAATGGACACACTCAGAAATTAAACTGACTGTTGAAATTAAACTGACCCATTAGATATCTTTTTTCTGTTCCTTCAGACCTGTTTGAAAGAATAACATCTGATTATGTGATAAGTGAACAAGTATATAAATTTTCTTTTGAATGGAGCTTTGTTGCTTTTCCACTATAAATTTCCCCAGCATGTAAGAACATGGCCTAATGATTTTTCAATGAGTCTGATTAAGAGCTGTCTTTAAAGTCTGTTTACCTACCACATTTTACAGGGCACTACAGACAGAAGAGCATATCTAAGCCAGAGGTAAGTTAGCTAATAATAGCTAGAACATATAGTGGCATTAGCAAAGATACCATTAGGAGATGTAAGCCTGATGCAGATTCTCTCTGTGTTTCCCTGTCACTAACATGAACCAAAACCCATCCTGCTGTATCTGAACCACTGGAGTTACGTGTCTTAGCTAGACTGCTGTGATGAATGAGCAGAGACAGGAACCTGAGCAAGCTCTGTTCAGCAAGGTGTTTAAGCTCTCCTAGAGCAAGCATGCAAGCAGACCACTTGATTTGAGAAAGACCTTCCAGATGCTTAAATTTTATCCCACCTTGTACACTCAGGTACCCCTTTGCTTATGCAGAGCTCAGCTCTGGAGAGAGAACTCTTCAGAATACTGAAGTCACCAGAACCTCAGACACACTGCAATGCCATGAGAATGAGTGACCTGCTGTAGCAACTTACTGCTACCAAACAGACCTCCTCCTCCTATTCTTCCACAAGCTGACTTTTTTTATTAAAGGGGTAGAAAACTAACTTAGGGGAGAAAAAAAAGGCAAAATGAACCAACCAAAAAAAGCCACAGCAATTTTACACCATTTAGCAAGTTAAACCTGCCCAGAAAGCAGTTCAGTTGTGGCACAAGGAAAAGCAGATCACACATTCACAAGCAAGAGAAAGGAAGAAGAGGAAGAGAGGTAGCAAGAGAGCCATCCCTGCCAAGAGTGAGCTACTCTGCTGGCTACTCATGAAGCCTCCATCTTGGTAAGACCTAAGCTATCTATTAAATTAATTACATCCATCAGAAGCTTTACACACAAAATGTTTTAGTTTCCAACAAGAAAGGGCCTTATTGGCCCAGTATGGATGTGATCAAACACTGTAGTCAACAGACCTTTGGAGCAAGCAGGAAACTTCTTTTATGAGGATGTTGAAATAAGGAGAAATACTGCAAAACCCTGTTTGGTCATCAGTCAATTCCTCTGCTTTCTGATCCATTCTTGAACTATATTTGAGGACTACACTGACATGTCATTACAACTTTTCTGGACTTTAAAACACCATGAAAATACTCCCCTCTCAATTCAACTAAAAAAATCAACAGAATTTGAGTAAAGACTTTTTCAGTCTCTGCTGCTTTGTTCATGTATCTAGAAGGCAGATCACATTAGGAAGGAAAAAAAATGAACAAAAGCTCTTTATACTTTTCAGTCAAGCACTCTGTCAACAAGCTAAAGGAAAGGCCTCTGAGAACAGGTTTGCTCTGTGATTCATAGGACAAATGCCAAATATATTTAGTTGTTGTCTCACTTAAGTCAAACTGCTGGGCAGCGTGGTCTGTATGTGCAGACAGCACTTGATGCATAAAACATTCTAGTTCCAATACAGAATATTTTGTATGTCTGGATATCTGTAACTAACCAACATTTAAAACCCCAAACATTTAAAACCCCAAACCAACTTGGAGCCACATTTAGCTCTTCTGGCACAGGACATTGGTAAATGGGGTCCAAATTTGGTTAGGCTAATACCAGTACTGCAAGATATAAAGATCATATTCATACCTCCACTGCTAAAAAAGGTTTGCTATTTAAATAATCATACCTCCACCACTAGCTCTGCATTAACCATCTCCACTACTCAAGTTTCACTGTTTGAAAACTAAACATCAGTCATGTCATGGCCAGGATAGTTCTGTACAAATGAGAACTGTATGGATAGTGTTGGGAGATACTTAGCTATACATTTATTTACCTAATTCCTGCAAGTATAAAATCTAAAATAATTTTCATAAGAAATTAAAGCTTGATTGCATAAAACTATATTCAGCACAAACATGTCAAAAACTGTATTCAGTACAAACATGTCACATAAAATACAATCAAGTTGCTACAGTTCACAGTTATACTAACCATCAAAGACTGTCCTTATAACGTCTACCCACAGATAATTCTATAGAGCAATATCCTGCCAAATCCCAAGTGAAGTGTTCTCACTATTGCTCTTCTCATTTCTTTCACTTGCCTCAAAATTTTATATCCTCATCATACACCTAGCCCTATTATTCTGGAAAACAGTTATGATTCAGTAGACAAAGCACAGGATTAGTTAGCAAGAGCACAGATTTGATTAGTTTTTAATGAGATTTGAGTCTTTTTTTGAAAATTCACAGCCCAAGAGACCAAGTTTCAAGCACTACCTTTACCAACTTGTACATGGACAAAAACAATGAAACAATTGTAAGCGAGGAAATATAAAATTAATAGACTGGACACAGGCTGAATTTTATTAAGAAACTGTTCTACTTCCATCACTGAATCATAAAATACTATGTAGAAATCACAGGGATTTCAAGTTGCCTGTCTTTTTTTTGCTGCCCTACAAATTTCCCAGTGATTCCAAGCATTTATTGATCAGCTCCTAATAGATCTGCCATTACAAAAGATGCAATTTTTTGGTCACAAATCTTCCACAAGTGCTTTTACCTGGCTTCTCGTAGCACTGCTCCCATCACACGATGTTTTTCTTCACATTTGATATCTTCATTTATATCTGTCCCACCAAAGATGATTCCAAAAGGAATTCTGCTACCTGCAAAGCAAAGACCACAATGAGAAGTTGACTAATATGTCAAGGGAATGACTAGAAGGGGACTTTAAGAGTGTAAATGTATATTGATAACATTATATCACATATGTAAGCAAAAGCCTTTAAAAAAGAAACCTGGAGACGTTTGAATTCATCTGAGTTTGGCTGAAAAATCCCATACAATAACTATGCACTTTCACAACATGTCAGCCTCTTGAGTAGTTATGAGATTTTGTCTTTTTCATGCTTAATAAAAACAACCAATTGGTTTCTAGACTTGGCAGCCCTCCAAATTGCATATATATCTTAAATGTTATACAGTATTGCAAAGTTTAGTCCCAAGTACCTAGCCCCAGCCACTCATTCTCTGCCCTCTCAAGCATTCCTATACAGTGGTTTGGGTAACTGTCCTGCAAAGCTGGTTACAGAAATGTATTTTTTCAAATGTTGACTTTCGAAGCTGATTTTAATGCTACAAAAGGAGTAGCATTGGAAAAAGTCACCAGGCAATATATGTGAACCTGTAGCAAAACCAGATTTTTAGCCAGTTTTGCCTAATTGCATCCCAACAGATGGATCTGTTTATAATTGGTTGTTCCAAGACCTTCTGTGATCATCTAAGTTATTTGTTTTACAGCACCTTAGAGTGATCATAACAGTAAGAGCAAGAGAAGGCACGCTGGCTGTGGGACACTGTACACAAGACCTTATCAATATTCAAATTTTAGAGTATCAACAAAATTATATCTATCCTAGTAGTGTCTGCACTCGGTTAAAAGTCTTATTTTGATACACAGCACCAGAATAAATTTAAACTTGTGTAAGAACAAAGCCACAAAAATGGGTAGTATAGCACTTCTGTGCTAAGTGGCTAGACTTAAATGGACAAGACCAAAGACCATTTAGATGAAAATACAAAAGCCATTAGTAGTGAAAGACTCCTTTCTAATAGTATTTCTTGTCTTGGAGTCAGCTTATTTTTAGTAACTGACAAGTTACATGCTCTTCTCTTAAACTAATCAAGATAGCAGACAATAGTGTTTACTGTTGATTGTTTCAGCACTGAAATTGATTAAGTGGTCAGCTTTACACTACATTAAGCTGACAAATAACAACCTCTTGGTGGCTAATTACTACATGCAGAACACAGTTTTCAGTTCCAAACCGGGTAGTAGTTTTGTAAAGGAAATAGTCTCCATAAGACAGTCTAAAAAACCTGCCATTAAGGTGAGAGATTTTGTGGATTTTGAAGATTTCTGTTAGCTGCTGCAGATGAAGCCAAGGTTTCCTCCTGACTGTGAGCAAGAATAGCTAGGCTGTATTGCCACTGCATGCTGTGTACCAAGAAGGGCAGAAAATACGCTTTGATTTTTCCTTTTTGCTATCAGATGGAAAGGAAAACAGATCAAGAACTTAGTAGACAACACTGTCCTCAGCACTGGACCAAGAACCTGGGCACTAGAGGTTACTGTGTTGATGTAGCTTCTTCCTTTTGGGATGATATAACTGACCTTCAATGTTCATGGCTGTGGAAACCATTGTTGACACTTTCTATAGTTACCCACACTGTCTTAGGAGGTGGAGGGAAATGATAGGTTCAATTCAGTGAACTCTCATTTAAAATTCATGGTTAAAAACAAGCAAATAAGGAAACCTTAAAGCAAATGGAGAATGAAATAAGTATGTTGATAAAGATAAAAACATACTGTATGTTTCATATTTATATTTGAAAATTGAGTGGTAAGACAAGGATTTATTAGCATTGCTGATTTCCTCATTACTAAAAAAGAAAAATAACCAAAACCAAACCAAACAAAAAACAAACAAACAAACAAAAAAAACCACCAAGAAAACAAAACAAAAAAAAAACAGCAAAAACCATGCCAGACATAATAACTCAGGCTTTTTGAAAACCCACCAGCACAAATTGCAGGGGGACTTCTGAAGTCTGAAAACTAGAACAACTTATACTGAGATCTAATGAAAATATCAAATTACCTGCCTTTGTCCAAGTGAATAGATTTGTACAATACAAAGGTGATCTCAAAAATGGATACACACTTGCAGTTTCAGTAGGTGACAGCATCTGTAATTTTGAAAGCCAGTGCTTCCAGTGCACCATTAATGGCAGGCTAAAACTTTGTTCTACATGCCTAGATACAATAGAAAATTTTATTATTTGTCTGATACCATCCTGTCTCCTACAGTTCAGCTGGCATGAATGGCATCTCTAAGTTATTTCATGTCCAAAAAGCCCTGACTCATTTTTGAGCAGAAAAATCAAATTAGCCCCTCTGCTTTCTTCTGTTTGACCTCAGCTATATTTAGCCAAGCCATTGTCCTCTGGAGGAACACATTTGCTGAAAGTACCTTAATGTTAATATAATGCTCTTATCTTAATGTAGTTAAAGTATGTAATTATGAAATGCACTACGTGCTTTAAAAGTACATTTACTTACTTCTCTTCTCTCTGGATCAGATGTCCCACAGAGAAAGATTTTCAACATTTCTGAACATTTGCTCTTGTGGATAAACATAATAACTACATTGCATGTGCATTTATACATTTCTAGCCATTTAGAACTGCTTGCATTCATTCTCTTCACTTTCAGTACCTTTTTCGGATGTATTTTTATTGCAAATTAGAAAGAAGGTTACCTTGCAGAAGTCTGCCTCCCTTATAAAGATGAATGGCCAGGGCTGCATCAAACATGTCTGTAGAGGTTAGATTTGCTATTTCAGCTGGAGTTTCATACATGAAAACATCTTTAAGAACACAGATATGACCTGCAGCACGGAGATGATTCCTTCATCATTGGAACAAACAGAAAAAGAATAAAAATCTATACTGTTAATGTTGTCAGCATGCCAGTGCATTAAATAATCTTAATCAAAATGTTTTTCCTTAATAATTTTTTCTCTCATGTTCATCTTTGTTTAAGCAACTATGAAGCTATTTACAAGGGTGTTTTCTTTTTTTCCTGGGAACTATTTGTCACCTTCACCACTGTGAAGCCACAGGCACACTGTCAAGCAACACAACCTGCATTCATTTAAAGGCCCAAGTTTCCAAAGTATCAGCATCACCTTTGGAAACCATCTGAAGTGAAGTAAAATCAGGATCTTTCCTGATTGAGCTTCAGCTTAATATGCTGAAAAGAATCCATTTGAATTGAGTGTGTTAGTCCTTGGTCTTAGACATTTTCAGATCCTTGCTCTGGAAAAAGGCCACTGAGTGAAGAAAGTACAAATATGTCCAGCTAATCAATGTTATTAAAAATACAGAACAGGCAAACAAATGAATACATAAATAAAATTAGAGAGTTGAAATTGTATTTCTTTTGTGTTTGATCGTGGGTTTAATTGCTCATTTGTAAAACAGGCATAGGATAATTGAAGTACAAGAAAAAAAAACTACACTGAACTATACAAATACTTACACAGTCTTTTTAAAAAATTTCAATTGATAAAAAAAAGAAAAAAAAAGAAAAAGAAAACCACGAAAAAACCCAAACAACAAAACCCTCCTACTCCAGTGTCAACTTACCCATTCATCTTTCTATACAGTGGTTCCTTATATTAAAACATGGATTCAAAGACTGCCAAAGTCTCTTGACAGATTGATTACAGGGAGCTTTACTTCAGGCATTTTGGTGAGCTTTGTTTTAGTCTCTTCTTTTATACTGGAGGCTCATAATTCTGCCCATTAGAATCAGTTATCAACGTTTCCAACTACATCAGCCAAAAAACACACAGGAGAAAATCCATGTTTTGATAGAAACTAGCACACTGTAAATGCTGGTATTTAGTGTTTACATTTTCAATATTGTAAAAAGACCAGAAGAATGTTTTCTGCTCATTACATATCGTTCCACTTGATTTATTTCTCATCACGTATTAATTGTTCTGGCATTAAAATCCTGCTAACTCAATAGCTTCTTGGATAATCTTGTCTCTTTTCTCTCCTGATCATTTCATATCCTTCCAAGGAATGTAATTTTCTGGCCTGCAGAAGTTAGTCATTACTGCAGAAATTGGTGCTAAAAATGTTGTAAAATGTCTTGAGGCCTTGGAAGGGATGTATTAGCACTATATCAGACAGAGCTCCACTGGCACAACATATGGTGCTATATTTCTTCCTTGTTCAAAAATGAAACTCATTTTACTTTTTTAACTTCACCATTTTAAACAAGAGCAATAAATTATAGTAAGTACTAATAAATAATAAAATACAGCCAAATTGCAAGCTCCTTATTTACACTATTGAGCAATTATTTACATCAGTTGTCCAATGAACTTGTTCAAAGTATCTGCTTGATGTCTGAAAGGGGCTCTCAATTTACAGCTAAATAAGGATCTCATAACTGTGAAATGAAAATCTCTTGGGTGAACACTTGGGATGCTCGTGCCTGCATTCCACAATTTCACAGGTGCTCATTAAACAGTTTTAAAGATTTTTTTTCCCATCAGTATTCCAATTACCATAAATCACTACCATGTACAAGCAATATGTTTGCATATTACAATTAATTTGAAAATAATTCTCCCAAGACATCAGGAATCAAGAAACTCAGCTAGGAATTTCAATCTAAAACATTTCTTTTTTTAATATACTAGGAATTAATGCTTTTCCTTTCTTCCAGTTTCCACAGCTCCAAATTTCACAGCTGAAACAGAAACTGTCAGAAACAGACAGCTGTTTCTGAAGTAAATAGAAGGGGACTCCCTCAAGTTTTCCAAGGCTCAGAAGATTGTGGAATATTTCTATTACTTCCATATATTTTTCTACACATGACGACTCATGAGCATGTAAAAAAAAAAACTGTATACAGCTTAAGAAGAACAAAATTATCAAATTATTCCCAGGATAATTCTAATTCCCAGATATAAAAAGGTTTTAATCCCATAAACATACCACTGAGTTCAACATGATTAGTCACAGGCTTCAGATTTTGCATATATGGAAATATATGTGTGTAGAAGCAGAATTATTTGCAGTGTTTTTTCTCATATTTTCTAAATTATTTTTCATCTTTATAACAAAAAAAAAAAAAAAAAAAAAAGGGCAGGCTACAATTTTTACACATATGTTGTTACAAAGGCACCTGATAAGAAGGTGCAGCAGATGCATTGCAAGAGATTTTTTTTGAAGGCTGATCTGCCTATGAAGTCACAGCTGTCCCTGAGTGAAGCCAAGAGAGAAAAGAGAAATTACCACTATCTTTTCTCCTCCTGGCAAGTGTGTATGCACATTATTTTGCCGTTTCATAAACTAATACTTTCTGAATGAAAAATAAAAATGAACATGTCTCCTGCTGTCTATGACTCTAAGACAACACTGAAAATGCTAAATCTCAAGGTGGCATTTTCTCTCTATCACATAAATTTCCAACTAAGCATCTTAACCATCAGTGATTATTATTTGGATCCAGAACTGCCACATCTTTCCCTTCTGCTGAAGCTCTCATGCAAGCCAATGCCACTACCTGGGGAGAAAACTATTTCTAGAATCTGATAGCTCCATTTTAGATTTGTGGTGTTTTGCTAGGAAGTAACCAAACAGGGAAAACTTCAGTCACCCAGTAAGTCTGAAAGATAGTTTCTTAGAATCCATGGTATTAGTCACTGCTTATGCTGTGGTGTTTATAAACATGTGAATACTGGACAAAAGATTTCCCACTCCCATTGACTAGTATTCAGGGAGTTAAGCTTCTCTATTTTCTATGCTCTTTGGAAAACATAAGGCTTATAAGCAAAACTTTGTGTCTGCTATGGATCTATACAGCATAGAGAGAGAGAACTGCTTCTGACACATTTTCCCTTCAGTTAACCTTTCCATAGAAAACCATTTTTCTCTAACACAACCAGGGGATGTTGTACAATATTTCAGGTTTATTTCCTACATTATTGATCACTATTTCTCACTTATCCTGGATAGCAGTCTTCATTCCTTCAACCTGACTCTACAGTTCACAGATCTTCATAAACAGAAACCGCTGTATAATTCCAAACACAGCATGGCTCAGCTAAGACACAGGCAAGTTGTAAGTATGCTTACTTCTAAAGTATTACAGTATTGAAACTTGCTTTAGTTCTGAAATTACTTCCTCTCAAAAACATTTATGTTCTAATTTTCAACTGATATTTCAACAGAATGGCAGACAAAGAACATCTGAGTTCCAAAAAGTTCTTGGTAGGTAGATACATTGACAGTTCTTGAACAGCACAAAATGGACTTCATCAAAAAAATGTTAATTATCTTTTTCCTTAAGCTATTTTGTAAAGCTTATTAAGGGAATCACTTTCACTTCCTTTTCTGCAGCTCATCCAGAACTGAATACTTGCACTTCCCACTGAGTTGAAACTCTGATCTCCCCTGTTTTCTTTCTAAATTGTCTTTATATATATATATATATACACACACACACACACATATACACTAGTTAAAGCAATGCATTCTTCATTTTATTTCTCTCTCAAGCTTCTCCTTTAAACAAGAGACAAATCATGCTGGCAAGAAGGAAGTACAAATAAAATTCACTTTGAATAAGAACAGAAATAAGAAATTTGAGCAAAAATGGGAAGAGAATCTTTCTGTTTCTACATTCTGAAGTCAGTAGCTGTTCTATTCTTCGGAACAACAAAATAACACTGCAAAGTTTAATTCTGACTTAACATATAGGTCTAGAAGTGCAAAACATTTTGGGATGCAAATACATCAAGTGCAGGCCATGTAAATGATTGCTACTCAGTTCCAAAGGTGGAGGATAAACACCTGCCTTGCAGCTGTCCTGCTCTGGGAATAGCCATTCAAACAGCATCAGGAATTCACCAGCGCCTGTGCCAACTAACAGAGGGAGGTAAAAGCCCTCTTATGATCTACCATGAAGAGAAGAGGATCTTGTGCTGTACCAGTGCTCTTCTGTGAGACTTCAATGGTAGGGATTTTAATAGAAGGCTGGGCTCAGAATTATTCCAGTAAATGTCTAAGCTGAAAAATAACTGCAAAGAGGAATGATCAGCATTATTGAATTTGTGGGTTTAATTCTCTTGCAGTTGATTACCTGGAGATTTACAGAATGGCTTTCTCAAGTGTCCTGCTTCAAATAAGAGCTGAAACAATCCCTCCTTTTCCAAAAGATTTTTAAATATTGACAAAACACTTAATCTAAATCTTTCTAATTAACCAATTAATTCAACATTTCTGTTGCTCTTTACAACCAAATAATAAAAGACGAATGGAACATTTCAAGGGGCAGAAAAGATTTGTTTATCTTCTTTCCTAGCACCCTCTTTGATCTCATTTCTAAGGCTGGAGAATGGCAGCCTAACCAAAGACTTTTGCTTAGTGTTTTATACTCTACTCATTGTTCATACTTTTTCAAGTGACTAAAGATTATGCACACCAATATGAATAGGACCACAGAACTTCATTATATCACTTGTTTTAGCAAGCTGGTTTCTAGGCAAATTAGATTCTGGCATCTTTGTCATCACTTGCTTTAAACTCAGGAAATGAGTATCTTATTTATGAAAAGATGAAGTAGTTATAGGAACAGCTGTAATATCATAAATGTACTAAACCCAGCAATATTAAGTCATAAAATTAATCTATGCTGGCAAGTGTCCAACCTGGAGACAATTTCACTGTTTCGTATGTGCTTAACCAGAAGTTGTTGTGGTTTATTCAACATAAAAAAAAACAACCAAACAAAAAGGATTGAACAAATTAATTTGTAAGCATGAACACACATACAACTGAAGGCAAATATTAAGTGGAATATATACAGTCTGCTACAAGGGTTATCATATGTACTTGTCCCCAGGTATTGCAGGTTAGGGTGAAAAAGTGACACGTCCCAAGTCTTTAGCCATGCATGAAGATTTTTTTAACATTTTTTTTTAATGGCTTAAGGTCTTAAGAAAACCAGTATTAAATGGAAGCATCTGCATAGGAGGGTTCCAGTGATAGCTGTCATTTGACTAGCCTTTTAGTCAGGAAGATGGAATTAATGGCTAGCCAGTACTCTACTTTTTTTTTCCTGATCAGACTGATATTATCACTATATAGAATGATTACAGCAGGTGATAAGATAGCAACCAAACAGAAGTTACTGATTCTCAAGCACTGTTTCTGTTAGAATCCTTTATCCACTTGAATTGTGAACATGAATGAAATTGACCTTTCGTTCATTGTTTTCTTTGTGGTTGAAGGTTTACACTTGTGAGAAAGCAGCATGCAGTTTAAGGTAGGCCTATAAAGTAACAGAATGCTAAAGCAAGTTGGTGTACTCTGCACAGATGACTGCAGATGTGTTCACATAGCTGCAAATGATTGTGTTAACGTGGTAATATGTTAAACCATCTGTTAACTGAGCTGTTGCATCTCACCAAGTCTATGCTCTCTTTCATACTAAAACATTAGCTCAGGCCACCACGCATGAGTCACAGCTGGAGAAGGCTCATCAAAATTGCTGGTTACTGTGACTCACATAAAGGCACCTTACTAAGCCACTGTGTCTCAATGAAGAATGCTCAGATAATCACAGCAGTCTCAGTGCAGTTAAAAGACAATCTGAAATTGTATGTGGACATTTGCTTGCCTGGCTTATACTAGAATAATGCAAAACCTACTTGCCACTAGATCTCTTCAGAATGGTTCCCCAGTGTAAATGTTTGTATCCCTTTCCTCAGAGCTGAAGTGGAAAGTGAAGATAATTCAATATTTAATTTGTCAAGGCAGAAGAAATACTCTTATGGGGGAAGAACAAGTATTGATGTCCCCAAGAAAAACTAATGACTGACATGAGGCAGCAGGTATATTCTTTTGCTATCCTGTACAATACTGTAGCTCTGCAGAGACCTAAGGCTGGCGAAAACTTGTAATAGCAGAAGGCTACCCTAAGAGACTAATTTTAAAAACAATAACTAAACTGTGAATGACTCTTTGACAGGTAAGAAGAAACCAAGTCCTTATTTCAGGCCTCCAGTGGACAAAAACGTTTGGAAATTGTTTCACTTTTGTGGTGACTCTTTTTCTTTTAAGCAAAGCTCTCAGAAATGCTATCAGCCACATCCTTTTTCCATGTCACAGAGAAAGAAATGAGTACATGGAGAACATCCATGCAGATCTATTAGTCCCAACAATTTCACAGCACTACAGCTTTGTGTCCGTAATCTCAGTAAGAGCTGGACATGGAAAGCCACAGCCAGAGCACTAACTGGAGTAGCTCTTGCAGAACTGCTGCTCAAAGACGGCTCCTGTACAGACCCTTCTTTCAGAGCTCCCAGAGCTTACTGCATTTTGCAGTGAGTTCTCACCCTACTCTGTGTAATTCCCAAGGCGGAGAGAGCCGAGGAAATCCGCTGCAGCGCTAACACCGGCTGTGCAAGGGCTCCGTGGGGTGGCCGGTGTGTGGAGACCTCTGCTCTTGTGAGTCAGGCTCACTCTGCATGTACGAACTGAAAGGTCTCTTATTTGGTTTAGGTGGGTTGGTTTTTAGGTTTGGTTTTTGGGTTTTTTTGTTGGTTTTTTTTTTTTTTTTTTTTTTTTTTTTTGTTTTTTTTTTTTTAGCGGGGGACGAGCCGCTCGGCTCCCCTTCTCCCTTACTCCCCAGCATTCTGGTAGATGAGGACACGTTGCCCACGCGGATCCGCAAGAAACCCGTGGCAGGGGCCGTCTCCAGTACGGCCTCCACCCCAGGTCCCAGCGGGCCCCGGCTCTTGGGTCAGCAGCGGATCCCCACCCCCGGCGCTGCCAGACGGCGCTTGCCTCGGCGCTCGGCAGCCCTCCCTCGCACACCCCCGGCGCCAGCCATCCACGCGGTTGAGGCGGGGCAGACACCGCCTCCGTGCGGCACCGGGGACAGCGAATGGCGCATGGGCCCCGCCGCCCCCAGCCCCACGATGTGCTCGCAGCACCGGCCCCGACCGCAGAGCCCCTGAGGAAACCCCATGCAGCCCCCTCTGCCCTGCGGGCAGGGCCTCAGCGGCATCTGCATGAGGCGAGGAGGGGCCGGTCCCGCCTCCTTGCCGGCTCCCTGCAGATGAGCGGGGAGCGAAGGCAGGAGCGATGGTGAGAACCCCAGGGGGCATGGGGGCGGGAGACAGGGAGGCCGGGAGCGGAGATCCCGCCTGCGGGGGGTACTTACTGTATCCTCTCCGCGGTGGTCGCGTTGCCGGTCTGCGCTCGGAGGCACGCCAGCAAGAGCAGCCTCATAGCAGCCCCTCCTGTCCTTTCAGGCGGAAACCGCCTCACTGACGGGCAGTGCGGCGGCCTCCGCCTCCTTTACCTGCCGGCCGCCCGGGCGCGGCCCCGTGGTCTCCCGGAAACAGGGGCGCGGAGCGTGAGTACCACCTGCAGCAGCACCGGCCCGGTCGGCCAGCCCAGGCCTTACCAGAGGGAGTTCCAACCCACTAGTGAAGCTGGCAGGACCCGTATGGTGAGGGGAGAATCCCACCCCTGCCAGGTATCCCTGGTCAGAAGGCACTTGACTTCGGAGCAACAGGACCATATATCTCCTAAGAGATGAGGGTGGCTCAGATTCAGTGCAGGAATGGAGAAAAAAATTAATTGTGGATAAAATGCCAACAACCAGAAAAGCCAGAGGAACATTCTAGTGCAAAGAATAAGGAAACAGGATGGTCAAAGACCACACTATCAGGAAGGCCATATGATGAGACAGAGCTAAAGATGTGAATAGACCAGAGGAAGGCTCTAGTGAGGAACCACAGCTGCCTCATCAACAGGACAAATCCTGCAGAGCAGGGAAGGGAAAAATTAAGAGCCGAAGTCTGAGAAATCTACCCCTAAATGATCAAGCTCGTCTTCAGGATAACTCCCAGTTATAACCAGAAACACAGTGAGCACATAAGCATAGATGTGTGGGGCATGATGCACTTCAAACTGAGAGGCCAGTTTAGGGAGTCTGTTGGGAGATTGATAGGGGCCAGGTGCCTGACTGTGGATATCCACAGCCTTGAATGTAATTCAACATTTTGTGAAAACACACAGAGCACATTCAGAACATTTGTGGCCATGAGACAGATGAGAAGGAGGTCTTGATCCAACTGAAAACTCACTTTTTTGTTTGTATACTTACAGCCTGGTCTGGTTCCCTGATGTAATTCACCACAGGGCCATGTGGGTGCTTGTTTCCCCAAGACTGGAGAAAACAGCAAAAGGTGGTCTGCAAACTGCAGTCCCTGTTTATTGTGGCTTGAATTACTCTTCAAGTCTCAGTGTCAGCTAGAGGGAGAAAAGTATGCTGCCTATAGAGAAAGGCTCTTAAATGTAATAATTTTTAAAATAGTAGTTCTTCAGATAACTTGTATGGATGTCTAAGGATGACAGATATTCAGGAACTGAGGATTTACAAGTAATAAAGGTACATATTGGAGTGTATTCTGGCAAATTGTAAACATTTTAGTATGCTGGTTCACATTTTGCTAATGGGCCTTCATGCTGCAGAGCTATGTTCAACTGTCTCCATCTCACTGATTTATCACTCAGAAATTATTCTGCACAACATTGTTCAGACCATTTTAAACTCCATCCAAACAAAAATAGTTGGCTCCAACTTAGAAATGGAACAAATCCTGCATAAATGCTAAAAATAGTGTAAATGCTAATTTAAGGCTAGGCAGGACCAAGCTATTTTATGCACAGTTTTCAAAAGTGTTTCTAGCATTAAGTTCTAGCCCCTCTGAAATATAAAGGGTTTTTGTCAATCCATTTAGGATTCTAGCCTTTGAGTTTCACTGTAAATGGCCTACATGAAGCATAACTGTTTTTGAGAGCACTCACTACCCTCAAGTCTAGCACCAGCCTTCTCTGTTAGTCCCTGCTGACCTATAGCTTATTACACAAACTGCATAAAGCTCATGCATCTGCCTTTCAGGCTCCTGAAACATGGCTACTTTAAATCCTTTCTCAGACCTTCCTGGTTCCAAGATCTCCCCCACATAACATAGCTCATCCAGCTGTATGACACTACAAAAGTCTGGCAGGAAACATTCTTTCCCCTGTTGCTGCAACCCTCTAGCTAAAGCAGCCCATGTAATCCAAATGAGGACATTCCCCAGTAGCACAGCTTAAAGAGGGCTATGTGATGATGCTCAGAAGAGTCATGGTTTGGGTTAAAAGGAAGCTGTGGTTTTGATATCTGTGTGAGCTATCTCATTACAAATAATGAGCAGCTGCAGCTTCTCACTAAAATGTGTCTAAAAGCAGGCAAGAACTATCCAGCATGTTTAGTGTGTAACACAAAAGACAAAAATGCAAACATCAAAGCAAGACAAGGCCTGCTCCGTAAGACAAATGAGGAAACTTAACCAGTCACCTGGGAAATAAGGAGCTAATAAAGGAAACAGTCAAAGAGGTCTTAACATTTTATTACTATTTATGGTAACTCTGGCTTTTATGCTATAAAGATTTTGACTTTAAAAATCTGCAAGTCTTTACAACATTATGTCTTTGAAAACATGTATATGCACTAATGTAGCACTGTATAGACATAGAGGCATTCAGTGTACTCAAAGAAAGGGTCATGGATGTAGCTTAATGAAGTTTTAAACACACTGCAGCTAAGTGTTCATTTGGAGAAAAACTAAACCCCACCTTCCCGAAACTGCTGTATTTCAAGGAGCATGTTTGAGTTCTGACAGTAGGTTTTGAATGTTAATGGAAATACTTATATATTAATACCTGAAGATTTAAATAACATTATATAAGGCACATTTAAATATTATTCAGCATTGCCAGGTGCTTGTAGCAGTTGCTGGGTAGGCCAGTAGAGAAATCTTGCCCCATTCACAAGAGACGAGTAAATTATGAAGGGCCTAGAATGATCTCTACATATAATAAACCACACAATAACAGTGTGCTTAATTACTTTGTAGTCTATAGCAAATATTACAAGACCCCCTAAAAGATGCGCTCACAGCTGATACAATGTATTACACTGTGCAAAGCTGAAATGCAATTTTTTCAATTACAGAATCAGTCACGTCACAGCAGTTGACATCTCTGTACACCCAGCTGCATTTTCCTTATTGTCCTTTGTCATGAAATTTAGCTAGTTAAGAGAGCAAACATATTTAATAAGTCATTTTTATGGCATATGGTATTTGCAGAGGCCCATCATTAAATGATTGTATTGACTTTTACAAGCACCATTTGCTCAATTACCAAAGCTGCTCCAAAAATTTTAAGTCACACCTAGACATTGGGTGTAACTACATCATGTCAATTTATCCTTTTTATTGAAAACACGCAGCCAGGAGTGTCTTTCCCACTTTGGCCAAAAATACAACTTTAAGATCTGCTGGTGAAGAGTTACATACTTTCACGATTTTTAACTCGCCATACATGATGGTGGAACAAAATAACATCTTCGGGCTCCAATCTTGCAACCACTAATGCATTTTCTCGTTTTAATCATGCACTCTGTCCCATTCGGGAGGGAGTTTTCACTCTTCACATGTACTGATGACGAATTACTGCTGCTGGTACACCCGAGATAAAGTGAACAGTGCATAGGTGGCTGCTGCTCCCCCGTCCTGCGGGCTGATATCCCGGGGCAGCACCCAGCGCTAAAGGCATGCCTGCTGCGTTTACCAGCAGCAGCACTACACGAAGAAGAGGAGCAATTTAGAACGGTTTCCTGCGGGATGGCCACTTTATGGGGACAATGCTCCCTTTCGTTTCTCCGACTGAAGCAAAATAGGGAAATAAACCTAAGGAGAAAAATGAGGGCTTCTGCGGAAGCCAGCACTCCACCTATGTCATTATTAAAGTCAAACAGCTTCAGTTAATGCCTAAAACCTAACTGCCAGCCTGAATTAACGTAAGAAATAACCATCAAATCAATGTCCCCTGCTGCTGCCTCCCCAAGCCCGGCGCCTTAATGAAAGCGGCGAGAGAAAACCTGCGGGAGAAAGCTAACGCTTCCCTTCCCCGGTGAAGCTCCGCACACCCGCGGCTCACCCCCGGCGCTGAAGCGATACCCCGCGGCCTGCTCGGCCCGGCTGCCTGGGCTCCCCTCGCACGGTGCAGACCCACCCCACAGCTTCCGGTCCACTATGGCACGCCCCCCTCACTAGCCCCATCCCTGCAGCTCAGCCGCCTATGTGACGGTGCGGCCGGCGAAGTGACAGCTCCTCCAGCCAATGGCGATGCGCCATTCCCCGCCGGTCCGGCCGGGCCTCTCCGTGCGACCGCGGTGAAGTTTCCTCAGGGTGGGCCGGGAAGCGCAGCGGGGCCGGGAAGGAGGTGCCGAGAAGGAGGTATCTGGAAGGAGGTACAGGGAAGGAGGCACCGTCATGGAGGAGGCCGAGCCGAGCGAGCGCAGCCCCTTGCTGAGCAGCGGGGAGCGCGGACGTGTAGCGATCAGCGCTTTCCACGGGCGGCGGTTGGCCTGCGCCGCTGTGCTCCTGGCCGAGCTGCTGGAGCGAGTGGCCTTCTACGGCATCACCTCCAATTTGGTGCTCTTCCTCAACGGGCCTCCCTATGGCTGGGAGGGTGCCCAGGCCAGCCAGGCCCTGCTGCTCTTCATGGGCATCACGTACCTGGTGTCACCTTTCGGTGGCTGGTTGGCCGATGCCCTCTTGGGCAAGTTTGGCACCATCCTGCTCAGCATGGCACTGTACCTGTTGGGCATGCTGGCTTTCCCTGTCATTGCTGCGCCACACACCCGCCAGGGCCTTTGTGGGGACATCCCCTTGTTCCCCGTAGAGAACTGCTCCTCTCCAGCATCCAACGCCACCATGGCACCTTGCTCCCAGGTGGGAGCCATCCGCTACTGTGCCACATCTATCTTCATCGGACTGGTCCTCGTGGGGCTGGGCGTCGGGTCGGTCAAGGCCAACATCACCCCTTTTGGGGCAGACCAGGTCAAGTATTGTTTGGCAGCTGCTGAATTGTTTGTGGGTGCTGATCTGGAGCAGGGGATGGCTGTCAGTCATGCAGAGAGGCTTGCCTTGGTGGGGTGGACAAAGCATCTACTGATTCACATCTCTCTACGGGTTAACCCTTAGAGGGAATCAGATCATCTGGCTTTGTTCCCTGTGTAATGCAGACTGTAAGTTGTACTGTGCTAGATATAATTTTGGTGTTTGTATGGTGTCAGATCTCCTATGACACTTGGTTTCCTGGTAGCCCTACTTTATATGTGGTACCTGATTTGGGTAAGACATCACCATCTTGAGGAGTTGGGTTGGATATTTAATGGCTGCTAAGTGGATTGTTAATTATCCTCTGTTGTGGAGTTTGTTTCAAGTTAATTTGACCTCAGAGCTCACCAGGTGAAATATCCCATATACATTTTAGATTTAACAAGGATACCATTGGCCTTCTATGGCAGTGCTCAGAGACCTTTATCATCCTGTGATAAATGAAGGATAGAGAATAAAGAGTTTTTTATGCTCTAGGTATTCTCTCTGTGTGGCACTGTGCCCTTGAGCGATACTTTTTTTGCAGGCTAATGTGCCACATGATGGATGGGAAGGTGCTCTCAACGTAGTAAACATTACCTGGGCTATTCTCTTTAAGGACATACCATGTCAAATGACCTTACTGAGATCCACTTCAGTGATATCATTAATTGGATCATCACTGCAGAACCAAGTGGCTTTTATGGAAAATGCTTGAGAGACCACTCATAGTTCAGTATCAAGTGGAATGCACTGTTGCATGTATATGTTTCCAATCTTATGGTAAGGTACTATGCTGACTGACAGGTGGAGTATAATGCCTGCTTTACACACTGAGAGTTTCAGATGCCTAGAGAATGCTTAGACACCAAGCAGCTTTTCTAACCAAACTGTTCTTGATGTAAAAGCAAGGAAAATACCTCCAGTCTGTTTGCATGTCTGTTTACTAGTCCACTGAGTTCTGGGAAGAGCAGGTATCAGAAATGCTCTTCATGAGAAGTAGGATCTACCATAATATCTTTGACAAACATACTTCTGTTCTCTGTTTTGCAGTTCACATTTGTCATTCTTTGTCATGTCATGTATTATAAAATCTGGAGTTCAGGGTGAAAGGTGGTATATAAATGTAAACCATTATTATAGCTGAGGATTGTGTGTCCCCAGTGTATCAGTTCTGTTTAAGCCAGCATGAGCCCATCAAGTGAAATAGCTTTAATATGACTTTATCTTATAAGGTGTTTTTCAAAACTGACTGCTTATCCCCAGAACACTTTATGAATGTTAAATATAAAAGATAAGTAATGTCAGGAACAGAGCAAAAGAAGAGCCATTGCCAGTGGAAATGTAGCTGTTGTAGCTAGGGTTTTTTCTAAAGATTTCCCCCCAGGATTTCATGGAAAGTAGTTTTTGGCTAGATTTGCAGATAATTCACAGTGATTTATGTAGGGTGAAGCAAAAAAAGTACTCCTTTCTGGTTCATAATAATCAGTAGAGCTCTGCCAAGGACTGATTTTTCCCCTTCTCTGTTTTTTTTTCTGGCTTATATTCTGTTAAATATATTGCAGCATGCCACTTACCTTGTTGTGCAGTTTTGAGCCCTCTTGGGTGCCTTCTCCCTCCCTAGGAGTGTAGCAAACTGCTGGGTAGGAGGATATATATTGCTGAGAATAAAATCTGTTTCCCAGACTCACATTCTTGGGAGGCCAGAATACAATGCAAACATATTTTGGATGGACATGTGCCGATAAGATTTGTCCTCTTTCCCTTAAATACCAAATAAAGGAAAATACTAATTGTATGTTGTTTAGCTGATGTGAAACACCTTTCAGATATTGTTAATTGTATTCCATTGCAGATCTCTTGAAGATTGCCATGTAAATTTTTAATGGATGATCTGTGATTGGAGTGGAGAACCCAAATCTAATGAGGATTTTCTTATTTAGAAGAACCACTTTATGGAAAATTGGAAACTAGATTCCAATAGTTATTTTCTGCAGAGGTTAAGAAGATTTAGTTTCTTAGTTTCTATTAAATGGATGCTTTTAGACGTGTTATTTCAAGTGACTGAGCAGACTTGGTATAGAGTAACTTTTGCCAGTGAGTTTAGCAAAAAAAGTTACTGCACACTAGATATAGCTTTACGTAATTGTGCTTATCAATAAGAGCTGTTCTTATGAATCTGCAGACTGATCCATCATGCAAGTCCAAATCTGAAGTGATGTTTCTCAGAATAGAGTTTATAATCATGTGATATATATATATAATCTGACACTTTCCAGTTCCCCTTTTAAAAGCAGTGTTTTGCAGTGGCTTCCTCTTCTATGTAGCAGTTTGTGACTTTCTGTAGTTAGGAAACAATGTGACTGCCCCTCATTATTGTGAAAGCTGGTTTAGCTTCAACATTGAAGCCAACATTAGTAGTAGAATACTGATCTAGCATCAGCTATAATCATTGTTCTAATTATAGATTAATCTGGTTTGGGTTTATGTTGATTAGAGATGCCAGTTTTGGCTCACAGAGTATCTCCTTTCTGAGTTGCATCATAACCTTTAAATGTACCAGTCCATAACCTGCCCAAAATCTTCTCACTTTGCTGAAACCATTGTTGTTAACAGTACCATTGCCAATGTTGGAAATTACTGGTGTAAAGATGGCTTTAGAGTGATTTTTCAACCTTTATTTATTTGTAGAACTTAGATATTTCCCAGCCACTGAGAAGGATGGAGAACCTTGTTTAAAGAGTTGAAGGTCACTAACTGAAAGTTGCTTTGTTGTGGTTGAACTTCTTAGGAGACTGCAGACCTCTTAAGTCTTTGCAGATAAGTTTGAAAGCTGAAGTTGTGGCATTCACATGGGCAGTACTAATTTATTTGTTTCTGACAGAAACAGGATAGGACACTAGTGAGAGGAAGCAAACTTTAAATATGAACTGGCCAAATTTTAGTATAAAAGTTTGGAATTATGGAGCAACTGAGTTGTAGTTTATAGCTGTTACTGAGCTGTCTCCAGATGCTCTCAAAGAGTAAGTCGTATGTAGTGATGAATTACAAGGTCAAAATTCTGTAAGAGTCAATTTGACTGTGGAAAACAGTTGTCATTGTGCTTTCTTGTGTAAGCTAAGGACAAGGGCAAGCTTCCTTGCTCTCACATAGTTGGCTGGCATAAATTTTGGGGGTTTTGTTACATTTGTCACTTGCGACTGTCAGTCGATTGCAGGAACAAAGGGAAACTGCTACTGTCAGTAACTTTTAAATAATCTTTTTCCTTTGATGTGAGTCAAATAGGAGGTCATAGCTTTGCATCTGTCATGTGAACAGGGAGAAAGGGAATATTATGACATACTGGTACTTTGAAATGTTAGTGTTTAGGAAGTACTTGAGATCATCAGCAGATGACGTCAGCCATCAGATGTCACAGTGGAATGACACTAGGTGCATCAAACATAAACCCTGTAGGTAACTATTGCTGTAGAGAGCAAAGCATCTAAACACAAGAACTATGGAGAAGCAACACTGCTTGTATAGATTCCTATCTCTTTACATGAAAGGAGAGAATCTGATATAATCTTAATAGTTCAACTGTGTAACATTTTTGATTTCAAGCTGAGTGAACTGTTTTGGTTAGTACTTGGATCATCTCCTAAGAAAGATGTTGGTGTTGAAGAATCCAGGGGAGAGATAATTCAGAAAGTGATCATCTTTCATCTAAGTCAGAATGAGGTCAGAATAAGTATTTGCCTTAGGGACAGCTTTGCTGTGGAAGTTGCTGTTGGTCAGATATTTGTAATGACTTTTCATCACGTGCTGTAATTAAAGATCAAGTTGCTCTTTCCCTCTTTCTTTGTTTTAGTTGTGTTTGCCATTTTGTGCAGATTGTAAGATGTTAACCTTATATCCTAAATGAGTTTAGACTACTGCAGTACAAAGTTACACAGCTGATGTGTCCTTTGCTGGAAGTGGCTGTAAATAACCTAATGATTACACAGTTCCTATAACACACTGTTCCAGACAGTGAGGATTCTTTAGCATGGAAACTGTGGTTGCAATTACATCTCATTGAACCACAATCTAGTATGTTTTTTATATTGGAAATTGTGATTTTGAGAACTCTTCCCTTATTATTATGAAATCCAATGCTGTGTAGGTCCCAGTTGTAAAACTCAGAATGTCACTGTGCTTTTCTGTCTGCGTTTGGATTAACTATATGTAAAGGATAGTTGTCAGATATATCAAGAAAAAGACCTTATGGACTGTAGAAAAGTCAAATGCTAGGTTAGATTTTCTTTTGCAAAAGTTGTGTTAGATGTCTTGAAAGTAGCAAGATGATTTTAATTCCTCTTTAGAGGCCCACCTGAGGCAGTGACCAACAAAGCAGCTGTGGCCAGAACACTTACAGTTGCTCATTTCCTTAATTTCTTTGTTGGTGGGGATTTTTAGTGTGGGTAGGATTTTTATTGGTTTAGTTTTGGAGGAATGTTGGGAGGGTTTTGGTTTTCTGTTTTTTCATATTTTTTTTTCTCAATTAGAATTTGTTTAAAAGAGGAAAATCTAGGACAATTGTGATGCTCTTTGTATGGTACAGTAGGTCATTCTGTATTTTTATTGAAGCAGAATCACTACTGGATTGTTCCCCAGAGTTCTTGGAGATTGATGTGCTGTCTCATTTAGTAAGGAAAAAAAGCTGTGTAAGGTTTGAAGAATGCAGAACAGTGAACTGAAGACTCAGAACAGGATTTTATGTGCTGGGGGCTGATCTGAATAAGTGACAGCTGTCTAGACCTGGTAAATTCAGTGGAAAATGTCTGAATCTGAACTCATTTGCAAAGCAATGTGTTTCCTAGAGCAAATAAAGTGTGTATCAAATACTTGCTAATATTCATTCAAGTCAGGGCACCTTTGCAATAGTTTTAGTACAGTGGTTTTGTTCAGTGATAAGAAGCCTTGCACTCTGACCATGGCATTTCACTGATACTGTTTGCATTTTTCTGTTGTAAGGAGTTTGGCTAAACGATGGTAAATCTAAGAAAGTGACCTTTTTCATACCTTTTAAGCACTACTCCTGTTTTTAAGCTGTTCTTTTTAAGCAATGGGGACAAAATCTTTTAAACATACCTATTTTGACTTTTAGTGCAGGAATGTGGAACTGTTAGTCCACAGGACAGATTCAGCACAGGACTCACATCATACTGGTGCCATTTACATGCATCATTTTCCTTGCTGAAGTTGAATATAATGAAACTGTTGATGCTGGTACCACAAGGAAAGTGCTGCTACGCTTGAGCACAGATGGAAGTTGAGCAGAGGGAGTGATAGATTTTTCTTTCTGCCTGAGTGATTGAAAATAATCTAAGCATGAGGAGAAAAGGAGAATTCCTAAGGTTTTGTGGAAAATACTTTTCCTTGATACAAATTAAATAATAAAATTCTACATAGTTTCCTTCTTCTTGGTCCTTTGCTACAATGTAGCATCTACTTATGTAGAGAATAAACCAGTCCACTTTTGCTGTCACACAACTCAAGTAATACCCAGTAGGGGAAACTTTGAGTAGCCCCTGTAGATGTAATATAGCTAATATTTTGGGCAGCCAGTGTGATTCTTGAAAGGAACTACAAGGATTGCCTTTTAACTCTAACATGTTTTTTTGTTTTGGTAAGACATTTCCATAGTTCTTCCACTTTCTCAAGACATTCCATATCATAGTTCAGTATGATTTTTATTAGGTTATTAATATTTGTTAATAAAAAGCCATAGTGGCATTTCAGATGTGGCTGTGAAGTGACTTTCAGTGTGCATGTATACTTTTATAAAGAAGCAGAAAATCTATTCTCTTTATTATTTCTGTCCCTTGAGCATTGCTCTTCTTTTTGGTCACTGTTTCAAAAAAGACACTGCAGATGCAGAAGGCATTTTCAGGGAAGGGTCACAGATATGGTCAGTAGGTTTTCATGCAAGAAATCATGAAGCAGCCTATAACTTTCTATCTCTGAAAAGGCACCTAGAAGGAAGATGTGATTTCTCAAATTAATAGTCAGAGGGAGAGAAGCATGGGATAAAGCTCAGCTGTCTTCTGTTCTTTCCTGGAACTAGGTAAAACAAATAAGGCTAGTACAAGGCAGGTTCAAAACAAATGGAGGTGGTTCTTCCCACTGTGTAATTAGCTGGGGACTCTTTGCCACAGGGTATTATGGATTCTAAAAGCTGACCTGGGTTCAGAGGCAAGCTGGATGAGTTCATGGAGAGGAGATCTGCACTCTTTATTACATAGGTAGAAGCCATTCTTGGTTTAGAAAGCTTCTCAATAACTAATGGTTGGTGGCTGGTATAATGCTTGATAGAAAGATCATTTTGTGCTTGCCCTTTTCTTACCTGTATCAGTTTGCTTTCATCTCCCAGCTTTTCTTTGCATAGACATTGAGCAAGGCCATTTGTAAGAGAGAGGATGGGAAGTCATCTTCCTTACAGATATCATAAGAGAACAGATACTTTATGATGAAGAAATGGAACCTTCATAAAATAGATTGTTAGCTCTTGACATAAATTGTAGCACTGTGTTTATGATGTAATTGTTTGCTACTATCCTGCTGCTGTTTGGGGTTTGGAAGGGACTCCTAGCTTGACACATTGTTGCAGATGATGACTTAAAATTAGGAAATAAGCATCAAGTTGGAACTGGAAAGGGAGAATTTATTTAGTTAAAGCTCCAAGATTGTATTTGGCTTGCTAACATGAATGCCTAGTGATGCTATTAACTATGCATAGGAGTAGAGATGCTTTAATATTCCTTTTGTTGGGCTTGGTTAAATGGTACAGATGGGATTGTGCACCACTGAGAAACGAAGCTGTAAATCTGAACTGACAGTGTTAAAAATGTTATTCCAAGACACAGCTTGGTTTTCATATTGCCAACTAAACACAGATCTTTTGAAGATCTGACAAATGAGGAAGGGAAACTTGCAATTAAAAATGAAAAACAACTGACTCAGCAGGACTGGTTCATAGCACTGACTTGATAGTCACTGTTAATGGCTTTTCAGTCATAAACTGGTGACAGATACAGTGTTATGAATTCTTCTACAGACTAGTTGATCTTTTTAATGTATTTCAAATTTTAACTTGCATAGTTTCTCTTAGATCACATCTTCAGAGTGATGCTGGGTTCCTGTGACTTAATTACAAAACATGGGGTGACTTATGGTAGGCAACACTAGAATAAAGAGTGATAGTGAAGTCTGTGCAGCATAAGCCTATAAACCAGGGTTATCTTGGCTTTCACTGAAGAGACACTGAGAGCTTCAAGCAGGAAAATAACACTATGAACACTGCTGATTTAATAGAGGGGCAAATGCTTACTGGAGCCTTGTGACACCTTAGACAACCTTTTTTCTTTTTTTTTTTTCTTTTTCAGGTCACAATGGCAAGTTTTCAATTTATGTTCTGATGAGAGACATTAGGACTGTGTTAAAATGTAAAATTGTGCTTTAATCACCAAGCAGTCATTGACCATACTCATTTGGGTATGGTTAACTGTTAAGTGTATACACAGTTGAAAGAATCAAGTGTTGCAGCGCTTTGAATACATAAAATTTTAAGTAGTTCAACTTTTTTTTTTTTTTTTGTAAAAAAATAGTTATTTTAACTTCTGTGCACTATGGGACATTAATCTGAGTGAGTTTTGCCTAGAGAAAAGACCAAATGAGAGACCCTGCACCCTCTGTGGGGCCATTGTTGAGTATTGTGTGGCTTCTTTTAACCCTATGCTGAACTTCTAGAAGGTCACTGATGTAAAGGAGTAGCTCAGTAAGATGTCATTGCATCAAATGCTGTGCTAAGCCCAAAACAAATCATTTCAGTATGACTAAATTAAACCTAAACTCTTTGGTGCATTGAACTTGATCATTCTAGCAAAGAGTCTTCATTTTCTTCAGAAAGTAAATGACTTGTTTTTAATCTTTTCCAGGTCAAAGATCGAGGGCCAGAAGCCACAAGAAGATTTTTTAACTGGTTTTATTGGAGCATTAATTTGGGAGCTATTCTGTCTCTGGGAGGCATTGCATACATTCAACAGAATGTCAGCTTTGTTGTTGGATATAGCATCCCAACGGTTTGCATTGGAATTTCATTCATGGTGTTCTTATGTGGTCAGAGTTTCTTCATCACAAAACCACCTGATGGTAGTGCCTTCACAGACATGTTTAGAATTCTCACATATTCTTGTTGCTCAAGAAAGAGACAAGTGGAACGTTCAACTAATAGGTTTGTAATGAGCTCTTTGGTGTAGTCTGAATTCAGTGAATCAGCCCAAGAGTTGGAACTAGTCAGTTTGAACTAGATGGCAGCAAGTCACACTGGAGAAAGTCCTAGAATATGCAGTTTTGCTTTGAGAACTGGAAGATTTGAGTTCTGGAAATATTTTCTGGGATGAGAGAGGGGCACATTTTGAGATCACTGGATCTCCATGCTGCATGGTCAAGTCTGAACTTTCCAGTTCAGAGTTCCTGAAACTGTGACAAAAGTATGCTGCTTTTAAGCATTAGTTTACCTTTTTCTCTGCTTTAATATGTTTATAGGACACCTTCTTATTTGAAAACCACTGTCATGTCATCTGCATTTAGTGTTGTAAATGGCTTGATGGGCACTCAAAACGTGTACTGGCTTTTTTGCTTTCTAAATGGTTACTTCACTCTTAGAGATGCCTGTGGAATACTGGGTGCTGAATTCAGTCACTGATAAGAGATGCCAGGTGCCTCCTCTGCCACAGGCTTTTATGTATTCAGACTGCAAAACAATTCACTGAATTAGAATAACCTGTATTTTGTGATAGTGTTTCTTAAGTTTTGCTCAT
Organism: Indicator indicator; assembly: GCF_027791375.1. Taxonomy (NCBI): domain Eukaryota; kingdom Metazoa; phylum Chordata; class Aves; order Piciformes; family Indicatoridae; genus Indicator; species Indicator indicator. Next base: position 6,534,808 of record NC_072035.1, read on the forward strand.
TGCAGTGCCAATTATTTATGCAAGGAGGGGGAGGAGATGGGAAATAATGAAACCTTTGTAATGGAAATTTTCAGCTTGTGCTCTCACTTGCTGATCATCCATTCTGGCCTAGTTGTTTTGCTGTAAGTTACATGAGTAACTTCTTTTGGAAATACATGAGCTTTTTGTAATGAGGTGTCACAAGACTGCCAGTTATGTCAGGTTTTTGTTGCTGTTCAACTAAACATTGCAAATTCCTTTCAAAAGTGAAGGCCAGGGAGTACTTCAGCAACCTTGCAAGCAAAGCCTGTTTGAGATGGCCAAGCTGTCTCGAGGGGGCCCATTCAGAGAAGATACAGTAGAAGATGTGAAAGCTCTTGTCAAGATTATCCCTGTCTTTTTGGCTTTGATACCTTACTGGACAGTGTATTTTCAAGTGAGTAGTTCTAAATGGTTAAATTGGTGTCTAAAAACCATAATTTCTAATTTAAGGGCCATAACCTCCTCTTCTTCCAGGTGCAGCAGCATTAAGTTGCAGTTCTGAGTCTGTTATAAATTTAACTTCTCTGAAAATTACTCCCCCCAGAACAGTTACTCAGAGGAAACACAAAAGCTCATGGGGGAAACTATTCTAAAAGGTTTACTTGCAGCTAGCATTCAGTAGCTGTGATTCTAAAGAATAATATTTTTTCAGAAAGCTGGTGCTGACAGTTTGACTTGTTTAATACCCATGTATTCAGTAAGGGTATTTTGTCTTAAAAAGAAAATAATATAGCTAAAATGTTAGTTAAAACTAACACTTGTACAAATTAACTTACCTTAAATACTGTGTTCTGTTTCATCTTGCATTGATTCAGAGAGGTCAGGGTAAGTGGTGTAGATTTCATTTTAATTAATTCCTTTCTTGTTCTTCACTCTTAGATGAATTAGAACAACAAACATATTTGGAGGGAAAATAGTCAGAAATAGTTTTTAAAGTCACATGAATGATTTTTGTTGCTTTTAGTAAAATTAAAAGTAATGGTTAAAAAAATCTTGCAATGTTCTAGCAATAATTATTTTTGTTTTGCTGCATTAGCACTTTACCTATGATACAACGTTTGTTAATTATTAAAAATTTAAAAATGCATTGCTCTTAATAATCTCAACTCACCTTTCCTAATGTTAGATGCAGACAACATATGTACTGCAAAGTCTCCATCTGAAAATTCCTGAAATATCAAACGACACCAACTCTATTCATACGGTAAGCAAGGCAAAAGAAGTGAAAAGTATTTTTTTTTTTTCAGTTGAAATGCAAAACAGGTAAGGATTGTACACAAATTCCAGGAAGTTAAAGGTACTGACTAAGGGGAATCGATGGCAACAGACACTGAGCATTTGGAAACATGATACATAATACAGAGATCTTTGCAGAGTGCATGGAGTTCAAACCATCCTGTTTTGAATGGATTCAGATAACTTTTACAGCTTTAATTAAGAGTATCTTTATCCTTCAGTGGAAATAGTGTGGTCTTTGAAGACAGCTTATAAATCTGTATGCCCTAAGTTTTCAAAGTTGTAAGTAGAATAAAAGCATTTCAACAAACTCAGCAGGAATACCCATACCTAACTGAAACATTAGTATTTACAAATATGGAATCTGAAATATATTTGTGACTTTGAAGTGCTTAATCAATATTCACTTTATGTTGAATCAGTTTAGCATATTGAAGGAAGTTCATCAATATTTGTCAAGAAAACCTGACATCCTGTAACTGCATAAACGGTGCTGAGAAGCAGAAACAAAAAAGATAAATGTAAATTATTAACAAGCTTACTAAATGTTCTTTAAAAATCAAGTTTCTTCTGTTTTATTTATAATTAATAAGACAGAATGGCTTCAGTCTTTTTTGTACAGATCCAAAAAAACCCCTCAATTTTTCTTTGAACTTGCTTCAAAGCCAAGCTGCTTCTAAACAACCTATTAAAGGCTTAATGGAACTTGGATATTAAGTATTTTTCACAACTGAAGTAGAAAAGAAGTTTATCAGACAGAGTACACACTGGAAGCAAAATGGCAGGGACTATTTAATTGCATTAAATCATTTCTGTGCCATTAATATTGACTTGGAATGCTTTTAAAAAGTGTATCTTGGCTGTATTTCTTTAAACTCTCTTCACAGTTTTGTTTACTGGATTTGAGTTGCACAATCAATCATTCCTCAGACAGATGTTCTATCATTAAAAAAAAAATCTTAATGGTAGAAAAGCTCCCAAAGGATAGTGATTATTTCCATTAAACATATTTCAGAATGTATGCAGAAAAACTCAGATGTTGCAATAATGCTAATGGCCATCTCTTCTTTCAAAAGGAAATCTTACAAAAAATCCTTTGCAAAACATCTTTGCTGAGTTCTACACTTTGTTTTCTTAGAGTACTCTTTTCATCTGCCCGATAATTTTCTTATTCCTCATTTTCTTTGGAACTCCGTGCAGTCTTACTTGCTTTTGTGAAAAAAACCTTTCTTGCTCTGAACACTTTGTGTTGTTCAGTCCCAGCAGAAAGCTCCTGCATTCTGGGCACCTTACCCTGCCAAAAAACCCACAACCACCCCAACACCCACCTCAACACAGCTGGAGGTGCATGTTGAAAGTGAGAATGTGCAGTGCTGTTGGAGTTACTATGGTGAGGAATCATTTGTGCTTCTGAGCTAATAGAACTGTGAACTGCCAGATTAAACAAAAACCTGCACAGCCAAGTATTTCCTCAGCTTTTACACACTGATTTTTATTTTCACACTGTCTCAGTGCACTGTCTTTTATTTTGGATCTCAGTGTTCCATCAAAAATATTTTTCCTTTGTAAAATAATAGTAAAAAACAAACCTTAAGTATGAAACTGCTAACTTAAGTCATCTGTCTTTTCAGTTTCCAGCAGCCTGGTTGACTATGTTTGATGCAGTGCTTATTTTGATCCTAATACCCTTAAAAGATAAATTGGTGGACCCCATTTTAAAGAGGAATGGCTTGCTCCCATCCTCGCTGAAGAGAATTGCAGTTGGAATGTTCTTTGTAATGTGTTCTGCATTTGCTGCAGGTAAGAAAACAACTTTGAGATCTACTTACATAGTTATTTATTCAGCTAATCGCAACAGCAATTTATGATCAAGATTATTCAGACTTCTTTTTCATGGGATAGCTAGAATGGAACTGCATGGATGCATTTCCCACAATGAAAGAGATTTTGTCCAAAAACTGAACTGTTCTGAATGTTTGTGATAGAATTGGACCCTTTTTCCTGCCTGAAATAGATTTTGAGTATACCTTTTCAAACCAACTAGTTAATTAATGTTCTCTCATATATTATTATGTTCTACTGTGCTTTGTAGAGAACTATTTCTTTTCTAACTGTTTTCTCAAAAAATGTTTTAGCTTTTGCAAGTTCAGTGATTGGGTTGCACAAATGTCCAGCATTTGGGTATAAGGCTTTTACTTCTCTTCAAATAAACTTTATGCTATTACAAAATAAGTCCCTGTTATCTGCTTTATTAACAATTTGTCTCAAAGTTAAAGATTTATTTCTCCTAAAAACCAAATTAGTTCAGAAATAACTATATTCCTTCATATAGCCTGACATACAAGCATTTTAAAAAGTGAATTTTTACCTAAAACCCTTTCCCTGTATGTGAAATAAAAAAATTAGGTTATGGCTGAACAAGAGTTTTCTCCCACTTTGGGTTTTTTTCTCCCCTACCTTCATGTTCCCTAATGTTTGGAAATTACTGTGGTGTAAAATAGCTTATCTATAGCATGAAAGGAGAAAGATGGCAACTCTCTTCAAACCATTAATCAGCTACTTCTGAGATGATTTAACGTTGTTAGGCACTGCTGATGTGGAACTGAACATCTCTGAGCAATGCTTCATAGAACCTATAGGCTTCACCTAATATTGCTGTAATGAACATATTGATAAAGCATTATAGCATTAAATAAATTAATTTCAGCACTTGTAATCTCCTATATTTTAGAGAGTAGGACACTTTATGTGGCTATTAAGATTTCTCTCAGTGAGAGAGATAATTACCTTATTAGGCCAAGGTCACTTTGTGTGTGGGCAAGTTCTTAAAGCTAAGTCATTTAAACTTAAAATAGGAATGTTTCTCTCATTCCATGTAACTTAGGACACTGCTACCAGCAAAAGAAAGTGATGCAAAACAGTTAAATGTCAGCTCTTTAAATAGAACCCTCTGGATCACATATAAGTGAATTCAAACCCAGCAATATCTGTCTTTCTTAGTACTGGGGAGAAAAAAATGTGTGGAGTTCTCACAGCTGACTTGGGGAATAGATTTATATAGCAAAATTCTTAAAAATTTCAAATGCCTTCTTGTTTTCTATTCACCTACAAATGTAATACATGACTTTGTTGGTTTTAACCTCCCCTAACTCTTCTACAGTAAAAACTGAGAAGGTGAATTCGTTGTGTGCTTATCTGCAGTCTGGTTGGAAAGTTTAACCTTTAGGAGTGATCTGACATCCTTTCATCATAACATGAACTTAAGAGCTTCAGTTGTGACAAATTTGGGACATAGGAAACCCTGTTTATTTCTAGCAGGGTATAAACCTTTTGCTGATTTCTACATTTCATACATTTTTTTATTTTCTCAACAAATATTCATAGAAGCCATCTTCTAATACTGTTAAAATACAACATTACTGCCAACCATTTCTGCCTTAGAAAGAGAGAGAGTGATTAAAATCTTGAACGTATTATGTTAATAACGTGCAATCTTGGAAGGATCTTAATGATTTGTTTGTGCCATATTTCCATTTTGACTTATCTAACTGGCATTAGCTGTGGACACTACTTAGGCTGCCTATTAGGTTGTTTAGATTATTTTAAATATCTTATAAACTGTGTGAGAATACAACTGATTAGATTTAATGAACATCTGCCATGCTTCATGCATTTTATCGTAAATTCTGAGCAGCAGTACTTAAAGGTTATTCAAGTGGAAAATCTACTTCATTTATGAAGTTTAAACAATTATAGCAAGAACTTAAGATTCTTTTAACTACAAAAACTGTAAGATTAAACTTGAAGTTTGTCCATCAAAGTCTAAAGAAGAATCAATCAATTCGACAGGGGGGTTGGACTAGATGATCTCATGGGGTCACTTCCAATCCCTACCATTCTGTGATTCTAGATTCTGAAGTACTTGTCTCTGAAAAATTTATGGCAAGGCTTGGTATATTGTAGTTATCTTCCTGTGTAGCTAAATGCCTCCTAAATCTGCTTACATTGTCAAGAGTATCAAACGCTATAAGGATCACTAGATGTTTTGAGGTGCAATAATTTTGTGTTGAATGTATATGGATGAAATTGAGTCCTTAACTCATTGTGCTTTGTTTATATTTAAACTAAGTTCTACTCTAAAACATTTGTCAGCTCTATTGAAAGTAAATCATCAAGAAATCCAGCTTTCTTTTAATTACTTCATAGTTCAGAAGGCACTGAGGGGGTTGAAGAGCTAAAGAAAGAGACTTTAAGATGGGTAGGTGATAAAGGTGTTAGGGGAGTAGAGAAAATGTAGTTGCCTGACATTAAGAGATACTAAGTTCAGAACAGTCTTTACCTCAAAAGTAGATGTTGCTAAGGAAAACACTTTTAAAGAAATGTCTGGGAGCCTCAAGGTAGTATTTAAACAAACTTGAGTAAGTCTAACCTGTTTCCCCTCTACAGCTCTCATGTCTTGGAAGATTAGACTGTAGAGCTCTTACAAGGTTTTGTACTTGAATAGATTCTGAACTGCAATGAATGAACATGGATTATACAAATGCAGCTTTCCATCCTTTTCTAAGTACTTTGTAAGTCTCTTGTTAATGTGTGCTTCCTCAGTTCCATTTTCTGAACTCTTGTCTCCAACACCCTATAATGAAGAAATACGATGTTATCCTTAAACATGTGATTTCTAGACTTTCTTGTTTTGTTATGGCCCCTCCTAAAGACTAGCTATAAGAACTACAAAGAGCATTCCTCATACTTTCTTCCCAGCTTGGGTCTCTTGTCAGGACCAATAAGAAACTGCATATTGTGGTTTTGGCAAACATCAATCATTCCCTTGGAACACTGTCACTTAGCAGAGAGATGGTGATGTGGTTGCCCTCCTCGAGGTTTGTATGTCACAGGAGAACAGATATTCTGTTGTGCATTAGCAATTGCTTGTGCTTGTTTGTGTGAAAAGTGCTGTCAACAGCTTCAGCAGACATCGTACTAAATGCCATGTCATCATTTGGCTGCCTCTAGGAATAGAGAAGGTAGAGGTGAGGAAGCAGATATAATCATCTGTACATGGCTTGATATCTGTGAATCATCCTATCATCTAAGCCCTGTACAATTTCTTTTTGTAACAGTAGTGATATTTTGTGCCTCAAGATTAGGTCAGATTTTGGCTCAGTAAGTAGAAAGGGACCAAAACTAACAGACACTAAATGGGAGGCCCTATGTGTGTAACTATTAAGGGAAGTCATTGACTCAGTCTTGTTCCTCTGAATCAGTAATGACTGAATCCACCTTATTTCCAAGGATATTGAGACCTTTGGTAGAGGTCCTTTCTGGGCATTTTATTAACTGTTAGCTATTCTTTGCAAAGAATCATACAATGGTCTGGGTTTGAAGACACCATGAAAGGTCATCTAGTCTAAGCCCCTGTGCAGTAAGCAGGGGCATCCTCAACATCATCAGGTTGCCCAGAGCACTGTCGAGCCTGGCCTTGAATACCTCCAGGGATAGGGCCTCAACTACCACCCTGGACAACCTCTTGCTGTGTTCCACTACCCTCATGGTAAAGAACTTCTTATGCAACAGTGAGGCAAATCCTTCAATCTAGACAACCTCAAAAAAAAAAAAAAAACCCACAACTTTACAGCATTATCTGATAGTCTCTTTCTTCTGTTGTGTTGAGCGAGCAAAAAATAGTTATATTTTACACTGTCATGTTTGGTTTTCATTCTACATGAAGTACTTTCTGTGCAGTTTTTTGCCTGTAAATAAAGTTCTAATGAGCTTTAGGATCTTTTGAGATGCTAAGTTTTGTATAAATGCCATGATCATATTCACAGAGGGTTCTCATAGTTCTACAAGACTAGTGTAGCCATTTCAATAAGCAAAATGGGGTTTAGTTTATTAATATTGTGGTGGCAGATGCAGTAGTTACACTGCAAAGTAGTAGTTTATGAAAATGAGATTGTCTTTAAAAAAACTCTTGAGAAAGCTCTTAGCTAATCCATCTGGAAAAGAGTTAAGTATTTATATAATTATTGCTACTGAATAAGAATATAATCACTGATTCTATGTCAGAAGAACTACGTGTCTTTGAATAACAACAGCAAAATTAGTCTGAAATGCTTTCTGTGAGGAAATTAGGAAAGGCCTAGTCCAAATTTATCATTTGCAGTTGCAATGCAACACTGAATCCTGGTTTAGTCTTAATATATTTAAAAAAAAACAATATTTGCATCTTAGGTCTTATCTTTTTTTTTTTTTTTTTCCTCCATGTAGGAATTCTGGAAAGCAACAGACTGAAAATTGTGAAGATTAAAACAATCAATCAGACAATTGGAAATGTTACATACCATGCTGCAGATATGCCAATATGGTGGCAGATTCCTCAATATGTGCTGATTGGATTCAGTGAAATATTTGCAAGTATAGCAGGTAAGTAACTTGGTGTGTTTCAAGCCTGCTTTCATAAATGATGGATTCCTAGGAAAGAAATATCCTCTTCCCAAATCATTATAAATAAGCTCTAATCTTCCCAACTACAATATAATTCATTGTAAATTAATATGAGTGGCAAAGTACACAATTGTCTTTCACAATTGAAACGTAGCTATGTGAGGATATGTTTTCAAGACTGAATTTCAAACAGAGCAATACTTAAAATACTTGCATGTCATCCAATTAGCATTGGGTATCTGCAAGCCTCAGTGGAAAAACAAGATAGCCTTTCAGTATTGTATTTTAAAGAATAATTTTAATTCAGTATTGTTTCATCTGAATCTTCCTCTGTGTGACCAATAAAATTTGTGCTTTGTAATTTTCTTTTGGATTAAAAATTGAGCTTACATTTTAGAAAGTAATTAGTAAGTAGAAACACCTTTCAGAATGGAAAAAAAAAAGGGAAAAAATAAACCATCTTTAGATTTACCACCAGTTTAAATTTATATTACTTGAAGTTTTACATCCATGAAATAAGAGAAGTTATGTGACACTCAATCTGAATGTTTTTTGGTGAATATTAATAATGAAGTAGATGTTCTTACACAGTTTTACCTGATTTGTTTATGGATCAGTTTCTCTGTAGTTATTTTAGTACATTGAGCAAACTGAAACACTGTTCAAATCTTGCATTTCTTGAACAAATGCAAGAGAACTAAAATTTCTTAATGCCGTTCTGCGTGATGCAGCAGACAGCTGTGTGATCAGATCGGGTTTTAAGCTGAAAGTGAAGTGGCAGGAAAGGGTGAATAGGAGTAGAAAAATCATAGAATTGTTGGGGTTGGAAGGGATCTCAAGGATCATCTAGTTCCAACCCCCCTGCCATGGGCAGGGACACCTCACACTAGATCAGGTTGCTCAGAGCCACATCCAGCCTGGCCTTAAAAACCTCCAGGGATGAGGCTTCCACCACCTCCCTGGGCAACCTGTTCCAGTGTCTCACCACCCTCATGGGGAAGAATTTCTTCCTAACATCCAACCTGAATCTACCCATTTCTATTTTTGTTCCATTCCCCCTAGTCCTATCATTACCTGACACCCTAAAAAGTCCCTCCCCAGCTTTCTTGTAGGCCCTCTTAAGATACTGGAAGGCCACAATAAGGTCTCCTCAGAGCCTTCTCTTCAGACTGAATAGTCCCAACTCTCTCAGTCTATCCTCATCAGAAAATCTTATTTTCTGGTCTGTTTCCTATATGTGCAGGGCTCATTAACAGGAGGAAAGCACAAGCACGGTATCTGTTTTCACTGTGGAATGCCTAACACTGGTTTGCTGTGATTAAACAAGTGAAATGCTGGGGTGATTCACTTAGCACAGTGTTTGGATATGTAATGCTTGGGAGCAATGCTTAGTTATCAGTAACAGAAACCTTTCATGTTCACAGAAGTAGCTGTTTTGATACTATTTAAACAGAATTGCAGAGCTACCTGATGCAATGTATTGGAACTCCTCCAGTGACTTGATGTAAAATCATTTAGTATTTGCTTAACTACAGTTACTTATTAACATGTTGAAGTGCTAGTTCAGAATATTGAACTTTGGGGACCATTCATGCAAACTGGCTTTACATACAGCTCTTTTTCTTTGATTCCCTGTGGCAGAACTTCCTCATTCATTTCCGCTGCATGAGTTTACTTTCACTCCACATGCTGGGCAAGCACAGTGGGTTAAAATGAGATTTTTCTAAGATCTTGCTGGTGGTAGCCCCAGCTGTCACATGGTCTGTTTGTTTCCCTCTTAGTGGAACAAAGAACTTCTGCTCCATCGGGTTTCTAGTTACATGTGTTCTATTGTCATCACAGTTGTTAGGAAATAAAGCAAGGTGGTTGGATTGCTTGGCAAGTGGAAGAAAATGTGAGATCTGTTTGTCAGGTTTTTCTATGTGCTCATTTTCTCTAAGCTTTTCTTCCAGCTCTCTGGCTCGTGATTTCATATGACTGGAAGAATTAGACATATCTATCACGTGTTAAACTTTATCTTAACTATTTAATGTGTTGGAGGAATTCTAGCACAAACTCTTGTGGTAGTAAACAACAGGAGCTGGATCTCACCAGCTGAAATCCTAGTTCTTCCTTTTTGTACTGTAGCAGTCAGGATTGTAGATGAACCTCTAAGTATCGAAAGATTGAAGATCCAAAATCACTGACTGATTATCTGATAAGGATCCCATTCCTGGTTCCTCATGTGGTTTGCACTGTCCCCAGTGATTTATAAGCAAGTACTTGGATGAATTTGCTTTGTTGAATAGCTAGTAAGACATGGGAAAGAATTCATTACCTTTAAAGCACACTAAGACCCAAGATGCTAAACACTTCAGATTCCTGTAGATGGCAAGTACACTTTAGCAGTGCAATCACTCTGCACCCTTTGCTAGAGGACATACCTGCATAGCCATTGCTGTACATTTCATTACATGTGAATAGTAGCTGTCACAAATCCTAACACATAAAAATACCAAAAATACAAAAATACAAACTCCTTAATCGAGTTCTTTGTTAAAACTGAGGCTGTATTTAGCAGTTTTCTCCAAAGAATAAAATGAGTTCTGTGCAGCTTCAGGGATTGTGCCAATTGAATCTGAACTCAGATGAGTAGATAACTTATCAGAAGAGCAAGCGTTCATGTAAATATAAATACATTTCTTCCCTCTTGCACATTTTTGTTTCCCTGTCAGGCATTTTTTCTAGTTTATGGGTGTTCACAAAGGAAAAATAACAAACCTATCTGCAGGTTGTGGAAAGGTCAAGGACTTGATGCATTCTCTGTTGAACTCCAAACTGAGAGCTGAATTTTTTTTGACTGCTTTAGTGGACTTCTACATGACAAGTAGAGACTTTAAGACTGGTGTTTTGGACTTGCTGGGTCTGCCCCAACAGCTTTATAACTACAAAACTTGTTTGTTAATGGTAGAAAAAAAGCAAATGCTTCTCTTTCTTTGAACCAGAAATTTTATGCAGATCTTAATTGTCTTGTGTATTACACTTTCATTCTACTTGTTTTACAAAGCTTCCTTTTTCCTGCCTTTTGATTGTTATGTAAACTGAATTCCTAACATCTTTAAGAAAGCTTCTTGAGATTTAGTTACCAATTTGATACTAAAAGTTGATAAAGGCATCTATTGTGCTGTGAAGCTTTAAAATAAGCAAAGTGTTAATGGTTGCAAAACTACAGTGATTTGGAAAGGCTCACTGTGAACAAAAGGGCACTCAGGATCGTAAGAGCAGGAACATAATGTCCGAGTTTTTGTTTACTGTAAAGCTAAGCATATTCTTATCAAACCACATTAGTTACACTTGAGGTACCTTTAAAAAGATGACACACACGGCATTAGTCTTTTGTATTATTCTGTCACTCCTCTTAAAGCACCCTTATTGGACTGGGAATCATAATCTCACATGACAACACCAACTAGAGGGTTTAATTTCAAAAACTACTCGTTTGAGGTGGCATGAAATCGTTATCAATGGCTGCCAGCAGGCAAAAAATATCTCTGCAGACAAAGAAAAGATTTCATATTCTTTATGCCAGATTCAATATTAGGCTTGCTGGAAACATTATTAAAGTTTAGAAACATGCCCTTTTTTGTTGGAAAAAGTGTGTGGTGTTACACCTCTTTTTGGTTTTTGGTTTTTGTTTTGAGTCTTAAAAACCTTCTACCAGCAGTAACACTCACGTCCACTCTTATCTGTAAAATGAAGAGAAGAAATGGGCCATATCCTTTCATGTGATATACTTGAGCTCAATTTGTACAGGACATACAGAAGCCTGGTGACCAAAATGTGACTGATAGGCTGGAGACTTGTGACTGGAGACTGAAAACTTAACAAGAAGTTAAAAAACAAGCTACCATATCCTGAGAGTAGTCTACTCTTTTTTTCTTGAAGTGAGAGGGCCAGAAAAATACTCCTTGAAAAATCTGAATCGTTGTATTAGCAATAAAGTCCTAGTAAAAACGTTTTTTAATTCTCAAAATAAAGATAATTTTGCCACCCCCTTCCCTGTTTGCAGATGTCTCTCCATCTCTGTAGGGATCCTCTTCCTATGGTTTGAATTTACAGGAAGCCAGGCAGCTGAATTGCATGAAGAATGTTTCAGTTCTCTTCTAGGCTCACAGACAGGTTGCTGTTGGCCCATTCTAATGTGTTTTGTGAAGGAAAGGAGAAGCAGTATGTTGGTTTTCAGAGAGTTCTGAGGTGGCAATACCAAATGCTGTTAGATCTGTGAGAATATAGATTTCTGTTTCTTTCACAAGAACAAAGTTCCTGCCTCACAACAGGCAAATCGATCTATCTCACTTGAAGCCTTTTCCTGGAAAGAAATGCCAGTGCATTTCTATTAAATTCAGTCTGGAGTAGCAAAAGTGAAGTCCCAGTAATGGTGTAAATAAAGCATACCTTTATTATGCAAACCAGAAGATTTGTACTATTTTCATGTCTATAATGCTGCTTTTGCCAAGAAATATGCTAGATGAAGGAGCATGAATTTCCAGGATGAAGCAGACTGTTTTCAAACAAGCATTTCACCTGTCAGAGAAAAAGCTCTGCAAAGAATGTATTTGCCTGTCTCTTGGGAATAATCCCATTTGACTTTTGACAAGAGTATTATTCTAAAAAAGAGATTTGATTGTGGGTGTTCATCTTTGGAAGGCAGAGCCTAACCCAGCATGTTCTGTTAGCAGCACAGAGTTTCAAACTGATGTCACTGATATGTTTTCCTTGTTTTTATCAGTTGAAATTTGAGTGAGGATAGTGCAAAGTTCAAGTCCCCTTTCTACAAGTCTTACAAAGAACAGACTAGCAAGCAGTGAGCTCAGGGACCTCTAGATCAAAATTAAATTAAAGCTAATTCCTTTCCAGCTACAATTAATTTCTCTGCATATTCAGAGATACAGACACCCAAGTCTGTGAGAAATAAAAGTTCGTGGTCAATGCTAGAGAGATCTTCAGTTCCCCAGGACTTTGTTCTCAGCATGGTATGCTTTGTTAAATGCTGCACAACAGATATGCAGTACAGAACAAGAGAAACTGGAAACAGGGAACATGCCAGGTTAAGGTTAATTTAATAACTTTCCTAGAGGACTATTTTAGACAGAAAAATGAATATGCTGTCTCAGAAGATCTCTTGTTTTTACACATGTAAGATTAATAAGATCAAAGTGTTTGTCTCCAATGTTATCCAACTGGTAGGTTAATATATATTGATGACCTTCAACAGGGTTCATAAAGCAATTAGAGGGAACTGGGAACTGATAGGGATTCACTGCCTCAGTTGCCTCTCTTGAAATCCAAAGGCTACTTGTGCCCAAAGTAGTATACATCTGTACCTTCTATAACACTAAACAAGAATAAACTACTATTGTTTCTTAGGTCATCTAATAGCCTTTTTTTTAAATCTTTTATTACAGGTCTAGAATTTGCATATTCAGCTGCTCCCAAATCTATGCAGAGTGCTATCATGGGGCTGTTTTTTTTCTTTTCGGGAATCGGATCATTTGTTGGCTCTGGATTGTTGGCACTGGTGTCTATTAAAGAAATTGGCTGGATGAGTAATCACACAGATTTTGGTAAGTTATTTTCAGTGTATTCACCATCTATAAAGTAGAAAACTTCCTCCAGAAGCAGTTAAGCATCCAGCATGTACAACTGTTGAGCCTTACTACAATTATTATTTTAAAGCTATACATTTGACTACTGTCTTGTACAAATAGAGCTTCATTTTGCAAAGTGACATCATGGGAAACATACATGTAGCATTTTGCCTCTGTAAGATCTGTCAGTTACAGCTGTTAGTGCATTTTGTCACTAGAACTTACAAATGTTTGTGTTCTAGTGAAAAAAATTTACATTATGTAGGGAGCAAGAATATATTTGGTATAAAGTATTGAAATTACTCTCTGTGGTTATGGAGAGTAAAATGTACCCAGCCCTCACTTGGAGATTACACAGCATCCTAGTTTCAAGAGACTTCATGGAAATGACCATGAGTTAATTCTGCATTTCTATCTGTTAGCTATTTATACTCTTAAGGTCCAACATATCTTCTGCTTTGTGTTGCCTGTTGAAGTTAAAAATAATTATTGGCACCAGTAGGTGGCATCTTGGGAATTTAAGAAAATCATACCGTCAGGAATGAGCTAATTAGCTCCAACAGAAGGAGCAAGAAAAGTTCTTAAAACATCTGCTAGACCTACTATGCATACATGGCTTAAAAAGGCAGCCTCAACTGACTTTAAATTTGGTCTGAAAGAGTTTGCCATTTAAACTTGATTTGTGTGCTGCCAAAAAGTAATGTTGTCTGGAACAGTACATAGGCCACAAGTTGTCACAGGTTTGTAAGTTGCTCTTTAAATATCTGCAAAAGGTGACAAGTAGCCTTAACTTTATGGAAGTGTCTTCAGTAAATTAAAATTTAATCACACTGATGCTTTTTTCCCCAGTCCCTTTCAAAATTAGAAGAGCATCTTTTTCTGCAGCTCTGTAGAGAGATGATTCAGTTGATAAGGGCTCAAAGGAAGGAAAATAATTTCAAACAAACGCGGTATTTGATGGTATCTTTGTATCCTTGCCTTTGTTTTCTAAAGCAGCCTAAGAAAAGAAAGTACCAAATATTCTCTCTATAAAATATTTAAGTTATGCTAAATTTATCCAGGGTTGGCTAAAACTGGAGAATGTTACCTTTCATGACTCACTGGTCATCTGTTTTGAATAAGCTACTCATCTGAGTGGATTGTCTTTTGGACAGCTGTCAGAACTGGATATTTCTACCTTTCTTAGTCCAAAGACTAGGTCCACAATGAAGCCTTCCCAGCAGCTCTATGTCTGGCTCAAGGCTGAAGCACTCAGTGGGTGATTTTGATTTGTAGCATCCATGGTAGCTACCATTTTAACTGTTTGTAACTCAGATTTCATTGGGTTTACCATTATTGAAAGTTACAAATTGCACATCTAAAACTTACTTAAGACTTCCAGAGCAGGAATTGGAAGGAAGAATCTTTATGAATGAATGACTCTGAACTTTTAATAAGATACTGCAGCATAACTAAAAGCACCTGCACCAAGTTTCTGCTCTTTATGGTGGCTTGTGGTATCATTTGAGGTAACTGACTTCCTCAGTCTGCTGAGGAAGTTCACTTTCTGCTGGCACCTCAGTGGCTGTGACTTCTCTGACAAAATATGAGATTTCAGGGGTTTATTGTCCCATCTTATAGAGGATAATTATACTCTTTAAATATGCCTGCTCTTGAAATGGAGATTCACATGTATATTGTCTTTTAAATGTCAAAGAAAGGCTCTGTGTAATTTTACTGCATTTTATTAGAAGTTAATTGAATTGAATCCGAAGTTTCAGTAATGAGAGTCATTTCATCTGAACATTTATAGGCATGCTGCATGATCAGCTTGTTAGGATCGATGGGTACTTCACTATTTTTACTCTCCCTAACCCTTTTTGATAATCATAATGGTCCAATTGGCTGTGGCAATGCTGGGCATGAGCCACAATATTTTGTTCTTGGAAGTACAGCGCTAGTGAGTACACATTTCTTAACAGAGGAAAAATGTTTTAGCAAGGAGCTTGCTTAACCTAACATTGTACAATGGGGTTCAGATGGCTAATTTATAACAATTTTGAGGCAGTGTCAAAGGTGAACAAACTGAACCAAAAAGTAACTGCATACAGTCTCATGGGAGCTGTTTCTGGGCAGTTTACAGTCCAGGGCTTGATTTGCAGCAATTTTGGTGGCCACAATACAGGGGTGTTTTGTGGTTTTTTTTTTTGTTTGTTTGTTTGTTTGTTTTTTTTTTTTTTTTGCTTTGGAAAGTATTTGTCTCCTTAAAAATTGGTAAAGTGAGCCCTGTTGTTATTTACATTCTGAAGGAAGTAAATCGTAGCTGGAAATGCACATTAAGGTTTTTAGCTTGTTTGTCTGAAATCAGCTCGACTGAAGTGATTGCAATTTTGCAGCATAAGAAACTAGACTTAAAAAAAATAATGGAACGGAGAGAAAGAAAGATTGTTAGCTTATTAATATTTAAACTTGTTTTGACTGACACAAAGCACACCCACTGCTGTATGCACAAAGGTGTAATAGTGAGAGGAGGAGCCTCCAGCAATTTTTTGTAAGAAAGAAATTATGCAGTAAGAGCATCTCACCTCCTTAGGGACAGTGCTTGGTTTAAGGCATTGAGGCACAAAAGAAAGCAATCCTTGTACTCTGCACATCTCCCTCAGAAGTCCCATTTTTTGCCCTGGATAATGAAAAATGAAACTATGCTGTCAGATGGAAATGTGATGTGGTCTGGTTTTGCCTAAGTTTTGCAGAATAGTCTTCGCTATTTAAGCTCGGAGGAATTGACTTTCAATTTTATAATTTTTATTAATGTGGGTTTTTTTTTTTCCTCCCAATTCCTTTTAGGCAATATTAATGGCTGCCAATTAAACTATTACTTTTTTTTGCTGGCTGCTATCCAAGGAGCAACCCTCTTGCTTTTCCTTATCGTTTCTGTGAAATACGACCATCAAAAATCAAGGATTAACGAAGTGGCTGCCAATGGGAGGATCTGAAAGTTGTTACAGAGCAGACTAGATTACAGCAGCACACAAGGAAGCAGCAGTGCACCCCAAGTCTGCAAGATCTTAAGTTTTCTCCAGTGAGACTCTGACTAGACTTGCATGTTACAAGAGCTCTGCCTCTGCCCCCTCTCATGTAAAGTAGGTAAGTGCCTTATGTTGGTGGGGCTCGGTTCTTGCACTACGTCCCAGTGGAGGACAAACAAATCTTGGAAGTGTATTAACTCCAGGCATTCAAGTTGCTCTTGGTTTATTGTGAGATGTTTACTTAACTGGTGAAAGCTGGGACACTTACACTTGGAAATCAAGTATAATGAGTCACAGGTGACGTGGAGTGTTCTGACTGAAAAACTCTGCTTAGTGAAGAAGAGTGGAGCTAGAGAAACACTCTGCGGTCTCAAGCCCACGTTGAGGACACAGGAAAGAAAATATTTTACAGAAACCTCAAGTAGTGGGCACAAGAACAACTTTTCAATCCTTAGAGAAGTACTCCTGAGGGAGAAACAGGGACAATTTAAATTGCAGATTAGCTCAGATTAAAAAGAACTGTAGTTTTGTAATTGACCTTTCACTAGCAGCGTTTCAAGGATTTAAGTTCAAGCTTGCAGTCAAGAGTATCCAGCACTGAAGACTGAATTATATGCCACAGTAGCTTGTCATGCAGCTGCTGTATATTTTGGTGCACAACGACACTTGTTGGGACTGAAATCATTTTACTTCAGGACGCTCTTTAATTCTGGATCTGCAGTAGATGGATTAGGACAACATGGAAACATTCATCTTTTGACAAGGCGCTGTGCAGTCTAACCCTGCCACTTCCCTAAGGAACATTCTAAATATTTTCAGGAAAAAAAGTGAAATTGAAATCTCAAAAGATGACCACTCAGTTTAGAAGCCTTTCAGCCAGTTCCTTTGGTCTTGTGTCTTACTTCTAGCTTAAATGCTACAGGGTTTGTATCTTTCAGCAACACATTCCTATAGCAGAGCAAATGGTTTTGTGTTCAGCCTCTTGAATTTTAATGAATCTAACAATTGTGCTTAAGATTGTGTGCAACCTGATATGGAAACCAGATATGGATGATGCAGAAAGAAAATAAAAACTTGTGTTTTTATTAATGTGTTGAATTTTTATAGTTTCCTTTGCATTTATGTTGTGGAAATGTCCTTTTGTACATGGACATCTTTTTAATGGGTTTACAAAGTAAAATGAACTTCCATGCTGTGACTTTTAACCCTTTGTTTCTAGGTAAATAAAATTATACTACAAATAGCTTGTTCTTTAGCCTTTGTTTCCTAAATACACAGTGAAGTGATATTAAGATTTTTAAATGTACACTGGCATTCTATTAATTTTGTCAGCAGTATGCAAGCTGTCCTGTCTCTGCCAAGATAAATCAGTGGTAGATGCTTCAGCTATTACACTACTTAGTATGATTTAAAATTGGAATTGTTAAAGAAGAAGAGTAAGCAAAATCTCCTATGAGGAAAAGCTAGTTTCCTTTTCTAACTTTGTTTTAAAAGCTCCAAATGCTACATTATGTTTCTGGGACATCCCATTTATAAGCAGATAAAAAACCAGTAGTGCCATTCTCAGAACCTCCAAGAAGAGTGTTGCTTCTGGTCTTGGATGTCATCAGGTTTGGTGTCTGTCCCTTTTCTGTTAAGTGAACTGAATTAATAGCATTATATTTTCCCCAAGATCTAAAATTTTTCAAGAACATTCATGAATTTCTCACCTGATAGGCGTTTTCTGATTCCAGTTAAAACTGAGTTTACTGAAGAATGGAGAGTAATCTGCAGATTACCAAAGAAACTACCAAAGTTGTCCAACAGCAACTGTGCTGGCAAGCTTTAGTGAAACTGTTGTTTAAGGGAAAAGATAACTACTGGGTTAGCTTATTCAATATTTAAGGGAACATCTTTCACCCTGTTACAAATGTACAGGAAATGTCCACGTGTTTCTGTAGGGCTGTGGTGGTTCTAACACTCTGGAGATGAGATTTAACATGCAATCAGTTGTATAATTTAATTTTGATTTGGAATGACTTGGCTGAGCTCCAGGCACAAGTAATTATGACCATTTATGAAGATTAATGTGACACTTCTCATCAAAGGGATGAGGCCTTTTTGTGACTTGGAAGCTTAGCTGGTTCTTCCTCCCCTGTCTTATCTTTTAGTGGTTCCAACTCCAGTCACAGAAATAAGACTAATGAATTAACTTTGTGATTGAGCACTGCACCTCATTAGTGGAAATACCTTGATGTGTACAGTTTGAGTTCTGAGGTTGTTCCAATGCAATAGAAAGACCTGACAGGAGTCACCCCAATGGAGATTTCTAAGCCTCTGATTTTCTAGGTGTCTTAAATTCAAAGCACAACATTGAAAAGAAAGCAATTGTTTAAGATGAGAGCAGGCATCTATTTAACTCCTGAGAATTAGGAAAAGAACAATGCCTATGCAAGCTACCATCAAATGTACGAAGAATAGCCTCTGTGTTTCACTGGAGATTATAAAGTAGGTGCAAAGCTTGTGTAATTGTGGATCTTTCACAAGCACAGCAAGACCTGTTTTCTTTAGTCTGCCTTTGTATCTACAGGATGTACTGATACCACTTCTCAGAAAAGGGGGAGCTTTATTTTTTTGTTCCTGTTTTCATTTCTTCTGCTTATGTAAACCTCCAGAGTAGATTTAATTACAGTAGTTGAAGCATCCATCAGTATTTCCCTTAAAAGTCTGCAGTCAACTCTGTGAGTTGTTTTTGCTTTGAGTGTTTCTGTTTTTTTAAACAAAAACTTGCTCAGGGCTGACACTTGTCAAACAAGGGTTCAGCTTAACAATAAACTTGTATTAAAAGATGCATGAAGTTTGTAACTTTGTGTGTGTGTGTGTGTGTGTTTGAAGTTGCTTCTTGAAATGTTATCCTAGCAATTTTGTTTATATGCAGGGCAAGTTATGTTACTGCAGACAAGCCCTCTGGGGAAACAGATTACAAAGCTTTCCACTTGAACAGCCAATAGTTTGAGATGCAAATTCATTTCTGTGGAAGCAGAGAATCTGTAGCCTACCACTCCACACTGCTGGTGGAACAATGCACACACCTGAGAGCTTGGCACCTGCTGGCCCCAGAGCAAGGATGTGAGTGCAGTGAAAGGATAAAGAAGTGAGGTCAGAAGCTATTAAACTATAAGCATGTAAATAGAGACTCTGCTGCAGGTAGCACCAAGTTCAGAATGGCAAAGAACAGTACTTGCAGTCAGGATTGCCTAGTGACAGGTAATAGAATCTGGCTGTTGGGTGGTTTGGCATGTCAGGTACATATGGTTTAATAGTCCTTTCCATCTTGGAATTAATTTTTCTGTTACAGTACTCACAGCACAGATTTTGTTCTGGAAGTCAGTGGAAAGAATAGTTGTCAAAACCTAGTTACATAGTAATTGGATTCACTTACAGTGGGTTTCAAATGAGCCTTACTATGTGACTAGTAATCTCTAACCTACAGTCTGTTGGACTCAGTAGATCATAAAGAAAGATGAAAAACATTACACTGCTACAAGCAAAGAATTGGGAATTAATTATAATCCATCCCACTAACTTCAGTCTGCCAGTGGCTGCTCAAAAAAAAGGAGGTAAAATAACAGCATATTGGGGGATGATCAGAACAGAAAGAAGTAGGAAGTTACTTTATACCCTGAAGGATGAAAGATTACTTTTTATTCTGTTCCTTGATTAATTCTGTTCTTCCTTACATGTTTTTTATTATCTTTCTTAAACATGCCTCCTGTATCAGAACATTTTCCTACAGTGTTGAATAATAAGTACCTAATATTGATGGATGTCCTTCAGTGGAAGGAGTGTCTGTGCTCCGCTGAGCTGTGACTGCATGTTCTGTAGACAGTCCTGAGCTAACCAGATACAGATTGGAAGAACTACAGCACAGGTTGGTATGGATGATCCTTAGCTGGCTCTGCTTCTTCAGAGCAGAGGACACTACATGGCTCCAGCATCCAACCAGCAGCCTGAGATCTAGTCCACGCAAACTGCAGCTGCAGCACAGACACATTCCAACACTGTATTCCTACACAAAGCTACCATACAGTACTGTACCAATAAGGCTTCTCATCTGACTTACAAGGAAGTGTTAGTCAGTAATGAGATTTAGTGATACCACAGAGTCCATAAATCACTTTTGACAGGGACTAGAACACTCTAATAAACAAGGGAAAATGAGGTAAATACTGCTGAGGCTTTTGATGATGGAACTTCAAACAGCAGGCATGCTTTCTGAAAGCTGTACTTGTCTCTCTCTGCACATCTGATGCTATACACCACAATCACCTTCAAGAGCAATATTCTCTTGGCTCTGAACTCTCAGGATACTCAGAGGTCTAGGTCTGGAATTGTTCTGTCTGCTCTAGCTAGGGAAAGTGGTTAATATGGTGTATCAACACAAAATGACTACAGCATATTTAAGGAATAACAGCTATTGATCTTAATGACAAATGGCTTTACTGTCAGGCAAGATGCTATAAACTACTAGTCTGTAAACTAAACATCTGTGAAGAGCAGTCTTCTGCTCAAATTTAGGATGAAGGGGCTTGAGGGAGAAGCTGCTCAGGGCTGGTGCATCGCTCCAAGTTTTGGGCAGATTGCTGTGCAGAAGCCGCAGTAATTAAAATGCAGGGGAAGGTTCCCATTAATTAATTTCACATTTTAGAACTTTGTCAGAGTGATCCTGAATTAAAGCACAATTCCTAATGTCGTCTGGCAAATTAATATCATGCACAGGGAAAATCTGGATTAAGTTCCTAGAGTGAAATAATTAAGATGACAAGTTGGCAGACTTTGAAGTGAGTTTTTATCCTGCTCGTAGCTATGTGGAGGATAATGCACTGCCAGTAATTGTGGAGCCAAGGAATGCCAGAGAGATCCTAGTAATGCCTGTGAAGTGCAACACTGCATTTAATTTCTTGCCTTTGAAAGATGTCCCAAGCATTTGATGAGCTTTATCCCCTCAGTTCCTGACACACTGCCATCTCTGTGGAGAAGTGTAATCATAGACTGGCTTAGGTTGGAAGGGACCTCAGAGATTGTCTACTGCAATCTTCCCACCATGGACATCACTTAACTAGACTCAGTTGCTCAAGGCCTCATTCAACCTGATCTTGAACACCCCCAGGGAAGAGGCGTCCACAACCTCCCTGACCGACATATTCCAGAGTCCCACCACCCTTGTACTGAGGATCTTCTTCCTAAGATCCAGTCTAAACCTACTCTTTTCCTCAGCTTAAAACCATTCCCTTTTGTCCTATTGCTGGACATCCTTATGAAAAGTCCCTCTCCAGCCTTCCTGTAGGATTCCTTCAGGAATTGGAAGGCAGCTCTAAGTTCTCCCCTGAGTCTTCTCCAGGCTGAACAACCCCAGCTCCTTCAGCCTATCCTCACAGCACAGGTGCTCCAGCCCTTGGATCATCTTTGTGGCTCTCCTCTGGACTCACCCAACAGCTCTGTGTCCTTATGGCCACAGTATTCAAGGTTAGGTGCTCAAATCTTAAAATCAGTGCTGGAAGAATTGCTCTAAATCAGAGTACACAAGAAAGGTAGAGTAAAAATCTAAAGAGTTTAGGTTGGGGATTGTCTACAGTGGCAGCTATCTAGAAAATTAGTCTCTCAGTAGCTGTTCTATGTTAACTCCTCATATTGATATTTTTTAATCTATTTACTACCAGTCTTACCAGTTTTAGCAGCTTTTATCCAGATTAATGTAAGTGAGGATATCTTTTGTGGTACACAGGATGGCTTAGAGACATGCTTGAGTCACCTCTAACAACTCAGTGGTCATCAGCTGAGCCCCTGGTAATTGCATGTGACTTTTATCTCCCAATTGTGAAGCACCATAACTGAACACAAACAGATTCCATGTGTTCCAAGGATGCATTTCAGGGGATCAGATCACATGTTGGGGAGGCTGAGAGCTGTAACTACTGACAAGAGCTCAACAGACCTGCAGTAATTTAAGTGCTGCCATTCAATCTTGTCTCTGAACCAAAAGCATCGGCATAGAAACCTGATTACCCCATAAAATAAGGAAACCTCTGAATTTTAAAGCATTTTTGCAGTGTAGAGAAGCCAAACAAATACTAAGTCTAGAGTAGCACTTAAGTCCTGTTTCAACAGCCCTGAATCTTGGCAGTTTAACCTTTGCTGGTTTCCCCCTCTCTGCTGACTTACAGTAACCTACACTTCAGTTGTGTGGTGGTTTACTATCATTTACAGTTATGAAGTGAGCAGCTATTAAGAGAGCCCAGGAGAATGGTGGGTAAAGCTGTCAAGTGATGTTGCTGCAGGCTTTCAAAAGTTTAATAATGGCAAAAATTAGATTGTGCATGTCTACAGTCCTCATCCTTTCTAAATTCCATGTCATGCTATGGAATTGTCCAGAACTGTCCAAATTCAAGTGTGTCTGAAAGCTACAATAATTTAACAAGGCTCTGTGCTTTGCAAAGCATTCTCATATTGCTGCAACACTTCAATTTTTTTTTTTTTTTTTTATAAAGATGTCAACCTGGAATGTGGTCAAATAGCCATTTGAAGTAAAAGTGGAATCCATCAAAACACACTCCACAGAACAAAAAAAGCACTTGGAGCATCTTGAAGCATTTCAACTCAGCTCCAGCTTGCAGCTTCCTGAAGCAAAAGTTTGCATGCTGATGCAGTTAAAGAATGGATGTGTTCCAGAGCTTAGGTCCCAACCCTGCAAACAAGTGGTTGCTTCTTTATAGAAGAGGTACTTGTGACTCCCCCAAAGCCCAGCATGGTTTGTGGCTTCCTAGAGGCTGCATTCTTAATCAGCTCTTTCAACCAATGCAGTGAGCCCACCCAAGCAGGGCAGAAGTGGTGCTCTCCAGCACTGAACAATGCAGTCTGCTATTGCTTCCTGCTGTAGTTGTCCATTGTCCATCCTCATTCTGACAAATGGCCATGCCCAAGACAGCAGCTGGCTCTCAGTGAAAGCTTATCTACTCTGAGCTATCACCAAAACATGTGGCATTACCATGTCTTCAGGGACAACACAGCTGGTAACAGGTCAGGAGAACAGGTCTTGTGAAGAGCAGATGAGAGAACTGGGGAACAGGTCTTGTGAAGAGCAGATGGGAGAACTGGGGAACAGGTCTTGTGAAGAGCAGATGGGAGAACTGGGGAACAGGTCTTGTGAAGAGCAGATGGGAGAACTGGGGAACAGGTCTTGTGAAGAGCAAATGGGAGAACTGGGGAACAGGTCTTGTGAAGAGCAGATGGGAGAACTGGGGAACAGGTCTTGTGAAGAGCAGATGAGAGAACTGGGGAACAGGTCTTGTGAAGAACAGATGAGAGAACTGGGGAACAGGTCTTGTGAAGAACAGATGAGAGAACTGGGGTTATTTATCCTGGAGAAAAGAAGGCTGAGGAGAGACCTTCTCACTCTCCACAACTACCTGAGAGGACATTGTAGCAAGGTGGGGGTGGTCTCTTCTCCTTAGTAACAAGATGAGAGGCCTCAAGTTGCACAAGGGGAGATTTAGGCTGGGTATTAGAAGAAAAGTCTTCGCTGAAAGGGTTCTCAAATACTAGAACAGGCTCCCCAGGGAGATGGTTGAATCCCTACCCCTGGATGTATTTAAAAATCAGAGGTGTGGTGCTGAGGGATGTGGTTCAGCACCAGAACTTGTAGGGTTAGATAATGATTGGACTTGATAATCTTAAACCAAAGCATTTAAGCCAACCCAAACCATTCTATGACTCTGTACATCCATACCTGTAGTGTGTCTGCCTCTGTGTACACCAGAAAAAGTTCTGAGAACCTTTACAAGATTTCTCAGCAGCTAATATATGCTGGATCCAGCAGCCTAATTTTGATGTTCCTCAGAAAAAATGGCTAATTCAAGGTTCAAATTAATTTTGTTTAGTTTTGCACATGAGTAAGACTTGACAGGAGCTGCCTCTAATTAAAGTTGTGCTGCTGCATCACTCGGTCCTACAGACTATGGAGTGGGAAAATATGCCATGATAACATCCTCCTTCAATTTCCTCTTTAATTTTTGGTACAATAGAGATATTGCTTTCTGAAGAAGAGACTAATGCATCCCTGAAGTTAATAAAATGATATGGGGTCATTTTTATTGAAAGAAAGTTAAACATCTGCTGCATCTACTGCAGTATATTAAACAATATTTTATTATTCTCACGTCCCTAACCTGATTCGTGTCCCTGGCAGGCAGAGAAGCCTATTGTCTGTTTTTCATATACACATCTAGCAATTTTAGATGTGCCTGTGAAATGAAATTTAGAAGACACAGACTGGCTGCAGATAGAAGCAGTCAAGGACAGGTGGCATTAATCGTTCCTACCTGTCCTGTGTATGAGCTGAGTGGGCATGAGGGCCAGAGCACTGACACAGGGCTTGCTCACACTTTTCCCAAAATGATGTGGGCTCCCCAGAGAGCCACAGTGCCTGGGATGCCTAAAGCAAGCCTAGATGAGCAGAGCACCATCCCTGCTCTTAGTCTTTTCCATCTCCAGCAGGAGCAGGATGCTACTAGCTGTTAAGAGTGAGAGACACCTTGTATTGCTTTGTCTTTTCCACAGTTCAGGCTTAGGCAGGAGATGACAATTTTTTTGCAGATGGGAAAGAGACTGCCTGCCTCATGTACCTGAAAAGCAAAAGCTCTGGACCCTTACTGCTGAAAAGATGTCAAATGCTAGACTGTAAGGTGCAGAGGCACCATCTGGGTCACAGGAGTTCAGCTTGCAGTCCCTGCAGTTGTCTGCTGTAGCCAGATCTCTTGAGGTTCCTCCATGTACAGGAAGAGGGCAGAGAAAAATATTGGGGATGGGTTCTTTGGGTTGGAGGTCTGAAATTATTTTGGGTTGGTTGGGTGGGGGCTGGGTTGGATTATTTTCCTTTTTGATTGTGGTTGGGTTTTTTGTGGTTGTTTTGGTTTTGTTTGAGTTTTGTAGTTTTTTTTTTTCTTTTTTATGATTTGGATGAGGTTTTTGGGGGGTTATTTGTTTTTTGGTTGGGTTTTGTGCTTTTTGTTGGTTTTATTGTTGTTTGGTTGGGGTTTTTTTAGGTTTCTGGGGGGTTTTTATTATGGCTTTTTGTTGCTGCTGTTCTTTGTCTTTTCCTTGTGAGGGAAATGGGGTAGTGCTGGAGAAACATGGTAATTGGCTTTCCCTTAAGCTTTGCTGAAATTACAGCAGTTTTGGTCACGCTTTCTATCTGCTGAGGGGAAGCACAGAGGGAGGAGGAAGGCAGATGAACATTTTCAGTCATTTTTCATCCAATTGTGAGGGAAGCTGGGAGCTCAGGGACAGGCATGAAAGAAAAACACTTCACTTCATATTAACGTTTCCTTACGCCCACTTAAGAGCCTGGGATGTGCCAGCAAAATAAAACAAACCAACCCAAACCTGGAGCATCTGTGGGAAGAACACACAACAGCAACATGAGCAGAGCTGGAGCTGTGCTCAAGTGCAGTTTTCAGAGGGGAGGAAAAGACTGTCTGAGGCATTTGCACAGCTCTAGATATTTTACAGAGACGTTTGTCCCTACTTGCCAGGATTTCAAATAGATTTATATATATATATAGTGAGCACAGCAAAATGACTACTGAGAGGCTGACAGTGACAATTAAGCCATTGTTGTTGGCATGAGATACAAATTAAAATTGATGGCAGGTTCAAATGGCATTAGGAAATGTCCATTCATTCCATTCCTGCTTTTTCTTAACTAAGTCAGCTGGATTTTGTTAATGTACAAATAGATAAAGCCACATCTGCTCAGGCCAGCACCTTGTCACTGGGCAAAGCAGCCTTTGAACCTTGATTTTCATGTCAGCAGTGGCATTATTTCAAGCTCAGCTTCCCAGTGCAGGAGGAAAATGGGTGTGAGATGCTGCCAGTGGCTCTGTATGCAGCCACCACCCCACAAGCCTTCGCCAGGCTGCAGGAGAGGTTTAAGTTACTGCCATTGATTCCTGTCTGCTGAATTTGAACTTGATGTTGTGACCCTGAAGGCTGCTACTTCACAGCTCCTATTGCCATGCAAGGAAACCAGCCTGGGCTTCCTGCAGCTGTAGCCCAGCCATTGCTTCCAGCCTGTTCTAAGTGGCACTGAGGGATGAAGCATTTCAGGATGGAAGAGAACCATTGTTTTTCCCCCCATCCATTCCCTCTCTTTCAGATCTGTCATGGTTGCTCACAATTAAAAGTTAAAGAAAACATTTACAGCTTTCCTCAGCAATCAGCCTGTCTGCAAGTTCAGCCTTTATTGCTGTAGTGCCTATAAAACCAAACTGGTGAATGGCTCAGCTGACTTGTGTTAAGTGTCATTGCTTCCCTCTTCCCTAGCACTCTCTTACCTTTCTGTAAGCCAAGTGTGCATCTAGAGAGAAATAAAAGACACTTCAGAACCTCTTCTTGTTCAGTGCACAGCACATTTCTGACTGTTAGATATCTCCTCAAAACAATAATCACTGAGGGAGGAGTCTCAAGCCTGAGACTGCATTTAGAGACTGACCAAAACATTTTGTCTTGGTCCCAGTCTAGCCTCTTCCTAGCTGCTGGAGTAGCCTCACCCCCTCATACCAATGTGGCACAATTGCATAAAAGCTTGTGCTCAGCATAAACTAAATATTCCCCCCTTCCTCCCCCAATTCCCACTGCAGAAAGCTCAATCTCCTCACACACATCTTGCAGGTTCTCCAGGATGAGCCAGTGAGCAATTCAAAGCCACTATTTTCTCCCAGCCTCTGTCTCACTGTACTTGAAGGGTTGTAGAGCAACCCAAGGTGCAGCTGCACAGTGAGTTTCAGCAATATCCATTTCATTATTCCTATCAGAAGGTCTTTGCTCAGCCCAACTTTTTGCTCCCTTCTACCATTCCTCTTGCTGTTGCCATGGCAGTAGTGCTGTAACTATGGAAATGAGTGACTTTGTGTTATTAGTGTGGATGGTGGAAGTCACTCCACAACCCATCCAGAGGTTTACCTGGCAAGGTATAAAAACACAAGCTCTGCAGGGTCTGACAGAGGGGCTCTCTCACTGCAACATTGTCTGGAGGCCACAGCCCTGCCTTCTGGGAGCAGAAGGGATGGGGAAGACCTCAATTTCATTCCTGACATTACTTTTTCAAGGTGAAGCAGCAAGTCCATGGCAATTACCTGTGCCTCAGCTCCCCCTGTTTGTATAATGAACGTAGGGATTCTGATTTATCTGATAGACAATGCATTAAATATGTTCATGTACCTTGAGAGTCTTTGTTTTAAGGGATCAAACTATGAATTAGAATAGAATCAACTCTTCAGATTCTACACTTCTTCATGTAAGCTTTAATCACAGGCTTAGGTTGTTACTGTTTTTTCTATTTTAAGTGTGGCAAAATAAATGATTAGCATAGCCACATCCAAAATTCTTTTTGCAGTGAAAGCTTTTTCCTCTCTCTGCTGGAAACCAAAGCCTCATCATGGACCATGGAGCCTCAGAAGCCACTGAAACTCCTTCTGTATGCTCTTCTCACCCAAAACAAGAGCATAGAATGTCTGCACTCTCTAGTCTACAGTTCACAACTGTGTATTACTCTGCACACATCACCCACACTCAGCACCATCAGTTGTGTACCAGATGTGAATCAGCCATGAGAATTCCAGCCTTCAGCTTGCAAAGAGGCAGGACTGAGTATCTACTACTAGAGTACTGCAGTTCAGTACAACATAAATAGGGATAAGGCCATGGCATGGCAGCACACATGACTTTCTAGGATTTCCACACCAAACAGCCAAATCCAGAGCATGTGCTCTGCATAACTAACTTTGTGCCTGGAAATCCACTCCAAAACCCTCCACATAGCCCACATGTCAATGGTTCTTGGCTTGATTTGGTAGGGAAGAAGCTCCCCTTCTGTGAATGAATGCAAATCAAAGTCTGTCCTGACACCACCTCTTGACACTCACTACACTTTCTCCCTTGTGTATTGCACGCTCTGCAGTTGGACCAAAGGGAGACAATCACAGAATGTGCCAAACTGTAAGGGACCCCAAAGATCATCTGGTCCAACCTTTCCAGGTGACAGTGCCAGTTAGACCTCTTCTCTTACATTCTAACTCATTTTCTGTTTTTTTGGGTTTTTTGTGGTTTTTTTTTTGTTTTGTTTGTTTGTTTGTTTTTTTTCTGGGACAAGCAGAATGATGTGCTAAGGCTAAGTCCTAAAATGTTTTAAGTACCTCAATGAATTGTTACAACTGTGCTGATGATCTGCATTTGTGTCATTCTGCCCAGTCAAACACCACACCCATGACCACTGCTGAGCTCTGACGAGCCCCATCAGGGAGAGACTGTGACTGCCACCTTGCTCACCCTCCTGGCAGCTTAACTGCTTTGGGACTGTGCAAGGAACCAGCTCCAAGCACTTAAATGGGTGAGGTGAGGCCACTCTTTCTTGGTGGCAGTGAAGATGGTGTCTGCTGGCTTTTGCAGGGAACTCTGTACTTCAACTCTTTCAGGCTCTCTAGAGAAGCCAGGTACAGGACATCTTCTGGTTTTGTGGCAGGACTGTCTTTGAACTTCAACACTTGAGGGAGCAGCACCCCACTTTAGGTGGCCAGAATGCTACAAGAAGAGAAGTGCAACTTCCTTAGGGGTCTCCTGAACTGCTGGCAAGTAGTTAAATCCTTCTCTCCTTGCCTTCTTCCAGGGATAAAGAGGAGATTCAGCTTTCCCTTAACAGTCATACTTAAATTACAGACTTGCACAGATCATCCTGTTCCATTTGCTATTCCATTCTCTGTTCCAAACCCCTGCTTTCTGCGTGGCTGCACCATTCAATGAGCAAAGGCAGCTTCTGCTCCCCAGGAGGAATCTTTCCAGACTTCATGAAATTCAAGAAAAAAAAAAAAAAACAACTGAGTAAGAGTCACTACTATCAGTCCACTATCTGTATATTAAGAAGCATTTGAATGAAATAGGTTCTCCTTCCCCAAAGTTCTTCCCACCTAAGCCCTCTCTAACATCACAGTGAAATCTTCCAGCTGGGAATTCAATCTTCATTTCCCCCCAGGGCAGCTTAGGTGATAACTGCTTAGCCACCAGCAAATTTTATTACAGCAAGAGGTATTCTCTTTTTGTTTTCCATCAGACTGATTTTTCTAGCTCTGCTCTGTATAAGTCAAGGCATTTGCTTCTCTATTTCTTGCTTGTCAGCTATGCTATGCTGTGCCTCTTGTGAAGGTGTGAGAGCCATGAAGGAAAGCTGAGTGCTGCTGTCACCTGAGGGGACAACGACAAGGCAAAACCTCATGGAACTAAGACATGAAAATGCATGTGTTAAAATATTAAAAATCATCTGGGTTTTGGGTGTGCTCTCAGAGTTCATGGTCATCTCACAAGGCAATGAAGCATTAAATTGGAAAGCCTTTTTATTGAATAATGCCAGAAAGCTTGTTTGCAAAAAGCAAAATAAAATAAAGGTTGGAGGACTATTGAGCTCTTCTGGTGGCACAAGTACAGTTCAGCCAGTTCATTAACCCCCAGGATCCTGGATTTGTAACTGAATTAAGTAGATCATAGAATGGTAGGGGTTGGAAGGCACCTCTAGAGATCATCTAGTCAAACCCCCCCTGCCAAAGCTGGGCCACCTAGGGCAGGCCACATCCCCCAGTAAAAACAAAGCCTGACCTCACCCATGCACACTTCATTTGCATCATTCACAGCCACCACACTGCAATCACAGATTGTATCACATGAAAAGCAAAGCAGCCTGATCAGGGATGCTTGTGTAAATCCAGGGGATCGCAGCAGCCCATTTTATCACTCCAAGAAACCTGAGTGGGCACATTCCTGTCTCTGTCAATTATTCCCTCAGGAAACAGGGACAGACCTTCTGAACTGAAGGCTTAAACTGCTCTCATTTGGGAAGAAATGCAAACATTCAAAAGAATCAGGCATGCTCCTGTGAACATGAGACCAGATCTTTGTATCTCATCCTACCTTTGGCTGCTTGCTCTGCACTGAGGGGTAAAGCTTAAGAGCAGAGGTGAGGGTAAGAGCATGGAGAAACCCAAACTGGCAAGAAAAGCCATGCATTAACAAAATACCACCATTTTTAAGGAGGTAGCAGGGCTTGGTAAGGTAGTTCAGCAAGTTTAGCAAGATTCAGCTTCCCCCCAGCAAATCACCATCTTCAAGCCTAAGATCAGGAATAAAGGGTCCCATTGTGCCTGACCTTCTACAAGCTCATAACCTAGCCAGCCACTTTTCATCCAGACGAGAATGTCAGACAGCAGACATCACATTTACATCCCATGTTCACAACCCAAGGAGGTAAATCATTTGCCCAGATCACCTAGAAAGCTTGGAGGAAGATGGGCAATTCAAGTCACCTCTCCTAGCCCCTTGCTTAGTGCTAACTACCCTCTCTTTTCTCCTCTGCCCAATACAATCCCCTGCCTATGCCTGGGGACATCTTAACTCTGAATGCATCTCTTAGGGCTCAGCCCTATGAACACTGAAGAGCTGCTGGCTGCTTTGCCATCTATTTGCTTTTTTATTATCTTTGAGGAGCTGAAAGCCTCCCAGAGCTGGGATTTTCCAAGACACTTCATTTTCATAGCAACTATCTTAACAAAGGTAAAAGCCTCACCAGGGAGCATCCCTAAATACAGAGGGCAAACAGTGGGCTTGCTCTGCCTGCTCTGTGTGCAAGGATCAGCCAGGCTGCTGGTTTTTTCTTGGTACTGTCCAAATATTGACTCTGTTCAAGTGCCACTCAGTGCTTCTGCAATCACTTCAGGCTGTGGAAGCTCTCTGAGAGAATAAATATTTTGCTGGAATGATGCTTTTGAAAAGAAAAAAAAAAAAGAAAAACCCAAAACAACAAAAAAACCCCAACACCACAAAACCCAATCAACTTTAAAGAAGTGTGTTATTGTCCCACAGTCAGTTTTAGAGCAGGGCTTAAAGACATGAAGAATGGGCTAGCCTAAAAACAATCTTTGGGAGGATGAAGGAAAGGAGGGAAGTAAGGAAGGAACTCCATGGTACCATAGTTTGACATCTAAGGGGGGTTGAGCAGCCTGCACTGGGGCAGGGGACACCTGAGGAAAGCTAAATGTAAATAGTTGGCTCCCTCTAAGAAGCAGCAGGATGGGACCAGGACAGAAGAAGCCCCCAGAAGGGCAGTGTTGTAGAGATGATGCTCATGTGTGGTCTTGGAAGGAGTCTGAATTAGAGGGATCATGAGACAAGAAGATAAAAAGGAACACCAAAGCCAGATACCCTCTGCAGAGCCTGCAGTCTCCTGGTCTGCTCCATATCCAGCATCTCACAATCAGTATCACAGCAGGGAGAATTTCAGAGGCCAGAGCAAACCCACAAGGCTGCAAGTTTCCAGAAGCAAGTAACTTCTGATGTAATGAGCAGAGCTAATGCCACCAAGACCATCCAAGGAACACGTTTATTTTTTCTGGTGCCAGAGCAAATCTGAAACACAATGCCTCAAAAAGTCAGAATACTTTTGTTAAGTAATGGATGTGGTTTTTTTTTTTTTTTTTTTTCCAAAACTCACAACCACAGAACTTTAAAGCAAAGCATAAAATTCTGCTGCTCCTGAGGCTCTCCAAGGCTAGAGACCTTTCTTCTGATGTAACAAGCAGGAGGAGAGGTGAAATGACATGGATAATGAAGAACAGGAAGGACAAATAATAGGGAATGGGAAAGTGAAAGAGGGAATAACTCTTCCATTGTTAGAACAGTGCTAGTGGCAGCTTTAGAGCAACTTATCATTTCTTTTTAAAGCCTGGTTTGGGGGCTATAATCTCTCAGATGTTTTCTGTACCATCTGGCTGAAATTTAGCATAAAATTTATCTCAGAGGTAAATGATTTTTTTTTTCCTTTATCAAAACTGCAGTATTTGGGCAAGAAAACCAAGGTCTAGAGATTGACATTCAGGAGCATTTTGATCACTTTGATTTGCTAAGGGCAATCTTCCCTTTAAAAGTAACTTGAGATAATCTGGCCATGGGAACAATGATTCTTACACAGCATGTCAGAGTTCTCTGTATATGCTCCATAAGTCCTACATGTGAAGCCTTAAAGCTAGATGCATTGCACCATTTTCCCCTGCCAAAACTGCCAGGACAGTGCTGTACCCAGAAGGGCATCCTCCTATTTCCCCTCAGCCACTTGCCAGGGCTCACAAACAGAAGATCCACAGTCCAAGCCCAGGTGTGGCCACTGTGGGAAAACAGCACAGCCAAGGCTTGGGAAAAACCTGTAAAGAAGGGTGCCATGGGCACCTCTGTGTGAATCCAGCAGCTCAAAGCTACCCTGCACTGCTGGGCACTGCATGTGCTGCCAGTTCCTACCTTCCAGCTTTGGCTTTGCCTCAGATTTACTGCCTGACCCTGGTCCTATCACCTCACCCCTCTCACCCCACTACAGTATTTTCATTGACTTTGGTCAAGCACTCAGAAATGCCTGTGAGGAAGGGCTCTGCTCCACTGCTGCCAAGGACAAACTCAAGCATCACTTCTTGCTCCATTTCCAGGCCACCACGCTTGGGAGACTGTGCACACCCTGGAGGGAGCACAGGCTGGTTATGAGTAGCCCTGGGACACGTCTCTCAGAGTCAGTAACTTCTCACATGCTATTCCCCCATCTGTTAACCTGAATAAGGACTTCTCCCAGTCCTGGCCAACTAACAGGGACAGGAGTTACCATCTACCTGTTTACCCCACTGAGTGCATCAGCTCCCATTTCACAAGCTGGGGATGCTATAGCTCTGTTTCTATGTTCCACAGCTGAGTATTTCTTTTTCCACTAAACCGTAGAAAGCTACTTTCATTTTCCATTAACCTGATTATTTCCATTCTCCATGCTGCTTCACCCCACTATCATCCTCAGCCATCCTTTGAGCTGAGGTGCAGAGCTTTATCTGCTGAAGGAAGTCTCAGTTTTCTAACCTAGACCTCAATCATGTAGCACACAACACAGCTCGGTGGAAGAAGGTTGTTGGAATAATTTGTACCTTTTATACAAACTGATAATAAAAACTTAGCTCCTTGATGTCTTCCCCCCCCCCCCCCCCAAACTGTAGTTATGTTTCCTTGGAGATAAATGTAAGATAAATTCAATTACAGCATAATCTCTCTCCTGATGAATAACCTTTAAATCAGCTCTGATCTCAAACTTTATTAGGAGATAACACACTGCCCATTACATTGTTGAAACTGGGGCTATGGCAGCATCTAGAGTTGTCAGCATGAATATCAAATTATTTATGTTCCTCTTTGCATCCTTGAATACCAAATCAGCTCAGGAACACTGACAGCAAGAAGCCCTATTTAAACACTGAGTTTTTTAGCAGAGGCAAGAGGTGCTTGCTTGACAGCTCTTGAAATTGCAGTGCACTATTAATCACTGAGATGTGCAGCAGCACCATGAGCTCCCACTCTGCTGTCACCTTGCCCAGAGTCTCCCCTCCTCTTGGGGAACAGCTCAGAAATGAAAGCTCCATTAAGTCTTCC
Source organism: Indicator indicator (assembly GCF_027791375.1). Taxonomy (NCBI): domain Eukaryota; kingdom Metazoa; phylum Chordata; class Aves; order Piciformes; family Indicatoridae; genus Indicator; species Indicator indicator. The sequence goes on from NC_072035.1 coordinate 6,568,670, forward strand.
ACTTGGCTGACTGCACTGCTGCTGCTCAGAGCTGGTGCTGAAATAGAAGGGGAGCCATTGTAACATTCCCAGCAGGTGCTTCAGGTTTGAGCTGTTAATCAGGAGCAGTCCTGAATGCCTTCCCCACCACACCACAAGATTTAAGGCTTCTCTTTGCCTCCTCTTCTGTTCTACAAGCCTGAATATTTAACACAGCTAATGGCTGCTTTTTGGGGATGTTGTTGTCAAAGCAGTATCCTGTAGGATAGCAGTAGGAAAGGAACACACTTAATGCAAGCCCTCTCCAAGGTTAGCAATGTCACAGGCTGGAGCTCCAGTGCTGGAGGAGAGCAGTAATGACTCTCTGCAGCAGCTATCCACAATGCTCTCTGCAATGAAACTTCCTTCCTGCAAGCCAAGTTAACCCTGTGGTGCATGTGACAAAGCTCCTGACAGTCCAACTTGCTGAGACCAAACAATCCAACATGATTTTAAGTGCAGATCTGGGAGAAGAAGGGGAATTTTTTTTCAAGCAAAATATAAGTCCAGTTTTCACTTGGGAAACAAATGGAGCAGGGTCTCAAGCTAGATAGCTGCCAGGTCACATTCTGCAAAGCAACCTCTGTACTGGCTGATTGAAACCTCTCTTCTGAAAAGCCACCATCCCACAGGTACTGCTTAAGAAAAAAACATCTAAAGCCATTTGAATGAGAGTCTGGAGTTCACAACCTGTATCTATATCAAAGCAGCAGCAGTGCTCACAAAGGTTCTTAGTTTAAACAAGATGAAGTTTAATAGTTCATTCCACATCAGAAAAGGCTAACCAAACAACAAACCTAAAGTGGACTTGTTTTACTGGGATAGATGAGGGGAAGAAGAAATAGTTGTTGACTGACCCCAGAGTAACTCCCCTTGGCCATCCACCTTACTGTTGAATTTGGTCAGTGAGTGAAAACAGAATTGCTACTAGAACACTACCAGCAAGCTGTAGGACATGCCGGTGCTTTAGAAAGCAGCTTTTTAGCCCTCTAGCAGTCATTTTCTCTCCTAATTTTTAAGGCCATCAGCATGTCAAGCAGAAAATTCAGTCAGCTGTGGAGAGCTGTAATTACCAAGACTGTTTACAAGAAGCTTTGATGGCAACAAACCTCTTGTGCAGGAACAAGTTTGCCATCGAAACAATTTGAGTGTCAAAGTCTCCAACTCAATTGCCTGGATGGCTTGTTATTGCCTAATGAAATGATGGGGGCAGAGCAAAAGGTGCTGTTAGAACTGCTTGAGGCAAACAAGTGTGAAAGAGAGGAGCCTTGAGCAAGGAGCACTTATCATCAGCTTCTCCAAACTTCACAGGAGCCTGAAGCTTGGCAGTGAGCTGAGCACCCAGATCTGTGCTTCCTGATGCTGGCAGCATTCCCCAGACAGTGAGTAGGCAGCTGGCCAGGAGAGCTCCCTCGAGTTCCACAGAGGCCAAAAGACACTGAGCTGTCAGCATGAACATCAATGAGGACTGTTGGATGTTATGCCAGGCATGGAGAGGATAAAAAAAAGAAATATTGGCTGGGCAAGGCAAGTGTTGGTGGATATAAGAAGAGCTGAGAGGGTATGGGGAAGGGCAGGGCTCTGCTGGAGGAAATGGAGGTTTGTTTAATGCCCAGGCTACAGGTGAAATGACTGAAGTGGTTTTGTTGTGATTTGCATTCTCTTTTGTTAAGTAATTTATAAGAATAACCTCCTGGGAACTCTCTCCAGCTCAGGGCCAGGCAGTCTGTTGGCATCAACAAGGTCACTGCTTGTACCTGATGCTGCTGGATGCCCACTAGGCAATTTTTTTGAAGACAAGCTAGACTTGAACTGAAATGCAGACTCCCCACCCATCTGACAAAACTGTGGAGCTGCCATGCCCAGGAACCCTGAGCCTTCCCACAGACTCAGAGAGCACTGAGCAGTGATTCCTCTCTTCTCACCCTCCCAAGGACACTAGAAAAGGACCAAACAAGGCTTTTCTTCACTCAGTACCAGGCAGCCTTCTGCAAGCCGCTTGCAATGTGCTTTCCATCTACGAGACAGAGCTACTTCCAAAATCAAAGCCTTGGGATTTAATTCAACACCTGCACCACCTGATGCTGCTCACAGGGGGAATACAGGGTGCTCTTGGGTGAGGATAAACTGCTTTCCCCAAAGCAGGAGCTGAACCTGGCAGTGCAAAAAGCCCCCGTTGGTCACAAACCAGCAAAGGGTCTGTTTATCACCGGGATTTGGATGGCCCCCGTTTGACAAGCCTCCACTAAGCGACTCCACCACTCACACGACATTTATCTGCCTTTGTTTTCCTCCAGCCAAGGCAAGGCAGGCAGTAAAAACAACAGCTGTTAGTCACCACCTCCCCGCCCCAGGGAGGCAGCGGGACGGATGGAGCGAGGCTGCCGGCTGCGATTTGCCAACCAGGGAAAGCATTTAAATGTGCCTGACAGAACCAACAATAATCACTCTCTCTAGCTGGGCTGCGCGGATATCTGTGCATGGCTGGTGATGAGCGATGGAGGAGACAGCAGAGGATGCTCTGAAGCTGGGGAACGAGGCTGGCCCCGCGGGGCTGAGTGTGTCAGAGAAGCACACATGTCCACACAAGGTGACATTTTTATGGCACAGTGAAGCCTCTGTGACAGAAAGCAGAGTTATTGTGGCAGTAATCTCTCTGAAGAGCCTCTCAGGTGGGGAGGAGAATGTAGAGGTCTTCTGATTAGATGGGAGTTGTTCGAGTGTCTGAAGCTGGGAGTATCGCACAGTGAAAATATGCTGCTGGTCCTGCCTGCACACATTGCAAAGTCATTTTGTTCTAGGTCAGCCACAGGAACCTCAACATGTCTTTGCATCAAGAGGCAGCACTGAGAGGGCTCAGGGACCAGGCACTCAGCCTTACCCTGAAGCAGCTCTGGACTGTCTGATGTTGAGGGAAGTAATATTGCACCTTAGCCTCAGTCTTCCTCCACTGTAAAAAGTAAAAGCAGTTAGCTCTTTAATGAGCTTCTTCAGTGTTTTAAAAGTGTTTCCATCTAGCAGAAATTCAGACAGGGTTGACCAAAACACAAGGTCAAAACCCTGGAGATAAAAACAGTCCACAGTAAAGGCAAAGCCTGGTCCCAGATATGACATCTTCTGAGCCTCTGCTGTGGCAGAGCTCTCACGACTACCAAGAAGCAGCTGAGCCCAAGCAAGGCTGGGGAGCAATGGGTGGAAAAACCTTAGTGGGTCACAGCAGCCTAATCAAAAGTCTCCTGACCTTGGTGGGATTAAGCCCGAGCAGCACCATGTGTCTCTGTCCCATTTGCAGGAGTGACCCTGCGTGGCAAGGCACAGGCTGTGTTCAGAGGGCAGCAGGAAGGCTGGACTGGTACTTGGGGTGAAATGATTTCCTTTGTCACCTCCACAGTTCAGATGTGTGGCTTTGGCTGCTGCATTTCTAGCTCATGAGCAGAGCAGCTCATGCCAGACAAAGTTGCAGGCTCATAACAGAGGATGTGGTCTGCCCATCAAATTACAAAGCTTTCACATCTTTGGTTGGCTGATCCTGAGCTAGACACCCTTTGTTATGATGTCTGAGGCCAAGCTGAAGTAGAGCCAGACCTGGCAGACCCCTACCCCTTCCTGCCCTCTGTAGCACCTTTTCTCCTCAGAGGTCAATCTGTGATTAAGGCTTCACAGGAAGGTCCAGATTCTTCCTGAAACCACAGGAAAGTGACTTCCACTAATACCTGCCAAGTTGATAAAAAACCCTTTAAATCCTGCAGAGGAGGAAGTCATGATCAAAACCCCTTTCTACTCCTCTGTACTTTGTTTTATTGTTCAAAGCAGCAGGAGAGCTGCCAGCCTCCCCTCAAGCTTTCTTAATTCTGCAGCCTCTCTGGGAAAAGCTTTCCTGCTACATATACCCATCACCATCCAACAGCATCCTCTCCAAGGAGGTGGCTCCTGGGTACAGCAGTCATGTTAAGGCTAGCACAGTGTTAACCAGAGCTGCCCACAAACTCTACAAGAGCATTTGCTGCCTGAACTCTCAGAAATCCCTAAAGACTAAACAAAAATAACAACAACAACAAAAATATCAGAGCAATGAGCCAGAATCAACCCTAAAGCATTCACCTGCTGCATGGAATCTCTCCAGAAACTTACTCTCTCATTCTAGTCACTTGTTACACATTAAAGAGTTCCCAAACCTCACAATAAACAAAACTTTCCCAAACAGCTTTTGTTTTGTTCCAGGTTTTGGGTTGAGGCAGGCATTTTTTCATTCATGAAGATTTTAAATGCAAGCCAAGCCAGATTCAAGAAGGCACTTATTGAGGAACATTCATCAAGGGGAATTATACCTTTGGACAAACCATTGCTCTACTTCTATTATCTAATGCACTACAAGTGATTTAAGAAACAGAGCGTGGAACCTCCAGTACAGAAATTAATCCACTTTATGAGAGCAGATTGCTGCATGATTCTTTTCAGAGAGCACTTGCACAATAATTAAGCTAATACCTACATGATCAACACCACACCATCTATTTCATCCATAAAAGTTGTTTCTCCTTTAACTGCCAATATTTTGCATTTTTATTTTGCAACTATTTATAGCTCAAAATGAAACAAACCCCAGAATGAGCAGGGTGGATGAGGCCTTGAGCAACCTGGTCTAATGGAAGGTGTCCCTGCTATTGAGGTGGGGGTGGGTGTTCAACTAGATGATCTTTAAGGTCCCTTCCAACCCAAACCATTCTATGAATCCATGAATCTATGGATTTATACACAGAGAACTGTGGCAACCAATTGTGGAACTAAGCTTTCAGAAAGCAGATATACCTTGGGGATTGAAGGGACTCAGTGTTTGACTCTTCCCTTTGCACCTTGATGACTAAATGTAACAGGATCATTCTCCAAAAGCAGCCTTTCCTCTACATCTACAGCATGATGCTGCTAAGATTTGCCAAGCTTTCTGCTTTTATGAGGCAGGAAAGAAGGACTCCTGTCATGCTGCTGCATATTCAGGTTCAGACTTCCCTTTGATAGCCTAAGCAGTGAAGACAATAGCAAAGTTTGGTATTTATTCTGCATGGTGATACAATGGCCACATAAACAAGTGAAGCATCCATAAGATTTATATGCAAGACTTCAGGAAAATTCTGCAGCTTTACCAGAATACCACATTAATGTCACCAGGACAGTTTTGTTGTTGTGACAATCCTCAAGGTGGAAGGAAAAAAAAAAAAAAGGTTTCTCACATTTCCAAGTAAAACAGGGAAGTGAGAGGTGGTTTAGAACTCATTTCTGTTTGCAAGAGTGACTGAAACCCTGCTCTGATAACTCCAGCAGACAACAATAGCAACAGAGCAGGATTTTGGAATCATTCCTAGGAAAACCATGGCATCTTAAAGAACTTCTCAAGGCATAGATTCATTTGTTACCTGGGCCCCTGGATCACTTTAAATGCTCACCTCCTCTCTTACTTTCCTCCTTTCCTCCTGGAACTACCAGATCCTGTTGTATGTGCACTGCAGATGCACTTAGCATACACCAGCCTTAGAGCTCGGTGGAGTCAAGCACACAGAGCAGGCACTCAGAGAGAATCAGGTTTAGCTACACTGCTGCCAGCTGTCTGAACACAGCAGAGATGTCAGGTTCTGACCCTGTGTGGAAGCACAGAATCACAGAATTGCTTCAGTAAGATCTAGTCCATCAACCTAACACCACCATGGCTATGACACCATGTCTCCAAGTGCCACATCTACTTGGTTTTTTGAGCACCTCCAAGGACAGTAACTCCATCACCTCTCTGGGCAGCCTGCTCCAATGCCTGGCCACTCTTTCAGTAAATAAAGTTTTCCTGATATCCTCTCTAAGCCTTTTTTGGCACAATTTGAGGCCATAAAGTAATTATAGGCAGGGTCCCCAGGGCAGAGGTGCACACAGCAGAGCCCTGCCTTCTCTGGCCAGGCTTTGTTGGAAGGAGCCAGACAAATTTATCAACCCCAAGCCTTTGTATTGCATTATCTACAGACTATCTGGATAATGCTGCCTGCAATCCTGCCTTTGAAACACCCCAAGAGATACTGCGGACAAGATCAAACTAGGTGTGTGGGCATAGAGTGGCATAATGAGCTGCAAATGGTGACCAAATGTCACAAGAACTGTAACCAAGGCTGGAACTCAAAGGCAGGTTTCCTGTGGGGATGTATCAGGGAGGCTGCAGGTGGCACAGGCAACCCAAATGGCATTCAGAGTTTGAATGTTTTGGCCAACATCTTTATTCAAAACCCAAATCCCAGAAGTTTTTAATGGAAGAAAGAGAATAAAGATTTAAATTTTTTCAGAGCAGAATCAAGAAAAACGAGGAAAAAAAAAATACCCTAGCAGCTGGGGCAGAGATCAAATGACAGACATATGTGAAGTCATGGAGAGGAATCACAAGTGAGGGGAATCAGAAGTGGAAATCAAACTTCAGAAGACTAATCACAATTCAGCCTTCCTGAAGAGGTCAAGGTATTTCTTTTACGTTTGGTCTTTTCCCCCTCCCTAGTTCTAATTTGCCTCATTTTTAGATCTCCCCTTATCTTTCCTGTAACACAGCATCTCGTTTTGCTTTATCCAAGGTTTGTTTTGTGTGGATCTTGAAGACTTAAATGCTTCTGGAGCACCCAAATGAAAAAAAGCACCCAGTACCTGGATTATTTGTAGAAAAAAATAATCTCTGTTCAGAACACACAGTCACATATGCTCTTTGAAAAAATGAAAAGTAAACCCACCCATTAGACCAAATGGATGCTGAAGAAGGACTAAGTGCCTGTGAACCTGCAGGGAAGTCACGGGTGACCAGTGACACAGTTCAAGCTTCAGCTGTAATGACAGAGTGGAGCTCTGCCTTCAATCACTTTTGCCCTTCTACCAAGCAGAAACCTGATCAGCCTAAAGCTGACAAACCCTTGATAACCCAGGGATGTGTCTTTGCTGTTACTTCTGTTCTTAAGTTGTCTCTCAGGCTGCTCAAAATTGAACAGAAAACTAATTGGGGAAAGAACTCTTTCTACCTTACACCTTCAGCTCATGAGCATCCAGATATAAATATCAGCATTAGCTCCATGGAGCCTGAGGACAGCTTCCTCTCCTCAAGGATCACATAAGAGCTCCCTACATCAGCAGCATAGTAATCCTGAGGTAAAAGGACCCACATGGCCACCAGCAAGTTACCTCACCTGCTGTTGAGTCCCAGCTCTATTTCCCTCCTTGTTCACAAACCATGTTCTCAGTCAGCTGTAGGCAGAGAGCCAACAGCCTGAAAACTGCTGCTTTTATAAAAGTATTTGCATTCTGCCAATGAACAACTAACCCAAGCTTTTCTGATGTTCTTCCCATCAAACACAAAGCAGACAGAGGAGTTCTACAGGTCTCTCCTTCCCTGTCCTCTCCTTACAAGTAATATTTCCACTGACAAGACACATTGTGAAGTTCATAGAATCATAGAATCAACCAGGTTGGAAGAGACCTCCAAGGTCATCCACTCCAACCTATCACCCAGCCCTATCCAATCAACCAGACATGGCACTAAGTGCCTCATCCAGACTTCTCTTGAACACCTCCAGGGACAGTGACTCCACCACCTCCCTGGGCAGCCCATACCAATGGGTAATCTCTCTCTCTGTGAAGAACTTGCTCCTAATATCCAGCCTATACCTCCCCTGGCACAACTTGAGACTGTGTCCCCTCCTTCTGCTGCTGGTTGCCTGGGAGGAGACCAGTCCCCACCTGGCTACAACCTCCCTTCAGGTAGTTGTAGAGAGCAATGAGGTCACCCCTGAGCCTCCTCTTCTGCAGGCTAAACACCCCCAGCTCCCTCAGCCTCTCCTCATAGGGTTTGTGTTCCAGGCCCCTCTCCAGCTTTGTCACCCTTCTCTGGACACGCTCCAGTGGCAGTTCATGGAAATGCCTTCTTGCTGCTAAGAGCTGCAGCAGCACCTTAGCTATGACACATCTCCATCATAATTAACTCTTTTCATCTTCATTTTAAACTGTCATTCATTCAGCAAAACACTGTTCCTGCCCCCACTGTTCCAGGAGGTCCTGACACTGGCACACCCCCGGTTCTATGGAGGTGCAGCTCTAAAGACTGACCACGCTGTATGTGTTTGCAGACAAGAATTCCACTGTTGTGCAGCTCTGCTATGCCAGGGACAGATCTCTCTCCACAAGAGAGACAGAGCAGTGCTACAATTGTGCAACAAAACCTTGAGTCTGTCATTGCAGTAGCAAGGCAAAGTAAGTGCTGCCCAGGGGGGATGTGGAGTCTCCCTCTCTCTGGAGATATTCAAGACCTGCCTGGATGAGTTCCTGTGTGCCCTGGTATAGGTGATCCTGCTTTGGCAGGGGGGTTGGACTAGATGATCTCTCAAGGTCCCTTCCAGCCCCTAACATTTTGTGATTTCAGCAGTAATTTGTTTCCCCCTCCCCCCAGTCACCCAATTTTCCAGGATCACAGACTTCTTTAGGTCTGCATGTGCATAAACTACACCGCAATAGACGAGGAGCAAGCAGCCAGCCTCTGAAACATGGCTTGGAGTGCCATCTTCTGGCAAAGAGCACTGCACGCCTGCACTCCCACACAGAGCAGCTGCCTTGACACCAGCCAAGCAGCAATCGGCCCCGGCAGGCTTGGCCAAGATTTCTGCCTAGGTGAGCACTCACTGAGAAATTTCAGCACCTACTGAGAAAATCCTTCTTGTCCATTTAGCAACACACCAGCTCCTGATTTTCCCTGCTATCAGCCTGCTTTTAATTAACCTTGAAATCTTGGGACTATCTTTTTCTTATAACAGATGCATTAGAATTTTTCTTCCTAAACATCATCATGACGAAACCTCTGGATGGAAGCCCAGGACAGACAGTGCCCAGTCCTAAAGGGCACTGCACAATGCCAAATGAGTCCAGCTCTTTCAGCTTGAAGATTTTTCTGCCAGGTAATTGCTATTATTTCTGCTAAATGGAGAGCTCAGAGAGATGAGCTCAAGAAGCAAGCTTTTCTGGAGCTGAGTTTTACTTACTCAGAACTGGATACTTGGCATTGCTTTTAATAATTGTCTAGTAGATTACATCCTTGAATCCAGGAACACCAAGATCCCATTTAAACCAAAGGATTTAGGCACTTGTAAGTGAAAGACTTTGTGTCCAAAATAGCCCTCACTCTTCTGTGGCCAGCAGCATTCCTAAGGCACCCATGTTTTGACCACTAGCTGAAGAGAGGCATTTCCTACAACTCTGCATTGCCTAAAGATCTGCAAAAGCCTTCAGATTCATTTTTAACCAATGCACCAACAGTATCTGAGGAAGATCCAGGAATTTCCAATTCTTGCAGATTAGCAATGCTGCATGGAACTGAACTAATTAAACTTGTCTAATTAAGCCACAGGGCTCTGGTGGGAAATTGCTAGCAAGTGTATTTGCAGGCCTTTTTAGAATGGAAATTGCATAAAGCCTTAGTCAACCTTCCCTTTTCCTTTTAACACACAAGCAGAGCTGCTTCTCCTTGGGGCAATTCCTGCATTACCTGTAAGTGAACTCCCACTTTCCAATAAAGGCTCCATTTTGACTTTCTTGATGATTTGGCTTGTCTTGACCTTCCTACTAAAGAGAGATAGATTTGTTTCTGAATCTTGGGTTCACTGTACCAGCTTAGTGCAAAGAAATCCCCATGTCCATGCTGACATGAAGTGGACAACTTGCAGGTAGAATTCAGAGTGAATTTATTCTAAAGGGCAAGACAACTCCAAAACAGGAGTTGGTTTCCTAATTCCAGGTTTCCTAATTCCTAATTTATTCTAAAGGGCAAGACAACCTAACTCCAAAACAGGAGTTGGTTTCCTAATTCCAGGCAGGAAATAACTGTTGTTAGAAAGATGCTCGATGAGAGAAGAGACAAATGGGCTAATTAGGTTAATACTTTTCCTTAAAGTGACTTCTCAGCATATGGAGATTTTTATGTCCATTACCTCAGCTAGAAGGCTGACATCAAGCTTCCTGGCTGGCCTCCTCCCTTGTGCCCTCATGCAGTTATCAGAGTATTTGTGAAAGAACATATGTTTACTGCTAACTGAGCAGGTTTTGTGAAGCACAAGGGTCATTTATAACCACCTTCAGCACACACTGGCAAGGCAGGAGACAGCTTCACACAGGCACCTCCAGAAGCAGGGAAGGTGGGAAATGGCCACCTCATCTCTCCCCAAACCTCTCGAAGCATTACCATCATGCCTCAAGACATCACAGAGCACGATGGTTTCTCCTCCCTCTCCCTCTTACACCCCTTTCTGCTATGAATGGGTCTGTAGTGGAGATTGGTGTTAGCAGCAGTACCCTAGAAGAGAACAAGAGGCTGTGAAATTCCCCCTTGCTCAGCCACCAAGAGGTCTAAAGAGAAACTGGGTTGCCTGCAACTCCATCACTGTCTCCAGAGCAAGTCTGCTGGAAGATTCAGTGGTAATGAAGGTAAAAGAGCATCAGAACAGGGCAAGACCCAAAGAGGCTACAGATGGTGATTGTTTCATGCAAGATACACAGGCAAATGCATGTCTGCCCTGAGGTACATCCATGGGAAGGGTTTAATTTAATGTCCCATTGTACCTGCTGTATGTGTTGATGCCCTTCACCAGCTGAAGGACCATACTGGCCAAAGCACTGATTTATAACATCAATTGGAAGGGCCTGGCTTCTCCATATGTTTTTCCAACGAGACCAACACAGAACAATTCCTCTTAGCAGCAAACCTATCATTGAATTTGATTGCCTGCTGGTTTAATTCAGTGAACTCTTAATTTGAATTCACAGATTTATGGATTCAGTTTTTAATAGCAGCTTGCAACTGCTGCATTATTCCATTCCAGTAGTTTAGTGAAATTGCACTGGATTAGTTTAGCAATATGCCTATTTGGGTTTATATTTATTTGCTCATCTCTTTAATAAAGCCTGTAAGTACACAGGGCTGGTCATTTTTATCAGGGTATAACCTGGTTCATAAATCCTTGGCTAAGGGCAGTTTAAATTAGGGTATTAAAAAATACTGAACTAAAGTGAGGCATGACAAAGGCTGGGAAGACATGCAGGACTTCTCTCCTCCCTCTGCCCTTTCCATGCACACTTCTATTTTCTCCTCCCCAACACTCCCCAGTAGCATATGCAAATGGAACCTAAGGCCCACACAATATCTGTTAACCTACTTAGTGACCAGACAAATGCAGGAATATTTACATACTGTGCAGCTGGCTGTGCCCTACATGTGGAGCTCTATCAGGCCATTGTCTTGGCCCTGTAGGTCCCACATCCTAGCAGGCAGAGGTTACCACAGCAGTCCTTAGTTCACTGAAACCTGTGGGACATCTCTGTGTCTGCTCTGGTGAGCAGAATGGCAAGGAGAAGAGGCACTGGACACCTGCATCTTTAGCCTTGCCCTTCCAGCTACCCCAGTTTAGCTGAACTAGATATTTTAACCCAGTTAGCTCCTGCTGTAGGTAGAAGTAGAAGAAGACTTGGACTGAATTAGATATTTTAGCCTGGCTTGTTCCTGTTGTAGGCAGAGGACTATTGGGGGGTGGAGGGGGCAGGGAAAGTCTCTATATTTTGCTTTTTCTAATCAGAAGAATTGAGTTTTGATCTGCTCCACTGATAGGTAGCAGCTGAATAAGTTTGAGCTCTGTTACAGCAATCACTTCATGGACAGATGATGCTACTGTAAGGACTGCCAGGAAGGAACTTGAGGCAGAGGGCTCTCCAAGAACCTGTATTGCAAGAGCTCTGTACTCACAGACCTCTGCAAAACATAATGGGAAACACTACACATGGTAAGCATTCATTGGTGTGCCAAACCACAGCACTCCTGTCACACCTTGTCACAGGTGACAGCTCACCCCAGCTGCTCCTCTGGAGTGAGGTGCTCCTGATTCTTACCTACATGTTGAATTTATTCCTGCTGGAGGTGAGCTGGATGGCTCACTAGCACTTGGCTATGAAGCTTCCCTTTAGCCACAAGTGTCTGGACAATGCCAGTTTGTATCACCAGAGTCCACAAGCTTTTATTTAGAGCATAGGGACCTCATCAGGAGCTGAAGTCAGAGCACAGACATTTGGGGTCCCCTGCCTCCTCAGAGCCACTTGCAACTCACACAGCAACAAACCCCTCCGTCTCACATACCCACCTGTAGCAACTGTCTCCTGTTGGTACTACCAACAGGAGAGACTGAGTTCTCTGGGGCTATTTAGTCTGGAGAAGAGAGGACTGAGAGGGGATCTGATCAATGTGTATAAATATCTGAGGGGTGGGTGTCATGTGGAGGGGGCCAGGCTCTTTTGGGTGGTTCAGAGTGATAAGACAAGGAACAATGGGTTCAAACTTGACCATAGAAGATTTCACCTCAACATAAGGAGAAACTTCTTGGCAGTGAGGGTGACGGAGCCCTGGAACAGGCTGCCCAGGGGGGTTGTGGAGTCTCCTTCTCTGGGGACTTTCAAACCCCACCTGGATGCATTCCTGTGCAGACTATCCTAGGTGATCCTGCTCTGGCAGGGGGGTTGGACCTGATGATCTCCTGAGGTCCCTTCCAACCTCTGGTATACTGTGAGACTGTGATACCAGAGGGAAGTGCAAGCCTACAAATAACACTGGAGTTCTGGTAGTCATTTGCAGAGCTGTGGAGAACATCACTTCTTGCATGGGGGAAGACTTGTGGATTTCTAATGGAAATCCCTTGTGCTTTGCTTCTGGGGGGAAACTTCCACTGTAGTCTGCTCAGTGGGCTTCCAAAAAGCCCTGAAATTGTCAGTTATCATGCCCACTTATTTCCCTCTTCGCCCACATGAGCTGGCATTTTAATTTTCATACTGGTAGGCTTTAAAATAGCCAAACACAATGTCCTACAAAGCAGAGAAGACATTCTTGGAGTGCTATAAAAAAAAAAAGTGTTATACTTGTGCCACACTGATGGATGTGGTGTGACCAACCTAGAGGCATGAGGGACAAAGTCAATGGCAGATCCCAAAACGCAGGGGAGGAGTGGAAGAATGGCAAATGGTGACTTGATTTGCCAAAATGTTTCTGTTAAAGAATATTAATCTTTTCAGACAATCCATGAAGAGGCCCTGTAGCAATATCATATTAAATTTAATAGAGTCTCGTCATTATGGTAACCTTGCTCAGATTTATAAGATGCAGAGTGTCATCAGAACCAAAGAAGAGGCCCCAGATAATTCTGCTCCTACAGCAAGTGCTACTAAATGACACTGAAGTGACAGTTGCTAGTCACACAGCATTTTGGGTGCCTCTCTGTCTCAAATGGGGTTTCTGCCTTCAGTGCAGCTGCCTACAGGAACCTCATAAGAGGCACAATTCGGTTTGGGAATCAAAATCTTCCCTGCCATCAGAAAACATACAACAATGACCTGCCCCTACACACACTTAGGTTATCAATTGTATGGGCAGCCCTTACCAACAGCACTGTTCATCAAGTAGTTCCTCAGGTGTTGGCATAGATTGTCAAGAGGGGAGGCTCTGGTAACTGCTGTGCTGCTCCCACTCCATGTAAGGAGAGCCAGGCAACATCTGTCCTATGCCTCAAGGGGCCTGTATAGATCTTGCCCCTAAAGCAAGAAAATTATCACTCCAAACCAGGAAAGACCACAACAGTCAGGGAAATTTTACATGCATTACAGAAAGCAAACTCTCATTAGAGCCACAGAATCACGATCAAGTCCAACCTCTACTCAACATGCCCAATATACTGTGTCCCAAAGTGCCACAGCTACATTTTTTGAACACCTTCAGAGACAAACAACATAAAGTGTCCACGTCTGTTTCCACCTTCCCTCTCCCCACCTTCCACAGGAGATGTAAATAATATGAATTTGTACCAGAGGCTTTTCACTAGCAATAGGAAAATTTAAATCAGCAATCTCTGGAAGCTAGAGGGCAGCTTAAAATATCCAATAGTGAAAGAGGCAAGCAGTGAATGAGCAAAGTTCATTGAAAACAGGCAGTGGCAGAAAGGACTTTTCTCAGCCAGCTGCCTCTTCCACTAGACCATGTGGGAGACAGTGGCACAACTACCACAAGCCTTGGTTAGGATTGCCCTCCTGTCCTGCATTTGTAGCCAGACAGAAGTACCCAGATAACTGTGGGGCTGCAACCTGTTTATGAAGGACTCAATCTAGACCATGGTTTCAGGGATTCAGTTGCTACTCCCACAATTTGATTTCAGGGGATTAAATTTGACCCTTGCAGCTGCCTGGCAGCACAAGGCTCAGCAGGGCTGAGAAGCTGCTCCAGCAGCCAGAGCACAGGAACACATCAGTGTCTCCTGCAGCCACCACTCTGAACAGCCACAGAGCACACTGGAGACTGAAAAACCTTTAGACACAGGCTTGAGGGGAAAATAGAGGGGAAGGAAGCTACCATCTGTCTCTAAACATGCTATTGCACATCCTGAAAGATGGACAATTGACTGCAATGTGCCTGATGGGCCACCAAGCAACTCCTCCAGCAGCTAAGGGGATGATTATGCTTTGCAACTTGATACAGCTCAGCTGAACATCAGACATATTGTCTCCAAGATGCCTGTGGCTGGCTTTGACACCATTGCTTCATACAAAGAGCTTAAATCCCTCCCTAAAACAAGCATAAAAAGAATGAATCTGAGTTTGTCCAAAATAAGTAATCAAGAGGGAGAGTTATTTGGTAATTTGCATCATTATCTCTGTCTGCTGCTGCATCTTTGCTGACAGCTTAGTTTTAAGCACTGAAATCCAGTTTAGGAGTTTCAAAACAAAGCAACACTTGCTGCTATGGCTACTTGGTCTTGGAGCACAGCAAGAAGGGAAGAACAAATATATGTGCAAGCACTAGGAAGGTTTGGAGGGGGTCACTACCCTATTTCCATCCCAGCAAGCTGGATGTAGCACCAAGAACCAACTGCATCCATGCTTTCCAAAAGTGAGAGCCTTTTTTCCAGGTCATCTCTCAAACTTAATCAACATCAAATATTTCTAGAAGCTGAGGGCAAGTCAGTGTGCTCACTGGTTGAAGGAACATGGAATTCCTAGCAGTTAAGCCACATCAGATGGATTCAGGCTCCAGCATCTGATCCAGGAGGTACCACATTGACTTTGCACCATCAGGTGTCCCAATGTAGTGTTGTGAAGGAGACAGACAAACCAGGCTGTTAACAGCCACTGATTTATTACAATTAAATCTGCTCCCCTTCCAACACAACACAATTACAGGTTTGGATGCTGGGTGGGAAAACACTGTTGCACAGCTAATTGAACTATCAAACTCTTTGGAGAGATGACCCAAAAAGGAGCACACAATTCACTCAGAAGAGGAAAACCTCCCATGGAGGGTATATAAGTACTCACCAAGCAGGGGGGGGAATGTTCTTTAGGTTCCATTCTAGAAGGGAGAAGTTCCAAGCTGCAAAGGCTGCTTCTGTGGTGCAAGAGCAAAAGAGCTCTTTGCCATAGCAGAACTCCTTTTATAGCTCTGCTGGTTCAGCTGTAGCCAACTACTCAATTAGTTGGAGAGCTGGCTTCTCCAAGCAAACAAAAGACAGAGGGGCAGCAGAGATAAGGAAGGGCTGACCTTTATCAGCCTCTAGCAAGCTTCAACCCACCTGGTCAGAGGATATTGCTTGTGGAAGAGGGGTGGGGGCAGTTTGTGCTGCTGCATGCACCTGTGCCAGGTAAACTGCATTTTATTCCCTTTCTCTTGGCCAAGGTAAGGCATGTCCAACACACAATTTCTCTTGCCCTAGACTTGGGACACCTAAGCAAGCAATAAGATTTCTCCTTCCCTCCAAACACAACCCAGTAATTAAAAAAAACCCCAAACCAGTTCACCTGGCACTGTCTCACTGGTGTGACCAGGCCCCTTTCAGCCTGCTCCCATTTTTACCCTTTACTAACAACTGGAAGTCACCGAGCTTCTCAGATGAAAGGCTCTCCTCTAAGTGCAAATTACTATTAATGAATTTCCATCTTGGCTCCCTGACAGAAAAATGTACCTTGCAGCCTGTTATCTTTGCAGCCATGCACCCCTGGCACTCATTGATTCCCTCATCTGGCAAGGAAGGCACAATGCCAAGAATGATGCTCAGAGCAGCTCTCTGCACCCCGTCCCGGTGCCTTTGTAACCGCAGCACAGCAAAGCTTAAGAAATGTAAATCCTGGCATTTGACCCAAGGTGATTTTCTCAAATAAATGATATTTCACAGCCTGGTGGCTTCCTCCCTGCTGAGATGATCATTTACAGTGGCTCACTCAGAGTTGGGCTTTGACAGAACTTTTGGTCAGTGGAAGATAAAGTGAAAAATTTCAGTATCTGCATCTGTCTCTGAAGAACCACATTCTGTAGCTTCAGAAAAACTAAACGTGAAGGCAGGGCTGAGTTTTTCTCTTTTTTTTTTTTTTTTTTTTTTTTTAATTCCCTCTGTTGTCTCTTCAAATACATTCTTCCTCCCCAAAGACCATGTGATTCTGAAGATTGTCCTCCTGCTCAGCCACGAGTTATAGGAGTCAGTCAATGGCATCTTCTAAGTTTCCTTTGGGCTGTGCTGCTCTGGGCTGGGACAGAGTTGATTTTTCTTCACAGCACCCAGTGCAAGCTATGTTTCAAGTTTGTGCTGTAAGCAGTGTTGGTAATTCAGGGATGTTTCAGCTATCACTGAGCAATGCTTACACAGTGTCAAGGCATTTTCTGCCTCTTACCACAGCCCACCCCACCAGTATGTAGGTGCACAAGGAGCTGGGAGGGGACATAGCCAGCACAGCTGACCCCAGCTGACTAAAGAGATATTCCAGGCCATAGAACGTCATGCTCAGTCTGGGGTAAGAAGAAAGGAGGGGGACGTTTGGAGTGATGATGTTTGTCTTATGTTATAAACATTGTTGTAATCATTGTAACCATTATGTGTGGTAGAGCCCTGAAGATGGAGATGGCTGAACACCTGCCTCCCAATGGGCAGGAGTGAATGAATCCCTTGGTTGGCTTTGTTTGCATGCACAGCTTTTGCTTTACCCATTAAGCTGTCTTTATCTCAACTCAAGAGTTGATTCTCTCCCCCATCCCACCAGGGAGGGAATGAACGAGTGGCTGCACAGTGCATACCTGATGGGTGGGGTTAAGCCATGACAAAGATCTATACAGAACACAGAGCAGCACAGTGCCAAGATTTCTGGAAGAGCAAACAAACCTCTCTGCAACTCAGCCAGCCCAGACCTAGGCAGCAGGTAGCAGCAAGCAACAGAAGATGCTCTCCCTGCTTTGTTTAAAACAACATCCTAACCAGTCAGGTCAGTAGCTGTTAGTAAAGGATATATCAAGATGCACAAAACAACTCCTGCTGCTGAGGAGGGCAGCAGGCTGTGCCAGGAGAATTACACATTGTCCCTGTCCTGCCCAAGTCTCCAGAACACACTTGGTATACCTCGTCCCACTTTCATAGCAGGGGCAAACAAATCCCTTATCCTGTGAAGCACACAAATTCAGTTCCATAAATTGCAAAAAAGCAGCTTGAAAACTTTTCCTAAACAGTCCTAAACATGTCCAGGCTACTAGCTGCTGTCAACTAGCAAGGCTCTACCCGATGGCTTCAGTGGAGATACAAAGATTTACAGGACAGAAATGCTGTAGTTGTGACTAACAAAATAATTGAAGCAGGACCTTGGGACTAGAGAGGCTTCCTGAGTCCTCCTCCCCCAAGCATTATGAGCCTTGCATCATGTGGGCCAGTTGTTGAACACATCATGCCCTCTTTGAACATATTTTCCACATTTCAAGTGCTACCACAGGGGTGGCACAGAACCTGGGGCAGTGGTTCTTCTTTGCTGTAGTACCACGTCATATTACGAGAGGCAGTACGTTAGGTGTCTTCCTCCTGCAGGTTTAAAACCCCATCGTGTTGCCAGTGTGGAGATTAGCTGAAGTCCATTGACTGATAACTCAGGAACTAAAAGACATCAGTAACAGGCTTGTTAGTGAAAAAAAAAACCAAAACAACAGAGCAACCACTTGGTGTGCTTCGGGGGTGTCACGTTGCTGTTTAATTTGCTTTGGGGAAGAAGCTGCACTGACTTGCCCCTGAAGAAGCACATAAGAAACTGCTGCTTGAGCCTCTCCCTTGAGCTCACATTGGCAGCTGTACATCAGTATCAACATTTGCAAAGTGATTATTCTGGCACAGAGAGGATAAAGAGTAAATCAGAGCAGTAACAAATGCCCACGGTAGTCCGCAGCCCGTGGAAAACGCTGCCTGTCTTTGTGCGTGGCGAGTGGCCAGCCCAGCGTCACAGCCTGCAGTCAAGGGGCTTTACGTGGGCAAGTCTCTGCAACCACTCACTCTGGGAAGACAGAGACTATTAAATTTTTTTTTTTCTAATTTACATACAATGACAAAATAGTGTCACTGAGAACTGGCACGTGGCTAATCATCAATGAAATATTGCTCCCCTAGAGACATCCCCATCCCTGGAGGTGTTTAAAAAGGCACAGAGATCGGGTGCTGAGGGACCTGGGTTTAGCAGCAGACTTAGTAAGAGTGAGATAATGGTTGGACTTGAGGATCTTTAAAGTCTTTTCCAGTCAAAATGATTCTGTGACCATGGAGTACCACCCACTGTGACAAGGATCATGGCTGTAAATTAACATTACATTTTCCAAAGTGCAATTATTTCAAACAAGCTAAGTCTGAATGGCTCTGGCCAGCCTGATCTACTGTGAGGTGTCCCTGCCCATGGCAGGGGGGTTGGAACTAGATGATCCTTGTGGTCCCTTCCAACCCTGGCTGATTCTATGATTCTATGAATCCACAGACAACAGAGAACTATAAATGCAGTCAACAAAAAGAAAAACCAAAAAGTGATTATTTCAATGCATATTGAAACAATGAATAAGCTGTAATTTTTTTCTACTCATAACAGCTCCGCTCCTCGCTGGGAATGTTAAATCCAGTCTGTGTTGGATTTAATAATATGGGAGTATGTCTTGCAATAAAATTTTACATCACTGTTTTCAAAAAGGAATTGCAAAATCCTTTCTCATGGGAAACTGATTCCTGCCCCCTTTTAATTTCAAGGAAGACACATTTTCTGTCTTGGAAAAAGCACTTGAGCTTTTGGAGAGGAAGTGAATTAGGAATAATGTCTTCAGTCACTGTGGAATAATTTTCTTAGACAATGCAGTGAGATAGCAAGACAAGACCAAGAAAGATTTGCACATGGCATCATGAAAATACAGAGCTGTCCTCACAAGCTTTTCTCTTGGTAGCCTACTGTTGATGTTAGATGGAGCTACTCTTTTCTCTTCTGATCCTATGAAGTTTCAGCTGCAAAAAGCAAAGAGCAAAGTGAGGGTGGAGGGGCTAGAAGCAGCGATTTAGTAATCACTCTTCTCCTCTGCAGCCAGTGCTGTTCCAGTGTCCCAGAAAGTGCTCAGCACTGGGTGACCAGAGGGGCCCCAGGGCTGCAGCAGGGGCTGTTCAGCACATTAACAGCCTTCCTAAAAATGCATTTGGAACTACATTCTGTGCTACCAGGGTGTGTTATTTTTGCCCCATATTATTTTTCCTGTTCCTCTGCTGTCACATTTTGCTGCTCCATGCTGTAAAATGCCTTTTTCACCTCAGAGACACCTGCGTTTTCCCAGGAAGATATACTGATCCCTGAGGTGTGCCTGATGCATCACTGTGCTTAGCTTGTAAAGCAGCCTGGGGTCCTTTGGGACACAGGGTGCTTTGTACATGTCAGTTGTGGTTCAGTGAAACTTGCTTCCATCTGAACCTACTGTATCAATCAGAGAAGCAACATAATTAATTATGACTGGGTGGCTCAAAAGTTGCACACATCAGAAGCAAGGGTCCTGGACTCATTCGTGCTGATGGTAGGCATGAAGATGAGCAAGATGAATAGTGACACTACCCTGAACTGTGCCTGACTGCTGTCTTCCCCTGCCATCCATCATCATCCCCACATGTTGGGTGGCAAGGGGAAGTGGTTCACAAAAGAAGAGGCAGAGCAGTGTAAAACTTTCCCAACATCTCTATTCTTCTCCGCAGGAAGAGGTGCCAGTTTGGTTTGAGGCGTTGGGTTGCAGACGCAGTACTGAAGCAGAGAAATGGCAGGACCCCCCTCCCCTCAGAAAAGAGAGGTTCATTTGTCAAGCCATGTAAAGCATTTTTAATTACAATTTGTATAACATGTATAAATAAATATTACATTCTTTCAGTCTACAATGCATACTAGGCATATCTTGTTAAAAGGTCCATCTATGTTACTGGGTGGCCGGATTGATTTTGTCCAAGTGAAAAAAAAACCCAAACTACTCAGTTTAGTAACTAAAAAAAAAAAAAAAAAAAAAAAGGAAAAAAAAAAAGGAAAAAAGGAATAAAGAAAAAAAGGAAAAAAAGGGAAAAAAAAAACCCAACCATGGTAAAGACAGGACAATGCAAGTGCTTTTGGCTAACAGTCAGGATATAATACTGCTTCCCAAAAGGCTGGATATACTATCTTCCTTTTAGTTACAAAAGGTTTTAGATGACAGTGGTTTCCTCATCATATAGATTTGGGTCTGTGTTCTCCATTAGTGCAAACTGGCACCAAGTCAGCACAGTCCTGCCAATTTGCACCACAAATCTGTCACTCTGGTTTGTATTTGCTTCAGATTTGTTCCTGGGTTTGTAATTCTTTATTTGAAACATCAACTTTACAATCGAGTCTAAAATTTTCAGTCTTAAGTGGTCCAATGGCCAAAGCAAAAAAAAAAATTGAAAAAATTAATAAAATAGCTCCAGACATTTCTTCATCTTGCTTCAGCAATATTTCCCTCCCTTCCAACAGTATGTCCAGAGGCCAGCTCTCCCAGTACAAGGACATAAAAGTTTGGGGACAATCAATGTCAGGCTGTCCATTCTTCTCCTTGCTTTCAGAGCTTGATGAGAGCTGATGACAGTAGAACAAACAGAAAATTGCAGCATAAAATTATGATTTCATGGACTTGGCAGAAAAACAAAATCCAGGCTGTACATATTTGGCCTGTGATGGTTTCAGTTCCAGGTACATTTCAAATGCACCAGTGGGGCACTCCCATCAGTTGTTACTTCTAAAAGCTACCATAAAACAGCACCTTCTTCCCTTGGTGAAAGACGGGAACTTTGGTTGTGGAACTTTAAAACAAACAACTAAATAAACAATCCAAACCTGAAAGTAAAATGAATACTTCCAAACAGAACCTATTTCTAGCTAGGGTGAAGCAATGGAGGCTTAGGCTTTCAGAAGAGAGACCACATGGAAATTATTAGTCAATACTTATCCTTTGAATTCTTTAAATGACAGGAGATTTTTTATAGCAAAGAGACACAAAATGTTCTTGGTCTACTGTGAACTTAGCGAATTGAAATCTTTCCTGCTTTCAAGATATTTAAAAGAAAAATACAAGAGGGAAAATTATTCTGGTTTAACTTACAAGACAAACAGAAAACTAAAAATAAACATACCAGGTACTTTCTTCCTCCTTCACATGTAATACCAAAGACACAGCTTCACTTCAAATGAAGGAATAAAAAGCAATGGATTGAGTAACAATCTCAAAAGTCTTCTTGTGGGTCATATGTCCATAATTGTGATGTTTTATTAGAAAGACAGGCAAGTTCTTGTTTGTCTCTTGCTTTTTCTTTTCATGCTCTTATATTCTCTCTTGCCCTTTCACAGATAGTTTTGGTACTTTGCAACATGACTATCATTACTATTTGCATGACCCATGAAACAAATTTTCACTACCTCATCTTGCCCATTTCATTGTACTGGTCAACCCTTTCCTCTTTCCTTTCTGCTACTTATATTCCACCTCCTAGATCCATGAGTAGCAGAATAACTGCTGACAAAAACCAAAACAAAGCAAAACAAAACAAACTGAAAATCAAACCCAAACCATGGACAGTTTGGCAAATTTCTTTCCCTGATTATAAAATCTGCCTCAGCATTTCTCCTGGTGATTGCTTCCCCACCCCCTCTTCTGTCCCAATATATACTGTAGAACTGAAGGCATCAAGGTGTGGTTAAACCCCCCAAAAAAACCAAAACCAAACCCAGCAAGGAGCTACACTTTGTCTTTGAACTTCTCCATGTAGTTTTGTATCTCTTTGGAGTCCCCCAGGTCCATATCCTGGCACACCCACTTAATGTCATCATCATTGCTACTTAGGATAGAGTTGACAGTAGGACAGCCATCGTCAGGTGGGATGGTAGTGAATGTGGTGAATTTTACCCGCTTCCTTTTGGATGTCGGCGAGTGTAAAGGTTCAGATTTCTGTTCCTTTCCAGGCTTGCCCCCCGAGTCAGCACACCTGTGAACCTGGCTCTGAATGTTCTTCTGAGCACTGCCATTGAGGAGCTGGTTGCTCTCCTCGCAACCCGAGCCTCGATCAATAATAGTCGTGTGCTCATCCTGCTGGGGTGATGCATCTGCTGTGTTCTCCAGCAGTTCTGCTTCATTTCCCAGCCAGACCCAGTCATGGGAATGGGTCATGGTGGCCTGTCCTTCCACCAGAACCTGCTTGTGACGATACTTCAGTGCAAATGTTGCACAGTTTATTAGGAAGACTAGAATTGCCAGGCAGAAGACCCCTAGCAGAGCATACATCCCAATCTCCAAATCACTAAGGCCCCTAGGTGTCTGCACCAGGTCATTTTCCTCCATGCCGGCATTGCCCTTTGGTAGGTCTACTTGAGCAGGGAAGTTAGTGAAGTCTATAGGAATGTTCTGCAGCTGGCTGTCATCTGAGAGTTTGCCACCGTCCAGCCTGTTGTTTTTAATGACTTTATTTTTTATTACAGACTTTGCTGTGGTGCTGACTTTCCTGATGGCACCCTCCTCTCGCTCTACTGAGGAGCTCCCATAGTATCGTCCTTCCTGGCCGTACCGTTCGTGATCTGAGGCTTTGTGCCGTCGGTCACTGGCGTGGTTTTCAATCTCATCACCATCATAGTCTCCACCTGTATCAGAGTCTGCATCATTCTGGCCAAACTTGACTTTGATGTTGCCGTTCCCCACAGCAAGGACGCTTTTCCTCTTGGACTTCTGGCAGGCTTCAGAAATCATCATGTCCACCTTGATTAGCGTACCCTGACCTTCACCTTCTGCTACCACAATTGGCCATTTTAAGGCAGCGTTCTGGTGGATCGAGACAACGGCTTCATCTAATGATACAGCAGAAAGGGAGAAGTCCTTAGAGTCATAAATGTCCAGGGGAGTAACAGAGCTGTCACTGAATTGAATCCAGGTGCTTACTACAGCTTCCTGCAAAGAGAGGGATATGGTTAAAGACAGGGTTTTAAATAACACAGCTCAGCCCATTGCAGCTCATCAATCTTCCAGCTCTGAATGGCAGCTGGAGGAAATGGAAGACAATGGCTCTGCACTGCGTTTAAAGCAAACCAAGCTTCAACTGATGGGGCAGAAAAATGGTCACATTTGTCACTAAAGGTTCCACTGTAATCCTCCCTGCAAATGTTTTGCAAAAGAACATATCAAATAATTGATATGTCTGTAATACCACAGCACTCATTAGCAAGCTGCAATTTACATGATTTATAAAGAAAGTAATTCTTGTCATACAAAGCCAGAAAATTACTAGAGGCACTTGACAGGACACTTATTTTCCTCATGTTCCCCATGCAGAGGTGTCACAGGGAGCTGTCAAATTAAGCAAGGCATAGATATCTTAGCAGCAATAAGGAGCTACTGCAGTATCTTGGAAATGGTTGGAGCAGCAAGATACACCTGAAAGAAAAAGACTCACAGAACAATTGCCATGTTGCTGGAGGAAGGTTTGTTTTAAGTAAGACACACTTTATCCTTGAGATAATTAGAAAGTCCATCACATCTTTGCATCAAGGAGAGGAGGATGGGGATTCTGGTATGATTGCTATGATAAAAATGCAAACAGCCTGGATTTAATTGGGCTTTGTTCTCTGCAGGTAGCCCCGTCAGAAGTCATCACTAGAAGCAAACACAAAGCTAGAGGTCAGCTCTTTGCCAATTGAAATCCCATCCAGATGATACAGATATTTACTTCTCCACGTCTCAGTAGCTTTCTTTGCAGGAGATTTTTTTATTTTTCCATTTGCTCTCTGTCTTGCCTGTTTAGCCAGCAGACTTGTGGGCAGACTGCTGGAGTGCAACTTCACACAAAACTGAAGTTCTTAAACCACAGATGGTCCTAATAACTTTACACTTGGGTACACCAGAACAACTGGGCTGAAAATCACCATCAGGGAAAAAAACATTGCCACCCTCTTAAGGTCCAGTCATAAGACAAATCTACAGCCTAATATGGTTTCCAATTGGCTACAATTTGTTACACTGTGGTAATAAACAAAGGGAATTGCTGCTCTTCTAGTTAAATTTAAAGCTTTTCAATGAAAACAGCAAGGGGCATTTAGCTGTGCAGGAGGCTGAACTATAATGAATATCTGATTTTCCAAGTGTTATCATCAAGTTCTTGAGGGGCTGAAAGAAGAAAAATCAGTTGTGGCACAACAGGAAAGAAAGCAAAGTTCTCAGGGATTCAAATGCACTTCAAACAGCTGAAAAGGAGCCAGGGTAGCTCAGAAGCTGGGAGGGTGAACTGTGTAAGAAAATTAAACCAGCTGATCTTTCATTAGAGAAACAACCCTGAAATGGCAGAACAGACAAAAACATAAAGCTGCAGGGCACAGCTTGAACTTATATCATAGAAATCTAGACCAGAGCACATCCAGTCATGGGAAAGTAGTGGATTTTTCTTTTTTTTAATGGATATGTGTAGAGAGAAAAAAGATGCATCTCCTCCAGCAATTCAACCCTCTGTTGCCTTCCTTCTCCCTAAAACAAGAGGATAGCCTCTTGTACAGCTGGGGAGGCAAGTGAAATACATTTACTTTTCATCAGTCTATGGAAGGAAGAAACACCAGCATCATTTCAAGCACATATCACAACAGGCTTGATATTGTCTGCCCGTGGTGGTCTCTTTTGGAGAGCAGAATGAGAAAATCAGTGCAGAATTTTGTACAGTTAGGGCCAGAAATTATGAGGCCTGTGCCTTCTCCCAGCTCCTTTGGAGACTTCCATAGTTCCACGTCACTCTAGAAGGATTTACAATAGTACCTCCTTTGTGCATTCCTTAACAGCCAAATGCAGCATACTAGAGCTGCAAAGCCCCAGATCTTACTTCACAAGGGATTTGGATTGGGTTTTTTTTTTGTTCGTTTTGTTTTGTGGTGTTTTTTTTTTTTTCTTTGTGATAGAACAGCACCTCTGAGAGGTCAAGAGTCTCCCTTCCAGACACTGGAGAAGAACTCATATAAGGAGCCATATATTCTTCTTCCCTGTCTTCTTCAAGATCCCTGTTTGGTTTTCTCGATGCCCTTCTGCTTTAACTGCCCTGAGGCATCTTTCAGGTTAAGAGGCAACCAACACAGAAAACTCTGGTCCAAATGGCTAGAATTTGTGACAAAGTTGTAGGGAACTTCAAAATAACTTTTATTCTTTACACTATTTCTCCACTCTTCTGCATCCCTGAATGAAGCAGAGACAGAGAAAAATGAAATGGCAGGCAGCTGATGTGCTTTACTACAGATAATTGTGCAATACCTTAGCTATTATTTTCAGCCAGCATTGACATTTTTTATTTCTCAGACCTTTTTCTGAGGGAGAACCACATTTTGGTTTTTTTTTTTTTTTCGCAACACAACACTGTCATGCTTATACTACAGACAACTTTAATTAAAAGGGAAAAAAAAAAACAAATGAGAGGAAGAGGGAGATGATTCCAAATCCTGTCAAAGTCTATTGTGCCAGCCCAACATTTCTATTTGGCAAGAGATCACCTCCTCTCATTCACAATGTTAAAGGAAAGTTGAAAGCAGGGGAAGGAAGTGAATTTCTCAAATGATTATAAATTCTGCAAAGCTAAAAAGGAAAAAAAAAAAAAAAGAAAAATGAAATGATTTAGTACCATGTCCTTCAAAGAGCTGTTTCTGCAAGTCCTATGTACTGCATCAATAAATCCCCTCCAAATATCTGACAAGGTCCTCCAATTACTATCAGCTGATGAAGATGGATTGGAGCCTTCTTACCTACAGAGTTGCTGCCCCAAGTCTGGTGCCCTCAACACTGAGGTGACAAATGCTTGTGCTCATTAATTACCAAGCATAAACAGTTTGGGTGAGTATCTGGCTGTCCAGATTTTCTTAATTTCACTTTTTGTCTCTTCCACATATGCACAAACTCAGCTGCACTTCCAGAACAAATGCACCACAACTACACATTAGTGCCAGTGTCTCTTAGAGAACAGGATGATTTGTGACTGTGATGATGTGAAGTGAATCAAATAATGTACGTTAGATCGTGCCAATGACAGCAAAATCCAGTCCAGAGGAGATGAAGGCACTGCTTCCACAACCACTCTCAATTATCAAATATCATGCTTTCCTTAACACATAAAATCCTCTCTTTATCAAACACATTTTGTTTACATTTTCCCTTGTGCCTTTGCTGTTCTCTTCCTCCGTTCCAGGTATCATTTCAGCAAGTTGGCCAGTTCTTGATCTGATCCAGTTCCACCACTTTTGGCTCTGAATTACACTGATGCTTACCACTTGATAAATCTTCTTGGATAAACTTGCATTTTGCTCTCTGCTAGCAGTTTTATCTCCTTTGTTATCTACTTGTTATGTTTAGGTGGGTGGGAAAAAAAAGGAAATTACCAGGGTCCAGAAGTAACATGACACTAATGGAAACTACCAATTCCCAAGGAACTCTGTGTTGCCTGACCTGGAATACTTCAAACCCTGCTGTATGAGTCACCACAAACATGACTGTTTGCTGGCCATCCCTGTTCCACCTAGATAAAACAAGGGGTGGAACCTGAATGCTGGAAGCAGAGCTGCTTTGGAAGCTCAGAAGGAAGTCCATCACAGAGAGATGTAATGAGTCCCCCCATGCTGGTGCTGGCACAAATGGCCTGTGAAAACCTGGGAGCCACAGCAGTGATTATTTTGCCCTCTAAAGCATCATACAGCATTTGAAAGTCTGCTTATCTTAGCATGTTCCACTGAGCCCATCTGTAGCATCCCAGTTGGTGATCACAAAGTGTCCTTCAACACCTCCTCAAAAGAGCTGGGGTCAGCTTGATACCAGGGCACACCATCTTGGGGGAGTGAAGTGTGGAGGACTGGTGGTTGCATGTTAGGGGATTCTGCTGCTTAGAACTGACCACTATACTTGATTTCATTCCATGCTTTTTAATGGTCTTTGCTCACTAAAAGACAAATAATAGTATTTGTGAATAAGCCCTCAATTTCTGGAGTAATTTGCAATAGTTCTGGGGCAAGGCAGGCCACCAAAGGAAAGAATTGGATGGCTCTGCAGAAAACAAACGCATCCCTTCCTCAAATAAAGGCAAGGGAATAGTGTTCTCAGCAGCTTCTATTAGAGCAGTTCTGATTGTTCTGTCTGGGGACCTGAGTGCTGAAATGGATCTCCCTAGTCATTTTATCACATGCAATATCAAAGTACTATATGTGTATTTATTTTTAAGCCTGTGGCTTGTGTAGTAAAAATTTAGCTTGATGGTTAAGATATGGAAATGAATGACAGCCAAGAGTCAGATCTTAATTGAATCCATGCCTTCCCCTACTGTGTATTTCATCCTCTCATTATTGTCCAATGTACTAATGTGACATTTCTTTCCAGTGGGAATTTGCTTGTATTTGCAAGGGAAGAATTCTGATTCTTATACACCAATACACCCTTTCTCCCTTTCCCATGCTGCTTAATTCCTTTGTCATACCTGTGAGCCATAACACTCCTCTGTCAGTTTAAAGAAGGTACATAAACACAATTTAAGTGTAACACACTGCCAGGACGGGGTAAAGAATCCACACCACAGACCCACTCCTACTGTGTTACTTAACTGTGAACTCTCAGAACTAGCTCGCATGAAGGACACAAGCTGAAACAGGACAGTACTGTGTCAATCCAAAGGGCAGGGATAAGCAGGTAAGCTTGATTCAGACGTGCTGCACACCATCACCTCCTACCAGGTGGAAGACCCTCACAGGACTGGGTCTTGTCACTGACGTCAGCAGGAGCTATCCATGTGAAAGAGGAGGGCTTGGCCTTTAGAAAACACTAACATTGCTTGTTTTCCTTAAGAAAATGTCTGCAGTTTTCCAGCAGCACTGAGAGATACATTAATGCTCACAGCTGTTTATTAAAGGCCTGCCTTTTCCTTTCTTCCCTCTCCCATTTCAGTTCATTAGACCACGTGCAATATCCTACAGTGATGAAAAAGCCATGCTATGACTGTGAGCTTCCCTGCAGGGCCAGCTGAAATTTAAGAGTCCTTGAAGCTCACTCAGATCAAAAAACACTTTAACGCTGTAGGCTTTCTTTTATTTACATTTTAGAGAAGCCTTTAAGATGGCAGTGTTAATTTTAACAACCCTCAGCAAGCCAGATGGAGCAGCTTCCCCACCTGAGCAGATGGCCACTAAAAATAGACAGCTCACAGCTACAGTTTCCAAATTTTCAGAAGATATTTCAGCTGTGATATTTATTTGTAAGCACCTCAACCATTGATCCACTTTTCAGTGCCAATAAGCAACTCATTGATCAAAATAAAAAACAAGAAAAAAAGGAAGCAGGGCTCAGCATGCCTCAAGGTCACCTTGTCACCTCAGGTAATTAGTTACCCAACTATAGATAAAGATATCTAACTTCAGGCATCCAAGATAAACATTTTTTAGCTTATCTTCTTTAGATTGCCAGGTATTTGGAGAAACTGCCTACTTTTCAGGACTTGTGTTTTGGCTGCTTTGTGCTGCTTGTGCAGACATTATAATCAAGGAACTAATCAAGTCGTTGTATCCATTGAAAGTGTGTCGGTGTGAGCTGAAATTCCCCCACCACCAACAATAACCAGGCTAGCCCAGTCTGGAAGCAAATGAAAAGCTGTATTTACAAGCAGAGTCTAAAATCTACAATGAAATGCAATGAATATGTACAAATATACAAAATTCACGACATTCACAAATATATACAATCAACAGAAAAAGCACAACCGATCTCCCTTTGCTTCCCCCCAAGGGGACCCTCCCAAAGGGGCCTCTCTCTCCCAGGAGCTTCCCCCCCAGACCCCCCTGGACAGAGAAGCAGAGTTAGTTAAGCAGAAATTGTTAACTTAGCTGCCAAGGTCAGTGTGTTATCTTCAGCCAGAAGAGAAGAAGAAACAGCAGCCAGACAGCCCAGCAACTGCCCCCACTGCCGAACGCAGAATGTGCAGAGTGCCTACTTTGTTTTGGGTAATAGTTCTTAAACATTTCTATCTATCCAATGGAAGTGTTTAGAACAATCGTTATTTTGCTTTCTTACACCCAATAGTGACTTATTTACATTCTTTCACTTTCTCTGTTCTGAACTTTGCAAGGAAAAATTAAAAAGACAGTTTCAAACCATCACAGTCCACCCCTTCTAAACAATTCCATTGGCTGCTACTATCATTTATCTAATCTAAAATAATATCTACAACAATAGGTGAATAAAGACCATAGTCCATTCCGGCTATTTCAGATGTAGATGATTCAAAAGAGTCAAATCACAGGAAAAACAGCAAACAGCTTGTTTCCTCGCAGATGGAGCGAAGAAAGGAACAGGGACTCTCAGGTGACTCAGGGCTCTCAGGGTTCGTGCACCGTAGATCTCATGAACTCTCCTCTTGGGCGCGATGCTGTATCTGCGCAACACTCTGAATTTAACCTCTCTCAGCCAAAGTTAGATTTCTTTGTGGAATACACTGAATTTCACCATTTTCTTGCATCACCCAATAGGTGTGACCAGGACCTTCAGCAGAAACCACCCCTCGGACAGGTTTGGCCTCTCCTGAAGGAGAAAATACCCAAACAGTTTTGCCTAACAGATTCTTTTCTCTGATAACAGGAACTCTATCACCTTCTTCCTTTCGCAACAAATCTGATTGGGCAGGTCCAGCTCGATTCACTGAACCTCTACTATTCACCAACCAGGTTGCTTGTGCTAAATGTTTCTCCCAGTTTTTCAAAGATCCACCCCCCATGGCTTTGAGAGTGGTTTTCAGCAAACCGTTGTAGCGTTCGATCTTCCCTGCAGCTGGTGCATAGTAGGGAATGTGGAATATCCACTCGATGCCGTGCTCTTTGGCCCAGTTTTTTACAAGATTGTTCTTGAAATGAGTTCCGTTGTCTGACTCAATCCTCTCTGGAGTTCCGTGTCTCCACAGGATTTGTCTCTCCAGGCCAAGAATGGTGTTACGTGCAGTTGCATGAGGAACTGGATAAGTTTCCAGCCATCCAGTGCTTGCCTCTACCATAGTCAGCACATACTGCTTACCAGATCGAGAACGAGGTAGAGTGATGTAGTCAATCTGCCAGGCTTCACCATACTTGTACTTGGACCATCGGTCACCGTACCACAAGGGCTTGATCCGCTTTGCCTGCTTAATAGCAGCACAAATGTCACAGTCATGGATGACTTGTGTGATAGCATCCATGGAAATGTCAATGGATCTGTCACGAGCCCATCGGTAGGTTGCATCTCTGCCTTGATGTCCTGACGAGTCATGGGCCCACCGAGCTAAGAACAGCTCACCTCGGTGTTTCCAGTCAAGATCAGGATCAGGATCAGAGTTTGTGTCCACCTGGGAAACTCTTGCAGCTAGATCTGCCTGATGGTTGTGTTGTTGTTCCTCAGTAGCTTTGCTCTTAGGAATGTGAGCATCGATGTGTCTCACTTTCACTGGGATTCTCTCAATGCGAGCAGCAATGTCTTGCCACAGATCTGCAGCCCAGATTGGCTTTCCTTTCCTCTGCCAGCCATTCTTCTTCCAGTCTTTCAGCCAACCCCACAAGGCATTGGCTACCATCCACGAGTCGGTGTAGAGATAAAGCTTTGGCCATCTCTCACGTTCAGCTATGTTAAGAGCTAGCTGGACAGCTTTTACCTCTGCAAATTGACTGGATTCTCCTTCTCCATCTCTCGCTTCTGCAACTCTGCGCGTTGGGCTCCACACTGCAGATTTCCATCTCCGCTTGTTCCCAACAAGACGACAGGAACCGTCTGTGAACAAAGCATATCTCTTTTCATCATCAGACAGATCACTGTAAGGAGGAGCTTCCTCAGCACGAGTTACTCTCTCCTCTGGAGGTTTAGCACAGCTTGTGCCTTCTGGCCAGTTTGTGATCACCTCCACCAAACCAGGCCTTTCGAGATTTCCCATTCGAGCTCTCTGTGTTATCAGAGCCATCCACTTAGACCAGGTAGCATCTGTTGCATGATGTGGTGAAGAACCTTTGCCTTTGAACATCCAATTCAGAACTGGCAATCTAGGAGCTAGAAGAAGTTGTGACTCAGTTCCGATCACTTCAGAAGCAGCTTTCACTCCTTCATAAGCAGCTAAAATCTCTTTCTCTGTTGGAGTGTAGTTTGCCTCTGAGCCTCTGTAGCCACGACCCCAGAAACCAAGAGGACGTCCTCGTGTCTCCCCTGGAGCTCTTTGCCATAAGCACCAGGTTGGACCATTGTCACTCGCGGCCGTGTACAGAATGTTCTTAATGTCTGGACCAGTTCGGACAGGTCCCAGACCCATCGCTTGGACTACCTCTCGCTTGATCTGGTCAAAGGCTGCTTGTTGCTCAGGACCCCATTGGAAACTGTTTCTCTTTCGAGTCACATCATAGAGAGGTTTCACAATCTGACTGTATCCAGGAATGTGCAGTCTCCAAAATCCCACTATGCCTAAGAAACGCAGAGTTTCTTTCTTGTTGATGGGATTTGCCATGGTGGAGACTCTGTTTATCACATCCATTGGGATGTGACGGCGACCATCTTGCCACCGCACTCCCAGAAACTGGATTTCTCTGGCAGGTCCTTTCACCTTGTCTCGCTTGATAGCGAAACCAGCTTGCAAGAGAATGTCAAGGATTTTGTTACCTTTCTCGAAGACTTCTTCAGCAGTCTCACCCCAGACGATGATGTCATCGATGAACTGAATGTGTTCTGGAGCTCCACCTTTCTCCAAAGCATCATGGATCACTGCATGGCAGATGGTTGAACTGTGAATCCACCCCTGGGGCAAACGATTGAATGTGTACTGAATGCCTCTCCAGGTGAAAGCAAACTGAGGCCTGCATTCCTCTGCTATGGGAATAGAGAAGAAAGCATTAGCAATGTCTATGGTAGCATACCATTTGGCCTGCTTGGATTCCAGCTCATATTGGAGTTCCATCATGTCTGGTACAGCTGCACTCATGGGTGGAGTTACTTCATTCAAGGCACGGAAATCAACTGTCAGACGCCACTCTCCATTCTGCTTTCTCACAGGCCAGATTGGACTGTTGAAAGGTGAATGAGTTTTGCTGATGACCTTCTGACTCTCCAACTGACGAATCAAGTTTTGAATGGGCACCAAAGAGTCACGGTTGGTTCTGTATTGTCTGTGATGCACAGTTTGAGAAGCAACCGGCAGCTTTACATCCTCTATCTCATGTTGTCCCACAACTGCAGATTCATCTGAAAGCTCAGGTCTAATGGACAACTTCAATTTTCCTCCATCAATTTCTACAGTTGCTATTCCAAAAGCCCATTTGTAACCCTTAGGGTCTTTAAAACGCCCTTCTCTCAGAAAGTCAATTCCCAAAATACAAGGTGCATTAGGACCTGTTACAATAGTATGTTTCTTCCACTGCTTCCCAGTTAAACTTATATCAACCTCTATCTTAAACAACTCTTGAGATCCACCAGTGACTCCCTGAATAGTTATAGATTCTCCCCCTTGATAATTTGATGGTATTATGGTGCACTGAGCTCCTGTGTCAACCAAGGCCCTGTACTTCTGAAATTTTGAAGTGCCAGGCCACTGGATGTACACATCCCAATAGATTCTGTTATCTCCATTATCCCTTACCTCCCCCTGGCGGAAGGCAGGGCACCCCTAATGGTGGGGATTACCTCCACATGTACAGCTGGCACAACGTCCAGCACCAGAATTAGGATCACTGTTGGAGCTATCAGAGTTGTTCTGGGAAACTGAGGAAGCGACAGCTACCCTCCTGGTATTGCTACCTCGGGATCTGCCCCTCTGCAGCTCCCGTAACCTCTTGAAAAGATCAGAAGTTGGTTGACCATCCCATCTGTTCATGTTCTCACCAAACTGATCACGCAGAGTTATCCAGATACTGCCACGTGATTGCCTCTGCTGTCTGTTTTGGTTTGACCTATTTGGAATGGCCTCCTTGGAGCACGTCTGTTCCTAACAGCTGAAACTTGTATCCATCTGGAGGAAGAGGAATTAGAATCATCCCCCTTCATCAAGTTGGATATGGAGGTTTTAAGTTCCTCCTTCAGCTCTTTCATGCAATTCTTCATTTCTCCAGACAGAGTTTCAATGGCTGAAACCAAAGAAGTACGTGCAAGACTATCCTCCAATTGCCTCATTTGGTCAGTGAAATGGCCAACAGTAGGAGGTGCTCCACCATAATTTCTTGCCACAATCCTGCTTGCCAGAATAGTAGCATAATTAGGAGGAGCAAGCTTAATGAGCTTTTTGGCAAGGCCTGTTCCAACAGGAATTTCATCAGGATTCAGAGTCTTATGATCTCCATACATTACTTCTCTCACAGCAAACTCTCTCAGACGCTTGATTCCCTCAGCTATTGTGGTCCAAGGCTTAGGGTTCCATGGTAAATCATCTCTGCTGGGGTACCTCAGCGAGACTGCCAGTAGGAGGCGTGCCCACAGAGAAACTTTACCAATGCACTTGCCTAGGTGCCTGTCTATGCCTGTATCCTTTGAGAGCATCCCCAACTGAGAGGCCGACTTGTCACCTACCACCAATGCTGGGGCTCCCATATCAAAACACCTGGCTAGCCAAGACAGGACTGGCTCATTATCTCCTCTGATGTAATCCTTCCTCACATGTCTAATTTCCTGTCTGGGTGCATTAGCTGACTGTATGTCATCCTCATCATCATCATCATCATCATCCTGAGGTCGCTGTCCCCATAATCCTATTTTAATCCTCCGTTGAATTTCTTTGAGTTCAGAGGCACTACCAGCAGTTGCTAATCTACCAGGGTCTACATCCTGACCTACATCTCCATCATCCATGTGGGGTCTCAAGAGGTCTACCAGAGTTTTAAGGCTAACCCTCTCTTCCTCATCAGAAGGATCTTTCTTAAGAGAGGGACCCTGAGTAGAAGGACCCTCATCTCCATCTGCACCATCTCCTGCAGCATCTGCATCTCCTCCTGCAGCTCCTTTACGCTTTCTGGTTACAGTGGCCACCAAATTTACTGGCTTGGTTTTCACATTCACAGCAGAGTTGGAAGAGCAAGTAGCCTTATGTCTTTCTTGATACAGTGCTATCAGTAGCCATATGATTATTCCAAGAAGCAACAAATTAAGATTAAGGCAAGCACAAGATATCTAGGGTACCACTGGTTCCAAAGACCCTCTGTAGTTGTAAGAGGAGTAACAAACTCATATGTGTCTGCTAGCAGATCCATAGTTGAGTTACCATAGCTTCTTAGCCCAATAAGACCACAACAGAATTCACCAACATTCAGTAACTTGTTCTTAACCCAAAGAAATGACTTATATGCCACATATCTCACAATCTTGTCTATCATGCAAGAAATGGCCCATCTGTAAACAATCACACTGATAATAGATGAAATAGAATGACTCAGAATCCAAAACAGCTTCATTTTGCTTCCTAATCTGAGCAGAAATAAATCAAACAAGCAATCGAGCCCCAGTTGGGCGCCAAAAATAAAAAGTGTGTCGGTGTGAGCTGAAATTCCCCCCCCACCAACAATAACCAGGCTAGAAGTCACAGCAAAAATACTGAATTCATCCCCATGGTATTGGAAGATCTGTAATAGCACAATCTGTATAATGCTTTATGCCTCCCATTGCACTCTACAGATGTACTGCTTTATCTGCTAGGGACAATACTGTGCCTGTCAGAGTACCAATTACCCAAGGGCATTTCCTCACCTATGCAGAAGCTTGGCTATTGAAGGTGCTAAAGTGGAGCCCAGGAGAATATCTGACTAAGAACACATTGACTCTTTTCTCCATATAAGTGCTGAGACATACACAATCATTCCTGAGAAAAAGAAAACCTTTGGTTATCTTAACTGTTACTTTGTTTTTCAGTTGCATCAAAAAGGTTTGCATGACTTATTTGGACTTTTTATAAACTTGTTTAAGAGCAAAGGACACACTTGCCCTTCCAAGATTCCAGTATATGCTTAGTTCTTGAAAAAAACTCTTTCAAAAGGGCTTGATTTTCAGAAAACACTCAGCACTTGCCTTCTGGAATTCCAGCTCAGCAAAGGATCTCAGCTGACATACTCCAAATCATGAGTCACTTCTAGAAAATTTAGCCACAAGTATTCCTACGTTGGCATTAATTCTTCTAAGGGCAAGTGACTTAACTGCTATATCCTTCATTCAAGCTGTGAATGAAAGATGTGTGTGACTCTACAGGCCACCCCTGTGCTAAGACTATTTCCTTCAACATATTTTCTAGTGTGAAATCTACTCCTGTCTTATTTTCTTGCTGCTTGTGATGGTTTAAAACTGTCTTTTTAATTTTTCTTCTCAAAGTTCAAGCAGAGAAAGCTAAGGAATGTAAATAAGTCACTATTGGGTGATAACACACTGTTACAGTGATGCAAATACAAAGTCCCTCAGGTCTTGCTTGGGTAAGTCCTGTCTCTAGGCTGAGTAAGATAAGTGGCTTACGATAAGTTAGGAAGTGGAATCAGCTCAGGCCCTTGGGATGAAGGCACTGCCAAAGTGTCCCAGAGGGACTAGGCTCAGGATCCATGCTGGCCCAGCATCACCAGGATCAGGACTGCAAACACTCACAGTGCCTGAGCAGGAACTGACCTTCACAAATCCCCCAAAGTGAGGAGTGATGCTCCCAGCAAAGCCTTCAGCTGGGAAGCAGGCAGGACACTTCTCTTACTCCTGGTAAAGAGGAGGCTGCAGGAAGACAAGCAGAGGCAATGGGAGTGGGCAGGCTCCAGACTGGAGGAGCTGGGAGGAGAGGCAGAGACTGAAGTGGGGTACTGCAAAAACATTGCTGCTCTGTGTTTTCAGGAAACTGGGACAGAAGGCACTTACACAGAAGGAGTGGGAAAAACTGGCTAATTTGGTACAATTACTAAGCAACCAGATCTCCTTGTGCATTCCAGATCATGGTGTGGACAAGATTTTCCGCTGCCTTTTAATAGAGTATAAGTTCTGGGTTTTCTCCCAGATGGAGTCTGGAGAAGAAACAACAGATTTTAAACTTCTTTTTACTGAGAAAAAGGTGCTTGATTTTCTTGTGTCTCCAGTCTTCTAGTTGGTATCTCCAGTAGCACTATTTGTAGACTCAGGAAGAGGACAGCAGGGACAGCAACACCCCACACTGCCCAGCAGTACCAGCAGCAGAATGAGAGCCTGAGACATTCAGTCACTCCTGTATCAAAAGTGTTAAACACAACATTTCACTGAAATCACTGAAATCACTGAAATCACTGAAATCATTCCCTGACACAGGAAGCTGGGAAAAGAATTTAAAAACAAAGCACATTTACACTTTTTTGTTTTACTCCTTCATATTAATCCATACCTTGCCACCTGTAGTGCCATATGATGACATGTCACATCATCTTGCCATACCATAATGCAACAGGAGATGTCATCTTGTGCACTACTGAAATATCCTGTCATGATATGCCATGACCTGATGTTGATAAAAAACTTTGCATCCCCAGGACAGATCACCTCTGAGTCTGAGCAACCTTTCCAGATTCACAAGCTCTTTTATCTGCAATAAAAGCCATGATTCTCCCAATGGTGGTCCAGGACAAATGGTTCCCTGCCCTAAGTAACAGAATTGGGTTAGGCATGCTTTAGCCTTTGCTTGGACAGTCTTTGTCTGAAGACAGTATGTCAGGCATGGTTTCAAAGCCCTGGAGAAGGTTATAAATGGGTTAATTACATAAGATTCTTATGTTTACAGGATGTAGTAAATGGAACAGATGGGAAGCATGTCCTCCTAGTTTGGACATTTTCTTGTCACTAAGTTATAAAACAATCTAAATTATTTTTATGTTGCAGAAGATTAGGTAGCAATAATCATGAAAATGGGCCATAAAACTTGACTCAAGTTCTCTCCCTATCTGTGTGAGATGAAATGTAGTTTCTGTGAGAGCAGCAGTAGCTGTGGACAGACTTAATTGCACAGTTCCCAGTGCCACTCTTCAAATCAACTGACTGAAAGAGCAATGAACATATAGCTTGTTCCACTGCTCCTGACCCTGGGTTTTAATCTGTTCCAGAGCAACCATTTGCCTTGATCTGGTAGTGTTCTCCAATCTTCTTTTCCATGTGGGTTGTGACCTGAAACATGATGCTTGAAACAGTCCCTTTACAGAGATGGGATATTACTGGCTTAAGTTAAATAGGATCAGCCCATGAATTGAATGATGAACACCCCCAAAATCCACCAAAAGAGTAAAAAGACAGGAGCCTGGCAGTCTGCTGTGACTCCAGGAGGGAAAAAAGAAACGTATTTGGCTATCTTCTGCCTCTATTTTATAGCTCTTCAAAGCATCCAATTGTGAGACACTGAGCTCAGTGCTCTCTGGCATGGAAAACGAGGGCATGCTCACACAGCAAACAGGGATCACTGTCCAAAGACTGCCTGTGTTGCAAAAATAACAGATGTTGTATCATTTAAAGAAAGGATATTAAAAATGTAAATCTTATCAACTTCATTGTAGTCAGAACTTTTACTGCAGATTCAGTCCATAGTTGAAGGGAAGAAATGAGAAGACAATTCCAGAGTACCTCTAGAGAAAAGCAACTGAAACGGACATGTACTACAGCTACGCTTCAACTTTTAAACCTGTTATGAGTTATCATCAGTACTTCACATCGACAAAACACTGCCCCATCCCAAAAGTCAACATATGCAGAGTGTACTCTACCTGCTTAGGAGTATGAAGCAACTCTTGGGCAACAGTTGTAGCCACAATAGCCCGATTACTTGCTGCACTTGGCTGAAGAAAGAGTGAAAGCCCAGCCACCAGCTGGACTCCAAGGTCTGTTATGGTCACTTTGTCATCTAACACAGTCACTGTCTTCTCTGCCAGGATGGAGTCAGAGAGAGGAGACAAAACCTTTGGAGAAACACAAAAGAATCAATTTAGGAAAAGGCTGATCAATTAAAATAACCTTTCCTAAGGTCATCATCCCTTCTTGTCTCCAAAGCTGTATGCAGAGAAATGAAATGTGAAATGGCAGAGCACACTGAAAAGGCAGCCTGACTTCATTAGTGGCCTTGGAGAAACATTTAGTAGTGAGGTTATGGCTTAGAACATTGCATCTAATACTGAGAGCTGTACTATCTCAGCTGTATTATTTGCATCATCTCACTAGAAGATTTGACTTAAAACTTTTTCCCCCTGCTATTGTGTCCCCCAGTATGGATGAGCTCATCAGACTTACTTCCCAACCATTTCAAAGGGAAATTAGCCAGCATCTAGGATTTGTCCTTCACTTTTCTGCCTGGATATTCTCATCTCTCTGTCTTTTCTGTTTCTGATAGAATATCAAGGTAGCAGGATATCCTTCCATTTATTGAAACTGAGGGTCATACTGCTATCTTTAGGAAACTTCATATACACACTGTCTTCTCCACCTTCCTCATCTCATATCTACAGCCTAGATTAACTCTATTCACTCTGTGCATTGGCATTACCAAGGATTCAGTTGGAGTAGAAGAAGGATATGGTGTTGGCCACTTGTGCCTTTCAGGGCTATTAACCATGCTGCGGTTTGTTATTTTGGGGTTTGTTTGCTTGTTTGTTTTTCTGAATTAATGTTTAAATAAATCAAAAGAAACTTGACACAATCTAAAGATCTCTGTCTCAAAAGGTCAAAATGCTGCCCATCAGTTGGCTGGGGCTAACCTGCATCCATGTGAGCCAAGAGGCCAAGAGGTCTGCCCTCTCACTAAGCTTGGACATACTGCCTCTCTTAAAAATCTCTGAAAGCTCTACATCTTCCAGCTCCTGACCATGCTGCACACCTTGGATCATTGTGGTTCAGTTAATGCTCTGTGTGATACTCTAGAAGGTCACAGGAAAACAATGGGAAATCATCCTGTTTCAAGATAGCAGAACACTATCCTGGATTATCCCACACCCAGGTTCTCCAGAGGGATGGCAGAACATGGCAGTCTAGAGCACAGTACCTGAATCGTTGTCATCCCTACTTCCCGTCCAATCAAAATCCTGCCTTCCTGCAGCTTGGCAATGTGAGCATCCTCCAGTTTCATGAAATCCATCACCAGGTCTGTAATGTCAAACTGCCAGTCTGAGCCCAGCAGGTAGCTCAGCTGACCCCAGGGGCTGGAATCCTCAGCTACAAACTGCGTGAGGACTCGCACCATGGCGTGCTGGTACTGCAGAGTGCATCCTCTTCCTTTGCGCTCATCTTCATCCTCATCATCGCTGTCTCTGGTAGGTCTTTTTTTTTTTTTTCATAAGGAAATGAAGCATGAAGAATTGTTTTCAAGAACATGAGTGAAAATCAACACTCCCATAAATAACAGCCCTCTATTCTATTTTTTCCCCAGTCCTTTGCTGGTTTATGGCTAGCTAGCATGAGGAATGACCATACAAATGGACTATTCCACTTTTTCCTCCCTAAGGGGACTTCAGCAGAGCACTGCACTGTACTCTGTTGCACAGGACAGACAAAAGCACGGAAGCAAAACTCCCACAAATTAAAAAATACTTTATTATACCTGTAGATGTCCATTGCAAAGCTGGAGATGCCAGTGCTGCTGGAAAATTCCCCAGGGAAAGATGCTGCATTTGCAGTGCAGGTGCTGCAGCTGTTCTTGCTGAGAGTTAAAATCAACTCCACTCATTTTACAAATATACCCAAGAAGTTTAGCAACTCAAACCTACCTTTTGTTGGAAACAACTGGGACTCGCCAGCCTTTTATTTGGCTCAGTTCTGTGTCCGAAATGTCAATCTGAAGAGGCAGGCGTGGAACCCAGACTGTGATTTGCAGAGGAGCACTCAGATACTGATAGGTGAAGTTCACAAGTGCATTCACCTTGCCTTTCATTTCTTTGCCATTGACAAAAACATAGTCACATCTGTCGGAAACCTAAGGGGGGGGGGGGAGGGAGAGAAAGAAGAAAAGGTAATCACTGCGACAAAACAAGCTCAAAGTGTAACCCTGGCATCTTGAAACCAAAAGCAAATGAAAAAGGCTCCCTCCTCTTTATGCATGTTAATGATGGCCTTTTACAATGGGAGCAGCTGAACACAAAAATCCTTTATTGGCTCAGAAGGCATAATTATGCTGGAGATGCCTGAAGACTTGATACTGCTTATGGAGCTGGTGGCTGATTTGCTGTTTGTTGTGCAGTGAGCCACTAGGTCATCAGAGTGCTGTGGAATTTATAATCAGCAAGGCTCCTTCATGGCTTGGTCATGAGGAACCCAGAAAACCACAAGAGGTCTCAATAGAAGCAAGCAGCAAATCAAAGCTCTACTCTGATGAGTACCTTCATGAGAGGTTGTCAGTACAAAGCTGGTTCTGGAGTGGATTTCATCCACTGAAGATTAACAGAAGTCTACTCATTTCCTCCACAATAAATATTATCTGTTTATAAATGTTTACATTTTGCTTAAAGCTGTGAAGTGTTTCTAAACACTGCAGCAGATTTATCATTAACATGTAAATGCTGCCCTGAAATATAAGCAAGTATTATCATAGCCATGTAAGAGTGACATCAGTAATCACTTCTTTAATCAATGTTGTAATTTACAGACCATTGAGTTTTCTCATTTATTACATTACTGAGTACTAGTGATAAAATCACTCCTGAATATATAAATCATTAAGAGGGATGCAGATAGTATGAAGTGATTCCATGTGATAAAGTCATTGTCATATCTATTCCTAAAGGTGTTATAAATGTCTGGGGAAATCCTGTGGCACATTAATCACACACTAAGTGGTGACCAATGGGAGCTGTTACATTACTAAATGAGCTGATATATCTGCAGAAATTAACAGTAAACCCAGCAGATCTCTTCAACTCCTGCTTCTGCTCTCATCCTGGCAGCATTCTGTTTCATCACCCCTAGGACTGTCATTAGTGGTGGCAATGTGTCTCTCCCACCTGAACACATATTATCACCTGCTCCCATTCCCAATATCATTTCATTCAAATGAAGATTATCAGATGGAAATGCTAATGTCCCCAGGCTAATCAAGCAGATGGATGTCCTCCATGACCACATGTACAGGAGATAAACTGTTCCCAGTTTTGTGTCCACAGACATTCACACCCTGTTTGCAGACAGGTTTAGGCACTGCTCACATTCTGGTAAAGTATTTGATGGTGAGATCACAAAAGGAAACTTCAGAGAAAGCAATCCAAACATTCCTAGCACTCATCCCTATGAGGGATGCTGTAACTGGGCTCTGTTGCCTGAAAGCAATGCTGCACACTACAATACCTGACCAACCTGTTTAGGCTTTTCCCTCAGGCCATCTAAGAGGTTTAAAAGTCTGAAGGTGGTAGAAATGCCTTCATTTTATCACTATGCATGTCATGCCCCATTTGTACATATCTTAACTTGAATAGCAGTACAGAAAGAGGTTTAGTTCATGTTAGGCTGTTTCAGAATGGCCTTTTGATCTGATCTAAAAGTACGATGCATCAGAGGTGTATAATGCAATATATAATTACACAGAATTACACAGAATCAGCCAGGTCGGAAGAGACCTCCAAGACCATCAAGTCCAACCAATCACCTAACCCTATATAATCAACTAAAGCATGGCACTAAGTGCCTCAGCCAGTCTTTTCTTAAACTCCTCCAGGGACATCAACCCCACCACCTCCCTGGGCAGCCCATCCCAATGGCCAGTCTCTCTTTCTGTGAAGAACTTTTTTCTAATATCAAGCCCAAACATCCCCCTGCATGGCTTGAGACTGTGTCCTCTTATTCTGTTGCTGGTTGCCTGGGAGAAGAGACCAATCCCCACCTGGCTGCAACCTCCCTTCAGGTAGTTGTAGACAGTGATAAGGTCTCCCCTGAGCCTCCTCTTCTCCAGGCTAAGCAACCCCAGCTCCCTCAGCCTCTCCTCATAGGACTTGTGCTCCAGACCCCTCACCAGCTAATACCATGCATTAACTCAGAATTCTTTCCTAGATGGGCTGCTCTTTCTCATTGTGGTGCCACTGCATCAGCTTCATCCTGGGAAAGGAAACATCGTGAAAATGTTTCTCATGAAAACAATTCCAACTGCACAGGCAAGGACAGACTACATCTCAGTACACAGCTGGTAGAAAGTATTGAGGGCATTCAGCTCCTGTATATGAGCTGCTGCTGTCTAACCAAGCCTGTCTCACTGCTGTCTCAGCTGCACAGGAACAGAAATGGCCCACGGGTGACTGTCAATCTCTGGATGCTTGTCAGTGTTACCACCCTTCTCCCTGAAGGTGGCTGGGTCTCTCCACAAAAGATGGAGACTTTGAGAAGTATCTTAGATCAGATACTAATTCTTAAGTGGCTGAAGTGAAAAGGGAATTCACATCTAAATAATATCCCATGTATGGATATTACTATGGCACAACGTCCTCGATGAAGTTCAGAGTGCAAGGAAGTCCTGGCTGACACAGGAAATCTCAGGAAAGTAATTTCAATTCTTTCTGTCCATTTTCTCTCACTGGTACAAACAACACAACCCAAGGATCCTTGCTCAGCAACAGTCAGAGAACTGCACTGCACTCGGAGCACAGAACTACTTCTAGAGCCAAATGGAAAGCAGTGAGTGAGCCTGCGGGAGAAGACCCGTGTCTGGAATATATGACAAAGCAGCTTCATACAGGCTCCTCCCTCTTTGCTTAGCTCTATCTTCCCTTGAGCAGAACCTTTTGGGAGGCTTGTCAGTAAGATCTAATTAAATTTTGCTTGGAGCAGTAACCATTGCCATCCTGAAACTGCTTCCATCCCATTAATTTCTACGGAGTTGATTCCAAAGACAAATGAATGAACTTCCTGAGTTAGTTGTACAAGTTGCTTATTTCTGCAGATAGTAAACCACATGCACATGCTGATACAAAATTTCTCTTAACATACTCAGCTTCAGACTGACCAAGTTTGGTCTAGATGTATGATTTAATAGTATCTAAAACCCAGAGTTGTTAGCAATGGAACAAATGTGACTGTCAGAGAAAAAAAACCCACGATAACAATAGCAGCAAAACTGCAATTCCTAAATGGTCCTGGGCTGAGATCCAATCTCCATCTGTATTTGTAAAACTGCTATATGCCTTCCTGGGCATGCAGCAAACAAATAGCTAAACAAATACATACAGCATCCTGAGGAGATGGCTGCTGTAGCTACCACACAGGCTGCAAAATTGCTACAGGTTACTATTTATTACTGGCAATGCATCAGCAATAGTGGCAAGCCTTTATGAGTTGTGTTGAGAAAAACATGACTCTCTTCACCAAGTACAAGCATTGCTAATGTCCTTACACATGCTCTTTCTTCTGTTCCTGCATTTCTGATAAAGAGGTAGCACACAGAGAGTGCAGGAGGAGCAAAGCTGACATTGTGTTGCAGTACTCTGTGCATTTGAACTTACAATGCTTTCAGGTAGCCATTCCTGGAGCAACACTGATTGCTTTTGATGAAAAAAGGCAACAGACTTCCCAACCAGTGCTATATATGGGATGAAAGGGAAAAAGGCATCTCAGTGTCCAGTTCACAGGGTGTGTGTGCTGTCCATACGTGCAGGATTAAGAAAACTTCTCAAGAAACCTCCACCTAAGGCTATTACATAGTCTACAGCTGCTGCAAGCAATGCTTCCCATCTAAGCTTAGCTATAGTAGGCTGGCAGAATAAGACCAAGTGGGTTGGCTTCCCTTGCATGGCATCTCCTAAAAAATAAATACAAAGGATTTCTCAGCCTTGGAGAACAAATCCAGATGTCCTGATTCTGCCACAGTTCACCTCTCCAAGCCTGTTAAGGTTTAATTTGTTAAGCAGCCACCTCTCACCAAAAGAAGGATAGAGGTCATATGGTGCTACAACAGCCCCCCTTAGCTCAGATGAACTCAGATGGAAATAACATCACAGCCAACGTCTTTTGGGATATTCAATGCAGACTTGGCAAAACTATTTTGATCTGATCTCATCTGTGGTTAAAAGAGATGGAAACACAGGACTGGTAGGGACAACCTGAAAACATTGTTGCATAGAATAATGGAGAAAGGACAGAAGGGAGATTAAAAAGAGTAATAAACTAAACTGCATGATATCAAAACTCAAATTCTTTTAAATCAAAAAGGTATATTAGTTTCAGCATTTTTGCTAGACAAAAGCATCTCTCTGTTTTCCTCCAGGGTTTTGCAATGCTCTGGAAGGTCACTGAGCAGTAAAATGACCAGCTCTGATCTGTGAGTCTTGCCCATAGTAGTCTAAGGAAATTTCTAATAGAAACTGGAGACTGTGAACAGTGATCTGTCTCTCATCTCCTGTAGTATTTATTCTTTTACTATGAAAACATCTTCCCTCTGAAAGTGCTTTTTATCTTTGCCATCAGAAGAAGTGAGAAATGATGAAGGGAAAGCCTGCTTAGCCACCACC
Source organism: Indicator indicator (assembly GCF_027791375.1). Classification (NCBI taxonomy): domain Eukaryota; kingdom Metazoa; phylum Chordata; class Aves; order Piciformes; family Indicatoridae; genus Indicator; species Indicator indicator. The sequence continues at coordinate 6,613,481 of NC_072035.1, forward strand.
TCTAAGTGATTGGGTTTTTTCTATTCTGTGTAGAAGATCAGCAAGAAGTTTTGCATTTTAAAGAGTTTTCTGATGCTATTTCAGCAGTTTCTTTCATTATTAAGCTGCATTCAACTACTTTTCCTTTTTCCCCCTATTTTTCTAACTCCTCTCTCCAGATAAAAACTACCATAAAGAATCTAGACAGCAAAAGACAGGAAGGACAGGGAAGGAAGATGAGGAGAAAAGGCTCTGGGGAAACCTTACTGCAGCCTTCCAGTGCCTAAAGGAGCATACAGGAAAGATGGAAAGGCACTTTTTACAGGGGCATGCAGTGATAGGACAGGGGCAGTGGCTTTAAACTGCAAGAGGGTAGATTTACATCAAATGAAAGGAAAATGTTTTTCACTGTTGGGGTGATGAGGCACTGGAACAGATTGCCCACAGAAGTTGTGGATGCCCCATCCCTGGAAGTGTTGAAGGCCAGGCTGGATGGGGCTTTGAGCAACCTGGTCTAGTTGGAGGTGTCCCAGCCTATGGCAGGGGGGTTAGAGCTGGGTGATCTTTAAAGTCCCTTCCAGCTCAAACTGTTCTATGTTTCTATGATTCTTGTTTGACTTTTTTTTTTTTTTCCCCTGAGATTATAGTTTTGTGCCCCTTTGTAACAAAGTCCATTGCCTTTCTAAATGACTTGGATAGATTCTCTCTGCAACAAATCACATTTTACTGAGCTGAGAGAAACTACTGTGAGACAAGTGCTGCCTGGGAATCAAGAGTTGCTCCTGAAGCACTACCTATGGCACTGCATGACTGTGATGTGGAGAGTGGATGCACCTCTTCATCTCATAATGAACAGATTAGCTGCAGTGAATATTAAGAAGATTCCTAATGCTGCTACCAATCAAATGCAAAACCTCTGGGTTTCCCTTTACTTACTCCTTTCAGATTAAGGTTTTGATCCCACCCTCACCTCTTTATTGCAGAATTGCAAGAAGGAAGCACGAGCAGCTTGAGGTCACCAGGAAGGATGTGACAATGCACTGCTGTGGACTCTGCAGCCAGAAAGGAGCTGTTGACACTTGTGTAAGAATGCAGTTTTTTTCTGGGTTAAATTCTGGTACAGATGCCTGAGAAATCTTTATGGTAGAGGCAGACAGCTTACAAAAGACAAATGTCATGTCAAATATAAGTTAAGACTGTCTTTCAAAAGAGAATGAACTCAAAACACTGTTTGTTCTGTCTGCTATCTGTTGTACACAGGAATGGAAAGAACAATAACTGTAAAACCTAAAAATAAATGAGAGCTACTGACTCTGTGAGTCCAGTCTACTCTAAGCTTGTTTATTCTCCTAGCAGGCTTTGACATCTGGAGACATCAGCCCAGTTTCTGAAGGACAAAAAAGAGAAAATTTTAATATGGCAATCCTGTCAAGTTCACACACACTCAAAATTTGTGATGTATAAGTTGATTTTCTAGGTAGAAGTCTGTGTGGTTTGCCCTTAATTAAATACCCTGAGGTTTTAAAAGTCTCAGAACTTTAAAACTGAAGAGAAATAAGGAGGTAGGATAATGGTAGATGTCTTGCTTGGATTCATCAGGTTCAGAATCTTGTATTTTGGTGTGTCAGCCCCTTTACCCATTTCTGTTAAGACTAATGTAAATGTTGCTAAAACATTCAAAAGTTACATACATGTTTAAATATTTATGAAAGCAAGTCTATGAGAAGAAAGATTTTTTTTTTCCCTCCAATGCTTCATAATGGAATCTCAATTTCAGTGAAAAAATGTACAGGGTAATTAGTAAAGAGTAGTGATGTTCAGCACTTTTCAGCTATATGACAGTCCCAGGATTTCAGCTCAGTCTCATCACTCTTACATACCAGAAGGGCAATTGAAGCTCGTGGAGGTTAAGCTTTTTGAACAAAATCATTCATCCCATTATGGAATAGAGAGCACCAGGGTGACTCATCCACTGAATATACTGACACATAATATATAGAAAATATTAGGCAGTGATAACCATTCCACAAGCTTTTTGGACAGTCCTTTAGAATTCTGTAGTATTCATGTCCTTGCTAGAGAATTTCTTCTAAGCCTTTTTTATTTTTTTTTTAAACAACATCCTCTGTAGAAAGGGAATTATCCTCTATTAAATTCTAGAGGTTTTGAGAGAGACTCTATACAGCTCTCTAGCCTTGATTCTAATTAAACACCATGGGTTTATTTAAAGAGGAAATTCTGTGTTATATGAAGATTCATTGAGAACAACTGCTCAGGTCAGGGAAGACCTTATTGCTCTCTACAACTACCTGAAAGGAGATTGTAGCCAGGAGGGGTTTGGTCTCTTCTCCCAGGCAACCAGCAACAGAACAAGAGGACACAGTCTCAAGCTGCTCCAGGGGAAGTTTAGGCTCAAGGTGAGGAGAAAGTTCTTCACAGAAAGAGTAATTGGCCAGTGGAATGGGCTGCACAGGGAGGTGGTACAGTCACCATCCCTGGAGGCGTTCAAAAAAAGATTGGATGTGGCACTTGGAGCCATGGTTTAGTTTTCAGGAGGTGTTAGGTCATAGGTTGTACTGATGATCTCTGAGGTCTTTTCCAACCTGGTTGATTCTGTGATTCTGTGATAAGAAGAACTTCAATGCCTGGCTGCATAATCCTGAATAATCAATAACCTACTACTGGAAAATGGAAGCTGTCTCAAGGTGCATCCTATTCTTCTTTTTTATTTTTTTTGAAATGTTAAACTACTTAACTGTGGTAAGAGTTAAAGCTTCAGACCTGAGCTCCTCCATGGTCTTTGGAATGATATTTACATCCCACAGACACTGTTAGAACAGCCTTTAAAGTGGAAGCATCCATTAAAGGAGTTGCTAACTGCTGGTATGACTTCACTTGCCATTGACCACAACTGAAGCTGTGCTCAGTGACTCAGAAAGTGAAGCCAAAAACTCCCTTCAGCATAAAGGTAAGGCAGCAATGCAAACTTAACACAGCTAAGACTGTCATCTTCATAAATGAAAGGTTTGATTTTTCACATTGTATGCAGGAATAGCTCTGAGAGTTGTTTTTCCCTGTGGCCCACCAATAGCAAATGGATTTATTTCCTGAAATAGCTGAGGAATAATGAAATAAAAAAAAAAAATCCCATCCTGGAAACTGTGAGGAGGCAGCAGGGCAGGTATTACACTGTAATAACTGATCTAAGCCTCATCTGCTTCTCTTTGAAGTGTCTGGCTGCAGATGTCAATGGGCTGGTGCACTGCTGCTGCTCAGTGCTTGTAAACAGCTGCCACATTCCAAATGCAGCTTCAATCCCAACAACCTGCACTAATAACATGGGATTGAGCCCTGAGCACTGAAGGAGAGAAGAACTCTGTAAAACCAGGGCCATAGTTTAGAAGCAATTTGGGCCCTCTTTGCTGGGAAGGGTCTGCATTTTCAGTATCAGCAGTCAGATTAGCAAAATGAAGTTGAAAACCCCCAAAGCTAGAGAGCATTTCTTAGGGAAAAGGCAGTACATTATCTAATCTCATTACAAAGATTTTGCTGGCAGCTTTGCAGAGCAGAAGCAGTACATTTAACTAACTGAGTATCATTCACAATGACAGAACTGAGAGAGTAAAAGGGGCACAAAATGCCAGCTGAGACTGGAGGGCATCTCTTTGCTCCCAAATGACCAGTTTTTGAAGCTGAACTGTAGCTGTGCTGAGCCACAGGAGCTCTCTGCAGAGAGCATTACCACGTAAAACAAAATCTGTCTTGTTTTGTGCACTCTCCAGACAAGTAATTTCTAAAAATGGGGCCAAACAGAAAGTTGGGCTCCCACTCCCTAGGGATATGCCAGGCTGTATTGGCAGCACAGCCCCAAATATCTTGCTTGGTAAAGCAGGACCACAGGGGGAGTGCAGGGACTTCTACTTCCATCCACACACTTGGGACAGCAGTTGCACATGTGAGAACATCACAATCTGAGTCGTTTTCTCACTTAATATACAAATTCACAATCTGTAAATTACAACTATTGGCAGAAGAGGAAAGGAGAAGGGAACCATCATTTCTTCTGACTCTATTACTCAAACAGATCTGGAGAAAACTGCTTATCTTCCCATCATGTCTACAGCTGTCACAAGAGCTAAAGTTATTTCTTCCATTTACTTTCCTGGTCTTGATCCTTAAGCTTTGAAGTTGATTTTGAAGCACTTTCTGTGGAACTTGAGGAACTGTTATTGCTACTCAGCTTTGATTTTTTCATTTGGGTTCTCCATCCTGACATCACTAATGCAGGGAGTGAGCTGGGTGAAGGCGTGAGATGACAGGGAAAGAAGTCTGAAAGGATATGGTTTAGAAGTTTCTCCAGTTGCCCTTAAAAGTTTTGCATATTATGTGATGGCAAGGTATTTACAACTTTTATTGCTGAATTTAGGTACCTCAGACCATGTCCATTTTGAGTTTCAATTTCCACAGAGGCTGACTGCCTGGGAATAGTGGTATACATAAATGATATAACATCTTCTGTGAAAGCTCCACATATTGCTGGCCTATATGCTGTATTTGCATCTGCCAGAAACATGTGGCAGAGCTTCATTTTTCTAAAGCTCCTCTGAAGCTTTTCTGCTCTGCTGATGTATATTGATCCCAGTAAATCACAGGACTATGAAAGTATGGAGGAGGGCAAGGAGGTGGACTTTCTATTTGCAATTCTGTTCAGAATGTAACATAACATATTAGATTCACCAGAATAAAAGCCTACAAAGTCACAGGGCTTCAGAACAGCAAAACAATGGAGTCTCCACGCTGTGACTTTCTTTCCTGGTTTTAAAGTTTTTCAGTTTCACACAAATCACAGGATCACACAGTATCAGAAGAGGAAAAAGGAGCCATCAGAGGAATAGACTGCTGGGTTTGGACTAACAAAGAGATACAGGGTCTGCTTTTGAAGGCTTTCAAGGCTCTAAGAGGGTGTGGTGAGTAGCAACTGTGTTTGTGGTTCATCAGCTACCCAACACAAACTTCAGGAAGGTCATCTGTGGTGACTCTTTGGGGTATCTGCACCATGCTGTGGATGTGACAGACATCCCATATTTGTCCTGAGCCTGCTAGTGTGCCCTATAGCCCTGCACAAAGACCGTAGCTCAGGATTCAAAAGCAGCATTGCTGTGCCAGCTCTCAGCGTGGCGTCACATGGACTGAGCTTTTAGATCCTGATTCTGGAGCTAGCCAAAGGAAAACTTGCAAGCCTGAGAATGAATACACAGGCACCTTACAAGGAAGAGTCCAACTGTTCTACACCACTTCCAGAAAGTTATACAACTACTTTATTTTTAGAATGAGAATGCTGCCACAGTTTTGACTGTGTGGGCTGAAGCATCTGAAAGGGGCATTAATCCTCCATGAGTGGCTGCCTGCATAGTACAGTAGAGGAGGACTGGCAGTAGGTGCTGCTGTCTAGATTGACCTCTCCATGCTTTCACTGAATCTTGCAGGACTGCCATAAAGCCACAGAAGAGAGCATCACATTAAAGGGACTGCACAGAATATGGCCTGCCTATTATTAGACCACACTGGATTCCTGGAAAGCCCATCTAGTGTGACTTTGCATTTCTCCCTCTGTTTTACAGGGCTGAGTAGGGAATGAGACCCATTTTAATCACAAGTTTATCCACCTACTTGTTATTCAGCACACTCAGCTCTACAACAGTTGCACCTGGCTGACCAACTCCAAATAGAAGTTTATTTGATCTGAGTAAAAAATGAGCAATAAATCAATTGCATTATATTCACTGTAGGAGCTTTTCATTGGAAGTTAGTGTTCTTCTTTGATGAAAAGAGCTGGCAGGAATAACCAGCGCTTTCTAGCCAGCCCCTTGTTTTTATTTTTTCCTATATCATGCACTAAAAACATAATGTGAAGCCCTAAATCCTCTAAGCCTTGAAGGCTTTGCAATAAAGCCCCCTATGAAGAATGTATGCTGAGGTGCAGAAACACAAGGCACGTTTGGAGGCCTACCCTGCCCTGTGCAGCAGGAGCTGAAAGGTGTGTGTGGGGAAATGTAATGTGCCTGTGATGTGCCAGGGTTTCTGGGCAGTGACTGGCTAGAAAGCAGCCCTGAGGAGAGGGACTTTGGGGGTGCTGGTGGATGAGAAGCTCAACATGAGTTGTCAATGTGCACTTACAGCCCAGAAAGCCAAGCAGAGCCTGGGCTGCATCAAGAGAAGTGTGGCCAGCAGGTCAAGGGAGGTGATTCTCCTCCTCTACTCAGCTCTGGTGAGACCCCACCTGGAGTACTGCATCCAGTTCTGGAGCCCCTATTACAAGAGGGATATGGACATGCTGGAAGGTGTCCGGAGAAGGGCCACCAGGATGATCAGAGGGCTGGAGCACCTCTCCTATGAGGACAGACTGAAAGAATTGGGGCTGTTCAGTCTGGAGAAGAGAAGGCGCCGAGGTGACCTTATTGTGGCTTTTCAATATCTGAAGGGGACTACAAGAAAGATGGGGAGGGACTTTTTAGGCTATCAGGTAGTGACAGGACTAGGGGGAATGGAATAAAGCTGGAAGTGGGGAGATTCAGGCTGGATGTGAGGAAGAAGTTCTTCACCATGAGAGTGGTGAGAGCCTGGAATGGGTTGTCCAGGGAGGTGGGTGAGGCCCCATCCCTGGAGGTGTTTAAGGCCAAGCTGGATGAGGCTCTGGCCAGCCTGATGTAGTGTGAGGTATCCCTGCCCATGGCAGGGGGTTGGAACTAGGTGATCCTTGTGGTCCCTTCCAACCCTGACTGATTCTATGATTCTAATGGGCAAAAAAATCTTGTGAAACTCTGCTTCCCCTTGAAATCACCATCTGCATCACACTTCTTCACAACACACCATGTCATTATCTGCCTTCAGATGCTGTCAGTGAGAAAGTACAGGGAAGAAACGGGATGCCATGGGAAGCTTTGTTTTGAACAGATTTGGCTTTCTTCTGACAGATAATTATGAGTTTCACCATTTTTATATTTTGGCAGTATTGTTATAATGTTTCACTGAACCAAGTACAATTATCTCCAAGGTATGCTTAGGACCAGAGGTACTGATCTACTACAAGATCAGTTCTGTAGCGATCATGGTGCAACACTTTAATTTCAGCAGGGAAAGAACCAGATCTTGAATTAGCCTTGTGGAGAGCAACACAGCAGGTATTTAGGCCCTTCTTTAACAGTCTTGAGCATTTCCATATCCTTGAGCATTGCAGTGCCCCAGGTAAGAACAGTCATACCCTGGTTCCCATACATCTTCATACAGGTTTTGACAGACCAATGTATTATAGCACTAGCACTTTCCTTAACGTAACACTTCACACCCATCCATCACAGCAATATTTCTGAAATCACCTGTCCCCATGTAACTATTCCCTGGGAGCTTCTTTTGCTCTCTCGTGGTTGCATGTCTGGAAAGTTCAAAGGCATCCAGGGACCATTTTTAGCACTTACAGATTGGAGTCTGTGATGGTTTTAAAGACTGTCTTTAATTTTTCTTCACAAAGTTTGAGCAGAAAAGTGAGAAAAAAGTAAACAAATCACTATTGGGGGTAAGAAAGCAAAATAATGAGTATTCTAAACATTTCCATTGGAGAGATAGAAATGTTTAAGAATCAGTACTCAAAACAAAGTCACTCAGTCTTAGTTTGCTCTGCTTCTTTCTGCTTCTCCTTCTGCCTTCAGAAGACAACACTGACACCCACATACTGATCTTGACAAGTTAAGTACAACAGCCTAGCAGCTTCTTGGCTCTCTCTGCCTTCTGCCAGGGGAGCCTGGGGGGAGTCCTTCCAGCTTGACCCCTTAGGGGGAAGCCAGGGGGCTTGGTTGTGCTTTTCTGTTGATTGTACATATTTGTAAATGTTGTGAAGAGTCTGTATTTGCACATATTCATTGCATTTCATCATAGATTGTAAATACAGCTTTCATTTGCTTCCAGACTGAGCTAGCCTGGTTATTGTGGGAGGGGGATTTCAGCTCCCACACTGTAACAGAGTCAAAATATCTTTCTGTTTGGTGCCTAAACAATGAAAGAATCACAGAATCACAGAATCAATAAGGTTGGAAAGGACCTCAAGGATCATCAAAGTCCAACCTATCACCCAAGACCTCATGACCACTAAACCATGTCACCAAGTGCCACGTCCAATCCCCTCTTGAACACCTCCAGGGAAAGAGCATCCATAGGTCTTGGTTTTGTTAAAACTGTTTTTTTTTTTCTTTTTCTGGAATAGCTGTGGTACTTTGATGAGAAATTAAGAGGGACTTTCCCCATAGCATTAAAAATTCAGGGTGAGCCTTCCTGATAGATTTAAGGAGTGCAGGACTAAATCTGAAAGAGTTCTTTAATAGCTGCCTGTAGTTCAGCCACTCAGCTTGGCCCTGCATTCAACCTACTGGTAGAAAAGTGACCAACCCAACTTGTAATAAAAATACCTATGGATGCTGTTAACTAGTGATTCCTCTGCCAATCAAAGTGAAAACAGCGCTTCTGTATTTTGTTCTAAAAGCATTTCAAGTTTTGCAAGTACTGGAAAGCAAGGAAGAGGACTGAAATGTCTTTGTAATTAAACAACCAAAAGGTTGAAGTATAGCTATTTGTGTAAGCTTGGATATATTAAGACAACAGCAAAGTACCATCTAAATTATAAAGTGTGGATGACTTTTCATTAATAAATTGGGTGTTGTGATATGGTTCCAGACATACAATTTTAAAATAAACTATTACAATTAATACACAACCCTTTGTTTATCTGTTATGAATACATCCGTTAGCTTCTTTACTGGCAGAGAGATGTTCCTGCATCATGTGCTACCCAGCATCCAGACTGACCTTTAATATGAACAGACTCACAAATGGACAGCAGACAACTCAGCAGGAGTTTGTGTCTATAGAGTAAGAATTAATTTCATTTCATACACTGTTCCTGCCACAAACGGCAAAATCTCTGAGACATTTATGAATCCTAAATGACTATTTCATATCAATATATTCCCTTATGTCAGCACTATTCACCATAAAGTTACTCATGTGTGTAAATGATTACTGGATTGGGCCTTTAAAGAAGATGTGTAACCTTGACAGGTGTCATAAGTCCCATCACTATTGCTCTGAAAGTGTTGATACCAGCAGTAGTTCCAGTCTTTCCTAGCTATTAAGCTAGAGTTCAGCCATAAAGCTCTCTGCTCAGATTTTCAGCCCCCAGCAGTTTACTGTTGCTTTGATCTGGGATTTTGTTACAAGTCACTGTGACAAGAGAGGGACAGCTGTAACACTGTCCTGGAATTTAGCTCCTAACGGAAATTCCTGGCATGCTTGCAGTGGCCTTTACCTGAGGTTAATGTCATCCCCTACTCATCAGTCCCAATGAAACCAAGAGCCCACTGATCATTGACAACTACTGAGGGCCATCTTAAAGGTAGGATCCGTGTTTCTGTTTCCAGTGACAACCAGAGCAGATGAACATGTGGACCAGTGCTATCTGAATCCCTGTTGTGATCTGAATTGATCTCAAAACTATTAAGGCCTTTTAAAGAGTAAAAGAAAGCAGTACCTAAGGTCTTTAGAGGATGGTTCAAGGCTAATACACTGAGACTAGTATCCAGCTTTTCATTTACCAACTATAAAGAACAGCAATACAACACAATGCCATGTATACAGCATTCCTTCATGCAGCAACATGAGGGAATAAATGAGTCCAAGAATCATGAAATGCAACCCCAAAATGCACTGAAGATTTTTGAACTCAGGGTATTTTCATTAAAAAAAAATAGTAAATAAATCCTTGAGCACTATCAAGTATTTTCAAACTCCAAGCAGCACAAGATATTGAAACTGTGGCTCTTCTTCACAGCATGAAACCAGGTCTGTTCTAGTAACCTGGGAACCCAGAGCATTATTTGCTCTTGTGAAAAGCAGACAAAAGCACCAGGCAAAAGCAGCCATGTCCCACTTGAATTTCCAGAGGATGCAAAGGAGCCTATGCCTGCAGCTGCAATTACTATTAATGGATCCAGATATATGGGTCCTGTTGGTAAATTCCAGCTTAGCAAAGTAAAATCTGACTGTTGCTACAATTTTAGTGCCATAATAAATTTTGTGTCCACTTTTTTAAAAGGTTGGACCACTGTGTGAAGGTCTAGAGCATTCAAAGACTTTGAAAGTTCATTAAATCAACTGTAAATTTGGAAGTAAAGAGCTGAAACTATGAGACAATAAAAAAAGTAAAAGGAGTAGTAGTCAGCAGATTAAGACAGGACACAAGCTGTGCACTGAGCTGCCTCAGACCATGCTTATCACCAGGAAAACTATTACCTGTTATTTGTAGATATATTTTAGGTTTAGATTTCCATTGGGCTTTGTTAGTGAGCATAATGCAATTGCAGCCAAACTGAAGCCATTGTAAAAACTGATCTAAATAAGCTTTCATCTGATGGCCATTCAAATTGCTGGGCAGAAACATTACCTTTAGGCTCTTCATATGGACCACACAAATAGACATTCATTTGGTGCCTAAATATTACAAGCCAAGTCCTAACAGATATTGATCACCGTCAACTTCTAACCTGAATCCCAAGTTATCAGAAATTCCACATGATTGAGACCAAAAAAAAGATCTGTGTGATCCTCTACACAGTAACACATCTAAGTATTAAATAGCTCTCAGTAACTCTCCTGTTTTCTTAGTCTGTGGTTTAAACTAACCTACAGGCTTTCATCCCTGTAAACATGTTTTGGTTCTGCTATGATAGGATACTCAAGAATAAGAACTATAAACACATGCACACATTCTCTGGTGAAGGTACCACGATCTTTTCCCAACAGATGTAATTTATGACTGGACTTTTTTTTTTTTTTCCCCAACAGAAAAAAAATCTCCCAACAAGGTCCCTAAAAGAGTATATTACAGAGGAAAATGATATATCCAAAGAACTTAACATAAAAGCTTGATGGGAAATTTCAAAATTAATTAGGATGAAAGGCCTCTGAGCTCCATTTGAAGCTTTCCGAGTGCTTTATAAATCAGAACCAATATGAACACGTCAATTTGACTTGAAACTCAAACCTCATTTCCCCATGTAAAGAAATTTCCTGGAAGCAGGAATATTCTAGATGAAATAAAGACCCCTTTTTCCTTTATGATGAGATGATAAAGCCTTTTTGTCAAAGCGTTTCACTGAACTCTGTTTTTTAACGGGCCGTATGTTTCATAGCGGTTCGCGCTCGTGTCACCGACACATCCCTCCAGAGGTTCTGCATGGAGCTCTAAATACACAAGAAGACAGCTTCTCTCTTCATCTGAGCTATTTCAAAACACTTCTGAAGAGGAAGAAATTGCACCTGAAAAATTTCTCTAGCTGGTCCAATAAACACCATGTGTTAGCCTCCAGTTATTTGTTTCATTGCAACTTCAGAGTGGCCAGACAGGGAGGCTTCTAGAAGCTGCTTTAAAATGTTCTGATAGCGCAGGCAGGCTCCATTTGAAGAAACCCTTTTAGTGGAGATAAATTATTTCTATAGGAAATAAAAGAAGAGCACAGCAGGGTCCCAAGTGCTAATAAAGGGACACAGTGCTTCAAGAAAACATTACTTTCAAACAAATTGTTGGAGACCTGCAATAGTCCAGGCTGTGCTGCAATTACTGCAAAACCCACTCCTTTTTGGGTAAGATTTGGGAATTTCATTTGTTCCTTGATCAATGTGCTCTGAAGCTACAAAAAAAAAAACCCAAACAAACAAAACAGAAATCATTTTTGCAAAAGGATTTTTATTTGGGCAATCATTGTGCTGTCATTTTCTAGGCATCATCTGGTGAGGTGTAACAAATGCCCATCAGAAATACTTTTTCCCCTGGTCTGAGTCTTCCTCTGAATGGAAGAATGAGATATTGGGCATTTTCACTGTTGGAAAGAAGAAATCCCCATGAGGCTGGAAGTACTTGGTGATAATTTGGAAGCTGTTTAAGCAGGATGGCTAATCTGGATGATCAAAGTAGTCCTTTTCTGAATCTAGTTTTTAAATTTGTGAATGCTGTTTTCTGTTTTCTATCACACAGGAATGTGACTCTCCAATAAGGTTACAATCAGGATAAACTAAATTTCAGCTTTTACTTCGATTTGCAATTAGGTGGCTGCCTTAGTAGTAAAGGTTAACAGGAATTCAGGAAGATTAAAAACTTTGTGAGGCATTTGATATATGGGAGCACTTCAAGCTCCAGCAAACTGGAGAGATTTTTTTTGGCTCCGAAGGATCCACTGAAAGCAGAAAGCTTTCTGTAAAAGTCTTCTATAATGGCTTCATTAGTTCAAAGTATAACTATTTTTTCCCACCTACTTGGTTACTGGTATAATAAATGCTTCCACATACACTCAATAGTGCAGCAGACTGCTGGATCCTGCAAGCCCACAGTTGTTTTATTGCTTTGCATGAACCTACAAACTGCACTGACTAATATGTAGCAGTGTGGTGTTACTATTTGTGTATTATACATCCAAGAGAGCTGACAGCCTAGTAAAGACACCTAATGAGTATCATCACAAAGCCCACAGTGCTGCATGCTGTACAATCATCCAATATAATAAAATCCCTCTTCAAAAGAGCTTATAGACAAAGGGGAACATCACCCTTGCTGAAAGACCATGCCAAGTCCTCTGTGGCAAGTGCAACAGGATCCATGCAGAGTGTTGTCTTCGTAGTGACTCCCTGCACAACTGAGCTCAGTATGAGCTGTCAGTGTGCACTTGCAGCCCTGAAAGCCAACCAGATTCTGGGCTGCATCAGAAGTGTGGCCAGCAGGTTGAGGGAGGTGATTTTCCCTCTCTGCTCCGCTCTGGTGAGACCCCCACCTGGAGTACTGTGTCCAGTTCTGGAGCCCCTATTACAAGAGGGATATGGACATGCTGGAAGGTGTCCAGAGAATGGCCACCAGGATGATCAGAGAGCTGGAGCACCTCTCCTATGAGGACAGACTGAAAGAGTTGGGGCTGTTCAGTCTGGAGAAGAGAAGGCTCCGAGGTGGCCTTCCAGTATCTGAAGGGGGCTACAAGAAAGCTGGGGAGGGACTTTTTAGGCTATCAGGTAGTGACAGGACTAGGGGGAATGGAACAAAGCTGGAAGTGGGGAGATTCAGGCTGGACGTAAGGAAGAAGTTCTTCCCCATGAGAGTGGTGAGAGCCTGGAATGGGTTGTCCAGGGAGGTGGTTGAGGTCCCATCCCTGGAAGTGTTTAAGGCCAGGCTGGATGAGGCTCTGGCCAGCCTGATGTAGTGTGAGGTGTCCCTGCCCATGGCAGGGGGGTTGGAACTAGATGATCCTTGTGGTCCCTTCCAACCCTGACTGATTCTATGATTTCCTTCAGGGCTTTGACTACTTATGCACAGCAGAAATAGCTGTGTTGCCTTAAGACAATACTAGCTCACTGGTGTTTGTTTCTGTGTGACATTCAGCTGCTAGTGCTAAACCGATGGGCTGGTTATGTGAATGCTTTCTAGCCTCCTCTGTACAGAAGCAAATTGCTAATTCAAAACAGCTCTCAGCAGAACGTTAAGTCGACCAGGATGACTTTGCATTGCAGTTGCTGGGGAATGCTCAACCAATCCATTCCACTGATGCAGCTGTGGAGGTGCTAATCACAGCTGGAAAGGTGATAAGGAACATCTGGAGAGGCAGTACTAAGAGCAGAGCTGTTTTTGCAGTGAATTAACTCTGTGCACAGCGGACCTGAGGTGACATTATCACGGCGTTTCAAAACTAGGACACGAATAAAAATGAAACACTGACATTCTACTGAAACTCAGTCTGGTGGCTGTACTGTTGCACCTAACTTCCTCTTTTCTTATAAATCTTTCTCCTTATCCTTTTGAAACAGTTGTAGAATTAATTTGCAGGAGCAGATTCGGTGGTTGTCCCTGGGCTATTATAATTTTGTGTATAAAAAGACATGACATTTCAGAAACCAATACATGGCATGAACTTACTTTAATGACGTCTTCATCAGAGGATTTGCACTCCACTGACTCAGAGATGTCTGTCACAGCACTGTTCTCCTCAATGGAGACCACTTTGATGGGCACTGCCACTGTTTTTCCCGTGAGGATTGCGGTGTTCAGAATTTCCGTGTCCTGCACACAAAACAAAGCACAGCCATGCTCAGAGACAGCTAAAGAGATTCCTAAAAGGCAAGCATCAGCTCTTCAACTGGACTTAAGAAAGATGAATTAGAGGAACCTTTTTTATGTTGGGAGTGGTGGAGCACTGCAACAGGCTGCCCAGAGAGGCTGCAGAATCTCCATCTCTTGAGTCATTCCAAACCCACCTGGACACCATCCTGTGCAACCTGCTCTGGGTGAACCTGCTCTGGCATTGTGGTTGGACTAGATGATCTCCAGAGGTCCCTTCTGACCCCTATAATTCTTTGATTCTGCAGCTAAAGATCTAACTCATCTTCAGACAGGTGTAACTTGGTAAAATGTAGCAAAATTCCAGTTTTATTGTCTCTGCTAAACACCACAGTCAGCTGCAGTGCACACTGATAAAACAGCAAACAACATGACTGCAGTTAAATTCAGTCCAGACACACCACAGCTAGCTTCTATTTTCAAAGTATGTAGGGCTTTCCCCAATATTTAGCTTTCAAAACATGAGCTCAGAGTTTTCACTACACTGGATTTGATGGGAAATATTTGGGGCAGGATACAAGAGCCTCCAAAGGAAGAAATATTGCTCTTTGAATCAAGGCCTAAAGGCAGGGCCTCTCTGTGAACTCTGTCTCTGGAACTGTTTCAAGATTATTTAATTTCCTTTGATATAGTCAATGAAGCTATGTAAAGAATCCAGGAATAGTTAGTGATGCTAGTAACTGCAGGGAAAATAACAAGGAAATTTGAAGCTTGAACTTGGGTCATGGCCTATAAAAAAAAGCCTTTCAATGCACCGTCAACTCTTCTAACTCCTGAACTGTTTCAATATCATCATATTCCCAAGATTCCCATGCAAGAAGAACTTGGAAGTTTTCTGCAGCATTTCAACTTCCAATTGTATAATGTGAACAAAATATTCAGCAGAATCCTCAGCACTAATGTCAACAGTAGCAAAATGGAGCACTGCTGCTGTTGATACTGTCTTCAACTCAAGTTTAATGAGTCTGAAATCTAGGTCAGATTTTCTTTTCATCTTGTAATCTGTTATTTCTCAGGTTCTCCTACAGCTCTTGTAAGAAATCCCATCAAACTTCAAAAAATCAGTTAAAAAAGGAATGTTGGCTGTTCTAGAAACGTGAGAACCCTCAACAATTCCTACAATAAATATGAAAACAGAGCTACTCAACACAGTAAAGCAGAGACAGATTTAGAAATAACATGATTGAAAAGTCTAAGGCCATTCTCAGGAACTCCTGACTTTCCAAGGTAGAAACCATCCCCAGCTGTTCCCCATACAAATTCTGCCAGGTACTGGGCATTTTAGAGCATTTGAGTGCTGCAGTGAAATTCATGTCCTTTGGAGATTAACTTCTGCTATCCAAACTTGAAAATTTTGCTCCAAATGTATTTATTTCCCATGTACTGGCATTTTGGTCAGTCCAGAAACAGATGAAAAGGAGCAGATCTCAGCATCTGGGGAACAAAAAAACCCAAAACCTAAGAAACCCTCTGTTACAAACCCAACTGCTCTTCCTTCCTGCAGACTTCTAAAGCAACAAGCATTGAATAACCCACATAGGTTCACCACTTTTAACTTTATTTTTTTATGTGTGTATTTGGCTACTGCAAATGCTTTATGTCTTTTGAAATTAATCTTTTGCCTTGCTCCCTTAAAGTCTTATTTTGTGTGACTCTGAGCGTTAAACACTGCAAACTAAGGACTCCAGGGCAAAGGAGCAGCAAGAGAGTTTGTGGAACTGACAGGACATCTTTTCAGGCTATCTCAGCTCTGCTTTCAAATAATTCTACTCAGATTCAGTTTTTCCTTAGGAACTGATACGCATTACTGATAGAGGAATCTAATTTAAAGGGACAGGTTCTGAGAAATCCCATAAATAGAAATGAGTTTCAGATACAGAACCTACTCTGTGGCTTGGGGATTTACCCACATTTGCATTTAATGGTAATTTATGAAGTTCAAGACAAACCAGCAAATCACTGACACACAAAACAAAAAGGAAATCAGCCCTGCACCACTGCCAAGAAGATAAAAACAAAGACCTAGTGATGCAATGAGGTGAAACCTCTGTGCCACAAGCAGCAGAGTTAATTCATCGGCAGGTTTAACTTGCAATAAACCACTTGGGAGTCTCTGGAAATCTGTCTGACTCAGCTCTGCTCATGCTTACAGCATGAAGCAATCAGTGGCCTCAACATGAAGTCAAATATTAAGGGAAACAGGAGAGAAGTGGGAAGCCCAGCACACAAGCCCACAAGGCACTCTGACCCACATGAGGATTCAGTGCTCCTGATTTCCCAGCCCAGAAATCATCAGAAAAAGACCAGCTGCTTAGTCTGCTCTGGCAGTACCTGGGATGATGGCAAGGCTACTAGGAGTATCTTGCTAAATCATGTTTGCTGCACCACCAGCCATGGCTGCAGCTAAGCTCTCAGCCTGCACCACAGCACCATGAGAATAATAGAGACAGAATTAAAATCCAGTATTGGAGACAGGGTCTAAAAAAATACAGGGTTCAATGAAGTTAAAGGCAAGCTGCTTCTTTTCTGTAGAAACAACTAATTCCATAAATACAGGACAGAAAAGCTTCCACAGGAAAAGCTGCTCTCAGAAAAGTATTTGGAGACTCTGTTGGATCACAATCCTAATGTAAGTCAGGAACTGCACACTGCTGTGGTTAAAGTCAAAACCAAACCAATGAAAGAACTCTCCCACAGGAGACTGCATAAAGAGGAGTGTCACCTTGTACTCAACAGTAGCAAAGTCTTAGCTAAAGGACCATGTCTGGATTTGAGATCCATACTGCCAAGAAAAACATTCTCAAGTGAAAAGAAATAAAAAAGAACAAGGAGAACAAAGGTTAGAAAATAAGATCCATGAGGTATGATTGAGAGAACTGGGATTGCTTAGCCTAAAAAATAGTATGGGGAAAGGTAACTACTGTCTCCATATACAGGAAATTCTTCAAAAATTGAGGAAGAATACACTGTTTTCCATGTTCATGGACAGGGCCTGAAGTAATGGGCTTAAACTGCAACAAGGAAGATTTGTTTGACTTTAAGGCAATCTTTGCTCTAAAAAGGGTGACAGCAAATTGATGGGACAGGTTGTCAGGGGCAGAAGAAAATGCAGTCTAGCCCAAGAGATCTTTGAAGAATGGGTTATATGTATCATTCAGAAAGAACACAGGTTCTTTGAGTCAGGTTGAGGAGGAAAGGGAGCAGATGACCTCTTGTAGTTGCCTCCACTCCTGTACCTTAGCAGTCTCCATTGTTTTGACATTGAATGATAACACAATAACCCATATATCTTGTATTCAAAATAACCCTCTTCTGCTTCACCCATCCCAGATAATGTGATCCTTCTTCACTGGACAAAAGAAGATGATCTGTATCTGTAAAATGGAAAAGCCTGACAGGCAAGCATGACTGATACTCCTGCTTTCTGCACTGTACAGAGCAGAGCTGATGTACCAATTGTCAAGTAATAATCTGTCACTTCTGTTTCTCTCTCTCCAAAAGGTCATTATTGGCATATCTGAATTCTAAGTGGCTTTAATATAAAGCCATTATTACATGGGTTAAAAAACCTTTTCAAATTTTCCAAGACCTTTCTGGAAAAAAGAGAGGAAATTTAGCCACTGGTACATTACCAGCAATTAGAAACCTCAATCTTCTGCCCTTTGCTAATGGTTTCATTAAAGGAAGTAGTGAATGAATTTATCTTGATTAATTATTTCAGAGATGCACCTGCCCCAAAAATTGTAAAAGGCATCTTTTGTCATGATAAAGGGCTCCTGAAATTTTACATCCCTTCTCTGTGGCCCAATGTGAACATCAGGAATTTCAAATTCAGCAGATGGAAACATGCTGTCGATGTTACCTAACGGCTTCACAGCCAGCCCCATCACAATCGTTAGAGATCCTTAGCACTGGGAGGCAATTTGCAACTACGTAGCTACAGCTTTGAGCTGAAATGGAAACCTTCAGATTTCATCTCCTCTGAAAGCAGTCATTACTCATTAGTATTACAGAGTTTAAGAAATAGTGAAGTATGAGCAATTAATATATTACACACCATGTTAAAAGCAATCTTCATATCTGCCACTTCCCTTACTCAGCCTGTAAGTGCCCTATGCTATTCAGCTGTGATGGTGAAAAACAAACAAATAAATAAGACCAAAGAATGAATTCTTGATTCCTTTGTGGTTTGTTTAGAACTAAAAACCAAAAATGTGTGTCCTATATCCCTGTATATGGAACAGCCTTACGGCACAACTTCTGCTTCTTCTCTCCTTCCCTTTATATTGCTGCAATAAAGCCAAAGGCTGTAATGGAACAAAGAACTGACCCATTGTCCATACCCCCACACAAGCTGTTAGGCAGAAAACTCTAAATAGTGGATGAAAGGCTCCATGGTTCAAGATTCCTCAAAAGCTGAAATAAAACTCATAAAAGCAGCTTAAATTGAACTCCTTCTGTCTGTCTGTCCTGCAATACTGAGCACTCTAAACGTGCACCACAGGGAAGGGGGCTCTGATACAGATCCTGTTTTCCTTGCATTCTGCTGCCTCCTGTCAACTCTTATTTATCCACTGACAGGCAGAAATAGTGCTTGAACCTTTGAGAATATGTCAAGCAACATTAAGAAAACAATTGTTTTCACATCAGAGCAGGAAATGCTGGAATAGGTGGTGATTTTTATGCTCTATTTTGACATGCAATATACCACTCTGTTTGCAAGCTAATTTGGGAGTATACAAATAGGATTCCAAAGAAACCTTTGGAGAGACTAAGAACTCATTTAAATTGTAGGCGCTTCTCAAAATGGCAATATCTTGGCCACTTCCACATGCTTTAATTTTTAAAATCCCCCAAGAACTAATCTACTTTCTGTGCAGGCAGCAACTAAAGTTTCAAAATCAAATTTATTTTGTGTGGCAAAAGACTGAAAGCATCTTATAGCAATGTTTGGACTTGTTCCCAATAAATTCAAAAATGGGGAAAGAAAAGTAAATGGGAAAAACAGAAAGAGGATGAGTCATAAACAAGCATCAATATCCAGGCTCCAAAGAAGCTTCTGTAAGTGTATTACAAAGTCTAAAAAAAGCAAGGGCTCTCATTTCCAAAGTGGAAATGGAAAACTACAGGTATCATTCTCAGTGACACAGAAGGGAGACTTGAGATCTGAACTTCCATGTAAGCCTCAAACTGTCTGAAGCACAATGACTGCAGGGACAGAGTTGGTTTTCTTGTACTAACATCCACAAACTCCCAGTGAGGACAGTTCTTTGCTGTCACCAGGGCATCCCTTCAATGAATCCAACATATGAAAGAAATTACTACTATTTAAACTTATTTAATTAACAAACAGTAGCAGTAAAGAACATTTTTCTTGTTCTTCTGATGGTTAGAGGAAGACGCTAGCAGCTCAAATCAAAGGAGATACTCAAAAGCAAACCACTGAACTGTGTGCATAAGAAGTTACTTAAAGTTATTGAGTTCCAGCTTCAAGCTGAAACTCACAGAAGTGAGTAAATGTCTTCACCCAACATAGCATTTTCATCACCTGCTAATAAAACATCTTTTAAGTCTAACAAACATCTAATAAAACATCCTAAAAGGTCTTTTCCAACCTAAACAATCCCACTATTGTATCTACTCTTTCCCAGTCCAGCTCAAATCAGCAGCACGTTTGCTTGCTCAAAATCCCAACCTTTTTGAAACGACCTAAACGATCACGGAAACAGAATTTTACGTCCTCTATACAAACCTTCAGCATGCTTCAGTGCCTTCAGAAATTATGCCCTAAGGTCACAACCTGATACCTATGACAGATAAAGAAAAGCTTCTCTGCTGGCATGTGTATGTAGCAAGTGTGGTATGAAATCCTCACAGCAGGAACAACTTCCCCAGACAGTCCTTACTTTCTTTAAAGTAAGAGGGCAGGGTGGTTTTCACACTTCCTTATCCAACTAATATGACCTGGCAAGTTATGACTCCAGTGCAACCAGTTAGGACAAAGGGGTACTCCTGTTCATCTCCCTGCATTCTTGATGCATTTCAAAGAAAAACGGTGAGAAGATGGTTGGGCAGGGATCCAGACCCTACCTCATAGCACACTGAGATCTGAGTTCATTGAGACCATTATACAGAATTTGATGCATCACCACTCTACAGGAAGTCTCTAAGGTTTCCTGCTAGGAGCTGATATTACAATTCAGAGTACCGTAAACTTTTGTTCATACTTTGGTCTTGGTTACATCAGGGTTAATCTGGACAAAGTCCACTAGCACTAGTATTGGCCTGAACATTTTCTACCACAGCTGCATTCTTTGTACTACTTCACAGAAGACTCAGCAGAATTGGCTTTTAGAAAAATCGGGGGTTTATTAGAAAGGGAGAATAACATCCATAAAGCTCAGGTATTCTAGCCAGAGCTGAGAAGAAGCCTGTCCTCATATTTAGTCATTGAAGGTGACTAAGTGTTAGTGCATTGAAGTGCATTGAAGGCACTATGGTTGACTCTGCAGGAATCTCACATGTTACTTCAGCCCTGTTTCAGTCAGGGAGCATCCACCAACATCACTGGGAGCTCTGTGCAAAGAGCAAGAATACAGAATACCAGGCTTAGTTGCTTGAGTTTAGCTGAAGAGCAAACCTTATGCTCATCCAGCCTCTCAGTTGTAAGAAGGCAAGCATTCAGCCATGACTAATTTAGGAACTAATTCAACATCAAATTGCGGCAGAATGAGGAAGCAAAGTGACAGCTGTTTAATTAAACTCTAAATCCGATTAGATGGTGTTATCAAGAGAAATCCATGGGAGCCTGAGGTCATGAGAATGGTCCTGTTTACAAGCTGAAAATTCTGCAAGTGGAACCTCACAGAATGACGTTAATTGTAGCTTGGCATTAAGATTTCTCCTTCACACAAACACGCTTCCTCATGGGCAACAAACCTGTGCTGCACACCTGAAGGAGTGACACAGAAAACCCCAATTGTATTTTAAGTTATAAGGGAAGGTTTTTTTTTTTTTTTAAATGTTAGTGGAAAAGAGGCTATTGGCCACCTTAAAATCAGAACAGTGTCTGTCTAACGGAAGAAGGACAGAAGCAGCAAGCCCTTGCATGCCGTTGGCAGCACTTGAATCAGTGGAGACAAAGCCTACGCAGGAGAGCTCTGGGAGTGACACTGTGCTTCCAACTACTGTTCAACCCATCACCCTTGATGAACAGAGACACCTTGGCAACACTTTTACAGGAGAAGAAGATGGAGATGTGGGAGATATACAGTAAGCTCCACATATGTCAGGTGCAAACACAACAAAATGTCTGCTGATGAGCACCAAGTTATGCATCACAAGTTTCCACTGGAGCAATGCACGGAGCTGCACTTCACCACAGACAATTGTTAGGCTGATTTGTGAGCCTGCTTAACACAGTGGCTGTAGATTTGGGTTATTAATGCTACTAAGATTACAGCTGATTAACAAAATAGCGTTGTTGGGCAGCAGACTCTGTTTATCTACATAATCCCGTGATCAAAAGTAAATTACACACTGTGCTTCCTGCCAAGGGGATTCTCTGACACTCCACAGTTGTGGATGGTGTATACAGGAAGCTGACATTCTGCCTTTAAATTCTTAGCATACACTTCAGAAGAACAAAAGTGTTTCTACAGACCAAAGAGTTTGCAGGACTGAGGAGCGCTGAGGCAGATTCACTCCATGGCAGGCAGTGGGGAAAGGGAATTTTAGTTGGTTGGACTTTGGTTTGCTCTTTTCTTTCACTTGATTCCAATGCAATTGGCTCATGACATGTAAAGCCTGCTTGGTTTCATTCATCAGTTTATAACATGAGGGCTTGTACTTCAGGAGTAATATCACATTGCAAAAGAAGTGGGGTAATGTTATTGAGCAGTAAAACCAAAGGGGTACAACCTGCTTACTTAATAGCATCTCTCAGTAGTCAAACATGAATCCTGGTGGAATTCAGGTTACTCCATAACCCTCAGGTCCTTATTACAAAGGAAAATGTAAACTAATGAACAAACTAGCAGTGATGAAAAATGAGGCCATTCAAAATTTACATAAGACATAAACTTATTCAATAAAAGTTGCCATTTTCTGCAGTCTGTTTCTGACAAAGATAGAAGAGCAAAAGCTCTACAAGTTTCTTACGGATGCTAATTCTTTTTGACACACGACAACACTGTGAGGTATCTTCATTAAATCTTTGCTAAATGGCCAGCAATGAACATGGCACAAAAATTAAGGACAATACCTGCCCTGAAGAACAAATAATGCAGAAGTCAAACACAGATAATACATCACCCATGGAAAGACCCAAAGGTGGATGTTGGCATTGTTCTGTCCCTAGCATGCACAACATTTGTTTGAAGACCTTGACTGACATGATGTCTGCAGATCTCTAGGAGTCTTAAAGAAGGTAAATGGAGGAAATGTGAGAACAGGGACATAAGGAATTCAGACTCATATTTCCCACTTCCAGAAGAGTGTCCTTGACCATCATCAGCACACAGGTAAAGCCCATCAGTGTACTGGCTGGGCTGGGACCTCTCACATATTTCTCCTGGGGCAGGGCCACTAGCAAGAAAAACAGTGGCAGAAGGGTGCTCTGTTGGGATGGGAAGGTCTTGGGCTCAGAACAATCTTCTCTGTAGTTTTTGTGGACCACGTAACTTATGACAAAGATCTCAGTGTCTTTTAAAAAGGGTAATTCAGTGTTCTGCAAGTGCAATGCCTTTTTAATCAATGATCCTGTCTCTGTTCAGTCTACATGTTGAGATAAATCTTAATTACTGCCCCCCCTCTACATTAGCAACAAACCTTTCCATTTTCTTCTGTGCTTGTACACTTTTCAAATACCCTGCTAGTGGAATTTTTGAGCCCTGACAAATTATGCTCTGCAGACAGAAAATGGGAATGTGGAATATATTAACAGATAGGGATGCAGACAAATATCTTTGGATTCTTGGATGACTAATCCACACTTTCCTTGCAGTGCACCTACCCTCTTAGCATTCGAATGTGCAAAATGGGACCACAGCCAATGATTACTTTGTTTTAGCAGATGCAGGCTGTATTGCTAAATGTGATTCCATCATCACTCAAAAGTAAGCACCTCTTTTAAAAAGTAAGAAGAGACCAGAACAAATGAACAAAGCTAACTACGCTTTCAATTGCTTTGTTCTGTTTACAGTAATTGATGGAAAATGATGGGAAAATGTTATAAAGCCATTCCTCAGATCTGTATATCCACATGGAGACAGACTTTTGGACACTACCCAGATTATTAGAACAACAGGATCTCATTTATTGCTTGTGATTTTGAATTAAAAAAAAAAAACAAAAAAACAGAAGACCTTATAAGCAAAACCTTCCCATTTGCAAAATCCATAAACAGTGCTGTGGCTAGCAGAAAACCGAGCACTTAGATGCAGCCTGGTTTAGAATAAGGATGAACCTTACAAAATAGACAGCAAGAAACATTTTTCTTCAAGCTGCAGGCTACTGAATGTCCTTTCTTCAGAGCCTATGGGAACAGCAATTGTACTAGCAGACAGGGTAGCTTTCTGTGATCTACTGAAGAGGGACACCTTGTCTCTGTCTCTGCATTTCCAAAGTGTTTGAAACCAGGTGGAATGAAGAAACCTTATTAGTCAGTATATCCAGAAAGGTATCATGGGACTGAGGGTCCTGCCACTTCTTCCACTTCTGAACAACTGAGAATTAAATTCCAACTATTTAAACAAATGTATTTCAGAAGTAAATGCTTACTGTACTGTATTTCTTAACCTAAGTTTATCACAGGCATTTCACAATACCAATTCAAAACTTGCTTTTGGAGCTGTAATAGTTTGCCATAGGCACTGAGACTAACAAAAAAAAAAAATCTTATTTCCTTTCCAAGTGCTTCTATTAATATTTCTACCTGTAATGTTCCACTGCTTGAGTATCAGTGTTACTCGTATTTATTCTTTGTATAAACATAACCCCATTTTGGCTCTGTGCGATAGCTGGATGGCAATATGCTGAGCATGGACTACAAGAAGAGACAGTTTCTACACCAAGAAGGAAAAGATCAACTGATTCTCAGCACATCTTGATGAATAACTGATTCTTGCTTGCTGAGGAGATCTAGAAATGAGAGAAACCATTCCCACGCCACCTGATACAGTTTGATTTTGGTTTTCTTGCTGAATAAAATACTCCAAAAATATTGAAATGTTCTAGTTTTCTTTCCACTTTCTTTTCCAAGAATATTTGGGGAAATACTCCCACTGTTATAACCAAACCAAACAAAAATCCAATTACTATAAATTATGGACCCCCAAATACCACTTTGACTAAACGGATCTTGATTTGATCCCTTATATCTCTTTTATTTTTTTTATATATAAAATGTTTTGTCTTAAGACCTGTCTTTACCTAGGATAAAACAAGGTGGAATGAGAAACATATGGACCTTTTCCTACAGAGAGGATGGGTACAGTTAAAGCAATGACTCCTTAGGGAACCTGCATCTTTGTAGAAGATCTAAATACCTGTATTTTGAGGGAGCAAATTAATTGTCAAGTATGTTGGAGAGTCATTTCCTACTGCAGCAACCACCAGCAAACCTTCTGCAAGGTAGAAGATGTCAGACAGATATGCCCAAGATGTCACACAGTCCCTACAATCTTCTCAACTCCTTCCTTCCACCTGTCCCAGGAAGTGTTGCACTGTTTGAATCATGCAGGGGAACATGCTTAGCTCACACAAGACAAAGATTAGCTCACACAAGACAATGTTTAGCACACATATGACAAATTAAGGACATGAAATAAAATCAGTGGAACATTCTCAAGCTTAATTATGTCTTCCTTTGCCATCTTAAAAGCTGGAAGTGTGCACAGTTTGTCATTTTAAATGTCAATCCTAATCAAAATGTATCAACAGTGACTGAGCCTCTGGCTGGGGCCTCTCTGTTTTGTAGGAGCTGTGATACTGAATTCACTTAGGTTCCGCTCACTAAACTCCAAGTATTGAGCTAAAGCTGTCTCTGTTTCCTGTTGACTACAACAGATGTGCCAGGACCCAGTGGCCAAGAAGTGTTTTCAAAGAGAGATGGTATTTCCTGCTTTGTGGAGGTAGAGTCTGTAACTGAAAATGACTTCAAAGGAAACAATTCTGGAACCACTTAAAAGGTGGAAAAAGTTTTAAGGACATCTGTAGGAGCTGAGAAGCAGAAAGCCGTATTTCATCTTTTTGTAAGCACTTTATAAAATAGAGAATAAGGACATAGAAATGACTGGAGAAGATGGGGAGCAGAAGCTCACATGTAATTTTTCTATATTTAGACAGAAATGAAACAAAAAGTCTGATTTTTTTTCCAAAAAGAGGTACATGTGTAACACAGGAAACTACCTGCTCCTCTTTGTGAAATTTCATTCCTTGCTTTCCCTATTTTGCTAAATTGTCTTAGAAATGAAGGCACTTACAGAGGAAACACATTATCTAGAGAGAAAAAAATCGTAGGTATGAGCTGAAATGTGAGTGATTACCTGAGATATTCCAACTCCAGCATCATTATTGGTTATTTTGAGCCTAGAAAATGCAAACAGATGAAAAGCTGCAAAGTGACAGGTTAAAAGCCCCTATTCTGGGATTGACATTCTTGAGAACCATCACTGATATTGTTTCAGAGCATTGCTACTTATGGATATGGTTACAGATACTTACCAATATACTCACAGCTGATGAGTACAAGCAATAAACTGTCCTAAGTTCTCTTGGAGACTTATGTTTTTATACATTTATGCAGTGCATAAATTACACATATTTCATCTCTAGTAGACATATGACAACACCTACAATCCCTACTCATACACATGATTTTTTATCTAATAAGCACTCTTAGAGGAGCAGCCACATGCTTGGAAAATAGAGTGGAAAGAAACATATTATGAGCATTAGTTCAGTGACTGTAGCTGCTTACAACATTCCCAGGAAGGGATAAATATCTGTTAGGGGTACCAAAAGCTACGCCAATAAAATGCCCTCAGAAACTGCCACACATTCTATCCTTTCTAATCACAAAAAATAGCTTTTCATTTACTCAAAACATCTAAGGAATAATTGTCTGAGAAAGCCTTCAGCCATGATGAACACCTCTCATGTTTTCTCCATTGCTGAATGGTCCTATTAAGTTTATCACAGATGGGAGTGGGAATATTGGTAAAGCCTGAACGGGAGAGAAAGGCAATAGCCACCTGGTGATCTCATAATGGAATAGTTCATGGGTGCTTAAGCAGCCATGGCTGGAGCTATATAATATCTTCTTACTGAAATAATGTCATGGCTTACAGTCCTCATTTGTTTCAAAAAGACTAATCTGTGAAATTTGTCAGTTTTAGGGGCATTTTCTGGGCTCAATATCTGCCACACATTGACTTGCCTTTTTCGTGAGGCTGAGGAATGTGGTTGGAAATGGACCCCCAGTTAAACTGGGTTTGCTCCACCATTAAAGCAAAACCAGCAGAGCTCTGGTGATGTCTCCAGCCTGTGATGACCGTGGGAACAGAGCTGGTAGTAAAAAGGCAATTTTCATTAGCAGTTTGAAATTCTTCCCATGTTCATTTCAATTAAACCTGCGGCCCTGTTAGATGGTTGGCTGTGTATCTGTAATAATATTGCTGTAATAGCTGTAATCAATAGACAGCTGCAGCTTGAAAATATACAAGCATATTAGGAGCCATGCATGGATGCACACACAATTACACCCTACATGTATATGTGTGAGTAATCTATGCATACCCAAACACATACACAGCTATAATAGAAACAAGATTATGAAGTATTCTGTGTAAATGGAAGCCAAAGACTTGATTAGAAGCAGAGAGAGGGAGTAGTTTCCATTTTAGACAGCACACATTTCTACCCCAAATATTTCTTACTGTTAATATTTGCCAAGCATCATTTTTTAAAGCCTGATCCCACTGAAATCAACAGGGATTCTGCCAGGGGCTGCAGGAAAGCTAAGGTCCACTGTCAAGCATTTTGGAGTAAACTTTGTTAGAGAGTCCTCTCCAATGTGCTCTCTTTTAGCCAGACTCAAGCACTTCTACAAACCTGTGCTGACTTCCACCTGAAGGAGGCGCACCCTACTCCTCAGACAAAAGTGACTGAGGCATTTAGTTCCATGGTTTAGTTGATTAGATGGTGTTGGGTGATAGGTTGGACTGTATGATCTTGAAGGTCTTTTCCAACCTGGTTAATTCTGTGATTCTCTGATTTAACTGGCTGTTATGCTAATAAGATATGATAGATACAAGGGGTTTTCCATCACTTTGTGGTCATCTGGATCACAGTGCTACTTGTGTTGTGAGTTTCTCTCTTAGCATGTTGAAGATGTCTGTGGTAGATACGAAACCAGCATCATCACTGACACAGGTGGAATCTGTAGAGGCATGAAGCACAACAGCACAAAGCCACGCTGGGCAGCAAAGATGGAAATCTTAACGTGGTTTCTGAATGATGGAAGCCAAGCAGCAGCTTCAAGAAGCCTTACAACAAGGGCCTGATGTTTACAAATACCTAGGTACACTATTTGCTTCTGTTTGTAGTGCTGTATTGGACAGGAACAGCAGGCAAAGCTGCCAGTGAGGTATAGGTTGATAAATTAAACTAGGCACTAAAGATAACCCCAGAGTTACAACCAAAGAAAAAGAAAAAGAAGGCATTTTTGGGGATGAGCTTCACAACAGATCCAATTCATAATTTGCAGCTCTAGGAAAAGACTGCAGTGCCTAAGAACAGAGTGTCATTTACATCCTCTCAGGTATCAAGCCTGGCCTCCAGATGCTCTTCCATAAGGGCACAAGTCTCCTGAAGGTCCTTTGTCATACCTGGCAGTCATGGATGGATGGCCTGGACTCTCATCCTTAATGATGAGACTCTTTAACAGTGAATGGAAATACAAAATTTTGGGTGGAGTCCCCATGTTCTACCGAATATGAACCAAGTTTCAGAGTGCTAAAAGTCATATTGATGATGAATAAACTGTTCAGTTTGGAAAAGCTTATCCAGCCTGCTCATTTCCAGGGAATGGCACAGTACTGACCATGGTGGGGGGTAGAATGCACTCTACAGCTAGGGTGAAGCAATTTTAAATGCTTTATGGACCTTAAGGTTTAAGTCCAAGGACAATTTCTTGTTTTAAGTAACTAGGGTACTGCATGATACATGGATGATTTTTATGGCTGCTGTGGAGGGTTGTGAACTTGTTTTATTTGGGTAGATTAATATGTCATGGATTATTAATGGGTTACTTTCTCCTTTTAATAGGCAGTATTCATCTTCTACAAGTTCCTTAAGGTCCCCAGTTTCTGGCTGTGGAGGGCACATGAGCACTTGGCTCAACTTGGCTTAAGTTTGTGGATGTCAAAACTGTATTTAAACCAGAGTGGAAGTGGAGGAGGCAGCTTCTGCTAAGTTATTTCAATTTAATTTAATCTATTTTGAAATCAGCCACAGAAAATGTATTTTTTTTTTAATTATTTTCACTCTACAGTTTTAACTTTGATAAGGAAAAACTGTAACAAAACCACAATGGAGATTCTTATGAAACTGCTATAGAATAGTAATAATAAAAATGAAGAAAATAGTCATTGTTATTTCCTGTCCTTGCCTCTAGATTACTTTTCCTTTTTCAAATAGTGTATTGATTTCATTGACTTCATAGCAGGTCCACATAAGCAAAGCACATAGAGGGCAGGAACAAGATTACTGCATTAATGAGAGCAGATACTGTACAGACATCAGGAACTGTAGTTAAAAAGATGAGAGTGACACAGGAAAATTAAATTATTGACCAGACATATGCCTAACAGAGTGATGGGCCTTATAATGTATAGGAACTAAACCCATCGTATATGTATACATAGGCAAAGTAAATGTATAATGTATATATAATCAAAGACACAATTATTTCCTACTTACTCAAACAAAACCATGTTTTACCCTCAGGAATTGCTTTGCAAGAACATGCTGGCTGGAAGTCCATGGCCTAAAAGGCATCCTTGAAAGAGGTTCCCCTGATCATTGTACAAGTGAGTGATATGAAGGATAAAGGGATCAAATTGATTTGTTTAAAGCAGAATTTCATTTGTTAGTATAACCTGGGGCAATCACAGTGGCCATTATCTTTATCTGAGCATCTCCCAGCAACTTACAACACTGAAAGATGCTTGAAAAAAGATTTGTGTGCTTGAAAGCTTGGCTGGTTTTTT
The DNA here is from genome assembly GCF_027791375.1 of Indicator indicator. Taxonomy (NCBI): domain Eukaryota; kingdom Metazoa; phylum Chordata; class Aves; order Piciformes; family Indicatoridae; genus Indicator; species Indicator indicator. The sequence goes on from NC_072035.1 coordinate 6,642,932, forward strand.
TTTTTTTTCCTAACTCTGCTGAATGGCCTAATGAAAGACATTACCTCCAGCCACAAACCTTGCTTCACTTAGATTTTTGCTCTTCAGGACTAGGATAACATTGCCAGTAGGGGAGACTGGCGCTCATGTTTAAGCAGGGAATTTTCTTTGTGTAAAGAATCATCAGATTCTTTACACAGAGTGATCTTGTAAGCCAAATTCTTCCACTATAACATAGGAAATATCAACTGCTGTGTCCATTTTAAAGATAAGTAAATTGCTGTGGACCAGAGTGTTGCCAACCTTCCAAAAGAGGCTGAAACTAACCTCAGATGTGTGGCTCCCAGTCCGTCAGACAATTCCTGTTTCTACATATCAGTCTCCCAGTGCTTAATGAGTACTCCATAATTTGAATGAGGTAAGAGCAGTGAGGAGGAATTACTGAGTCTCAAATGACTTATTTATTACTGCATCAAGCTCACTCCTGAAGCTTCCAGGCATTCTTAAAACATATGCCGCAGGATACCTCGTGCCAGCTGGCAGCTCCACTGTTAGTCACTGCTTTTCAAGGCTTGCAATTGACATTTTGTCCCAGATCCAGAATCTAAAACATAGTCTTCTCTGCTGGCACCATTGAAGCTTCAAGCTGTATAAAAAACTTCTTGGTATTGGCACACAGACACGTAGTACCCCACACAAAATGATTCCAAAGTACATCCAGGTCTTAGACTGATCGCTTTGGTTTCTGCTGCTGACATAATATATACAGCAGGAGGCCTTCTACCTTCTGTTAGCACTCCAGAATGAGAACTCAAGATCACAAAGAGGTTATAGCAAGCCTTTTGAATTTCACTCAGTTGTGGACTGTTTCACAACATGAAAAAGGAGTTCACCTTTAAATCACACAAGGTGATTGTGTCCACATGCTCTTTGCCCAGCCACATCCTGGTACAATCTGGTTTATGCAAATGAAAATAAAAGTGTTATGCCAAGCTAAAAAAAAAATTCACATTGAAGAAAATAAAATATTAAAAAACCTCATATAAAGTACTCCCTAAAATGGCATATTGAGAGTAAAACTCAGTAATGAACAGGTTTGCACTATCAGAAGTAGTTTGGGGGTGGAAGGTACAGATAAATGCTCTATGCTGCAGAACCAGACTGTATGTAAGCACAGTGTGTGCAGGGCAGGAACACACTGGTGTGTTTTTCAATGCTGAATTTACAGGCTAGTATTTCCCTCTATCATTTTCTCAAACTCCCCAGTGAACTTGAATTTTTTTTTTACACTTATTTAGTTTAATCAAAATACTCATTTCACAACCTCCAAATCATGCACAGGGCCTTGGAGAGCAGAGTACAGCACAGTCACTAATCCTGATAGTGACAGTCAGCATTCAATATTCAACTACTGTAATTAATAAAACTGCACTCTTGCTATTTTTCATTAATAGAGGATTTCCAAAAGCAAATTGCAGCAATAAATTACATCATTACAGACTGTATTATTGTTCTGTGAGGTAACAAATCTTGCAGAAAGACAATCAGCTTTTCTAAGAAAAAAAAATAGCACAAAACAGATGACTAGTACCTGATTAAAATTAATGTCAGTGTTACTTTTGTTTCCATTTGCTTGCTGAAATCCCCTCTCTCAGCCCTTTGCTGGCTTGCTGATGCCCATGCTGTGGTGCTGGTGCTTTAAATGTAAGGCATGATTTTTTTCTGAGGGGAAAACCAACCTTGATAGGTTCACTCTCTATGCTGATTTTCACTGCCAGGCCTTACAGCTTAACTATGGTCTAAAGCACCCACCACAGCAATGGGGCCACTGCCACAGGAGAGAAGTTTGTGTCTGATAATTCATTTAGTGTATGTGCATCAACCTGGAGAGCTCAAGCATTGCAAGAAGACCTTTGCATACAGCCCCTTTAACTCAGCAATGTAGGTTTTGTTGTAGCCCAAGCTTTGGTGCAGTCTTGGGATCAAACCCCATTGCCTCTCCTGATCCCTATGCCTTTAGAGCAGTTGCTATGCAGGAAAAGAGAAAGAGACAGAAGAATGGTGCGAGGTTTCTCCCCAGGATGCAACTGGACTCTGTCCCAGGTTTTAGTGTTTTATCTCCCTCAGGCAGAGCTACTGAGTTTGAAGTACAGATTCCTAATGAATTCCATGACAAACATTCTCAGTGATGAGAGTCTGGGTGGATAATGAACAGCAATCTGAAAGCAGGGTAAGACAAACATGCATCTAATAGCAAGTCCAAGGTGAGAAGTTGCTGGGATTTTTAATGCTTGGGGTAGCTCATTATAACATTGAGGCTTATAGAAGTCCTGGTGATTTTTGCTTCCCCATACTCACTCATTATCTTCCATTAGGGTAAAGCATTTCCTTGTTGTCTAGATAGTTTCCCTGTCGAAGCTGGAGCACCTCAGGACCTCATTAATTAGAGTCCAGCTTAAACAATTCATAATTCTGCTAGGTAACTGTTTCTCTGGATTGTGAAGAATGAGGTGCTCCCCAGAAATATTAAAACTCTCTTTACAGATCAAAATCATCATTAGGAGATGCCAATTAAGAGAACTTGCTCCTGTTTTTCAGTACAGGTCCCAGGTAACCCACTTAATGCTCAAGATGGCTGAGCAACTGCTGTGTTTGCAAACATACCTGCTCTGATCTGGCAGACACTGTCCAGTTTGCCATCTCTTTCAAGTGACAGCATGAGAAGGTGTAGACCATTTACTCTCTAAGGTAAACCACAAATGTTTGTTGTCTGGAATAAGTCTGAGCAGTGCCTGGGGTTGCATTTATCAGTTAAGACAAGACAATTGATTTTTAGCTAAGCTAATGAGCGAGCACTAGCTTAGGGATAACTCTAAACTCTAGTGTATTAACTACCGTAGGAGAGGGTACAGTCTATCAGTTGGGACTGCTGAGTTCAATTCGCCTTCCAGCTCTGCCAGTACATCATGAACAAAGTCATGCTGTGCTCTTCCATCTCCTTCATGTATCTTTCAGATGCTTTGCAGCAGAAGTGCAATGCTGTATGGGGCTCCGAATCAGGCAGAGCACTTGCCTCCTATCGCTGGCCATGGGTGAACTCTGGTCCGAGTTGGAATAGCTGAAGTCATACTGCAGTCTTAAAAATTAGTACCTTCTCTGCCTTTAAATTCCAGTTCTGTTTCAGCTGCAAACTTTTGCAAATTATCAGCCTCTGAAATTGGTCTCTTGTTCCTGCTGAGAAGCACTTCTCTGCCCTCCTCCATCTGATCTGGCAGTGAAGGCAGCAGGGGAGGGCACATAGGGTGAACACAGTCCTTAGCAGTTACAGCAGCAAAATACACAGCCCTGGAATGTCCTTCTCAAACACTATCATCTGGGTCCAGGGCTCACTTTCTGCTGGCTCATTATTACAGCTCTGCATGGTCTCTGCTCACACACATGTGGCAGCTGTGAAATTGCCTTTGTGGTTATGTTAAACATTCAGAATTTTAATCAGCTGCCATTTCAAATATAAACCATAATTTAAGATATCTTCTTCTGATGGAGCAGCATCACAAATACAAACCAATACTTATAAGCAGTCCCCAAATCCTGCCCAATAAATCACATGAACAAAAGAACCTCCAAACTTCACACTACACAATGCAGTGCCACAAACCAACACCAAGACTATCTGCAGTAGAATGTGGACTTGACTCAGGCTAACTTGCAATGCTCAAAATCAGAGCAGAAGCACCTGGCTGTCTCCAGGCAGCCCTGTAATGTGCCATGCTGTCAGAAGAGCAAGCCCACAACAGTAATTTTCTGTGAACTGAGCACAAGTGATCAGCATCAAGCATGGACTGGCTGGGGGATCTCAAATCCCTCTGCCTGCTACATTACCACAGAAGTGTGATCCTATGTCCTGGTGCTGTTCCTCCCTTTCTCATTCATGGAGCTCAGTTTCATGCAGCCTTCCATCAGCTTGTCTTGCAGACAGAATTTTCTAGAGGTTTCTGACTTCTCTGTCATTTGTCTGTGAAGCAATTAGGTATTACCACAACACCAAGCATCCAATAATTGAGTCACTGAACATTCTCATTTTTCTGCAATTTTTTTTGTTTGGTTCACAGGATTTCTCTCCTGCGAGAGAAGCTGCGAAGCATATACAGGAAGCTTCATATTAATATCTCTCTTCTACAGGCAGGAAAATAAGCAAAGAAACCCAAAACTTCTCTATATGGCAGAGACTTTTGAAAATCTGGAAGCCAAATGACCCCATCTCTCCTCAGCATTTTAAAAAATCTGACAGTAATCCATTCAACAGCATTGTCAGATCTGAGGGATGCTGGGAGAGGAAATTATACATACTGTTGTGCTGCATAGAAAATGACATACGACTCGATCCAAAGGAAAAATTAATTCCAGCCAGCTGAGATAGCCTTATTGATCCATTCTCATTTCCTGCAAAGGTAGGACTGAATGCAACTGTAGTGAAGAAAAGGAAAACAGAAACCAGAGGCAAAACTGCGGGGGTTGTAGAAATGATAACTGAGGCTTAAAAAGGCACTGTTAAATTGAGCCATTTTGAACTCTATGTTCTTTGTATCTTCTGGCCAATTTAAGATCAATGAACAACAGTTAATCTTTGGGTTTTTTTTTTTTGTGGTTTTTTTTTTTTTTTTTTGCTTTTGTTTCGTGATGGGCAGACAACAAAAAAGCCAATTCCTAACAGATAAGATGAATCGATACCCATTGATAGTCACAGCTCAGCACACTACGTGACACAGCCAATTTATGAGCAGGGATGCAGGCTCCTGAGTTCAGCTGGTATAAATACACAGCAATGACACAAAATTTAGTCAGATTATATCCACCATGATTCTAAAGGAAGGAATGCTATCCTCCTTTAAACAACTGTAACCTGCCATGATGGAAATTGTAGGCATAGAAGTGATCTCAGTTACTGCTTCTCCCTAACATCAAAAGGTTCTAGCTCTGCACTCAGTCTGTAACTGAACTCTTGACTTCATGGTATTACTCATGGCTTTACAGCTGATTTAAGTTGTCCCAGTTAGTACTACTACTAGCAATAGCAGTTATACATCAAATAAATTTCCTTCAACTCACAGTGTTTATGCAATGTGGCTCATAATTAAGTGATCTGAGATAACACCTGAAAAGTTTGATACATAGATTAGCTGTTTGTGATATGCAAATCAGGAGATGGATGTGTTCACACAGCCTTAGGTTTTATGTTCTGAAAAGCTCCTCAGTGCCTACTGCCCCTCTGCTTCATTCAAGGCTGAAAGATTAACAGGAGTGAGAAGTCTGCATTTCCATGACCTTGAAAGAACAGAACTTTATGTGTGAAGTCACAGACTGTGAAGGGATGAAAACTCTATTTATTTAGCTCTACATTTTAATGGCATTACAAGGACTTCATTACAGTGAAATACCTTCAAAAATCTTTACCTTAGGGAATGGCACACATAAATGAGTACATAAACCAAACATTGCTTTGGGAGCAAAATTTCTTCAATCACCTGTGTTTTAATGGAAAGTAAGTTAACAAGCATCCATAAAAATGTCAAAATCTGGTTTTGGCTGAGTCACAGCTCTGCATCTGGGAAGTCCATTCACTTCTGCAGCAGAACTGTCAATACACTGAGTTCTGAATGTAAAGAGAGGTACACCAAAACCAAATACTTCCTACTGAAATAGTCTACCACTGAGCAAAGAGTATGTGTGGAACTGTTCTGCCTAATGAGAAGTCAAGGAGAGAATCTTGGCTGCACTGTTCTGCTGGGTTTGCCTGGGTACTCCACATAAAACCTCTGAACCTGGAGTAACCAGCAGTTCACAGGATGCTATTACACAAGGAAAAGATGCAGTTTACATCAGTATAAAGGCAGGACAAGTAGAGACAGATCATACCTTCTACGAGCCCTATTGATACAGCCAGGAAGAAAGGACAAACTTCTGAGGATGTGAGGTGGGAAGCAGCAACAACCACCTTTGAGAAATGCCTGAGAGCTGTCCCAGCTTCCATTTGCTTGTACACAGTTATCAATGGAGTACAGAGTCTGATGAGTGAAGCCTGAAAGACCCACTGAAAATGCAGTATTACTGCTACTTTAAAGAGGAAACACACATGGATGAGGACATTTCCCATGGTGACAAATGTCTTTCAGTGTAAATTCAGACTACAACTCTCAGAATAGGCTCCTGAGACTGGGTTTATGTTTTGGCACTTTAAATAACTGGATTTCATGCAAATAACAGTCAGGGAGAAACTAATTCAGAGGGAGTTTATCCTGCTGTGGAGGACTACTACACTATTTCCATACACAGGGACCCAGATGGTCTTACATAAATATTAAAGCACTGATTCCCCATCTTCATCCCATGAAGGAGTTCTCCTTTAATACTCATGTGAGTTATACTGGTATCAAACAATGAACTCATACACAGGTCTTCTATCTAGTTCTACCCTAAAGCAAAATTTAATAGCATTAAAAAATCTGCGTTATCCATTTAAAGCATGAAAAGAAATCTCTTGCTACATTTCCCAAAACGTGGTCTTGTGTTGAACACAAGCACAGAGACTACTTCAGTGCATGCTACAAATGTGAAACAATTTTGGTTTCTTTGTTAATCTAGTCAAATGGTAAAATCAATACAGTTGGCTGCATTTGCTCATGACAGGAGAGAAACTTGAGGAAAATGTGGGAAGTAAGTTAAGCAACCTTGTACACCTTCACTGGCAAGTTCTCAGGTTATTTGTGATTCATTGTGGAGGTTTTCAAAAGCAGCTTAGCAGGTAATTAGTTAAGCTCCTATAAAAGCACTTTTACTAATTGATCCTGCAACAAGTAGCATGAAATAAAAAATGCCAGAAGAGGGCACAACTCAGTAGATCTCTTCTACTGGAAGATTAGATCTCTGGGGTAGATATTTCCTGTCAGCAGACAGTGGGATATATTTTCTAGTTTGGCTTAAGAAATCTTTTAATTTTCTTATTTAACTCTCCTACTTGTTGAATTTTACAAACCCCAGTTTCTGTAGCTGGAGTATTTTGCAGCTGTTGTGACTTGAGTGAGTCAAGAGATCTGAAGGAAGGACTGTGTCTGAAAGAGCATCCAGCTTTCTCCATCTGCATCAGATGGTCTAATAAATGACATTAACTCTTTACAAATCATGTCTCAGTTAATTATTGCTGTTCAAGGACAGAAAAATAATAAATAAAGTTACTCTCATACTTAGAGTGAGACATAGAGACTCTTACACAGTCTGCATAGAAGATACATGGAGTGGATGGTTGCACCAAGTGCCATACTTAAGAGCTTGGTAGTGAGAGTACTAAATATGTCTGACTAGGATCTAATTTTGATGCATTCCCTTCACCAGTACTTAACTAAAATTCTGGTATGTGAGAGTTAAAAAACAATGGAATTAGTTAGAATTACATTTTTTCTAACTTTTCTGACTCATTTTTCTCTCTAAATACCTTGAAGGGCGAAATGTCCTCCAAAATTACTCAGACTGATTAACTTTTGAGCTCAGGAAAAAAAAAATATATTTACCACAAATTTATATAATTTTTTTTTCTGGGAAAAAGTTATTATTCTCAGCCAAGTAATTCTGGTATCTCTTCCTCCTTTTATTTCACTGTAGTGCTCACTGAAGCAACATCACTGTGTTGCTGTCTCTTACTTATACACACTATTTAGCCCAGTAGTTAGGCACACAGAATATGGATTGCCTTTTGACTGTATGATGAATTTCCATTGATTTTTCCAGCAGCTGTAAACCTACCACTTGCTCCACTGACCCAAGTCCTATAAGGCTCTTTTAAAATCCCAGGTTTAGATCTTACTGACAGTATCAATTCTTTCATCTCTTTCATTTCAAAATACTGTAGCAACAACTGCACTAACCTTTTGAAGACCCCCACTTGCTTTTGATCTTGCTGCTATTTCATAATGGAATCAGGCACAGGGCAATAAAAGATACATGATCTTTCTTGCTTCATGAGTTTGGAATGGCTCACGTGAGACATGCTGTACTCTGTGAGTCAGAGACAACCTTTATGTTATACTGAAACCAAGGAAAAGTTCACTGCTTTCATCCCCAAAAGACTGACAAGGAGTCCATCAGACCAATGGCAGAGGCTGAATGAGATCTTGCATCTCAATCCAGTACAATATCTTTGAGCAGCAATTTCTTCCCATTCCCCCAACTCTCCCTCACCCCCACACCCCGTTTTTTTTGGTCACCATTAAAAATTCTGAATGAGAGGTTTTAACTTTTGATGTTAGCAGTTCTGCTTCACGCTTAAATCAACAAAATCTACTTTACCCTCTAGAGGATTATGAAACAGACTTGCTGATAAACACTGAGATCTAATTTCTGTGCCCAGTAGTGTGCTGTTGCTTTACAGTGTGCAGCTGAGATAAAGGGCATGGGCCAACTTCTCAGCAGATACAGTATCACCCTCTCTCTTTTCAGTGTGACTCTTGTTTCTGAGCAGGAGAACTGCCAGGTAATCAGCTCAGCAAGAGATTAATGCCCAAATGAAGAAAGCACCCTGGCTGGATATGCAGGGTTAGCTAATAGAAAACTCTGAAAATTCCCTTTATCTACTAACATCCTGCTAGCAAAGCCAATTTGCATTGGTGTCCCATCCAACTGGATTCCATTAACACAGTCTATTTTGGCTCCAGCCAAGTGTTATCACAAGGTACAGAAATAAGATAAACACCAAAAAAGCTTTTCAGAAAGAAAGGTTTAAAGATTTCATTGTCTGAACCCTTTGCACAACCCAGAGTGCCTAGTGGTACATCTGTTGGGAATAAAGAGTCTCACCTTATATGATTTATACAACACTAAATTCATTTAATCCTCCAGTTCTTAAAGGAACCCTTGCAGATAGATGAATTTTAATTTAGAAGAGAAGTAAATCTTGAACCTTCTATGTAAGTGCAAAGGCTTTAGACCTTCATAAGAGATAATAAAAAAAAAAATCTTGATTCCCTCAGATATGGAATACTGAGAAGCTGATTAATACTTTCAAGTCATGAACAAGATGTCAAGTTTGTCAGTAGACAGATGTCTGTCATTTGATATTGGAAGGCATCTATCTCAAAATGAAATCTGACCACAAAATCCTTCCTCATGCACGTTCTCAAGTTTGTTAATGACAGAGCCCAAATACATATTCTCTGTTCAACTCCACAGGTAATGAGCACAATTATTTCCCTCTCAGATCTGGCATGTAGCACAGACTTTCTGCTGACTTAACAGACTTTGGATGAGGAAATTGCTGGCCATGACCTCATTTGATATGAGCAGCAGTTTTACTCTTCAAAGGGGAAGAATATATTGAAGACTAGGACTTCCAGGAAATAGTACTCATCTAATTATCTGCTGCAAACCACTGTTCAAAGAAAAGACTGCCAGAATTTCACCATCAAAATTATGCACAGGGGAGGCAAAATTCACAAGTGAGATGGATCTGTCTAACTCTTCTCCCACATCCTGAGTCCTGACATTGACTAATGGTAACATGAACAGTTCCTCTATTAATTGCACTTGGTCCTGTTCTAGGCAGCTGGCAGCTCTGTTTCTCTCTCTTTCATGAGGTTCAGCAGGACTCCCAAAATAAATGCCCAGTTCCTACCTCACCTGTCAGCATGAAAAAAGTTCTCAGCATGTACCTAAATCCCACAGAAAATAAAATGTCTACCTATAAGCAGCGTGCCTGAGATGTTGGGAGACTCTAATGTAATGTCTTATTTGCTTGCCTCAGAGCAGGAATTTAATCCTAGGTTGTTCACTCACAAGAGGGGGCCCTAACTGCCAAGTCTCAGTGCTCCCACTGTCCCAGCCTTGCTTTGCAGAAGTGATTGCATCTTCAATGGGCTAGAGGAAGAGAAGGACACTGCTTCTACAAATCCCATTTGTGAGCCTTGCAAAGACAAGCAACAGGCATGACTTCAAGGAGAGGCAACCACCCCACAACTGGTGCTACAACACTGAGCAGAGCAAGCAGATTTTAACCCAAGACATTTTTCCACATGGAAGTCTAAACTTCATTTTTATTAAATATATTATTGAGGTTATTATTATTTTCTGTTTCTTCCTTGAAACCACAGGTTTTTACACCATTAGGGAAACAGCCAGCAAAATTAGTATCAGCCCCAGTCTACTAAGGACAAGGAAACTTAGACTTTAGCAGAAGGTGTTCAGGGCCTTCTGAAGACACTCTACAGCTTGCAAGTTGAAACCATGTAATGGCAATTAGAAATGGGAAGGTAAATCTGCTTGGCTTTGTGTTACCAGCTGGTAGCCTGGAGGGAACCATGCATGACAGAAATGCAGGATTTAAAGTTCCAGAGAGCTTTTTTTAAAGTGGCAGCATTCCTTCCTCTGCTAAGTTTGCAAGAACTGAAATTGTGTGCTGTGCACACAGCATTAGGTGAGGACATGACTTTAGCAAGCAGTCCTGCACAGCTGTAAAATGGGGAGGTAGGGCAGAGAGAACTCCAGCGCAGGTCTGGCGTACATTTTCTCAGAGGATATGGATCAGAGGGAGCAACATGCTGAAACAGTTTCTTACCATTGCCAGTGGAACAATTCCAACAAGATCCTTCTGGCAGATGAAGATTTCAGACAAGGTTATGTCTGTGGTCCCCTTCCGAGGGTATTCCACCTGCCAGGTGATGGGCTGGGTTCCAGAAAGGCTGCTGAAACTGGCGATTTCAAAGTTCATCTGCACGACCTCGTTGAATAAGCTGTTACTTCTGAAAAGAGGAAACAGGGAAAGGGAAGAGCTATTACTTTTGCTGAAGAAGGCAAATGAAGTGAAAAATATTAGCTAATGGAAAATGCAGCTATTTATATGCAGATACAACACAAGGCCTTTTCCAGTCTACAACTTCTTCAGAGCATACAAACTGGAATTATTCAAAATGGGTCAGCTGCTGTTACTATAAACACTATGTGGAGGGATAAAATCAAGGATCTTGTATCTGATGGAAGCAAAATAGAGTTATTCCATTACATGCTTTTTCTGATTTTGCAGCTATGGTGCAAGATGGATTTGACCTCGACCAACCACAGTTAAGTCCAGTTCTCATGGAGACTGAACAACCCAGAAAAGAAAACCAAGGTTTGTTGTATATATCCACCATCAAAATCACATAAATCCTTAGCAATGAAACTCTGTGTAACTGAGGTTCATATATGCTGCATAGAAAGCCATGAAAAAAATCAACATGATTAAATGGTAAAATGACAATATTAGTTTAAACTTCAGTGTATGTTCTGGAAATTAAACCCCCCCCTGTAGCTGAAAACAGGTTGAAAGAACAAAGCTATGGCAGGTAAAATGCACTATAAAGTCAGGAGGATTGGATATTTTGAATAACAAATATAAAAAAGGCATGCTGAAATTCTTCCCCTCACATTAGATTTCTGTAACTATGTCAGGAATACAAAGAATATATAAAAGAAACCTCCTGGACTGTCTGCCAGTTTCATTTAAAAAAAGAACAAAAAAAGAAGTACAAATTATTTGTATTAGTAATTACACATTAACTTCTCTGGAACTTCTCTGGACCTTCCAAAATGTCTTTCCACAGCATAGAAAGTCTTAATATTTCACAGAATATTCAGCTTAACCCTATGCTGTAATACTTTTAAAATGAAGAGGAAGATAGGCATCTTCCTAGGTTCAGTAACCAACTCCCAGCTTCATCACATTTTTGGATATATTCATCACATAACAGCTTCAATTTTTCCTCCTATTTTTTTTTTTAATGTACAATACATGAAGGCCCACTTCTGAGAAAATCCATCAAGAACTGATCATGTACAAAGCACTACAGCATTTACATTCTCATGTGCTAGACTTTCTTTTCACCTCTGAACTGAAACCACCATTTCCTACTACTTAAGACGTATTCTATGCTTTACTTTGCGTGATTACTTTGAAAGCAAATGCATTCCCCTGATAATTATTATTTTGATTATGGGTTTTCATTTGGATGGCTTACTCTTGAAAAGTCCTAATACAGCCTAATGCTTTCAATTCATTTCCTTGCTGTTTCCTTGCTGTGTCAAAAGCGAGACATTGTAACACTTCTGCAAGAGCGCCGTATTTCCTCCGTGCATTTAAAGGGTGATTTTGTGTAATAATGGGATAGATGGATGGGTTTAGCAATTCATAACTCAAGACTAGCCTATTCCCATTTGAAGAGTTCCTACTAAATAAATCTTACAGCTTGTAAATACCAGGCAACTGTGATAACTGTAGTTTACATGCTTCTGGGACACCACCAAATGAATACGTACTGGATTGAACTTTGCAATATAGTTGAAAGCATGATTATATGCAAAGGTACCTGAATCACCTAAGCTACAGTATTCATTTAGCTGTTAGAGGCACCATTATGCCTCAGATTAATGACACCTGAAATGCCATTATTTTCACCATTTCTAGATCTGATGCTTAGTAACTGACAGGAGAAAAAAAAAAGTTTTACGTGTGATTGACTATCTCAGTGCTTCCACTTACGCTAAATAGAGAATAAATTTGTGCACACATCAAGCTGTTCTAAGAGACAATATATGTCAGGAAAGTTTTCCTGCTCAAGAAGTCTGTACTTCTTTAAACAGCCTCTGAGTAGATGTGAAATGTATTACTTTACTCACAACTTTACAGGCAGGATCAGAGAGCTCTAGGAGGGAAGCTATAAGTGGGACAAAGCTCATGGAACAGGTTGCTCAGGGAGGTGGTGGAAGTCCCATCCCTGGAGGTTTTTAAGGCCAGGCTGGACGTGGCTCTGAGCAGCCTGATCTAATGTGAGATGTCCCTGCCCACAGCAGGGAGGTTGGATGATCCTTGAGGTCCCTTCCAACCCTAACAATTCTATGAGTCTATGATTTCCAGCCAGCCCACTGATTCTTGATACATTGACTTAGGTGAGGGCTGATCACCTCCTTTTGGCTCCCAGCTCTTGATTCACAACATCTAATTTCCCTTGATCCTTTCACACCATTTCTAAGAGTTGCCTGGCGTTCTGCTCCTGAGCTGTTCAGACTGTTTACCTGCAGTGCACACTTGAGCCTTGCTTTGAGCTACCCAGGGGAAATACCCAGAACAAAATCTTTGAGCCTCCAGTTTCCAAGTAGCACTTCATAGCCTCTGAACTGCAGTGTGGACAGCCCACAGCCTGCTGTAGCTGTCTATATCTATGCAGCCACACACTCTTGTAAGGATGTCCTATGATTGAAAATGGGCAGTATGAGGTAACCACATCTTTTCCACATGACTCTTGCAAATCACCTGCAGCATGAACTTTAGTTCAGGCTGGCTACTACAGCTGGCTACTACATGCAGACCCATTTGGGAAGTTCTTCAGGCACCATGCTGCAGGCAGAGACTAGGCAGCTGTCAGTGTAGACATATATTTTTTAAGTTACTGTCTGTCAGAATTCCTATTCCGTATTTCATACACATGTAGCTAACACGTGAAGGGATACTTCTTTTATTCTAATAATACATAGAGAACTTCACTACACCTTTTGGATTTTATATTTCAAGCCCATGACACTCAGTTGTGGGGACTGAAGAAAATGAGTTAATCACTTTTGACTTCGAATATTGGAATCAATCTCAGCTTTTTGTCATCTCTTGTGCAAACACACATACATTTGGAGAACTACATGGCAAACTACACAACTAATGTAAAATGCACTTGACTGTCCCTGCCCCAGCTGCACCCTTGACAATATTATCTTCACTGAAGCCACAAACAACAGCCTGTATCTCTATGAAGCACTAAAGTCCATAAACAAAGCCTGACATAAACTCACTTCCTTCCTCCAAAATGTAGAATTATCAGAATCATTCTTCCACCACTGACAGTTACATCTGCCACTGTGTGATCATCTAGGATTAAATTGAGGGACTTGCTGTCCATGCACTATTTATATACCATCTGTTGCAGTGGGGCTTGAGGTTCATCCACTCCTAAATCTCTTCTCTGCCCCACTCTAGATAGAGCTATCTCAGATTTGCTTGCAACAACTGCAGGAGAGGCTATGTGAAACACACAATCTCGTATGAAGGACTGGGACAGGGTAGGGAACTGATCTATGCTTTTCCAAATCTCTTGCTAACCACTCAACCATCATCGTGCTCTCAATGGAAATGGAAACCACAGTACTTGATTCTGAAGCCTTAAATGGTCTTCTGTGTACACATCTTAAATTTTAACATCATAGAATCACAGAATTGTTAGGGTTGGAAGGGACCTCAAGGATCATCTAGTTTCAACCCCCCTGCCATGGCCAGGGACACCTCACACTAGATCAGGTTGCTCAGAGCCACATCCAGCCTGGCCTTAAAAACCTCCAGGGATGAGGCTTCTACCACCTCCCTGGGCAACCTGTTCCAGTGTCTCACCACCCTCATGGTGAAGAATTTCTTCCTAACATCCAATCTGAATCTATCCATTTCTATTTTTGCTTCACTCCCCCTAGTCCTATCACTACCTGACACCCTAAAAAGTCCCTTCCCAGCTTTCTTGTAGGCCCCCTTCAGATACTGGAAGCCTTCTTTTCTCCAAACTGAACAGCCCCAACTCTCTCAGTCTGTCTTCACAGGAGAGGTGCTCCAGCCCTCTGATCACCCTCATGTACAAAAGCCATACTTCGAACAACTGATGAGCTGTGAAAGAAATCACTGCTATCACCATTAAAAAAAAAACCCTGCCTCAAAAACATCTGCTTAATTTGGATTTCTAGTTTTCACCAAGTACTTGGTAACACTCATTGAACCAAGTATCTTCTTGACCCATGACAAAGACAGGTTGCTTCTTCCCAAGCCATCAAGCTCTAGCAGTGGAGCAACGTAGGAATGGTACACCGCAATACTTCTGCCATATTCTGTAAAGCATTGCTAAAATATTTCTTCTGCAAAATACGTGACACCAAAATGTTGACAAATACACATGGTGGAAGATAAAGGTTTTATTGGCACTTTCTCAGGTTGACCTGCACAATTATTTCAACGCCTGCACTCGTGAGTAATGCACCCCTCTCCCTCCACAGCGATAAAGCCTTTACACAGTATCACACTATCATCAGTTTCCTCCTTCTCTCTTCATACAGAAGAAACAGAGAGATGATCAACAGCTGGGAAAGCAGCCACTTGAAAAAAAATACGCCTTCAGAGATGTGTAATGGCTGAGAAAAAAACTTCTCATGAAGCACATTTAATGTTCAGAGCTTGTTCACTGACTGAAACAGCAGTTCCTTAATATCTAACATTTAGAACTGCTCAGCAGCCGGAACAGCAAGTAATTATAAAACTTTTCTAAAGTACACAGCACGTAGTGATTACAAATGAGGCTTCATGAAGGCAGGGCTTCTAAGGAATCGCTCAGGGGTAGATATATGAGTCTAATTTGATTGGATTGAGAGCTGCCCTGGGCCAGATCACTCCTTGGATTTATTTTAATTTATAAGTATGTTAATCATTCAGGGCTAGGCTGGACCATGTGCTGCACAGGGGAGTAAGGACTGCCTTTGATCTGCTAAGTAGCTGCTCTGGCTCTGGGTCTGAGCACATGGGCATGGTGAGGAGCACTCAACCCAGTTACTCCTTTGCTGGAGCAGATGGGCAGTGATTAGGTGCTACTTATTGGTTACAAGCAGCTGACCCAACAAGTTAGTGATGGAGTTAGTAATTTAGCACTGGCATTGGCTAGCAGCAAATTACTGCCCCAGAAGAATGAGGAGGAAGGAACTGTACCGCAGCGCTGTGTGAATGCTTCTGAGAAGCACAGCTTTAGGAAAAGAAAGTGGAACAGAAATATTCTGTTAATGGAAATGTAATAAAAAATGCATAAAAGGCAAAATAGAAGTGACATAGCGGAAACTGCCATGGAATTCACCAGCTCTTGCTAACTGTATGGACAGAACACATACTCTTAGTATCAGTTAGTGTTAATTTAACCAAGACTCTTGGTTTTACCATATTTTTGAGTATGATATTAAGCACTCCCTTGCCCTGAAGGAGATTCACCCTGGGAAGGAGATTTTTTTTTCAAGATACCCAGGACTGGCTGTATCAAGAACCATATTCAATCCTCCCTTCCACATAGGGGATTTAAAACATGGTATCAAGTCCATGGACAAACTCACAATGTGGATAATTCTACAGATGCTAGAATGCAAACCACATTCTGTTTCTCTGCAGAGATCTAGTAAGAGGTGGAATAATGTCAAACTTGCCAATGCTGAAACAGTTTGTACTGGCCACAAGGGGCCAGGGCTCAGCTGATACCAGAAACAGTGACCTACAGGCCCAATGCAGCAAAGGCTTCCACAGGGTGCAGCAGGAGGAAGGCAGGCAGATAATTACCAAGAAAAGCAGTGCAGAGATCTCAGCTGATGTCAGATCCATAAACAAACGGAAATCTTTGTCAAATGCCTGTCTACATGTGTGGGCCAGGAGTCTCTGATGAGAGATTTTAAAGCACTGGGTTATTGCTCTGAGTAATAGAGCAGTTTCGACTCTTAAATGAGTGAATCTCAGGACTGCTACAGGCAAAATCAATAATTTCGATTTATTACAGGGGCTCTCAAAAGAGAAATTTTAAAAAGCCTAGATTAAAAACATTTTTTAGCCATCCTTTATTCCAACAGATTTTTACTGAAAGCGCCTAGGGATCTGAGAATGCTTCGACCTGCTGAAAATTTAGCAACTCTTTTCCTTTTTAATGCCATCGAGTTTGACAGTGACATCTTAATGCAAGCTCAGCACCTACCAAATGACATAAAAAATTGAAAAGGGTACAAACCCCATTATCCTTCAGCTGTGCTGCACCTCTCACTCGAATGAATTGAAGTATGTTACTGCCATGCACAAGCTCTCATCAGAAGCCAACGGTCAAACTGGACTGCAGAGCAATCTGTACTATAGGCCACTTAGATGTACACACCAAGGACTCTTCTCATCTTGGAAAATATCATAATAGGCTCCAGGACATATGTTCCTCCATTCCTGCTATTTTCAGTTTCCTGCTCCTCCTTTACCTTTTCCTAACCACATAGGATCTTCAGTGGATGCACCCCAGGACCAGGATGAATCACAGCAATTTAAGAAAACTTAACAATGCACAGAGATTAGAAGCTGATCTGTAAAGTGTGAGTGATGATGACTTCAAAGATGATGAAATTATGTGGGCAGGTCTTTACACATCAATTCACTTTCAAAGTCAGCACTCAGTGCTAACAAAGGGTGGATCATTAGCAGCTCAGGTTGCTTTGAACCAGTCACCTATAAGCTAAATGCTGTCACATCCACCACTGGGACCTTGAGCCATCCATTTCCCTTCTGAAACACTTGATCAAATGGAGTACAAGTGCTTAACAAAAGTTTCTTTCAGTGGGTCCTTAATAAGATCTGTTACAAAGTTAATCCCTTTGATCAGCTGTAAAGAGGATGCAGTAATTAAGGAAGAATGCCAACTACTGGAGACAAAATGCAGTTTACAGCTCTTATTTTGTGATATTAGCCTAACTTTCATCTTTAAAATGTACAAAACCAGTAGAGGATAAAGAAAAGGATGCTCTGTCTTGCCACTTAACAGATAGGGAAGGACATAATTTCATAGAAAACTAACACATTAAAAGTATTATGAAGATCTTCAAAGGAAAATATCCAAGGTATAACCTGGCAAACTCTTGAGCAACATAACATAATATACATGTATATCTTCAAAGGGATGATATAATGCTGTACTTGATGTCTTCATACAGTCCAGATGAGGGTCAGATTAGTTAATAAGGTTTCTTAGCTTTCTTGTCATAAACTGTGATATAAAACATAGCTTTTTGATTAAGCTCTTGGGCTGAGACAGGAAATCTCATTTCACTTCCCAGATCTTCCACAGCATCCTTTAATGACCTCAGGCAAGACATGAAGATAGTGATCCTTACAGCTACAATAAAATCAATAGGAATTACACATCATGGAGCTTTAAAAACCCTCTGGTGTCTGTCTGCTACTTAAGGCACCTGAATATGGTACCTTTACCTTGTTGGTCTTGAGTCCCAAGATCCTGGCTGTGTTCATCCACATGCCACACAGCAAAGAGGTAGAAGGCACTCATGGTTCAACTGCTGCATTAGGCTGAGAGCTCCCACTTTTGAGGGAAATTCTTAGCTGACACCATATGAAATGTCTGGATAGCATAAGGGAAAGAGAGAACCTTTCTATGCCCTTAGTTCCCAGCTGAACAAGGTGAAAAATTTTTTTCTTCCAGTCTCAATAAAAAAGTTATGAGTATGTGGTGTCTCTCTGACTGCTCTTTACAAGCCTTGCCCACAGATACTAGTCTCAGTGACATTCACTGCTATTCTAGAACAAACAGCAAAAGTCATGTCGCTAATTGGAGTACAGAAACGCAGAAATGCTTCTCTCCTGGACAGGCAGAAAGCTGAGTGAGATAGCCCCTAAAGGAGGGAGACCTGACTGGGGATCACAGTAACTCACCAATTTCTTCCTTCCATGCAGAGCACTTTTTTTTTGGACTCACTAATCACCAATAAGTGCTGTAGTCAAGATAGCAGGCTCATCAGTCTTCTCTGATGCTACATCACATTCAAGCACAAAGTAGATTAGATTGATTTTTCCCTTTTCCCTCTGCCTCAGACTGCTGCCATTGCATAAAGGCTATATGCAAATCCCAGCTAACATCATCTTCCACTTTTATTTCATTTTCCATTCAGTTTGGGCAAGATATTAGCCTGCTAATGTCTTCATTATAATTTCAGATAACAAAATACGTAGGCAGATTGGTCAAGAAATAAGCTTTCAGAGTGATTCATCATCCCTTCTTGCCTCCAAGAAGGACATTGTCTACTTAGTATTCATTCAGCACTGGAATCTCTCCAGAATCACCCTAAGTAAGCAGTATTTTCCTGTTCTGGAGACAGCAAACATGTAAGCACTGAAAATCTTCCAAGAGATATTACTGGAAAGGACACCCTGAGCAGAGTGTGGCCAGCAGGAGCAGGGAAGTCATTCTGTCCTAGTACTCAGCACAGGTCAGGCCACACCTTGAGTGCTGTGTCCAGTTCTCAGCCCCTCTGTTCAAGAAAGATGTTGAGCTGCTTGAACATGTCCAGAGAAGGGCAACAAGGCTGGTGAGGGGTCTGGAGCACAGCCCTGTGAGGGGTGGCTGAGGGAGCTGGGGGTGTTTAGCCTGGAGAAGAGGAGGCTCAGGGGAGACCTCATTGCTGTCTACGACTACCTGAAGGGAGGCTGTAAGCCTGGTGGGGATTGGTCTCTTCTCCCAGGCAACCAGTGACAGAACGAGAGGACACAGTCTCAAGCTGTGCCAGGGGAGGTCTAGGCTGGATGTCAGGAAGAAATACTTCACAGAAAAAGTGATTGGCCATTGGAATGGGCTGCCCAGGGAGGTGGTGGAGTCACTGTCCCTGGAAGTGTTTAAAATAAGATTGGATGAGGCACTTAGTGTCATGGTTTAGTTGATTAGATGGTGTTGGGTGATAGGTTGGACTTGGTGATCTTGAAGGCCTCTTCCAACCTAGGTAATTCTGTGTTATTCTGTGAGTCTGAGATTTTCAGAGAGATTCACTCAAACGCAGTGCTTTCAAAAGGAGAAACCAAGTCAGAAACATTCTGATCATCAGCATTAGGTTATATGGCTCTTTCAGCCTGCTAAAAGCAGGGAGATCAAATACACAAAAGCATGTTTAATCTTCACTTCTAATTGTTTACTTCAATAGTTTGGGAGCAGCCAGTGAAACATATTCAGAGTCAAGAGAACACCTTTGAAAAAGCAGCCTATATAACAGCTTTTTCCAACTAACATCTTCCATGGGTGTTTCGCTCCATTTACAAGCAGCAGTGTGCCTGGAATTGACACAGAACAAAGTATTCCATTTACTAAATCCCATTATGAGTTGAGCAGACTCAGTCTCCACTTCTGTCTGTCATTCATACCAAGACTTACTTGCAACATGTCTCAAGAGACAGGTCATCGATTTCATGAGCATGTTATCCCAGGTGCCAAACTGGTATTACCCAGGAGGAATATTAAAAAAAAAAAAAATGGAGCTATGCACAATTAGAAATGAATTTTTGAAATATAATCAAAATGGCACAGAGATATAGAAGGGTCTGGTTACTGGAGTAGCCCTAAACAGGCTATCCCTTCCAGTGAGATGTGTCAGTTGCCATGACCAGCTGATTTCTGTACTAACTGGTTACTGATACTGGACTGTGCCAGACATTTGTGGTCTGTTATGCCCTCAAATGCCACATTGATCAAAGAAAGGGTTGCAGCCTAACTGCTGATTGCTATTCATAACATCCCTCCAGGTACTGCTCATGTAGATGTAAGTGTATCAGGCATTTGCACCTGTTTTGAAACAAACTGAAGATGAAACTGCATTATGAATCAGTTGGCAAGACAAATCACATTTATATGTAACTGCATATGTAAATCAGTTGTGTGTTATGCACACCTAATTTACAAGTCAGGTGTTTTCAGATTCCAGTTCCTATAGTCTTCACTGTGTTTATTTTACTGCTCTGCTAGCATATCTGCCTTTGGGCTATGCCTGAAATTCCAAAAGTATTTGTGCATAAAGATCTCCACTACTTGTCAACAGGGTAGTTGCACTTGCCTGCTGGAAAAGCACCAAGAAAGTTAACCATTCCTCAGGCATGCAAAGCTGATAAAATATCTGCATTTCATAGTGGCAGTGGACGTTAAGAAAGCACAGTAAGTGGGGGGGGGGAAGAAAAAAAAAAAGGCAAGTGTTGAATATTATGGTGAAAAAATGAAGAAATAACCCAAAGATGAACTAATGTAGTTTTTCAAACTTGCTGGCCATGAACAAAGTTCATGGGGTAACAAAAAGTCAAGCCTGTGGATGACAGCTCCATGCTCTTCTCTAGATTCCATTTAGGCACATTTGCAGCTTTTCAAGTTCAAGTGCACAAAGAAGGTAAGGAGATTTTTCAGATCAGAACCAATAATCAACAACTGGTTGGTGCAGGAGATATCCAGTTTTGCTGAAGAGCTTTTCCAGGTGTCTGTGAAGCTGCCTGAACGGAGAGTAAAAGATCTTGAAATGAGCTGCATCCTTTGACAAATAAGTTCAGCAGCTGCAATTCCATCACAGACCAAACAGTTTGTGTAGAGTCCCTCAGACCAGAAGCTGCAGGGAATTGAATAATACTGTGTACAATCTAAGCTAGAGAACATCAGACTGGGGAAGATGAAGAAGTAGATTTATTTCTAGAAAGTCAATATAGTTTTGCAAGCTTCACTAAGGAACACTCTGCATCAGGAATATATCCCTTTTCCCTAATCTTAAGTCATATGTCCCGTCTCAGACTGCATTATTTCCCTTATTAGTATTTGTACAACATATGTTACACTCTTTTAACCCTACTCTTTTCATGCAAATTCTCTTCAATGTTCTATGCTACTCAAATGGTTCTTACTATGCCAAAGTGAAATACAATTAGGGTAAGGCAGAAACTCAAACTAGCCTAAGGAAATAGAGTTTGAAGAGTGAACAGTGGATAAAAATATTGAGCTCAGCTGAAACCCCATGTAAATGGGAATGATGGGTAAAAACTGACAGCAGAGTCAGGTATGGTGGTCAAAGTCAGATCTACTGATTATTTGCAGGTACACTTGAAGTTTAGGACACTGTCCTGGAAAATTGTCAGCACTGGTCCACTCTGAATACATATGTCCAAAAAAGTTATAGAATCATACAATTTTTTTGGTTGGAAAAGACCTTCAAGATCATTGAGTCCAACCTTCAACCTAAGACCACCATGGCCATTAAACCATGGCCTGAAGTGCCATGTCCACACCTTTCTTGAACACCTCCAGGGACAGTGATTCCACCACCTCCCTGGGCAACCTATTCTAATTATCATCACAATAGAGCAAAACATTTTGTTGTTTCACACTCTCTGTAAACTGCAACTGTGAGATATGATCTTGCAAGGTCAGATTTGCAAAGGAACACTTTTTCCATCTCTTGGCATAGATTTTCTGCAGTGTCTTGAGACTTGATAAAGCTGTGACAAGCACTGTAAAATCAAGGCTGTATATGGAGAAGAGTGAAGGACAGGAGGGCAGGGTGAGTTTTGAAAGTGCTGCTCACATTTAAGCCTTCCACCCCACAGTTCACTATTTTGCTATTGTCAGGCTGGTCACCATGAAAAAAAGATTAAAAAATTTAGATATGCAGGAAAAACACGCATTTAATAGCCTTCAATGTACATTATGCATGCAGTTCACCAAAGCTGTCCACAAAAGATAATGAAAGGAAAAAACATCCAGTGCCAGAAAAGTGTAGGATAAGGAGCACGCTGACATTAATCAAAGAACTCAACTGAGATGGGGAAAAGAGTGAGGCAAGCATCTCACACCAACATCCAAACATCCCATCATAAGAAAGGAAGTTTCCTTAAGTAATACAGAAACAATCTAGATTAGATAGCAACAGAAAGGAAGAGTTAGCTTCTTCTCTCTTTTTCCTTCAGTTGAAGGTGTAAAGGGGCAGAGGAAGCTGCAGAAGCCATCTTAGACTCCTTTTTGAGTTCACAGTAGAAAATCCTAAAATGCCAGCAGTGGTTGCTGGGATGTTTTATTCCACTTTCCCTTCTTCTTCCCTTTTGTTTTCCCTTTCTTTTCCCCTCCCCCTTCTCTCTGCATGTTTAAAACAAAAATGTATGATGGAGAGAGCTGAGGCTAGCGAACACCCTGCAGAAATTAAGACAATAATGTGACCAACTTCTTCAGTCTGCAGTTGCAAACCACTCTTATTCAAATTTACAAAAATCATGGACCCCAGGGCTTTCAGCATCTGTAGTTCTGGAATTCTGATGTACAAACCTTTATTTTACAGTTCATAAAGCAAAGCTTAACAATGTTGCCTTCCTAATACCACCCATAAGCTTGCTCTCATGGTAAATTTACAAAGCAGCTGACTAAAAGCAGAAGCAACACAAATATCGGAGGTAGATCCGTTACGTTTCATGATACAGTCACCTGGTGGCTAACACCAGCAGTTCACTTCTCCTGTTCAAGGATAATAAAAGGAAAAATGTCCCCATGACATTCAATGGCAGAAATGTCACTGCTGAAGTGCCTATGATGTGCAATTAACATTTTTAAGGAGTCATTTAAAAAGATACTGTCAAGGCTGATAGATTTGAGATTACACCAACTACCTATGTTTGGATTTCTGCATAATTCAGCATCTCCCTAGCAAGCTCACCCTTTCACTGCTAGATATTTATCTTTTTCTTTATGCCCAGTGTATTGAGGGTACCATATGTATTTACCACAGACTTCTCTCTCCCCCCATTGCAACATCATGTCAAATTCCAATGGCAACTTGAGGAAAGCAAAATGTCAAAAAAGGAAACATTTTTGGATATTACTATCCAAAAAGGTTTCTTTTTTTTTTTTTTTAATGTGCTGCTTTCCTCAAGCAAGTTGCAATTTTCACAATAAAACATATTTTACTTTGAAGTAAAAAAAGAAGTCAGCTGTGGGCAAAAGCAGTTCAGTGTTAGAGTGGAATTAACAAAATAGCAAAGTCATTCTGTATTAGTAATGAAGACATCATCAGCAGAATGAAGACTTCAGGTCTAGACTCAGCATGTTTGTGTGGAGAAAAGAAGTCCTGGATCCTGGTTTCTTGGCAGTTGTATCTGAGTCTTCTGCTTAATAGAATAAAAAGCAGGAAAATACAGAAGATATCCACTATAGTAGGAAAACTGGCTTTTAGCAAAATGTTCACCAAAGTTTCTAGGAGATGCCAGCTACTTTTAAAAGAGTTCTTTGGACGACAACTGCATTTTTGTATTTGCAGCTAGAATGTTTCTTCTACGAGCTGATAGCAGGCATCAGTTTTCAGGCCGAGTGCAGATGTTCCTGTCTGACTGTCAGGCACATGAAGAGCAATGTGTCCTCAATATTTCAAGAAGACAAATGAAGGAGACACGATCCTAATGCTAAATGGCCTGTGAGAAAAGCAAGTGCCTACTCGACTGACAAAACACTTACAGATAAACTCCAAGAGCAACTTTGAAGTGATGACTCTGACATCTCTGGTCCTGTCCAAATCTGAGTTTTTCCCTGCAGCCCCTTGATTAGAAAATAGCTATGTGTAGTTTGTTGGGAAGTCTTCAGTTTCAAATTTGCCAAATCAGACCCCATTTCAAAGCCAGAGGACACAATGGATTTGGATGAGGCTTTTGAGGGATGTCACGCTTTATAGAGGTGACTTTCTATTGCTAGGAAAAAAATCTCATCTTAACCTGAACCCAGAAAGAGCATAGGAGTGCTAGAGGGAACCATTAGCTGCATGGTATCAGAACACTCTTTAAATAGCAAGTTGTTTTTTTTTATTGTGGAAAGTAATAAACAAGAGTCTAGCACAGAATCTCTCTATGCACCATATAGTTATACATTTGTCTTACAGCCCAAAGCAAAGATTTAAAAGTCCATTATTGCCTTTTTATACCCTTCTATGCCTTTCTGCAGGTGAATCAAAAAGGGTTTCTGTGTAATTACATAAATGACATTTAGGGGACACTGTCAAAGAAAGAAAAAAAGATTCTCAACAAGCCTTCTCTTTGTTACTGAAACCTTCAACAATATTAGTCACTGCCCCTGCCCCTGCTCTTTGGTGACTTTCAACACTTTGCTGGATCAGCCAGGTGAAATTAGACTGATGAATGTCCAGCTTTCCAAGGCTCTGAAGAAATGCAAAGCCATCAGCAAAAGCTCATCTGCACACACAGCTATGCACACACTGCTCGGTGCAATGCTCAATGAGATGAGGAAGAGCACAGAAGCAGGAGGGATCATATTAATGAGGAACACAAGTTTAAGACAACACATCTCTGAAAACACTATTCCTTATCAAATCATAATTGGTCATCAACAGGCTGATGGCAGGTGAGGTCTGAAATAGTATTTGGAATGCATGGGAAGAGTCACAGAATGTTAGGGGGTGGAAGGCACCTCCAGATATCATTGAGTCCAACTACCCTGCCAAAGCAGGATCACCCACAGCAAGCTGCACAGATATGCATCAAGGCAGGTTTTGAAAGTCTCCAGAGGAGACTTCACAACCTTTCTGGGCAGCCTGTATCTCCTGGTGCTAAGAAGCAGTGGAAATTAGTGTTTTGCAGTGACTTGTGGGGAGAAATTCACCACCGTGTGAATTTGTTCTACCTAAATCCAGGTACCAGGGCTGACTTCTAAGTTAGACTGCAGACAAGGATAATGCCTGCTAACTTGTTCCTGAATCACAGAAAGGCTTCCTTCTGCTGCTTCAATCTAACCAGGAGTTAAGGAAGTCCAATTAGTTGAATTTCAAAACTAAAATCAAGGGTTATCTTCTAAGTGGAGCAGGAAAAGAGTGGAGAATCAATCCTACAGGGAAATCCTCACGAAGGTGCACATTAGCACATTGAGAGTCCACTTCTCCTGCAAGGTACTTACAAGAGGTGATGCAGCTGATGAGACCTGCAGGGGTGAGAGTGCCACATGCTCAGGTTCTTTGCCACTTTCTAAGGGTGAAATTAATTTTCAAAGAACTGCTCTGCACTTTACACTGCAGGTGGTCTGAAATTGTGCATAAAGGTTTCCTTAATTTTACAAGCAAGATTTAATTTGGGTCAGTAGTATCCATTTCTAAAGATCTTTCTACTAAATCTCTAGATCTCAAATGCTACCAATGTATCTGTCAGACACTTCTTGGCCCAATTTGCCCCTCTGTAACACTGCCTCCACTAGCTTTGGAGGAAGCAGACACTAAAAATTACAGATGTCATTAACAATTTCTTCCTTAAGCCCAGGTGAGAAGGCTTGGGCCATGTTACTGTGGACTGGCAACAAACTGGTGCTCAGCTGAGCCCCAGCAGTTCACTTCAGCTGGGGTAGCTCTACTGCATTTACACCTCTGCCTCTTAAATTTGGTAATTACTCCTGTATGAGCACACCAGCAGAACTGACTCCTGAGCTGTGTGAATGTCAGATGAGAGACAATTGCTAAAGATAACTGTTAGACACCTTGTCAGCCCAAGCAATGCCATGCTCTCATCTGAACTGCCAATGGGAAAATGTGCTTCCAGAGGTATGTATATACTGCCATGGATTTTTATTTCATAAAGCAGCCTTGCAAGGATAATATGACAAAAAGTCAGAAACAGGGAACTGGGCAGTCTTGGAAATTAACAACACAAATATAAAGGAGGTTGCCCCTTCTGGTCTATTCCCAGCTACAGATCCTTAGCAGTTTTATTTCTATGGAATCACAGAATGAATTGAGTTGAAAGGGACCTCAAAGGTCACCTTATCCATTTTCCCTGCAGTGAGCAGGGACATCTCCATCTAGATCAGATCGCTCAGGGCCCCATCAAGTTTGACCTTGAATGTCTCCAGGGATGGGGCCTCAACTACATCTCTTGGCAACCTGTTCTGGTATTTCACTACCCTCATTGTGAAAACTTCCTCCTCACATCCAACCTAAATCTACCCTGCTCTAGTTTCAAATCATCATCCTAGCACCACAGGCTCTTCTAAACAGTCCCTAACCAACCTTCCTGTAGGTCCCCTTCAGATATTGAAATGCTGCTATAAGGTCTCCCTGGAGCTTTTTTCTTCTCCAGGCTGAACCACCCCAATTTTCCTGGGGTAGCAATCTGTCAGATAAACCCCCTTCAGAACAAGATTCTAAAAGGAGAATCATGGACATGTTATTATTCACCTCAATACCCCACACTTCTTTAAATACAGAAACCATGGTATGCAGGAAATGATCCACCTATTAAAATTTCTGTTAACGTCCCTCAAAACTCTTCAAGCTGCACAATGAATACTGCTAACCACCCTCCTGTGCCTGAAAAATCAGTATGATGACAACTCTGAAATATGTTACATGTGACACTCTGGTCCTGACCTTACTTTCACTCAAGTCAGTCTGTGCTCTGCTTTTGATATTGATGGGAATGGGGCCACTGGTCCATTGTCACCCCTCTTGTACCCCAGGGCACTCTCTCCAGCAGCACTGTCAGCTTAGAGAAGCCAGGGCAATTTCAAAGCATTTTCTGATGCCCAAGGCAAACCAAGAGATGACCTTTTCCACCAGCAGAGAGCTGCTTACAAGGCTGCTATTGAATATTCCAACTGTAATGCTATGCTCTGCTCCCAGAGATGACCTGGCTTGCATTGCATTTGAGATGGGTTTTATAGAATCACAGAATTGTCAGAGTTGGAAGGGACCTCAAGGATCATCTATCCCCTGCCCACCACTAGATCAGATTGCTCAGAGCCACATCCAACCTGGCCTTAAAAACCTCCAGGGATGGGGCTCCTAGCACCTTCCTGGGCAACTTGTTCCAGTGTCTCACCACCCTCATGGTGTAAAACTTCTTCCTAACATCCAATCTGAATCTGCCCACTTCTAGTTTTGCTCCACCCCCCCTAGTACAATCTCTACCTGACATTCTTTTTGCTGTCCCTCTCCTCCCCCTAATTCAATGAACTAAGGTCACAGTCTGATTCTCCTCTGTTCTGCATCTTTGTGTTAACTTTACCTGGAACAAACTCTATGCCTGAGCATCACCTGGCAGAATATTCAGCATCAGGCTGTACAGGACTGGATAACTAACCCTTTCTTTGCTTGGGGATTATTTTAGCAGACAGAGAGTTGAGGAATGCACACAGCTGAGTGGTTGTCCATGCTTGGCCATAAGAAGTACAAAGGTTTGTGCCCAAATTTTTTTGGTCACAAAATAGGAAAATAGTTGTAGCTGAAGTTACCTAAATCATTAGGTGGCCTGAATTGTTCAGGTTACTTGAACTATGCTGATCAGTATCACAACAGGAAGCTGGCTGCTGTAGGTTCAATGGAATTCATGCTAAAATCCCTGAACAAAAACTTTCACTTCCAGAGATTTTAAATCTGGGCTAACGCAGAGACAAAATTTCTGTAGAGCAGTCTGACATTAAGAGTTGAATTTCCAGGGAATGTTGGGCTGCAAATTACTGCAACTATCCTACTGTTGCTGACTGCAGAATACACAATTTGTATCAGAAACAAAGAGGTTAATGTATCCTGGATGGGATGGTCTTCAGAACCTGTTACACATTGCAAACATGCCCATATCAACAAGACATTCAATCAGAAAGCTGTCTGAAAATGGACAAATATTTTCTTAATAATTCTCAGCAGCATTGCCAGCTCTTCCAAGAACTGTATCTCACTAGGAAGTTAGCTGTTATTTTTGCAGATAGGATGTCTGTGCTCTCCAGTTACTTCTATAAAGAGACTTGGCCTTTATGACTAATTCAAAGGGTTTCCCAAAGCAGATGGAACATTTTGAATACAGGAAAAGGGATTTAAAGGAGTATTTAAAGAGAAAATTGTGTTTAAGGCAATACTGGGAAGTCAGAGGTGCTCTAGGCTATTGGAGATTGTCTTTTCACCCTCAGTAGATGTCACACAGCATCAATTGACATTATGCTCTGATATCAGTGGTTTTCTTATTCAACTCCTCCTGCTGACAATCTGGTTCTCAGAATGAAAATGTCTTGGTGAGATGGACAGAAAAGGAAGAGAAAAACCAGAGATCATCTTAGCTGGCTGTATTACATTAGTGTACACTAGTCCTACCTGTGCCAGCAGACAAAAAAAAAAAAAAAAAAAAAGAAAAGGCTTCTGGCACCACTGATGTAATTTACTGGCAAGCACAAAAACATCTGTGGCAAGCACAAAAACATCTGTGGCAAGCCAAACAGAGAACCTGTGAATGAACTGCTGTGTGTATGTGTGCATACATGTGTGTACAGTGGGAAGTAATAGAGATGTAGGGAAACGTGCTGGACAGGCTGAATTTGCCAAGCTTGAGTTTCACCTCCTTCCCTTTCCCATTCTCAGCTCCCCAATTATGCATCAGATTTACGTTATCCTTAGCGAGCCAAGATCTACCATCAACCTCCCCTGATGTTAACCACACAACCTGGGCCCGTTCCATGCAGGGGAAGATTGCCAAAGGGGATTCAGATCAGATCCTCTCTTCACAGATGAAGTCTCTTGCTCACTTGCTGCCCTTTTCTCTCTCCCTACTTCAAAGCTGTGGTAACTGGCCCTGGGTTAAGCGGCAGCAGCTCTGCTAGCTCTGTGCTGTTGGCTTGTGGCAGCACCACGTGGGCTGGTGTTAAGGGTCTGTGTCAAAGCCCTTTCTGGGGTCATGGACTAACTGTATGATCTCACACCAGCCATTTGTCTTGCCTGTTCTTCTATTAAGCCTGTCAAGAGAATTGGCTCAACAGAAGAAAAACAGGAGCTCCTTAAAAATGTATTGGTATGTCTGAATTGAATTTTTTTTTCTTTTTTTTGGGTGAAGAAGCTATAAAAACTGACTCTGCACTGAACTCTGAAATATCAATTTGTTAAAGAGGCAGTGACTTTCCTTCCTGAACATTGCTTTTCATGGTGTGAAGCCTTGCAAAGGGAAAATGATGTGCATTTAGAAACATTTTCACAAGTACTTATATCAACCACTGGGTGAGGAGAAATATTTCAAAAATTACTAAGGCTGCCCAAATACCTGTTCTGCAGCAAGCCTAAGCTACAGTTTAAAACCTGGCAATATATTTAGCAGTATTTTCATCCCAGCTGTATTTCCTGACATTTATGCCAAAAGAAAATTCTGCAAAAGGTCATAATAGGGCTCAAGTGTTTTAAGTACATGAACTAACAAACAAAACAAATGACCTTCATTCACACCTGCCTGATAGTTCTGTGAACTCTCAAACAATGGATCCTGATCACTTTCTCAGCCTCAGAAATATCCATCTTGGGTGAAATCATCCATATGCAGAGAGTCATCAGAAGCTTTAGATGCCTCTAATATACTTCAAAGCAGGATTGAATTATGGCTTAACCTGGTTGTAACTATTTTTTTTCTTTCTCCTTACAGTATTTCACTGAATACTGTCACACCATAGTGCTGAGTGCTATACTGCACAGTAGAAGATGGTACCACATAGCAGGAGACCTTGTGGGCCACACAGACAAATCAAGAAATAGAGTGAAGGGATATTTATTACTTCCATTTATAATTTGAAAAAGGAGGCCCAGAGAAAACCAAATGTCTTGCTCCAGAATGCACTAAGTATCTGCAGCAGCTTGAAGCTGAATCTACCTCACTACTGTGCCTGCATTGAAAGGGCTGCCCCTTCTTTCCACACTCCTGAGAAGCACTGGCAAAGCTAACACAGGTCTGTGGGTGATGTGCAAGCTGAAGCTCCATCTAAATGCTTGTTTGGTGGCTTTGCTACAAGACTGTCCTTGCACTTCCTTTTCCATGAGTGCATTTCATTTCATTTCTCCCACACTGCATCTCAGACTTTTGGGAAATCTCATAATACCACAGCAAAAAGCTCCCACTAGCAGCCAGAATTGCTTTTACTGCTGTTTAACACAGTACTGAATTTAAACAGCTAATGAATATGCCTCTCTCACACATGAACACAAACTACTGCAGAGCAAAACTTTAATTTATCAAATTAAAATGCACTATAGCACAAATTTATTGTATCACTACTCATAAATGTTTTTATGCATTTGATTTTTCTGGGTCTTTTATGGTTTTGGCAGTAGATGGAAAGCAATCAAGGTTCCATTTGAAGCAGCCATGTAAGCAATTCTCATTTAACAGAAGACAATGAAAAATTAATCTAAAATGAGTGTAACTAAGTTTTCAAAGAAGCAACAAAACCACTCAGACATTATCATCTTCAGCAGCTGTTTACTGTCTTTGTTTATAAAACTACCTGTCAAATTTTACCATTTCCTCCAGGGGAAAAAAAAAAATAAAAAGCCAACCCCATGTTCCTCTTGAAGTTAATAAAACGCAACAGGGGTATTAAGGATCCTTTTCTTGCTATTGTAACACTTAGCAGGGATGACTGAGGTTCAACACCCCTCTTTTGCAGATTTCAATTCTACACTTTAAAGGGGAAAAAAATCAAACATGGCAGATTGGTAAAGCCTGGGTATTTCTCTCTCTCTCTCTCTCTCTCTCCCCTACTCTGTGGAACATCTGTCTCCTCTTTTCAGTGGGCAAAGCAACATTTGTTATTCCTGGAAAGTTGTTTACTACAGAACAATCACAATATAAAATGAAAACACTTGATGGAACTGCAAAGGGATAATAGCAGAATGGAACTTTTCTGGTGGAAAGCTTTGTCATCTGGGGCTGAATCTCCCAGCATCAGTTTGTTTCAGTGATGAATCTGAAGAATTTGTTTAGCTGGGAGAACAAATGCAGCTGGTTAATGCTATGTAATGTGCGTGATGGGAAGGATGCCAAATAAACATCAGAAGGAAAGTGAAGGGCTCAGGGAACATGCTGCCTGGCAGTCTGATCCCCTGGCACTGAAGTCACCAGGGGATGGGCCAACCTTCTGGCAACTGCAGGAGTGGATGCTTACCCAGCAACAACAAAGTCAGCAGCTTAGTAGCTCAGAAAGAGAAAGACAGAAGTAGGAAGACAAGTACAAAATAGCTGAATTAATTGTCCCTCACATGCTTATTCCCAGGCTGACTGCTCTCAAAGGCTGTCTCTCCAGTGCTGGTACTGTGCCTGCCTCTAGGTTTAGGAGATGGGAAGGAGTTAATTATGGCAGTGAGTGCGATGCACAGCTCCTATTGACTGCCTTAATGGCGGTAAAATGTGCAAATCCTGTGGACTGTAGCTGAATTTAAATTACAATGATTACAAAATATAAAGCCTAAAAAAGAGGATTTATACATGAGCAGATTTAGCCAAGACACAGAATCCCTCAAGACCTACATTTTGTTTACATGCAAAGTAGACTATGCCTCCTGAATGACTTCAAATCCTGACGACAATTATTTATATATCCATCCACCCTCCTAACAGGGTTCTGAACCATAATTCCTGCTGCTAAATGCCTTGGGGAATATCTACTAGTTATAGGTTCATCCCTATTTTCTGGCCATGGTCCAGCAAACCACTTTCAACGTGTAAACAGCCCTGCTGCCTTCAGTGGGTCTACTCATATGATGCATAAGACCATAATGACATGTGCTTAGACAGATACATAATATCAACAATAGCAATACTTTTCCCTTACTGCTTTCAGACAGAATTTTTATGCACAGCTCTTGGGAATATAGCACTATCAGCCTATTTTATGATAAACAAGCTGGGGAACAGATAAATGAAGTGACTTGCCCAAGGTCGTACTGGAGTTTGTTGGAGAAACGAGGACACAAACAATAAAGGTGCATTTAAATTGAGTCCTGAGGATTTTGCAGAGCTCTGCCTGCTCTGTGAGTGAGGCTTTGAGTACCCTGACGTTGCTATGAAGGAAATCAGTGAGGTTATGTAGTAGGAACAAAATATTTTAAAAATTATTTGCATCTACTAGCACATTAACCAGTCCAGTTCTGTCTTATCCTGGGAGTGCAATGAATTTTTAATTCATGTTAATGCTAAGAAATCACAAAACAAAGGCGTTTCTATATTCCTCATCCATCTGTGGGAATAAACTTCACCACTTTCCATTTCTAAATTCCTTGACAACTTCTAAACAATTCCCTAACAATTTTTAAATTCCTCAACATCAATATAAAGGCAACTATGATGGTTTAACAAAATCCCATGCAGTGCTCTCTTTAATAAAAAATTAATAGCTTAAAAGGTTTTAAGTCCTGAAAGGGGGAAACATTTCTTGAAAAAGAGAAATGCAACACACCCAATAAAGCCCTCACAGCTTCCTACAGAAAAATTTCTACCCACACTCATATCCATAAGCATTTTACATTCTCTCTCAATCATACTGTGCTGGTTTGGGGCCAGACAGATTGTCTCTTGCCCCCGAAAGGGACAAAAGAATGAGACTCACACAAACGGATTGGAGAGTGATGGAAAGTTTAAATGGAAAAGCAATTGGTGAAGCTACAAAAAAAAAACCTACAAACTACAAAGCATAGTGACAAAGAGTATCCCAAAGCGTACAGAACCCCTCACAGAATTCCCAGAGGCTTCCCAATCCTTCCCTTCTTCCCACCTGAGGGTAAACCCAAACCCCCCAGGGCTCTTTCTTTCCCCCCCCACTGCTAGGCAAGTCTCAGGCTGGCCAGGTCTGAGACTGCCCCCCCCTCCATTCTCCTCCTGGCATTAGGCCTAGACAGCCCTAAGAGGCCTTGAGGATACTCCCCCGGCATTACCCGATAAGAGAGGACATCTCCCGTGGGAGCAGAGAGGGAAGAAAGAGGAAGAGAATGACTTTGCAGATGGCCTTATAGGGTGCAGGATTTATGGGTAGAAATACGTCGTTTCCTGTGTCCACCCCTGTGGGTGGGCACCCAGGACACCAGAGGTGTATCTCATGTGGCAGTGGCAGGGGGCACCCAGCCTAAACTGTCACACATATCTATCAAAGACTTTGCATATGGTCAAGCTGAGTGGTGTGGGAAATGTTAACAGGAAAAGCTGCTACGACCTGCATGCAGTAAAATGCACCAGGGGCAGACTCAGACTACCATCCTGTCTGGCTTCCACTGGCACCTCACTGTAATCACCCTTGGAAATTTGTATGGACATCATTTGGATCCCTCAGGAGTATGAGTGAGCACTGACTGCAATTTGCCAATTGCAACTGAAATTTTGTCCTTGCAAAATGCAATGGCATCCAAACAGAACTGTTCCCATCAAGCACTGCAGGTATGAAAAAATTAAAATAAAATGTAGAGCTCAAAATTAAATGGACTTCCAGGTTTTACTATCCTTCTGGTCAAGCAATATCACAGGGCAGGACCACTAAGAAGCTGCTGCTGTTTCTTTGGTCTTTGTTGAAAAAAAATCTCTACAGTCTCCAAAGCTCTCAAAACAGCCACTCCCCAGCAGCACCAAATTCACTGTCAAAAGGAAGGAAGGTGACATAATCCTGGGAAGTTATGGAGACCACCCCAAATAACACTGGGTATTGAAATATCATGAAGGTGAGCCAGGGCACCGAGAGCTCCCCTGATGAGCCTCCCCCAATGCCAACTGGCCCATAGACAGCTGTTCAAACTGTGTTCTCTGCTCTTTCCCTAGACTAGGCATTTCCTTCAAGGCACACAATCAAAGCAGTGATGGATGGGTCTGCTCTGCTCCTTATCTGGCCCAGCTTCACAATGTGGTGGTGAGGAACTCCAGTTAAACCAAGGAGGTGCAACAAAAAGTTTCTATGAATATCCTTATTGAGATTAAAGAAAGAGTTTATTATTGCTAAGTCACACAGCAGAGATTGAAAGATGGGAATGAGGATTGTCACCTACTTATGCTAGACAGGAACAAGAACAACCCCAACTATCAGCTTCACCTTAACTTTGAGATTTTCAGCTGTCTCCCTGCTTGCTGTTCCCCCTCCTGCCTCAGACAGCATGGACAACATCTAGAGCACTCTGGGAGGTAAGCACAGGAGTGATCCACTGCTCCAGAACATGTTCAGCACAGCATGAACACAGCTCCACCTGGCAACCCTGGAGCAGGTCCTTGCAGCTCCTCTTACCTTCTCCATTTCAGGGGTACAGTACTTTCACTGCATTCCCCTTGCTTTGACCCAAATAGCTCCCTGACTCAGGCATCTCATGGATGTTGTTACTACTTTTCCTAAGATAGGCTTCTAAACCACCTATCCTTTTATGTCCTGCACTCCTCCATCTCTTCTGTCTTCTCTGTTTTCAAGCTCAAAATAGAGCTCTTTTTTATATTGCCAATTTCTTCCCAAATCATTCTTGCTCTCCCTCTCATGCCAGAGCACCACTCAAAAGCTGGCATGCTCTCTCTGTGCTGGATTATAGCCACATCTGCCTTTCCTGCCCATGTTCAGTTTGAGCCAGTAACAGAAAGAGCTTCCCCAGTGCCCCAGATGCCTATGTTTTCAGTCTCAGCTGTGTTCTCCATACACATTCCCAGAACCTATAGCCAAATTTGCAGTAGGAGGTTCCTACTATGCATGCTATCATTTTACATCTCATGATGCCATTTTACATCTTGCTTCTCCACCTGGTTTTAAGAAATACTCTTTGCTTTCAGGTGCGGCTGTCAGACACCTGGTTGGGATGGCAGGTGAAATTCCTGGAAGTACCTTAGTTCCACTTCCAGAAGTGATGGGGTAGCTCTGGGGTTTCCCAATGCATGAGTTGCTTTCACACTGCAGACGCATTCAAACATACCTGCTTTCTCCCAGGCAGAGGGAATTTGAGGCCCCAGAACTTCTGAAAATTCCAATAGGTGTCAGGCTGATGAAATAACTGCTTTTTAAAAGTGTAGGTACTACAAACTAGAGTCATCAAAGTATTTATGCATTGCTTCACTTGGCACTGCAAAGCCTAAGTGAAACAGATGGCCAACTCAAGTTTCCAAAAGTGACTCAGATACTCAGGAGCCCAACTCACACAGGAAGTCAATACCAGTTAATCTTCTAAATGTCAAATGGCACTTTTGAAAATAGCACTTTCCATTACCAATAAGGACCCGAAACTTTGTGCTTTTTAAATGTTTGCTTTGTACCAAGTAATACCCCAGGCTCCACCTGTCTGTCTTTTCATGTTCAAAGGACAAGTGAGTAATGCAGTCCTTACAGGCAGGTCACCAGCAAATCAACCAGCTCTGCTGCACTATAGATTTTTCTTGTAAAGGGCACTTTTTAGGCAACAAGCTTAAAGCTTGGTGAGAGGGAGAGAGCTGAAGTATGTATATACTCAGAATTAGCATCACAGCCTTCCCTTCCTTGCCATAGCTTTAGCAATAAAGTGCAGACACCACAACCACCTCACGTAAGAGCAAAGTTCATCTCTTTAGGGGCTTAATCAGCATTTAACAGAAACTCAATCTGGATGAAGGAGGGTTGTGTTAGACAAGCCTGGATGGTCTTAGTGCCAATGGGTCATTAATACATGGACTCTGCTGAGGCTACTTCTGCATCCCCTGTGACAGACAACCCAGCTCTTCTATAGCACAACACTCTCAGAGCACCAACAGCTTTCAGGTCACAGGGAAAGCTCATTATACTGTGTGGCAGATCCCATGGCTCAGAAGATGCTCAACACTTAGAATTAAGAAACGTTTGGATGCTATCCCACAATGCAGCACCTAGGACGAAGTTCACTGAGGTTAAAGTTAATTTTATGGACATAAGATACTAACCATTTCCTCCTCCTGACACTGTGGACCCTGAGATTGGCACAGGCCAAAGCTCTGCCTGTGATGAAGAGTTCCCATGGATCAGCCATTAGATAATCTAGAGGTCACCCAAGCAACTTCCAGTGCATTTCGGCTGCAAAGGGGTAATTAATCAAATCAATGTCCTCCCCACAAATTGCCTGGAACTAGAGGGAGGACTGAGCTGAGTGCATTTGGTATTTTTAACTTGGAATGTCAAGTAAAGGAAAAATGGCCATTATCCCCAGCCTATATCTCACAAAAGGGAGAAGTTAGGGAGGTGATTTGTACCCCCCTCAATAAGTCTAAGGCAGAGTATAAAGACAGATAAATGTGGAAACTGGTTTACAGGGGAGACTAGAAGGACACCAGTCCTGCAAGGACTTGGAAGGTTAACTTTTCCCCACTTTTAGGAAACTCTGGAAAAGCCTTCAAGTTCCAGGCTTACAAACTGAAGTTTTCAGTTTAATTCATTTTCAGGTTTGAGTTCGGATATATACATTGCCTTGTACAAACTTTGTTTCCACAGCCTAGTGGGTAGGAATGCACAGATGGAAGCCAACAGCATGTATGGTATACTGTAAACTACAAAGTTATATAGTTAAAGTATCTCTCTCTCTCTCTAATAACTTTGATCTCTAGTCATAGCACTATGCTGTTTTCAGTACAAAGAACCTTATGATATTAGCCACAAGACTTCTCTTAAAAAAACAACAAACATTACAGTTTCAGATTCCCTTCCAAGAGTAGCAATTTCAATACTTTCTTTTAAAAGTTAAATTACATTTAGGTAACAAAGATAGAATGACTTTTGGCTTTTTTTTTTTTTTTTTTGGCATCAAACAATCACTTCCATTCACTTAAACTATATTCCTCCCTACTGGATTATTGTACATAGTTGGTAGCTCTATTCTTACAACATACTTAGGAAGTATAAGCTGTTCCAAAGTTGTTGATCAAGAGCAGAACTCAAAGACAATGGATCACCTTCAACTGGAAACTGGTTCATAAAGAGAATTAATTACCTGCCAATGCACTCAATTCTCAGCATGGATTGCCCAGACAAGAGGTGATCAAGGCCAGCCTAGACAAGGCCTGGAGCAAGCTGCTCTGGTGGAAGGTGCCCCTGCACACAGTGGGAATGTTGGAACTAGAAGATCTTTAAGGTCTTGTCCAACCCAAACCATTCTGTGACTCTACAACTCTATGACTTGGAATTGCAGGAGTACAATGAATTCTTAAACTCCAAATCTCTCCTTCTTCACAGCACCATTTGTTGGACTGAATGTTATTCCTTCATTCAGGAATGGACTTTTTCCATGCGGTTCCTAAACGGAAGTTGTAGTCAGGTGGGGGTTGGGATCTTCTCCCAGGGTTTAGGTCAGATATTAGGAAGCACTTCCTTACAGAAAGGGTTCAGGTTAGATATTAGGAAGCATTTCCTCACAAGAAGGCTGATTAGGCACTGGGATGGACTGCCCAGGGAGGTGGTGGAGTCACCATCCCTGGAGGTCTTTAAGAAAAGATTGGATGTGGCCCTGGGTGGCATGGTTTAGCTGATGTAGAGGTGTTAGGTTATAGGCTGGACTTGATGATCTCTGAGGTCTTTTCCAGCCTCAATAATTCTGTGATTCTGATTCACTGAATGCTGAATCAGGCTCCAAATTCAAAACTTGGTTCTTTCTTTCTGTCCTGAGAGTTAGGTATTAACTGCCAGTACAAAACTGTAAGTTCTACTGTTGTCAATTACAGACACAGTTTTTCAAGACCTGTTGTTGAGGTGTGGCACTCAAGGCAAAGCCAGTGAAATCAGTATTCCTCTAGGAGCAGACAACGGGGAAGAGTTCTCACTTTTCAAACACCCACGACATCAGAGCCTATTTATGCACAACATGGGCAGCAGGGTTTGTAAAAACCACTGGCCTCAAATGTTCTGGGTTCTGCTCCAAATGGAAGTCTGCTCCATGACTCTGAGGGTATCTTCTGAGATTTCTTTCCTTTTTTCTTTTCTTTTTATTTTCTTTTTTTTTCCCCTTTTTTTTTCTTTTTTTTTCCTTTTTTTTTTAATACACCCAGATAGTGATTTTTTATGTGATGCACAGTGAAGCACAACAAATCTCTATTAACTTGCATCATTGAAGGATGTGACAATTATATGCTGTTTTATGACTACGTGTTTCATCTCACCTCAGCAGTTCTACCAGTCCCAGGAATACTGAAAAGAGAAGGAGAGGCTGCCTCTTAAAATAATTATCATAGCTTTGATTAACAGATCATGGCAACAATCCTTTTCTCAGATGGTTCTGGACCTAATGGTAGCAAAAGCTGAGTTTCTAGCCAATTCTTAGTGATCAAGTCCCCTACACTTGCCGTGACATTGCTAGGTTAACTTTTCTAAGTAAGGGTACCTTTGGGAATGGCTTGTAGTTACTATGAGATCAAGTAGGGTTCATCTGTAATGCACTGGGGTTTGTTAGCTTATTGGGAAGAAATCACAGCAGGTATAGCCAGACTGGGAAACTACACATGCCTAGATACCCAAACAGATATGCAGCAATGGATAAGATCTGGTTTTAAATATTCCTTCCCAGGCAGTCTCATTAAATTTCTGAACATCTGTCAAGACACAAATTGACAAATAGCATCTCCAAGTGGAGAGTCTCATCATCCCAGCACATGTTTTCAGAGATGACAAAAATGTCATCAGAAATGATAATCAAATACGATTAAAACCTTTAAACCTAGCTCAACAATTGCTAAACTAACCAGAGAGATTCTGTTCCTCTGGGGATTGTCAGCAGGCATTGCTCAGCTCTGATTTGGCTTAAATCTAGTAGTTCTAATACAATATTTCATATAAATCATATATATCAGACCTCTCTTTTGTTTGTTACATCCCAGTGAACATGGCCACACAGAAGCTGTAAACTATTTTGGCTAAGAGAACAGATGCAAATACTGAAATTCCTGTTAGCTGGCCTATCAGTAATGCTTTGGTTGACAGGGCACCTTGCTTTCAAGCCATCCAAAGGCATTGCTAAATATGCCAGTCTCATTAAAAACAGTGGAAATCAGAATGAATTCAGTGGCTGAGGTCATTCAAGTACTCTGGCAGAGTCATTATTGAATTTCTACCAGTGTGATTACAAAGAGTGGATGCTCAGTCCATTAATTTGCAGCCTGGAAACCAAAAATCAATGGGGTGCTACTTAAAACTCCTTTTGTAATAATTACCATCATGTATGCAGGTATATACATGAAAGGGGAGTGTGTAAGCTGTTGTTCACAGCCTGGCACTGGAAAGAGATTCTCTAGTTTTCTGAGCTGTGTGTCAGAGGAAAGAGTAAAAATTTAGTCTAAACTTGGGCTGAAATTCAGACTGCAAAGGAAATGTTCCCATTTGCTTTAACGAAGCTAAGGTTACTTCCTTGGAAATCTAGCTGGGACTCAAATTCCTGGCAGACAATCAGGAATCAGCATTGATCTATCAACAAAGAAACCAACCCTTTCTACAACAGTTTTCTTTAATAAACTTACTTCCCCAAGAAATCATATGTTGGTAAAATAACAACAACAAAGTCGTCTGAGTTTTTAGCCAGTGGTAGTGGGACAGGCTGGTAGACATTGCTTCAGCAGACCTACACTGGTGTACACTAGTGGCTGACACAGTACTGAACTCCTTTGCTTAAGGAATAAAGAGTATTCAAAAAGCATTGGCAGCTTTTCTATAATACTGCCACTCTCCCTTTATTTTTCGTTCTTAATTTTGAAGGTGTTACAAATGAACATGCTTAACAAATCCTCATTGTCCAGTACTGTCTGCTGAGCAAAATGGAACCCCAGGAGTCTTATTAGGCTGGGATTTGATGGACTATAACCATATTTTTTTTAAGAACTCACAGACACCTACTACCTCTCAAAAAAGCAGCCCACCTCTACCTTGTTCACTTGCCAGGAAATACACAGCATCCTGCAAACACTTCCTACATCCTCTCTGACCCACCAATTTATGTAACAAAAAACAACTCAACCCAAGTGATTGTAAAAGCATTTGACACAGCTAGACAAATTCTACACTGATTTACACTTCAGGGACTGCACAGCTCTAAATAATAATAATAATTATATATATAAAAAGAGATATATATATAAATATATATATATATATAAAGTTACCTTCTAAAATTTCAGTATTTGCTGCTATTCACCATGAAGTGATAGTGAAGAAAAACAAAATCTTACTTCATTCCCAGAATGTGAAATACTTGAGGTCTTCCTGTAGCCTGAATTGTAGGTAAATTGTAACTTGCAAATGACAATTTGGAGAAGCCAATAGAGTCACTACTCTTTTTTTTGTCTAAGTCAGTTACTTGTAGAGAACTGCAATGATCTCTGATACAAGCTGGTTTTTTGTAGGCTGCAGGAGTCGCTTTGTCTATAACAGGCAAAGATTTTTACTTTCTTGGCTTGTAAAAACAAATTTATTATCTCCAGCTACTATGCAAAATGTGCAGGGGGAATTGAATGGGATCCAGATCAGAATAAAATGTGAGCAGTCCTTGGGTTTGCTGAGTTGTGTTATGTCCAGCTTGAATTACCCAAACTGTCATGTTTGCTAACAGTGCTCATATGCTGTAAAGTGTTTGCAGAACAATAATGATGCTGCTTCACTCAGTCTGAAACACTGATAACAGGGCCTGTTAGTAGCTATGCAACAAGTTACTATTATCCCCATATCAACCAGCAGAAGTTTCAAACATGCTTCACCCCGGGGAATGGATGCACTCAAATATTTTCAGGCAGAGACACAGAATTACTCAGACAAAGGAGGTGATTATTTATTACTGTTATTAAGAGAGGGAGTGTTGTCACTGGTTAGGATTTTGCTTCACATTGTACAATGAACATGCTGCCCACTGCTGTAGCAGGAGGACAGCAGATGGATACAGACAGACCAGAGTGCATGCAAATACTGAAAGAAGTACAGGAGCAGTAGAACAAGAGCTGTAGATGCTAGCATCCCAATTGTTGCAAACCTTTTTTTTGAAGACAACTCAAGAAGAGCAAGGTTTTTTAAGCCTGAGATGTGAGGGGCTCAAAGAAGGAACACACCTGGACTGATGCACAGACAGATCAGGTCTGTAGACTGTTGGGAGTTCAGGACTTCATGTAGGTTTGGCATCACAGAGGTGGATACTACAAATGAGTTTAAACAAACATCTTATGATCATGTAAGGCTTGATCCTGGTTTAAATTACAATAGTGAGGATCAGTAGAATAATTTCATTCATCTCAGTGAAGCTAAACCAATGTAGAACTGGTGCTAATGAGACAACAGTTAAGTCTGCCAAATGTTTATGAAGACTCAACTTCCTCTATAAATCCAGTATCAATCATACAAGTGATTTTAAGTGTTAGTTGTAACAAAAAAAATGTAATTTTATAAGCACATTAAAATGATCTCCAACTGCAGGATATGTGATGGATGTAATGGCAGAAGCTAATGAAATGCCTTTAAACTCATTTTGAATTTTATAAAGGAGAAGGGGGAAAAATGCAGTGTGTAAAACCCACCCAAGTTTTGCCTTTCTATTGTTTAGGCCTGGTTGGAGATACAACAACAAAAGACACAGGATGTGGCCTCTGAAGGAAGAGGAGCAGTGCTTAACCATCCCTCACTGCAGGTATACAAGTGACATCACTGATATAATTACACACACAGGTCAACTGGGAACAGAACCTAACAATCTGAACCAAAGTGACAGCCAAGAGTGGGGACTGGAGGGAGAGCTCTGCTACAAGTGGGGAGTAGGAGCCATCACAACCAGCAACCCATTGTAAAATCCTCTGAGTCAGCAGTTACCATGAGCTGCTGGGTTTCTTACCAACCATTCTTGTAAAACTCACAACAAAGATTTAGCATCTATATAATAATTTTCCATCTGCATCATAGAGGAGTTATCATTATTGTATATCAAAAGAAAGAAATAGAGAAGAGATTTCTCCCTGAACTTTAAATAGGCAGCAACACATCAAACTAAAGTAATTTTGAGTGGAAAACTAAATCTCAGTAAGCCAGTGCAGAAACCTGCCTAATATATTGTGCTTTGTCTAAGGAAATGTAAAGGTCTCAGATAAATGATGATACTTTACCACTTTCAGCTGGTACTGATCCAACAGAGGCATGAGATTGGAAAAATGTTTTAAAACATCTAATTCTATTTTATGAGACCATAGCTTATTTTTCAGAGGTCTCCCCTGACTACTTTTAAGTATCTTGAGTTCAGTTTTGATATTATGAAATTCCTCAAGCAGTGATGGTACAGAGGGCTGATGTGTGTAAAAAGCTTATTTCAATTTGCTCCACTGAATGCTAACAAATAACTTAATCACTTCATTCTAGAAAGTTTGGGTTTTGGTGCTTCTTCCTAAATTTTCTTCATTCTTTATTGCCTGACTGATTTATTTCCTCTGCTGTGAAAGTTACAGAGGAAAGAAGAGTTGCTTGGCAGTATGATGTGGTATCGCTGAACTCAGCTGTTTATGGCTTTCTGCAGATGTTTCTGCTTCAAAGACAGTGTGAGAAAGAAATACACATGCAGACATTCCTCCCCCCACAATTGTGCATCTTTTGTCTCTTATCTTCCACTGCCTGCAAATCACAGCCAAGGCCA
This sequence comes from Indicator indicator, assembly GCF_027791375.1. Classification (NCBI taxonomy): domain Eukaryota; kingdom Metazoa; phylum Chordata; class Aves; order Piciformes; family Indicatoridae; genus Indicator; species Indicator indicator. The sequence goes on from NC_072035.1 coordinate 6,685,907, forward strand.
CATTACAATAGCTGCTAAGACATCCAAACAATGTCAACTGTCTCACACAACTAAGAACTGACCTCACCACAAACTAGATTTCACAATTTAAAGTGCAAAGAGAAAAAAAAAATGAACAGAAGTGTCAGTCCCTGAATGTGCTGCACCAGGAAGAGATTTGCACAGATAACCTCACTATGAGTTACAGCTTGTGACATGGAAAGCAATTGGGATTGCTGTGTGCAAGAGGCAGAGCGGCTGACACACCAGAAGGTTGTACTGCCATTCAGCAAGACTGGGACAGGCTGGGGAGCTGGGCAGGGAGAAATCTGATGCAGTTCAACAAGGGCAAGTGTAGAGTCTTGCACCTGGGAAGGAACAACTCCAGGCATCAGTACAGGTTGAGGATGAACCTGCTGGAGAGCAGTGAAGGCAAAAGGGACCTGGGGGTCCTGGTGGATGGAAGGGTGACCATGAGCCAGCGATGTGCTCTTGTGGCCAAGAACGCCAATGCTATTCTGGGGTGGATTAGAAGGGGTCTGACCAGTAGGTGGAGAGAGGTTCTCCTCCCCCTCTGATCTGCACTGGTGGGGCCACATCTGGAATACTGTGTCCGGTCTGGGACCCTCAGTTCAAGAAAGACAGGGAGCTACTTGAAAGAGTCCAGCACAGAGCCATGAGGATGATTAAGGGAGTGGAACATCTTCTGTATGAGGAGAGACTGAGGGAGACGAGGGCTCTTTAGCTTGGAGAAGAGGAGACTGAGAGGTGATCTCATCAATGTTTATAAATATGTAAAGGGTGAGTCCCAAGAGGATGGAGCCAGGCTCCTCTCAGTGGTGCCCAATGACAGGACAAGGGGCAATGGGTGGAAGTTGAGGCATAGGAAGCTTCATGTAAACATGAGACAAAATTTGTTCACTGTAAGGACGATGGAACACTGGAACAGGCTGTCCAGGGAGGCTGTGGAGTCTCCCGCTCTGAAGATATTCAAAACTTGCCTGGATGCATTCCTGTGTGAGCTGGTGCAGGTGATTCTACCCTGGCAGGAGGGGGGACCAGATGATCTTTCCAGGTCCCTTCCAGCCCCTGAAATTCTGTGATTCTGTGAAACACAGCAGCTTTGGGCAGAAGACACAAGTGGGACAACTAGCTTCTCCTACTGCATAGTGTAGGAGCTCTGCAAAACACAGGCTGAAATAGACTCTGTGTTTTCTAGTCACTCTCCAAGAAATTATTACTTTGTCAGATACCAAAAAATCATCTCACCCTGGACATCAGGAATTACAGCTATTATCGAGCCCATCTATCAATTGGAATGGATAAAAAGCTGTTGTCTCGTTACTCCATGATTGCACTTCTTATTCTATTCACTCTGTGTGGGGCTGTGCTCTATTTACATAATAATGAAATAAAACAATATATCCAACATGTATGGAAAGGAGGGAAAGGCGCCGACAGCAGCTTTCTCAGCAAGGCTGGATCATTGCAAGCAATGGCTAAGCCTCCAGCATTTGGTTTGGATAAGCATGTAAAAAGCTTTTCCAAACTACAGAGAACTGCTGAACAAACAAATGTGATGCTTTCACTTGAGCAAAAAATATGTGAAGAATGACTTTTCTCTGGTTCTTCAGTCCTTCTCCTTCCCAACAGCCCCAGCAAGTCCAAAGTGATTACAAACAAAATTTTAAAACATTTTAAAAATAATAAATAAATAAGGATAAATAAAAATAAATTAAATACTTTTTTTTTTTAACTAGGCTGGAACTTCTGTAGCAATCTCATTTAATGTATTTCATTATCTTATATCTATTAATTAATTTATTCTCTTGAAGATAAAAGTCACAGGAATGCCTTATTTTTTGGCTAGTACTATGTTAACTATAAAGACTAATGGAGAATTTTTTGAATGGTCAGGATTGAGTGTAACACTGGTTTGGGTTGAAATCCAGTATGAAAATCCATTTCAACAGTGCCTAACAACAGGCTTTCACAAACTGCGCCTTAGATTACAATACCTTGCTTTGAATTTCAAACAGAAGAGAGACTGTTGCAACACACCTGATAAGAAAGAAAATATTTTCAATTTAGTATCTTCCACAACACTTGTGCAGACCCTGTTGGTCTTCTGCCTCAGCCCTGGTCTGATACAAAGCAGGTATTTATGCTGATGCCAAGTTCAACACAAATTTCTACTGGAACAATTAACTGATGATAACTGTGTTATTTATTTGGATTATGGTAAGGCCAATACTCTAGATATGGATCAGGGCCTCACAGTGGTAGGTGCTAGATGAAAACTAGAGAGAGGAGTGTTGATGCTATGACTATTACTATAGTTTTCTCAAATTTGATCCTTCTGAACTTGCATTACTGAAAGGACTGAAAAGAAAGGGTCCTTCAGGTGCAGCAAGAGTCCTTGCCCGTTAGGGCTCCTGCAGAATTCACTTTTCCTCAATGCAATGAAGGCTGCCCATTAAGTCAAAATCACTCAGGATTCCTAAGGTTCAACAAATTGTCCTGCTCCCACAAGCACCCAGTAGGAAAGTAAGGAGTAAAAACTAAGTATTCCCTCCAAGACAGTTTGTACAGACGCTTGCTTGGACACTGCAGCAGAGCGAGACGACGGCAACAGAGCATCTGCCTCCTTCCTGCACCAGCCTACTTCTGAAAGAGACACCAGAGACATTCTTCATCCTTCCTCCCTCCCCAGCTCGAGGCTTAGATAAACACTCCTCACATTCAAAGCAGCAAAAGAGGAGCCATATGAAAGGCTCCTTTGGGAAGCAACCTTCTAACCCTAGTCTTCTGTGCCCCAGAAAAGATTTTGTTACAAGGCTCAGCTGGCTGATCCTTCACCATATGTGCAGATGTCCAGTGTGTCTTTGGCACCTACAGTGTATGCTAGAGACATCTATGCCCTAATTTGACCTGAAGCAGGCATCCTAAGATAGAGAGAAATCTTAAAATGCAAAGGCAGCAGGTAGAGATAAATTATTCAGGAAATCAGATGAGAAAGGGTGGAGGGAAAGGATCTTTTAAGCAGTAGGTAAAGGCTTAGCTATATTATTCCTGATACTGTTACTGACAGCTACATGCAAACATTCCCATGTGTCATTTTAAGCAGACAGATGCACATCACAAGAACGATTCCCCTTGGAAGCTCTGAGGGCTGCGATGTAATTTGCCAGCAGCCTAAAAGACTGCACCTAATTTGCACCAAAATATGCATGCTGCTTAAAACACTCAGGAGGTCATAATGCTTGCTCATATGTGACTTCCTCATAAATTAGTGGAAATTGTTTCTGTTTCAGGATTTAATGGTAAAAGAGACCCACGGCTGACACTTTGCTCTCAAAGTATCTCTACAGTCTGCACAAATCTTTTTCTGCAGACATAGATGTGACCTCCTGAAGATGTATACAACTTCCCATCATCCACTACTAGAGCAGAGTGTGTGCCATCTTGGCTCTGATCCTGTCTCAGTCAGAAGGATAAAGAACAGCAATGAAAAAAATCCTGACCATCACCACCAAACATCTGTGCCCATGTGAAAATCACGCACTCTGCACGGTTTTGAGGTCAGCAGACACCACTGCCACTCTGCTGAGCTCTGCAAACCCTTCTGACCCAAAACTGTGCCAGGGAAAGATGACCCAGATTCCAAATGAATTAATAACATCTACCCTGCCCATAATGTGTGAACACTCTTTTCTGTGTCCATATGTTGGGCACAGACTGTCTTCAGGTATAGGCAGCCACACACATTGCACCATTTAGAGCTTCTCAAGCTTGAGTCATGTTGTAGGTATACACTTTTACATTCACAAGAGAATTCACTTCACTGACATCCTTTGGCAGCATATGGTGCTGCCAGACAGAGGAGAGACCTGCCCAGAATTGTAATGGATTTGTTGCTTTCCTCCTGATGATATGCAGCACAACCTGGTAACATCGTTAGCTGTTTCCTTGTGAATGCAATGATACCCAGACAGTCTTTGAAAGAAAAAAAAACCAAACTCAACAATATGTGTGTGCATGTGGTGAGGGGGAATAAGTGATTGGGACATAGTCTGAAACATAAACATAACATCTGGAAGCACTCTTCCCAAGCCCGCCTCTTTATCAGACAGATGGCTGGAGAGCTGTAAGCCCATGGGCCTCTCAAAAGGTTCAAGGCCAAGAGGATAAAGTGCTATATCACAGCAGTTTTCCATTATGTCAGTTTTTCTAAATGTCTTCGTTCTCCCACACTCAGTTTCTCCAGCCTGTTGACAGAAATCAAAAGCACTGGGTGCCTCCATTCCTCCAAAACCAAAGGACAGCGTGCACAGGCAGACACAGCAGCCTGCTCCAGCCCACTTCCAGGTATGAAGGAGCAGAAGGAGTTGGACCTAGATTAGTCCCAATCACTGCTGCTTAGTTCTTGACAGTGCAGTTGTAAGATGATCTGGCTTTAGCAGAGAAGCCAGTTTAAGAAATTCCCCTAACCCTCCTTGCTCCTACCCTTAACCTATGCTGACAGCACACTAGCAGGTGGAGGTGTGCCAGTAAAATAAACAACAACAAACAAACCACAAATAATCAAACCAAGCAAACCAACCAACAAACTAAACAATAATAATGATAATAATGATAATAATAATAATCATAATTTAAACCCCAATAAAAAGTACTTAGGTTAATAATACCCCTTTTTCTGCCTTAGAACAGCTCTTACACCTTATGTTGCCAATCCAGAATAAAGTCCTACAAGCCCTTTCACTGAAGCTGTTCCCAGGGTAGATGTGGTATATCATAAAGCAACCAGACAAGAATGAGGCTGGAACCAAACAGAGGCAATACTAAGATTTGGAAACAGTTAACAATAACCAAAAATATCTCTCCTTCCACCCCAAGGACACATTTCAAAGCTACCAGCTTTCCTCCAGAAACAAGAAACAAGGAAAAACAAGTGACAAAGCAGTAGTCTAAGACTTGTTTTCACTAATCAACACTGTTGTTATTCTCATCAATAGCTACTTGAATCTCAGCACAAATTGCATTATCAGGCACACAAACACTGCTGATTTCAAGCTGTTTTCAGTGGCAAAGTCTTTCTGAATAAATCTAAGTTAAGAAGCTATGGCTCTTGGCTTTAGGAGCACAAATTCAAAGAGAACAAATATTACTTAGAAAAAAAAAGTAAGCAAGAGTGACCCACTTAAATTGTCAAAATGTAATGGCAAACAATTCTTGATGTGATGTATCTAAAATATGTCCCTTGGTTTTTATTATTTATCTAATGTGAAGGCTTCTAAGTAGTGTTGCATTCAGATATAAATTGCTTGTTTCAAAGTGCTTACTATGCAATTATATCCACACACTAATGATAGTAGAAATATGCAAGAAAAGCAAAGCAACATGGCAACAGAAATGAATAGTTTTATTGAGTGTAGGGATTTGTTTCCGAGGATATGAAGAGGCAAGAGGGCAATGGTTCTCCACGGTGCATCAGGGAGATTTCCAAGTAACTAAGAGCAGACAGAGAAAGGCCAGAATTTCCTGTTCATGTGCTTAACAACTCACTATATCACTCTCCCCATTATGGCCAGAATGAATCCTGGATGCAGTTTTATCTGGCTACCACAAAATAGTTCGTAGGAGGCAGCACTCCAAGGCACTGAGAATCTATTACCAATGTAAGTAACATTATGACTTACTTCACAACTAACTGGGGATGTGTGACAATATAAGGGGAGAGCCAAATTACTCCTGCTGGTTGCAACAGAGGAGTAAGGCCCAAGTGTAGAAGACCTCTCATTCTCCTCTCATGTTAGCTGTTTCTCCGAGCTGTACTAGAAATAGCTGATCATGTAAAGAACAGCTTACTATCGTCTTCTTGACAAGCTCTGTGAACATTCACAAAACAGTCAAGAACTACAAACTTTCATTTACTTGCTTTTCAGAAGCTCTTTTGCAAAGACAGTGGGAAACCCCTCTTTCTTCTTAAATTAACCAATATATTTATGAGCTGGCTGAGTTTGCTGCAAGAGAAAATTAGCCTGTGTTGATGCACAGCACCCTCACATCTGTGCTGACCTTGTTACAGAACTGCACATCACCCAACTGAACTGCACTGCTAAACCAGCCTGAAAAAGCTGGTGACAGTCCCAAAAGATCCCATTAGGGACTTGCAATTCTCAACCAAATTAAATTAGCTTAATAGAATATTTGTGCTCTGCACAGAGGGCTCTGTGTGCCACATACAAACTCAGTAACTGTAATGCCCACTACCTCGTAGGCTTTCCCACTAGGATCTCTGTACACAAGTGCCCAGGTTTCCCTATCCAGCTCTTCCTGGTACACAAACATTTCAAATCAAGGCCAGGTTTGTCTTGCTTTCAGAAGACTGTGACTATTTACGTAGAGAATGAAAGAGGTATTAATTAAAACATTGGCTTTTATTTGCATAATTAGTGCTAAAAATATTTGTATGGGTTAATTAGACTCTATGCAAATTGGATTGAGAAAAAATTTAATTTGGGGTTTGACAACCTGACTATTATAGTTCTGCAGTTGCAGAGTCCTAAAGCCATCTTCTTCCTTCTAAAATGTTTTTTGGTTTTGTTTTTTCTTACTTCTGGCAGGCTCAAATGATACATTTTTCTTTTCCCTTTACACTCCCCCCCTCCCAGCCTCTGCCCTACAAATCTCACTAACTGCAGTGATACTAAGTGTAAATACATTGAATCAGTGAGCTGCTCATGACAAGAGAAATTACCACACTTTACAGGAGTCTAATATTTCCCAGGCATTCTGACTGGGCACAGAATACAAATGTTAGAATCTGCTCAGTTTTTCTGTGCCTGAAGATACCACAAAACAACTTCACAGGAAAGCAATAAGCAACCCAGCATCCACCCAAGATTTTGTGATACTCTTCAATGAGCCCAGGTCTGAAGCTAATAAGAAGCATAGCACTACACAAGCTTTGCTGGGATCTGTACAAGGAAATGCTCTGCGTAGACTAATGTAGAGCAGGGTGCTGAGAATTCCTTAAGATGCTACCCTGCAAGAGCAAAATAATTTCCACTGAAAGCTGCAATATACAACTTTACTATGTGCTGCAGGAGACAATCATACTTACTAAAAAAAGCACTGCTTTTATGTCTATGAAATAACCAGACCAAGCCTCAGTAAAAACATATGAAACAGGAAAGCAGGCTCTGGCAGGCCAGTTCATACCAGTGCTCCCTGGGGTGCACTGCTTTGCCTCTGACAGTTACCAGTGAATGGCTTAGCAAAGGAACCTCCAGTTCTGGAAGAAGTAATTGTTTGCAAAAGGGGATTTTTCTGTATTACATAAGAGACACTTAAACAGCACAAGGTTTGAATTATCCTGTACCAGTGCCTGGAAGTTGGGGAGGAATTTATTGCTTGCTCGATGAACCAGCCACAGAGGCTGTGATATGTTCAGAGAAACAAGGTCAAAACTATCAAGCCAAAAAATAAGGTTCAGTAAAAACCTTTAAAATTAAGGATATTCACATTCATGCCACCTCCTGCCCTCCCTCCCCACGTAGGCCTATTCAATTCATTTTTTAATTTAAACTGATGAATTTTTATTACCTGGAAACCGAGATGCCCTGTTACAGATCAGCAGATGGTACCATAGTTAACATAAGTATCTCCAGATTTCCAGGCTGCAGGTTTAATAGCTTTGAACAGTGGTAATATGAGCCCTAGGTCTTTCAACCAATGAATGGTATCATGGATATAAATGAGTTTAATGTGCTGAGAATATGAGGTTTCATACCTGTTCCTTGAACTTGGTGCTATCCTCTGACAAATAACTGTTGTGGTTGAGTGCTTTCCACCATTCCCCACCTCTTGTTTCACGTCCCACTGCCGGGGGTCACTTGTCTTTGCACTCAGAATGTTCACACCTTTCTTCACCTTTGCCCTGTTAGAAATAGCAGTTGTAAAAAGTTTACAAGAGTCATTCAGGACCATGATCTTCCAAATGTAGTATGGAAATCTTAATGCATCACCTTAAAGCCATGTATTAGATATGTCTCTAATCCGTTAGTAAACATGAGAGTAGTGTCAGGAAGGCAGATTTAAGGCAACAGATCACTTAGAATCATAGAATCATTCAGGTTGGAAAAGACCTTCAAGGCAGACCTTCTTTTGGACAGAAGTGTGCCTTTACATGTTCTGCCAACAGCAGGCTGGAGTTATGATGAGGAATGATTAAGTGGAGGAAAACCTGCACACTCAAGATTCATCTTTTTTCTCTATTTTGCCAATAATTTCTCACAAAGATAAATTTGCCCCAACACAAAAGCCTCAGGAACGTTCTGTTCATCTCTACCAAGACAAACTTGTGCTTCATCGTTGCACAGAGAAATACTTCCCTGGAGGCTTTAAAATAACATCTTTTTATTCCATATGATATTATTCTAGATATCAGTGGAAAGGTTGTTGCTTTTCTGCCTGAAAAATCCCTCTCTGTGACAGATTCCCAAGGAAATTTCTGTTTCAGCTCTCCAGCCTGGGGAGAATATAGCTGTTGGTTAACACAAGACTTTGTAACTCAGATGTTCTTACAGGATGCAAACTTCTACCACTGTTAGGTCCTGTGGAAAACTTAACTGTGTTTATCTAGTGATGCTATTAGCAGCAATAACTGTATGGAGGGTTAATTAAAGAGCACTTGCTTAATTAAGGAGGATTTGCATAAAGGACTCCCAGCAAAGATGCTGTTTGGGTGCAGAATGTTTAACTGCTGATCTTCAGTTCTGTTACAAAATACCTGGAATGAGAACTAAAGATACTGACAAAGCTTTTCTCCTCAGAAGACAACGAGGGACAAAATTCCACCAGCCCACCAGACTCACACAAGATGATGAGTGGGGAACAGGATGCCAACTCTAAGTATCATGGCTCTGTGAGGAGCCTGGTATCAGCATCAGATAGAGAAAGCAAAGGGCTGCTTAACTTCACACCATCAGAGTACAGCCACTAGGGCCTCTACTCAGCTGGAACTGTCTTCACCATAGTGAAGAGGCTAAAGCACAGTGGGGAAAAAGAATTAAATACTTATGCAATAACTAAACTAAATAACTAAATAACTAAAACGTTAGTTATTGAGCAGAAAGCATCACCTAATGAGATGATGATATCTTCTTGACATTTAAGGCTCAGCAACCAAATTCCTTGGGGAAAAAAAAAAAAAAGATCTTTTTGCATCTTTAGACACTAAAACACTTAAAAAGTGTAGTGATAAGTGACTGAGAGTGTAGTTGTCTTCTTGTTGCTGATTTTCAACAGTGAGACAAAACACAATGTAAAGTTTTGAAAAGGAGTTTTTTTCCTTAGTACAAACCCACAAGTGCCTAATTCTCACATTTGTAACATGAAACATGACAGAGCTTCACAGATTCCTCTCTTCCTCTGCACAAACCTGATGAGTCTCTAATGTCTTCAGCTGAATTACTCAGAAATGAAAACAGAAAAAGTAAAGGGAGAATCAAATCCATTACTGAAGACTCATTAAAGATCTAAGCCTCACTAAGTTTTCCAGCATATTACAGTTCAAATAAATGATCAATAAATAAACACCTCATTAATAAGGAAACACTAGCATCAGACTTGAAATCTGTATAAATCCACCAGGAAGTTTTTGGTAGTACATATTTTAGGACATATTTTGATGTATTTTAGGGTATTGTTATTTAGCAACTACAGAAAAGTAAAAACTGATCATTTAGCTACTTTGTTCAGCTGTTCCTTGAGTTGGGCTCTGAACTGGCATAACATTAGTCAAAATGAGTTTCCTCCTGTTCAGATTTTCAACAGAATTAAACTTTGTCAGCAGTTGCAAATTGTTCTTTCCACCATGTAGCTTGACATAGTCAATACCTGGACTCCTGTTAATTAGGACAGACATTTCGTATGGCCAAGGTTAGTGGTAAAACACACTGCCAGAGGATGAAAGGCCATGGCTACAATGCCATTTTGTTAATTAACTACAGTATGGGGCATTAAGTTGAGTGGTTTTCACACATGCCGTTATATAAAGTCCATTAAAAAAAAAAAAACTTCCATCCCAGGGTAAAGTAGGTTATGTTTAGTGAGAAAAATCAATGTTGTGATTGCACTTAGCACTGGAATTAGGGTATGAACACCCAGAAGATTGACCTTCCTAAATAAATATGCAGAAGTACAATTTGCAACTCTCCCTCTAAAAAGGGCATTGAGTTTTATATAACAAGGTCAATGGATGAATCAGAACTGAGCCCCATACATTTTTAAAGCCAGTCTGCACGCATACGCTACAAAGTTTTCACTTAAATTTTTATTTACTTAGTGTTTGAGTGCTGGCAAGCAAAAGTCTATTTAATTCCCTACCAAAGATTCATTGACCTTGTTGTATGCTTGTGATTAAATATTAATTTTTAAATCAATAGTGCAAACTTTGTGCATAAACACTTCTAAGTTATACCACCTCAACAAACCCTGATACTGAGGACCTGGCAGCCAAAGTGTTTGACAGTCTCCTGTATTTACCCACCTGAGTTATGCAGTATATCTACATTTACCACAGTTACTTAAGGGAGGCAGGTACAGTGACAATAAATGGAGATGACAAATAGCTGAAGTAGTCTAGATTTCCTTTGTGTGTGGTTCTCCAACTGATAAATTCTCCTCTTAGCCATGTCTGCTTATTTACAAGTAGATAGGTGTCCTCATGCTGAGGCTTTTCTGCATGGCTCTGCAACCTGAAAGTATCCACCAGCCATAACTTGTCAGCTGGGACTTCCATTCTCAAAGTGGAGTTAAAATCTTCCTCTCCAACATTATTCTAGACAGCAATGGTATTTTCAGTGGGTGGCACTAAATTACCTCTGTCACTTCAGCTATGTGTTCTCCACAGTAGCAGTAACTAAAGCAGACCCCAGGTAACAAACAACACCCCTCCCTCTTTCTGGATCTAAACACGGACCCTGCTAAGCAAATCACCTACATATGCACAGAACCTAAGGACAGCAGCTCATTTAGTTGAGTTTGATTGTCTGTGTGCTGAAACTTAAGCACAGTTTTTGATCTTCTGACAAAAGCAGACCTTGCAAAAGAAGGATGAAAGAAAGACCATCATTAAGAATAGCACAGAATACCAAAGGTCAGCTTCCAAGAATCCATCTGAATGGGGTTCTGAAGCTTTATTAACACATGGTAACCAGAAGAGTGAAAGACTTTTCTTGCTTGAACTTCTAAGATTAATTCACGGCACAAGAAATCTCTGCCTCAGCCTCGTCTCAAAATAACTCTCTTTAAATCTCTCAAATGGAGAATTAAAACACTTTGCTGGCATACAGAACAAGCAACATCTCAAAGATATTACAGGAAAAGTCTCCAGTTGCTTACCTAGAAATCATTACTTAATTTTTGTCAAAATCAAGAAAAAACATTCTCTTCCACAATCTCACAGCAAATGCGTTTGTTTTAGTGTGCAGTTTCCAAGCAAATATTTCCTTTCCAAATTGAACCTTTTACTTTTTCTTTAGCTCCATGTCTTCCTAACGTCAAACTTAGAAATGATGTTTCTAATTAATACATTACATCTTGATCAACTACAGAAGAAATTCTAGCTGTTCCATTTTACTGTCCTCAAAGTGCAAGGCATCTCAGTAGTATTTAGATGTAAGACCACATAGTTGCCAAAGACAGCAACTGAGAAGCAATTGAATCAGCAACAGCCAGAGCTGAAGATGTGACTTAGGACTTCAGGATCTCAAATTATAATTTCATATGTAAATCTTAATCTTGCTTAACTGCTATGGCAAGGTAAGGGTTCTGCCACCTGCAGCAGTGGTATAGAGAGGGTGGACCACTGAGTAGTCCATATAATTCTTCACATGCTGAATGACTTTTGCTGATGTATGCTAATCCTAAAGAGCATCACCTCTCTTATTGCAGAGAAAGTCATCTCAAAGCAGACACCTGCATGAATATTTTGCCTGGGTGTGCTGTGATATAGATAAGTAATCTATCAGCAAAGGAAGAAATTACAGGTAAGATAACAACACTTGAAGCTGATTAGCAGTCCCTGGCTGCACAGGGCCTTAATTCCCTTTAGACTGGCACAAACGTCTGGCTGACTCACTGGCGAGCTAAGATGGTAGTGCTCATCAGTGGAGGATTTAGCTTCCTGTATGGTTCACTTAGAAGATGAGATAAGCAGCAATGTCCGTGCCAAGGAAGTGCAGAAGCATGAAGAGAGGAGTGGAGAGAGCCAGGGACCAGGGCAATACCCTCAGCAGCAGCAGGTACCTCTTATGTGGATTATAAAATTGTCAAACTGCACTCCAACAGAAAGCTTACACAGCAGCTTGGGTAAGCTTGGGTAGACAAGGCTGCACTAAAGAATAAAAAGCCAAATCATTAGTAAATTCCTATAATCAGTAAGTTTTGTAGCATCTGAAATGGTTTCCCAGACACTAAACCTTCTGGTTTCTGCTTATTTTCCAAGAGTTATACTTAGCTCTGCATCTCCTGTGCTCCTCACAACCGACACACTGTTCTTGGCACGCTGTACTTGATCTCAAAGCAGGCTGGTTTGAGATCAGTGACCACTGCTTTCTACAGACAGTCTCTTCAGCTCACGCCTGTTGTCCAAGCTGCTGTGCTAGAAGCCTTTTCATAGGAAGCATTGGAAATGCAAATATTCGAGACAGATGCAGGCTCAGTCTAACTTGGGGGGATCGTCTTAGCCACAGGGCAGCAGCTGGGTCACAGGAGCCGAGTGTGGGCACACTGCACCTCACCATGCTGGGCAAGGGAGTGGATGCTGGTGCTAAAGCCTTTGCATTTCCACCCGTAAATCCTTGCCTGCTTGCATCTGTGAACTTGGTGTTTCAACTTAACAAATAGTGACCCCTTTTGGTCAGTCTTCTCTGGAGCCTCAATGCTTCCTGCAGCTCTGCTAATCCTCCATTTGCTGCCCAGACTAGTAGAAGCCTGTGACATTACTGACTGTAAAGGTCACAGTGTAAGAAATTATTTTACTGTGTCTCCTAAAACCCTGGTGGCCTGTTTCTGGGCTGCACTTTACAGTAAGTCTCTAACCTTCCCAAGTTCTGCCAAAAAGATTTCAACTTCTTCCTGTCATGATTTAAGTTCACTCCTTTCCTTCTTTGTTCCTAGGGTAAATCAGGAGATTAAAGCCAGCTGCAGGAACCCATAAAACCCAGGCAGGAGACTAACCACAGCAATTAAGCAAAATTTGTTTTATTAAGTAAATCTTTTTCCTTTCATCTTGCTATGTGAAATGAGTTGCTGGATCTCACCACAGCTCTGAATGAACAGGACAGGCATCTGCCTGGCAAAGCAATATTCATTAAAGGCCTTGTGGCTGGCCTTAGTTGAGAAGCCAAAAGCAGAACAGAAGAACATGACCTGGTTAGGCATGTCGACCTTTCAAATGTGCTCCTTTAATTTGCAAAATAGGCAGACTGAGTAAGTGTGATTAAGTGGCTATGGCTCTGCTGAGGGAATATGGGGGATCAGGTATCAGCTCCAAGCTTCCTGCATGCCTCCATACAAGCCACAGGAGCCCTGTTTGCCTCCATCCTACCCCAGCAAGGAGACTTCCACCTGTGCTTCACATGGCCACTTCTTTGCCATGGAGGTTTTCATTTACAAGCCATATGCACAGGTAAAGAGCAAAAGGAAGTCCCACCTCAGCTGGGGGATTTAGGTACTAAATTTATTAGGTAATAAATTACTGCTAATAGCAGTATGGCAGATTTGGTTCCCATTAAGAAGGCCAGTCTGAAGGGGCATCCAGATAAGAATTCTGTTTTCTTTGATTTCTAGATATACATCATGGGCTAATCATTATAAAAGGGAGGATCTTGATTTTCAGAGCATCCTTCTCCTCCAGGCATTTTCTTTCTCATGGACTATCCAAGAAAAGGCCTTCAGGAAACAGCTTTTGTAAAAGAGATGGTAAACATCCTTTAAAATGTCAAAAGAGCTAATCTTCAGGTATTTAGTCCTTTGCACTCCTTCCCCTTCTCCTTTCACTTCTTTGAATGCTGGTCTATTTGAAATAACTTCCAAAGGGGAGGTAGGGGGAAAGCCATGCCAAAACAAACAAACAAATTTGAGTATTTTACTGTGAAAATGCAGTAATCAAATCCCTAGGAATCTCCAAACCAGAACACTTCAGCTTCTGGAATATAGGTGTAATTCTGCAAGCAGCTGAGACAAATCCCAGTATTTCTGAAACCTCCCCTGTCAGCTGAATTGGAATAAATTCAGCTTCCCCAAAACTGCATATTTTGGTGACTTCACTGTCCATCAAAATCATATAAATTCCTTCCATTGCCAGTGAGAAATCCTGGGATTCAAAATTGCTCAGGCGCTATTCTTTTGTCGTGTTTCTTACATAACTAAAATTCCCTGAGACACTAAGAAAATAAGCTCTCATTTCAATGGCAATAGGTGCTTCAGATCCCTTAGGAAGCTTTGAAGAGCTCAGCTGCAAGGCACGAGGTGGATGCTGTCAGCTGTATTTTTTTAATATCTTTTTTCTTTTTTTTTTTTCCTCCTAAAAAAAGATATCAAATCTGCTTTGGGATGTTCCAGTCACAGAATTCCTTAATTTGGACTGATTTCTGTGGTTAACTCTTTGCTATCAGTCCTCTTGAGGTGTTTGGTATCCTACTATTTATTTTAAAAGAAAAGGGAAAAGAGATGATTTCTGTGAAGCTTGGATTCCACTACTTAAGCTACAGAGACAGACATTTAACCTTCTAATATACCTCATGGCAAAACTGCTTTCTTTAGCACTGAATATTAATAGCACTAGTTAAGGGATTACAAGAAAGTCAGGAGGATAAAAGAATAAAAAAAAACACTAATAAAAGCAGGAGGGAACTACACAACACAGAGAACCTGGGTTTGTCTTCCAAGCAGAGAAGAAACCCAATCTGAATTTACAACCTGCTAACATTCTGCCTCCAGCAAAGATAAACACTGTAAACTCCTGACTTTCACAGAAGCTGTCAGAGGGCTGCTACTGCACTTAACTCCAGCTCATCCTGCTTTCAGAGAAACAATCACATTTCAGCCCAGATATTACTGAGGGGTTCTCAAATCCACTGCTCAGGCAGAGTATTTAAACTTGATGCAAGCTCAAAACAGAACAGAGCTCTTGCAATGGCTACCAGAAGCTGTCCTTGCTCTCTGCCTTGGCTAATTACTTTATGGGGTCACTTAGGTGGCAAACCCACTGGTATCAGCTCAAATTATCAGTGCAGTAACAAGGTAAGAGACAAGATGGTCCAAGGTAGAAGAGAGAAAAATAATTCAAACAGCTCCAGTTCAGTTTTTCTTAACTCCCCAATCCACAGACTCAAAAATTTCTTTGGAAATTTGTTGGCAACTCCCACATGAAGCCTCAGCTCCCAGAGTCATTTGGAAGGAATCTTCACAGCTGCCATGAGATGGGGAAAAGGGAAAACTGAAAGAAAAAGACTAAAAGTTTTATCCATAACAAGAACTCCATGTTTGTTCTTGTCATCCTTAATAGTTTTGGTAACACTTGAGGTTAGCATATCACAACACAAAATCCCATTCCTGTTAGGAGGGATGAAGATCCCCTTGTGATAAGTGTTGCCAAAGTATGGTGCAGAAAGAGCTCTTTT
The DNA here is from genome assembly GCF_027791375.1 of Indicator indicator. NCBI lineage: Eukaryota > Metazoa > Chordata > Aves > Piciformes > Indicatoridae > Indicator > Indicator indicator. The sequence goes on from NC_072035.1 coordinate 6,701,584, forward strand.
TCCTCAGTTTACAATATCAGTATTAGTTGGCAAATGAGAACATATAATTTGGAAGCACAAAACCACAAGAGGTTCTCTTCAACCCCTTTTTCATTGCCCTTTATTCATGGTATCAGCAAAAATTCTGGGTTCACAAGAAACGCAAGGGAAGCTCTGACTGCGAAGACCAAATTTTAGAGTGCCCAAGAGGTGTTTGCAGAAGTGTGTTAGAACTGTTGTACTCTTCATGTACTCTTGAGGCTCTGTCCAGCCTGATCTAGTGTGAGGTGTCCCTGCCCATGGCAGGGGGGTTGGAACTAGATGATCCTTGTGGTCCCTTCCAACCCTGACTGATTCTATGATTCTATGATTTATACTAAGCAATTTAGATGCTTGACCATAACTGACCAGGGGACAGTCTGAGTTTGAAGCTTATGACTTTCCCTTTCCATTTCCTTGAAAAGTGAATTAATAGCAAGACTCTTTCATAATGTGAAATTCAAAATAACCAATGAGTACAAGTCAAAGATCCATCTCATGGCTTTTGCAAGGAAATAAGTTGATGCATAATCACATCTAGGTAAATCTCCTGAAAAGCCTTTGCTACAGGATCAGTATCTGAATGAACGCTCATTTATAAATTCCTTATACAAGGAATTCCTTATACACCATGCTGTCTGCTGAAAACTGAGTTGGAATAATCATCTCTCTCACACCAACACATGCTTGCAGAGAGGGTCAGAAGAGAAAGACAGAGATGAATGTTGAGTAAACAAAAAACCTACTGGGGTGAATCCAGAGTGCAGATTTAGCTGCACACACTAAATACAAGCTCATTGCTTCCACAGATCTATTTTTTTTTTTAGGACCAGAGACACTTTTTAGATAAGTAAATGCTTTAAGATTATATTCTCTACTACATGCAGTTTTTATCATTACAAAAAGAAATCTCTAAGCTGCATATTTGTGACATTCCTCCAGCTGGCAGAGCAAGAGCGGTGCTGAGGAAAATACTTACTGTTTGCAGTGGTTATTAGGATTATTACTTAGACCCCAAGTGACTTCCTGAAGTAATCTTCCCATGCAGTCCCTTTGTGTTTTTAATCCCATCCGCACTCCCCCCTCAGCAGCTGTTACAAATACATTTTTGCCATAAGCTGTGCAGCTATGAGGGATGTGTTTCCTTTCCCTTTAGAAATATAATATTGCCAGGACTTACTGCTAGACAAAGGAAGGGGCAAGTGTCCATCAAGAAAGAGAAGCTATTCAGTCAAGCAATTGTTTCAAATTTTAGAGGTCATATTAGTTATTTGTATGAAAGATGAAAGAAAAGGCTGATTATGAGGTGGTGCATTCCCAAAACGCAGCCCTGCCTCTTTTGTACTCTTAATTAATCTAACTTAAGTTGACTCAAGGATAGGCCATTTTACCATTGCCCTGAGGAGGAGTCCTCCAGAGAGCAGGCAGTTTGCTGACTCTGCAGGTGCTATAATACATGCTTCCATCCATTTAGTCCTATCTCCTCTCTTGTTCTCTTTGGAGTAGAGAGCAGCACCAGCCAGGGGCAACCTTTTTGGCATAGATGAGTGCCAAAACTGTGATCAACAAAGCAGAAAGACTAAGATAACTACAGAATAAACCAAGAATGATGGCAACATGTTTCCTTTATATCCCTCTACAATGACTCCAGTATTTGGTAACGGTTCTTGATTTGCTCAGCATAATCCTCAGACTTGTATTTAGTCACTGTGATGCACACTAACTGCTGCTATTCCAAATTTTGTTTCAGAACAAGCACACCTTGTGTTCTAATCTGCATGCAAGAGTGTGATAGGAATGCTGCTAGGATGGTCTGCAGGATACAGCACACAGAACTTTGAGCTTTTATGTCTGAACTGAGTCTTAATCTAGTAAATGCTGGCACCAATCTGTGCTATAGCCTCCAAATGGGGTTCTTTCATGCTTCAAGTTTGCCCAGCAATAGCACAAATCCCTATGCCCTGAGGCAGGTGCTGGTAGTTTGTGTATTTAGATACAGATCTGAAGCCCCTGAGACTTCAGTTAAGTCAGCAAAAAAATACGCCTGCTGACCTCAAGGGCCTTGGAACAGATGCCTGAAACACACATGGGTTTCCATGGGGTCACCACCTGGCCTGCCAGAGCCAGTAGGCACTGGCAGCACAGCTGAGCACATGATGGAAGCTCATATGGCTTGGGAGGGAGAAAGCAAAGCTAACAAATTGTGGATGTGATGTGGCTCAGGGAGTTCAAGTAACATAGAAAACTACTATCATCCACCTACAGTTTCTCTTGTGATTTAATTTTTTTCCCCAGAAGTGACTGCATGGAGACACAACTATCATTTTCTCATCTTTAAGAAATACCTCAAGGCCTGGTGGGCTTTACCTTATATGTACCTATATGCACTTGTCTGAAGATACACACACAGAGTATTTCACAAAAAAAAAAAAAAAACAACAACCAAACCGAACCAAAACAAAACAAAAAAAACCAAACCCAACATCATTTTGCTTGTTTCTCTCCACTTTGTATTTCCCACTTTGGCTTTCTCTTGGCTTTGCAAACCTCTGCACCTCCTCTTGAAATACTCCCTTTGCACTTCTCTCAAATTTGTTTTCACCTTCCTCATTCATTTAGAAATTTGACCAAACCAACCAGCCAAGTCACCAGTGAGTTACAGTTCTAATTCCAACCCATCTATCCCTGCTCTCCTTTAGCTGCATTTAAAGGGCATCCTGGATCCAGACATAGGACTTCAGCTTCTTATTTGTCTGACCTTGGTTTGCCATTTGTGTCACCTCACAATGCAAAGGTATTTATTTTATTTCATTTTGCTCTCCAAAAGAAATGTAAAGCCAAGAAATATCATAACAGTTGATTTCAATAAGTGTGGACTGATGGCCAAGTCACCGAGGTTGGCAGATGATAAAAAAACACAGATAATGAAGGGTCCTCCTTAGACTGGGAAGTTTTAATGTCCAAATGCGTTTGCTAAGTTAAATGAAGATTTTTTTCTCAACTCCTACACAATTCCTCACTGGAGAAACTATGTCTTTACCTCGTGACTTTGGCTGCTGTCTCTCCTAATCAGTTACCTGCCCCTCTTCGGGACATCCTTTTTCTGGCTTTAGGATACATTGTCAGAAAGCTGACTTGTCTCAGAGCAAAGGGAGCCCCTTAAAGTCTCTCTACATTAGGTAAGAGGCATCCAGTTCCTGTTGGAGAAACCCAGGAATCAATATTGACTGCAAGAGAAAAGAGCCTTTTCAGCCATGGGACTGTTACACAAAGGATCAGGTACAAGAGCTCAGGCAGCAGTCCACCTGGAAGTTGTTTTCCCTTTTGTATGTTCGGTTTGTCATACTCCAGGCTCAAGTATCCCGTGTAGCAGCAATTACTGCTGCAGAGCATCTCAACCAGCCCTGACCTCTGCTGTCAAGGCCATCTTTAGTACTAGTTACAGCCTATCTTTTCTTATAGAAAGTTACCAGTGAGAAAGAGAGGGAGCAAGAACTGCAATCCACATAAATGCATGACTTGACACTTTTTCCATAATGGACTATTCACCATTTTCAACAGGATGAGAAGTTTTTGCATGGTGATGAGGTGGACTAGGAGTGAGCATTCAGACATCTGTGCACTAGAAACCCAAATCTACTGTTTATTGCTGTGCAGTTAATTTATACACCTTTAATTTGCCAGGCCCATTTAGGTCATTGATATTATCTCAATGACCATTGTTGGACATGCCCAGGGACAACAGATCCCTTGGGCTGTCAGCCATTTCAACAAGACCTTTTCAGGAACCTTTTTTTTTTTTTTTTTTTTTTTTATTTTGAGGTTGAGGACCACTGTGAACAAGAAGCCATAATGAAGAGTGAAGTCTTGAGAGGTCAACAGTCTGCTGAGCTCCTTTGACATATTGCAGGAATCAGCAGGAAGATTCTGGGATGTATCAAAAGAAAACTGCTGTCAGTGAAAGCCAGGGGCAACAGCTTGTTCCCAGATGCAGGTATTAAGGTCATGATATACTTAAAACAAGAAAAAACACCCACAAGATAAAATAGATCAATACATTTGTAACTCTCATTGTGCTTCTTCCTTCTCATTGTGAGGATTGCAAATCAACCTAAGTCACATTGCCTTTACTATGTCCTGGGGTCTCTTTTTTTTTTTTGTCCCCTCGATGACTCTCCCCAAAAGTCATTTCAATTCATCCAACTGCAGCCAGCTACTAACTGCAGGGATGAAAATCATTTTGTTTCAGTTTGATGCAGCAGAAACGCACCAGACCTAAATAGCATATGACAGGACACAACACAAGCACCTGATTTAGGGTTGCACAGGCTTCAGCAGCAACAAAGGATTTGCTTTCTGAAAATGCTGAAGCAGCTACTCCCAACACCGTCTGTATCAGAGTAATAGCATTCAAAATGAATGGGTGGGCAAAGCAGCACATGCATGGAGAAGTGAACACACACAGAGACCCTCCCCTGCCATCAGACTTGAAGTGCTGCTACAGAACCTCAGTCACGTCCTCTGAAGTTCTCCAACCATGTAATTTCTGTTTATAGTTCAAGTCATCCCTAGAGACAAGGGTCTTAGGTTGTGAAGATAAGGTTGGAAATGTCCTGAGTACACTATAATGGTTCAAGCAGTCATCACTGAACAAAAATATATTAATATATATAATTTATACATCCTCCTGCTGCTCTCTTTTAATTTAGGAGCACCTAATTCATAAATTTCATATGCTCAGGACTGGAAAAGTTTCTGCACGTTGCTTTTTGGGCCAAGAAGGGGAAAAAAGCAGTGATCCTTCCCTCCCTTTCTATGTTATTCTTCAAAGTATGTCCAGAAATAGGAGAGAAAAACTTGGCCTATAGGTATCCTCTTGTTATAGCAACAACAAGCCTGTCATTGCAAGGGATGTTTTAGCACTCATCCCTATTTACCAGCAAGCTGATGAGGTTGCTCAGCAGCCACAGTGGTGTTACTGGACTTGCACTTTACATACACCAGTCTATTTAATGCCTTAGCAAACCTCCACCCATCTCCTAAGCCTTCCAATTCCTTATTTGAAAGGCATTAGATGAAACCACTAAGAGTTATGAGGTATACAACAACCAAGGCTATAGAGAAATGACAAGTACAAAGAGAGGAATATGAATAATATACAGAAGAGGCCATTATTCTATGTACTGAGGGAATGTGTTTCTGCTCCTTACAAAAGGAAGGATTTATCTTTCCCTGATCAGAGGTGACAAAGCTAGAATGTTAATGCTAGAAAAACACAGAGAGGGCAGGAAGAAGGCTGCTAGCAATTTCACTTTGATTTCATCAGCCGATCATCCAATTATACATTTATTATTTTTGTGAGCAGCAGACCCTTTCACATTTGAAGTCTCCCAGGGGAGAGACAAATTACTAGGTCTCACAGATCTTTCCACAAAATTTCACACATATTTCAGTCAAGCAAGACGTCGATGGTCTCGATCTCCTGTCCTCTAGGTCTGACGCAGCTCGTGTTGCTGACTTCAAAGGGGACAACTCTGGTCATCAGGTACTAAGTCTTCTCTCAGTGACAGAAGTTTCATGCAGATAAAACTCAGGGCCAGCTCTGATTCTGCCTTGCTGTGAATGATAATCAGTTCAGGCCTTTACTACCCAAGCTGTCTTAAAATTACAGTACCTTCTCTTCGTCTATCACTACGTCTTCTCCTCTTCTGCTCCATTTCATGTGTCCCCATGAACTTGAAGCTGGGAATACTTACTAGCTCTCTGCAATGTCTGCTATATCAGAATACACCACATACATGCAATTATAACACTTCTACACCAAAGCTAGCTCATCTGCACCCATTATATGCTCTGCTTTAATGCTCATAGTGTTGAATTTAATGTAAATACAATCACATCAGTGTGAGTACACTTCTAGCAGACAGGTGATACGGTAACCTAGATAAAACTGGAGATTGGACCATATCATCATTATTAGCTGAAACAGCAGCCTCAAGAAAAAGCCAGAAGCTCTGCTATGCCTTCATACTGATGCATTATTAGAGAGTTTATACCCCAAAAGGGTTTGTTAAAGGAAGAAGGAATGGGAAAATGCACACAATAAATTGCTGGGAGAGCCCTAATTCTGTTTAGATCAAACTACCTAAGGTCTAGGTATTACTACACGCAGATGGAGCTGAAAATTTAACACAGTCCCACAGAAATGTTGCTTCTGTCATTGAGAGGAAGTGGGTGCTAATTTTCAGCATGGAGAACCACTAAGCTGAATACATATTAACAGTATGGTTGCGTTACATGAAACAAAGCTGCCATGCAGTTAACATGCAGGGAGCATGCCAGCCTTGCAAGAAACCAGCATTGTGGTGCTGTAATACTGAGCTATCCAACAGTAGGACACATGTCCACAAGATCATCTCTGACTTCATTTTCTGTCATATGTTGGGAGACTCTTTTCTGCCTATTTATGATATTTTAAGGCCATCTTTTCAACATATAAAAAGTGGCAAAAGAAAATGAAATAGACTGTTTCAAATGTTTCATTGTTCTTACTAAAAAGCAGTAGCAGAAATTATCTGAAAAGTATCTTAAAATTAATACTGGATTGGGCATGTAAGTGTAGGACACCCACCCTCGCACCAAGTAAATACATCTGACCTACAGGGAATGGCTGCAGGATCAGCTTCTTCATCAGTCAACTGAAATACACTTACTAAAGTGTGCTTTTAGTTGCCATCTAATTTAGTCTTTCACTACCATCCTGCTCTCTCAATCCAATTTTACTGATTTTTCAGAACCTTTGCCCTCCTAATCCTATTATATTGGTGATTTTTAAAAAGGGTTTGCTGCAACTGATTCAGAAAACAGACATCACCCCATCACCTGCTTCTGTTCCTTATTCTCCCCTCGCAACAATGACTTTCCATATCAACCCTCCAAAACTCTTCAGCACTTTGAAATTTATTTGGGAGCAGGTACTTATTTTTGCCTTTTTCTGCAGCCCCACTAGCTGGACTTTCCCAGCCTCTGCTTGCAAGAGTGGCATTTGGAAAACCAACGACCTATTTTTTATTTTGTATTTATACCTCTGCTATTCACAAAGCCTAAGGCCCCAGGATGAATGCATCTTCCCCAGTGCATGCTGGATCCTCTATGGGCTAATGACATTTGTCTAAAGCTTCTGGTAAAAACAGGGCCTGTGAGCTGAGCTGCAGTAATACCAAGGGTAATGCGAGGTTCACAAAGGCAATAAATCCATCATGTGAATGGGAGTGGGGAGATTTACTTTTTAGTTATAAGGCAGAGAGTTCAGGACTGGGAGGTTATGAAATCAGTACCGGCTGAGAGTGGGGTTTAAAAGAACAAAATTGTGTTTCTACAGTTGTGTTAAAACTTTTTACAAATGGAGTCAAATGAGGGAAGAAAAGCAGGCAAATTGTATTTTTATTCCCTTAGCTGAATATTCATGGTGTATTTTGATTATTAGGGTTTGCCCTCTATATGCACATGACACGAGGCTTCGTAGCAGCAGTGAACAAAGTGAACCTCAGTAAAATACGAAGTCACCTTGCAGAGGCAGCAGGAAGCACGTGAGCTGCTCTGTGCCTTCTTTTTTGTGATTTCCATATGAGAATGAAAAGGCTGCTTCCACAGACAAGGCTGAGGCCTACAGGCACATGATCTGAAAAAGAACACCACCCTTTTCTTTGTGATCAGAATAAATTTTGTGTAGAAGCTATTGATGGAAAAATGAACTTAGAACCTCACATTTCTATTTCTTCCTGGGTAGAACTGCACTTTAAGTCCCAGGCTTTATTAATGGAATAAGTGCATTTGTCTCTTGCAGGCCTGAAAAATAAAGCACTGAGAAGTAACATATGGAATACGCCTTGGGCAAGAGATTTTATTCTGTTATTGCTGTTCTTCTAATAAAACTGAGATCATGACATGAGTGCACATGTTCCTGTAAAGTGTTTCACAGGGGGTGGTCTGAAATAGAGGCACCCAAAAACCACAGACACTTTTTATAATCTCAGCTGTTCAAAACGCAATGAGATGCAGAGCTCTTTTTGTTTCCTTCCAAGTTCTCCACTTTGGCATCTGTCCTTCAAGTGAAATTCTTGGGAAAATTTCTCTGAGTTTCCTCTGCAAACATAAAGGCTCAAAACTCCATTGTATGATGGGAAGCTGCAATCTTCCTGACACCCTGTGTCTACAGCAGTGGATTCCCCTATAAAAATAATCTCTGAGGTTGATATTCTTTAAGAAATTCTGAAAGGTAGCACAAGTGCTAACTGTTTTAGGTAGTTCTCTGCCTCAATTTCTCCATGTTCCTACAGGCAGTTTCACTGCCTGACCTCAGAGCTGTGTTGTAGCCTGTTATTCAGTCTTAGTGAAGAGCTTTTGGGCAGAGAAGTGACAAGCTTTTTAAGTACAAGGACTAGAGAAGAGCCTCAGGCACTGAGATTACCTTTACTTTTGAACATCTTTGATGCAAAGCCCTGGGCAAGCAATATGGTTGTCTTATGCTCAATAAAAAATTATGTTCTTCCATTCTCATCCCAGTATCTAGCAAAACCTAAAACTGAACAACCTGGAAAAAAGTCATTCCAGTGAGATAGTTGAGGCATTTAAGAAGGTTTTTCCTCTTGAAACCCACAGTGCAATGGGCCTGCCTGGTTAAAAAATGCCCAACCATTTAACTTCCATTGATTCTACTTTGATTTGAAACTCACAGTGTCAACAGTTTCAAAGGAAAGTGTTTTCTGGCTTTGTGTTTCACACTTACAGAGTGGCTAATTGAAAACCAAGGCAGAGAGAGGACTGAGAGTCACTGAAATGCTATAAAACAGGAATGTTTTGTAACAAACAGTCTGATACAACATCAAACCACTTAGAACTGCAGTACACATCACTGGCTCTTATTTTAGCTCGTGACTTACACAGCGATCCACAGTCCCTGTGTATTTCCCCCCACAAAAGTTAAGAAGAAATCAAACAGCTATCTTTCCAGCTTTGCTTTTCACTAGGAAACAGTTAACACAATCTTAAGTGGAGTTATTTCTTCCAAGCCAATAAATCAACAGTTCAGGTTTTCGTTTACTCAGGTTGAGTAACATGAAGTGGGAACCATCATTTGAGTAACAACCAAAGGAAAAAGCCCAGAGTATCTTTTGCATGTGTTGAATGGAGCCACATTGTCTCACGGTGTGTTCCTCGCTCAGAACCAAGCTGTGCCAGCACCTCTGGGCACACAGCTATGCCACAGCACAACTCAAAGAATTGGTGTCATGGGCTACAGCAGTGCAGGAATAATTCAGCATATCTCTGTAGATTTCTCCTATCATCCAGGACAGTGAGTTATTGCCAGGTACTGCTGCCTTGACACAAGAGTTATGTTTTTAAGGTCTGAAAACCTGCATAAAAACGTACTGAGCAGAGACAGTATGGGCTAGAGTGGCAAAAAATCCTCTGCTCCAAGGTAAACAGAAAAGGTTTGGGAACTGTTCGGCCCCCTGGGGGGAAAAAAAAGAAAGGTTTCATGAAGAAACATCATACTGGCATATTTAAGATAGTTAAGAGAACACCATGTAGCACCAGCCAAGTCCAAGCATTACCTATCACAAACACACACACACAAAAAAAAACCTAACAAAAAACCAAGGAAAAAACCACCAATAAAAAACTTGTCTGTGCTGATGTATCATTTATAAGAGATCTTAACTTAATCAACTAATGAGCAAAATATCTGGAAACTTCACTCCTAAATGTTTCAAAACTCCTGGTTCTAATAAAATACAGAAGAAGAGTTTTGCTTTCTTTTCATTGGTTCCAATAAAATATAGGAATGTTATCCCCCACCCTCCCCTTCTCACTGTCACAGATTCCTCAATAAATACCTAGCACGGAACCTATTTGATGATTCCTCTCTGCTATGGAGCATCAGGAGCTCATGTTTACAGCATGTGTCTATATGGTATATGGGGTACTTTATGTAGAACAGTTAGCATCAGGAAACGTGCCTTCTGAACTGGAAAGTATTAAAAGATTGCATTATTTAAATGTTTTGGCAGGAAAAAAACATTTTGCATAAACTTTAGATTCCATGGGTAGCTAACACTGTCTGACAGGACACTGTTCTTCTGGCCCTGAAGCAGAAATATAATTAATTAAATGGAGGAGACAATGAACAACAAAATTTTACAAGCCAAGTTGCGATTAATGTCCTGTTCCCTTCCAAGATTTTAGGCGATGAATCTGATTTTACACTTCATGTTTTCAGTGATGTCTGAGTGAATGTCCATTACCCTGCCTTAAGATTGACATATTCTCACAAAACTATATGTGATCACATGAACAGCATCGAACGAGGAAAAATCAAGACCATAGAGCATGTATAAAATGGCCACAGACATCTCATTTTTTTCTATTCAGCAGAAAGCAGCAAAGCAAGCAGAGAACTGCAGGGTATATTAAGAGGCATTTATGCATTTCAGCATTTCTGTCTTACCTGAAGTGCTTGATAAATCCAATGCATATAAATAAAAAGGAAAGAGAATGGAGCACAGGCAGTCCTTGGTGCTGATGCTGACTTTTCATTGCTAAGGTTCTAACTCAAAAATGATCCATATTAATATTATTTATAGATGATGATCAAAGGTGTAGTATTTTTAGTTATGACCCAAGCCATGCTAGCAGTGTTTTGTAGAGGGCAGGCTCAAAAAGGTTGAACGACTTATCCAAGGTCACACACTGTCTAAAATAAAGGACCAAACCAGCTGATTTCCCCTCACATTCTGTTATACACCATGACATTTAATGTTAAGAAGAGACTGGTCTGTATATTTGAGTCCTGAGTCTGTCCACTTACAGCAGAAAACATCTCCTGTTTATTAGACTCTACAAGCAAAGGTCAAAGAGCAAATAAAATGACAAAGTAAAGCAAGACCACTCCACTTCAGCTATGAAATGCCCAGGTAAGATACTTGATTGAACATAAAGCTTTACCTCAGCATACTCCACAGCCATGTAAACAGACAAAGGATTCCAGGTTTGATGCATTTCCCAAACCAATTGTGCAATCCCAGGCACAAACAAATAGTGAAAGATGAGCTTTCTGATAGCTCCATTGGTCTAGAATATCTATCTGTTGTTTTTGGGTTTGTTTTGGTTTGGTTTGGTTTGTTTTTGTTTTTCCCTGGTTCCAACTGATACTGACATGGTCAATTTTCTCTTTTACTCCACAAGTTATTAAATTTATGGAACTGTCAGTCTTTCATGAAACCCATGACAACTTTTATAAGATGATCAAATTTGTTCAGCATGTCAAATATTTTGTGAACATAGTTGGGTGATGTGGAATTTCCAAAAAAAATGTAGAAATTGTGCAGCCTTTTCCTCTCCCCATTGCAGGATGAACAGCAATGAACAGTACAGAGCTGCAAGAGGACAAGCTTAGTGCAGTCAATTCTGATCAGACTTTACCTTACCTAGAGTGAAATCCACTCCCTTACACACCACCACCCTGAAGCCTATTGATCATTAGCCATCAAAACAGGGAATTTAAGTAGCACAGAAGCTTTGCCTTTTCCATTGAGTTTCTTAATGAATTTTTGCATTAAGGGAAGTGAATATTACAGCCAAGCCCAATGACAGGACAAGGGGCAATGGGTGGAAGTTGAGGCACAGGAAGTTTCATGTAAACATGGGGAAAAATTTTTTCACTGTGAGGGTGAAAAAGAGCACTGGAACAGGATGCCCAGGGAGGTTGTGGAGTCTCCCTCTCTGGAGATATTCAAAACTTGCCTGGATGCATTGCTGTGTGACCTGGTGTAGGTGATCCTGCTCTGGCAGGGGGGTTGGACTGGATGATCTTTGGAGGTCCCTTCCAGCCCCTGAAATTCTGTAATTCTGTGATTCTCAACAGGGTCGAGTCAAGCCTTTGGAGCAGACAGCTCCAACCACAGAGAATGCATGACCTCCACAAAGCTGAGCAGCAAAAGACTGCTTGCTTTTGTGCTGAGACAGGATTTGAACTCAGAAACACAGAAGTGAAAATTAAGTGATGAGTTTTTCTTGCCTTATCATTATTCTAAGAGGGTTTTTTTTTTTTTTTTAGCTAACTGGTTTTGAGTTGGTACTCAAAGCCAGTCTTGAATAGCTTACTACATATTATCCTTTAAATAGATCTAACTGAGAAGCAGTTATTGACAGTCTCTGCAACCCAGACCACACAAACAAAGGGCTTTAAAGGAGAAAAAATGAAGAACCCACATTAATTAGCAGTTGTTTACTCCTTTTAATAAGCAAACAAACTCCTTTTAATAAGCAAACATATAAACCCCCAAATCTGGAGGTCACCCCATCATCACAAAACATACACCCTGCTACACAGAAGTTTACAAACAGTACTTCTTGGCACTTCAGGGGTGCAGTCTTTTATCTAAGGATCTGAGCACAATCTGCAAGCATTAGCTAATTAGATTTCTTGCAACTACTATAAATATCAGAAGCAGTTCAAAGAGAGATAAAGGTAGGGTTAAATGACAAAGCCAGGTCTCATGAGACCTGTGCATCAAATGGAGCTTAACCACAAGCTGGACTTTCCCTATGTATCAGCTCTCATAGGTAGGCTTTTTTGTTCTGTAGTACTATATGCCCAGAGGCACCAGTCACAATCAAAATACTAGACAAACACATAGGAGAATCACAGAATTGTTAGGGTTGGAAGGGACCTCAAGGATCATCTAGTTCCAATCCCCCTGCCATGGGCAGGGACACCTCACACTAGATCGTTGCTCAGGAGGAGCGGTTTCTGCCCACTCATCAAAGATGACAAATGCAAAAGACACAGAATGCAGCATCATGCCCAGAGAGCTTAACCGCTTTGTCTAACTTGCCCCAGCCTGCAGGAGAAATGCAAACTGAACCCCTATTTCCTACATCCTTGCCTGCCAGAACGCCTTGGATTTGCCACACGTACACGAATTACCTGTACAACAGATCCTGATGAAGTTTGGTACAGACGAGTTTGTTGCTGGGTGCATGATGTAAAAATCTGCACACACAGAGTAGTTATTTATCTAGGGTGCACAAAAAGCTGTTAGGAACCACCTCTTGCCCTTCATACAATTACATGTCCTAGATGGCTGCTTAATGATTGGGGGGGGGAGTAGAACATCAAAGAAAGTAGTAGATAAATGGAAAACTGTAAAAATATTAGCCTTCTATTCCTGACTGTTAGAGAGGAATTGGACATCAAATCCCTTAAGTGCAGTATCAGCTTATTATCATTAATTCAATTTTGTAAAGTGTTAGAGAAATACTGTTTTAAGAGCTAAAATGTAACTACAAACTAGTCACACTAATTTGCAATTCACTGAAGAGGAGATGTCAAAATAGGAGAGAAGGAATGGGACAACTAAGAATGAAATGAGGCTGTCCTAGTTCTCCTCTTTAATTTCATGGAATGTTTGAGAAGAAAAAAGAATAAATGCAGTATGAGCACAAGGAGGTCTAGTCTCCAAACCACAAACACGCCTGCCTCTCATTAGAGTTCTGGGAGATGTAAGCAAGCATCTGCCAGGAGAACCAGGCTCTATGAAAAAGTAGTGATATAAAATCCCAGATCACTTCACAGAGGCAATAAAAACAATATGGAAAATTTATAACAATCCACTGTAATTGCTCAAAGGTAAATGCTTCAAGGACCCTTACGAGGCTTGTAAAGGTTTTTCAACTGTTAAAAAAGGTACACCATTTTTAGGGTGGGATAATTTAAAGCACTAGTCAATGCAGCTTTGCAGGGAAAACAGGATACTGATGAGCATGAGCTGGTTGGTGACTTTCTAATGTAAATTTTAAAATAAATTTTATAATACCTTATTAGCAAGAACGGTTTATTTGTCACAAAGCATTCTTGAACAGAAATTCCCTTCAAGCCCTTTAAAATTTGAGAGTTAGAGACTGAGAAATAACTTTGCAGGTCCTAGACTGACAGCTTTGTTTGGCTGGGTGCAAGAAGACATCTACTGTCTCGATCTATGACATTTGCAGAGCTTTATGCAAGCAAGATTCGACATCTGTCCTGATCCAAGGCCTGCAATGAGAGCACAGCTTGGCATGTTTATAGTTCAAGAATGCTCATCTTTGATCACAGAGCTGGAGCTGGGGATTGGGACCAATGTGGTCTATTCCTTTCCCTGCCATTCATTCACCCCACAACCATCTTGTTCCATCTTTTTATGCCCTTTAAGCAGAAGAGGCATGGACATGAAATACCACAGATGTGTGCTTCTGAGGCTGACAAGAATATATTTAATTTTTAATCTAAAGTCATCGTAATGATGCCTAAGAAAAATTTGAAAATTATCATTGTGTGCAAAAAATCCAGCCTGTTCTGAATTCTCCTATATTCCTGGAAGCTGTATTATCACCTGAAAAAGTAGTTTTACAGGTCTAATTTATAGGTTATATATAAAATAATTCCCAGCTTCAGGAGATTTAGATTTAAGATATTATTTTCCCCTTGAAAGTATTAATTTCCCTCTGAATACATTCTTAGTCCATTCAATTACTTCAGAATTTTTCTCTGTTATTAACAATGCACCATTTAGCCTTATTTTTGTTTTAATCATAACAGAATCAGGCCAGGTGCCTACACCTTTGTCTGATAAATGCCTTGCTTCAATAAGCAAATATATAAATATTAGCAGAAACCAGCACAGCAACTATTTATATCCAAAAGAAGTAGTAAATATTGTGGGCTAAAACACACCTTACTGGGAAGAGCCATCAATACTGAAGGCATAAAACACACAATAGGCCTTTTACAGCATCTTTATTTGCAATAATATAGCTGCCATGTTCACTTGTTTATGCCTCCTTTGAATTTTCTGAAATTATTGCTGGAAAACGTTAAAGCCCAAAGGTAATTACCATCACCAAAGCTTGCCCTCAGTGATTCAAAGAAATGGAGCAAACCCATAAATAATAACAGCTTAAATCAAGCTCAGGCCATGGAGAGCAGCCTCAACTACAATGATACTCTTTGGCCAAGCTACAAAAGATGGGGAAGCAAGACAGTTGCTCTCTGTAAAACAGCCAGTGTGCTGCAAAGGAGGTGTCAAGGTGTGTGAGCCTTCAACAGGACCCTTTGTTGCCCAGAATGATCTGCAGAGGTGCTACCTGCAGGCACTGCTGCCAGCTCTGGGCATAGGCAGTCTGAGTAAGAAAACTCTACAGGTGCAGATTCAACAGGGAAATTTTGGGAGCCTGTCCCTCGACCAGCACAAGCTACTAATGTGGTCATGGCTATGCAGTTACTTCTTCACCAGGGATGCTGCCCAGATTCACTGGCCTCCTCTTACCAGTACACTGGGAACCAGAACTCCTGTGTGATGAATTAAGCCCTTGCTAGCTAAGAACCTGTATCCCAAGGAGTGTTGCAGGGATACCAAAGCCCATCACTTTTCTGCTATAAAGTGAGGTTTTTATGTGCTGGAAATGGCAGGTTTTAGACTGAACTACTTAAAGTTAGAAACACAGACAAACAGAAAACCAAAACAAAACACCGAGATCATTACATGTTTATAGATGCCTTAAAATTCTACTGAGATTCAACAGAGATTGAAAAAAAAAGATGGAAATGTGGTAGCCAAAAGCCCTTTTGTCACAGCTGTTTGGGAAGAAAGGGTCAGAACTTAGAGAAGTCACTGGCAATTCCTGGTCTGACTTAACTTGCTGATCTACTTTTTATACTAACTGGCAAAAGAAAAGATGATGCATTAAGATAGATAACTTTTAAGTGATCCATATTTTATTACAGTTAGCTTTAGGCTCTCATATTGATTTTGTACATCTGTACTCACATCCTCCTCCAACCTTATCCAGATCTCCTCTCTTATTAACATTCTTTCTGTAGCATCACAGAGTAATACAGGTTAAGGGACCTTGGGAGACATTTAATCCAGTCCCTCAAAGCAAGGTTGAGACTGAATTCAGACCAGGGTGCTCAATGCTGCTGGAGTTATGAAATCCTTCAAGGACAGAAATACTATAGCCTCTGGGGGCTCCCTTTTCAGTCTTTCCTTTTCTCCAGGCCACACAAGCTCAAGAGTGTGATGCTGTCCTCTCAGAGGCTACCAGCACAGGAAACTGATTTGCAGTACTCTCCAGCAATAGACTTACTTCCTTCCCTCTTCTGGTCTTGCACTTTAATTCCTACAGCAAGTATGAAAACACAGCCTTGTAGCAGAATCTGAAAATCTCAGTGACACTGTACACAGGAAAAGCTGGTGAGGACTCCTAGCCTACTGACATGCATCTGAAATACAGTGCCACACTGGTTTGAAAAATGGGAAAAACTCCAGAAGCAGCACTGTAAATAAATGCCTTGCCTGCACACAAGACATCTGATCATAGACTATGTCTGAAAAGTGAGCACTAAGGTTGAGATCAGCTTTTTGACTCTGTCTGGATGAATCACTGTGCGGTGCATTTCTGAAATGAAATCAACCAGTAGCGCATCAATGCTGGTTTCCAAACATGAACTGAAATATTTGAGTATCCCTGGGAAGGCAATATTTTCTTGACTCAACACTTGGCCATCTAACCTTGAAATGCTAGATGTTGTAAATATGATCCATTGCTGCTATAAAAGTGGGGGAAAGTGTCTGAAATGTAAAATGAGAAGGCAGTTGGGAGGAGGACTTCCCCCCACCTTACTGCTATATCATTCTGAGATTTAAAATAAAATCCCCAAACATAGAATTATAGAATTGTTAGGGTTAGAAGGGACCTCAAGGATCATCTAGTTCCAACCCTCCTGCATGGGCAGGGATACCTCACACTAGATCAGGTTGCTCAGAGCCACATCCAGCCTGGCTTTAAAAACCTCCAGGGATGAGGCTTCTACAACATTCCTGGGCAGCCTGTTCCAGTGTCTCAGATGGTGTAAAACTTCTTCCTAATATCCAATCTGAATCTACTCACATGATCTTGTCCTACAGAAGTAGTCACTGGTACCTCCTTGAAACTACTTGAGTTGCTATGTAATGCTAGTCTCCCAATCAGACTACTTTTCACACCCCTTTTGCCCAGATGTAAAATATTAGTGAAAACTTGAGCAATCAATGCCCATCCAGTCAACTGTGGTAACCTGTGGAGCAAAGGAGGTATTTTGCAAAGCACAAGATCCTATGGATACATCTGAGAGAAGTAGAAATTCATCAGTTTGGGGTTCCTCTTTCACAGTTTGTATCAACAAGGTATTGTAGCAGAATCAATAGACCCAGTGCTGACTTTTTTTTTCTTATAATCACCTCTCAGAACTGTAAGAAATCTGTGCAGCCTCTCTGTTGAGTCCTTCTTCCCTTTCTGAGAGGTCAGTGCCATAGCATGACATGTATGAAATTCAAAAACACAAATGGTGCTGGGCTTGTACTCTTGGCATTTCAGTTCTTTGAATGAGAACATTAAGAGAAACAGCTGGACATTTGAAAATGTAGGGTGTTGGTTTCCTGTGCTTTTAAAGAGCATCTTCAAAATAAATAATAGTTAGAACTTTTTTCCTTGAAAGCCTGTAGGAAACTCTTAAAGTAATTCCTTAAAAAATATTCTGTCAATCACTGTGCATTCCCCTGACTACATAGCAACATTAAATTCATGAAGAGAGTTTGCAGAAAGGTTTTTGTGGTGGTTTTTTGTTTTTTTTAGGATTAGTGATGAAGGAGTTTGAATTGAGCTATTAACTAGTACACATCATATCATCAAAGTGTCATAAGTCTCAAGGTAATTTCCTTTAATATTGAAAGGGAAAAACCCCATCTTCCTGTCAGTATCTTCTAAGGAAATAACAGAATTTGCTGTTGAAGTGCCAGTTGTCACTCAATACACAAACACTCTCAAAGAAATGAAGATGTACCCAGTCCAGTCAAGGGCAACTTATGAGCTGATTCTAGATAGCCCTTGCTTATGCATTTCTTTTTGATTCACTGTTCCCACTTAATAAACACATTAATACTCACTTTTGACAAATACTTCAAGAAGGAAAGACTCAAACTAACATGATTGGAAGGAGAACTATTACTACTTAGGTCATTTCTGATCTTGATTCCAGCCTTGCATTGGCAAGCCTCTGGGACCTTACAATATGTTCACTGCAGAGCAGTTGATGCTTTAGGTATCATCAGTCCCAGGTGTTTGTTGCCACTCTGGATGGCACTGGGTGGTCTTCTGCAGGATCTTGAGGAAATCAAAATCACTAAGTGTTTCTAATGCACGCCCTATTATTACTCTCTTCAATTGGAACCCACCAATGAATGACAGAAAAAGACATTAAATAACAGAGGTGGCACCTGAAGATCAAAAATGGGCATACTTGGGGCATTTATGAACCTACTAAAAAGCCATATTTGTGTGGCAATTTGGGGCAACAGATGGAGAGGCTAACTGAGAGGCATGTTATTCTGCAGCATAACAATGGGGGAAGAAGCGGTCTTCATTCTAAACATAAAACTGAGCATAGCAGAGGGAATACAGTAAAAAGGGAGAACAGAGCAACCCCCCCATCTCCTCAGAAATGCAGATAACCTGCTTGAAAAACTTTCTATGAAAGTCCACAAGTTACACTCAGTGGTGCTTTATTTGCAGCTCTGGCAGCTGCTGCTCAGGGCCATGACTGTTGCTTTGACCATAATTTAGAAGATTTTGTAATTTTCTGTAAAAGGCATTAGGGTTATGAATAGTATTGCTGAATCACAGTGACAAGTATTTTGTAGTATCTGGTGTCTCCTTCAATACACTTAGAAACACTGCATCAATATACCAGAAAACCAGCTGTAGTTGTTAAAATATATTTCTAAACCTTAAAAAAATCCAAAAACAAACAAACAAAAACCCCCAACCAACCAAAAAAAAAAAAAAAACAACAAATTCAAATACACATTGTTAAAAGATTGTCAAGCCAATTTCATGGGTTTTGAGGGTCTCGAACTTTGTTCTGAAATATCTGAAGTAGATACTAATGTACTGTACTTTCAATGGGAATCAGATGAAGGTAAGTAGAATAACTGCAGAAATGAGCTACTGTACACCATCCTGGTAGGAGAATTTGCTGTTTCAAATGCCTACAGGATTGCTATGATTTCTACCTACTGAGGAAACCTAAGGATTCTGAACCTCAGACTGAGATTCAAATGCTCCTGAATTTTGCTTATCTAACCTATACATTTGCATGTTAAATTGCTAAAGAACTGCCTTGTCCTTTCCTCCCCTGCTCTGTTATCACAAACAGCTGACTGCTGGAAGCAAAGAAGGAAAGCCAAAATAGAGACCTGCTCTGACTTTTTAGAATATGGTTTTATTTTTAAAGTGTTTGCTTTAAGATAGTCAGAGAGATTCAAAGCCCAACTTTAAAAGAGTCCATGGGGAACACTGCAGACAATCTGAATTTGCACAACTGCACTTTCAGTTAACCTCATTAATATAGAATTATCTGAGTGGAAACAGTAGAGCCTGATGCAGAGATTCATGGAATTCCAAGGAAAGAATCCATTCTGCATCTAACTGAAGAGTCTCTCTACAGAACACAGAGCAATAAGCAGGCGAACCAGGACAAAAAGGGAAAATTTCAACCACCCTACCCCAAATGCAGAAGAACTCTTTCCTGTCAGAACTATTTAGGTTTCTAAGCTTCTTACACTTCTCCCCACGCCATCCCCAAATCAGTCTGTAAATCATTCTGTAATGCCAGGATGAGAGATAAATCACAGCAAATTCTTCAGAGCAGAGTCAGAAGGTCAAGCCTGTCTGGGACCCATAAGGTTCTCCTAAAGCACAATATTTCTATGGATATTTTTTTGTGCAGCAGAAGGCATTAAGGAATCGATAGCCATTTGTAATGATTTTCTAAGAAGGGTCTAAATAATCTTATTTGAAAACCAAAATATGCAACATCAGCCAAAAGAGAGCTTCTCACAGTGTTTAGCTGTACTTTAAGAATAAGCTGCTGTGGCTGTTTGAAGTACTAGGTCTCCAAAGGACAAAATACAGTTTCTGTGCTGCTCCAGGTGTTGTGTGTGAAATGCTCTTTCAGTGCTGCAGCCCTGACTCTTACTTCAGTTCTGTTATTGCTCATCACCTGGCATACTTTGCTCTCAAGTCCTATAGCTGTTACAGATCACAGCAATTTCACCAGGGAAGCCAAGATGAATTTAAGAAAGTTTGTTTTACTGCTGTAATACCTTCTGGTGTCAAATTGAGAAAGAGCAACTCTGTTCTCTAATCCTTGGCCTGATTCCAGAGCAGTAACAGCAAATTAGCCATTGCAATGGCTTTATATGGGCCTCATCACAATCATCAATAGACTCTGTCACACACTACTCTCATTAAATAGCTCAGTGCTGTCATGTAACAGAAAAACTCATGAAGAATAAAAGGACTCAAGGGATTTGTTCATTATAACAGTAGCAAGACAGGAAAACTCCCAAATTTCAGGCAGGTACCCTTACCCCATTGCTGAGACCAGTGGAAGGACTGGAGCCCAGAGGGATCACACATGCTCCACAGGGCATGGAATTATAGTGGCCACCAGTGCTACATATTTCCCAATAGCAGCAAGGCACTGCAGTTTGTTAGCTTAATGTAACTATATCTGTTTGCAGCAGGAATTCAATGTGGAAACCAGCAAACCTGCTGTATTCCCAAGTTGCTTACTTGGCTTTGAGGGCTTCTGGAATTTGGCCTGAACTTCTGACTTTAAAGGGAGATGTCCCAAATGAGAAGAGCTGAGGTGACAGATGAAGAAATAACAGAAAACTTACCCTGATGAAGTTCACCCAGGACTACAAATATTTGTTTACAAAAACCTTGAGAAGAGAGAAGCTTATTTGAGACAGAAGAGAAAATTAATCACACCAAAAATAAGATAATAAAGTAATATAAGGTAATTGGGAGGGGGAAAAAAAAACCCACAGGTTTTTCTCCTGTTGGGGTGGGTTGAAAGTCCCTTCCCACATTAACACCACCAGACTAGCTCAGTTTGGAAGCAAAGGAGGCTGTATTTACAAGCAAAAACTACAATCTACAATGGAATGCAATGAATATGTACAAATACACACTATTTACAATATTTACAAATATGTACAATTAAAAAAACGGCACAAAATCCTCCTGGCCAAAGCCAGGAAAGCTGTCCCTCTGCCTCCCCCTTCCCTGCCTTCTCCAGACCCCCCTGGGCAAAAGAAAGGAAGGCAAGAAGCAGAGAGGTTGTTCGAACTTAGCTTTCAGGGTCAATAGCCAGTGTGTTATCTCTGAAGCAAAGCCAGAAGAGAAAAGCAGAAACACCCTGCTAGAATGCTGCAGAGAGAACTCTGAACTTTTGTTTTGAGAACTGAATCTTAAGGGTTTCTCTCTCTCCAATGGAAGTGTTTAGAATAACCATTAGTTTTCTTTCTTGCATCCAGTTGTGATTTATTTACATTCTTTCACTTTTCTGCTCGAACTCTGTGAAAAGAAATTAAAGGAATAGCCTTAAAACCTCTACACCTGTGCTCGCATACACTGCCAGGCAACAGCTCCATCAAAGGGACAGAACAGCAGAATTCCTTGGTCCAAACCATCCACAGGATTTGGTCTCTTGACTTGTGCTCCAGTGGTGAGACCCATGAACAAGCAGAACTGACTGCTGATGCTGCTCTACCCAGAGAATTTTTGGTACTGGATCCAAAATTAAAGTAAAACTGCTTAACCTTTGCATTTTACTACCTGACCTTCAAAGCTGATAAAAGCATATTTTTCCCCTTGAAAAGAAATAAAGCCATTAGGGAGCCAGGAAGTGCTTTATCTTCATCTCATGATTCTCATCCAAAAGCTTGCATTACATTTTTCTTTCTCATTTGCGCCAGTTTGGTAATGTGATTAAAGGATGGTATTACTGGCTCAAGCATGGGCTAGTACTACACAGAACAGCAGAAACTTGCCCTGCCTTCCAAAAGAAGAAAATCCACATGGAAGAGTCAAATCTCTACAAAATTTCCCTTTGAGATCAGTGTGTGCCAGCATAATGGTGCTGAAGGAACAGCATTTAGATTTCTTTCATACACAGGCATCAAGACAGTTCTCCAGGCTAATTACATGGTGCCATCTTTAACCTGATCTGTATACAAATGCAGTTTCTTTCATAATAGGTTGTGCTTTGGACACTCAGGTTACAAGAGCAGGTATTAATGCCTTCAAGTAACAACATCTTCCATTTAATTGTGCAGGAGAAAGTAGAAGGGTTTAGACTTCCAAATCACCTGCTTTGAGGAGAGAGTGCAATTTGCTGTGGAACAACTTATCTCCTGCCAATATTTCAGTGCTCACCAAAGGTGTTTAGAGAGAAATTAGTTTTGTAAGAAAAAAAGAAAACTACTACAAAAAGCTTGGACGACTTGAGTAGATGTAGCAGAGGTGGTTTATTTAATATTTAAGTAAAAGGAAGGACCTCTCACCAGTAAGATGAAGAGGAACCTAGGGATATTCTCTCAATACAATATGCAAAACACACACACTGCAAGTTCTGCAGCATCTGGTCCTCAAGAACAACGGCCTACTCTTGCTCACTTCTGATGCTCTGCTGTTTGGACATGGTAAGCCCATCAGTCCCCAAGAGTGGCAGAGCAAATCATGGCCACCTGCCTGCTATTTGCTGTTGGGTATAAAGAAGCCTAGCTTTGCCAGAAGCAAGATTTCATTTACTAGCTTATACATTTGTCAGTTGAATATTTTAATCTCTAATGTCTGCAGAAGTTTTTGAGGCAATGTCTCTCTTCTCATTTCTATGCCCTGCCTCATCATGAGTTAGCATTCCTTAATTCTAGAGATTCTTTTTTTTTTCTTGCTGAAGGAGAATGTTTGAACCAGAATATAATCAATGCATCTACTGAGGTTCCTATTAACACTGCTGCTTTTTGTTGCAAATTCTGCTTGACTCCAGGTTTTAGAAGATCTTGTGCCATCACCTAGGCACATTTTGATTTGCTGTTTCACTGGGGGAGGTTATAAAGATGCAGGTTTTATCACTTGACTTTTTCCATCTCTTCTATGTTTAGATTATCTGTGCTATTGCAATCTCAAATGCTGAATGCTCTCTGCAGCTGCATAATGTATCACAGATGCACAGTAAGCTCCTCTCTATATAGCAGCATTGTGTCAGAGCACAGTGCCATGGATAGGAAGCTATTCCTGGATATGATACCAACTTCTTGTCTGACATTGGACGAGGCCTCTTAACCTCTCTGTTCCTCATCCTCCTTCTCTGAAATGCTGATGATAATGTAAACCCACTTGATTGCAAAGAACTTTGAAATCAAAGGAGGAAATTTCAAAAGAAATGCTATTTATTTCTCTACCAAAACATGCACATCTGTGATGAAAGAAGACACTGCTCTCCATATCTGTCTCCATCCAGCACAGAGATGCTGGGTTTTTTCCACCTCGGTTTTCTCTTCGTCTCTCTCATTTCCTTCATCTCTCTTAGTCTTGCTATGGAGTTTGAATTTTGGCCCCATTATATTTTTTAAGTAGCTGTATGAACATCTAGTTTACTGGTGTAAGTCCAGTAAACACTGAACTTTACTATTCAAATCAATCTCCAAGTTTAACCCAGAATCTGCTGTACTTACCTATCTTCACTGCAAATATGTCCCTTTCACAAAAGCCTCTCTCAAAGCTCTTTGAAGTCTGCAATACCACAGCATGCACAAAGAAAGCAGAATCTCTCCTTCAGTGCTCTGATACTGGAGAATGAAACTGACTTGGCTGCATAGCAGTTAGGTTGGAAGACCATGAAACAGAAACACTTCCACTTACTGTGACACTGACCCAGAGCTATGCATGACTTTTCTCTTTGTCCTGAGAACACTACCAACTTCATAAAGTCTAAGTAATACTTGAAAGCCAACTTCAACCAAGGAAACCTGATAATTGAAGTGGCTCTTCTCCACTCCAAACAGAGCTCTTGACAGAAGAGAAGCCCATCAAAGATTTACCATGCAAACTCATCACCTAGCAGCACCTAATAGGACATTACTCAGGTATTCAAAATTATTAAAAAAAAATGTTATACAGACTATTACAAAGTGACTGCATTGTAACTTCTCCTCTTGGGATGTCAGAATTTTCTCTACTTTTGGAAAGCACCCTTCGCAAGATTTCTAATAACCAAGGGAATAAAACTATTGTTTAGATTTCATTTACTCTCACCCAAGAAAATGTGTGTGAAGGCACCTAGGTACTTTTAACATACCATACTACCTCTGAAAAAAAACATTCAACAGGACAGAACTTACATGTTTCAGGTACAGAAGTTCAGACATGACAACACTGGAAGGCAACAGTCACCTCAGGAGAAAACCCTACTTGCTAGCTCCAAAATGGAAAGTCAGACTAAATATATACCCTTCTATCCTTCTTTTACCCCTAGCTCTATCACTCAAATAATTTAAAGCCTAATAGTATAGTTTGCAAGAACTTGTATTCTTTTTGGAAAGGCCATGAACTGAATTCAAGCTCTGAAACGGAACAGAACCCAAAAGAAACTTACAGCCCACAGTGCCACCAGACATTCTGATCAGGAGAGGACACAGGAGGAAAGAGGAGTGCAGATACAGCTAATTCCTCACTGAGCAAAATGTGCACCAGAGAGGAAGGTGAAAAAAGGCAGCGAAGGTCTATGTGATAGCTGAGCCCACAGAGAGCTATAGGGGTAAGAATAACCTACAATCATTTATGCAACCCATCAAAACTTACAGAGGCATCTATCAAAAAGGAATAGAAACCCTACACTGCAACATGTCCATTGCATGCACAGTATTTGCTTTCATCCCAAGCAAGCTGGAAGTGCAACAAAAGGCTAAATCTTTTTTTCTCTCCATAAAAACACTTTCCAATTTTGTTGAGGAACCTAAATGAAATAGGCTGCTTTTGTGTTCAGTTTAATACCTATTGCACATTACTACACCATCAAGTATAAAACAGAGTATTTGACAGTCTTTGTATTAAACAAAGTGCTGGGTTTAGTCAGCCTGAAAGAGACACTGCCAAAACCAGAACAGCAATAAACACAGAAATCATCCTACTTAAAGCAAAAAAAAAAATCCAGTGTCGTTATTTGACCTATGTAGTCCTTTCTGGAGGGCTCAAAAAGCTTTTGAAGATAGGTTTTCAGACACAGAAAAACATTTCACCAGAGGATTCATAAAAAAATGTGACTGGATGAAGTGATTTTTTTTTTTTCCTTTATAAACTGAAAGGCTCCGTTTCATTTTCAGGTTGTTCAGCTCTTTCTTAAATTAAAATCTGACATATTAATTTCTTTGGCTGCCTTGAAGTTGTACTCTTCACTGAACACATCATTTTGCCAAGAATTTCAGCCAAACTCAGCTCCTAATAAACCTGAGCTATAAACACCACAACAATGAAGTTTTTTCCATTATTGGAAAGAAGGAGCTATAGCTATATAGCATTTCATAGAAATGGTATTAGGGGCAAGTGCAGAATTACTTATAGAATTGCAGCTGTGGAAAAGATGGAGAAGATAAGAGATCTGAGGTAAAGACAATACTAACATTTAAATCCTACTTGTGAAAAGGAGCAAGAAAGAGATTCTAAATGACCACAGCTAGCGAGGATTTAGATTGTATTTCACCTAAGAATCAGCCTGTGTCATGAGAATTGGATACTTTTAAATACTTAGAGGAAAAAGTTCTCTCTCTCAATGCACTCTGTACCTCCATGATATATGGTACAGTCCTCATTTATCTAGTCAAATGGACCAAGCACATCTCATTATATTCATGAGAATCTTGAGGCAAGAGAGTTGAGACTTTTCTAAATTTTCCTGCTCTCATTCACATTGCCAGCCTCCATTTTTTGCTTCCGTGGTAGACCATGAACTGTCCTAGGAATGGCATTGCAAAGTGATAAATACTTGGATCTAGTATTATGTATCACCCTTTACTACGAACAGAATGGTTTCCTGTGATTGTGAAATGCATTGCTTGCAATCTAGCAGACATGGTCATTTGTTCAGTTCAAAGCTGTTAATAGAATATTCATACTTCATATCTCTTATGTAGATGCTGTGTGAACTAATCAAATTTTCATCTTATCTGTGCCCTGTGAAACAAAACTAGTCTTTAGAAACATTAATTTCCAGACAGTATTTTCCCAGTCTGAAAAAAAGCTTGAAAAAGACCCCAAAAGATCAGTTCTCCATAGTGACTATGCACCTCGGAGAGAGAACCCGAGAAATTAAAGGGGTATGATGTGCAGCTCTTCCTGCTAGAGCATCTTACCTTGGCCATAAAAAGAAAGACTTCCAAAACCTAAATTTTAAAAACACAGATCACAAAATAAAGTCAGTTAAAAATCTAGAAAAAGATGTCATATAAAAGCCAGTTCTATGAGGAGTTAGGCACTCATTCTGTGATGGCCATCTTACAAGCTCTCCTCAGGCATCTCAAAAAGGTAACTTTCTGAAAAACTGATCCAAAGTTTCATAATGAAAAGGACCTGCATTTCAGTTTTTCAATACTGTATCCAGCTTCTAGGGGAATAGATGTGTTTTCATCAGGATTTAATAATAAAAACTGCTGTTGGAAGGGGGAGCTCAGGGTCTCCTGGTAGCATCTAGCAACCCTTCTCAGAGAATGAAAAATGGAACTGACTTGCACTCTCCAGCATAAGAAGAGGGGAAAAAAAGTTTAAATAATGAAAAAACAGATTTTAGGCTTCCTTAATTTTACAAGTTTGTCTATTCCATATTGCACAGGGGAATAAATATAAGAGATTAAATCTTCCATGACCCTAACCTTCAAAGACTTTGCAAAAATATCTCCAAACTGCAATGCAGGACAAAGTTAGAGATGAAGGAGAAGATGCTACAATGTAGATTCTCTTCAAGCATGTCTGATTTTTAAAAAGAGATAAATGTGCCTAGCCCATGCTCTGGGAGCAGCAGTATGTCTGCACTGCAATTTCTCCCACATCAGTGATCAGGAAGTTCTGTCAGGGACCCTGCTAACATCCAACTGTAGCTCACCTATTAGGCCATGCTAAAATACAGAACCCCAAGCGTAGGGTGGCTCTTGTCCTATTTGCTCTTTTGATTTTGAAGGAGGCTTTTACCCCTTGGGAAGAGAAGCAGGAAGGGGCCAGCACTAGCAATTTGATGTGGTTCCCAGTCTGAGTGGCATGATCATTTGTCTTTTGTTACTATGGAAATCACTGCATAGAGAAACTGTATGTGGGCGGCCAATTAAAACGTCGATAAAAGTAAATACACTTAAAGAGGTCACGGCCATGCATTATGCAATGAACAACAACAACAAAAGGCTTATATTTGTATCATGCTAATTAAATTGACATGGTTATTGCAAATCATTTTGTTTCACCTGGAGCTGTAATTAAGTGACACCATTTAATGAGAAGGAACCAGCGGTGATTGAACATGCTTCTGTAGTCAAGCTCCTCTGACAATGAAGGATGTTTCTGTTTACATCTCTCATCATTTCACTTTCCCAAAAGCCAATGTCTTTCCACTGAGGTAAACAGAGATTTTTAAAATAAACAATTACAAGAGTTTGTGATTTGGGGCAGCCTTTACCTTAGCTTTTCACTAGCTACGTTGCACGCTGGAAAAAAAAGTTTGAAATAAGCCAAAGTGGTGTTCCTCCTGAAGAGAGCTTTTAAAAAGTCAGTAACAAAGCAATCAACACAAAATTAAAGTTTTAATTGCCTTTCCAGTGTGATTTAATCAGGGTATAGTAGGCCAAATTCTGTTCCCTTTCATTGTGATTTTACTGGGATTATTCCACATTTAAAACACATTTATACATCTGTTGGGCCCCAGAACTCCCCCAAGAAGTTGGTATAGCCACAAATTCAGAACTGGCCATAAGTATTATGTACTTATACAGCATACAGAGAGATACTAACAGAGCTCAGTGTTCATATTTCTTTCTACTCTGATGTCTTAGCTTCAAGCTACAGTCTTTCACCTGAGCACAGAACACGCACCAAGTTTATTTTAAGGGCAGCAGCAACTTCTGCTGACATCTCCTGCCACTATGTGGAAGTGTGATGGATGGCAGTAAGAAGATCTAAAAAGGAGGCTTCAAAGGATTTTGCCATCATCAGCCATACCAACCATATGTCCCCAATTTGCATAGCCAAACTGGGCAGAATCCTTTTATTACAATTCATTTTGTGGTCCCTGCAGATCCCATAAATATTTTCCTATGTGGAGAAGCTTGCTAGGCAAATGGGAACACTGCCATCTAATAATTGGGCTTCTTGGTGCTTAATATTCTGAGCAACCCAAATACGAGATGGATCTGGAATGTCTAGTGGATCTTTCAAGTTCATCACCAAATTTGGATCTCCAATGATTTTTTTATGCTTTCAAACTTGAAAGTGAATCCAGTGTTTTTAGAAGAGAAGGATAAATAGAAATGCTCTGAGCCAGGAACACTGTTGGCAGTGCCTGTGAAAACTCTTTCACCCATTTCTGTGAGAAAGATCCTATTTTTATCCTGGGCTGTTCTCAAAAAAAAAAAAAAAAAAAAAAAGAGATCATCCTTCAGATTTACTGTGCAACACAGTCAGAATGAGTCTGAGAAGGGAGTCTGACAGATTTTAAATTATTATGGAAATCATATTTCCTAAGCAAAATCTAGACACCTCTGGAGAGAAGTCCCACTAGAAAAGGCTCATTGCAATGCTTCATCCTCCCTTTATTATTGCTTGTGGAGATACCTCAGAATCTCTTCACATCCTTATGTTAGCAGAAATTAATTTTCTTAAATCTGTCTTTAGCTGAAAGGTTGAAAACTAATACTGACAAAATGAAATTGTTACGGTTGTTATGACACTGAGATGTATATGTGTGAACTTAAAGGGAATGAAGATGAGATCCAAATCTAGGGAATCCTAAAAGAATTGATTCAGTCTTAGGAGGAAAACTGATTTCTATCACTTGAGATAATAAAAATCTCCAATTCAGCTAATAGTTGTGCCATTTTGGACACTGAAAGCTCAGGAGACCTCACAATCTGTAAAAGCAACGTTAAATACAGAAGATCAAACTCCATTTCACATGAGATCTGCACACAAAACGTTGCCTCTTTGGCAGACTCCTGAATCTTTCAGCTCCAGTTTAGCACCAGCTGTGGGTGGGTATTTGAAGAACGTACATGCTTCCTTTTGGTTAAGCAGCCCAGCAGTGGTAGGGATTTTTATCTCAACATGTGTAAAAACACAATCTGTGCACATTTACAGGACACAGCCCTGTAAAAATTACAAAGGCAAAATTAGATTTTAGGACAGAGAATGCCCTGAGAGCCCCACTGTGGATGCCATACCTTGTTTAACTTGATTAGGGGTCATTTCATATCCGCTTACAACGAGGCACTGTCAAAAGTCTGAGCAGCAAGACTCAGTCACTTCATTACCAAAGGAGGGTAACCAATGCTCTTGCAAGAAAGACAGTCTGCTGTCTTGAGATCTCTCACTGGCACTACACACTAATAAGTGCTTGCAACATCCATCTTCACAGGCAGATCTGTCTGCTGTCTGCAAATCACTAAGCAAACTGGCAAATAGCCAAAGCCTCTGCTCTTTCTCTTCCTCTTATATTTCGGGCCAGAGAAAGGAAAGAAACAATGCCAAGACAACCTTGGCACCTCTCCCTGTGTTTGTCACTACTATCTCATTTCAGCTATTAAAAGTATTGCAACATACATATGGAGGCAAGAAGAGCATCTGGGTGGCGGGGGAGGCAAATGCTTTGACACCTAAGCCTTATTCGTTGTCTAAACCTAATTCTAAGTGCTTTCTAGTATGCTGATAGGGGATCCAAAAGTGATGCCTAAGGAGGAGGTATCAGCCTTTTATATGCATTTAAATCAACAGTCTACTTTTGGTGCTTTAAAAAATAATAAATATATGCAAACAACCAAATTCATTTCAGTAAGCACCAAGGTAAGAAAAATCTATCCCCAGGAGACAGAAACCATTCAATTACAGGCTAGAGGCTATTATTCTATCTATGAACTTGTCCATCTTTATGCACCAAGGCTTTGAAAGGTTTGTATCAATTCTATTGACTGTAATCCCCTGATGACAGTCACAATCAGTGTTTTAAATGCACTTAACTTGATTAGGTCTCAGTGGATTGTTTGCTTTTCCAACTATCATATGCTTAGGAAGAGTGGAATGTAAGCCTGGCCAGCTCTCAGACATTCTTTTATTGATCCTGACCCTCTCATCTTGAAGGTGGTGAAGCTCCCCCTGACATTAGTGCCTGTGTGAGAGAGGAGTGTGTCATATGTTTATTTAAAAATAAACAAAGTTAACTGAATCAAAGTGAGTGTGGGTATTCAGCACCAGTATTTGGGAGAAAATGAGCTTTATTCCAGCCCAGGGAAAGCACCAGAACCAGAATGGTTCAGTGAGTAGGGCCTGACTGATTGGATTTCATCTTACCTCACCTTCAAATTTTGACTCTGTTAATGGATACTGTTTGGAAAGCACAACCAGAGAGGACTCCTGAGTTATTGCTACCCAAATGTCTTCAGCAATAGCCAACTAATTTTAATGATGACTTTAACTACAATTCTCAGATGGTTTCAGGCCCACTGTACTCTACAGCAAGCTTTTACAGTACAGTCTGTCACCAGTGTCCCTATACAGATCTTTGCCAACACAGATAACCACAGAAGAAAACTTATTATAGTCCCCTTGTCCTTCTCTTTCTAAAAAAAGAATGAAATCACATCAATATTGCTCTTGTTAACAATCCCATTTTAAGCTTAAAATACAGCCAATAAGAGAAAACAAAAAAATGCCTACACAAGGCAGGACTTGGAAGTCACAGGGCTGAGACTCCTAGAGACCACATTTGTGTGAGTATGTGTGTTCAAGTGCTTCAGGTTTAGGAGAAGATCCCCTTTGCCAAAAATGTGGCAGCTATACTTGCTAGTCTCCATGGGAAATGCTATAAAGAATCAAAAGCAAACAAATTTTCCTTTCAAATAAACTTGACCCTATGTTTTAGACACATGTTTCCTTTTGAATCCTTGTCCTTCTTTGATGGTGCTACATACTTTCCCCTCATTTAAGAGCAAATACTTTGTTGTTACAGCAATACTTTCCCACAATTCTACCATGAAGGCCTCCCTGGTTTCTGAAGCCAGGGCTCAAAAGTCATCTTCAATCCTTGCACACAGCTTCTCCAGGCAGGATGCCCTAAGCCCTTTCTGTAGTTCTGCATGCAAACCTTAGCTATTGCACTGCCATCATAGCAACTGGAAAGAAAAGTTAATCTTAGTGGCAATGTAGAGGGACCCAGGATTCACTTCTGGATTATCTATTGATCCCTTGCACTTTTCTCTCTCTCTCTCTCTCTCTTCTTGATGACCAGAGAGCTGGAGCACCTCTCCTATGAAGACAGGCTCTTCAGTCTAGAAAAGAGAAGGCTGCTGGGAGAACTTGTGGCTGCATTTCAAAATCTGAAAGGGACCTACAGAATGGCTGGGGAGGGAAGGGCTTGTAGTGACAGGGTGAGAGGCAATGGTTTTAAACTAGCACAAGATACATTTAGGTTGGACATGAGAAAGAACTTCTTTACAATGAGAGTGGTGAAATACTAGAACAGATTACACAGCGATGTGGTTGAGGCTTCATCCCTGGAGACATTCAAGGCTCTGAGCAAGCTGATCTAGTTGGAGATGTCCCTGCTTGCTGCAGGGGGTTGGACAAGATGACCTTTGAGGGTCCCTTCCAACCCAATGCATTCTGTGATTCTCTTCTTGCACACTGACTGACGCACTTCCCCCCCTTGTTCTCAAGCTTTTGTGTGGAATTATCTCTACCCCTCCTTCTTTAGCTAAGATAAGAATTTTTTAAGATATCTGAAAACAATCTTGTTTCACTGTAGCTTACACAACTTTTGGCTTGCTAACATCCTTGGTAATTTAGAAAATAAACCCCATCCAAATTAACACATGGGGTGATGGGTTTCCAAAGCACCATACTGGACTGTCTAGCAGGACTGAACATGAGACCTCTGAATCCACAAGCAGGAAATCATGATTGCAATTTAAAGGGCTTTAACCCTTAGCTTGTAAGCAACAGCAAATTTAGACTTCACTGTAATGCCCACACCCCACAGGGAGAAATAAAGGCTAACCCCATTGTACTCTAGAGCTGTAATCACTTATTCCATGTATTTTGTGCTAATACAGTTAGGGACCTCCAACAATCTACAATTAACAAAAACATTATGGTCGTGCTTCCCCATTTTACTTCTGTATCAGATCTCTCTTGGTTCTGCTCAGCCTCACTCTGTCCTTCTGCCCTCATTAGCACTCCTGTATGAACAACTCTGCAGGGAGTCTGGCACTTCAGAAGTGACTTCTCTTTCTGGACATGTCTTGTTCTAATTAACTGTTCCTAGCAGTATGACTAATTGCTGAAGGAGGAAACTGTGATAACCAGGAGTTGGAGTGTGGTGTTACAGGCACCAGACCCTCGCACAAGTACTCAATTGTTGACCTGATCACGTCCTGGTGGAAGTCAGTGGAAGTTTTGACACAGATTTAAACTGTCATAGGATCACATTCTGGATCAATTGAGATCCATGTCCTTAACTGTAAACTTTAAATAGCATTTACATGCATCAGTAGCTGAATTTTATGACAACAAAGCTGAATTTTATCACAACAACCCAAAAATTTCTGGGTCAGAAACAGGTGATGTCATTAGACCAAAATAATTTCTAGTAATACCTATTCCAATGAGAGGGACCAGATTATTGTGAAGTGCAAATGCATCACGAAAATACGGGATTGACTGCATTAAGGAAAAAGTTGTAATGGGAAAGAAATGGTCCCAGTCAGGATCCAGGACCCATCACACCTGACACAGTAAAAACACATCCCCAGACATTTTACTCCTGAAACTGTCCTCCTAGATAATGTGCACAGAAGGAGAAGATAGTAGATAGGAGAAGACAGTAGATAGCCTGCGCTGCAGGATGAAACAGATAGCTCATAGCTCTCTGGGGAGTCACAGAATCACAGAACTGCCTTTAAGATCATTGAGTCCACTCATTAGCCTACCACTGACAAGTCCTCAACTAAACCATCTCCCTAAGCACTACCTCAACAATTTCACTTTGCAAAATAAATGAGCATGCATATCTAAAACCAGTTACATTAGGCTTATTGGCCAGCCATATTCTTTGACTGTAATGAATATTTATTCAATAAGCAAACAAAACCAGAAAACCCCAAGAAAACCTCACTGATAAATGTGCCTGTTCACTGGGCTTTCACTAGCTGAGTTCAGAATG
Source organism: Indicator indicator (assembly GCF_027791375.1). Taxonomy (NCBI): domain Eukaryota; kingdom Metazoa; phylum Chordata; class Aves; order Piciformes; family Indicatoridae; genus Indicator; species Indicator indicator. The sequence goes on from NC_072035.1 coordinate 6,734,999, forward strand.
ATAAATGAAAGACTTCAGATCTATTTTTTTGTTTTCAATAAAAAACTTGTTTAACAGTGTCATGAATATTCATGGGTTTGGCACAGCTCCAGATTAAGTGAGAAAAGACAAATCAAACAAGAAAACAAAACAGTCCACTTGGCTCTACAAAAGGATGCATTGGATTTTGTGTGTTAAAGAATGCACTTCAGAAAAGATACAAATCAAACTTTGCTGTAATTGTGCTCCAAGGGAAATAAATTCCCCCAACACCAAAAGCAGCCTTGTGGTATGCAAAAATAATAATACAGGGTAGTAGCCTCTCACCGATGCACAGTCCATATATTGGCATCACAGGAGTGCAAAGGTTGAGGAGCTGCTGGTTTGCAGCTGCTGCTTGTGGTGGCAGTGGTGGCACTTTCTAGAGGCCCTTCAGCTAAAACAGGTGCAGTGCCTCTGGCAGTGCTGCAGAGTCATCTGAAAGGTGCTGCCTGCAAACCTCCAGCTCCTCTGCCTGGTGCAGAGTGGATAGGGTTATAAATTGTGCTTCCTGGGGACAATCTGTCAGCTGTCCGTGGTGGCCTCTACCAGTCCTTGTATTTAGGTAGGTCAAGGAGTGGATTTGCAGCTAAACCTTATGCAACAATAGGAAAGGAGGGGGGAAAAATGGCTAGCACAATTCTTTTTCTCCTAAGTCCTTGTACACTTAGATGGAACAGTCACAGTCCCTCTCAGAATGATCACCAGATCTGTTGAGAGTAGTTTCAGCGCTACAGTCTCAGCATGCTGATGGACATGAGACATGGAAAGTGTCAAAAGAGTGACAGAAGACTGCAGTCTCATCTCGTGGCTCTGGGGATGGAATCTTACTCCATGACTTTAACCATCACTTGCAGCAAGGCAGTACACTTTTATATGTATTTATGTAATAAGCATACAACAGACTCTCTTCATTACAAGAAAGGATAAGAGAGAGAACTTGTCTAGAAGACTGTTTTTTTAGAGAAGTCAGAGCCATTCTCACTGTTGTTATTTTCAAGCCTGACTATGTGGAAATTTAATATACAAACACTGGAACTGTGATAACATTTTGTCCTCTCCATCACATGCTGGAAAGATATTATTACTCCTCTGTGAGACAGCCCAAGGAAAGATATTATTACTCCTCTATAAGACAGCCCAAGCAGGGTCCTATCAAATGCAAGTCTCACACTGAATTTAATCAGACAAGAGAGATTACAGTTCCGATCTCCATATTTCTTTCTCCAGTGAGAATGTAAGGAGTGGAAGATGCAGATAAAGCAAAAGCAAAAAAATGAATAGGTTGCTTAAAGGGAAAGAAAAAGAAAGACTAGGCCAAACAGTTGGGTGTTCATGTAATGTCAAGTTATAGCACAATCAGCACTTACTCACTTACATAAACTTACTCATATCAGAACATAAAGCTTAACTGAAATGATCCCATTCATATCTGCACAAGAAGCAGACTAAGCTGAACACAAGAATTAAGGTTTAACTTAGGAAAAGCTGGAAAGCATCATCCCAAGTGTGGAAAAAAGCACGCATTTCATAGCTGCTCTGCTGTCTCCCAATCTCTGTTCCACATATCCACATCTGACAGTCACACTTCTGCAATGACATCATTCTTGTGCCTCTAAGAAATCTGTTCCAAATATATTTCATAGGAGGGTAGGGGTCCCAGCAAACTCTGCTGAAGACTTGTGATAAGTCTATCCCAAGCACACACAATAGGCTGTCCATGAAGCCCACTTGCTACATCTGAGCATGGTCTGAGACAGCCTTCCACAGACATAGACCCACAGACATGATGGAGGAAGAGAATGAGCTGTCTCTTGCCCAAGCTGTAATTAAGAGAGCATGGTGGATTGACTGTGACAAGGGGAAACCAGAGGATACTGTACTGGAAAGAATAACACAGTAACACTAGACTATGAACAAAAGATTTATGGTGATGAATCATAGAATTGTTAGGGTTGGAAGGGACCTCAAAGATCATCTAGTTACAACCCCTCACTCTAGATCAGGTTGCCCAGAGCCACATGCAGCCTAGCCTTAAAAACCCCCTGGGATGGGGCTTCTACCACCTCCCTGGGCAATCTGTTCCAGTGTCTCACCACCCTCATGGTGAAAAACTTCTTCTTGAGGAGGTGTGCCTGAGTTTTTAAGCACTTATCCACTAACTTGAGCTAAGCATCTTTGTTCTGGGTCCCCTCTTTCTAAAGTATTTGAAAACAGCATGAAGACACAGCACTTCAAAACTCCTCCCCATCTGAGAAGTATGATTATGCAGGGTTCTTGACTCAGATGAGCAATCTGTATCCATAGAACATGCCCCAAAATTGTTCACATAAATCTAATTTGATGATATAAGGATTTCCTGACCTAAACACCACCAAGTCACTTTTAATCATGGCTGACAATTAAGATGTTTATTCCTGATGGTAAAGAGAAAACCAAAGTCTATTACCTGCCAGGTCAGGAACACTCATCTGGACTCTTACAACACTTCTCTAAGATTGTTTCAAGACTTAGATAGCATACTAGAAAGATTTAAGAAGCAGAAATGGTAAGATTTATGAATTCTCTAATAAGAATTATTCCAGATTCCAAATTTCTCCAATATATCTATCTGGAATGAATTGCCATGAATGGCTTTTTTCTTCTGTGAATGATGAAGCTCTAGAATGGAACAGAGAACAGTTTACCTTTTTTCCCCCCTCCAGATCATAAGAATATGCTCTGACTGAATATAACCTCAGTTTGTGGTTCTAATTTTTCTTTTTCACATTTGCAGTAAAGAGAAATAAAAGGTGAAAACAGCCATCCACTGAACACTTGAGTATATGTACATTTCAGAGCAACAACTGTGATTTTTAATGACTAATTTCCTTTTGTTTGTAAAGACTCAATTACTACAAACCTTTTGCATTTCGTCCCTCTTCTTTCATGCTTCTGACTCTGAATTAACTGAGTATTTGGCAAAAAGGCAAATCACAAAGCAAATACAACTAGCCCAGAGAGTCCCTTAAGCACCCTTCAAACAATTATCATAGTAACATTCCTTATCCACTGAGACTTTTTTTTGAGCAGGGAAGGATGCACGGATGTTCACTTGCTCTCGCCATGAATCTGTTCAATTTGCTCCTTCAACAGCTAAGACTTAAATAAAAAAAGACACAAGAGCAGCAGTGGGATCCGAGGAGGCGGATATAATTATGCAAACAAGGAGACAATCATTGCCTTTCTGAACAATCAGAGCTTCCCAGAACAAGAAGTTCTTGACCATTTCCCATTCCCAGGAATCGCTCTTACATCCAGCCGAGATCTAGCCATGACTCACTCTCATTTAGCACTGGGAGAACAAGAGAGTTGTTGTGGCTCTTTCTATTGAGCTTTCTTACCTAATATGCCTACTGTACAATGTGAGGCAAGGCAACCCCAAAAATGACACCTTCTGCTATTAGCTTTACTACCATGGATGCAAGGAATGCTAGCCCCAAACCAGAATAATCAGTAATGTTTGAAGAGTAGCTAACTATATGATTCTTTTACATAAAAAGCACTCTGCAGAAGTATCAGGAAAGTATTATCCAATCCCTATCAAACGGGTAAGCAATTAAACCCCTTTCAACAGTATTTGTTGCAGTACAGAGCAGATTCCCATCTGCAGGATCAAAAGGCATTTCATAAAGCATGATCTTGGTTTCTAAAGTTACTGCATGTGTTTAACTTTGGCCACAGCGCACACAGTTAAGTGCAGGAACGGTTTCTTTTGCAGAACTGGGGCTTAGAGCTTCAATCCTGCAAACACTGCTATCCATGCATAGCATTTTTAATGTCATCACTCCCAATAGAATGGTCTAGCAGACTAAATTGTGCTTGATTTTAATGCAAGGCTGTACAGAGTCATTCCCTCATGGGAAATCCCTATAATAGTTAATAGAGATGAACCAAAGAGGGCTATGAAGGTTTTTAATAAGGTTCCATCTGAAACACTCTAAAAGCATGTAGAATAAAATACAGAACATGTTAAGCCTTTTTTTTTTTCCACTCTAGGCCAGAAAAGATAATTGCTAAATTTATCAGATAATTGTGATAGGGAGCAGGGAAAACCCTAGAAAACACTTGCAGAAGGGAAATTTCCAACAGCATTTTCCCTTTCAAAAAGAGTCAGGCCTAACAGCTCTCCCCAGTGTGTGGGGCAGAGGCTGCTGGTGGTTAGGACTGGAAGAAAATCCCCTCCCCTTTGAGGGGGGAACTATTAACTCTTCCTTCTGCATTTGCATCATTCCACGCAGCTTCTGAGGAATTCCAGTTTGAAGGGAACTGGCTAAGAGAAACTCAAGGAGTGGACTGAGGCTACCACAGTTTCATACAGCTTTTCATGAGACATCTGGGTATTTTTAAGGCAGCAATATAAAAGCATTAATACAGGAAAAGAATTGCTACTCCCACCATTAGCATTCATAAAAAGGATAGGAGGGATTTTGAACAACTGCCAAAAGTTCATGGGATCAATTCAACTTCAAAATGGAGCTGTTTAAGAGCACAAACAAAGTTAGCATGCCTCATCTGCTATTAGATCCCTTCTCCCTTAAGCACTCACCAACACATAGTCAGGGACTGTTTCCACCCTGAAGTATTTGAAATATAATTAAACATGGGTAGGAGTAAAAAGAGTGTTGAAGTAGCTGACATAAAATTATGCCTGTGTTGAAAGGCAAAACCAGTTATATACCAGAGCAGTAGACTTCCAGTTTATTGCTCTCTATCCATTACAATCATGACATATTTGCAGTTATGGCATCCATTAGGTGTACAGGATGAATAAAAAGGACACATTAGAGTGTCTTTTATGTCAATGTTTACTTTGAGTAAGAAAAAAACCCAGCTGTTACCATAGCAATGGACAAAGTACACATCACCTGAGATGCTATGAAAATGAAAGAATGCAAAGTATAGAGGACAGCACATACTTTAGTAACACGGAGATGAGACATAGTAATTTCTGAACAGCTATTCAGAATGTCTCTGAAGATCCTTCAGAAAACATCAAAATTAACCAGCCATCACTGTCTGTAGCCAGCTGATAAAATCTTTGCTCAACTGTGTCAATATTTTTGCCCAGTGTTAACTACAAAAGCATTGTCTCAGGCAGACAAGAGAAAAATTCTTAAGCAGTACCCTAGAGTCTTAGAAAATGGAGATTACACATCATCTTCAGGCATTTCTGTCGAAGCTAGATTGCCACCTGCAATACCCCTTCATGGGCTTTGAACAGTTTGATAGAAGATACTAACACTTCACCAAAGTCACTGGGGAATTGCTTTGAAGCTCCATGTCGCCTAGCGCAGACCTTAATGAACCTAGGGCACGAGGTTGCTCTAACTTCCCTTCAGAGACTTTGCTGTGGAGCTGAACTCCTTAGGTCTGCAGTCACCACTTCCACATGCCATCACCCAGGAAATCAAAGCCCAGTGTCGAGGCTGTAAATCACTGGTTTGAATGCTGCCATGATGTTACCTGTAAGGCTGTGCAGCCTTCCTGCCCCTACAGCTGACTCGTCTAACACCACCTGCTCTGTTCTGTTTGCCCTGAGCCTCTCCATTCAGACCAGCTCTGTTCTCTTCACAGTCTACTGAGTAGATAAATGAATTACAACTTGAACATCATCCTTTTATCACCTGCTGTCTCAGTAAACAACACTATGATGGAAATTGGTAAATTCAGATTGGATGTTAGGAAGAAATTCTTCACCATGAGGGTGGTGAGACACTGGAACAGGTTGCCTTGGGAGGTGGTAGATGCTCCATCCCTGGAGGTTTTTAAGGCCAGGCTGGATGTGGCTCTGAGCAACCTGATCTAGTGTGAGGTGTCCCTGCCCATGGCAGGGGGGTTGAAACTAGATGATCTTTGAGGTCCCTTCCAACCCTAATGATTCTATGATGTGTAAGTGTACACTGTCCACCATCATCATCATCCAACCAACAACACACACACGAAAATTCCTTTCTACTGGATAACTATAATCAGGCTCCTATGGGAGAGAAAAGCAGAGGCTGCTGCTAACACGGCCCCTCATGAATGCCTCGGACCCTGAGGAGTAAAAAGCAGCCTAAAGCCTGTGAATAGTCTCACTGCTTTCAACAGGACTAAATTTGGGTATGTTTCTAAGTGACAGCCTCCTGCTGTGGGTTGGTGTTTCCATAGGAAGAACTTTCTATGCAATCAGAGCTAGACATAACCTCAAGCAAAAAAATATTTTTGCTGCTAGTGTTGGTATTTCTACAACCTAATGAGACCAGGCACATCAAGTGACTCAGTGACTCCAGTAATTAGCATCACAGCAACTAGGTTTTCTTTAAAAGCTATAGCAAAGCTCAGAGCACTGAGTAGGCAGCCATGCAACCCATAGGAAAATTGCTTCCTCAAAACAGGATCCACAAATGTCCAATATGCCAAATAAGAAGCTCCCTTAGGCTGGTCAGCAACAGCATTTGTGCTTTAATGATCACCTGTAGGGCTGAACTGCCTTCCCAGGCACTCCTGGGACAAGTGAAAGACCAAGTATGACTTTATGTTCTGGTTTAGCAGGCACTCCTTCTTTCCAAGTTGTGATTCATGATCCACAACTATTTGTGTGTTCTGTTTAACGACTAATCAGAGGTTGAAGAATTGAGCTCTAGACTTTGGTGCATAAGTACCACATATTCCCCTTAATGAGCCTGTCTGTCTTGTACAAAGAGCTCAGTCTCACAGCACTTTGGAAATCAAGGCTTACATCTTAGAGCCAGAGCCTGTAAGAAAAAGCAAATCTTTTTAAGCAGTGTGACAGCTGAGAATGCAGAGGGCTACGAAATGCTTCCTCCCCAATTTCTGCTTTTTTCTTTTCTTTCCTAAGATATGCACCATTTCTCAAGTTGTCTTTTCTCTAGTCTTGCTGATCTAAGCAGCAATATGAAAACCTAAAATGATGTTGGAGATGATTAGGCTGTTAGTGCAAATTAACCCCCCAGCAGCTTTGCTAATAGAGACATTTTGTAACACACCAGGAACCAGACAAACAAACAGTAAAAGATGCTGAATTTCTTTTTAACCCAGTCTCATCTAAACTATGAATTAATCAGGTTTTCTGTGCACTGAAAATCTCTAGAAATGCAAGTTTCTTTTCAAAAGACTACTGCACACAACAGCACACACCTCTCTGCAGAGAGGCAGCACACATAGAGCAGGGTGGGATTTCAAGGAAACAGAGCACCCCAGTGGGCTTCCAAAGGAAATGGGGACAAAAATAGGAATCAAATGCTCTATACCTTACAGGCAAGCTCAGCATTCTGCAGAAATTAACCCTGAAGTGCAAAGTAGCACTTGCCATCATCCCCACTTCTGCTGTGGAAGTTTTAACTGTAAAGTGCCATAAGAACATACAAACAAGTTAAGTTCTTTGTGTATGTGCTGTCACGAGTGAGGAGCAGTAGTCTGCCAAAACAGAAACTTCAATCACTCTGACAGTTTCTGTCTTGAATAATAAGCCCCACAAGCACCAATAAAACGATACAGATAAACTCATCAGATTTTACAGTTCTGTGATGCCAGGTACCTATTCTTGGATTATTCCCCATATTTCCACTCCATTCCAAATCCTGCTCCCTACAACCCTTGAGCTACGGCTTGCTAATGTCCCTCCCAGTAGCATCCCAGCAAGACACTAGTGCTTTTACAGCATTAACAGATGCACTAGGTTTAAAAGCCTTGTCATGCAATTTTTCTTAAGGATACTCATTTCCATTCAGACCTACAGGCTCACACATTTGCTTACTTACAGTGGCCTTGGAACCCAACAGCTTGTCAGATAATCACATTGAGGATTCCCAGGAGATTCCCTAATGCATCAGATCACAGCCTTTTCCAGACAGCCAGAAAACATTATCTTGCTTCAAATAAAATCCACTCCCAGTAGTATGAAATTTTCCTCCTTACTACTGGTTTGGGAGGACTGAGGTTTATATGGTATGATCTTTTAATGAGCCACCATTGTTTCTAATTAGGCAAGTAACCAAGGATTTAATTAACTGTTGTAACTTGAGTCACACAAGTGGCTAATAATCTAAACAGAAATTAAGTAGAGATGCCTTATCTCATCTTTAAGCAGCCTTGCTCATGCAGAGGCTTTTGCAAAGGTCAGGCAGAGAAGATGCTAGCAGGAGACACACTGCACCTCCAAGCAGCCTCTCAAAACAGGACAAGAAGCAAAGGCACCGGTGTGAATTTAGCAACACTTGCTACAGGGTACTTGGAAAAAAAGGCAGGAATGACTTCACTAGTTTGTCAAGACTAAAGGGGATGGGAAGGAAAACTACTTACATGAGGGGATTTTAACAAGATACTGCAATATGAACTTTCTGAAAGATATGCAGATGAATTTGCCAAAAGTTAACAAACCCCTTCAGCTCCAGCACTTGCAGCAGCATTGACAGCTAGGAATTCTTGGGCTGACTGCTGAAGCAATCATTTTGTCCTCTTCTAGTTATGATCAACCCCTAAAATGGCCCCCATCAATTCCTTCTGCTTTTCCAGTCAACATACTAGGGAAAGCTTTTATAGTTGGGCTATATAAAGCCATCATACAAACTATATATACAGCTTGGGTTTGTTTGTGCTTGGCTGATTGTATTCCATGCCTTAGTCTGCACCTAGGAAAATGCAGGCATTACCAGGAAGGCTGACAATCACACGGATATGGCCCTGAATTTAGCTCAAAGAGCCCACAGATTTCAGTTGAACACACACTTTGGAAATGCCTTTCACAATACAAAGAACACCCCCTACAAGTATTGCACCCTTGGTTCAGTTATTCTTCTAAGACTTGTGCATGATAGGAATTCCTGTCTACAGGCAGCTGATCAGGGTGTTAAGGATGTTGTTTTCAAAAGGGAGGCTATCATTTTTGATTCTCAGTGCTCAGTATTCTATGGACTTAAGCATCACCCAACTTCACTACAGAACTCCTGAACACAGCAGGGTCTAAGGTCTCTTCCTGGTTCCCTGGATGCAAAGCCATGCTCCAGTGACTCTGTCATGGTCAATCAGCAAATGACTTCCAAAGTAAGGAACACAGACTCAGCCTTATAACAACAAATCCATAGCTTGTACTCAGCACTGAAGAGTACACTGCATTGAGGACATCAGTAGAACTGTTCAGGATGTTTCTGAAGCACTAATTCTTTTCAAAAGCTTTTAAAGAGCATCAGGGGAAGAGTACCTGCCTTCCCTTTTCTAGGTACCTTTGATTTCAAGTTAATAATCTTTAAAAAAAACGTTATGAAACCTGACTCACTGCTGCCACAGACTAAAGTGAGTTTTTCAGCTCTTCACTTGTTCTGGTGAGGAGCACCTTACAATTTCTATTTAAATGACATCCTCACTAGCTTCACATTATTGAGAATGAGTCATCTGCTTGGAGGACTCAGCTGTTTCTGGTAGGACACTGATGTCCATGAAAAATGCCTGCTGAGGGCTAATGAAATCAAACTGGGGTGTGATACCATTCTCAAAACACCATTAACACATTTTCCTCTTTGAAAAAGTATTTTCTACGTCACAAATGCTTTTTTAAAAGCTTATCTTGGGAAATAGTTACCCTTTTACTGTCATATTCTCTAGTAAATGACAATGAGAAATACTTCAGCAGACTCTGTTCCCCTTGCTTACTGAAGCAGAATGTAAAAAATGATAGCAGATGATTGCTATGAATTTTTAACCACACATTTACTTTGGAGGAATCTTAACAAAGCTCTTGCAAAGTGCTATTACACTTTGTTACTTGCAAAACCCATAATCCCCACAGTGTAACAACTCTGGTATGATTTAGTGCTGCCTGTATTATGTAACACACAGATGCCTCCCAGGGATCAAGGCTCACTGTACTGAATGATGCACAGACAGAACAGCCCAGTCTCTTCCCTGAATTGTGCATAGTATAAACAAGCAATCTGAGAAGGTGAAGATGTAAGCAGGGATGAAATGATATGCCTAAGGTAACACTGGAAATCCTCAGCAGAACTAGGAACGGGTCCAGAGGAGGGCCACAAAAGTGACCAAGGGGCTGAAGCACCTTTCCTACAAGGACAGACTGAGGGAGCTGGAGCTGTTCAGCCTGGAAAAGAGAAAACACTGGGGACACCTCACAGCAGCCTTCCCATACTTGAAGGGGGCCTGCAAGAAGGCTGGAGAGGGACTGTTTACAAAGGCCTGCAGTGATAAGACAAAGGACAATGCTTTGAAATTAAAGAAGAGCAGATTTAGGTTGTATATTAGGAACACGTTCTTTACCATGAGGGTAGTGCTTGCCCAGGGAGGTAGTTGAGCACCCATCCTTGGAGATATTCAAGGTCAGGCTTGACAGGGTTCTGGGCAACCTGCTTAACAGAGGATGTCCCAGCTAACAGCAGGGGAGTTGGACTAAGTGACTTTTGTAGGTCCCTTCCAACCCAAACCACTCTATGATTAGTGCACAACAAAGACTAGACCACTACCTTTCTCTCATTTACCTGCTCCATAGTATATTAAAAATTTTTGATATATGTATTTAAATCACACTCTTCATTTAACAGTTGGAAAATGGCATTCCATTTACTGCAGAAAATAGATACTTGAGATAATATGTCCTGAATTATGGGTTAACACATAACACAGAGTGGTCTCACCTCTGGTTTTGGTTTCATATACTGTGGTTAACTTCAGCTTCAGTTAGTCATTACAGTGATACTTGCATTTGCAGAGATGACACCACCACCCCACAGCATTTGAAACTGATAAACCAACAATTAAGCACAGGTAAATTTCACAGTACTAGAGGTTACTTCATCATAAGGTAAAAATAAAATGTCAGTATCTAAAATTAAATAGTCATTGCCTGAAAATATTACTACTTTTGTTTCTTTTATATACGGCAAGCAGAAGAGCTGAGGGCAGTGCCAAGCACAGACAGCTCTGAGTGGCTCACTCCCTAGGGAGGATCAAGTAGGTCTTGCATGCAAAACAGGCATATTTACTGCTGGAGATTCACCTTCTCCACCACCAGTTCCTCCACCGTTATTATTTATGGCCAGATCACATTCTAGGCTTTGCAACAGTAAGATTTACAAGCAGCACACCAATGTCATGATCATAACTATCTACTCTAGCTGTTCTGTAGGGCTACTCTGTGTGCATCCTCCTCTGGGTTTTTAGCTCTTCTCAGAATTACCTAAAGCAGCACTGCTGTCAATACTCATTAGGAACTGACATATAAAACTGCCTCAGCTGATGGGTTTAGTAGCTTTCCTCACTACATTTATTCTTTATCCTTCTTCCAATCTGTAGATTTATTATCAGTGCTAATCACCCATTGTCTTAGGCTGATTTGTTTGCTGGACAAAGGTAACTCAGCAACTCTCTACAGGTGCAGTGAGAAGGACTGCAAAATCTGTAATAAGAAGCCTGAGGGGAAAAAAGTACTACTGTTTTTCACCTCTTCTCTACTCAGGGTAAGTAACAACTTCATCCTCTTTCCCTTTACTTATCCTGCTCGACATCTCCTGTAAATCGGGTTAGCTGATGGTTCAGCACCTTCTAGAGTGAGTTAGAGATTAGCAACTGCCCAGCAGAGCAACATAAAACAAACCCACTTAGCACTCCCACACCTTTTGCCTTGGCCCTGTGCTGTACAGCGCTCTGCCAGATCAAATGTGGCACGTCATGCCATGAAAAACAGATGGAAAGATCCTTTAATGGTGGAGTAGCTACAAAAGTATTTAGAGCTACAGAACAAACACAGCAATGCACACAGGCCAGCCTTTTCAAAGCTGCCTAATGCATTCAACTCACCAACTCTCCAGCACTCTAAATAGAAATCACGGCCAGCTTCCTACTTACCTTCAAATATCTCAGCACACACATGTAGCACCGTGCCACTTCCTGAATGTTAGCCTCACAAGAACACTTTATTTTTAGTACGGTTATGATTTTCCCCCCGATTTGTAGCCTGCTGGGTGTGAGGGCAGTTCAAAAAAGCATTCAAGAGCAGGGTCTTGCCCTAAGGATTTTTGCTTTCTAACCCTTACAGACTGTATGCCCAAAATGATACCTCTGATTAGAAAAGCATGTGCACACACATGGTGAAGTGACAATCAATCATGGCAGGCCTGCTGATGCCAGTGGTGTTTATTTATAACAGCCCTGGGAAGCGCACAGAAGACCTAAGTGATCCTTATTTTAAATGCTGCTAGTTTCTTGCTTTTCTGTCCCATACTTATTCTACTTTTCTTCTGCTCATAGTTTACCCAGCTGCTAGAGGTAACAGTACTGAGCAGTCAGCAGTAAGCGTAATTCTTTCTTTGGGAGGCCCAGAAGTCCTTCTCAATGGTAGCAATGCAGTGCAGTCTTTTCTTTCCCCTTCTCTATTTCTTCAGTTCTCTTATCAAGCTATTCCCATTTATGCTATCATTGATAATATATAGCAAACATGAAACTCCTTCCATCAGAGGATGCCAGTCTTTTAGGTACAGACTGCAGCAGGCTTTCCACCCCAACTGCTGACCAACTGTTTGCATTTTCTACATTGCATATAGATAACCCATGTAAAGATGTACAGAAGTGACACAGAAGGACAGGAACAGGTCTGTTAACACAACCTATATCCTAGAACCTATCAGTATTGTTTGAACTGCTCTCACAATAGCTCTATGCTGACTAGATGCAAGAAAGGAAGCTCTGTGTTTATTCACACAGTGCTCCTACTGTGTTAATGTACTACCCTGCATAATTCCCTTCACTCCCTGTCATATCAGTCATTCTCTTCGACTTTACTGGTGTTCTTGGGCTGATAAATTTATAGATACAGTAATAGGATTCTGAATTAAGACACAATTTAAGAACACAGTTTCAATTGCAATGATTTGTGGATATGAGGTCATTTCGACCAGTCTGCTTTCCTCTTGCCAGAGAAGATTTGTAGCTTTTATTTCTGCCCCCCTCCCTGCCAAAGCAATGATAACATGCTGTTTGCTTCAGCACTGGATGCTGCAATACTTCAATGAATAATATACAAGAAGCAGAAAATAAACAAATCCTCTATGCCTGGGGATAATGTGTGGTGTGTTTTTCTTTAGGATGATTAAATGTGAATGCATGTCATAGGATGTAGGGATTGCTCTGCTGGGAACCCCTGAGTCTGAGAGCATACAGCCCTGTCTAACCAGGCAAATGGCCATGGAGAAGGTTAAAGAAGCCCTTAGGCAGACCCAGCATATGCACTGGCTACTCCATGACTGCTGTATTCACTTGACTTTTTTCCCCCCTGTAAGATACAGGAACCCCACAGATTCCCAGATCAAATTCTCTCTTTCATACCTAGGATGTTTCACTGAAGACATCGTATTTTCATCACAGAAGCAGCAACCTCAGCTTGGCTTTTCCAACCTTTCACTTGCCCTTTGCCACCCCCTTTCACAGCCAACAGAGCAGGCCCCCAAGTTCATGATTCATGGGATGGTGCTACATGATTGTCACTAGTGGATATCAGCTGTCCCTTCCTAGTGCAGTGTCAGAAAAACAGTTAAAACCCAGTCCCTTTTCTTTCACACAGAATTACCCTCCTGTACATATTAAGAAAAGCTTCCATCTGAAGCCTTAACAGCAGCACACATCAACATCTTTGGTAGATATAAGAGACTGACATGCCTGGAAGACAAAGTTTCCAAAACCAAGACTGCTTTGGAGCATCACATTGATTTTCTTACCCTCAGTGGTGGAAAGAAGGAAGCACACTGAACAGTGTTGATTTTTAGAATGTGACTAAACTCTGTACTACATCTCAAGACACTGACCACCTGCCAAACCCCACTGTAAGCAAGCAAAAGTAATTAAAAACAAACAAACAAACAAACCCCCACACCTCCTTGGTTCCTTTACCCTCTTGTGTTCTTGTGTTTGATTCAAAGTAATTTTTTAATTTTTTTTTTTTAATGCAAATCCTCCGTTCACCAAGAGGATGTTTCAGCAACAGAACACAACCTGGGCTCTGCATTTGTGATAACAGAGAATAACCAATAAACTAACAAATGTCAGACTACTCACTTCAAAGAAATCAGTCACCTGTTCTTAAAACCAAAGCAAATCCATTCTGTCCACAACAGCAAGTCACACAGGCAACTACTGATGTCCCACATTATCATCTCTATCTTTTGCACCTCTCGGCTGTCAAATGATAGCCCTGCCCAGGCAGTCAGACTCATTTCTGAGCAAAGAAATACATCACCAGATTTCAACAAGCTTGTTTATCTTCAATCACTTTTCAGGAAAATAAAGACTGTGACACAGACCTTCAAAGGGTGATCCCCCCTCACCCATCAGCCTCTCAAATGCCCAATTCACTGCCTTTGGATTTCTTCTTTCACCACAGATATGCTTGTTTTGTAGAAACTATTCTGTTTCTACTGCTTTGTGGAAAAGGATTTTCAATAAAAGATCAGCAAATTATCAGAAAAGACTTCTGTAATGGAGGTTTCAGTCATAAACAGGTGTCTGGGAGATTATCTCACCAACTTAAGCAAAGCTGCAAACATCAGAACAATTCTGGGATGTCTACATTCCCCCCTTTTTTTAAAATAAAAGCCTTTTATCTGCCAAGCGACACTTCCTGTTCTAAAGGCTATTCTCCTGAGTAGTTGTCAACTATGTATTAATTTAATTCATATAAGCCTTAGAAATAAATACTTTCATGCACAGAATCTTTTGGGAAACTCTGATTCCCTGAGGCTTTAAAGAGCAATTGTTGCTTACCACTGTGGAAATTTCCCTTGAATTTTAAGCCTGGTGACAAGTTAAAAAAGAAAAAAAAAAAAGATACATCAAATATTTCACTCATTAACAAGTTTCCCAGTCTTTTTCATCCTCCAAGGATTATCATCTGATCAGTAGGGAAGCTGCTAAAGGAGGAAATAAAAAGAAAGGTATCTGACCCAGTAAGGCAGTTCTTGTGTTCCCAGGTCCTATATTCCTGTCCAAAATAATGGCACTCACTTCTAACAGTCCCTTCCAATCAAGACCAATATCAAACACATTAGGCCTTATTTTAAAAGGTAGACCTGGCAAAGAGAAACGCTACTTAACTACCAGCAGATAGTTAAACCCCTCCCTCAAGAGCTCACATAACAAAACCACTCTGTGTGGGAGAGGCAAAGCAGTGCCAGACCACTTTAAAAAAAGCAGGTAATTGAAGTTTTGCTAAATTTAAGCTCCATGCCCGTGCATTAAAAACCTGATTTTAAAAGCCCTGTAAAGCAGAGAGGTTTTTTTCCTGGTTCCTTACTGTTTGTCACTGCACAGAAATGGCCCAACTAAAGCAGCAAACTGCCATTTTGTTCATTGTTGCATAATGTGGGCATGGGATAAATGGGCACAGCAGAGATGTTAAAAGCCTCCTAGTGATGGAGGCTTTCGATCCTGTTCACAGCATTCAAGGAGGAAAATAACGTATCTTAGTGCCTAGGAACAACCTTCAGTGGGGATTAACTTCAAAGTGGTTGAGATTCATCCCATGTCCCCACCATCTTTGTGTGCTACCACATCAGAAGCATACATAAACAACCTACTGTACCTGAGTATGAACTGATCCACTGTAGAATTGTTGGCAATGGTCACATACACGTTCACAACCTCTCCTTGTTTGACAGGCTTCGAGGGCAGCCAGACAACAATGTTGCTATCCAGCCGCAGCTCTGTTAGCCGAGAAGTCTCCTGGCCTCGATAGAGGCTGACAGATCCGATCCTCTGCAAGTGGGACATGGTTTCATCCACGCCATCTTTTCCTGGCCGGATAGCATTTCCCTTCCTTATATCCTCTGCAGTACACTCTCCCTTCTCATCTCCTGGTTGAATAGTATAGTAAAGCTCCACAGGGCTCCCTTCAAACTGATCTGGTGGCTTCTTACGGCCCATGACAACCGTGGGGGGGTTAAACCAGCTTGGCAGGAGCTCCAGCTCCGCCACACACAGCCCCAGATCCCCTTTCAGCCTGCAGCTGCCTCTGACTTCCCGCGTCTCTCGGAAGGCAAACACCCGCAGGCAGGGCAGCCGTTCCGTGGTGCTGTAGTCATCCCAGTCCCGGCCCACGATGTAGAACAGGACCTGGACTTTCGGCTTGCTCAGGTAAATCTTGTTGCTCATTATGTAGGCCTGAAGCTTCCAGTTATAAGTAAACTTGTTGGCAGATCCAAAAAAGTTGGAAGTTAACATTAGGTCCTGGGGCACAACTTGTTCCACAGAAAAAGGTCCATAGCTGGCATTTAATATAGGTGGTCTCTTGGCTTTGTATGGGAAGAATGACTCCACTCTGGACTGCAAACTGGAATTTCTCATAAAGTCCTGGTTGGCTTCCTTGAGAAAGAAAGTTGTCTCAGCACTGAAGATCCGATAGCTCACAGGTAGGTATGTTGGTAATGAAGCAAATCTCTGATTATTGTCCGAGACCCCTCGACAGTCCGTCACTAATAAAAGAAAAAGGTGACACAAGTTAGAGCAAAGCTGCTTGCAGTTTCCAAAGGACATTAGCTATGACTTCAGTGGAGCTATCTTATAAGTTAGGGAAACTTATGCATGCAAAAAATGTGCAGCTACCTGTTCAGATGTAGCTAATTCTTCTTTACATTACATTCACAAAAGAAAGGCAAACCTCCAGGCTTTAATGCTCTCTTGCATTTAACCATGAGAACTGTTTTGTGACATAGGTGATGTACAAAAGGAGGTCTTCACCATCATCAGGTATTTGTACCCGCAGAGGAAGTAGAAAGAAGGTGCACATAGCAATGCTTCTCCCACCAGCCATTCCCCATGGCTGAACTGAACCGCTGCAGTGCTTCACTAATACACAAGAAATCTATAAAATACTCATTTAATATTTTGACTATCACCTGGATGAGAAATAAGTTACTTGTCACTTCTATGCAATGTCTCATCTCCCTAACAGAAGCTCAAGCAAAGCTTACATAAGTATGCACACAGCATGCTCTTAAGGATTGGCCACAAATCAAAGTCAAAGCCTTCCAAAAGCAATTCCATAAGTAAACACTCACTCACCTTCCCCATGCTTCTAGTCATTATTTCATTGACCTATTCTATTGAATACTTATTTATTCACCTATTTTATCTCATTTTCTACTTACAACACCACCCCCTTCTAAACTTTCTGCCCACCTAGAAACTTCCCTCCTGCCTTCCCCATGTCTCTGCTCAGTTACAGCATGCACAAGGTATTCGATATGTCAGTCTGGCCCACTGAACCACAACCCCCAAAGGACTGCTAATCACTGCCCCTGCAGGACACTGGCCAAGAGATCAAAGGTAGTTTCTGTTCTACAGCCAGACAGAAACTGCTTTTCCAAGTCCTGACACTCACCACATTTCCTTCTCTTCCTCCGTCAAGAAACCTTGCTCTCATGCTACTGTTTCTAGCACTATGGTCTGCGCCTCTCTAATTTCAAACTGACAGTGCTTCAGCTTTCTAAGTTATTTAAATGCAGATGCACATCACAGGCTAGAAATACTTCAGCAACTATTAATATATAAGATGCAGGCAGAGAAATCAATATACACTGGCTGATCTCAAGTTCCAGCTGAATATCAGATTCCGTTTGACTTAAGTGCTGTTTTGCCGTTATACCAATTAACAACAAATATTGCCAAAAGATAAAATTACCTAAATTAAGGTAGGTAACAATGGAGGAGAGTTAAAATACATGTGGATTATACAGTACTACTCACAACCCCTCTTCCTAACATACTGAAAAGATTAACTATAGGTAGAGAATGTAAATGAATGATGATGCATCTATTGTTAAACTGCATTTAGTATTTAAAAGCAGACCGTGCCCTCAGACATATGTCAGCTTCAATGTCTTGGGGGAATTCCATCAGCCAGGACTTAAAAGTTCTGTGTAAGTTTGATTCTAAAGAAGAAAAGCAGACAGTGCATAATATGCAGGAACACCTAAGAGATCTCTAAAAAGCCTACAGAGACAGACTCTCAACAGCTTTCTCACAAAGGTCTGCAGCTTGAGGATTTGCAAATAATAGATTCACTCTGCTTCTAGTATATCTGACTGCCAGCATGCTAATTACCTAGCCAAACTCCATTAAATGTTTTCAAGTAATAACTAATCAATATTTGTCATCACACCAAATGACTACTGCTGACAGACTACATCACTGCAGTCCTGTTGTGCGTGCACATCACTAGTGCGCTGGCACCACTGGTGCTAGCTTACAGATTGCTTCAGAAAGCAGGTGTGAGGCAATTAAGAAAAAAGGAAAGAAACAAACCTGGAGGAGAGGGAAAACAGAAGTCTCAGAGGATGGCAGCCATAAATTTGAAATAAGAAATTAAGATGTGCTCACTCATGTCTAATTCATGGATGGCAGAATTAGTTCTCCTAACCGAGCAAACTGCCAGGAGTGGACAAAAATAAGTAACTAACTAAAAAATTAAAAGGCAAAAAGAGGAAAAGGCCTCTCAATGAAACATGAGCATGTAGGGAGCCAGCACAACACCCTCTCTGTCAAGTACATTCACATTTAAAACACAACAGCAGACCAGCACCATTACATTCCTGCAAGTCTCCAATCCTTGGCACACATTCTGCTTGAAAGGAATCTACAAATGCCACCTCCTGAGCTGACTCAGAATATGAATCTCTTAGGGTTACATTCAAAATTGCTGTAACACTTACATAAGGAAGGGAAAGAAGATCAACTCTGGACCATGGAGCTTCTGAGAAAAGCACAAAGCTACATATTCCTTCTGGTCCAGGAGGAGAATGGGAGCCTGTTTTACTGAAGTAGTAGTTTGGTCTAACTTTCCTCTAGACTCCTTCATCTGACCCGGATGAGGCTGCTGAGGTTTGGTCAGTTTCCTGCAACCTTTTCAAAGAGCAACCAATGACACTGACATGATGGATACCACCATTCCTTTAAAAAAAAATCTTGGCTTGCTACTCAAGAAGTCAGCTTCTTCCTGGTCAGTTTGGCTACTGTATATGACTGGACAAATCATTAGCATTTCTTTATTAGGTATCTCCTTGTCTCAGGCCCAGGGCCAAGAGTTCAGGATAGCTTGCTCTAGTTAAAGAAAGCACAGCAGCACTCCTGTGAATGTAAGCAGTACCTGACTTCAGCACACAGGTACATTTTGCTGAAGTATTTCCAAGACTAGAGACACGCTGGGTTTGGCACCCTTGCTGCCGAAGGAAGAGAACTGCAAAGAACAGAGATAAACTCAGCAGGCTGCAGAGACAAATGAAGTCCTGTGATTTCAAAGGACTGTTGATGAGGATCTTTGCTTGAAACTCAACAGCTGTTTTTCTGCAATTCCCAGGACTTCACGTAGCACATTGTCTTCAGACAGACTGTGGTCTCATTTTTGCAGGCACCCCATTCATCCCAGATCAATCCCATGGCTGAGGTATGTAAGACTTGGCCCAATACTAAGAGAAAAAGCCATGCAACTTTTGCTTTAATAAACTGAAAGCAAACAGCAAAACTTATGTGGTCAGACTGACAGCAAAAAAGAGAAAGCTTCACTTCTTTATTGTAGTCTGAAGACTTCCACCCACTTTCATGCCACAGATAATGGAGTAGTCTATTTCTATACTGATGGCTGTACTTTAGACAATTTCTTTAAGCACTTCAAGCCTTTTACTGATAAAACTGATGGTTAAAATTGTCCATTTTATTTTAGAATCCAAATCATGTGCATCAGCAACTACAGACCATCATTTAAGTGATTTGTTCTATACACTTCATCTCTACCCAGTAACCTTCATGTCCTGGTATAATTAATTACCAATGTTTTCTGTATGCTTGATCATCTCAGCTACAAAGTTTTTTAATTTATCAGAGAATCCATTTAAACAAGATGCCAATGCTTTTCTGAGTTTCATGGTACAAGTTATTATTTAAAAAAAAAAATCTTTAAACATAAGATTACTTTGCCTACCTGAAAAATAAATGGACTGCCTATTAGGGGAAAAAAAGAAAGAAAAAAGAAAAAAAAAAATCAGCCATGCCCATCAGTGCTTTCAGGTGCTCTGCAAAAGATTTCTGCATTTTAACCTTTTTTCCAGCTCAACCACCAAAACACCATTCCAGATGTTTATGCTAAAGCAAAGTGAAAATTAAAGCATTTTATCCCTATGACAGTACCAGCTTTGGGAGCAACATTTCACTGCCATTTCAGCCTCTGAAATGGGCACAGTTCTATCAGCAACATGGAACTGGGGCTCTGTGTCAGCAGTGCGATAAGCACATTTATACAAATATAACTTACACCGTGAGAGATGAATTTTCTCAGACTAAGTGTGTAAGGGATGGGTGTAATTATCCTGAGAAAACTCTGGATGCTTCATCTAAGAGTCCTGATCCTTAAAGAAAGGTGTTTGTTGGCTTTCCAGTTGGGTTCAGATAGATGAAACTCCCATTGCATGAGGGCTTTACAAACTGAAATGGAAATGAAGAGTGTGGGTAAAGGTGAGAACAGAAATGAAGGATTTTTCTGTGCTGGAGACTAACTGATTACAGCAGACCTGACTTGCAAGTAGGCAGCAAGTGCTTTACCCTTCTGCGTTATCAAACAAGAGTTACAACTTGCCCAGAGATGAAGTCCAGCATGGAAAAGATTAAGAACCATCAAACAAAGCCAGTATTAGCCAAGAACAAAAGTTAAGGCTTACAAGTAATTACTCCTCCTTTGTAACAGCCTGCTGACTTTTTAATCCTTCTTCTGGCATCATATGCCTCTGCAGCACTTCATCTGAACCCAAACCGACATCTGTTAAGCACATCACTGGCTCCAGTGTGACAGACCAGCTCAAATTCCTGTAACCTAGCAAGTTCAGTTTTGGAGCTGGATATGAAATGATGAATTCTGATCTGCATCATTATCATTTCTTGGATTCCTGTGTAAGAGGAATTTTCTTCAGGGGTATTGCATATGGAGCTGGAGCCCTGGGTGCTGGATTTGCTGGAACAGTCATAAAAGCTTAATATTTTTAAGCCATTCTTTTATGAGGTTGGTTTGAAACAACTTTCCTTTGGACTGGGAATTAAGGGTTTAGATTGTGGGGGGAGATTACTGGCCATTTGCCATGTGTCTTCACTGACTGATGTTTGATGAGCCACCATGCCTTCAAGGAAACCATCTGCCTGTCCCCTCAGCCAGAAGGCTCCTAGCCAAAGAAAGTCAGTGAGAAGCAGAAGACATCTGCCTATGTA
Source organism: Indicator indicator (assembly GCF_027791375.1). Taxonomy (NCBI): domain Eukaryota; kingdom Metazoa; phylum Chordata; class Aves; order Piciformes; family Indicatoridae; genus Indicator; species Indicator indicator. Next base: position 6,756,305 of record NC_072035.1, read on the forward strand.
AAAGGAAGAGTAATGTGAGAAGCTTTATCCACACTTTGTATGACCCTCAAAAAGGCATTCTCTTCCACTCTTCCAGGTGGTAAAGGAAAGGTGCTATGCTGGATCTTGGTTTCATCAACAAGGAGGGACTGGTGAGTGATGTGAAACTTAAGGACAGCCTTGACTGTAGCGACCATGAAATGACAGCATTTAAGATCCTCAAGGCATCAAAGAGAGTGGAAAGCAAGCTCGCTGCTCTGGATTTCAAGACAGCAGACTTCATCCTCTTCAGGGATCTGCTTGGCAAAGTGTCATGGGATAAAGCCCTAGAGGGAAGAAGGGCCCAAGAAAGCTGGTCAGTATCCAAGGACCATCTTCTGCAAGTCCAGGAGCAGTGCATCCCAAAAAGGAAGAAGCAAGAGTGCCAGAAGCCTGGCATGGATGAACAAGGTGCTCCTAGACTTACTTAGGTAAAAAAGGGGAGTCTATAAGCAATGGAAACAAGAATTGCCCACGTGGGGCCACTACAAAGAAACTGTCCAAGCACCCAGGAGCCAGGTTAGGAAAGCAAAAGCACAAAGAGAGTTCGATGTGGCCAGAGACATAAAGGGGAATAAGAGGAATTTCTTCAGGTACATCAAGGACAAAAAGGCAGCTAGGGAAAATGTGGAGCCTCTCCCAAAGGAGAATGGAGATTTGGTCACAATGGATAACGAGAAGGCTCAATGACTATATTGCTTCAGGGTTCACTGGCAAGATCTCTAGCTGTACCACCTAAGCTCCAGAAAACACATGTGGGGAGTGGGAAAAGGAAGATCTGCCCACTGCAAGTGAAAAGTAGGTTCAAGACCATCTAAAGAACCTGAAAGTGCACAAGTCCATGGGGTCCAATAAGATCCACTCATGGGTCCTGCCTTGAGTGACCTGGTCTAGTGGAGAGTGTACATGCCTGTGGCAGGGGGTTTAGAACTGATGATCTTTAAAGTCCCTTCCAACCTAAACTACCCTAGAATAATCAGGTTTTGTGACCAAATTTCCTATTTTATTTCAGTTGGACAGATTAACTTATTTTATTCAGCATATTGTTAAATGAAAAAGTGCAATAATATTCTGTTAAATAGGCTTCTCTCATATACTGAAAGCCTTAATGAAATTATCCTTTGTATATTATGGCACCTAAATCTTGACTAAAGCACAGCAGATATTTGTGGATTTAGTGCAGAAATGAACACTTCCCCCATTCTTTTCCAGCACAGGCAGAACACAGTCATTTCAGAACTGTCATGTTAGGAAAATGACAAAGTAACTATAGCAATGAATGAAGAAAGGTACACCAGAAACTCCTGCACTTCTTTAAAATACAAAACCAAAGGCACAGTCACTGAAACTAAATTATGGGAATTCCAAGTGATTAAAAATATATTTCATAGAGTATGTGATTAGATGATAGAACTCATTGCCAGGGAGGAAGGCAGAGAGGCCAAGAAGTCCAGCTCAAAGTGATGATTTGAATGTTTGGAAAGACATGCAGACCATCTAGAGTAATGTCATTAACTATATGTAAAACTCCTTGTTTTGGTATTTATCTATTAGAAACCAGGATTAGACCTATGCACTATAAAGCATTATCCAACATCTGTCAGGTTGTTCCATTTTCCTCAGGATTAATGACACAACAGACAGATGTGTATAAAGCACAAGCAGCTGTTTCACAATTTACAGCTCAGTCACAAACAGGAAAGGGAATCTTTAAAGTCTAATTTGGAAAACCAAGGAAAACTTTGGAAACGTATTTCTGTGTGCAGTTTTCTTAATCTTTCAGTGACATCCTACAAGCTCCAGTTTTTGATGATTGCTGCTCTATGCATCTCACCCTTTGACTGCAGGAATTCCAAAACATCTTTTCATTGCAAACCTATCTTCTCTCTTGCCCCCAATTCATATAACTGAGACGTGTTAGTCAAAGACTGCCTGACATTCAGCACTGAAATCTATAAACTGTTTTCTCAGACTGGTTGATGACCTGAAAAGTCTGTAAAACAAGAGTGTATATGCAAAGGTCAGTGAAGGTTCCAAAAATCACTCCTGCTGACATTACTGATTGTCTGTACTGCTGAGGCCAGCTGACATATTTAAGCTCGTTTGCTGTTTAGAACCAAAGCTAAATATCTGGAACTCAAATTTCTGCTAATGAAAGCTTTTGTTAAGAGATAAGGGTTGGAAACCTATACAGACACAATTCAGGTACTTAGGCTTTCTTCCTCTTGCCAGAAGCTGCAAATGTCAGCGTCCTGTGAGCAACATACAGCAGGTAAAATGTCATATGATGGCCTTTCGTTCCAATGCTGCTTGCCTCATTGTTGTGAACTCCATGGATTCTGCATTCATTCATTGTGTCAGCACCAGAAGTCTAAAGTAAATAACACTTAAGCTGATTCTGTCTGATAGATATAGAGAGGAGGAGGATTTAGGACACCAGAGTTTGTTCCCAGCTCCAGCAAAAACATGTTAGCCATAGGAAACCTCTACAACCCAGCTTCTCCAGCAATGAAATGAGAGAAGCTTGTTGCTAAGTTTGATTGACCTATGATTGAGAACCACATTGAATTCATCAGACAAAAAGACTAGGTAAAACACAGGCATTTCTTAGGTGATTTTTCTACTTCTGTCTTTAAAGTAGGCAAAAACAACCCATTGGAAGGCAAAAAAACAACCCATTGGAAGTCAGAAAGCATAGAATAAATAAAGAACACAGTCAGGGTTTTTTTTAACTTCACCAGTAACTTTTCAGAGATCTAGACTGTTTATATCCTGCTGAAGAGGTCTAATTGTCATGGTAGTACACCCACATGAAAGGCAGGTCTCTGCAGAGGATGGAGGATGTCTCCATTTTACAACTCCATTTTAGTCCTGCAAGATGGCTTTAAAAAATCCCCACAAAATTTTAAAGCTTAGCCAGAATGTCAGAACAATCAGTTACATAAATATCATAAATAGAAAAAAAAAATTAATTACTGAAGTGTAATAAAAACGGGGACATTTAAGTTACAAACATCAAACAAATGGTTCTTGCCTTGGCAGTATATCAGTTCCTTGCCCTGTGTCCCTTTCTCTAGTTTTTAATAGCACTGTGCTTTCCTCTGCTGTTTAAGTCTTTGTTAGATGCTGATAGGCACTCACTCCTCTGTTTAGACATTAAATTGCTTTACACAGGCTCCTTGTTTAAAAAGAGATTAGGGTCCTAGAGCCTGAATGGTGCAATTTGCTCAGCACTCTCCACTGTCACAAAAATCAACAAGAACCAAGAGTACAAAGCGCTGCATGAGCAGCGCTCAGATGCATGCAGGATCTGCATAGGTGTAGGAAGAGGACACAGAGGACTCAATACATGAATTACAAAGCCTTTCCCATTAACCAACCAGTAAGAAAAAGGGAGAATAATTTTTGTTGTAAATGGGTACATTTTTAGAAGCTAATTAGAAATAAAGCTAACCAGCGACACGAACAACAGGACTCTGTGTTACATTAGTGCCAAAAGGCCCTCACTGAGATCCAGTCTCCACTGTGCTCTGCATTACACAAAACCAAGGGATATCACTCAAAGAGCTAGGTGTAACCTGGCACTGAAATATGCCAAGGCTGAAAACGAAAAAAAGAAAAAAAAGGATTTCATACCATCAGATCTGGACCCAGCTTTTCCTGGGGTTAACAATGTACTTCTGGCATACATCTTGACATGTGCATAACTGGCATCTCATGTTTCAATGCCTGTACTTTCAGAGCCCTGCCATGAAATAAACCATTCCCAGACCTATCATCCCACCTCAGCAGTTAAATATACAACAGATGGAAGAATTTTTTTCCCACCATCAAGATAAGGAACAGTCGAGTGTAACGAAATTGAGTTTTCCGAGTTTGTATCAGAGCTAAGCACAGAAGTCAGACATTTTTAGGCTCATTTGACACAGTGACCCACCAATCTATTCCTTCCATTCCCAAACATCTTTTACACATCAGTTGATAACAAACATGTCAGAAGCTTCATCTTTACCTGCTCCTGCAAACAGCCAACAATTTAATGAAAGCAAATAGGAACACTCTGCAGCATCAGGATTTCCTGACGTGTGCAGATTTGGTTGCTACATCTGGGAAAGAACTGTTTTCAAGATCTTGGATTTAAAATACACCAGGAAGCTTTACACCAGTGGAAATGCTAAAATAAGGTTTTAGCCTTATGTGGCCTACTTTTTAACATGAGCATCCTATGCTTTAAAGGTGATCCAAGTTATCTTTAGGCCAAATAATGTACCAACTGTCACATGGATTCTCTGACATCTTGTTCAGATGGTTGACAGTTTTCCATGCTCCAACACACTACACATTGGCAACCCTCAGAAACTTGCAACAGAGGAAAACCCCTCCTGGACAGCAGTTTCATTTCTTCAGCAGCACTTTGCATAGGCCTGTCATCATAACGAGAACGTTTACACAAGAGCACTGATAACTGACTGAAGGGGTATGTGACCTGGATTAGTGGTAGTTTTAAACAAATGTCTTCAATAAACCTTTCAGCTTCCCATATTATGGTCTTGAGAGAGTTTTACCTTTTGCAAAAAGAAAAACAGTATTAGCAAAAACTATTTTCGTCGCCCTGCTCAGTACATGTTGTCCAGCCCCTTGTTTTGTTTGCAGACTCTGGACCCAAATAAAGGCAAAGCTCAAGCTTGGTAGTAGACTTCTCAAAGTAATTTTCAGTTTATAAGATCTATACACAGAGTCACACAAGAGCAGGTCAGTCTAAGAAGATAATTTAGTCTAAGAGTCTTACTATTAATGTATGAAACTTGACAAGACAAGGTAGCAAATGCTTCCAAGATAAGTCTGTCAGCTCATCTGGGAAATAACTAAGATCCTCGACCTATATGCTACACTGGAGCAATGGTCCCAGCCCCAACGATTTTTTCCAATTTGGTTTCTGTGGAGAAAAAAAAAAATAATAAAAAAATATTATTTATATGAAAATTTAAGAGTGAAGAGAGAGAGAGATCCTTCTCTCCCCCTCCTTTTTCTCCATGGAGAAATTTGGATGTAATGCATGCACATAATTTTTAATACCTGCATGTATTAAATACTGGCATGAATGCCTGCTGTGACTTAAAACATGCCAGAACATCCCAATATCCTGACTACAACTCTGCTAATCATCTCCATTTCAAAAATGCAATGAGGATTTATGAGGAGATTAATTGAGAAGTGAGGCCAAGGGGGTGGGGGATAGCCTTGCCCACTCAGGAAATGAACTCAGTGTCACCTTTAACCTCCAAGTAATTCTTTGTTAGGAGCACAAAGCAACTCATCATACCAGAACAGCAGCAGGACAGAAACCAAGCGGAAATCTATCTGGTTAAACACCTTCTTTCCCAGGGATTAATTAAAAGCAGTGGTTAGAGCACTGGTCTCACTGTGGTCACAGCACCTCTAAGGGTTGGTTCTAAGGTTACAGCTCCTAAAACGTGACCTAGATGCTTCTTCTAACAGAGCAGGATGAGCAGTTGCCTCCTAAAGCCCAAATTGCTGCTTCTCTCAAGTCAAAAGCTTTGTGGCAGCACCCCAGCTCTCCACAGCAGTCACTGGGTGTCTGTTTGGTGACTACTAGTACTGAGGGGCAGAAGAAGGAGGAAAGAGGGTCCTTAAGCCTCAGTCCCCACAGCAGTTGAACTTCAGCCATTCTGTGATGTCTTCTCTCCAGTTTGACTGCAACAAAGAAGTGAGTGGGTGAAGAAAGAAAAAGCACTACATCAGTTGTGTTAGTACTGGATATGGGGAAGTCAAAAACACAAGAGTGAGAATGAGATGCAGATGAAGGAATCCTCCAGAGGGGCACAAGCACACCTGACATAGTGAGAAAATTCAGAAAAATTATGTACATATGGTTTTAATTGTATATTTATTCTGGTTTTATTGCTTAAGGTAGACCTTAGAGGGGGACTTCTACCTGTCTATTTGCTCTAATAGTCTTGTTGCCCAGAAAGGGTCAAACTAAAACACACCACCTGTGCCATACCTGAGGAAAGTGTCTAAGAAAGAAGACATCTGGCAATTCCAGTTTTGGAATTAGGATGTAGAAGCCAATGAGACTAAATTCTTCTTTCCAAGACAAAGTTTGACACAAAGGAATCCAGTTAGAAACCAAAAGGAAGGCATGCCTAAGATGTAGATACAAGTATTGGAATCAAGTGTACAAAGCAGAGCAACAGTCAGGTAAATCTTCAAGACATGATGGAGTATGTTAATGAATGAAGCAAAGTTGGGCTACACATATTTGAAGAGTAAATCTATATTTTCTGGGGTCAGTAGAAAACAGAATCCTTGTCTAAGAATCCCACGTTACTCTTGCATCTCAAGTGTCCTTAAAGTCACTGACAATGACAAATGATGATGATGGATGCAAGTTTGTTATGCTGAGCACCACAAAATTGCATAGAGCAAATGACTTGCACCATCTTTCTAAGAGGTTGAATGTGTCATGCTCCTAATGTGCTGTTGCTCAAGCATCAGCGAGACCTCCCTGCAGATCAATGAACTAGAGCTTTGCTATACATTTTGTGAGGACTATTTTTGTCCTTTCCTAATATAACTTCCAAACCTTTCTCCTCCCCCATGTCCCTGCCACATATCTCTGATTCACACAGAGTGCCTCCTACAATTTTTTCCAACAGGTGCAGTCCTTAAAGACAAAATTAATTTTTCCCTTTCTTTGAAAATCATCTTCATTCAGCCTGGCTCCTAAGGGAAATTAATGAGTGCTCACTGAATATGTTTACATAAGATCTCCTCAGGATTTATGCTGTTAAGCATTAGGAGTGTTTTAATCTGCCCTCTGAGGGACAGGGAGGCTGACATGACTGGCTAAATACATCTCAATACAACGAATGCTGTCCAGTCTCTCCTGGCAGCACTGCCTGCTCTAACACACTGTTGGCTTTGCAGCAGGCAGCCATCGTGGCTCTTCTGTCGAAGAGACCAGCAGCAGAGGATGGGGTTACACTTGCATAAAAGCTACTGATTTCATCAGAGGTGTTCAGGGCTCTATTATCAGTGAGATGCCACAAGACAGTCACATTCAAAGCTCAAGAGGCTGCAAAACCCTGGCTTTGAGCACATTTCTCCCTACAGCTGGCCCCTGAGCCACCATTCACAGCTGTCCCCACTGCCAGCAGTGGTGACTCTCCACACTAACACAGGGGAGGGAGGCCCCTGGCACTCCTATGATAAGACACAAACAAGCCTGTCACATGCTTGTGCACACTCACTTGTATTTTCTGACACTGACCTACCTATGCTGGACTGCAACTGCTCATTGCCAGGCAGTGTTTCTCAAAAATCTTTCTGATACAGGAATTTCATCAGTGAATTCAAGTTCCTAGAGGACTCCCACAACATGCTATCAGACATAGGCTCCTTTGGAGTCAGAAAAATGTCTTTTGTTAGAATCTATTTTACATAAAAGAAATAACATAGCTCTTTATGTAACAACAGTAGTATGTTTCATCAGAGTGAAATATGTACTGGTGCATGTGTGAGCATTCATGCAATATCTACCTTGTGCACACACATAAATACAACTCATTTCTATATGATAAACCATAAACCCAACTCGAACTCTCAGACTGACTGGTCACATCTTGTCTGAGCAAGGAAAAAGCCAGATCTTCTCCCTGCTGCAACTTTGCTGAAGCCAGATGTCTTACATCAGAAGTCTGTGGTCTAGCAGAGCTGTTGGATCAAGACAATACGATTTCAGCAATGATTAAAGACGCCTGTGGCTTCTGGGCACACAGGAACAAAGGGAATTTTCTGTTGGAAAAGGGGCTAGATAAAATTCACTGCTGACTCCACATTTATAGTTTTGTCTCCTTCATTAGTTAACAAAACAGACATGGATTAATTAAAAAGGAGATTACTACTATACTGACCATTTTGCCATGCCTATGCTGCAGTTCCTTTTGACTCCATGTCTCCTCAGATCAGTTGAGCCAGATGAAGCAGAGTGGTATAAGAGCCATTATGTCATGCAAATTCAAGAACCAAAAACTTTAATGGAAACAATTTTTGCCTTCAATAAAGAAGTATAAAGCCAATGCCACCCTGAAGTCCCAGGGTGCTGCATTAACACCCTTCTCTGCTGTAGGGCTTTTGGACTGCTATATATTTTCTTTTATAAGTCTACTTAAACCTGTCCACATTTCAGTTTGCTAGAGCTGTTTAGCTACGAATGAACCTCTTTTGTGGCCAGATGTAATAAATGTCACATGCTGTAACCAAAGCAGGCAGTTGTGCTAGTTTGCTGGGGATCTTCATTGGGGAAAAAAAAAAAAAAAGAAGAGGAGTAAATTTAGAGATGCTGTAAATGCTGAGCTGCTCACTGTGAGCACTAATGCATGGCACTTGCTCTCCACATAAAGACAGGCCTGCCAGTGGTGTAGGGGGTCAAAAGGAAGCCTCTTTGCACCAGACTTCTCTGGGCTAACAAATTATTTGTGATGTTTTACTTTAGAGGCAGTATTTGATTTAAAAGACAGATATAAGTGTCTTCTACCCTTTATGGATACAGAGCAGACCACATAAAATTCCTGTCTTGTGGGCTGCATGGTAAAGAGCAGAACAAGTCTTTTCTTGGTGTACATTTTAAGGGAAGACCTACAATATGGAGAAATCTTCAAAGGCCAGTCAGGTTTCCAGTCCAACAACCCTGCCAAGTGTTCCTTTAATCCTTTATTTACCAGTAAATCTGCCTCTCTGTTCAGCAGGCTTTTACTGGTATTGGGTTTCAGCCTGAAACCCCAAAGCTGTAAGCATATGCTGTGTAGCCCTAATGAGAAACTCAATCTATTAATGGGCAGACCTTCTCCACAGGACCAGGTCTTGGCAACATGAGTCAGTTCCTGAACTTTCACCTCCCACTTGGCAGCATACCAGACTAACTCCACATCTCTCAGCTGGCTTACATTATCAGCTCATTATTAACATACATCAGGGCCAGATCTCTTTTACATGCACCCAGCAAACAGGAAACTACACGAGGGGAGGGCTCCTCATTTTTGTCTGACTCTGGAGCTCATAAAAATGACTAATTAGAACCAGCTATAGTGGAGGCACTCTGCAGATTTGCTTGCATGCTCTCTGCCTCTGAACCTTAGTCCTGACTTGGGATAAACACCATGGAATGCTGTGGCAGTCTGCAACAATCAAGCATCCCTTCCCTCTGCCACAATATCTTACAGTTTGTATCCCTGGGAGCTTGCAGGAGGCAGAGATGCCCCATTCTCCTTATTTTACAGTAATAGAATCATTATGCAGATAGAATAAATAATTTCTCTAGTGTTACACAAAATCTACAGCAAAGAAATCTGGGCTTCTGGAAACCAGTTCCTCTGCATGGTCTCCCCCCTGCAGTAAAGAGAGCTGTGGGAATTCTTTGCAGGAAATTTCAAAAGAGAATGGTGTATATTTTAGATCTACACGCCTGCATGGATTCAGAGACCTGGGTTCAGAGTTTCACTTTGAAGTGGCCTGCAAACCACCAGCAATGTACACACCACACTTTGGGAAAGCATTACAGGGAGTCTCTCAGGATGAGAGTTGACTCTCATCAAGCATAGAAGATGATGCTCTTGCACAGTAAGCACTATCTCTAATGGCATGCTACTACTTGTTATGAACTGTCACTGGTTTTTTTCACCTCACACAATTAGTATACTTTTCTTCTTTGTCTCTGTTCCTTACCAGTCATCCTCATGCTCAGAAGATTTGGCAAAACAAAAGAAGAATTTCTCTCCTCCAGATGCCTAGTTCAAATCCAGTCCACCCAGGCAGTAACTGAAAGTTGCATCAGCCTGGTAACTGTTTCCCCATGATCTGTGCACCAAGGCTAGTGCACAACCTGTGCCTACATCAGAAAAGGTAAATGGAGACACACTCGGGGAGCAAGAAAGGTCAGAACAGTCTCCTCAGGTCAGGAGAGGGGGAGATATTAGTAATGTGGATTAAACTAATGCTGTTACACAGCATTCTGTACCTGTAGTCAGATTAAGGTGCATATCTCCTCATAATGCTTAGGAGCTCACACCTGCTTTGAAATAAACTTTGAAGAAAACTAGCCTTAATGCAACTCAGTAGAAACTCAGGCAAAATCTCAGAGCCTACACAAGCCTCTAATTTTCCCTGGCTGCTCAAAAGGTAGCAATTTATATTCCTTATTTAAAATCAGCTGTGGTTAGTATAATTTTTCAGAGTTGATCTCGTGTCATAACTTGCCTCTTATTCAGATGGAATTCATGCACAGATGCTCAGAGCCAAAAATCTGCTCTCATTTGCTCCACAGCAGAACAGGTAAAGAGTAAATATATTCCACACAGGTTTTTGTCTTTCTGCTTCAGCCTCCCATAGCTCAGCAGTAGGCACAATGAACTTAGTAGCTGCCAAATGACCTGCTGTTCCACGAGGTTTTTGTCAGCTCTGCTCCTCTGAAAGATTTCATGCTGGTAAGTAGGGGAGAATGAATACGAAATATTCTTATAGGACCAAGATCTTTCAAATGCAAAAGAGCTGGAAATATATTTAAAATGCACCATCTTCTCCAAAACTGTAGTTTGGAAACCTGCAGTGATCAAAAGCTAAGTGACTTTGTGGAAGCAATGGTCATCAGAAAAACAGTATGCTTCAGATCAACTGGTCAAGAATAAACTATACAACTCTACAGTGTAATTACACTAAGATGGTGAACTCTGAATTCAGATGAAAGTTTTGTTATACACAATCATTTTAAAGTAATCCCAAAACAGAGGCACTGAATCTGCAGTTCTACATCTGCTGAATTATTTTAGACCACTCATTTATGAGTGGACAGACCTCCCCCCACCCCCCCCCCCCCAGTAATATAAGGAAGAGTTCTTTTGTAGAAAGAAATACCTAGAGCCTTAACAACAGTTTGGGACCTTGGAAAATGTGTGCATCAATGGTCAACTCAAAGATAAAATGCATATTTACACATATTCATAAAACTTCATTCATTTATTTCCACATGATGAAGGATGCCAATATGAATACAGGATGTAGAGGAAGAGAAAATAAAGGTTGTTAGATATTTGACACCAGCCACTGAGAAATTTCATTCTCATTAATGTTTTATAGTAGGCAAAGAAAGACTGATTCCTTTGAGGGATCATGGCACGGTACTAATCCAGTTAAGATGATGAATTTACTCCTCCTAAGTGTCTTGCTACTTGGGACTGACCTGTGAAAATCTAGGCAAGATAAATTTAAAAAGCCCTCTCCAATACATAAAGCTATGCTTTCTTCTCATTAAAATAACCTGGCTTCCCCAAGACCACTATGCCAATGCAACTCATGTGCCCCATGGTAAGCATCCCCACCTAAGAATGGGACCAGCCTCTTCGTTTTGTGTTAAACATCTGCTTAGGCAGCCTGACTTTAGACACCAAAGTCCCTCAAGTCTCAGCAAAATTTGCCCCATTAAGAAACAAATCAGTGTGGTGCTTGCATATGGATTTAGCAATTTTACTTCAGGTTACCCAATTAGAAAAACACTGGCTCTTTTCCTTTCCTAAATGCTCTCAAATTGATGGAAAAGAAAAATCCACATAGCAATGGTCGAATAAAGACTGGTGCTTGATGGAATTTGCATATAAATCTGCCCACATTCAATTAAGTAGAAGTAAACTTAAGCCAAATGTTTACTGCTCAGCATTTCAAAAAGCCACACCAGCCTTATCTCACTTTTAAAGGTTTTAGAGGCACTGATACTGCTTTTGATTAGTGGATATGGGGATTTCCACTTGGAAGCTATAAACACTGCTGTTTGCTGAATAAGGTACCAAAGATCATTATTAAAGGTGTCTGCCCTAACACCAAAGCCAAATACAACAACTAAGGTGCTGACTCACAGCTGCCCTGTTACTGTTAGCTCCTCAGTCTGTCTTAGGCCTTCCTCACTGCACATTCAATTCTGACACAGACATGGCAAGAAGACAGCTGGTTTTGCAGCCAAGAATTTGCCCTGCCCTGGCTATCAGCCCACAGAAAAACCCTCTGAGTAACTCAACCATCAACCTTCCTGTAACACCAAGGTTACCTCTTGAACAGACCACGCTGCAATGAAACTGGTCCACCTCCATACCTCTAACTCAGATACATCTTCCATAAATTATCTGAGCGTTAACCCTTCTCCTACTCCAAACTGTCATGAAGATACCTCTGCACTGTTAGATACTACAAAGCACTGCTGTATAATGATGTTAATGCAAGGTAATCTTCTGGTTACTAAGACTCTATCTGCCTGCTCAATCCCCTAGCAGACAAGGTATGCTTGGTCACGCAAAAACCACAGCAAACTGCTATGAAGAAACCTCTGCACTGTTAGATACTGCAAAGCACTGCTGTATAATGCCTGCTAATGCAGGGCAGTCTTCTGGTTACTGAGACTCTTCCATCTGCCTGCTCAATCCCCTAGCAGACAAGGTATGCTTGGTCATGCAAAAACCACAGCAACAGTCATTTAATACCTGATGTCCATTAACTAGAATATAAGAAGACTAGTGCTGACATGTTTAAGAAAGCAACCTAAGTTCACAAGAAGTTTGATAGCCCCTGATTCACTTCCTATTTTCTTACAAGGCCAGATAAAAATGCAAGTCTTACCTGTAACTAAGCAGAAAACAGGAGCAAATAAATATTAATCGATATTTCCTAAGCCATATTATTTCTCATGGATGAAAACCCATGAAATAACCTCTAGGCTAGTCTTAAATACATTCATCTTATTCAATACATCCATACTGACCAGTTAAGCATGCTACTGACTTCTGAAAGATTAATGGCAGTTGTCAGAGCTACCTGTAAAGTTCCAGTACTTACAGACAAACTGGATCTGTATTTTCTGACAGATTCTACCAACCTCAACCATGCACAGACAGGACTCAGCTTCCTTAGTCATTCCTCCCATCTAGAGTGGTTCCTGTACATGTTGTATTAGATAATGTGTGTACTTAGAATGACAGAAAAAAACTATTGAATATTTGCTGGCAAATATCTGTTCTATAGCTGCAGTTACAGGATCAGCTCTTAGCTATCACATAAACCAATATTTGAATCTGATAAGGGCTGGAAACATTTCCTAGAAAATTTCAGATTCATTTCCTTTAAGAAAAACAACTCTCCCAATTTTCTTTCAATCTAATAGACCTGAATTTTCATATCTCTTTAGACAGCAACAAGCCATAACCACAACAGATTAATGAAATATTAGTGGCACTATTTAATGTAAATAAATGGCTTTCTGATAGCACTTTTAAAACTTACTAATACAACAGCAGAAACAAGCCCCTTTGGTGAAATATTAATATTATTACATAGTCAAATAGGGAACTTCTTTGGCATACTTAAGTCCTGCAGCTGCAAATAACAGCACTAACAACTTTGTCCTGTTACATCTCCTTCTCTTCTACACTTTCTATTCTTTTTTCCCAGTCTCAACACTATCACCAACTCTAAAAGCTTCTACTGAACCTTAACAAACTCACAGCAAAAAAAAAAAATTCAGTAACTGAAGAAGATATATGTTCCTTTGGCTTTTTAAGCTTCTGCAATTCTCATTAGAAATGCTGCCAATTGAAACAAAACTAATGGTCAGAGGAACAAACTGTAAATTGACACATGGAGATTTTATTCCTAATACCTAGGTTGTTCACTAAAACACTAGATATTGCTTGTTTTCAATCTCATCTAAGTAGTAACTACTACCAGTCAGGATGGTATTCCTCATGCAAAGCAGGATGAATGACATGTAGCAAGTAACAAATTTCCTGCTATCATGAGATAATTCCCATCCTAGCCGTGGCTCCATTCATGCTTTCAGCAAGCTGCAGGAAAGAGAGCAAGGACACACATAGCACTACTACTGATTCAGTCCTTCGGAACAGTCATCCCAATGGAAAACAATGCATTCTCAGCAGGAAAACATCAGATCTAAGCATTTCACCCAGCCAATATTTCTTTCTAAGCTCCCTCAAATTCCCCATTTTATACATAAATCCTTATTCTCATCTCCTAGAATTCCATTGCCTCTACAATGAAAGCATCCTGAAACACTTGGGAGAGCAAAGCAAAACAGTTGATCAAATTCATGATTAAACCAGCATGTTTCCATGGTAAGTTTGTATTTGCCTAGGTTTTCATAACTACAGATGAGAGAGGGATTACTTACCAGATGTGACACTCAATAGCAAAGAAGAGTTCAAGAAGCAGAGAGACAGTTGCTTCAGGAAAAATTAAACCCATCCCCATAAGCAAAGAGAATGAATTTGTAGCATATCTCTTGTTTTTCAGTGTGCCTGTGAGATTTCACAAGGCACACTTTTAATGGATAATATTTGTTTCTGATACAGTATGCCTTGCCAAAGAACTTCTGTGAACTTTGCATTGAGTATTTCCTTATTTAGACATCTACACTGTAAAGGAAACTAGAACCTTGCTTAGATACTAAAAAAATTGAAGACACAACTGCTAGACTGCCACCAAAATTAAAATCCTGCATAGCACTCTAGCATTTTAAAACTGAATCAATGGCTTTTTAACTTTTGCTAGATGGAGAGATGAGCAATGCAAACTACTTCCAACATCAGCTCCAGGCTTAATACACACAGCAAAAATTAAGATCCACTCTACAGCAGGAAAGCTATTTTTGTTTTTTGTGAGTTGTTTTGTTTTGGGAACTTTTGGTATTTTTTGTTTGTCTGGGTGGTTGGTTTGGTTTGGTTGGTTGGTTTGTTTTCTTCCATTATTTATATCTGTCCAAGCTTCACATACAGCCACTGTTGGAGTAAATGTATTGGTATGTCTGCACCTCCACATAAAGGAAGAGCTCTGAAATAAACATGTCCTTCATTTATTTACAAGTGCCATTAAGTCATGCTATTTAACTCTCAGTTAGGTATATTGGTGGATACATCAGCTATGCTTAAGAAATACACACCTGATGTAAACACCTGTTATGCTTCAGCATCACCTCCCTTCCCAGTGGAACTCAGGATAATTTCCATCATTTCACAGATAGTGAAACTGGGGAAACAGGTGAAAACTTGCCCAGCTCATGGCAGCAACAAGACCAAAATCTAAGCAGAAGGAGGAGGGAAGGACAGACACAGCAACTGCACAAGACTTCAGACACCAGGAAGAAAAATATTGGGTTTAGCAGCTTTTCTGTTACCCAAAGGACAATTATATCTATACACATCAAAATACGTTCATTTCTTTTACATGTATCACAAGAAAACCTCTAGATAGTCCTAAACCACAGGGAAGTTAACAGCCAGATGTAAAACCTAAATCCTATCCCAACTATTTACAGAATTCCCCACTTTCTTCTTTTAAACGCATCTGAGACTACTGCTGCTCCAGCTCGTGCCTGCATCAGAAACTTTGCTAAATTCTGTCTCTGGGTGTGCAATCACTGCACATTAATGTGCCAGTGCAACAGAAGGCTGTTCCTGTGTTAAATTCCCTAGTTACCCAGATAACTGCTTTCTCTTTTCGTTTGCTAGTTGCTAGGAATCTGAAGGTTCAGTGGTAATTGCAGCGGTTAAGACTTCAGTGTTACTGGAAATGAACAGTCTCTGAAGTGCAGCAGAAGGTGCAGACTGTCTTAGTCTATTTGCTGCTCGTGCTGATAGTTCCCTCCCATCATTAATGATTTCTTTTTTTATTGCTTCTTTTTAAATGGAAAAGTGTTTGCCTTGAAATTAAGGGATTCCAGATAACACAGTGGCCTCTTGCTTCAAAAGACCTGCTCAGGAGATCTGGAGAAAAGAAATATCCTGAGGGTGAAAAGAAATAGCTTTGAACTCAAGGATGATTTAATGGTTAGAAGGGAAAGAGTGTAACACATCATTCATTTTACTGCTGGTTTTTGGTTATTTGCATTACACTACATTCAAATAGAAAAAAACTAGTCACTCTACAGATTTCTAAGACCCAAACAGCTAACAATGTGTTTACATTCAGAGTGTTCACAATGGGGTTTTGCCCCTTTTTCTAAATAAAAACAATTCCTAGCATTCTTTAGAAACCTCTAGATCTGCGCTAGAAATCCAAAAGAAAATATTAGAATCAACCCAGAACCTCACAATACCTGAATAAAAACAATAAGCCCAGTACTACCCACATAAAAATGAAATTAGAGGCTATGGTTGCACAGGTGCTACAGAACATAATTCTGAATACATATTTTAACTTACATCTAAAAATTGAGCCAGAAGTGACAAAAAAAAAAAAAAAAAATCAATAAACTAGTAAGTCCAAGAGTTTGATCTATGTGCAATTCCCCTATGTAAATCTAAATTACATGACTACCCACCACCTTCACAGTACCCACGTGCACTGAATAGAATGACAGGAAAGCAAACCCTCCCACCACTTCTAAAGTCCCTTCTCTTTGGAACACAAAGGCTTTGAAGAGTCTCAATGGAAAGTTATTAATAAAGGTTATCAGACTAAACAGTTTTCCTCTGTTTTCTTCCTTCAACTGAATAGTGCTCACTTTTTTAAATGTAAAATTCAGCCAGAGACAGATTAACTGGTACAGAAAATTTAATTTCCACTTATGATGTGGACAACAGAGAAAGGCCCAATAAGAAACATCAGGCTGCCTTGACTCTAGATGGCGTTGCCAGATCCTCATAGCATTCATTAGCTTGCTCCAAGGTATAAAACTCATTGTAATTTAGACAGTCTTACTGCAGTCAAAAAGAAGTATTTTTACTTAATTGATTTAAGAATTAGAGAAGTTTGTGTTTAGTAATTCTAAAAGTGACCATGTAGTTAAAGTATGTACTCCTTACTATTATATTAACAAAAAACTCTGTATTTATTATCAGAAACTATATATTACTGCAGAGAACAGTCATGCCAATAGGCATAAACTGTGTGAATATTCATAATCCATACTACATTGAGTAGGCACAGGTCAAATGGTATAATTCCACTTCTCTGATTACATGATTCACATGTGTCAAAACCATGACTGAACTGCAAATTCCTCAAACAGACCATTTGCATTTTTCATTCCCTGATCTGATTTACCCAAACAAGAATCCCAAATACCATCACTCCCTATAAACTTAACCAAGACAGCAGCTGAACACTAAGTCTGATTTACTTCTCATCTAGACTTGCAAGGTGATGTCTTTTCAGAGGTACAGTTATGTATCTCATTTTTGCAAGGGTCATAAATTTCTATTTCTGCTGATGCTGCTACAATGGAGGAAATAAATGTACTGAAGGAGAAGCAGGCAGGACATGCACTTATCAGGCAGGGCGATAGAGACTTTCAGGATAGCAAAAGCTGGAAGCTTGGGAGCTCTGGCAGTAGCAGAAGGGCTAGGAAGTCTGTACAGCAAAGCATCAGAGCTGGCTAAGACCAAACCACACTGGAGCACCAGATGTAGTGGAAGACTCTGCTGGGGTGAGGACAGACCTGATATCTTGTCTAGGCAAATCTGCTGCTTGAAAGGGACTTGGAAGTTGTGGAAGAATTGCTGATGCCTCTTTCACATAGGCACCTACTGGGAGACCTAGCATGAATACATGGCTCTAGAGATGAGGGTCAAAGTGATTTTATTCCTTGATTTGACCAAAGTCTTGTTAGCAGGTTAAGGCAGACAATCCTCTGCACCAGTGAGACCAAACCAGCACTACTGCATCCAGCTCCAAGTTGTCCAGCAGAAGACAAACATAGACACACTGCAATTAGACCAGCAATGTGCCAATAAGATATGCATCTGACATACAGTGATTACTGCTTCTAGGCATTGCATTCTGGCCACCTCTGCACGGACCACGTGATTTCTTCACAAAGTAATTCGGAGTTCCCACCATTACTCAAAGCTTTCTAACCCCAACTTCTAAAATGAGTGGCAGTATCTGTAGGGACTCCCCATGAGCTGGCTGGCTGCTGATCACTGCACGGGGAAGGTATACAGTAGAGAATGGCTACGTAAGAGGAAAATGCATTTTCAGGATCTAAAATCAGTTAGTGAGTGCTCAAAGCACTCAGATCTCCTAGTCAAGTCAGAGAAGCATACAACATAATAGTGCCCTTCAGTCATACAACTGAAAAAGTGGATATGGAAAAGAAAATGTAAATATTCTTCCAGTTTGGCCATGACATTCATTGTTTTGAATTTAATACTGTTCTGCTGCCACTGCTGAGAATCTCTTTACAGTTGAGAATCAGTCCAGTAACAGAAATAGCTCTTACCACCAGCCAGAACTGAGACACGTACTTCGAGCGTGTTTCCAGGGCAGATGCCAGGAGAGGTCTGGCCGCCTCACAATCTCACAAGTGACATCCCTCTAACTTCCAAAAGGAAGAGATAAATCATGCACAAGTAATACCTGGCCATTCAGGTCAGTGACCAAGATCTGATGACCTTTCCTTTCTGTCTGGAGGGGAAAATTCTGTAATTCTGGCCTTTGATACTGCATTAAAATGCTGCTTAAGCCTACCTCTGTGACAACTCTTTATTTCAAATGATTGTTTATGAAATTTAATAGCAGCAGTTCATTCCTGGGTGATGGTGTCTTTGACACAGAACACTTAAAGTGAAATGTGAGTGGCATTTTAGTATGGCTCCTGTACTAAATATGATAGCATCCCTGGCTAATTAAAGTGCAGATGAGCTGTCATTAGGTCTCTGTGAGATAATTGCCCTTCTCAGGGACCAAAATTAAACCTACAACACATCTAGGGTGCAGTCTTGCAGGTATTAACTTGCATTACTACACTTGGAGTTCAGTAGCAGCCAGCAGCAGTGGCAGTAATTCTGAAACTCAACCTACAGGGCTTGAGATATTTGGTCATTTCTTTCCATGTTTGCTTGGACTAAGCTCTTTTGAAAATCTGCCCTCTGGGGTTTAAGTAAAATTCAGCCTGTAGTGTAAACTCCCTGTTTTGCAGTTGGAAATAAATGACTTTTCCACATATTGGACAAGCAGCTGATATTCAAGGAGTCTCCTCACTATAAAGAATTCAAAGTACAGACAAGAATTTTTTCATCTTTCTATTTCTAATCCTCCATGAAGTTACCAGTTTAAACAAAGTGAGCTCAAAAACACTCTAAATTCTTTGTCCAGTTGTAAAGACCCAAACCTGAAACTTTTTTTCCCCCCATGGAAACAGCTTGATTACTCAAGTCTGGTAAAAATTTATTATTTTATTATTATTATTTCTACTCTAGATGAGAAGCATAAAACCATCTGTATGAGAAAAACTAAGAAAAATAAATAAATAATCCCTCCAGTACCAATAATCAGATCCCAATCAGTAGCAAAGTATGAAGAACTGGCTGCAACAGAATGTAACTGTAAAATGGTCAGGGTTGTTATGCAGACTCAATAGCTCATTTTAAACAAGTGAACAACTCTTCCCTGCTCTCCCTCCCATAGATTTTTGGCTGGCTTTTTTTCTGAGAGCATGAGCCTCTCACAAATTATATCCATGAGAAAAATCACTGCTGCAATTGTTCAGGGTCTGGGCAAACAAAGGCATTTCAGAGAAGTTACAGACAAAGATAGTTAGATAGTTATCTACTAAACAAACTTAATATTTTTGGTAGTTTCTTGATTATGAGCTACTTTTAACCCCATAATCAATTTTTTTTTTCCCCTCTAAATTAAGCCCCTTCTCCCTCAATTTGGGTGCTTACAGGATATACCAAGTTAGAGAGAACCTCACTGATGCCTGAATGCTGGTGTGGCCTAGCATTAGCCTTCGTAAACCATACTGGATGTCACCTACTTGCTGCTACTTTCAGTGGATGTTTAGTACATCCATCAGCAGCTAAATCCACTTGGCCAGATTCATTCATTTACTTTTAGTTTTGCCTTTAAGCATCTCTCTACATGCCTGAAAAGAAAGAGATAAAGCAATTACTTGATTTCATCCTTAGGATTTTAGCGCTCAGCCTCGGCGTGGTGCCTCCTTAGTGCTTGATTAGTGTCTAAATTCTCTACAGATTAAAGAGGGTTGTCTTCTTTCTCAGTGCATTATACACATGGAAGAGTAAAGAAAAATCAAAGGGGTGCAAACTTCAGTGGGTGTAGATCAGCTTAGCTTCTTTCAGCTCTGGAGATACTGTGCCAGTTTGCACATGGTAAAGATATATCTCAAGATATTTTGCAAGCAGATATATACATTTAAGTATGCTATAAAACCTTAGCTATGATTTTAGAGTCTGAATTCATTCCACAATAAATAGCCTCTTTGAAAGACATAAATACGCTCTCATCAAGTCAGCTTCTAGAATAAATTCTGCAGGATGCTTTGATTCTGTGCCCTAGAGATCATTGACTATAAATTGGAAGAAGAGAAATGGTTTGCTCAATACATGAAGTAGGGCTAAGCACAGAAAAATAATTAGGGAAAGCTACTGTTGTAGTTCTCCAGTTTATTTCTGTCTGAAAGTCCTTGAATAATGATCCAAAACACAGCACTAGTGATTACTGTTTCCCAGTGATTAATCAGCTGCAGAGTCATGGTCTTTTTTCTTCCTCATCATCTCCCTGAGAACAGAGGAGGAAGCCATGCAGTGGCGTCCAGCTGCTCTGTACGAATCCCGCATGGGGGCTATACATGTCAGACTTCAGCCCCTCTTTCTGGTCTGAAATCCTTAATCTGTGAATCATTTGTACAGATGGGGATTAAAAAGAATTTGCCCTCTTTCCCTCAGTGTCTTCAGAGTCTGCATTTTTAAGACAGCTTTCAGAAGCACTCCTTTTCTGCTCTGCAAAATGTACGCAACAAAACTTAGGTGTGGGAGGGGACATCATAGATAAGAACTCTCCTGAACAAATTCCAGTCTCACAAGAGAGATCAGAGCTGACCCCTCCAGCTATTTCCAGATCTCTCTCCATCAGAGGACTGTGGCATAAACACTTCTATGAAATATTAAGGTTCCCAAACTTGCAGGGCCCAACTGGACTGGTTCAAAGGACTGCCTAATTTACCCCAGCCATTTAGCTGAACAGAACATAACAGTAATAAATTCAGATGTTTTCCTTTGCTGGTATTCATAAGTACCATCTTATCCTGCTATAGTTATCATAAACATTTTAACCTAGTATGAAGGAATCAGATATACATGTAGGCATATTAATCGTAAGTACTATTCCAGTCATAAGTTTGTAATAAATATTCTAGCACATCAAAGTTGGTTTGATTTCCTTTTTTTTTTTTTTTTTCCCCCAGTTCTGCTGTGGAGAGTTTCGCATCTTTTAGAAAGCCCACAAATGAAACAAATGAGATAATACATGGAGATGATTGATAGAAAAGCAGCAATTAAATATGAATTCATAGTAAAAATGCACAAATACCAAGTTCCCAAATAATTCTCCTTGATAAGCAGCATTTTAAAAGAATTTACACTGTATTTTTCATTTTGTAATCTCTTTCTGTCAAATAGGAAGGATCTTACTGATGGTGCATCAAGATGCACTGTGCAAGCTTTTATTACAGAGGCTGGGGTGACAGTACGAACAGCATTCCTACCCAAAAACATGCTTCAGCCCATACACACAAAGCCTTTGCTCTTACTACCAAGAGAACTCTGACTGACAGAAGCCTTGTCATGTTCTCTGAACAGCTGTTAAAATCAAGGGGCTATAAATTCAAGCTCTAAAATCCTTATCTGCAATACAGTTTCAGCTAGATACCCTGTATACCCGGCAGAGCTCAACCCTGCTTTGCTTGATACTAGAGGTACAGGCTCACCATGTATCCTGGGTTACCACAGCCTGCTCTCACAAGCTCCCCTCCTTCTGATGGGAAGAAAAAAGGCCCGGGATGCAGAATTGTTAGTTGAGATAAGGACGTTACTACTCTATTGCAGGGATATCTGATTACACAAAACTGGAAAAAAACACAGGCAGGAGACCTACAGAACTCAAACCCAGCTGCAAACCGAAACAAACAAACAAAGGGATGCAGCCCTGTCCAGAAGCCAGGGAAGAAACCATAAAAACCTGCAGCAGGAAACTTTACAAGCTATGGAATATATTTCAGGTCCCATAAGCCCTGGGCAACCCCTTCCTGTCATGCAGTGAGCATGGTGTAGAATATATGATCTAGCTGTCACTGTGCCACTGTGGGTATGGGGTAGCCCTGTCCCCCATCTGTTGTCCCTTCTAGTGGGGCCAGTCAGCTTAAATCAATATACCACAGAAACAGAGAAGAACCACATGTTACCCTGAAACCACATCTCTGACAAAACACTCAAAAACTCCTCCAAACACTGGCATTTGGTACTCTGTCCAAGTCATATCTTAAACAGAACAAGCACAGTTACTACTGAAAAGCAAGAAATCCAGACCTGAACTTTATGTGGAAAACACAGGATGCAGATTTTAAGAATGAGAGCAAGTTTGAGAATCATTTCCAGCTCCA
The DNA here is from genome assembly GCF_027791375.1 of Indicator indicator. Lineage (NCBI taxonomy): Eukaryota > Metazoa > Chordata > Aves > Piciformes > Indicatoridae > Indicator > Indicator indicator. The sequence goes on from NC_072035.1 coordinate 6,778,800, forward strand.
CAGTGCAACACTACCTGGTGTTTGCCATTTCTAACAATAATGGCTGTGGTTAACGTGTTCCAGCTGGGAATTAGTAGTGTGATGCTTAGAAACCCAAGCCTTTGATGCCCTGGTGAAGCAGAGCTTGGATTTCTTCCTACGTTTGCAAACTACCTTTACAGAGCATTGTTAGGTGCTCTAATCAGCCAATCCTTTTGGTCATTTCCAGCTGGGACTAGAATTACATGGCCACAGGATAACTCCCCTTATGCCTGGGACTATAAAAACCAATAAAGGGATGATCCGTGGATAAAAAGAAAAACAGGGGAAACTAAGGCTTTTAAAATATGTTAATAAAATAATTAACTAGAGTTCTAGTTCAACAGCTCTGCCATTAGAGTTTTGCTTTTGGGGGGGGTTGTTAGTGTTTTGGTTTGTGGAGGGTTTTTTCTGCTTGGTTAGGTTTTCTGGTTGGTTGATTGGTTTTGGTTAGGATTTTTTTGCATGGACAGGGGGGAATAATTTACTTTATAACACCCATATTAACAGCCCTAAAACTTTGAGAGGTGTTGTTCCTTTGATATTACAATATACAGCTTGCTATTCCTATCCCTGAAACTGTGATAAAAAACTGCAAAGCAAGTCTTCTGGTCAGCTGTTGACAGGGTTTTGTTTTATTTAAAGACAGACCCATAAAAACCACAGAAAACCTCTGCGCTTCTCTCCCCTCCTAGCATAACTTGACCAGAGAATTCAAAGGGGTCAGACCACACAAATACATGAATCACATTTGATCCTGGTTTATGTAAGTCAATGGAGTCATACCACAGATGGCCTTTAAATCTGCTCTGACCTTAAGGACTGATCAAATATACTGGTTAAAGTACACTGGATATTTTTTCACCACTGTCACGATAATATTTTAATCTTGAACGTGCTTAGTTTCAAAGCACCCCTATGAGACTATATTTTGTCTTCTCATATCAGGTGAACACAGACATGATTTGCCCAAGGTTACACAGCTTGTGGTGGCAGAGCAGGGGAATTACCTACATCATCTAATTTTACATTTCCAAATGTACTGCCAGCAGAGGTAGATAAGATACGAAGTTTTTCTTACTCATAGTAGTGAACTCTCTCATAAAAATTGCTCACATCATACAGACTGAGGACCATGATCATCAGTCTACAGACAGGGTCAACTGCACAGAATTTCTTATGCTCTTAACACAGGAGTCCATAGGTACATAACAATTTTTTACTTACTACAATCATAGGGAAGATCGCTCCAACCCCTGTAAATAGAATCTCAGATTCTAACTTTAACTACTCATTGTGGGAAAAAATAACACATGAATGTGGTAAAAATGTTAACCTCACATCCTTAAACTCAGCCAAAATGAGATCCAACCTAAGAGAGATCAGAAATTGAATATCATTTAAATTCAAAGCTATAAACTCAGATCAGATGCTTTTATACCTTAAGGGCAGTCCAAGTTGAAAATTTGGGATGAAACCTGAAACCAGGGAAAGTCCTGTGTGCTGCTGCCAACACAGTCAAGAGAACAAAAAGCCACAGAAACTACTGAGCCTTTAAAACAGAAAGAATATTGTGGTTCTAGTACTGTATCAGCAGCCATCCTTACAGAAAAGAAAGTCCATGTGAAAGCTGCTGAATGGGAGACCAAAGGGGGAAAAAAAGGGGGGGTGGAGGAGGGGACAGAGGGAGGGAACTGGAGAAATTTAATAAAAGAAAATAAATCCAATTATAGAACAAAATTGTTTTGGTGTCACCCTCCCAGTTTTAGGCTGAAGGGTAGGTCCAGCAGCTTTCAGTAAGAACTAGGTGATATTATCACTGCTAGAGTCCCCTGGAAAATTCTATCCCCATCTTCTCTGCAGGTTCATCGCCTTAGGCTCCAAATTAATTCCAAAGATTTTGCCTTCATTAGTGTCTTTACTGAAAAAGAGTACATATTCTTTAGCTGCCCTCACCACATTTTTTGCTTCACTGAGAGTAGGAAAAAAAAAAGAAAGAAAAAAGTCCTCAGTTTGGTTTTCCCTTTTTTAAATCCACATCTTTCCTCCCTCCACTCAGCAATGGGAAACAGATTCAGACAGCCTTAAAACACTATCTCAGCAACAAAGCATGCAATGTGCTCCATCTCATCTCTCCACTCCAACTGAGTTTACAGCAGTGGGTGGTTTTCAAACCTAACATTTGATCAAAATGAAAAACCGGGCATTCCTTTCACCCTATGACAGGCAGGCTGATATAAATCACAGCCTTCCCAGCAAGGGTTCTTCCCCAGACAATGAGTTGTGGCAGTGTCTCAAAGCTCAGCCCCAGCCATTGTAAGAGAAAGTTTCAGGTTGTTAAAGCAGGCCCGGGCTTTTTACAACAGCACTAAAACCAAAAGAGGGAGAATATTTATGGAGTGGTTGGTTGAGGGGTGAAGAAGAAGGTGCTTCCCCTTCACAAGTCGTATTTTGAGCGCATTGCTCTTGGTAGATTAGTGCCAGTTTGCACTTTTATTATTTGTATTTCACTAGCACTGAAATCTCCAAATTGGGGCAGCCTCACAACATTTTGCACACACTTACAGGAAAGCCAGAGTACACGCATTGCTCCTTCACTGTTTTATCAGTAAAAAGAACTGCTTCATTAGCCACCAGTTCCAGAAAAAGCTTTCAGATGTGTCTGCTCAAGGAGATGACTGTGTTGCAGACACTCTCTGGTTAATTTAGCAATATGGACAGCATAGGTATGCATTAAGGAGTTGCTGTTAAATTCGTGTGTCTGTGTGTGTGTGTGCACAACACTACAATATCTGATCAAAGCAAAGCTGATACCATACACAGCACCACTGCTTTTCCTTTCTAACCCAGTAACCTATTAGAAATGCCCTCCAGTCTCAACAATTTTAAGCCTTGACTTCAAAAGATCAGCTTATCCTCCAGGGCTAAGCTGACTGACAGGTGGGGGTCAGGAAGAAATCCAGTCCCCTCCCTGCAGCCTGGTGGTATAGAGTTGCACAATTGGCTGGGCACGTTAGGGGGTTTCTCCTGCATTCCTCCAAGATGTTTGAAAAAGGCCACCTCCAGAGCTTGGACACCAGATTTGATGGACCACTCGTCTGTTCCTCTATCCCAGCTTTGTGAGACAATAGCTAAGTTTACATGAAAGCTGTACCATGAGGAGGCAAGAAGTTGGTGCAATTGTAGAAGCTATCATACTATGCAAGAGAACTGCAGCAGTCTAGCTGCCTTTAAAGACCTACATACCTGCTAGAGATGGTGGATGTGAGGCTTCAGCTGCACTGGGTATATCAGCTGGTCCCACTTAAACAGATGCTTTTTCAAACCCTTAGGGAATCCAGCAAAGTATTTGAAAGGATGCCTACCCTAAAAATCTACTGTGCCACAAAACAGTAAGCATTACTAGCAGTAAAAGTCCAATGAATATAATGCACGTAGATTAAAAGAGGAATTGAAGGAAAGGCAGACAGCTTATGAATGTGAACTGAGGAAAGAAGAGGCAAACAAAACAAACAAAACCAAACAGTACACACTGAATAGGGAGATAAAATGTGGCACCCACTGAGATACTCACAGAAAGGCACTCAAAAATTTCCCCCTTGGGGTATTTGTATCTCTGATCAAAAGGTCAGGAACTACTGCAACAGACGCTATGGCACAACTATCTATCACCCTCACCCCCAGAAGGAGAGTCCTGAGCTTTACACCTAACAGCTTTGTAGTGCAGATAACACAATCACACCTGGCCAGTGTTACTTTTTAAAGAGCAAACAAATAGCCCCTACCAAGAAGCTCTAACTGTACTTTTCCCACACAGTCTCTTCCTAAAAAGAAGGAATATTAGGACAGGGTAACAATGTCATGGAGCTGGAGACCTCTGTGCATTGAGCTGTTTATCTGTATTGAGCTTCTGAATGTTCCTTTCTATCAATGACACTTTTTCTTCCTACAAGTGTATCAGTTACCTTGAAGTGGTTAACTGACTAAGCAGAAGCAACACAAGAGTTGCCTCCTTCAGCCAGTAAGGTACTTCACTCTACCTCACCAGGTTTGGCCATGTCACTAGCATTCAGGTAACATATTCTTGATACACTTCAAATTCACATGTTCTCCACAACAACCTGGATGCTAAATTTCCCTTCATAATTCATGGGATGCAAGCTGGGCAAACAAGACTAGTAATTACCTAATGAATGGGCTATTTCTCAGAGACTAGAATCTGCTGTACAGAAATCTACAAGCACATATTCTGCCACAAAGTACAGGAATCTAGAGGAAAACTAGGTAAGAGATGATTTACTCAAAATCCATATTAGTGAGGGCAATTCAAAATGAGAAGGAAACCAGCCTGTCCATCTTTAGAAAGTAGATGCACACAAAGCCAGCTTTAAAACCCTTTTCCTGTTTTCAGGCATAAATTTGGATTTCTATGGCCCACCACCAGCCAAACCAGCCCACAGCTTTAAATTCAAGACCCAGTTGACCAGTACCAGAACTTTCCAGTCACCAAAATTCATCTGGGTGTCAGTGCTGTGAAGTCCCAGTGTTAATAAATGCAAGGATCTAAGCACAAATCTTGGAGCAGCAAGCTCAGTGTCCTGCAGTCACAGGAAGCTGTGCTAGAACCACTTTAAGGGTCCACAAAAAAAATCATTCCCATGTCATTGCACATCACCATACATGTCTAGTAACTGATTTTTCATATGTGAAAAATAAGCATAATGAGCCGCAGGAGGAAAGCAGGGGAAAATCCCACAGGCACATGACAAAACCAGCTGATCAGTTTAAGCTCTGTGACTGCCAGCATTTTGAAACTTTAGGAACAAATATGCCAAGCTCCCTCCAAGCTCCCTCAAAACTCATGGGAAGAAGGGAAGAGAAAAAAAAAAATACTTGTCTGAGCTCAGAATTAAGTATGCTTAAAAATAACATTTCCTTACTCATATCAGCATCATGTCAATACAATCTGGTGTGTGAATTGATGCCACTCCACAGGACCAGATCTTCAGCTGATTTACATCACTAACTTTAAATAACAATGCATGAATGAACAAAGTGCCTGCTTTATAGCATCCTCCCTTTCAGCTTTTCCCTTGTCTCAGTTCATTTCCCCGTGGCATGCTTTGTTCTTAAAGCAGTCTTAACCACACATACATCAAAATATTTAATCAACATTTCTCAGTCAGAAAATAATCCTGCTTTAGACTGATTCAGTGGGAGACTCTGCAGCGGATTCAACATAAAAAAGGGTCAGAATGCATTTCCGAAGGTGCTTTAGAAAAATCAATGCTGACATGTTTTTAATGAAAATCAATAAGTGACATTATCTAATGAAACAAACATCCAGCGGCATCCCAGCCAGGCCATTTAGGCAATCAGTTTCGGAAGCAAGCAGTGAGGTTAGCGTTCGAGAGTGCAAGTAACATGTGCTTAAAGCACTACTTTTCTGCTTTTAAAGGGAGAATTTCAAAATCTGCTTCCTGTGCACAATGACTCAAGGGCTTACAATTTCCCTTCTCCTTCTTCCCTCACTCCCCCCTCAACTCCAAGTAAATCAGCCTTAGGAACCAGTGTCACGGTTCCTCTAACACTGTCTCTCCATTGGGAGCCACTGACCCGTGGAGCCGCCGCGAATGCTTTGACAAGCTGCGGTGCAGCCTCAGCAGGGGAGAGAGATCCATTAAAAGCTGAAGTTGTGAAACTCTTTAGAAGAGGCCTGTCCCTTCTCAGAGTAATTAATTCTTTGACTGCCACACTGAGATGCAATGAATGAACACATACTCTCAGGAGTAACAACTATGCTAATGGAGAGAAGCTGTGCAGACAAAGAATACAAGCACTCACTTGAATTGGGTTAGACTCTCTATATGTAAACCAAGGGTGCGATACACATGCCTGATAATCAACAAAACTGAGAGGAAACCTACCTCGTGGATCCATGTTTACAATAGCCATTAGTTGACATTCACATAGTCTTTACCTACATCCTGAGGGAGCCACCAGTAACACTTCTGTGCAAGCAACAACCACCTTTGCATTAGTTTGTAACCCTGACAGTACAATCCCCACACTCTGCGTGTGTGCCCGTGCAAGGATGGTCACTTCAGTGGGACCTCAACCGAGCCACCACTCCATCCACATACAGTATGCTGACCTGTTGATTGATGCAACATTCTTGAAGAGCATTGCTCTGGCCACTGTAGGATTCAATGCAGCATGGAAGTGTAACAGAACTGCTCTCACCTGTCTTTCATAGAGGGGAGGAAGGATTCCATTTACTGAGGCTCTGTGTACTTGAATAAGTTATTCTCAACACCAAACACTCTGTACTTGGTTGATATCATCTTTCTCTAACTGTACTCATGCAGAACCATGTGCCCTGTTTGCAAGTTTTAAACTAAAGGTAAAAGGAAATAAAACCAAAAAACAACCAAATTGGTAGCAGAAAATAAAACTCATTTGAGAAAAAAAAAAACACACATGCAAAACTTGTTGATCAGAACACAAAAAGAAGTGTTTGTATGTATTAAACCTACCAAGAAACTGGTGGTTGCAGGAATAAACCTTTCCACTTAAGGGATACACAGCAATCCCTCACCTCTGTGCTGTGACTCAGCTTAAAACAAAACAAACAAAACACCAACTAAAATCCCCCCAAAACCCAAACAAATTCAAAAAAGAAAGCTAAACTGTAACATATATACAGCTCCAGTCCATTTCACTGTTTTAAATCCCATGGTTCCAGGGGGGGGGGGGGGGGAAAAGAAAGAAAAAGAAACAAAAGGAAACAAAGAATTTCTCTAAAGGATAAGAAGTGTTCAAGTTTTCCAGGAAAGTTAGCAGATTGAGTAAAGCCAAGCACAAATGTAGGATATGCTTTGTATGTTTCAATGCAAACTAGCAATATTTGAGGACAGCTTTGGAACAAAAGCCTACCCATGGAGTCAACAAGACAACTGCAAGATTCATTACAAAGTCAGACATGGTGTTTTGGCTTCTGGCTGGACAGAAGGCTGTAGCATTAACGCATGGTTCATTACAGCAGAATTAGAGCCTGGTTATTCAGTACTGCAGAAATTAGGGATGGTACACATCAAACGGATTTTCCCATGAAAATACAGGGCCCCCGGTCCAGCCCTAGAAAATCACTAATTATGGTGCAGAACTTATTTACATTCACAGAATACAACTTCTGTTTGGCAGGTCTTTGTCTTGATTTTCTTCCACTGCAAAGGATTTCAAAGTCATCTTCATGAAAAGATTCGATTGAGAACTCTTTATATTACAGCAGAAACTTGAGCAGAATTACGATATAAAAACGCACAGTAACAAGAATGAATTTAATATTTTCTCTCAGGAAGCACACAATGATGTTTTATTAGTGGGATAAATTACTTTACACCTCATAAGGAATGGCTGTTACATTGAATTACTGTTGCAATTCAGACAGTTACATGTAATCCATCAAAGAAGATTTCAAGTCGTTGCTATTTAATGGCTAATTCCTCAAAACACAAAATATGTGAACTCATGCAATTAGTCTCCTACAGAATGAAGGTAATGAAGATGTCACAAAATAAGGAAACGTTTGAAAGTGAAGCAAGCCAAAGATTCTGGGGGAAAGGGAAGCTTCCTTAGCATTAATAAAACACTTCCAAAATATTTCTAATGAGTACAAAATCCTACACTGATTTCTGTTGAAACTCTTCTGGTGAAATACGTGATACCAGGATAATGACAAAGACTGAAATCTCACTGAGGTAGCATTTGAAGAGTTTTTACTGAAAAGAGGTTCAAGTAACCAAGAGAGAAAACACAACTGTATGAATGTCTCCATTTTCTTAACCACTATTTATAGCCAATTACAATATTTTAATGCCAGCAATTAAAAAAAAAGGCTTCTTCCACTAAAAAACTGTATAAAAATAGCCAGTTTTTAAGTATCTTCCTTATTAACAGCCTTTTATATAGCACCAGATTCTCAATTGGTGTAAGTCAAAGGGCTCCTTCAACATTAACAGAAATATCATATTTTTTCTTCCAGCTAAACTTTTGTGGCATTTTAATTATACACAAGGTTTTACAGGAGATACAGATAAATGAGGCAGCATCTCAACAGTTTACTTGTTCTCCATTTCCACCTGAAAAGAAATAAATCATGGTTTTGATGCTGCTAGGAACCTAGTTTTTGCTATTCAATTTCCACTGAGCTCATAAACCCATTTCTGAATGCCATTCTTCTTAGCCTGCAAATCCTCACCCACCTCCTGCTTCCCATGAACCGAAGTGGGAGCAGGCCTGTGTCCTCACTGACAGAAGACGGATAAAGAAAAAAATCCCACAAAACAATAATGGATAGGAATGCAGGTGTTTCCATGCTTCACATATGAAATTATCACAAGTTTTCTTCAAACTTATGAGCCTTTAAAGAAGGTGAAAAGGGAGTCATTGATGGGGGACGGTTAGCAGTATAGAAAACAATATGAAGAGAAGCAACATGGGAGGAGCTGGGAAGAAGTGGGCTCAGAACCAACATACAAGTCATAACCTTTCCAAACTGATCCACTTACAGGTATTAACATGAAGGTGTAACTGCAGTGGAAGACAGTGCTGCTGAGTGGTAATAATCTGAAATGACATACTCCTGACAAATACTAGTTATTATACTTGTCACTGGTTGTTTCTTTTACACATGGGCTACTTTATCTAGCCACCACTTGGTCAGTTCTCTTCTTGACACTTGCTAAACTAATCTGATTAACTAAATTAATCCCCAGAAGCAGCTAGCACATTTTCTAAATGGCTGGCTAGCTGGAAGGTTTCTCCTGCCTTATTGCTGTGGCTGACTCAGCTGGATGGATGGCTGCCTCTCCCCAGAGGACAGCCAAATGAATGGCTTTATAGCCCTCGTTCCCCTGGCAATCTGTCATCGAGTTTAAAAGCAACCTTCCGATTCCTCATCCCTACTGGTTGTAAACCAGTGCACCATTAAGCAAACAAAGCTGCAGTAACATCCCTACCACCTTTCAACATACAAACTTATTCGTGTCAAATGTACACAGAAGTAGCTCACCAAAATTGTTTTTACATATTTATTTACACATATACATGTTTTGAATACCAACACAAGGAATTGTTTTGCAGAAAGAGAAGGAGCAAAGGGAAAAGTCAGGGATCCAGCTTAACTCTGTCTTTTTAGCATTTAAAAAAAAATGGCAAACAGCTAAATCAATGTTCTGGTTTCTCTAGCTTGATTATAGTAAAGGAAAATGAAGTCTCATCCTTTTACAAAAGGAAAAGGATAAAGGACTTCAGCAAATTTACTCACTCCAATGCAACACGTAAAGCACACTGACAGTTTAGGTTTTACTTTATTTTCAAGTACCAGGTGAGGAAGAGCCAGACTATAATACATGTTATTCCAAAGCATCACTTGCATCTAGCAACTCATCCATAGACACTAGTGCCCTCTCTGGATCCAGGATTCCTGAGGTCAGACCTTACTCAGAGCTCATTACCTTTCAGTATCAACACCAAAGCTCTACAGACTTCAAAAGCTCTACCAGTTGTCAGCTTAGTGGTATATTCCAAGTCATTTTATTAAGCAGTAGCAAATAATTAAATGCACTCAGGCAGGGGGTGGGAGACATCTTAGAAGATTTTTCCCCTCTACCTTCCTTCTCATCAATAACATGATTCCATTTCACAGAAGATCAAAAAGGGCCTTACACGTCAATCTGTACCAACAAAAGTGTAATGAAAAGTCAGTCAATTCTCCATTTACTGTGCAGGAACATAAATGAATTCCACAAAGGAACAACAGAAAGCAATCAGATTCACTTTCTGCACAGCTGGGAGAAAAGCAATGCTCTTAAGTAAAAAAAGATTTAAAGAAAAAAACTACAAATTGGCAGAAGAATCATCATAGCAAATGCTGTGTCCTTCAAAGTCACTATCAAAATGTCTTCTAGGCTTCTCAGAGGTAAAACTCCCTCCACATCTTCAACGGCCAACACAGTCCTTTCTACACTGCACATTAGTAACCTTTTGCTGTGGCTGGACAGAGGTCAAAACAAACCACACTGCAAACTAGATGCTCAGCTTATACCCTGTCTCAGAACTAGTTATTAGATCAATTTTCATGCAAGACACATTTGAGAGAATCCTTTCAGAATCCTGCATTATGTACCTGGTCACAGAACAGCATACATCAGCTCCACAGCTGAACACATTTGAACAGACCCTTTTCAATGAAAGCATCTCTACTGTAACTCCTGAGTGTGCCCAGCAAAGAGTTCTTCTAAACAATTCCAGGAGTGCTCTTTCAAGGGTTTTCTGTACTTGGCAATTTGATGTGAGGGGAATACTCAGCATCTCTCTACATCACACTTTTGGACTTAGCAACGTACATAGCCCTGGCTCACATGGCATGAAAACACCTGTCAGGAAGGGCTGGCTGAAAGAGAAAAGGCAAGCAGCTGCACTATTTGGCTACTACTAATGCAATTAGTCTGAAGCAATTCACCCAACCTCCTCAGCCTCCTGAGTCACCATGTGGAAGACTCAATAAGTAAAAGACACCTGTTGATCATTTAAGCAATCTTCACTGACAAAGACTGACACCTTGTCTGGAGCCTACAGGATTTATCTGTGTTATCCAGTCCAGTCATGCTGCCAATTTGCCTAGATATTTGCCTAGAATGGTACCTTCATGCAGTGAAGGTACTGAAAACCCAGGAACACAGATTTGCCTTAGAACTGCATCAAAGCACATTCCTTGATGCATAAACTTCTGAAAGAGGAGTTGAAGGTCAAAGGAATAACTAGAACCTACTTAGCATAGATGAAACCCACAGCTTAGCTCACACCCAACTGTGAAAAGCACTTACTAATGAAATACTCCATGGGAACAGAGTAGACCAAGTCAGTTCTTCCCACACTGGATTCAGACTTCACTAATGAACACATTACACCTGGGACTGTAAAAAGTGAGCTTCTCATCTTGACTGAATAGTTCCAACTTACACCACTGCCACAGATAGCAAATAGGATCATGATTAGAATAGCTTTCAGCAATCATTTTAACGACAGTGCTAAAACATTTTATCAAGAACCACGATTGCTTTGTGCCAGGTACTAGCCCAATCAAGTGGGAATGATTGCCAGTTTCTGTCTATGTTGTGTTTCCAGATGCCTTAACAACAGCACACCAACCCTTTTCCCCTAAGCCATGCATCCAGTAAAGAATTAGAAGGAACTGGCAGATGATTAAGTACTCAAACACAAGAGTAGAAGCGTGGTTTGAGAAGCAGCATTAGGTAGAGAAAGATGAAATTTCTGTTCCTCACACAACTGTTACTGTATGTCACATGCAAGCAAAAAAAAAAACACCCCACTTACCTATACAAAAGTTTCTGTAATCAGCTACCAAGTTATTTTAACCATCACACAGATTTTGACCCTCAGCTGGTGGCAGATGTCTCAGCAGCACGGGATAAGACTCCCCTGTTTGTTTCTCTGGTCTTCATCTGCCTGTCCCATGCAAAACTGTCCCATGCTAACTACAGGAAGGATCAGTGCCTCTGACAAAATTCTCTTTCACCACATGGACTACCTCAAAAAAAAAAAAAACAATGAAACAAACAAACAAAAAAAAAAAAAAAACAAAAAAAAAACAAAAAATAGTTTTAAGTGGCAGCTCATAAAGGGATATGGAAGAGTCAAAAACAGATTCTACCAGAACAGAGCTGGAGGAGGGGAGGTGATGATTTCCAATAGACGGGGTTAGCAAGATGAAGTGCATTTCTGAAATGTTAGAGGTGAAGGGATCTTTTACTTAAAGGATATCTGTAAGAATACTGTTGATGAAGGCACACTGCCTTCCCCTATCCCCATGTACCTGGCAATATTCCCTAGACACCCACCAACTGCTGGGAGAGACAATAACAACTCAGTGCAATCTCAAAGAGGAAAAAAAGGGACAGAGGGAAAGAGACACAGAATTATTTTTTCATTCAAATATGAAAATCCAGAGATATCCATGGGTTAAAAGAAAGGGCAGAATAGAGCCTTAAATATTTAGCCTTCTCTGAAGCTTTCACACTAATCATTTAAACCAACCTAACCTCTTAAAAATCTATGGAATTATCCAAAGCCTTTCTGTTAAGCTAGTTCTAAGGACACAGTCAGTTCCTCTTTTGCCCTGACATTACACACAGCGAATCAGGCAGCAGTTAATAAATCTAAGCTCCCATGATAGATTTCATCTTCCACAGGAAAAAAAAAAAAAGGAAAAAAATGCTGGACAGGAAGCTGAGAAGTAAGAGAGGATCTGAGGAAAATCTATTCATTGATCAGAGGAACGAGAGTACTACATTCAGCTGGCAAACAGCAGCCTGGCAAAGGACTCATCGAGACCACTTCCGAGGGTCCTGTCACAGCTTTGTCCTGTATTCAATCAACTGACTCGCTGAGAAGCACAGCAGGTTTTGATATGCACCCATCCAGAACTCCTGTAGTCAGACCACTGAGATCCAGTTTTCTTTAATTCATGCTAAGCAGCGCTATCTTGTGCAAATCCAGACTCAGATTCTAAAATTCCTCAGTGCCAAAAATGTGTCAAATGACTGCATCTCTAACTGCATCTGCAACTGGCACAGCGTGGTGAAATCCTAATGTTCTGTAACACAGGGAGTCTCACAAGGGAAAAGAGGGTCACTTTCTTTTCACTGAACTCTCTAAAAACAACTTACAGTAATCTCACATTAAAAAAAATAAAAAAGTAAATAAAAATACAAATCAATGCAGTGAAAAACACACAACTGCAGTGAAAAACACACAACTGCAGTGAAAAACACACAACTGCAGTGAAAAACACCAATTTTTTAATAAAATAAAAATAAATACATTAGAAGCCAAAAAACAATGCAACCTTTCCTTCTACTGCAGAGAATGACATAAATTCCAGCACAGATTTGTTGAAGAGTAGAAGGGGTTAAAATCCCTAAAGAATAAGGAGGCTAGGAAGCACTACTGCTTAATGTTAAGAACACTAATTTCAGTCAATTTGCACATTCAGAGGCATTCTGGTCTGAATTTCTTCACTGAAAGCAGATGTCTTCACTGGTCATCTGAATGCATACACTCATCAGTTTGTTCTGTGCACAAGCTACAGCACACTTCGTGGCTCCAATGCTTCTGAAGAAATCAGAGAATCTCAGAGACGATGCAACTGAATGCCCAACCTGACAATTACTCATGAACCCAGCTTTCAGCATTGAATTTGGCAGGTGAGGGAGTGAAAAAGGACACCACCAGTTATGAATCTTAAGCAGCACCAGAATATGAACCCAACCAGGAAAAAAGGGTACATAATCATGAGACAAAAAGCTTCACAGGGAATTAATGCTCATCTAGTTCCTCTGTCACAGCATATAATCAAATAGATGTTGTAGTACTGAGGCAGCATGTTACAGAGACAGCTGTAATAATTAGAGCTTTAACGAGCTCTAACACAAAACACTGCAACATGGCAGTGTCATGATCATCTTGCCTCCCGAGCTGTCCAACTGAGAAGGGAGGTTGTGCTTATATTAGCTTATATTAGCACATCACTTATCTAGTTTCTAAAAGCAGAATTAAATCCTTCTGCCATGTGCTGACACCTGGCTGCTGTCCAAACTCCTACTTCATTTTGTATTATCACTGAAAAATGGAAAGGCTTAAGCAAAACTGGAGGGAGATGAGAAGAAAGACAGTTGTCCATTACTGTCAGCTTATGCCACGTGCCCACTTCTACAACCTTCAGAAGACAGGAATCCTCCAGAAATCACATGCCAAGAAAAACTGATTTTACTAAATTCACCAACTTAGGCTATCGGTTCCCCTTATCAAAACATCAATTCTGTGCAAGCAGCCTGGATGGAAATCTAATCTTAATGATAAATTTTCTGGATCTGTGGTACATTCTTTGTGCATAACCAACATCCCTGCCATGTATCTCCTGACTTGAGCATTTTCTGGAAATGAGAGCCCCACACGTAGGCTTTGCATAAAGTTTCTAGCATTGTTGCCCACCAACTGACTCCTGCAACACTACTCCATTGCTATTCCTAGCACTGAAACAAGTCATTCAGCTCTATCCCAGGCTTCATCCAGTTCATTCTAGACTAGGCTAAGTGCCCTAGCTCAGTGACAGGCAATGGTTTCTAGCTCAAATAGTCTTTTATTTTCTTATCCTCAGTATATCTGCTTCATTGTTAACTCCTGGTTCCCTGTATTCCCAGGAATGTGAGAAATAGTGGTAAAAAAATTACCATTTAACTAGTTTGTGAGGCTCCAGTAGCCCTCTCTTCCACATTCCAGGAGTTTCTGGAACCTTGTCAGAGCAGCTTTAAGCTTACCTAGATGACATGCTACATGGAGATTTGTTCCTCAATTTGCATACATATCGAATAAGGATAATATGAAAAAAAAAAAGTAATGAATAAAGACAATAGCAGTCCATAAAAGAAAAGATGAATAAAAGATTGAGCAGGCAGGGTCATGTATTCCAGCAAAGTTTCCTACTGGTTTATTAATTAAGAGAGACAGCTTTTCAGAAACCTTACAGCAACAGGGGTTCCCATTTATTCAACACAAGCACAATTTTACTGCTGAAGACCTCTACCTGGGAGAAAGGATTTTTGATGTCAAGATAAAAAAAAAGAAAAGTCAAAATTACACACTTCCAAAGACAAGAAGAGAGTTTGAAGAGAGGGTAAGAGGTTAGGAAGAACATGATCTTAGTCTGTTACAAGCACTTAATGGTCCCATACCAAGGGGAGCAAACCTCTTCCATTGTCAGCTCCACACTGTCTGACCTGCTGGATAACTTATTCCATGAAGCTAATATTTGGCAGTGGCCATTCCCGTATCCTTAAAGATTCAGAAAAGAGCAGGAAGTGAAGAGTACATACATCCCAACACCTCTTTCCATCAGGAATGCCATTCAGGAAGAAAGGAAGGATAATAATAGCCCCGACTTACAGTTTACCATTCTTTTGACAGTCAGAAAGTAAGCTTGAAGTGCACTCCTCCTATCCAGTCTCACCTTTCCTCTCACTAAGTCTGTCTAGTGCATAGAGGCAATTAAAGTATTTTACTACCTGACTGACAGCCCAGTGCTCCATGAGCTGCAAGGCTATTAAAAGGCACACATATTCCAGAAGGAATGTAAACAGAGCCACAGCAAAATATTCAGCAGTCACCTATATCAGCATTCCTGAAAAATCAGGAAACACTCTGCACAACTTCCTCTCTCCTCCTTCACTGATTCTTATATTAAAAAAAGCAAATCCAGTCTCAAGTGAACAAGGATAAGACCATGAAGGTTCTCATTTTCCTCTAAGCATTCAATTTGCTAACGCATTTTAGCTAAAATTCCTGCTTAGTCACGCCTGACACAATCTAGTCTTTTAGGCAAACATTCCCTCCATTCTATGTGCTATGGCTGCCAGCCAGTTTTCAGTTGATGTACTCAGTGTTTTTCTGCTTGTGCCCAAGCACAGTGAGATCTCTTAAACCTGCTCTCACACAGCAGTTTTATCCTTGCATATGCTCTCCATTTATAAACAAAGCATATGTAGATTTATCTATAGGAAGGTCTAAATCTGTGCACATTAATTTTAGAGATCTTAAAAAAAAAAAAAAAAAACAACAACCTGCCTCAAACTCAGGCTATACACAGGAAATAACAACTGTATGTCCTGAAGCAAACAAATCTTTCTGCAAAGAGTAAATAGACACTATTCTTCACCTTGAGATTAAAGCTGTGTTGCAGGTTGATTTAAATGAAAGGCTTTGTCTTTATGAAAAAAAAACACAACAGAAAAATATAATAATTTCCATTAAAAAAACCCAAATCCAAAAAACTAAACCAAAACACAAAAGCAAACAACTTTCAGGGCTTCTACAGAAAGAAAGTGAAAAGGAAGAACAGATTCAAATCTTCTGATTACATGGTCAGCCCCAGAAATTGTCCCTGAAAATACTGTTCACTAGCATCTCCTCAGAAAGGTTCTTTAAAACGCAGTGAACTCTGTCTAATATGACAGAAGATTTTTGTCAAATAAAAGGAGAAAAGATGCACTACATGTTGGTCCACTAACTGACCATCATTCTCACTGTCAGGTCTTACCTAATTTAGCTCATTACTCAGTCTTGATATTAAGGGCAAGAGTGGGGTAACATATTCAGAAAGAGAGAAAAGAAGAAATAATTTTTTTCCTGTTACCTGCAGTAGTGCTCTTTGGATGGTAGATGACAAAGCAGCTTTCAAAAAACTTCTGCCACATCCATATAGACAGGTGGGAATTGGAAAGCAAGGGCAGAAGAAAGTTAAGTAAGTCCAACTCACAACCTGCTCTTACTGATGCTGAGGCAAAACTCTTCTGCTCTTGATGGACAGCAGGTGATTCCACTGAAGTCAAGAAAAGCTGGGAATGAACTTCTTGGCCCTTCAGGCCACCATTAACCTCTTCTGCTCCCAGTACAATACAGCCATGCCCTGTCCTTCCCAATACTCAGGGAAATTGCTAGATCTCAGTTCTCTTCCTGTGCTATTCTTAGGTTTCTGATGCCTGAAGCTGCAAGCATATCAAGTTCCCTTAGGTTGAAAGAGCACTGTGAATGTCTCTGAACATTCAAATCTTTCTTCTCTTCTAAGAGCAGCAGGAGGTCTGTTCTTCAGTTGTGCCTGCTCCAGGTTTTTTCCAGAAATGCAGAATAGTTCTTGCTCTGGAAACTGTTAATTGTTCCCCAAAATATGATTAATTTCTGAGTGACTGTTTTAAGATAGTTGGTCCATCGCCTCAGCTCTAATTACATTTCTCATGTCAATTAATTAAAACCATGCTAAATGAAATAGCAGGTTTTATTTAAAGTTTAGGAGGAAAAAAGTCACGGGACACAATTAGATGTTACCAGACGTGATCTCAGCAGGTTTTCAATTTTCTATGTATAATAGGTCCCTAATTCAATACCAAGCTGTAATTAAGAATGTAATTAACTTGCAGCATTCTACTGATGTCATACACCACAAGAACACATAATGAGCTACAGTTTTTAGTGCAGAATCCTTAATGGATTGGTGTGTTTCATTGAGAATGAATTAGGTACATAAAAATAATTTACTATGGAAGCTTGGCCAATGTAATATACACTTTCAAAACCCAAGCAAAATATAAAAAAGAGCCAATAAACTTTATCCTCTCAAGGACAATGTGGCCAGAACCCAAACATGCACCCATGGCATGAATTGGTGGACACATCTTCACAACTGAGAGCTCACTAGCTGTGTGTGCACAGCTCTTCAGGTCTAGGGATTGGTAAGCAGTGTGGCATGTTTGCAAGCGTATCTGGCTGGGGACACCTTGTCTGAATAGGAACAGCTGCAAACTAAGCTGCCTGATGTTGTTTTGGTGATACACTGAGCTAGATTATGACACAGCAGACAGTCCCATGTGCTTTGCAGACCATCTTCCACACTTGCATGAAACACAGCCTCTGGGTTCACTGTCTACATTAAACTTCTGCATTGCAGCCTGGGTTTGATAACATAGTGTGATGCATCCAATCTCTGTGCTATCATACCACTCACTAAACTTATGAGAAAGCCTCCAGGTCACTTCTTATTAAAGGAAAGCTTGTGCTTTTGAAGCACAGACTGTATTGCTCTGCTGTCTGAATCAAAGATTTCTGGTCTCTGTTACAATTATTTGAACACCATCATTTCCTTAGATTTAACAAGAAAAAAAAAAAAAAAGAGAGAGAGAGAAAAGTAAAGAAAGGGAAGAAGGACAATCACATTTAAGATTAGTTTCCCAAGGAAACCAAAACAGGTCCCAGAAACAAGGCATCAAAATAACAAATAACTGGTCTGTGTTCACACAGTAAAAACAAAAGAGCCTACAAAATATTTTTTTTCTTTCAAGTAAGAACTCTTGGAAGAAGGATATGAGGATCAAAGTCAGATTTATCAGCTAAGGAATCTCTTGCACTATAGTCTGCTGGTGATGTGTAAATAAACAGATGAAAATGTAATCATGTCAGTCACCTACAGGAACTTTAGAAAGAATCCAGGAACTCTATAGCCATTGAATAGACTTCTCTGAATCATTAAAAGAAGACATTTCTGCTTTTTTTCTCTCTCTTAAGGACTTAATATTTCTCTGTCTTTTGAAAAAAAAAAAAAGAAACCACACCAAACAAAACCAAAAACCTGAAGCAATGGAGTTTCTTATTACTCTATTTCTGCTACCTGCTGAAGGAAATTACTTCGACATTCAAAGAACAAAGTTTTGTTTTGTAAACAACTTTTTCATACAAGACAAAGCCATTCTCAAAACATGAACCACTGCATTCAAAAACCTGTAAAGATATTCTCCCAATGCCCCTCTTAATAGCTTAATTAGCAGGAATATTTACAAAGATCTGAAAGGAAGTTTGACTGCTTTCTCTGTAGGAGCCTAGACAAAAAAAGTTTCAATGCAGACCTAGAAAAAAACCTGCATCATATTAAAAACTGGGAGAGGTTCTTGTAGCATTTTTATCAATCACATGAGCTGCAAAGAACCTTTAGAGGATTCTATAGCATCTGAAATCTGGTGGAGAAAAATATATTTCTTCTGCACTCAGTGTGACACAACAGAATGCAATAAAGTGGGAAATTATAAATGCCTGCACAGACTAACTCCATTAAATCTATGCATTTAAACTGTATTCTCCTTCAGCACTTCATCAAGGAAGAAACAAGAATTCTTCCAGGAAAAGTCAGGAGTCAGATCTCAGCCAGCCTCAATCACTATCCAGTGCTGTCTTTCAGGCAGAGAACTTCGTCCTCGTCCTCCAAGACAAGACAGGTCCTTAATGACAATGCCTCAGTTAGTAACTACAATCAGCTGAAAAGAATCCCCTAACTGACCTGATCAAAGATACAGAATTATAGCAGAACAGCAGCATGAATTGAACTTAAAGTTACTGAGCCCCAGCCACTGCACTATATTAATTGCAAGTCCAATACCAACATCATTGACCTTGATAAGACCAAGCCTTAAAGCAGCAGCAGCAGCTTTGTGTTGCCACAGGGTCCAATTCCATTCAGTTCTAGTCACCCAAGCTGAGGATGAGAAGCCATTATCTTTTTTCTTGTAGGTCAGTAAAGTTAAGAGAAAAATAAAGTTTTATCATTTATCTGTGTACAGTTTCAGCTGCTCTATCTCACCAGAAAAGTACTGCGAGGTACCATATAAGAGTGTCCCTAAAGCAAAGCTACTTCTGGAACAACTCAGAGCACATACAGCAAGTCATAAATGTGGCCACTTGTCTAGTTTATAGGGAAACATCACTTTGATTCTCTTTTTTCCTGCACTCTGTTCAAAGACCTACTGAAAAGACCTCACAAGTTCTTCCTGCACTGAACTCCTCACTTGCATTTTCTTTTGTTTCTTCACCATTTCATTCTCCTGTGGTGAAACACCAGCTAGTGAAATGGAAGCACACATTGACCTATCCCCACCTCAGGACACCTGAATGTCACTAGTATAAAAATGCTCTTGAGCTCATCTACAGAGAGTATTTTCACAGAATGGCACAGGCTGGAAGGGACCTCCAAAGGTCATCCAGTCCAACCTCCCCATGGTCAGCAGGGACATCCCCAACCAGATCAGGTTGCCCAGCTCCTCGTTGAGCCTCACCTTGAATATCTGCAGGGAAGGGGCTTCAAACACCTCCCTGGGCAACCTGTTCCAGTGTTCCACCACCCTCATAGTGAAGAACTTCTTCCTGATATCCAATCTAAATCTGCCCTTCTGTAGTTTGCAGCCATCACCCCTCGTGCCATCACCACAGGCCCTTGCAAACAGTCTCTCTCCATCCTTCCCGTAGGCTGCCGTCAGGTCCCGGCAGGCTGCTATCAGGTCTCCTCTTCTCCAGGCTGAACACCCCCAGCTCCCTCAGCCTGTCCTCGTAGCAGAGGTGCTCCAACCCCCTGATCATTTTCAAGGCCCTCCTCTGGACCCTCTCCATCAGGTCCATGTCCTTCCTATATTTTCTCTAAGTAGTTATCACACACAGATACGTTCAAAAGTTACCTGAGAAACCTCTTTTAGTTCAATAAACCATCATTCCAATAAACCTGATCCAGATGCTGTCTTTCAACACTTTGCTTATGCTATCAGTTTTTTACTCAAAACAGAACTGATTGAATTCAATGGCCTCAATTAACAGTAAAGGTTCTTTGACTCACAAGATGTCTCTTGCAGATCAAAGTGGCACAATAAAAGCCCGAGTTCAAATCTATTCCCATGTATCCAAGGTCTTTCTTTGGGATTCTTACTCTTTTTTTTTTTCCAAAGCTCAAGATGTTGGCACTTCATGAATCAATCTCAAAGGATATTAAAAGCAGCAGGAATAGCCTACAATGAACAAGAAGGTTCCTTTACAAAAAAAAAAAAGAACGTTAAGTTTGCCAAGGAAAGCACTAAAAAAGTAATAAGGAAATCCAGACTTAGGCTTAATTCATCCCCACATATATATGCATTAAGATACAGCCTTTAATGACAGATTATTTCTTCCAGAAAACTTCTGCCTAAGGCTGACAGAATGGGCAGCTGCTCACCATTCCTGTATGATTTTGTCCTACTCTGTACCTTAACTCAAGATACAACATTTAAGCGTTGCACTGAAAGATTAAAATTCTGATAAACTCTCACAACTTAGCATGTACTGTACAAAACCCTTCAGAAATATGAACACATGTACTTACACAGAACTCTCTTCCAGGAAAGCATTGGATAATTTTAATAGCAGGAACTGCAGCACAGCAAAAAGTCATAACTATGTTCTGCGGAGCAATTTCTGATTTAGAAAACCTGTGGCCTGACTTTCTGACTTGCAGTGCAAGTTCTGAGCAAATTTCTTGTTTACTTTATGAACAGTTATAAAAAATTAAAATAAAAAACCCCAGCATAACAAAAATCTCTCCTTCCCCTCCCCCCCTCCCCAAGATAGCACTAAGTATGGAATATAATTTCCCAGAGTGTCATTGAAGTGCTTTTTATCTTTCTATAATCTTTGCTCCTTCCATGAGATTCATGTTAACCTGCAAACTCACCCAGCATCTCTGGCTGTAGCAAGTAGACATAAATGAAGGATTCAGAAAATGGAGCCCTGAATGCTAAGGGAAGTTTCTGAGAGGGTAACACAGGATGCTTAGAACCAGACATCCTCTGCTTATACTCCTCCTGTAGTTTGCATTTGACTCATGAGAGCAATCTTGTGGTCTTTGAAGGGCTATTAAAAATACGTTTTATGAGTAGGGAGAAAACAGTGACAGCCACAGAGGCTGTTTATGCTCAAAAATGTCAAAGTTCCTCTCCGAATAGTTTCAGAGGTTAAACTCTTGCTGAGCTTGTTACATCTACACACCTTCCAGCTTCTGTAACAAATGAAGCTGAAGTCCACAGACAATAACCTCCTTCAGTACAAAAACTGGGATTTTTTCCCAGGAAGCTATCCATCCTGTATACAAAATGAGACAGCAGTCCCGTAGATAACCACCTGTTCCTTAACCCTTGTCATGCCCAGAGATTGCTTCCTCCTCCTTCTCTGCATGAAAGAGAATAGAGGAAGGAGTCATTCTGAGAGCATGCGAGAGCCTCTGTGGCTCTGCAGCTTTTGCCCTGGGCCCATGATGTTTTATGACAATTAAACAGGAACATACCCAGGCAAATCCGTATGCAGCTCCAGTATCTGAGACGCAGCGTGCTCTGCAAAGACAAGAATAATGCTGCTGCCACCCTCTCAATTCTGCATTAAGAGCAGACTAAACCAAATTTTCAGATTTGCAAGTCTGGCAACTTTGAATGGATTTCTCATGGAATTAGACCAAAAGCTATATGCCTTCAAAAATATTTTTATCTCCTTTCTAATTTCTAATGCAGGATAATGTTTGCAGGAGTTATCTGCAGTTCTGAATCTTACTTAGCAAAACTGAATGCTAGCATTCATACACCCTCCTCATCACTTCAGAAGGAGAGAACAAGGAAGACATCATCTATCTTTGCCTCTAACAGTGAAAAATCACAGGATTTAACCCAACTAGTGCTGCTCAGGGACATTATTCTAGCTGGCCACAACTCAGGATTTCTAGCTGGCTTTGTTCTCACAAACAACTGAACCACTTCACAGGAACTTTTCCAAATCAGTCAGTAAATATGCAGCACAGAAAACTTCAGCTAAAACTGCTGCAGCCTGAGAAAGTCCCATTTTAAAAGGGTATTCTAGTGAAAACTGTTGAGCATCCAATCTAGATGTGATTCTCTGATATACATATACCTGCCACTTTAGAGAGAAAATTGTGATTAAACTTTTTTAAACTACCAATTCAGACCACATAAACCCTCAATTTTAATGCATTTCTCTGACTTCTTTTTCACTATAACACCAATCCAATAGGAAATATCACATGTGCAATGAATTAGACCACAGACCTTTCATCTCAGACTGCTTTGAAATGGTGCTTAGTAAACTCACTGGAGTTCATTTTTTCAATAATGAAGAAAGATTTTTCCACTAAGTCTTCACATTGTGAGTATACCATGTGGTTTGCATTTTCCGTTTTTTCAAAACAATTTCCCAAAAGCTCACACTGTTTGATTTCATTTTCAGTTAAGAGGAGTTAAACCCTGAACTGCCATGAGATACATTCAAAATCACAAGGCATGGTGGGAGTCATATTCACCCTTTATTTATGGAGAGTGCCATTTACTTTTGTGCCATATTAGTGTTGAACTGAAATTTCAACACAAACCCAAGTGTATTTCTTTAAAGATGATGAGAAATGAACAAAATCATAGGCTGGCAATCCACAACCTGCTCTTCAAGAGGGTGGAAGGTTGGATGACATATATTAGAGTGCCAGCTCTGGATAACCAAATCCAGAAATCGGAGCACAGGTAACAGAAAAAGGAACTTTCCAGTAAAGTCCTCTAACATTTGACAGACAGAAACACTAACTGCTGTGTTTCATTATTTCTCAAGTTTGAGAGTTTTTCTGGTGTGTGTGTCCAACCTCAACCATCCTCTGTAACTGAGGAATCTAAAGGTGAACCTTGTCAAACATTTTGATGATGGAAGAATAAAAAGCCATTTTTTGAGTCAACATACCAGTCTGAATCACCCTCTAGAGACATTTCTTACTTTTCTGTGATCATAGGAGCATCAGGTAATTTAGGATCTTAACTCATATGCCTAAGTTAGAGTTTAAATCTGGGCAAGTGAGATGGCTTTCCAAAAAGTGTTGACCTCTTAAGAGAAGAGGCCCTTTACAGGGCCATGTGTTCTTTGAAAACTAAGTCTGTATGGGTTGAATTAATCTCACCAATACTTACAATGCCCTAATACCAACAGCTATTTATAGATAAGTTGTTGCTTTCACCATGGTCAAAGATACAGACAACACTTTCAGTTGAAACCCAAAAGATCAAACCACCTCACTCTAATACAGTGGAGTTGCCTACAGTTGGTCAGATGAATCACTCTCCTGAACAGCAAAGACCATTAACTAGAGCACCAGTAACAATAACTGGAGCAATGATACTGACATTCCAGAATTGAATTTTAAGCCCAACTACCAGTAAGAATCAAAATATCCAAACTCTACAGTCTACTTTTCTGTCTTTCCAACCCCCCATGTCATTTCACTCAGCTCTATCAGGTGGAAGGGATGCTAACATTCAGATGAAGACACAAATCACTCCATAAACTATTATTTGATAAAGACATTGATGAAACAAACAACTGCCATGATGATACTACTTCTACCACAACAGCCAAGATCTCTCTACCTTTGGAAATTGTGCAGGACTATTGCAGGATACAGGGCAGAATGATTCTAGACTAACTTCAAGTTCTGTTTATATGTTGTGATGTTAGTTTTCATCCCAAAAGAAACAAGAACCCTACAAATTACATCTACATGTAAATTACTTTCAATTATTTGAACACATAGGTGAATTCTTTAAAACATCCTCCCATGGGAGATGATGAAATACAACTATTTGAACTGCACCTATCACATACAAACATAGACTAACTAGCAGAAAAAGAGAGAGATTTCCAAAATCACTTCAATTCTGACATGGTCTAGCAGTGCCAAATTCTATCTGGCATCCTGAACTAGCTCCCCTTTTGCAGCAAAGGATATGTAAATGCTGTAAAAGAAGAATTCATACAAAACTATTCTTTGCTTGTGACCAGCACTACAAATGTTGTCTTCATCAAATCTGTTTCTCTTCATAGGAAGTGAAATTGCATGCTAAAATGAGGTAGACTGAAGACACTTTACCAAGCAGCCATATACTGCTAGATAAATACATACACAGAGCAATACATGTGGGTTGAATACTTGATGAATGGCAAGGCTCCTACTGAAGTAAGTAGAACCAAGATTTCACTTGCAGTATGTAGGGCATGACAGAGTGCCCACAGAGCAGAATTTGCTTCACAACAAAAGAGCCAGAACTTGATCAGCTAACAGCCTATGCCAGCATCTTGGCAGTCATTCATTCAGTGTTAGAACACGAAGTACAAAAAAGGTCAGTACGTTCCAAAGGTGGGGTTGGACTACTGTTAGTTTGATTTAATATACAAAGTTAAAGAGATAAATTTTAGGATCTCGATCAGGAGCCAAAATTTTATGGGCACTTGGAACTGTAGAGTCAACTCCAACTTCACACACCTGTGCTACTAACAAAAGGTAAACCTTGCCATCTCCTCAAATAAACCAAAAATCACATCAATACAAATACTCCTTAAATAAACTATTTGCATTTTGTGCCTTTTCTGAACAGTAGTGCCTAAAGGCAAGATTTTTACCTCACGTCAGTTCTGACATTACTGCACTACATGATTGTGTTTAAATGTCATCTGATGATTCCTATTAGAAGTGCCAGTTTCATCACTACAGCTAATTTAATTCTAAATGAATTTTCAAAACCAAGACTAAAGTTCAATAGAAGCCTGAAGCTTTGAGGACTTGTGAAGCTTTGAGCCTGAAATACAGTGATATCCAACTTTAATCCGTGAAATAGCCAAGGCAACACCATGAATCCACGGTTCTTTGAGTAACTGTATAATGTAATAAAGCCTTCCAGATGGACATGGCACTATAGGTGTTTCCAGGCCCACCTTTGTCTTTCAAGACCATTCAGCATGCTGCTTTCATCTCCAGACTGTTTGTAACACTCCAAAGGGGGAAAAAAAGAGAATATACTCCGTTATGTCACACACAGTTGGAAAAAATCCTTCTGCTAGTTCGCTGACATTCCAAAGCACAACACATTTGCTTCTAGAATCAATATGAAAATAAGAAAACACTACTAATAAGCACCTCCAGTGAATAGCTGAGTATCATCATGCAATACTGGTTTTATACCAGTGGGTTTTCCCTGGGTCAAAATGGAACTGTAATAATTCCCATTACTATCTAATCAGTTGCAGGTATTATTGTAAAAAGAACTTGCAATTTTCTCCCAAAAGAAGAAAATACTTTTTTACCCACGTTATGGTAATAAATAAATACATACACACATACATAAAAAGGTAATCAAGTGTTATGGTCACTCCCACTTTACAAACAAATTAAATCAGAGAGGTTACCTAAGCATTTACATTTGCACACACAGCTGGAGGGAGAATTAAAGGAAAAAAAAAAAAAAGGGAATCCTACTCTTCCTATTAAAAACATTAAAAATCTCTTTTCTTATCAGCAAGATAGAATGGCAGGAGAGCATGCTAAATGTAAATATATGGGAAGACAGTTCCCTATTTCTGAATTCCTTTAGTAGATTTCCTTCTGAAATTGTCCATGGGATGATTATGAATAACAGAAGCATAAAAAGCATTTAAAACACTGTGAGCTCAGGAGCTTCTCTCATAAAAGATTCTTTTATGTGTTCAAAAATAGAAAATATAACAATTCTGCCAAATGAAATACAATTTATTTTTTTTTAATAGTGAGCTTTGTCATCTAAAGACTAAGTTTCAAAGGCATACAATAAAGATATACCAGGACAGACACAAGAGAGCCAGTCAAGAGCAATCAGAAAGTCATGTAATGTCTCATCTGCTTTTCCAAGAGGCACAGGCTTTACACTTATGTTAGGCATGTGCAGCTCCCTCTGGCTCTTAGTGCCAAAGTGTGTCTCATAGAAACTCACTGAACAAGCATTTTATAACACAGATGCTGTCTTCAGAAAACGTGGAGCCTTTTTCTAGTTGTGCTACCCATATTTATGGCCTCAAGTTGTGACAGGGGAGGTTCACGTTGGATATCAGGAAAAAAGTTTTCACAGAAAGGGATGTCAGGTGTTGGAACAGGCTGCCCAGGGAGGTGGTGGAGGCACCATCCCTGGAGGAATTTAAAAGATGTGTGGATGTTGTGCTGAGGGCAGTGGCTTAGCCCTCAGTGGTTTAGCAGTAGTTGTGGGATTGAGAGCTCTAAGCGAGCAGCTGGGCTCGATGATCTCAGAGGTCTCTTCCAACCTCAACAGTTCCATGATTCTGTGAGTCTATACTCTACCACTCAATTCCAAATCCCAAATCACAGCCACACACAAAGTGAAGCATCTTTTCCATCTAAAGGGTTCAATACAGCACACCTGGAGCTGTGAAATGTCATCAAGTTTCACCGCACGCAGCAAAGAAGCAAAGGGGGTAAGAAAGAAATCCTAAACTAAACTCCTCACAAATGCAGAAACGTGAGGAATGCCAACCTAAAGTTACCAGGAATTAGGACAGAAATGTAATACAAATTGTTCCTCTACAAGTTTTTACGTAAATATGTTGCAAAACTGAAACCTCCTTGAGTTTTCAGGCTGATGCTATTCCCACGCAGGCATCCGCCCTCACTAAGGGGCAGCCAAATTCAATCTCCCTCTCCCCCAATGTTCTGATCAGCGAAAATTAACAGGTACTGAGAAGTCAATACTGTATTACCTTCTCCACAGTAGTTATTTACTGTATTTGCTACTCTTATTTCATGCCAGCAGAGTGATAGGCCATTTGATTCCACAGAGCAGAAAAACATTCTGGCTTTTTCTACAGAGACATGAAATTAAAAAGAAAAAACACACCACGTCAAGTCATGCAAAAATAAATCAAGTTTAAAAGAATAAAGATGGATAAGGTGTAATTACTTTCCTCACTAGCACACACACACACCACCAACTGAGCAAACCCTACAGATAAGTGTAACAAAGATGCTATAGCAGCCCAGTAAACACAGCTTGCTGGTCAGCTAGGTTTCACTGTCTCAGCACAAGTCTAATGGCATTCATTGTACAATGATTGACAGAGTAATTCAGCTACAGACAACAAGAATTGGAATCATTAATTAAATGAGGAAACAGTCAGGTCTGACTCCACATGCACTGACCACAGCAGAAAGGTTCCACCTGGTTAATGGGCACTGGAGCAGGAGTCCATTACAGTAGGACTGTTCCATCTGTCCAACTCTTTCTCCTCTGTGTACAACATATCACTGCTACAGGAATGCATTCTTCAGCCCAGGTTCCAATAAAATAAACATAATAATCAACCAAATTAACAACTTACTCTAGCAGCTCTGTATTTTCATACGCATTTCATTCAAACCTGAATCTTTTTTTTCCATCAACATGACTGAAGTTTGTCTATGCTCCCCAATATACTTCTGCTCATTTTGTCACTCCAGTTCTAGCTCCAGCTTCCTGAGATGTTCCTTTCCCTTGATCTTTTTCCTCAGTGTTTCTCTCCCAAGGTTCTTATCTTGCTGCAAACCCTCATTCTCACTTTTTCCACATCACCTTCCATAGACACTCATCCCCCAATTACTTTTTTTCCTTACCCAGAAAGCCTGACACTCCCTCCCACCTGTCCCCAAACTGATTCTTGTCCTTTGCCAATGTTCAGACCACACTTTTCTGCACTATTCTCCTTTTGCCCATGTCACTCCCCACCTTATGCTCCAGCTTTGTCCTTTATTCAAATTAGGCAGTTTCCTTTTCCAGAAACCTTCCCTGCAGCTTGGGAAGGAGATGGAGCATAGAAAGCACAAGGATGGACACAATCCCTACCCACAGCTCCAGGTCATACTTCTGCAGTGAGGATCTGTAACTGCCAGGAAAGTGAAGCTCACCCTGACATGGCATATGCCCAGTGCATAGCAGTTCTGATAAGTTTAGCTGTAAGGACACATCAAGTCTTTCCCTGTCACAAGCAAACTCGTTCTTTCAAATGCTGGTAACTTGACATCCCATGAAATCAGCTGTGGACTTTTTTTTCCAGTAATCTCACCAGTCATCTCCTGGCAAATTTCATCAGGGTATCAGTGCTGCTCAAAGAAGAGGTCAGCAACTATTTTTAAACAAAGGAAAATCAACAGTTTCCCTCCCCTTCCCACCTAGCTCTGTTATTATAAACCAATGAAGTCTTGGCTGAAGTTCTGGAAAAGAAAAAAATCATTCAAATCTGTGGCAGATGGTTGGCACAGAATATTTTAGCTGAAATAGTTAATGGTAGGGGAATTTATAAGAAACTAAACCCAAACTCTTTTAATGGCAGTTCTAATAAGAAGCAGTGCTACCACTCCTGTTTGTACTAATAGTACAAAAAGGTTGAGGGTTTGGAGGGTTGTGGTGATGATGTCTATTTAGTTTGCTTTGAGTTCAGGAAAATAGGTTTATGTTAAGCATCTAAAAGTGCATTTTACCTGCATGAAAAAATGGCAATAGGTTAATGTAAGCCTCACTTAATTGCTCAAAATGTTACAGAATCAGTAAAATGGGAGAGAAAAAACAATACAAAAATTAAAGCTGTTGTTTACCTCTAACAGCCTCTAAACTCTCAGTGTTTAATGTCCTGCATTACATATAAAACATAAGCAACTCTCATAACAATCTCTTTTTTTTTTAGGTTAGTGTCCCAGAAACAAATTAAAGCCACCCAGCTGCAATGCTGGGCTGCAGCACTGTACTTGTGCAAGCCATCCCTCCCCCATTAGGCCCATTCCCTTTTTTTGCTTACACAAGCAGCAAGTTGATCCCAAGGTGATACGAACTCACCCTTTATATATTTAAAAAAAAAAAACAAAACAAAACGTATTTTATGTGCTTTATCTCCCTGAAGCAGCTTCCAGAGGAATTAGAAGCATGCCAGAGTTGGCACAAAAAGAAGGTTGCACCGTTTGGGAGAGGGCAGAAACCTGGCAGCATCAATTTACATTGGCTCGAACTGGTAAAGGAACTGCATCCTCAGGCAATATAACTGCTTGAAAAATGGGATTTCACAAGGACACAAACGAACATTTTGAAATTTACTTGCATTCTCAATCAGAGAAAAAAAGAAAATTACATAAAGTTAAAATGATCTCCAAAAGTCATTTGGAATGGCAAATCTTTTCATAGCAGTTACAAAAAGCTGGTTCATTATTTCAATATAAAAACAATACTGCAGAAAAACAATAATTATGTGTTCTACAGAGCATTTCTGCTGATATCAGTTTCTAGCTGAATACACTTACTAGAAGTCAAAACAATAACTTGACGTGAAATGGTTAACTTCACAGAAGTTATTAAATTATCTAAATAAATTTCAGATGCAAGTACAATTTTTAAAGCAAATTCCTCTATAAATTGTACCAGTTTCACAAATATTTTCAAATTAAGACCTGCTCAGTTGAAAAAATTTTATCAAGCAGAAAAGTACAGCAACTACCTAAGTAATACAAGGTTAAATGTATTGGTGGATCTGTTTCCACATCTCTATTCTGTGATTGCATGGTGGAGTTGACAAGCAGAATCTACTGGACCAACCCCTCTGTTGCATCAGTATCGTGAGCTATCAGCTAAGATTTTCTGCTCATGAACAGAGAAACCGACTTTTAGATGGGCTCAGGAGACCATTAAGTCCTTTTTCTACAATTAAGCCAGCTTCCTTCCTTTTTTCTATTCTTATTTTTCTAATATTTTCATATAAATGTCAAATTCTTAACCACTGTTTTGGGGCTTAGCATTTGCTTCACAGTATTGAAAAGGGCAATTCACTTAAAGTGAACTTAAAGCAAGTTTGTATTTCCTGATCTTAAACATATGACTAAACGCATCAAAAGCAGAAAGCCTGTTAGCAACAGACACTAATGTATCTATGCTAAAAATATTTAAAGTTTCACACTTCCACAAACTTCTAGAAATGCCATAACAGCCGTAGAAGAAAATGGAAAATACGTGAGAAGAAACAATTAAAAAAGGTGTTTGACCTCCCACATGACACTTGTAACACTAGAAGATGGCAAAACCAGATTAAACTCTTACTGCAGTGTATAGTAAAAGAAGTGTCCACTCCAGGAGACTTGTCTGGTCGTTTGCATCTGTCAAGCCACTAAAACTGCACAGTTGTAAGTGAACACTTTTGATAATGACAGTGGAACCACGATTAGTATGATCTGTGTTAGTCAAGCAAAAGAAATGCCAGAAGAGGTTGTCTCCAAGCACAAAGTTACTGACCCAAGATGTCAGTGATGCGATAGGAAAACATTAGCACATCTCTTAACTGTAGTGGCAAAGAACCACTTAGTCAAAATGTACTTCCCTAAAGAAAAGTTTGCCTAATTGACCAGTGCTGCAAAGATGCCTGTAATTTTAGTGATGGGGATGACACTTTGTTTATGGAATTCAAGCTCAACAGATTAATATGCTGTAGAACAGCAAAGAAAATAGAAGAGTAGACTCACTGGGTCATTTCACTAGATACAGCTGAAAAGAAAAATGGTGACCTGAGGCTGTGTATTGACCCAAAAAAACGTGAACAAATAGATAAAGAGAGAGTATTTCCATTTGCTAACTAAAACAGACACAGGCACTACTGGACTGAAATTATTTCAAAGCTAGATGCATCCGCAGGCTTTTACCAGATACCTCTAAGTGAGGAGACTGCAGAAGCTATGAACTTTCAATGCACCATTTGTCCGTCCCTGTTTCAAAGGGGTCACATCTGTCACTAGAGCCTGAGCCAGTCCACAGAACACAAAACAGTACAACTGCTTGAAGAGCTGAACACTGTGAAACTGTTATGCTAGGGTACTGAGTCTGTAAGGAAGACTGAATAAAATATAAAGGACTCAGGCCTGTAAGAGCAAGTCAGGACAAGAGTTTGAACTAGACATAAGCAGGTTTGCTGGCCAAAAAGTTATTGCTTAGCACTATGAAGGACAGAGCACTCACATTTCAGCCTAACACCTTAAGTTAACACTTGATAGTATCATAAAAGACTACTTGTATTTGTGTAACTACCATGCTTAGATATTAAGCAAATAAAAAGCTCTCACTGGACAAAGTGGCCAAACCAGGGCCAAGTCTTTCACTAATGAAATCAGAATTACAGTGGACAAGAGGCAGGGAAAGAAAGCAGAAAATGACTGACAGCAAGACCATGGTATTCCTGACAGCAGAGGCAAGGTCTGATTGCTGCTACTCAGCTTTCCCTTCACTAAATCCACTTTCCTCTTTGGTATCAAATCAACCTAGTGTACAGTAAATGTCTCATTTAAACTGATGGGCAAGAACTCTTTTAAGTTGCCCACAATATGTTTGCTTTCTTTTCTGTCCTCAGTTTGGCTTTTTAACACCCACATTTGATGATTTTCAATTGCAAAATGATCTTTTGTATAAAGTTCTCTCAACTTGTTGCTATTTTACTTTTACATCTTTTATCATAATATGCATTTTGTCTCCCTCAGAATAGCTAAGACACACCTACTGGAGCCTGCCAGATGTGAACTACTGCCAAAATTTCAGCGTGGCAGCAACAAACTTGCACACAGCATAGGAGTAAAGGAAAATGTTTACCAAAGCTTCAAGGACAACTGGGATTTAGGACAACAAATCTCTGACGCCTCTTCAGTGGTAAGATCATACTCTAAAGATTTTAAACTTACATTTGTTTATTTTGTCTCGACTGTCTGCCTTAGACATGACCCTAAGCACAATTCCAAACAACAGCTTGGAGAAATTTACTGCAGAAGGGCTTTACCTTAAACTCTACCACTTGGTAGAAACTTTGTATACCAACACTTCTAGCAAATCTGCCATTATAGAGTTTCTAGCTATTCCTTACAAGCCACCTCTCCAGTGGTGCTGAACTAATGCTTTGGCAGTGGAGTTTAAAAAGAAAAACACAGAACTAAATCCCAATTCTCAGTAAAATCCCCATCCTTTCGTCTCAATGAACATCGTTTGTCAATACTTACTAATATTTAGCCATTTAAGAAAACGGAATGGTGTGCTGCTCAGTACTTCATTTCATACAAATGCTTCGTTTCCCCAATTGAAGAGCCAGACACATATTTATGCATTAGAAAAGCAATTACAAGTGTAACATTTTATATTGCATTTAGAAGCATGCTTGAGCAGACATTTATAATACAACTGCTGGGTATTTTACTAGCTAAGTACAGTGTCTAATAAACTTTAGGATCTGCTCCCAAATATGAAAACAAAGTAAATTAGAATATTAATAGCACTATCTCCATTGTGAAAGTGTTATATCCAAAAGAGAGATTAGCCACTTACACAACTCCATGCAGCTATAATTCAACATAATGCAAGTTCCTGCTGTGTTCTTTGCTAGCACCAAAGTGATGAAATTAAGGTAAAGAAAATTTAGGAAGTTTTTCCTAAGCCATATTACCAAACTAGCAAAATACGATGTAAGAGACTCACTGCTTGAACAATTGAAAACTGGAATAAAATGATACTCAAAGAGCCTCAACCAGTTTTGACATCAGTACAACAAAAATAAGGATTTATCCCACTATTGTGGGATAAAGAAGAGCAGAATCAAAGGAGGTCTATACCAACCTATGGATGAGCAATCATGTTTGCATTTGTGTCCAAACACTCGTTAAGTACCTAATATTATGGATGCACCTTTAACATCTGCTCATGTTCCATACTTTCTTGCACATATGTACTACTTCTGCAGTCAACTCAATCCCCTGTCTGACCATCCTTAAACTCTTTTTAAGGACTTATGAGATCCTGTATTTTCAGTTTCTGTGATGCTTGTTCCAGTTCACAGCTACTATGAAACTGAGGACTCCCACTTATCTATGAATCTTATTTATAAAGTAAATCTGTACATTTGTGTTGCTCTGACTCAAGAAAACAGTTTAAAGAAAAAAAAAATCTTCCCTCAAGCCCATGAATACCTCCTATTGGCTATAAAGAGGCTTAAGCACGTGCATTAGCACTTTGCTGAAAAGAGGTCATTTCCTGAAAGGAATATATATCCACCAGGGATTTACTTATGTAAATATGATTTCACACACATACTCTCCACCTAGGGAACAGGCATCCAATAATTGGTATGTAAAACATGTGCTCAGTACCTAAATACAGGAGCACTCTTGCACACTGACTTTTTATACATCCTGGCCTGACTAGAGGCATGGCTTAAATTAAATACCAAGCTTCTTTCTTGAGATTGAATGAATTAACATCATTGGCCAGATAATAACCACAGCATAATGGCACACTGAAGCCTGAGGCAACATTTCAGGAGAATTTTCTTAGAAATTCAGGCCTGATAGGAGATGCTAATGAGTTCAGAGAAGTAAATATAGCTCTTTAAATAGCAAATGACAACTTGTCTATAATAGTAAGTTTCCCAGCACATTTACAAACGTTTTCGCTTGCAAGCTATAAAGTGACTTTCATTTAGTTGGACTTCAGCTCTCAAGAACAATCACTATCCTAACATGCCAACAAAAAGAGTGCAAATACGCAAGAGGAGCGCAAATGAAATGCTTGTTAAGGCCTCACAAGGAAACTATGCAAACACCTTATTTAATAAGTTTAATTATCAGCTCTTTTCTAAATCATACTGTACCCAGCAATGCCAAGAGGCAAATTTCCTACTCAGAAGCTCTGCTTTTCTTCCCTGAAGGCAAGTGATATTTTCTCTTTTATTCCTAAAGAGCACAGCCCAGAAACCCCCAGCAGCTGCTGCTAGCAGTGGCACCACTATGGACTCTCTCACAGCATGGCTGAGTCAACACTGACCCAGGTTCCAGCAGAGAGAAACAGCTTAACAAGGTTGGGTTGTTCATAACCTCCTTCTGTAGCACTTTCTTCCACCCTCCAGAAGCATAACCTAAGAGTTTCTAAGACTGTATCTCTTGGAAAAATATTTTCAGATATAAAATGCCCATATACTAGTGCCCAACTGAATTACACCTTGGGTATAATGCAAATGCTATGGGAAAAGATGCATTTGTGACAGTCAGACCTGCATGGAAAAAGAGACACATTGCCTCAGAAAACAATGCCAGACCCTCTTTACAAGTCTTCATCTCATGCAGTCTCTGAAGGTGAGAGTACAAGGCCAATATAATTCTCACCTCCAGGCTGCTGCAATCAAAACTGAAACCTGCATTTCAGATACTTCACATCAGCATTTTTCAAGCATGTCAAGACACTTGGATGTCCATTAATTTTAATGTTCTATATTAAAATGACCAGCATTAAGAGGGCATGCAGTTTTCTGCCAAGCACTTTGTTTTCCCTACCAATCAGCGTGGGAAATGTCCCTTTATGAATTGCTACTGATTACGCCCTTGTTTCACTCTTGAGATACTTTCAAATATTTCACGGCTGCCTCTACAATCAACTACCCTGGGAGAGAGGTTGGTAGGACTGGACCAAACTGAACAGTGAAGAGTCTTTTATTAGTAATCTTCTTAGATCAGTCAAACAGCATCAGTAATACCAAGAGGATAAAAGGGAAATGTATTTTCTTATTCCTAGGGTTGGCAACAACAGCAGGAATTGCTTAGAGCTTAGTAAGTTTTCACTCACCCCCCCTACAAAGGGGAAGAAGGGTACGTCTTCAGAAAATATCCACATCTATCCTTGTCTGAGCAAGAAAGCAAGAAGCACTGAGACATGGCAGCCACCACTACTATTCTGCACGGAAATCCCTCTTCAGATCATGCATGATTTGCATCCCTGGCTTTGTCAAATGGACTCTGTGATCACAAAAGTTCAGTGATGAGAAAGAACAGCACATCATTCAAATGACCTCTCTGCCAAGACAAACCTGTTCCTCAGCTGTCCCTTGAATCAAGATAGCAAGCATCTTGTCCAGACCAGGTAACAGGGCTTCTAACCAGTCACTACTCCAGTGTAATTGCAAGGATGCTATTCCTGGACACTGTCACTGTACTCCTGGTGCTTCTTACAGCTTTCACCACTCCCCATATTTCGTTCCAAACTGGGACTGGGACACCCTCTCCCGTAGGATAGATCCCTTTAACACGACGCAGTAATAAAGATGCATTTGTAAATATCATCATGGCTGAGGCAGAAAGGAGAGAAACTTTCCCCGTTTTTTTTCTCTCAGTCAAACGCAAGCTTGCAAGGTTTTCGACCATCCAAATAAATAGGAGAGGAAAAAACATGGAGGGGAAGATGCAAAATTTTAAAAAAGCTGCGAGAGGTAGAGGCAGGAATTATAGGAAAAGACAAGGGGGGAAGAAGGAGTAATTAAGTTAAGACGCCGCTGAGGTGGAAAACAACACGCTGCTTAGGAAGGAGTTGAAGCCGCCGCCTGGATAGCTGCACACCAGCCCTTCGCAGCCCGTCCGCGATCAACTGGTGACTCTGCTCCTCACCCCAGCCGAGCAGCAGCCGGCTTCCCCTCCCGCAGCCCCGCCAGCGCCCAGCGACAAGTGCCTTCCCGCTTACCTCCGCAGAGTAGGGCTCCGAGGAGCAGGCTGACAGCCAGGCAGCGGGGCCCGCCGCCCCGGGCAGCCCCGGCCATGCCGAGGACACGGGGAGACTTCCCGGGTGCGGCTCCGGGGGGCTCCGCCGACGCCGCTAGCTGTCCCCTCCCGCCGCCCGCTGCGGCCGCGCCATCGCCGAGCTCCGCACGCACACCTCGCTCCGGAGCTCAGCCCCGCGCCGGGCTCCCGCCCATGCCGGCTCCGCTCCTTCTCCTTATCTCCGCACCTTCCCGCTCCCCTCCGTTCCGTTCCCTTCCCTAGCGCCAGACGGGGCGGGCCCGGGGTGCAGCGCCTATAACGGGCTGGGGAGACTGATGGACACCCCGGCACCGCCACGCTCCCCGGGCAAAACTTTTCAAAGCGAGCGAGCAAAGGGCGGAGAAGGGTCCGGGAGAAGCCGGTGTGGCTGGGTGGTGTGGCTGGGTCGTGCAGCCTGGCCGCTGGCTGGCTCGCTGCCCCGCTAGACCGGAGCGCCCTCCGCCGCGCCACCGCTCCGCTTCCCTCCCCGAGCCTTTATCAGGGGCCCGGCCGCCGCGCGCACACAGAGACTTTTCCCTCAGCGGAGGGAGGGAGGGAGGGGGAAGGCGGGGGGACCGCTGAGCTCGAGCCGCGGCCGTTGGTGCTTGCCGCGGGGAGCGGGGAGGGGGGCGGGGGGAGCCCTACCTACGGCCGCCTCCAGCGCAGGGCGGGAGGCGGTGAGCGGTGCCCGGCACCGGGCCCCTCGGTACTGAGTACCCCTTACCCCGCAGGAGGATGCTGGCGACGTGAGACGCCCGCTAAGAGCCCCGGGGCTGCCAAGAGGGGAAGGAGTTTTGCATGGCAGGAGAGAGGGGAGTCCTGCCGCGGGTGCGAGCTGGCCAGGGTTGGGGCTGAGGGCGGAGATCAGGAGGGGGGCACGGGAGCGAAAGCTGGCCCTGGAGAGGGGAGAGATTCTTCCCTGACACGAGGGACCATCGCTGATCTCACTGCCCCACTTCTGCAGTCCGGCTTTCTCAAGTCCCGCTGTAAAGCAACAGCTCTTCCAAAGAGGACACCAAAAGAACCTTAGCAAAATATCAGACTGTGCGCATATGCTTCCCTCCAGAGAGAGGGAGGCCCACTGCAAGCCCTAAAATGAGGAAAACAGCTTGCCCTCGTGTATTTTACCCAGCTGCCACCCTGACATTGCCTCTTCATCCTCTTCTATTGTTTTTGGTTTGGTTTGGTTTTTGTTTGTTTCTTTTTTTGTTTGTTTCTTTTTGTTCACGAGTTCAATTTTCTAAGCCTCATTCTCAGTCTGTATTTTTATTGTTATTAATTTAGTTTGCTGCTTTCACCTGGGTATCCTAGATAACTTCATCTGGCATCTCTTCCTCCTTGAGGCAAAATATGTAAATATTTGGAGCCCAACAGTAAACATACTTTTAATAGTGTTTGCTACAGCTGTGGCATACAGCAAACAAGGGGCAGTTTAGTCAGAAGTATTGAATATTTGAAGTACTTTATTGAAAGAAGTACTGCCTGTAGAAATCACCTAAGCAGGGAGGACACCCAAATACACACATCCCTTGCTATATGACAAAGCAATGCTTTAAAGTGGTGACTTTCACAATCTGCTGCTTTTATCCTGAGAAATTAGGCTCTCATCCTTCAGGCAAATACAACCAGACCTCTATGGCTGGCTGATCAACCAAAATCAGTGAGCTTCTTTCCATTTATGGTGTCAAAGTTTATCATTAGATACTACCCTAAATAAAACGAGTAAAACATATTTTGGCTTATTCTAAAAAGCCAATTTTTCATGCAAGACATTATTCTTAGTTTGATAAGCTAGGGCAAGGAGACTAGCTTAATGTAGAGGTTTCTGATGAGAAGCTGCAGAGAATTTTGTCAGGAGTATGCTTTTTACTGTCATGGTTTACAAGATTTTATTGTGACTAGCAGCTAATTCAAATGTGGAAAAGGCAGGAAAAGGATATCATAGGGATGCAATTTGAACATAAGTTTTCTCACATGAATGTAAAGAAGCAATTCTCAGTGAAAAATTCATTCAAAAATGTGTAACAGCTTTAAGTCTCTTCTGCTTGATTGTAAATTCTTCTAGATGCTACAAATACTTGTTAGAAGAGTTTACATATAAGAATCCAGCAGCCAACAGTAAAACACAGCAGCTAACAAGCCTTTATGCCCTGCACTTGTATTTGTAGGTAAAACGTGTATAGCATCCATCTGATTTATGAGAGAGCAGATACAGTGAAGACAAATTCCATTTCTTTCCAAGGCAACTTTAACAAAGGGACACAAACATCCTATCATCATTTGTAAACTACCAACATCTGTCTTTGAATTGTGAAGAAAATTTTGGTGTCATGTAAATTAGATGGAACATGAGATTATTTGGAAATACTGACAAGATATATCCTGTTTATCAAATCTGGAGTGTTATGCTATTTGCATAATGTGCTCTAAAGAAAGTTTTCAAAGTTGCACCTTAAAACCCGTTGGTGGAGGCTTTCAGGGATAAGAGGCAAAATTCAGGTAACAAGATGATAAATATGGTGAAGAAGTCTGGACAGAATAGGGTTTGCTGCAACTATTCCCTTGAGTTTTGGTTTCTTGTTGTAGGTACAATATTTCAGTACTGGGATTTTCAGCAGAAACTCTGCCTTGATGTATTCAATCTAGCATTTTCAAAGGAAACCAAAGGGCATAAATACACAACTCACACTAAAATTCAAAGCACTTTGCTCCATTTCTTTGTTAATGCATTTATAATGAAAATACAGAGATTGCTGCAGACAGTTTATGACACCAGTGCAACCAAACACAACACCGTAGAGGGAGTGTGTTTCCAGGCAAAGGAGAGTATCTATGGAGTCCTGAAAAAGGAAACAGTAACATTGAGATGAAAAACTATGGAAAATGTCATTAGCTACCTTTCATAAAGTTACATCTCTAAACAGGTAAGTGATGACATTCTCTCTATGTTAAGTTAGATGCACTCCTGAGTCTGGGTTTTTGTGATCTTTTATTGCCCCAGAGTGGTTTTGTATGTTTAAAGTTAGATTCTGATATTTTATTAATGCCGATTATTATGCTGCTCCTCCTTCTCTGGTTA
Organism: Indicator indicator; assembly: GCF_027791375.1. NCBI lineage: Eukaryota > Metazoa > Chordata > Aves > Piciformes > Indicatoridae > Indicator > Indicator indicator. Next base: position 6,817,772 of record NC_072035.1, read on the forward strand.
TCCAGCTGAAGTTTAAAAGGTTAGTTTGCAGAAACTATGTAACATGAACGGACATGAGTTTAGTCCTAAGAGTTCCACTGAGTTTTCACCAAAGTTTCTGGACATTTCATTCCCAAGTCCAGGTCTTACCTTGTTACTCAAGTGTGCAAGAATTGATTAGGTATTTTTATCTGCAGGAATTTCTGCCACTAGCTTAGCCATAAACTTCATCACATCCTATCAATGATATGCCAAGGTATTTGCCTTCATTTGAATAGTATGTAACAATTTTGTCACATTTTTTTGTTTTCTGCTTGCAGTAAGTATTTCAACAGATACATTTCATGTAATTACAAGACTTTAAGGAATCTCAGGAGTTTAACTTCTGAAGTCTTCATAGGCTCTTGTGACCTGTAACAGGCAAACCAGACATTTTCAGTCTTACAAGGTAGCATATTCCCTGCAGTAAGGGTAAGGAAATAAGGAACATGCTCAGAAATAAATAGAGTGACAATGAGCCAAAGCTGATTTCTCAGGGTCAGTTAGCCTGCTAAAATTTTCACCATACAGTGTATGTTAGGCTGAAAATACAACCTACATTGAGGTCTCTCACAACCCTCTCTTTGTATTTTGCCAAACAGTGTTGGCAGTCACATACCAATTCGCTGACCCAATGCTAAAATATAAAAGCAGAAAACAAAATTTCCATCAAATAAAGGCCTAGATTGCCATGTGCAGATAACAATTGATGGCAGAACTGTCCAGCCTATTCAATTTGTATTTTGTGGATGCACCTATTGCAGAAGTTCTGCATGGCCAGTGTATCTCACCAACATTTCTCAGCTGAAAACATGATCATATACTTTGAGGAAGAACATATTGTGGAGGTGATTGAGTGTTACAATAGGCACTTGCAGCTATCCAAATTGCTGTTTTTGGTAGAGAGTGAAATAGCTATAAAGTTATCTTATACTGAGCATGAGGATATAGAACACTCATCATCAAATGGAAAATAGTTGAAATACAAGATTTTACACTTTTTTTCCTTAATGTGAAAATCTATTTTTTTTCAAGGGGAAAAAAATGACCAGATTTTGTGCTACGTCAACCTTGAATAACAAAAGAAAATCAAAAACCTGTCAACCAACCCCAAGACTGGGTTTGTGATGTTGCCAGCACCTCAGCACTCATGACATGAGTGAGTATAACAGACATTGCAGCCTGTAGTCTCGATTTTAACCATTCTGCAGTGAAAACTTGTCTTTGACCACTACTGCCTCATTTAGCCAAAAATCTAGATTGATCTTGATACATGTGAGTGGTTTGGGATGTGATCCTTTAGCACTGACTGTGTCTGCTACTGGGAGACCCATTTACCTTGTTGTTTGTTTTAGCTTGCCATGCATTCTTATCCATGCCACTCTATCATACAAATGGCTCTGTCTTTCACTGTGACCTTAAACAAGTCACCAACTCTATCCCTCAATGTCCTTATATGTGTAATGAGATAATGGCCCCAAATAGTTTCATCAGGTTCATGGGAACATAGAAGAAAAAAAGATATATATTCTACCATTCTTTAAAATGAATTGGTTAGATAAATAAACACCTTTCTCTTTTAATGTATGCCTCTCTGTTCACTCATTTGTAATTATTCCAAATTATACTTTTCTTAACTGTTTAAACAGAGAATTTTAAATCCCTGAAACGTGATTGTGGCCAGTTCACTGCAGGTGTCCATATTGAAATTGCATTCTTTACTGTTCCTTGGATACAAGATTCCAACAGAAAGGGAAAGTGCTGCACCCCTCACTCTGCCAAAGATTTGAAATCACATAAAGGAATAGCATGGAAAAAAAACTTTACTCAGTTTTATCTCATACTTTTACCTGAGCACATTATCATCTCTCTTCTGTCTTCTGTGCTTTGTTTTGCAGTTAGGAGTATTGCCATTTAAAGTGATTTTATTATACTTCAGTGTCAGCATTTATCCTTGAAATAGAGACATAACTTGTATCTCTTACAGTTATTCTCTTGTGCTGCATGCAGAGAGAATGCCACGAGGTTATACTCAGTACATCTGAAATGCATTTCTCCATCATAGTGCCTGGCATTGTGATCTTTTTGGTTGACAAATGTTGATACCATTATTTGCCAAAGGACCCAGCTCATCTGTGTCACTGTGATCTTTCCTGGTTTTTATACTCCTTACTGTGAGCAATGTAGACAATATATATCTATTACACGGATCAAAAATTTGGGGTGTTGTGGGTGTATATCCTTCAGTTTTAGATCTGAAGATACAGATTTTTTGACTCTCAAAATACAACTGAATATGTAAAAACCCAGTAGATATTCAAATCACTGACACCAAAAGGATGAAACATGTGGCCTTCTGTCCCACCATTCAACACTGCTACTAAGATTAGGTGAACTTTGGTAGCAGTGGAGACAAAATGCCACATGGCTAACGTGGGTTTAGATGTTTGTTGTCCAGTTCTATTCACAAGTAGTTTATTAAAATAAGGGAAGTGTCTTTTCTCTGGCTCCTCCCTTTGCCAAACTGATCAGTGAGAAACCTCAAGGAAACAGGTCCAGGAATGCAGCTACAAGGTGAAGGTTGTTTCATTTCAAATGGGGCATTTGATAAAAGCACATAGGATTCTATGAATCTTCTCAATGTTTTCATTTCTAGTTGCAAAGGCTTCACCTGACACTCAGCTTTACAAAAGTAATGCCATTGGTTAGATGCAAATTTAGTTTTCTGTATTTATATTAATCTATGTGCATGCAACAGCTTTCCCAAAATTTTCAGTAATTGAAATTTTAAAGGATCTGATCCTTTTTCCTCAAAGTGCTAACAATCTTTGTAATATGCATCAGAGCTCAGGTTAACCCTAGCTTGTTTCTGACAGTGGCCAAAACCAGATCCCTTGAGAAGAATACAAGAGGGCAAGTGTCCAGCCATAGTCCTTTCCCAGGCTCTAAAGACTTGAAGCTCAATGAATTCCCAATAACAATTGTGTTATTGTCTTCGATGGATTTCTCTCCCCTGATTTCTCCATTTGTTTTTGAACCCATCTCTGTATTTGAGCACTCACAAAACTGCTATCTATTCCAAGAACAAGTACCAGTGGCTTTTTACATATATAGTGATGTCATGTTCTTTAATGTTTTCTATTCCAGAACCATATTATAATGGTCAGATTTTCAAGATGTCCATACTCATAGTAAATACCAAATTGCCAGTAACATTTGGGACTATTTGCTCTCAGAGACATAAAATGCAAATATAACTTCATCATGTGTGGAAAGCAAATGTGAGCAGACTTTGAACAGAGCCAAGACTAAGTATTTGTTTTTATACAACAAACACTTACTGAAATCCCTGGCAGTACTTTTTCATCTGTAATGTTTCTTCCCTTCGTGTCTTTGTTCTATCCAAGTATTGAACTGAGTCTACATACTCTTGAGAAAGACTATGATGGACTAATTATGCTCTCTAGATTCTGTAACAACACAAGTCTATAAAGCAGCAATACCTGTGTTTTATACAGCACCCTTCATGGGTGTATATTGTAGCATTTACATATATGAATAACCTTTGGAACAATTCATCCACAAGTGTTTCTGATCCCTCTTATTTCTTCTCTTATATTTGGATACATCAAGTAAAATCAAGATATAGAATTAGGTTATAGAATCATAGAACTGTCAAAGTTGGAAGAGACCTTTGAGATTGTCACATCCAACCTCTCACCTAGAGCTCACAGTTCCAATAAATATGTACCCTGTGGATCACTCTGGTATGTTTTCTGCACTGTGCAGTCTCAATATGTACCTGCTAACTTAAGAAACAGAAATTCTGTCTGATACAAAACCTTTCAAAGGGGTTTGTCACTTTACTGCTGCATACTGGTTAGGCTGCACCTCAAGTACTGTGTCCATTTCTGGGCCCCTCAATTTAAGAAGGACGTTGAGATACTTGAACATGTCCAGAGAAGGGCAACGAGGCTGGTGAGAGGCCTTGAGCACAAGCCCTCTGAGGAGAGGCTGAAGGAGCTGGGATTGTTTAGCCTGGAAAAGAGGAGGCTCAGGAGAGACCTCATTGCTGTCTACAACTACCTAAAGGGAGGTTGTAGCCAGGAGGGGTTTGGTCTCCCAGGCAGCCAGCACCAGAACAAGAGGACACAGTCTCAAGCTGTGCCAGGGGAGGTTTAGGTTCGAGGTGAGGAGAAAGTTCTTCGCAGAGAGAGTTGTTAGATGTTGGAATGTGCTGCTCAGGGAGGTGGTGGAGTCACCATCCCTGGAGGTTTGGGGATTGGACGTGGCACTTGGTGACATGGCTTAGTAGTCATGAGGTCTTGGGTTACAGGTTAGACTTTGATGATCCTTGAGGTCTTTTCCAACCTTAATGATTCTGTGATGTTTTCATTTGCTTGAAGTTAAGGCTGTGAGATGCTTGAGAGCCAGCTGTGGCAGGCTCTCTGCCTCTGAAAAAGGATAGCTGCTTCGAGGTGCTGTGCTCAGGATAAATTGCTAATCCAGGTGAAGCCCTTGACTCTTAAATAGAGTTCAGCCATTCCTTTAACCACTGGGTGACTATTATTGGACTGTAAGGTTGCGTTCAACAACCAGATCTGGTGTGACTGTACCTCTGAGCGGATATAGTAATAGCGTGCTCTCCAACACTCATAACCGAGGGGACAGCATCTGAGCCGGAGTTCAGAGACATATCTCCTAAGGAGGATTTAAGCTCTAAGCTCTTCCGAGTGAGTTCAGCCCCAGGGTTTGGGATGGGGGTTTCCCAGCACGGCTCCTGCTGTGCCGCGGGCGAGCGGAGGCTTTGCAGGGCGAGCAGTGCCCCCTCGTGCTCCGCGCCGGGGGGACCCGCAGCAGCAGGGCTGCATCCTGCTCTTCCCGGTGCTTTTCCTGTGCTGCTGGTGCTCAGGAGCAATAGGAGAGCGCCAAGTCTCGTTAATGTGGCATACAGATAAACAATTTTCGGATCGTGCTCCGACCATGATGGATTATTTGGCCATAACAAGCATATTATCCTTGCTTAATGAATGGAACATGGCATTTCTTCCTAGTCATTGTCAGGCTTTGATTCAGTACAATTAGCAGAAGTTCTCATTTAATTACCTAGCATAACAGGACCTGAAATGCTGAAATTCAATCTTTCATATAACTGCTGCTTTTCAGCAGTCCCCTAGGCTAATGAGGATAATGTTCCAACCTAATGCATATTATTTAGAAAGAAAACATTGCAAAACAAATACTTCTTGCAGGAATATAATACTTCAAATTGCATAAGGAGCTGTTTGATTACTGTGGCCAATAACTGTTGTAAATTGGCAAAGATGCAATTAAATAATAATCTAGCCAAGAGCAGGAACTTTTAGATGTTACTTCTGCCTGCTTTGTTTGAGGGATTGGTTTGGGGTTTTCCTGATCATATGAAGGAAACTGACAACAAATGGATGTGTAATGATATTTTAGATACAGCTGTCTGTTTAATAAGAATGCTGTCTCTTGCCTGTGTTAGGACAGGTTCAAAACAAAGCCAAACAGAACTAGGAAAGTATTTAAAAAAAAAACAGTTTAGGCATTTAATGGATTATGGTAACAATCTAAACAGATTTTGAGGAGCATATGCACATGCTGCAGAAAGGGTTGCAGCCTCCTGGTTCTTCTGAAGATCCCACAGACTTTCTTTTATATTTTGACTTCCCTGTTTACTTTCAGAATCTTCCTCCTAGTGCATAAATCATACCATAAAATGAAACTTTTGTAGACCTAAGACATGACTGTCTCCAGAAAGTGAAATACTTTCAAATTCACTACTGAGGTTCATTCTTCAGCATTTTTGTTACACATTAATTAATTAGCAGGCATGAAAGAGGCTACAAAGCTTTTCTACTAGGGCATTCCAGTTCTCTGCAGAAACACTGAAATAACTTCTGATATGACTCATGTCTCAGAGATTTGTGTTAGGTGACCTCCAGAAGTTTCTTTCAATCTAAACTATTCTATAGCTTTATGTTGTTATGCAAACCTAAAAATGACTAAGTTCTTTTATAAGAAGCAAAAAGAAAAGAGTGGTAACTGTCGGTGCTGAGCTCCTAGTAAATATGTTTCCAGAGTCATTTGCATGAACTGGCAGAACCAGAAGGAACCTGCTGGTATTTAGAGTTGTAAATGTCACCTATGCCATGGAAATCATTGGCATTAAGGGCAGGAGTTTAAAGTGGGGGAAGAACTTAACCCAAGATGCTTTAGAGAAGCAGACCTCTGAACCAATGGTCTACAATAAGCCCTGAGCATCTCTTGCAGAAACCACCATCACTATCACCATAATGAGATTTTTAACAAAAAATGAAAGGCAATATGACTCTGCAGATGAGCCACAAACTATTTATTACATTCCCATTAAATATTTGTGGCCTGAAGACCACAGTTTAGTATCCTCTGACATCCATAGAACTAGGACGTGCGCTCCATAACATCCCCTGAGATCAATAGGAACTCATGAGGTAGTGTGTAAGTCTGTCTGCACTTCCCTCCTTAGTAGCAGATACATCAGACTTTGTGGTTATAGAAAGGAGCTCAATTTCCTGAAGCAATGTGTTTTATTTAGATTGAGCAGATCAAGGCAGAAAGCTCTCCACTGTCAGTGCTCGCTGCTTTTCTTGAACATCTTTGCCAACAGCAGTTAGTAGAAAAGAAATTTAAAGATGCCCAGAGAGAAATAGGTTGAACTTCTAGTTCTACAGCTAATCTTTCATGATCTAGGCTGCATCCATTCAGCAAACTGTGAGACTTCTAAGTGATGGTTTAATAGGGCCCATGTGCAAAGCAGACATACTTGTTTAACTCTTGAATGTCAAAGATGTCACACTCTCAGAACAGGACTTTTGTCTTTAGCATCAAGATGGAAATTCAGCATTTTAGGTTGCAAATTATCTTTCTATTAAACTATAGCTCACATGTTTAATGCCCAAAATGGATCACACATGAAATAATTTTTGTCTGCTAACCCAAAAAGCAGTCTCTGTAAAACAAAGACTCATAGATGAGCTTTTTAAAGTGTCCTTGATTTTACTATCTGCTCAAAAATCTTGGCTAATGGCTGACTTAGTGATTTATATAATATCAGGAGTATTGTTCCCCATTTCCTCCTACCCCCTCATTCACAAAGCAGGAATTGCCCAAATTTCCTCAGCTGTGTTCAAACACATATTATCCTAAATTAAAACTGCTCAGTGAGACAATCTTACATTTTACCTCTGTTGCCATCAGAAGTAGCTACAGGGTAAGAACATTCAATGGTTAAATTAAGGTTTGCAGTAAAGATGATTAAATGATTTAAATGATGAACAATAATGTAAAGGTAAATCAAGAATTTCATTAATTTTTTAATTAGTGCAAGGCCAAAGAGCTATTCTGTACAATTGCAAGACAGCAATTTTAAAATTGCCCTTATGAATAAGGGGCAACCCCCACTGTTGGAGGGGGGAAGAGATTAGTAGAATTAGAAAACCACAGGAGATTTATATTGACAGCATCTGAAATGACAACAGTAGAAAAAATTTTGTAAGCCCTCATTCATCAGAGTATTAGCCACCTTTTATCCAAATAAATCAGAGAACTCTATTTTGGGGCTAATTGCCTTGTAACAATATACAGCTATTCCTCATGCCTTACTTTGAAGCACACACAAGATAGCACAGAACTTCTTTGTCAATGACTTCCTAGGTTCATAATAACTGGGAAAATATTTCATTAAAAACACCACCCCACTCCCCCCCCCCAAAGAAAAAATTCCTGCATTTTATGAGCTAATTTAATTTGTAAATCTAACATTTAGTTGAATCAGTTATCAAGTACATTAACCTGAATCCCTTGCTGCAGCTGCTTCTGAGTTAAACACGTGAGAGCTTTTGCTTCTCTTTCCTAATTTTATTACGAGGCTTCATTTAAAGCTACATAGGACAGCATGCTAGAACATTTTGATTTTATTATCAATACAATAGAGTCAATTTTAGCATTAAAAGTGTTTTTACTGTTATTTTTATTACCTGTTTTATAGTTTCAATAGTAATATGCACAATACATGAATATATTTTAGTAGTCGTTTATTATTAGATTTATTATATTGCATTGGCAACTACAGGTTGTTGTACTATGTTTGAACTAGACAGGGTGCAAAACTCTATTCTAGAAGTCTTAGACACAGAAGCTTGCAACGAGCAGCTTAGGAATTGGACCTCTCTGTATTCTTCTGCTAGAAAAGTGTGTGTTGTCCTTTCAAAACACTCGATCGGTGTTCTGATTTCAAATGTCAAATGCAATTTCTTGTCCAAAACACAGTAACTTTCATCCAAAGGAAGCAAAATCAACTGCAGACTTGTAACCTGTCTATAAATAACATGCCTGTATCTTTTGTGCAGGACTTTGCTCTGTTCTGTGGGATGGTTTTGCTCAGCAGAGCAGACAGTAGAAAATTTCAATGCCCTTTCCTTTCTCCTGGAAGTAGCAGTCTGAATCTTGTTCTCCAAAATTTCTGTGGAATCTACCTCCTGACTTGCTAGGACAGTAGCAAATCTGAAGTGTTCTCTGTCTTCTAGAATATTAGTTAGTTAACAGACCTATGCCACTTAGTTCACAAAAGGTTACAGTGTTCTTCTGATTGGTGACAATGGTTTAAAAATCCTGTTCTGATGAGCTTCCTATTCCACTGCTTGGATGTGCAAATCAAACTAGACACTAATCTTGTTGGTTTATCGCTTTGTCCACTATTCTTAGCTTCCTGAGTTCTGTTCATTTTAAAGGTTTGATGGAAAGAAAGCTTAAAACAATATTTCAGCATCTCAGTTCCATTTGGGTTCCAAATTAAAGGAGCCTGGTCTTTACTTTTGATGCAAAACATTTCTCTACATTATAGTAAGTAATAGCTTGTCCTTATCCTGTCAGGTACTGCAGAGATTCTGTTGTGAAGCTCGCAGGTACTGTAGCAGTTAGGACTAAGTTCATAGAATCATAGAATCAGTCAGGCTTGGAAGGGACCACAAGGATCATCTAGTTCCAACCCCCTGACATGGGCAGGGACACCTCACACTAGATCAGGCTGGCCAGAGCCTCATCCAGCCTGGCCTTAAACACCTCCAGGGATGGGGCCTCAACCACCTCCCTGGACAACTCATTCCAGGATCTCACCACTCTCATGGTGAAGAACTTCATACTTCAGATGAAGAAATAGTGGGTAGAGAGCATGATTGCTTTTAAGCATCTTCCAGCTTTGTATCTTAGCCTTGGCAGTTGTCAACACTAGAGAGAGTAATTTCCAAATTCTGCACGTGTGGTTCCCAGACCACAATTTGGTCATATTACAAAGGAATTTTATTTAATGCAGATTGAATTTGAAGTACTAGGAATATCAGAACTCTATTTCAGTGAACAAACTGAATGTGCTTGATAGTGTCAGAAGAGAGAAAAAATCCCAACCTGCTTAAGCCATCAGTATGAGCATTTACATAGCTGCTTAATATCAATAACAGCAATCACATAAAATAGTCATATGAGAGAAAGGAAATCATATCTGGTCTAATTTATGATAGTGAAAGTGCCTATACCTTTTAAGATACCCCAGATGAGATTAATATTATCCACAGTGCCTTATTAAGAAGCTTAATGGCCATTCAAAGTGAGAGGCTATTCAGACTCAAAGATAGTTATGTACTTTCCTCTAGGTCAGACATTTAATTGGCTCTAACACTGGAAAAAAAAGGGTAGAGAAATATATAGAGAGGGAGAATTTTGGTGGATTGACTCAGTGACCAGACAGAACAATATTTTAAAGAGGAAAAGCAAAAGCTATAGGTTTACACTGGAGACTGTAGTAGGTGGTATCTGTAGCCAAACAAGTTTCTCAGCTGTACACAGGCTATATAAAGACAAGGCTGATGAAGTCTGCAGCAATTGGTATTCCTTCACAGCTGGAAGATTGTGACATGAACTTGAGACCTGCGGAGTTATCTAAGGCAAAGGATGCTTATTCAAATATGTCTTTAGTTTGTCTGTGTGAGAGGTTGTTAATGTGTACAGTACTAGGCCTGAAGCTGCTGAATACACCTTGAAGCTGCTGAGCATGGCTGGCCCTAAGCAGAGCAACTGCCTACAGCCACAGATTGTTGGTTGCTGCAGGTGCCACAGAAGACCCCAGTCTGGCCACCTGCTTTGGTTATGGCTACGTAGCTATTGCTACAGCAGGGGGAAGGCTCAGGCTGAGTGAGTGGTGGGAGCTTATCCCAGGAAGGAGGGCATCAGGAAGGAGGGCATAAGGGTTAGCTCCTCCTTGCAGCTGCAGCAGTCACTGTCTTGTCTCCTCACGTCTTGCCATCACATTTCTGTGACAGATTCACTGCTTTTCTTTACCTCTGCACTGCATGTGTCTCCTGGCTCCCTTCTACTCAGGCTGATGTTCAGTTCCCCCCCACTGAAATGATTCAGCTCATAGGAGCAGCAGAAAAAGAAGATCTTATAAAGAAAACAGAAATTCTTTCCTGTTTGGCTGACAAATTAAATCAGTTCAGTGAAGATTCTGAAAAAGCACCATAGCCAGTGCAAGGGAGACACGGCTGTGAGCAGGCAGATGAGAAGGAAGAAGCAGAGAAGAAGGGAAGAAGAAAGAGTTCTATCCCTTTCAGGTACAGCAAGCTGTTAGGCTGCCTCAGCAGTACTGTGGAACTGTACCCCAGGGCACAAGGAGAGGTCAAAAGAGTCCTTTCTTCAGCTGTTATAAAGAACTAATATAACCATTGGCAGCAACGTATCAGCAGTTCACAAATACAAAAGGAGAGAGAATTAGTTAGGACATTGTCTTTTTTCTGTTCCCCTTCCCTTTTTTTCTGCCCCCTTCTAGTTCCTGTTGTTTTTATTTTAGTTTCAGAGTAAAGTGAGTGAAATGTTTTCATCTGTCCTAATTGGATTCAGAACAGTAGCTGAAATAAGAGAAGTTTCCTCTTAGGAGAGCTCTTTTTACTGTGCATTCCAGGTGCTTGTTCATTTCTCTTTTGATCGTGTAAATGTTTTACTTCAACTTTCATAAACAAACATTTGCCTTAGATAGTATAAAGAAGCCTCCAAGTATTGTGAAAGCACATTCCAGTACTACAGAGCCCTGTGAATGGTCACATTTACAAGGTCAAGCATTCTTGCCAAAAGACCAAAGAGACATATATTATTTAAACAGAGAAACAAAGGGCGAAAGGGCTCAGGCCACTGAAAAGGTTATTGTCTCTCTTTCAAGGGACTGTGGAGTTCAGTTTATGAAACAGAAATCAGATCAATCTGAGATTGAGCCAGATGGCTTTGCCACCTGACAGGGTTAGGCGATCTGTCTGACCTCGTTAGGAACCCAGAGTGAGTGGTAAATAATGCCCACTTGCCACTTGCTCCCAAAAAGGTTTTCAAACAATAGTGAAAACCTAACGTGTCAGTTATGCAGCCTATACCACTAGAACTAATGGGAAGATAATTTTCTGACCTGCTATGTTTATTCCATTATTTCCATGAATTGCACGGCAGAGGGCCCTGTAGTACAGCTGCAGATAAAGAATTGTATTTTAAAAAGCTCCATTCATTTTCAGATGCTAGCTGAGAGAGTTGTTTTAAACAACTGGAAGCTTGCTTGTATTTGTCCATATGCAGTCATTTTCTGTCACGTCAGAAGCACCAGCCATTAGAAAAATGATGAGGAAGTGCAGTTTTGTTATGTTAACATTAATTACTCTGTTGAGAAACAATATTTTCTGGCTGAAGAAATTCAAACTAGGCACAGCTTATCTAATAATTAATGTAATATTTTACACCCATGCAGAATATACAAAATCAGAACAGTGGTATCATTCCATGTATAAAAAGATATTAAAAGGATGTTTTGGTTTGGGTTTTTTTTAGTAACACAGAGGCAAATCAAAAGTGGGCTGAAACAGCTGGCAAAATATTTTTACAGAGAGCTGTGCAAACATATAAATGAATTGATCAAGCATTGTATCAGAATCAACTTCTGCCTTGTGTCCCAAGACTGGAATTCTACACAGTTTATGACTACCAAAGAGGTTACAAAAGATTCTCTCTAGTATGAATTGGGAAAATGCAGAATCTAAAATGGTCCAAATCTGAGGTTTCAAGAGTTGCTTGGAAACACTAATCCCCAAGGTTTCCATGCTCTGATCCTCATGCTACGATTAAATTATCTTCAAGGACCATTTTTGTTCAGCCGCACAGAACTGACGTTGTCATGTAGCTCTTGCTGTAATTTCTGGCAAGAAAAATTTGGGGTTTAGCAAATAGAAGGTGAAGGAGGCAAAAAAGGGCAGAAGGGAATCCTGAGTAGATGCACCAAATGTCTGAACCATAATCTGGAGTAGGAGACTGTACTCCATGCCAGTGAAAGTCCTGTTCAGCCTATCGCCTGCAAGCAGAGAGGAGTGTCTAATGCAAATAATACTTACGGTTCTCCAAGGTTTGACCAAGAAAATGAACTTGGGGCCATTGTGTTCTGTTCTAGTGGGGAAAGGAGATATGGGAAAAGGAGCTAGATGAGATGAAATAGTTAATGCTGCCCCTACCTACCCAGAATAACAGTTTAGACTTACTCTTATCTGTAGTTTAAAGGTTCTGGGTGTATTTTTAACCTGAACACCTGGCAAACAACCTCATACTGTCCCAGTTAACCCTTGGTTCATGCAAGTGTAGAGTTCTGATAGCAGTTTGCTACTCTGTGAATGAGCATTATCAACCTGCAATTCTCTCTCTCTTTTTTATTTCCTTTACAATTTCCTTTTTCTGCTGTTGCACAACCAGAGATTTTTCTTTTGGATTTGTTTTCCAGATCTTCCTTTCCAGATATAGACAGATACCACATCCCAGAGTTCTTGTTTCTGTTAGCATCTAAGTTTGCATTTTATCTCCTCACTCTGGTGTGTTATTTTGTTTCACTCAACCCCCCACTCTCTGATTCATTCCATGTAATTGCATCCACAGTTTTGGCTCTAATGCCTTTAGTGTCATCATGCTGTCATCTTTATGAGTTTCTATTAAAGAAACACAGAAAACTTACATATGCATCTGGAAACAGAAAAAAATATAACATTAGTAAGTACTGACACAATCTTGCATCTTAATAAAGTCTGTAAAGGTGCATTAAGAAAAAAACCTCTAACCAGAAGTGTGTCAAACAATCTGAAAACCCTGCTGCTGATATCCTGCTACTCTGGGACAAAGTGAAAATGAATCTTTTGTAATATTGAGTATACTTTGATATGCCAAGTGTCAGACTTTGTTAAAAATAAAGTGAATCCTTACAGTCTTCAGATAGTGGGGAAGAGGACAAAAACAATTTCATCATTGCATGAACAAATTATGTAAAATCTTTGTACTGATCCAGTCTCACTCTTGAAGGTGGAAGTAGGTCCTGACCAATACTCAGGTCCCACTTTAGCTGGCAGTTGTCAAACTGAGTTTACGGCCAAATTAAAAAATGTGAAAAGTAAAGGAAAAACAGGGATGTGAAGAACCTTCTACAAGATCACATAGTATGTCAGATAAAACTGACACACAAGGAGAGAAACCTGACCCTGTTTTCAAGTGCAAGGGCACATCCAAAAGCCTGGCTTGCCTCCTTGGAGCTAAAATAGTGGAAGTCTGAAATAGTTTCTTGGGGAATGTGAGATTATTTACTGGTTTTGGACTGGAAACAGCTTCTTCTATGCTATTTTCTTCACTGCTGGATAATAGATAGTTTACTCAGCCTTTTAAGAAAAGTGGCTGCTGAAGAAAAGTCTTCAAATAATGAATTGTGGAATTTTGGAAGCCTAGAAGACCAGGACAGAGTTCACTTAATGGATGGAAAAATTTTCATTGACTTTCAAGAACATGAGATCAGGTTTGTAGCTGAGGCATCAAAATTCATGCCTTCGACAGAGTGAATACATATCTAAGTTGATGAACATCTGGATTCTAATATACTTCTCATTATGCAAATTTGAATACCAAGATGTATAAATTTGCAGATGGAAATAAATAGATTCTAGGCTATTATTTGTTAAACCTTTGCTCATAACACTGCAGCTTAGCTGCTTTTATACAGAACCACAGCTGCAGAGAGGCCAGAAGAATTCAGCAATCAGATAATGTACGAACATTGATTTCCAAAACATCACTGTAGATGCCCATTTTACTAATTTTCTTCCCTTGTATCTTGCACTAGCAAGAGCAGCAGGAGGCTTGGACTGGAATCCTCTCCCCATCTCCAAAGAAAGTGGGACTATTAAAATGAGTGTATCCATCCCTTCCCAGTTTTCAAAAGCTAAAGTTTGTTATTGATTTGTGGTGAACTAATATACAAAACCAGCCCTTGGCTTGCCTCAAGCCATTGTCATTCCCTTTCTTTCCCAGTTTCAATACTGGGTAAGTGGCAAGTTGAATTGTCCACTTTGTGTTGGTATAGCAGCAGGTTTGGTAGAAGTGTTTCTGTGTGCTTTTATCAACAATCTAGAATCAGGATGGCTTCCAAATGAAACAAGCATAGACACTCTTCCTTCAGCTCTTGTGTTTAAAGCCTGGTACCTTTATCATCAGTCCCTAAATGTGGTTTTGCTGACATGGACACTATAGGTCAGCAGTATTTGCCCAAAGTTTATCCCAGTCAACTAAATTTTTTTTTTCATTGTACTACGCAGACTTCAGAACCGTTTCCTGGAAAACTGTTATCCCTAGGTAATTTCACATGGACAAGAAGATGTGTCTGACCTCTGTCTTATCTTTGTGTTATTTGTGGAAGCCTTTCTGCAAGTAGTTTTGCTCTGCAAAATGCTTTGCAGCTATTGCACTGTTGGCATTACCTGAAGCTTCTGGTCAGTCTAGAAAATACATTTAGTTCTGTAATAGAGAAACTTCTTTTTAAAGCAGTCAGTAATTGCCAGAGGTGTGGGTAATATCTGAGATACCACTGTCATCAGTTATTCTGAGCACAGTGTTTTTTAGTTCATAGCTCACAAAAAGCTCATGAGCTAACAGCTCAGGCAAATCACTAAGAGTACAGGCTTAAAGATCTCCCTTGCCTTCTGATCCTATCCTACAGCTGTCCACAGATAGTGAGCACTGGGAAATTATTGTGTGCAGACTACAATGACATTGCTGGTATGTGAACAAGAAAAGAAACACTTAAAAATTGCTCACTGACTCGAAAAAATATATCTTAGCCATCAGGAAAAAGGCTTGTGATCCTTTGTGCTTCAAAGACATGGTGATAAATCTCACTTTTTAAGGATTACACATAAGTATGTTATGGATACTAGTGACAACAGGTCAGGGAATTACTTTAAAAAAAAAGTAGCAAAATAAGGAATTATTGTTACGAGTTGTTAAACAAAATTCTAGTTATATTTTATGTACTGTTGAATAAAGAGGTCACTGTTATTTATTAAAGTACCATCTTTACCTTATAAACCATGTTAGAAAAGAATGGATTTATTATTGTTTCCATACAGCTAAAAGGTTAACACTCTGCTGGATGCAAAATAATATACTTTCAGCTAATGGGAATATTTAGCATTTAACAGAGCTGTGAAAAGAAGTCCTTTGATATTTATTAGTAGACAAATCCCATATTCTAGGGCCAGCTCCTAAAATCTTTGGACACTGATAAGAAATATAAAGCATTTCTCAATTAGTTTTTCTTGAGTATTCCACTTGCAAATATTAATATATTAAAAGACAGAACAAGAAGTATGTGCTCACATTGTTTAAAAAATTCTTTTCATGGAATTATGAACAACAGGACAACTCACTCTTTCTACATTTCTTTCTATTACAGCTTGTTAAATAAATGGTTTATAAGGTGTCATGCTTATGATGCAAGTACTAGTGTAACTCCTGCTTTGGTCCACTAAGATTGAGAGGGGGTTATTTACTATGTCTTAATGCCATTCTAATCCAGAAAAGGCTGATGAAGGGTTGAATCAGCCATTTTCAAAATGTTCACCTGTCAGTTAGTGGGGATTCCCAGTTAAATCCAACAGCAAAACAGTCCACAAATTCCCTGCATTGATAAAGTATGTAAGTAGCTGTGTCTTTCCTACAGCACAAGCTCATGTGCAGAACCCTGAAAACAGAATTCTAAATGTGAATAACTGGACATCATTTGGCTTCAAACTAGAGAAGAGCAGATTTAGCTTGGATGTTAGAAACAAGTTCTTTACTATGAGGGTGGTGGAACACTGGAACAGGTTGCCAGGGATGTGGTTGAGGCCCCTTCTCTGGAGATATTCAAGGTGAGGCTCGAGGAGGCTCTGGGCAACCTGATCTAGTTGGGGATGTCCCTGCTGACTGCGGGGAGGTTGGACTGGATGAGCTTTGGAGATCCCTTCTGGCCCAGACTATTCTATGATGCTATGATTCCATGATTCTACAATTCCATGATTATCAATTCCCAAATCAGTATTTATCTGCTTTGTTTCTTTGTTATGAAAATTAATTAGCCATAGTAACTATTTTTCAGTCAACAAACCACATGTTGATAGGTTACAGCCATCTCCTGATAGGTGTGAAAGAAAATGTGTTGAAATATGCATATTTTTTCTGTAGAAGAAAGAAAGAAGGGAAAGAAGCTCTGTCTGGAAGGATTTTTTTTCTGTCTGGAAGGATTTTTTTTCTGTCTGGAAGGATTTTTCCTGTCCTTTTAGTTAAAGAAAAGGGAAGGTCCATTGCTGGAGCCTTTTCTCCCATACCATTCTTTATAGAGACTTAGAAGATAAAAGTAGCAT
Source organism: Indicator indicator (assembly GCF_027791375.1). Classification (NCBI taxonomy): domain Eukaryota; kingdom Metazoa; phylum Chordata; class Aves; order Piciformes; family Indicatoridae; genus Indicator; species Indicator indicator. The sequence continues at coordinate 6,834,583 of NC_072035.1, forward strand.
CTCTTTGAACATGAAAACCTTCAAGTTAAACATGATTGTTTGGTATTTAGTAAAAGAATTTAATGAACTCTTACTAGTGATTTCCTCATATATCTTCATTTGAAGCACTTGCATTATACCCTAATAGATCCAGAAAAAGTACTGCTTATGTTCAAAGGAAACTACTTTCCACTTTGAACTTTCGTACATAAATTGAATTGTTTGAGCCATTAACACATTGGAGAAGACACTGGACAAGACAGTTGTAAGTAAGGTGCAAATACTACTTCATGCCCATAGGCATTTGACAAAGGCCTTTTAGGTGTTTAAAACTAGGGGTTTGAATGCTGTGCGCTTCTGTCCTTGTGTCTAAAAGTCAATTCTCAGTAATGAAAACATATTTCCTAGGGAGTCTACATTCTCCTATTACTACAAGGGTATTATCCATGAATAAAACAACTATACATTTGCTGAAGGTAGAGCTAACATCTGGTAGAGGTCATGGATTAAGTATAATGTGATAGAGGATCCAGCTGAAGGTCATTAATTAATTGTGGGCAAATCAAAACTGAAGCAAAGGGGTGAGAAAACACTACAGACTAAAGAGAAGCTGTTGTTGAAATGTTTGCACTTCAGACATGGTTCTGTGGCATGTGTCCTAATTTCTTATCTGGAGGGCCTTGTATAACTACCACCATGATAATAATTAGGTATATTCTCATAGAGTATTAAGTGAACTAAACTATTCTAGCCCTCTTCCTTTCTAGCCATGGACCATGGAAATCTGTGAAATAATGTTGGTTTATATCATCTGACTGGACTCAGGAATGTATTTATTGACCATTAATGTAAAGTTATCTATAGACATTATCTGGAAATTAGTCTTGTAAATAAAATTCACACTTCCCCCAAAACAGTGAAGAATACTGCAGACGTTACTTAGGTGCCTACTGAAATCAGTGAGACATTTTATCTACTGCAAGAAGATTTGGCCCTGTGATTTGCTAATCCCTCGTGGATTTCTGATACAATCTCAGAACAAAGATATTACATTAGATGGGAGCTCTGCTGGGAAGAGATGTCAGTTAAGTATAGATGGAACACCAGCAAGAGTAGAAAAGCTATTTTGGGGAAGAGAGAAAGTTGCTAAGTAGTTATCTTCTTTTGGAGAGGCATGAGGACCAGGATGAATTAAGCATGTTTTAGACAATTGAGGTAGTTCTCTGTTTGAAATCCTAGTGATTTCTCTTTCCTTGGACAACAAAATACATTACTTACTTTTTTTATTTTCCTGAAGCTATCCCTACAAAAGAGACAATCTGCTGGAGTTATTCCCTGCGGAAAGTTGATATTCTGTCTTCTCTACCTAGCCCCAGAAAGCTTCTTGAATCTTGACCTCAACCACTGTAGGAATTCCAGGCAGTTGTTGCATAACTAACACACTTAATCCACAGGGGGAAGAAAACATGTCAGAACTAAGATGGGATGATAAACTAAATCTGTCATTTGGGAACAGAGTGAAAAGTAAATTAGTGAAATCAGAAAGCCATTTTCTTCATGACTAGCTAGCACGATGATGACAGTAATTTGCCATTCAGGCAGCCCTCTGTCCCAGTCTGATGTACAGGGAAGGGCACATTCATCAAAAAAGGAGCACGTTTAATCAAGTTGTGCTATGTTCCACACTTCTCTTAAGGCAATATTTTAACATATGGAACTCATGTAGTCACACCCACCCACAGAATAATTAGTGAAGAATTTATTTTCCATAATGGCAGCTGTAAAAAAATCAATGGGCCTCAACGTGTACTAAAAACAGAGTCGTAAAACAATATGTAAAATTTTCCAGAAAGGGGACTGGTCCTGAATTTGTTGAAGCTATCAAGAAAATTACCTTGATTTAAACTAAAATCATGTTTGATATCTTATCCCAGTAGAGAAAACGTTTGTGCCTATTCTTAGCATCCATTCACCTGACCCTAAAATAGAATCATAGAATCATAGAATCAACCAGGCTGGAAGAGACCTCCAAGATCATCCAGTCCAACTGATCACCCAGCCCTAAGCAGTCAGCTAGACCATGGCACTAAGTGACTCAGTCAGTCTTCTCTTGAATGTCTCCAGGGATGGTGATGCCACCACCTCCCTGGGCAGCACATTCCAATGGGCAATCTCTCTCTCTGTGAAGAACTTCCTCCTAATATCCAGCCTATACCTCCCCTGGAACAACTTGAGACTGTGTCCCCTCCTTCTGCTGCCGGTTGCCTGGGAGAAGAGACCAACCCCTACCTGGCTACAACCTCCCTTCAGGTAGTTGTAGAGAGCAATGAGGTCACCCCTGAGCCTCCTCTTCTGCAGGCTAAACAACTCCAGCTCCCTCAGCCTCTCCTCATAAGGTTTGCATTACAGGCCCCTCACCAGCTTTGTCACCCTTCTCTGGACATGTTCCAGTACCTCAACATCTCTCTTGAATTGAGGGGCCCAGAACTGGACACAGTAACAAAGAAATATGGAAATTGTTACCTTATTTTCTAGATGGAAAATCCCTTTCAGAAAAACTACTGTAGTTACATCTGTATTTTATTTTTCTGCAGGAATGAAGCTATGGCCATCTAGAGCTAAAATAACAAAGTAGAAAGATTTGATTTGGAGATGGTAGAAGGTTCAGCCTTCTGCCTAGCGATGACAGAAATATTCCATTATATTCCACACACCTTTTAGCTACTTTCATAGCAGTAGATCAGCTCTGTCCCAACAAGCAGTGGATAATCTGGGTTTTCATTCCTGCACTAATCACTGGAATGTGAAATAAGAAAGTAAGAACCAGCCTCTTCCAGTGCTTCATTACCCTCAAAGTAAACTTTCTCCTTAAGTTCAAATGAAACCTCCTACGCTCTAGGTTGCACCATTTGTCCCTTGTCCCATCAGTGGCCACACCTGAGAAGAGCCCAGACATATCCTCCCAGCCTCCACCCTTTATATATTTATTTGCATTTCTGAGATCCCCACTCTGTCTTCTCTTTTCCAGACTAAAGAGCTCCACCCTTTCCTCATAAGAGAGACTCTTCTGCCCCCTTCCTGTCCCATCACCCTCATGGACCTCCACTGGTCTCTCTCCAGTAGCTCCCTGCCCTTCTTGAACTGTTCTTGAACTTGAACATTTAATTTTAATTAGCTTGGATCTGTGAAAATAACTCGTGTTTCTTGTAATTACATTATCTAGAACAACAACAGTGACAGTGTTCTAGATATACTAATGCCCTCCTCACACCTAAAGATAACATGGCAATTGGCTGTAGTTACTTCAGAGATCTTGGGGGTTTTCAGAATGCCTTAACATTATTAGTCAATTGTTGGGAATTTTAGAGGAAATGTACTAATTGATGATTTGCATGATGATTGTGGCTTTATAAGAGTTTCACAATATTTTAAGAGGGACCACAGAATTTGACCACACAGGTATGTACACAGCAAAAAACAAAAGGGTCTCACTCTGGTCTTCTAGCTTGTGAGTATCACCTGTCCAATCTCAGATGTAGCCCAATTTAATCATTAAGCACTTCCCCCTACCTATCTGATTTCATCATTACAGAGGGAAGATGGAATAGGTGATGGAAAAAAAGAAAACATATTTTTCTCATCAGGAATATATTTTGTGTGTTCGGTTGGTTAATTCTTCTCCCTACTCAATTCGATATTGCTTCCTACAAGCATGGAAAGAGTTAAATCAAAGCAGACTATAAAGAAGCTGTTAAGGAGCAAAGAGGAAATGTAAAACAATGACACAGATAAGAATAGCTTCAGATACCTGGCTTCAAAGTGGTTAAGATAATAACGGCTGGGTCATCATTTGGAGAAAAGCTAATGAGCTGGCTCCATCCAGGCTAGAATGGGTACTCTTCCCAAGGCTAAGTGGGGGATCAAAGAAACCTAAAACCTCAAAGAACTAGAAAAAAGAGGGAGCTTTGGGTGAGCCAAGAGAGGTTTCCCAGAATGTGTCAATTACAGAACTGACAGGCTGGGAAGACTCACAGACAGAATGAATGTGCTGCAAGCAACGCAGGCTGTTCCTCCTGAGAGGAAGACTAATCTGGATTTATGTAAATTATAGTGTGGAAGTTTAGTCTGGGAACATGCATATAAAAGAAAGACTTTTTTATTTTTTTTTTAAATTGCTTTGACAACTAGTCCTGAAGTCTTTGTATCAGTGAACAAATAATATTTTGCTATTAAATAAGTGTGATTTGGATCTCATTGAAAGGATCCTAAAAACTCCTTCAGTAACTAAACCCCAGTTGAACATATTGAAGTAATCCCAGTGGTTACCCAGGAGCTGTTACCCAGCTACAAGAGGGCATACTGCCAAATTTCTGCTTAGGAGAGTAAGTACCTCGGGCTTGACACCTCTGTAAGGACATAACCTTGAGGAGGGACAACACTCAATAACCATGAGGCTTTCTAACAGTAATGGACCAAAGTGTGCCATGAATTTCTAAGCAGATCTTTTATGAATGAGAAACAGCTCTGTGGTAAGGGCTGGTGATAACTCAGCACCATGCAGGGGTTTGGATTCTTAGGCACAAGCACTTAATTTGTTCAAGATACTTAACACGTTTTTAATGGGGATTTTTGTCTCACATTCACCACACCTTTTAAAGTAACTAAAGACAGGTGAAGATAAAATGTTATTGTGAGCTTCTCTCCAGATGATAGATGATGCCCATGGAAGGATAAGTGAATATAGCAAGAATGTGGGTAGTCACTGGGTCATTTTGGCAAAGCATTCACTTCATTTCACAAATACCTTCAATTAGAAAGAGGCAAATAGTGCTATTTGAAGAGAAAGAAATCACTTAAAGAGAATTGTTTATTTTATCAGGGTCTACATGGAGCAATTTGAAGATCTCTGTGTTAAAAACCCAAGACTTTGTGCTACCATCATTATCAGGAAGAAGTTCTTTACTATGAGGGTGGTGGAACACTGGAACAGGTTGCCCAGGGAGGTGATTGAGGCTCCTTCCCTGAAGATACTCAAGGTATGGCTCCATGAGGCCCTGGACTGCCTGGTCTAGTTGAGGATGCCCCTGCTGACTGTGGGGAGGTTGGACTAGATGGCCTTTGGAGGTCCCTTCTGGCCTGGACCATTCTATGGTTCTATAATTCTATGATCACACCTTACAGGGCATCAACAGAAGTCTTTCCAGTCTAGCACTGATAGCAGCACATACTAAACTACAATCTTACAGTGCTGAAATGGGGTAATGCCATGACAATGCCAATGAAGTATGCAGCTGAGCTTTCCATGTTCTCCTTTTGAGAATCCAATACAGTCTGTTAATATAAACTAGCACTTGAATGGAGGTTTGCCCACACAGCACACTCTCAAGTGAAACAAGCATTGAAGGACATCAGACTTCAGAAAATGACTTTTTAGATTTGTTACACTGTTGCTTCTGTGATTTTAGGCTTTGTTCATAAGTGATCTATTTAGAGAATCTCAAGTATGACTATTACAATTACACAGCCAACGTGAGATGAGGTAAAGCAAACATCAATGATTTCATCTTTATCACATGATTTTTAAAGTTTGTTGTTGAATCTACTGGATGATGCTATTATAGAAGCCTCTGTTTTCCTGAATACAAAACTATAGATCACTCTCTCTCACCTGAAGCTTCTTGGAAGTTACAGTGAGTCTGACTTAATGCACTCTGACTTAATGCATCTTTTTTCCTAAGTGAGTTCTCCATCATGTAATTATTTCAGTATTGTTATTATAAGCTTCCACAGAGCTAACATTTTTATAAGACTATTCTACTTTAGCTGCATAGCCCATGCTTCAGTTCTGTTAGAAAATGGTCACCAGGGTATAAGAAAATGATTAGAAAACTTGGTGCATTGTCTTTTTTGAAAGTATCTTTGTGCTATCCATAGCAGGGGAAAATGAACTATCCAGTGAAGTTACAATGAACAACACTAATTCAAAATTTCACTTGTTCAAATCACTGTCCCTAGAGAGAAGAGCTGAGCAAACTGGGTTTAGGTAGTCTTTTGATAATATCCTTATTTTCCTCCAGTGCCTTTCTTGACAAGATATTGTATAAATAGATATAACCCAAGGGTTGTAGAAATAAAAAGTATTTAGCCCAAATAGCACTGCTTACAGTGGGACAAGCAACAGTAGAGGACAGCAAGAAAAGATTACCCTTATTTTGTGAACCTGCAGTGGGAGTTAGACAGATAAGGGAAAAAACTGGGCAAAGCAGTAAGGTTTCCATGTCTTCCTTAGTAAAGTGCTATGGAGAATTTGTTGGCCATAAATGTTAAGGGGTTTGTCTTGTCCAAAAGTCTTCTTATTGCAGCACAGTACCCCCAACAACTTGAATGCCTTGCAATGATGGCTGTACTAGTCTGGTCCCCTTTAGGCTCAGGCTTCTTCTAGAGAAACCATGTGAATCAGGACTGGTATACTAGACTTCAAGAGATGGTTTGAGGAAAACAAATGTGTCACTGTCTTTTATGGGATGGAAGGCTTTGATGCACTGATACTTGGCCCAGGGTATAGAGGACTCTGCTGTTCTCCTGTGTTCTGTATTTTACTAAAATGTTCAGAAAATTCAGACCATCTGAGCTTTCTGACTAACTGATGCATAATTAAGATATGAATGTTGTTGCTGCAAAAGAATAGCCCAATATAGTTTTAGTCTAATTTAACATAACTGAGACTTGTGACACTGTGACCATCAGAACACAGTACTCACAAACTGGGAGAAAACTATATGCCAGATTCTGTTGTCCTCAGTGTTTAAATTTACCAAGTGACAAGCAAGTGAAATCAAAATATGAACTCCACCAGAGCAGTGTCATTTCCCTGTAACTCACTCCTCCTAGAAAGAGAATCTGTGCACTGTTTGCAGTCTTACCCCTTGCTCACTCATGTAATTTATTTTGAATGTTTCCTTCTTCCACCTTTCCTTCCACGATTTTATTTGCTCCTTCCAATATTCCTGAGCACTGAAATACAGAATTTAATTTTTCCTTCTGATGTTTTTTTCCAGATTTTAGCATAGACTTGACATTGCTTATTCTAAAGTCACATCTCTGGCTGACTGACAAGGATGTCTATAAAGAGACACAAATTGGATTAACTCAGTTCTTTGCTTTGGGAATTAATGCCCATTGTCGTAAATTCTGACTATCTATGCTAATTCCTGTGATAAATGAAACAAAAGGTTTACAATTCTGTATGCTAATCACACCTTCTACAATCTTAGGAGGATCTAATTATAGTGGAATTACCAATGATTTACTAAAAGAAACCATAATCTGTTGCAATATGGCACTGTCCAAAAAGTATTAAAAAGTTGGCCACTGCATTACAACACTAACTGCTGACATGATAGCTTTCATCACTACATGTACAAGCTATTGGCTAAGTGAGTCACTGACTGAATAATAACTTGTTTAATAATCTTTTGTCAACTGTAGTATCTCATCTGCAGGGTTATCATAATAAAGACAGTAATTGTTTCTTTGAAGTAGCCATTAGAGATTGCTCTAACTGCTACCGTTCTAATTAGAGCATTCAAGATTAATTTCAAGAATAGTGCTCTCTGAGAGTTGAGTCACAGGAGACACTCAGAAAGAGGTAAAGTTGTTGTCCATATCTCTAACAGGCTGGTCCCCATTTGATGAGATACTACACACACTTAACAAAGCATAATGCTATTACAAGCAGAGAAGACTAAAGTGCTGAGCTCACTTTTCCAAGGTCACTGTCTCTGCCTGAGAACTACAGAATTATTTCCTTAGCATTGTCTAATGTCCAGTTCACTATGATCTGCTGCATTTCAGCTGTGCATCCTTTGGGAAAAACACTTTCTTGTATTCTGAAAGTGCAAGGACTTGCAGGTGTGCTCTGGGAAAGAGCCAAGCAGGAGAGTGGGTGGCTGGCAACTTTTCCAGATGTACCTTTAACACGGTAAAACTGATTTGCAAAGGCAGCTTCCTGATGTCTCTCATGCAGCCCAAGTTTGATTGCAAGCAAAAAAATAGAAATCAGCCCCCTTTTTAAAACAAAGCAAACTCTAAATTCATCAGCTATGGACAACTGTGAGATCACAGGGAAAGAAGCAAATAATATTGTTTGTTCATTGTGGAGAGCTGGGACAGAGTTGTGGAAAGGACTGTTTCATACAGTGTTAATTTCTTTGTGCTAACTTCTTTAATCTGCTGCACTCACAATAACTATAAAATCACTCAGAGACACCAGATGGTGCTGTTGTAAATGGTCTTGCTACTTTTGATGACCTGCTGATATGGCAGTTTGCTTTTGGAGAAATGCTTATGGTCAGCTGCAACACATTCATTTTTGGAAGCTGAATATGCTACCAATAAGTACAAAGGCTGCTTTGTACTAACCAGTGACAGAACACTTCCTAACTGGAGCAATGCCCTAGAAGCCCAAATGAAATGTCTGTCTTCAGATTCCAATGCATTTAAAGGAAGCTGAGATCCATGTTTGGATGTGAAGCTTACTGAAAGAGACCTTTCTGGTTAGCCAGAAATAGACCACCTGGTATGATTCAGGAGAATGTAATATGTATGGAAACTGAAGTGAATGTCAAAAGCTGCAAAACTGTTTGCCTTCTGCAAGTTGAGCAAGCAGACTAAAAGCTTTGATTGTTTTGGAGCTGTGAAGACATTGTATAAACCATCATTTTAAAGTCAGCATGCAAAGCTTTGGAGAAACTTGTGACTGCACATAAGATCTGGTGTGCTTCTTTCACACTGCAAAGCACTGGAATACAATAAATACTATCCACTGAGAAATAAATATTTTTGTATCTGCAAGTGTCCAAGCTAAATACATAGTGATCCTCTTTGGAGTGTTGGCAAATTGTGCTTTCTCAGGCATGAAGGTGTTCATATTGCTACTCACCATACAACACTTAAATTTCAAGCAGCCTTATTCTTCTCCATACCTCTCAATTTTCATTTTAAATGCAGAAGACATGCACACTAGTCCTACATTAAATTTTCTGCATGTGCTGTGCTGATATGCTGTCAGGTCCTGTTGCCTGAATATTAATCCCTCTTTTGATGTGTAGGATTTTACATTTCAATTGGAGGGGCTTATTTTTGACTGACAAACTCCTCTATGACCACAGTTCTCACAGTATTCCCTGCTGCTTGCAACATGGTGGTTTTTATTCCATTTTTTTGGTGGATCCATTAAACTCATTCTTTACCTTGTTTCTTCCTTGATCTCCCACAATCCTGCAACCAGCTACAGTTCTAGTATATGTGAGATAATTTATCAGCTGATCAGGACATTGGCAAAAGTATCACATTGTATGTCTCTGGAACTGTTATCTTCTGATAGGTGAGCCATTTCAGCCAACATAGTGTCAATGGGAAAGACAGAATCTCCATAGGATGAAGTTTTACTTCAACTTCTTTCTGTTCTAGCAATGGAAATACCTCTCTCTGGGAACACTATCATTTTCTTAACCATGAAATGAGCTGTAGGTAGAAGAAATGTAAAATTTCAGAAGTACTGAAAACCAACATGATCATAATGTTGTCTAACTTTTTATCCATTGTATGATCCTGTAGTGTATCAGGAAATAGGAATATAGTTGAGGATGATCCATCACATGCCCAAAAAAGATGTTCCTCAATTTGCATCCTATCTTCTCAGCCAGGCAAATAGAACCATGGTAGATGTCAGATGCAGTTGCATTTGCCTGACAGATATGCCACGCTTTGGAATAACATTACTGCTAATGATAGCCTACTGTTGATGTGTAGCTCTTTGTTTTGCTGTAGAGCAGTCAGGTCTGCTTGGTGCATCCATTAGCAATAAAGCTTTGTGTGTGTGTGGTATTGCTAAATTGAATTATAATGCAAAACACAGACAGCCTCCTCACTTCATTTTTCAAGCACTGCCTGTGCAGTCTCAAAAACAACAGTTAATAAAGCAAGTTACTCTCCTCCGTAGAGTTAAACCACCTGATTTATTTCCCTTTAGGATAGCCACTTCCTGTGACTGACCTTTGATCAGAGCTGAAGTTACAATCTCATGCAACAGGGCAGCTTTTGTGTGTGGCTACATCCCTGTCTGAAGGCTGGTGCCAATAACAATTGTACTAGGGCCAGTAGCCACTGTCAGCTCTCAGATCTGTAAAGATTTCTTGCTCAGGATATGAAATGATAAAATGTCAATCTCCACATGCTCCTTTATAAGGTGCTAGTGTATCTTTGCATGTTTCCTCCATGGGATTTGATGTCTGCTGTAAGATAAAAAGCCTTTATCGTTAAGGTAAGGCATCTATTTTCACAGCAAGCAGCAGACTAGATTGAAAAGCTTGGATGCTGGACAGCTACATGGATGCTAAGATTCACCAGGATAGCTATCCAAAATTGGGGGAAATTTAAACTCAAGACTGAAGATTTATACTGGAAAATGCATAATAAGGAGTTTAGGAGGATAAGAGACAGAGAGTGCATAGGAGTTCATCCTTCTTTTTCCTTGCTTTCCTGGCAAAGTTTGGTCAACAATTTTTTTCCCTATCACCTGTTATATTCTCAGGCGGACTACATGAAAGTGCTGTAAGTAGACATAGTTCTCTACACCTTACTGACTATGAGTCACAGACCAAAATGCTCTCCATGTTAACAAATTCTGTAGGAGTTCATGTAGCTGAAGTTAGGGAAGGGGTAAATTATGAAAATTTTGATTTGTTCAGGATTTGTTGGGATTGGTTATGCAGTGGTTCTCTATAGAAATACTTGCAAATCTGCCTGGAACATGCCTGTAAAGTGTTTCTGCTCTTTGCTGTGTGAGGTAGAAAGGTGGGAATGCAATTTAAAAACCCCACAATTTATTCTATTTCTCAAAGACTTACATAGTTAAAGATCAAATGTTGAACAAGGGTTGGACATCATTCAGTCATTTGCCATTGAAGAAAACATGTATTTATACTGGCTAACAAAACTGACTTACTGTGGATGAGCAGTATGTAGAATAGAATAAAGGTGACTGGCAGCCAGAGAAAATTAAAAGGACACATATATTGTCAAACTGCTTACTTTAGCAACAGATAACTTCATTAAGAGTAGCCTAAAGGCATGGGTTGGCTTGTTTTGATTAGGCATAGCAATTTGCTATCTATCTTATGTAGGGCTCTAATCACTTGTAACTGCAAATAGACTGATTTGCTAAACATACTGATGGCAACAGCCAAAGTGAAGGTTGAGGGACTGTCAGCTTCATAATCAGCTTCTGGAAGTAAAGAAGTTGCCTCTTGTAAGTTGCACCTTCTCCTTTGTGTACACACATACATGTGCCTTCCAGCTAATACAATGAACGAATGAAAGCAGATCAGAGAAGCTCAAACAGTGTGGTGTTTCCCATGGGAGGACCTATAGGTTCAGTTCTTCATAACATCTGAAATGAAAATGCCTCAATGTTCCTGTAAACTCAAAAGTCTCATGCAAGACTTTAAACAGGGTTAAAAAAAAAATCCTCTTTTTTTTTTTTGTTTTGGTTTTTTTTTGTTTTTTCCAACCATAAAAGAAACTTCAACGCATCGAGGAGTAAAATTTGAGAACGGCTGCTTGACAGTTTAAGATAAACAATTCCAGTGATGAAAGCACAATATGAGGATAATTATCTGTTCAAATAAATCTGCTTGATGCTAATGAGCATTTGAACAATCCCTTCAGCAGTCAGTTTGTTTTTTTTTTTTCTCTGTAATTTTCTTTGGTAAGCAAAAATGACACATCCAAAACTTTTATTAAGTATATCATTTCCTCTCTGTATCTTATTTTTTTACAGAGATTTCTTTACAGGAAGGTGATTATCTCCAGCAGAAAGGACACAGAACTTACTCCCAGATAACAGCTTGACACTGACTGCTGCTGGAGCTAAGATTCAGCTCTGAAATGACCCAGTGCTTCACTGCTGTTGCAGTTTGAGATGTAGTAGTAGGGGAGAGACTGCAGAGCCCTTCTGTAGAGGTTTTATCCTGCTGGATGACTGTGTAAGGATCTCACAATCCATGGATCTCTGACTCTTCTTTCATCTGGTCCTGCTCTGACTCTATTTTTTACTCACCCTCTTACATGTGGTGAGTAAATTCTTTCTCAAAATACGTCTATGGTCACAATAGTAAAAGCTGGAGTTGCCCTCAAATCCAAAAAGTATTGACCAATTCAACCACTGGCTGTGAAACACGAGGGTGAGAGCTGAGAAGACAGTAATTTTCCATGGGAGTGTACTCCTAATATCTGTTATTAAAATACAGCAATCAGAAATCTCCAGAATTCATAGGATGTCAGTCAGATTTAAATGGTGGTTAACTACATATTGCAAGTATTAGGCTATTGAATCTGGCTTGCCCATTTGCTGATAAATTGCCTTGGAAACCTTCAGCCTCAAAACTTGTGGCAATAGCCATCAATTGCTCAGAAGTTTGCACCCAAAGTTCTTTTTTGTGTTGTTGCTTTGTTGTTTTGCTCTTCAGACAAATCCCAGAAATTCCAATAGTCAAAGACAGAGAAACAATAACACATTATTTCAGAAACCAGTTGTGTAGAGATACGATAGAAAGTGTGGCAAGAATTCTAAGATGCCTAATATGATCAGAATTTCTTAGAAAAGAATGCCTCCAGGGTGCATGTATCTTTCTGAATACTGATGATCTTTCTGACATTTGTCCTTCATGTTAAGGAGTAATTTCAGTTGTTGATAAACACTAGTTGAGTAAGTCAAAGGAGTCTTTCCACAATATCATTCCGTTAACTCACGTGGCCACTTGTACATCCTGGTCTGTTATGAATAAACAAGGGTGTTTGATTTGAATGCATGTTTGTAACTACTGCCAGTGTAGCTTCATTTATGTTCCAGTACTTGGACACACACTTAAGCAGCAATATATTTAGACTGCAGGAAGCTGGTTTGAAAAAGTGCTCTTTCTGGGAGCAACACAATTCAGCACTTCCAAGTGAATTGAGATGAGATTACAGTAGCAAAATCACCCCTTTGATGCTCAAGAGGTGCAGATAGGAGTGTCAACTCTGGCTTGGATGTTTGTGCAGTGCTGTTCTGGGCTGATGAGCAGTGCTGCAAGGCTGGGTGTATGAGCTTAGGCAGAAGGGTAAGCCACCCAATGTGCAACCTGCACAGCTGACGCTGCTATCTCCACCTTCCTCCCTTTTCTTGTTTCTGTAGGCAGAGTGCTGGCATCTTCTCATCTCTTCAGCCTTGCATCTGTACGTCTCTACCAAAGGTCTGCCAGGAGTGAAACCAACAGAGGAGTGTGCAACAAAATGACAAGGACTGAGGGTTGGGTCCTGTGTCGGTGTGAGCTGAAATTCCCCCCCCACCGACAATAACCAGGCTAGCCCAGTCTGGAAGCAAATGAAAAGCTGTATTTACAAGCAGATGAAATGCAATGAATATGTATAAATATACAAAATTCACAACACTTACAAATATATACAATCAACAGAAAAGCACAACCGATCTCCCTTTGCTTCCCCCCAAGGGGACCCTCCCAAAGGGGCCTCCCTCTCCCAGGAGCTTCCCCCCCAGACCCCCCTGGACAGAGAAGCAGAGTTTAGTTAGAGCAGAAAGTTGTTAACTTAGCTGCCAAGGTCAGTGTGTTATCTTCAGCCAGAAGAGAAGAAGAAACAGCAGCCAGACAGCCCAGCAACTGCCCCCACTGCCGAACGCAGAATGTGCCGAATGCCTACTTTGTTTTGGGTAATAGTTCTTAAACATTTCTATCTATCCAATGGAAGTGTTTAGAACAATCGTTATTTTGCTTTCTTACACCCAATAGTGACTTATTTACATTCTTTCACTTTCTCTGTTCTGAACTTTGCAAGGAAAAATTAAAAAGACAGTTTCAAACCACCACAGGTCCTCAAGTCACATTGGGCTGGAGTGACATGCCTTGTCTGGTTTCTATCCTGTCAGCTTGGGATACAGGTAGAAAATTTGTGTGTGTCTACACAGATGCATAGAGATGTTCTTTCACTCCATTTTGGAAGTCCTTGTAGAACATAAAAACATAATCCTTGCAGGGGGGTGTATTTCACTGTGTGCAGTTTCGGTTTTTATTAGCTACTGCAAAGGGATAAAAGAAGAACCTTGAAAATATATCCAGCTTCATCTAATTCCCAAAGAGAGAAAGTTAAAAGCTCTTATAGCTCAGCAGATGAGACTTTTCCTTCTCTCTGGTTAAGCCAGGACAAGGCTCCAGTGGTCTAATGCATTTAGAATTGGATATGGATTTTTAAGAATTGGATATAGATTTTTCAAAGAAGCTCAGAAGATTTCATTCTTGCTATTGACTTGATCATAAGCAGCTATTTATTACAAAAGAGAGATAAAAGATATTTAATCGAACTCTGAATTAATTTCAAAATCCCCCCCCCCTTTTTTTTTTCCCTTACATGAGCAACAATTTATTGTGTTTATTTCACACTTGCATGAATGAAAGCAAACCAGCTTTCATTAAGACTCTGACATTGAAATTGCCTACGCCGTAATGATTTTTGGTTACATAGAAACCTCACTTGCTATGAGAAATCAGGAATGCACATAAAGGAAATGTATTTTAAAGCCCTTTCTTTAAAAAGGCAGCAAAAGTTTAATAACAACTTAGAGATTCACAGATGTAGGCTTTTCTGCTCTGGAAGTGCATGCTGCAAATAATTTTTCTGAATGTCTTACCCTGGAGATCTAGTTTGCTATTATTAAGCACAGTGAGGCAGGCTTGTTAAAAGTAGAACTAAAAATAGAGTTTCAGTGTGCCATTGCACTGGTATTTTTAGGTCTAAGAAGTATTTATTCCTCCTACCAATTTGCTGCTTCATATTAATTTTCAGCGACAACTTTGTTTTATCTTTTGTGACAGATTTTGGATGTTCTTTTCTCAGTTGTTACAATATGGAAAAAAGAAAAAAAAACACTGTAAAAAGAATGTCTTTGTTGATCAGTTGTTCTTCATTTGTCAGTAAAGTAAAACAAAATCCAAAGAACTGAGTCCAGCTTTTGGTCAGGAAGGTAGACATACTCCAAGCACGATCAGTGATTTTTAAATAGCCTTTTTGTGGCAGAGTAAGTGACCAGGTGAGAGACATTGTGATCACACTATTGTAAATCCCAATTTTACTTGAACTGTGTTTGCATGGTTAAAAGCTAACAATAATATTAACTTGATCATTTCCTTATTTAATGAATACACTTGAGCCTAACAACTTCTGAGAAAACCCATCTGAAGGAAAAAAATGTGACTCTTGTATAGGACCCTGAGCACCAACACACCAAACTGTGAGTCCATCTATGATTTTCAATAGCCAAACTCTGCTGATAGAAGTGAAATCAACTCATTTGCAACAGGCCAGATCCAAACCTGTTGTTTGAAAACAGAAAAACTACAAGCATTACTGAGTGTTGCTATCAGTGGGCATACTTCTGTTCATTTCAGTAGCAGAGGATTTAGTGCAATATCTGCCTTTAAATCTCTGTAAATATGACCACAGATGCTGTACTAAGAGGGGCTGTGGTAATTAATGTTAGGTATTTAAAGGTGTGTAAGGATATTTAGTATTGCAGCCTGACTAAAACCTCTTTCCATTCAGTCATTAATTAATTTAGTCTTGAAATATGTTAGGTTTTTGCTGCCACCTTACCCTAGCTGATTTAAGGTGAAATTGTATTTGTGTTTATGTTTTAGTGCTTTCATACACCTATCATTTGCATTTACAGTACTCAAGCATAGGGAAATATAATGCTGAGAAAATGGAATAAATACTTAATACTTTTTGTATTGCAGTGTAATATAGGGGGCTCAGTAAATGGCCAAATCATCATTGTGGTTGCATAGGAACTGCTCAAATACAGTCAAAAGACTGTCCTTGTTCTGAAAGGTTTCATGTTAATGCAGAGTTTCAAATTGGTGAGGATAAGAATGTGGTTTCTTAATTCCTGAATCTAGCTGTAACCACAGCCAACTACTCAAGAACTGGTGCTATTCCCTGTGATAGCCATTGCTTAGAGCTACTGGGCTGTACAGAGTGAAGATAGCTTCAGATGGGATTTACTGCTGTCCTTTCCCTTTGGGCTGCATTTGAGGTGTTTACCTCATTGCAAAGTATCTGCCTCAAAGTTAGTCCCTTCGAATCCTCAGTGCTTGTGAAGTGTGTTAAAAGTAGTATGCCTTACACGGGCCCTAGGGGTAGTGGAAAGGCTTGGAGAAGGCAGGACAAGAGGGTATCCCAAGGGTGCTTGGTGACATTGACTTCCTTCCTGGGCTCCATGAATTTAAGGAAAGCTTTTTGAAAATGAAGGGGGAAATCATACACTAGCATGTTCTTTTCATGAAGGAGAGCATTATAAGAGCAAACAATAATGCAGTCAAAGGCTGGTGAAAATCTTGGAAGTATTTGCTCTGAAGTGTTGACAGCTAAATGCAATAATAAAGGGCTAGACTGAAACGCATCGCAGCCTCCGCCTCCCTGTGCTGTTATGTGGGAGGCTGGAGCACTTTATGATTTGGTGGCCTGTGTTCTACCTTCATCTAATGACTGGAAAGAAGAACCTTTTTTTGTTATTGCCTTTGTCAGGCTGCCAGTGGCTCTACCACCAGCTGCTAACAGGGACAGCTCACTAAAACGTCTTAGGTGCAGGGGGTGAAGTCGTAAAGCCAATGCTGATTCCCCTTCTCCCAGCCCCCAGAAGATCCTGAGTTTTGATCAGATGGCTCTTGAGAAGTTGTCAGTAATTCTGTCAGTCAGAGGTCAAGAAGGATACATGAAGGACAGAGAAACATTGGTGATAATACATGTGTAAAAATCTTACTCTAGGGCCAGTACTGACCGAGTAAGTCTTCTTTCTCTCTCTCTTTTATTTTCCCCAATATTCTTCCCTGCAGGGAGCTTTATCCCTTAGTCTAGGAGCCTGAGGGCAAGTGAGAGAATTTAATAGCTCCTGGCTTCTAATCTCAGGGCTGACACAGAACTGCAATCTGACCTCAAGCAAATTATTTAAACTCTCAACATCAAATTCACCTCTACTCCTGCTCTCTGCAACCTCAATGTCATTATATTGAGAACATAATTTATTCATAATTCCCTAATATGTCATCCCAACTTCAGTGTTTGTCTTCCTCTTAAGTATTTTGCAAGGAAAGACCCCTGTTCTGGTTTTGCTAGAAGTCTATATTTCAATGATCTTTTTCCCCAAATTTTTTTTTTCACAATTAAAAAAAAATAAAATTCAATTATATTTAGTTGAATTTAGTATTCCTGGTGGGATCATGATGGAAATAAAGACATAATTATAGACTTATAGGGAAAGAGATTCCCTACATTCTGCAAGTCCAATAAATAACTTGGGGTTTCCTAATAGTATATTCACTTGAAGGCCAAATGGCTTAAAAAAATGGATAAGAGCAGAGCCCACTCCTGCTCAGAAGGAATTTTATTTTGCACTCCTAGTTCTAGTAGTCTTGAAGATTGTATTTTTTGACCTTTGTTATCCCCTATAATTATTTTCTTTTTTTTTTTTTTCCTAATTCATTGATAGAAGATTTAGTCATTGCACCTTTTTTTCCTCTGAATATGTTTGAAAGAATACCACTAAGAATTCTCCATTTAAAAAATACACTTCTGGTCATAGTCTACTTTCAAATTACTAATTTCTTTGCAGAATCTAAATTTGCTATAGTCTCTTGTTATACTTCAAAATCTTTTACTGGTACAAATGGGAACACTGCTGATGACAGAGTCTCTTGGCTTTGTTTGGGACCATTTGTGATGCAGCTGCCATGGCCTGGGTCCATTTCATTCTTCCATTTGTTCTAGTTGAAAGTTGTTTAGTGCACTAGACTTCTCTGGAGCACAGTGAGCTCTGAGTTGAGTGACCACAGAGCTGGCAGAGAGCTCATACCTGACAGCTTTCTCAATCAGTGCCAACCCTTCAGTGGTGACTAGAATTTGCTGTTCTTTGTCCTACACATCCTGACTTCAATAAGCTTCAAAACTGCATATTTTGCTTCCAAAGAAACTATCCATCCTCTCTCCAAAAGGATCTTACTTGATGTACATAGAAGCTTGAAAGGAGAGATAGGAGCTCATAGGGATGAGCAGCAGATTCTTAATTCCTTCAGGCATGGATATTGAACAGTTGGTTAGCTGTAACAAGACAAAGCAGAGTTACTACCCTGTGTCCATGTCAGTAATCTGTGCTAAGGCAAGCACTGAGTGCTTTAGCAGCTGACTTGGTAGACTGAGGTAGTGGTTAGACTTGATGGTCTTAAAAGTCTTTTCAAACCAAAATGATTCTATGATTCCAAAAACTAGAACTGATCCATAATAATAGTGTTACAGCTAGCATTGGTCAGTTATCTCAGGACATACATTTTTCAGTGTAAATTCACAACACATTTGATTGCAATTACGAATTCATGCTAAGTTTGTCCAGTTGCCTCAGCTACAAAACTCACTAAGTCAAATCATTTTCATTTGGAAAGTATTGACACAAACCAGAATTATATACTTCCCTACATTTTTAAACAACCTTTTCCTTTATTTTTTCAGATGAATCAGAATATTTTAAAGCTAGTTAATGCTTTGCAAGGACTTTTTTTTTTTTTTGATGGAGAGGGCAATGGATTTTTACAGTGTATCTATTTAGGCAGGGAAATTACCAACCCTTTTTCACTGAAAGGAGAGGTTATCGCTACTCAGTGTTATTTAAGGAGCACTGGGCCATTTGAGAGGCAGGTAAGAGAGGAGGAGGGCAAAGGGACAGGGTATTTTTCTTCCTCAGATATCTTTTTAAAAGGGGACAAAAAGAGAGGATAGACTCAACTAAGTTTAGCAAAGCAGCACACTGCTCCTGCTATAGCCAAGGCTGCTCTTTCAGTGCTAACACTGGTAGATCGGGAGAAGAATAATTACCTCTACATGTTGTACATCTCTTGATCTGCCAAGCAAGAAACAGAATCCTCAGAACATTTAGCCCCAAGAGAATATATGAATAAAAAAACAACTGCAGTCTGCTCTGCTTCCTTTTGCATTTTGTTTCAGGCTCCTTCCTGCACCAGCAAGTGTCACTATGGTCTTTGCTTTATAGCAGCAGAGAGGAGAATGTGTTTTGGAGCAGAAAAGGAAAAAAAAAAAAAAAAGCCCTACCTAATCATGATTATGAACATGGTTTTGTCACACCTTTGCCCAGAGTCAGTAACCCTGAGATACAATCTTCCTGTGTTTTCAGTGGCAAGGTGACCTGAAATGATTTGTTAAATCTTTCAGATTGGAGATATTTTAGTGGTAGAACGATGTGACAAAATCTAATTGTTTTTCTTTCTTTTGTTCTTGTGGGGACGATTACTGCTTGTAATAACCATGGTTTCATTTTCAAGATGGTCTATTTGCTAAACCAAATTTTCAAGTTCAACCTGTCAAATTTTCATATTTGGGAGTGGAGGTTCATTGGGGTATATTGCTAGTTCTCTAGAAAAGAAGTGGAAAATGAAATATTGATTAATTTAGAAAAAGGAATGAAATGAAATCTGTGACTATAATTTTATTTCTCCTCTGCTCTTTCAATGTTGTTGAATATTTTGGCACCATTTTCAACATATTTAATGTTAGATGGGGAAGTGTGAAAATGGAAATGCATTGGGGAAATGGAAAAACACCAACATTCCTGTTACTGAAACAAAACGAAATTATTATGACAAATATTATCATGAATATGGAAAGGAAGCAACATTGTGTTTTCTTCTCCAGCTGCCTACCCACAATTTCATGTTCCACAGAAAGGAAATTCAGCAGCATGCTTGTGACACTGAAATGTTAAGTTCTGAAACCAATTTTATCTTCAGAAGCCATACAGCTCATTAAAAAAAAACCTAAAATACATTTCCCTTTTCCCTGACTAATTATTTATTTTTAACCCTTTGTACTTAGCTGGTTTAGGCCATCACAAAATCCTAGAAATTACACCTAAAATGCATATTCATTCTTGTATGTGTGGGTCTGAGGCTTTGGGTGGAATTCTTAGGTTGCTGAAGTGAAGGTGATAGCTCCTCATGGTTTCTCACTGAGCAGGGATTCCACACTTGCTCTCTTAGTCATGTACCCTGTACCTTTTCCTAAATCTTCTTGAATGTAGTATGAAGTATGGGGGGAAAGAAAAGAAAAGGAGTAGAAAGGAAAAGGGGTAGAAAAGAAAGGTGGGACAGCAGCTGGGCTAATATAGCATGCAGTGTCTCTGCAAGGGGAATGAGTAGCTCAGAGCACTCATCCACTGCCCAGGGAAGTGTTGGATGGACTAACCACCAAACCTGGACTCTTTCCCACATTTCATAGCATTTGTTTTGTCCAAGAGAAGTCTGACCTGGGCATGAGGTTTGGTTTTTAGACTGTCAGCATTTCGGGGAAATGCAAAATGGAAATGTACAAATGCATTTATTCTTCCCTTTAATGCATTCTTTCTTGCTATAGCCATGAACTGATGCAGTCTTGACTTTGCTCAGGTAGGCTGCAGAGTAACACTGACAACAGGAAGAATGACTAACTTCAGGGAGGAGAATTAGAATTGTTTGACCTTTCATTCTCTCTTTTCATCAGCTATACAGAAAAGAGTATCATAGCTCAAAGCTCTTGTTCCCTCCGGTTTCTTCACTTTAATAACATTCCTGCATGGATGTAATAAAAGTTTCTTTCTTGGTGAGCTCATTTTTCTCCCTTTATTTCTGCTTGCCATTCTTGACTTCAGAGATCATGATCAGAACAACTAATAAAAATCTGAGCATGCTGGAGGAGGCAGTATTTTTGTCTTAGCCACAACGTTTCCCATTTCCATTGCATTCATAAAAACGTGTCTTGGAAGATGTCTGATCTGATTTTATAGATTCAAAAGTTCAGCTTCTTAGGTAGCTTTGGAGAACACCTGAACTAATCCTCTGTATTTCCTAACCCTGCTTATTACTACCCTATACGTACATGCTTTGCTAAGCCATGCAGTGATGTTTCTCCTGCCAATGAAACACCAAAAGGTAAATATTTGCATTTATTTCTCCTGCATTAAAGTGGGTTTTGGTGGTACTTATTCTGCTTGTTAAGCACCTTGTTATTGTTTGTTAGACAACACGCCACCCAAACCTACACAATTCAAAGTTACTAATAATTCATTTGATTTTAAACAGTTTCCTCTTAGGCATAGAAAAGTTGGAACATAAGGGAAAAGAAATTTCCTATGTGTGTTCAGGAAAGTTCTTACACCATTTGTAGGTGTTGGCTGCCATTTTTAGTGTCACAATACAGACTGCCTGAACTGTGAGCTCTGTGAGAAAACCTGATTTTCATTTTCAGGAGTGTTTACTGGTTCAAAACAGGAATTAGAGACAGGAATAATTATGTTCTCCAATGGTTTGTGAAGGTAACTGATCTTCAATTAAAAAATGAATTGTCTGTGATATAAAGTCTGTCTGTAAGAACTATGAAATCTCTCTGCTTCACCAATATTTGAAAAATAAAGAGTACAAGAGTCAGCTGCAGATTGTGAAAATCAAGCCCCAGACCCAGATTTGGGATTCTGGACATGAAAAATGTATTTCTTACCCAAGGCAGTAATATAATGTTGTACATGTTGTCCTCCCAACTGACAGTAACTTCTTAGGGAGGTTCTCTAAACATATACACATATGCATACACACATATGTATATATTTGTTAGTTCATAACTTTTTCCCTTTATTTCAAATCTATGTAGTTCTCATTGCTCCTGAGGAAAATTAAGGCTGTTCTTTGGTAGCTGCTTTGTGACAGAGAGATGTAGGGCCAGCATTTAGGAAGCATTCAAAGGAAGCATATGAAATATTATTTTGCATGGCAGAGGAGCTAATTTGGAATAAAATTTTGTTTCTGCCCTTTTTGTAAGCTTGTTCCTTTTGTAATAAAATTAATTGTTGTTATAAAAAGCTGTTCATATATAACGAGCATCAAGAAGCATGAATTTGTTGACTTTATTGTCAGTTTATGGAATTAATTTACTCAGGAGGTCATCACATTTTGTCTACTTGTTCTATAAGGGAAAAAAACCTTGGTAAAAGTGTTAACAGAGAAGAACTCAAAATGGATTTTTTGTTTTAGTCTTCCCCCCTTCACATATAGGTAGACTTTTGCTCACTGCCCTCTGCAAGCTCAGTACTATCTGTGCTCATGCTTTGAGAGAGAGAAGATGAAATAATGATGTTCTATACCCCTGAAATGGCAGTGGTTTATACCTGGTTTCTTTTAGAGCAGTCCCAAATTAGTATGAGCTAAGACAAAAGATCTAATCTTTTGGACTGATGTAACTAAATGTATTTAAATACCCAATTCAGGCTACACTGGCAGTTTTCTTCTCAGGATGAAGACACAACATCAGTACTTCTAGGTATAGTGTGACTTCTGGATCACATAGCTTAGATGACTACCCTGTTCCTGATATGGCATATTTTTCTGTGTTAAAGGCTTGCTGTCCATGAGGGGTCACAGATCAAAGGAGTGTCAGAGCATTTCTGATCTTTTTACCACCACAGTTGCATAATGTCTGGTATGTGACCTTTAAAAAGCTGCAGAAAATGAAGCAGTGTTCATCAACTATTCTATGCACATGATACAGTCTGAGCAACTCTTCATGACTTAGCCTGCCTCTCCTAGGACCCCAAGGCTTCCTGGCACCTCTGAGGGGTGTGAAGGATATATTTCCATTATGCCATATTCCCATGGTGAAGTCATAAGGTGAAGAAAGCAAAGAGAGAGAAGGGATCCTTATTTTCTGTGAAATAACTCTGAGATTGGCTCAAAAAATTTGGTTAGCTGGCAAGGACAAACTCAAACGTGCCAGATATGTCCAGCTGTACATGTGCCCCCTGCTGATCATGTGCCATACAGGCAGGCTGCCATCTGCACTGCCAGTGGTGTGTGGAGATGCAGAACAGGGTACAGCAGCCAGCCACAAAGTTAGGAAACTTCTGTCTCCCCTAGTTGCAAACTTTCCTTTATTGGTGGACTTCTTTGCTTGCTTTGTGGTATTTTTCTTTCTTCTCAGAACTCTCACTTTGCAGCACCAAGAGCCAGTTATTTATGGGACTATTTGGAAGGCTTTTGACATACCAGAGCATAATGGAAGAGTTTCCTAAAGTCTTGCCTCATGTGTGTGGAGGAGTGGGACAGTTTGGACACGTCTGTCTTGCACATATTCATCATAAGCTATCATACAAAAAGGCACTGGTACTCAAAACAAAGATGTTAACACTGCTGACACTTCCCTTGGCTCCCATAGTGAGCAAGTGCTGCTCAACAAACAGAACATGTGAAAGCTAACCACATTTCCTAGGGGTGCTTAAATCCTGATTACTGCTAAAGTGTGGTGATAAAGAAACATTGTACTGAAATTAAAGAAATATTCTTAAGAAACACAAACATTATGACATGTCCCTCAGAGCATAATAGCAAACGTGGTTTCATAGCTGGAACTCTTTTTACTTACAAATTGATACTTCATAAGATGTTTTAATCATTTTTTCATATAGAAAGCAATATTATGCCATTTGCTGCTTAGAAATCTCTGTAGTAAACATGCTAGCAGCTCATTAAGCCTCACTGAACACTTCTGTAGCAGGTAAGAGTTATTTCATATTTTAAATAGATAAATGGGCATGGCACGCCTAAGAGACTTCTATAAAATAATAAATAGATCATGTAAACTCCTTTCTTGATAAGAAAGCAGCCTGGCAAGTCCTTTCTTTGCAAAACAGAGGACATTGATAGATTTTTCACAACAGGAGGACATTCTTTTCTTTAACCCCAAGACCAAGGAGTGAAGAGTAAATCTGCAGTTTAACTGTGTTGGTTCCTTTTGACTAGTGCTTAGAGGACTGTGTCACATACAGTAAATTACTGGAAGAAGAAATCACCACCAAGGTAACAGGTACCAAATAAAATATATTAGTCAATAAAAAATCTATTAGAAAGCAAGTCCTTTTAATGTGATTTACAGTAGGCTGAAGTTACAAAACAGCAAATGGTAGGGAAGAAAATTACACTGTGAGTGGTAAAGAGGACCACTATTTTTATGGTATATATTGGAAAATAAAGGAAAAACTATAAGTAGATATGGCCATGGCCTGTTAGCATTCATTCCCAGAGGAAATAGTCCAGAATTTGAAAGGGTAAACACCAATGAGGCAGGAAGATTTATTTATTGTGGTCAAGGTCTCACGTATAGAGGCCGTTTTCTGATTACCTTCCCCTACTTTCCAATGCACTGTGCCATCAGAAGGATCTTTTGTGGACTGTGTTACCATTTGGTGTGTATAAGCACAGGAGGATTAGGGAGAAGTGTGAGCAATTAATAACAATCCTCAACAGCACAAATTAACAAAGCCTAGCAGATGAGCACTGCTTACAAGGTGCTGCTTGCATTGAGGGAGATAATCCTCATATGCATGGTTGCTGGCTGGAGCACAAGACCACCACTAAGTGACCATCAAGGGCCATGGGAATGATCAGAGGACTGGAAAAACTGCTCTCTGAGAAAAGGTTGAGACAACTGGATTTGTTTAGCCTTGAGAAGAGAAGTAATAAGGCTCAGGGGAGACCTTATTATTATGTACCAGTACATAAAGGGTGGCTACTAGGAGGATGGAAACTCACTTTTTACAAGTAGTCACATGGGAAAGACAAGAGGAGGTGAGTACAAGTTATTCCTGGGAAGATTCCAGTTGGACTCCAGAAGAAAATGTTTCACCATGAAAATAGTTAGATTTGGAATAATCTCCCAAGGGAAGTAGAGGATTCCCCTCAGTTGGACAGTTTTAAGACTCAGCTTGGCAGAGTGCTGGGCCATCTCATTTCAACTATACTATTACCTACAAAAGTTAGACTAGATGATTCTTGGGATTCCTTCCAATCTGACATTCTGTGATTAAGAAAAGAGGGATTCTGTTTACTCCTGGGCTGATGGGTGATTGGGATAATGCCATTGTGCCCCAGTTTCCTCACCTAAGGAATGGAAGATGTCAGTAACCTCCTTGGTGACATCAGAGTCAATGAAAAAAAAGTTACATAATGGGTAGGTTTCTTTAAAGAAGGTAAACATGATTAGTATTTTCAGAATTTGTAATAAATCCAAACACAAAATGCTAATGTTGACAAAGGAGATTTCCACTGCTATGAAACAAAGGCTGTTTGCACAATAGCTTAGAAGCAGCAAATCTCCCAGAGGTGATATTGATAACGCATGTGTATAAGTAGCATGTTAGTTTAGTGTCTGGTCTGTAGCAGATCTTAGTCCCTCCATAAATTCACACTCTCAAAAAGAAAACCAAACCCCAAACAACAACAAAAAGCAAACAAACAAAACCCTCAACAAAAACAAATGAGAAGGCTGCTTTGAAAAAATAAATTATGTTATATGGTTACGTGTGGAGGCTGGAAGGTGGCAGAAGAAAAGTAAGCAAAAAAACCTTGACAGATTTTAAACAGCCTACTTTGTACTCTGGGAAAGGCAAGTATCTTGCATTTTGAATTAGTGCCTTGCTACCTGAATAAGAAGAGAGCATGGTTTGCTGCAAAGGAAGGTAGCACACAATAAATAATCTATATATCGAGCTGCTTCTCTCATTTACACACTGTGTCATTTTAGAGTGTAGCAAAATACTGACAGAGCTACAGCTTTGTAATTGATTGTTTTACACACTTCTCCATCACAGCATATGTATTACATGTCATGACTGATATCCTGATGGCTTGGATATATCTTAAAATATTTTAGTGCCAGATTGGTGTTGGCATATTAGAGATTTGGGCATAAAATTGTTCTCATGCACATTCCTCTTAAAATCTGCTCAACTTATTCAGTTTATTTTAGAGAAGAGCTGGTACCTGGCACAAAAGCAGCAGCAAACAAAACAAAAAATTAAAAAAAAAGGAAAAAAGAAAAAAAATCCTACTGAAAAATATGAATGATGGAAAAATACTTCATCTGTTATTAAATGTTTTCTCTCCTGACTGTTGCCTTAGCTGAATTTCGCACCACTCTTCATGAGTCAGTGGGACTTGGAAGGAACATGGAACAGTTGCCTCAACTGCTGATCAGAGAAGATGCTCTAAGAGCCAGTCTGCTGCCAAGCCAAAATCAAACAGTTCTAGGATGGCAGAGTGCCAGCTCCTCTGGTCTAGCAGGGATTGCCTGCATGGGATGGAGGAGGAACAGCCACCTGAGCTGAGTGGGGTAATGCAGGTCCTGGAAAACAGGGTGGCAATGGCATGTGGCAGTTTTTAAAAGACACTTACTAATAGCTGATTCTGTGGAGCTGCATGCATCACAGCCTTCAAGAGAAATTCAGGGACAGTAATCATGCCTGTCAGAGTTTCAACCTTTCTTTATAGCATGAAGTAGTTGAGAAGGGAGAGGATGAAGGAAGTAGAGGGGAAAGGAGTCTGGGGATAAGGTATGGAACGAGATCCACACTGCAATACGCTCTTGATACCTCAGTCTGCTTAATGAATCTTTCTGCATGTCTGTGGACCTTCCTTGGGAGACGCCTGGGGTTCTTAGGTCTCACTGGAGGTATCAAAGTCTGTCCCAGAGAGCTGTTTGCTTCATTTCTGGATCAGGAACTCAAGACACTGAGGTGTAAAAGATGTTCCTTAACAACACTGGTATGATGTTACTACAATACCAGCAAGAAGTTCCCTTGGTATTGCAAAGAGGAGAAGCTCTTCAGAAGTTTCAAGTATTCTTTAAGCACTCTCCTTTTCCTCCAGAAAGGATCTTGTACATATCTTACTGTATTTGACTTATTTCAGTCTGTGAATCTTTGACATTTTTACTGCCAAGGTACAGAAATATAAATTATGGTAAAAAAAAATAATTCCCCTTCCCTTAAATGTCACTGCCTTCCATAGCATATGTCTGTTTGCCAAGGGACTGAGCACTATTCTTAACAGCATTAGAGACATTTTTCAAACAGCAGGATGAGCTGGCTGTATCAGTTCTTGTGCTCCCTCTTCCATACAAAAGGAAATCTCATTATCTATGCACAGAATAAGAGGCCATTAGAAGCCACTCACCATTCTCAAGGTATCTGCCTTTGTCATTATAACTTAAAGTTGTCATCACAATTTGAAGTGGATAGCCTATGTTGGTTTGTTTGTTTTCATATTTAGGCTGCTTCTCTAATGGGAGAGACAAATCCAAGAGTAACTGTAGTTACTCAACAGTCTTGGGGGAGTTAAGATGAGAGGTGATTTTACCACAATCCCTCTGATTAATGCCACACAAATAAGGATAAAACCTGCATCTCCCCTGTCCTTACATTAACTTTTATGTATGCTGATGCCACGACTGTGTCTGCTTTGTCTAGAAATTTCATTCTGGATCTGAGAACTTTAAAATTGTGGTGGGTCTGGTGAAAGGTGCAGCCTCAGTGAAATATCTGTGATTCAAGAAATTCTCTCTTGCTCATTGGCTCCATGAATACAAGCTTATCCATTCTGAAAGTGCATTAATGAATCTTACCTCACCAAAAGAAAAGCCATGTCTCCTCTCTGACTGCTAGTAGTGAAAATTTGCAAACCACATTGCCATGTTAAAACAAACTGGAGTAAGTGGAAGAGGGAAGGCTGGCAATTGGTCTCCCTGTCACACTCAAGACTAGAAAGGTGCAGGAAATTAACTCATTAACTTCAAGAGAATGAATCAAAACTGTGTGGAAGGCAGGTTATTGAAGTGGAAGAGGTTGTACCCATTAGCATGTTTTGCTGTGAAACTAAATGATGAATTTAAAAGTCTGACAAGCAAAGCGAGTACAATATCTGAAATATTTTTAGACCAGAAGTGTCTTAGGAAACCAATTTTGAAAAGTGCAATAATCTGCCTCCTAGAAAGTTCAATTAAAGTCATAACATTTGGCATCACAAACTACTTATTCCCTATAGTTCAACTTTCATACATTGCACCAATTTGCAAAGTTGTGTCTCCTGATACGGTGGGAAAACAATAAGCAAAATACTTTATGATTGTGAGGGAAGCTTGAGATGATGCTAGAATGAGATGTAAATGGAGTGAAAGAGATCGTTGCCAGATGATTTTTTTCACCTGGCCACAAATCCCTGTAGAGGAGGCAGAACTGAATATCAAAGCACCATGTAATTTCATGGAAGAGTTAGCTTCAACTTGCTTCAACTTTTCTTGATGATTTCATAGTGCTGTACCCATTTCCTGATCCCAAAGGAGTGGAAGGTTAGTTCTGTAGATAAAGCTGCTAACACAATTTAAGAAATGGGAAATTGATGCCTACTTCTGTTTCATATTCACTTTTCCTGCCCTAAGAAGTGATGTAGAATTGACATCTGTGATATCAGGCTGGATAAGAACATAAGAGATTATGAGATGGCAATATTGTAGAGTCAGGACTGACAGGCCCTTTCCCAGAACTGCTTCAAACCCAAATTAAAATGTTTTTTTCTTCTTGGTATTTTTACATATGCCCAAACAAGGAAAATAAACAGGATGGCAAGCCAGCAGGCAGAGTTCCTTGTATACCTCCAGCTGGGAAGGACCTTTTGGAAAGCCCAGAGGAGTCACAGGCAGGGGTTCAATTCCTGTAATTCATTTGGCTGCCCAGGGTGCAAAGTCATGGTGAATATGACTCAGTAATTCCAAAGAAAAGTTGGGATGAAGCATGGGAAGCACTGGGGACATTTGAGATGCTGCAGAACAAATAAGGAATGAAATAAAATAAATCCTGTGTCAGGGCAATTGCTTTGGTTTTGCCACTGATAGAATAAAGATTTTATATCTGGTAAATCCAATATATTGCACAAAATGTGGAGTATTATATCCATGAGATTGCTGCCTCAAACAGCTAATTGATGTGAAAATCACACTTGGATTTTGTCAAGCACTACTGCTGTGGTTTCGGTATAGGGATAATAGCTTTCATGTATCTGAGGAAACAAACACAGAAAGCACATTCGGGCAACTAAAGAATGGTAAAACAATGGAACTCTTAGGACGTTCATGAGTTCAGTCTGGCTCTTCGCAAAAGGACTGTGAAGCCTGTGGATCAGATCTTTATCTGCTTGAGAATGAATCAAAGTGGTTATGCAGGCTGATTATCAGCAAAGTGTCTAACTTGACTTTCATTGCTTATCTGACCTGGGGCCACAAAGTGACTGTACAAATGCATGAGACAAAGTATGATATTTGCAAATAATTCTTGGGACTTCCGTATTGGTAATTTTGGCAATTTATTGGCTGCTGTTACAAAGAAAACCCGGCAGCCATCCTCACTTCCAGCTTTGATTTACTCCTTTCACCTTCAGATAGAAGAATGTGTGATATAGTAAGTGTTTATACACTGCAGGCATTTGCCATTAGAAATGATAAAAGGAGAACTGACAAATATTGTGGTGTCTTACTGGAGCTGCTGCCAGTGTTTGGCCAGAAATGAAATTGGGTAGCAACTCTGTCTGACAAGGAGGAATCAAATTCTCTTGGACTATTATTGTCAGCGGGTGTCCAGCGGGTATCCTCAAGGCCTCTTAGGCCTGTCTAGGCCTAATGCCAGGAGGAAAATGGAGGGGGGGGGCAGTCTCGGACCTGGCCAGCCTGAGACTTGCCTAGCAGTAGGAGAAACGGGGGGGGGGGAGAAGAAAGAGCCCTGGGGGTTTTGGGTATACCCTCAGGTGGGAGGAAGGGAGAATTGGGAAGCTTTGGGAATTCTGTGAGGGGTTCTGTACACTTGGGGATACTCTTTGCCACTATGCTTTCTAGTCTCCTGTAGCTTCACCAATTGCTTTTCCATTTAAACTTTCCATCACTCTCCAATCCGTTTGTGTGAGTCTCATTCTTTTGTCCCTTTCGGGGCAAGAGAGGATCTGTCTGGCCTCAAACCAGCACAGATTTTTTTGGTAGCAGAGGACGGTTTCGATCCATCGACCTCTGGGTTATGGGCCCAGCACGCTTCCGCTGCGCATTTCTATTCGTTTTGTTCTGTGCTGCGCTAGCTCTTACGTTTCTGCTCTGTGTCACACCAGTTTGTTGGTTATTCTTGGGTTGTGCGCTGGAGAAAGTAGTCTTTATGAGGTCTTACACTCTATAAATAGGCTGGTTACTTCAGTCTGCTGACTGCTAAGTCTGGCATAAACCTTGTGGATGTCATTGCCAGCACTACAGCATTAAGCAATTTACACCTGAAAATACAGCAAGGTCCCAGGAAGTATGAAAGTGCAACTGGTCTGTGATGCATTTAGTAGTAAGCCAAATTACATGTTGATGTACAGATGCAAGATAGAACTGGAAGGAAATAGAACTCCATGGCAAAAATTGGTCTTTAACTGCCCTGTGTTATGCTATGACAAATCCAGCCTTGGAGCCAAATTGGATACAATTCAAAGACAGTTTAAATGAGCCAGCTCTCTGTTGGTGCTCGCTGAGATAACTATTGAAACATTATCAGTATCGACAGCATAGCAAGAACAAAATAAAATAAAAATTGAATTTGCAAGCTGTGATAGCCTCAGTGGTGCATGACAACACTGCCTTATAGCAAAATCCCAGAGAAAACAATGAAATAATACAACCTTAGAATGACCAGCTTTCAGAATTTCAGAATATAGACAGATCCTTGTGACTATGCTAAAGTACATTTTTCTGAGGGGAACTGAAAGGATCAATATTACTCCTTTGATAACATTTTCATCGCATGGGGAAAAAAAAATTAACTGAGGATGGATTTGAGTTCACCATGGCTGTAGTTGAAAGTAGGTTCTTACTACTGCATTCTTGATTCTGGGACAGCAAAAATGATTCTCAGCAAGCCTTTAATGTACTAGAGGTACCCAGCTGGAACAGCTGGGGGATTTTGGAGCTGTAGACAATGCAAACTGATAGTGAGCCTCACTGTCTTCTACTGATTCTCAGATTTGTTTGCCATACCAAACATATTTCTACTGAAAGATAAAAGTTTCTTAAGCTGTCTTTTAAGAACATTATGAGACTCAAATAACATTCAAGAATGTATTGTGGGGATTAAACATGTTTCCAAATTCCCTTTGGAAAAAAAAAATCTACAAGTGAATGCTAAGTAATACAAATCACTTTAACTAGATCCTAGACTAACATGACATATTTAATACTCACAGTGATCCTCAATAGAAAAACACATTAAAGGTTATAAAGGTTATAAATGAAACTTTCAAGTTTCATTTGCTTAAGAAATATTGAGTACATTGTATTTTCATTTCTGATGAAATTCAGTTGTATGGTTTTGATACATTTAGAAAAGAATGAAAAATTTCAAACAAGTTTGCCAGACCTTTAAAAATTCCAAATATAAATTAATGAATTAAGATGACAAGGGATTAATCAGATTATCCAGATTAATTTCCTAACACAAAGCCATTTCATTAATATAAAAGCCTCTTTCAACTCGAATTGTTTGCTAACATGTTTGCATGGCAAACTGCTGATTCTTTCTGAGTTGCTCTGTTTTAGCAGTGTCATCACATGTTGTAAAAGCCTGGGTGACAGCCAGGTCAGTTAAACATAGAGTGTCTAACAGGTAGGAGCATTAATAATTTAACTCTTGCAGTACTACCCACAAAATTGGAATATTATGTAATGCCCCCACTCCTGATCCACTGCCTTGTCCTGTGCATTATAGATACTTAGAATCATAGAATCATAGAATTATAGAATTGTTAGGGCTGGAAGGGACCTCAAGGATCATCTAGTTCCAACCCACCTGCCATGGGCAGGGACACCTCACACTAGATCAGGTTGCTCAGAGCCACATCCAGCCTGGCCTTAACAACCTCCAGGGATGGGGCTTCTACCACCTTCCTAGGCAACTTGTTCCACTGTCTCACCAGCTTCCTGGTGTAAAACTTCTTCCTAACACTTCAGAGTGTCCCTTCAGAATGGATTCCACATTTGGCAGGAGAGGGAAGCCACTTAGTTTCATTTGAATTTCTGCTGGCAGTGGTAGAAGAGCACGCACCCCTGGATGGTTATTTCCAGTCTGTGGAGGACAGTGACATACAGTATGCTCCAGGAGGGCAGATCTCGCAGGCATACTAGTGTAATTCTCTTTTACAGAGTTTTGAAGGAGTCTATTATAGCACACTGAGGTTGTGCTAGGAATCAGAATGATTGTTGTTAATTTTTTCTTGCATAGCTTTAAAGTTCTCTTGCCTGCCTTGCATTCTGCAGGTTTAGGGAGACCGTTACATTATGCATTACCACAAAATACTATGAAATAAATTTGCAATCCAAGCACATGTGATCAGTTTGCAAACCAGCTGGAAGCAGGGACAAGCAGTTCTCACTCAGTGACCCTTATCACAAAGGCAGGTTGTTTTGCCATACATAAATATTCCTTTCCACATCCCACATATGTCTCACAAGCAATGAAACCTCAGAGCTCAGCAAGCGACTCTCTTCTGTTCTTATTCTGGGGCAGCCTATTTGACCATGCTGGAGTGTTCTTCAGTTCAAGATGCTCCAGAGGTGAAAGCATTCTGAAATGGCATTTATAAAAGTCTTGAAAATTACCATTTGGTGTATCTATAGTGGATAACAACTGCAGTGCATTCTGACAACTACTTAGCAGGGATTGTACATAACTACTTGAAATCAGTTTTTGTTGCCATCTGTTCTCTGAACAAGAGGAACTGAGATGACTGAGGTAGATGATACAGTATGCATAGAGCTTCTTACTGCTTGGAACTCTGCAGTGTACTAGGTTACTGCATCTGGTATCACAGAGGAGCTGATACTGCAAACGATGTTAAATGTTTTCACTCTTATTACATACTGCCCTTGTGGTAGATTGGATCCCAACATTAATAAAACGTGGTATCTAAGTGCAAGAATTAATTCAGTGCAAGAGTTATTTGAAGATGTCAAGCAATTAGTCACCCTTCTCTTCAGTTGAAAAGATTCAGCTCAATTTCCTATTGATAGATTTCTGCCAGGAATGCCAGATCAATAATGTGAAGCATTATGGGATTATAACAAAAGGCACAATGCTTAATAAACACAAGCACCATTGTGGGGTTTGTTATAATTCCTCTCTGTAGATTAGGTCTTCTGAGATGTGATGTCCTGTTTGTACACTAACAAAGGCAGAATAGCCTGTGCTGACTGACGCCATAGATGGTTGCTCTTTCAGATTGCTCAGAAAGAAAGAAATAATTGATTCAGATCACCCAGAAACAACCTCAAGTTCCCCATGCACCTCAGTTTAATGGCATTTAATGAGCCACTTTTCTCAGTTGCCTGTCAATTAAAA
Organism: Indicator indicator; assembly: GCF_027791375.1. Lineage (NCBI taxonomy): Eukaryota > Metazoa > Chordata > Aves > Piciformes > Indicatoridae > Indicator > Indicator indicator. The sequence continues at coordinate 6,867,938 of NC_072035.1, forward strand.
AAGCCTCAGATTGTATGTCTTATTACACTGAAACAGGAGTAACACTGGGACATGAAGAGTGCCTAAGAGAGGCCAAATTCTTATTTTACCAAGAGGAAGGCTGGTTCCATGTTAGGGGCTATATACAACCCTTGTACTTGGCTTAGCTATGCAACAGATTTCCTAAATTACTGTGGGCAACTCAGCTAATTCTCTAAGTATGAGCTGCCCATCAGTAAAACCAGAATGATTACATTTCTGCACTTCAACAGAGGGTGATGAGGACAATTTGTTAAAATTAGAAATGCAAGTATGTCTAGGCAGATAGCTATAACTGCCTACCACAGCTGAGGTGCCTAAGAGGTTACATAGTCCATCACAAAAGTGTTGGCACACACAGAATTCCAGCCATAGGTCTGCAGGGTGAACAAGTCAAAAGAATACCCTTAAGAAAGGTGGGAAAATGATGAAATAATATACATCATCTGGCCGAAAATTGAGATATGATCCCTTTTGACTTTACATCTCCAAATTTAAGTCTCCTTGCAGTGTTGGTTTAAAAACTGTATTTTGCCCTGGTGTAACAAGTTAACATGCTGTAATGAGACAACCTGCTTCTCCCCCTCAACACAGGGGAGAGGGAGATAAAGAGAGTGAGGTAAGAGTTTAAGATCAAATAACATAATGCAGAATTACTTTAGCTTAGCCTATTTGCAGAAAAAAGCACAGCAAAAATAAAGGAAAGAAAACCCCAGCATAAACCAGAAAGCCAGGGAGCTACCAACTCTCACTCATCTCATCTCCATTCCTGTGGTAGATAACACCCAAAAACCCAAAGCCAAAAAGCAGCAACCAGAACAGGAGGCCTCTGATATTACAATCTGAACTTTAAGCCCCATGACATTTTGCTCACGCCAGTACTTTCGTTTTGAAGCTGGCGTGACAGCTTCATGGGACTGCCCTGGGGAGACCACAGCTGGAATACTGTGTCCAGTTTTGGGCTCCCCAGTTCAAGAGTGACAGAGATCTGCTGGAGAGAATCCAAGGGAGAGCCACGAGGATGATCAGAGGACTTGAGCATCTCCCCTATGAAGAGAGACTGAGAGCCCTGGGGCTGTTTAGTCTGGAGAAGAGAAGACTGAGAGGGGATCTGATCAATGTCTATAAATATCTGAGGGGTGGGTGTCAAGTGGAGGGGGCCAGGCTCTTTTGGGTGGTTCACAGTGATAAGACAAGGAACAACGGGTTCAAACTTGAACACAGAAGATTTCAGCTCAACATGAGGAGAAACTTCTTGGCAGTGAGGGTGACAGAGCCCTGGAACAGGCTCCCCAGGGGGGTTGTGGAGTCTCCTTCTCTGGAGACTTTCCAAACCCACCTGGATGCATTCCTGTGCAGACTACCCTAAGTGATCCTGCTCTGGCAGGGGGGTTGGACCTGATGATCTCCTGAGGTCCCTTCCAACCTCTGCTATACTGTGAGACTGTGAATATCATCAAGGAGAGTTAACCCATGACAGCTGGGCCGTGCACCCACACTCTCTGTCTACATGCCAGGGTCTCCATTTAAGCTCAGGCCCGAGCCCTTGTCTCACAGAGTTAGGCTGTAGGTGTGCTTACCTGCAGGCTGCTCTCTGCTTCCCAGATGGAACTTGGAGTTCTGTCTTTAGTCTCATTTCTCGTCTAGCCTCCTGCTGCTTCTTGCTGGACTTCTTAGACGGACTCTGGACATGATTCATCAACACCTGGACCTTCCACCCACACCCTAGACCTGTGCCCCAGGATCTCCATTTAAGCTCAGGCCTGAGTCTGTGTGAGCTAGGTTGTAGATGTACCTGCCCGCAGGCCCATCTCTGCCTTTGTTACCTAGATGGAACTTGGGGTTATGTTGTAGTTCTGTCCTCAGCTGCATCTCTGGTCCAGCCTCCTTCTGCTTCTTAATGGACTCCCTGGATGGACCTGGGACATGATTCATCATCCTGCCCTGTGTGGAGCTGTTGAGGGGCCATGCCATCAACTCATGGTTCTGTGTGCCCTGTGGGAGTGCAGTCTGGTTGGTAAAGATATTTCTTGTGTTGCATTTCCCTCCTGTAAAAGCCTTACTCCTGCTCCCTGCCACCAGATCTGGTGTAATGTTTGTAGAGCGTAATTGTGGTAAATGAAGCAACTCACATCAGATGTAATCAATCAGCCAAGTTATTCTAGATCTGCATGAAGATCCAGCTTTGTATCGTAGGTTATTTCAATTTAAAATGTTGAAGTGTCCAGTGGATTCCTTCAGAAGATGCATTCAAGCATGCCATGCTGGACTCTTTCCTATCATAGTGTTATAACACAGGTGTTATCTAATATGACATCATAAGGGTTACAAAGGTGCTTATTGATGTATAGCTCCATTAGCACTAATGGGAGTTAATGGGTATAGCCTACAAGAAGAGAAGCTATTTCTCTAAGTGTCAGAGACTAATAAAAATGACATTTCAGTTTGGATGTCCAACCCTCAATTTGGGCAGCAAGTGCTCCAAATGAATCTTTTGACAGCTACAGTGCTATAATTAGCCTCAGGCTCAAATGAAATTGTTTATGCTATTTCAATAGTTTATTCACATGATTTAAGACCTCTCTTCCCTACTGTAGCTTTAGGGGAAACATGTTCACTTGCATCTAGAAGTTTTGGGTTGTGGGCAAGCTGTATTGCAGTCATATGTGTATCAACTTAAAGGCTTGATTCTCTTAACTCATGCAAATACCTTGTGTCTTGATTTATTTATTTTTTTAAGCAAACTGTTTTGATCATGATAAATGGTTTAGTTTTCTTACCTATTGGCAGAACAAGTTGGATTCAGTTCATGACAATTATCAATGCTGTGCATAATCAACAGATTTGTTAATCAAATGCAGTGGCTGCTGAAAGCAGCACTCAGCCACTGAGAGCTTGAAGGGCTGTAAGAAGAATCAAATTATTTGATGGCAGTAGAGTTAGGCAGATGTTACTGAGGGCAGGAATTGATTTGCATAAATGTGACTTTCTGATCCTAAAGTGTGGAGCTAGCAGATTCAATCAAACCAAACGGGAAGCTGCTTGTGCCTGCTGAAGACACCAAAGCACTGTCCCAAACTCATGGCCATCCTGAAGAGTTGTGTGTCCTTCTCCAGTGTCATACTTCATGTTGAGGGGCTCAGGATAATGTTGATCATTGGAACACAGGCCTACCACATCCATAGTCAACATTATCACCTCCCAGACATGTTCATTTAATTTAATGGACAAGAAGCCGTTAATTAATAAAATCTCTTTGAATTTTATCCTGGTCACTGTGATCTGTTTGTGACATACTTAGAGGCTTGGTTCCACATGTATGCATCTTGGCTGCATCCTTACTGTGACGCAGGGTGCTCTGGATGTGCCCTGCATCCTGGTTTCAGAGTTATTGGAACTTGGATAGATTACTCCACAGCCTTCTCTTTGTCTGCATGCCCAGCTCACCTTTCAAAGGTGTCCAGCGCAAGGAGGAGGCTAATGTACCTCTGGAGCTCAGGGTACTGTGTTGTGCAACTGAATAACTGATTTAGTGCTTGAGAATTTTGCAGTGGAATATTTCTCGGGTAACTTTTGTTCTTTTAATTCTGAGCAGTTCTCTCAAAGGATGCTGCTTCATCAGGGAAGTGAAGATTTATTAACAAGCAAAGAGGATTGCACATATCCCATCTAAACCTTCCTGATGTTTCTCTGACCTTTGCTGATTTTGTTTACCTAACAGACTTCTGTGAAATGCCACTGCTTACAGCTAATGCCATTGGTGTTAGCCAGGCAGCTAATGAGAGGGCTTGGTGTGTGATTGCATTGTTGACTCACAGCTGCCATTCAAACAGAAATATCATTTTCCAAACTGGATATGTGGCCTGAAGTAGCAAATAGATTAATCTATTGTGGATTTGATTATTTTAGTGTTCATGACAGTAATTTTTAATCACTTTGATGATGATTATTTCAGCAGTCATGACATGAATTTTTCACAGCATCCTCAGTAAAAGAGATCAGTGTTGCTATTGTAAGGCTCTGAATGTGGCCATTTCTATAAGAGAGAACAGCTCCTGGAATATCAGTTAGAATAGAATAGAATAGAATAGAATCAAGAAGGTTGGAAGAGACCTCAAGGATCATCGAGTCCAACCTGTCACCCTACACCTCATGACTATCTAAACCATGGCACCAAGTGCCACGTCCAATCCCCTCTTGAACACCTCCAGGGATGGTGACTCCACCACCTCCCTGGGCAGCACATTCCAATGGCCAACCACTCTCTCTGTGAAGAACTTTCTCCTCACCTCCAGCCTAAACCTCCCCTGGCACAGCTTGAGACTGTGTCCTCTTGTTCTGGTGCTGGTTGCCTGGGAGAAGAGACCAAACCCCTCCTGGCTACAGCCTCCCTTCAGGTAGTTGTAGACAACAATGAGGTCTCTCCTGAGCCTTCTCTTCTCCAGGCTAAACAGACCCAGCTCCCTCAGCCTCTCCTCATAGGGCTTGTGCTCAAGGCCTCTCACAAGCCTCGTTGCCCTTCTCTGGACATGCTCCAGCAATTCAACATCTTTCCTAAACTGAGGGGCCCAGAACTGGACACAGTACTCAAGGTGTGGCCTAACCAGTGCTGTGTACAGGGGTACAATGACCTCCCTGCTCCTGCTGGCCACACTATGCGTGATGCAGGCCAGGATACCATTTGTGACTGCCATTTGGAATTTGGGCAGCCCTGGGACTTAGAGAGGGTTGTCTTAGCAGAATAGTTGTTGAGATATTTATTCTTTCAGTCCTTCTATGAATGTGTTCCTGATAATCTCATTTCTGGGTCTGACTAGTGTTATCATCTCAGATAGTTCTAGTGAATGCCCATGGAACTTCTTGAGGAGCAAAACATGGCAAAGTAATCAGGCCTGCAGAAAGTTAATCAATCAGTATTACTATGTACTTGGAGAAATGCCTTAGTTTTTGCTCAGACACTTCAGTGTGACTTTTTTTTTTCTTTAAAATACAGAATGTTTTTGATTGAGGAAACAGTGCTTTGCAGGCAGATGCTTTGCATCTTAGTTTCATGGCTCAATGTTTGAGGTAGTGTTCATGAAACTGATAGTTACATATGGAGTTAATTGCTACATCCTAATTGGGAATCACTGGGGATGTTTCAAATTTGGGGTATATACTAAGACTTTAACCTGTGTTGTAAATTCACCATCAGGATGCTGGAACAGCAAGGGGGAGAAGCAGGTCTGAAATGAAAGAGCATGTTCAGAGCTGCCTGTGTGGTGCATGCAGCTCCTCCCACTGCTCTCAGCCCATGGCCATCTCAGAAGTGACTAAAGTATTTCTCTGAGTGAAAAAAAGGGATATCATCTAATCCTTAGAAGGTTTGCTGTGTCTGATGTATTTGAACAAAGATTTTCAATTATGATATCAGATATACAAGGCTAGAGCAGTGGTTGATGTAAATCAGTGTATCTTTATTTATTACAGAGGGAGTAGAATTTTATTTGAACTTAGCACCACATTTTGTTCAAGGGATTGACTCCAGTTGTGAGAAGCCAAATTCAATCCAGCAAGGGAGTTGCTGTTTTGCCAGTCTAAGAAAAAAAAAAACAACTAAATATTCAGCTGCAGTTGAACATGATGGCATGTATTATGAAGACATTGTGCCTTTCATTAGTCTGTGTTAATATATATTCAGAAACCAATCAACTTAAACATGATTTACTGTTGTTTTTCGAACAAGTAGTTAAAGGTCTCTCTCTTTTCTTCTAGCAAGTAATGCAATTAAGCTGAATATTAAATCCTATCCTATATCCATTAGGAAATCATGCAGTTAAACAAGTATGAGAGGTCTAATCCTCAGAGCAGTTTAAAAGCTTTTCCATTATGTTATTAACTACACATTAGCAAATAATAATGCTTAATGAAAAAAGCCTTCAGTATCCCAAAGTACACAAACCTGCATAACATAAAAATGAGGCATGGCTCCAAAATATTATGGACTGATAGCTGCATGACAAATTTATATAGGACCCCATTAATGAAACAGCCAGAAGGTATGAGGTCTTCTATGGCAAGACATTGGCAAGGTGGAAGGAATAGCTAATTGTGATTGAAGAGTGCCAGGTAACTTCAGTAATGCTGATTTTTATTTTATTTTTGGTAACTTTATTTTTTTCTAAATCTATGCTAATTTTTTTTAAGCACAGCCCTACACATCCATCTCCATAAAAAAAAAATCTCTGTTTACTGCTGTAAGAAAGAGCTTGGCTGCAGTTTTGTGTTTAAAATGAATGTGAGTGGAAACTTGAACTTGACTTTTTCCCATGTCTGAGTACAGCAATAGTGCAGGATCAAGCTCTCCAAGTTCCACATGTGCCTTCCAGCTGTGGTGCCTCTCTGGTTGTCTCTGAAGCCTTTGTGCCTCTTAAATATCACTTTTGTGTTCAGTTTCATTCATTGAGCCTCATGGTGTTTAGTGTGATACAGATAGGTCATGTTCATAGACCACTGAAGACAACAGGAGTTTTACCATTGGATGAACAAGCTGTTGATCCATATTGAACAGTATTATAAAGCATTTAAATAATCCTTTGGCAGAAGGATTAAAATAATACAGTTGAAAAACTAAGGTCCCAACAAAATACATCTGGAGTATTTTTCTTCTTTCCACTCATTGAACTATGCAGTTCTCTCCTTGTGTGTATTTTCTAATTTCAAGGTTAAGTATTTTGTGAAAGGAAATTATCATCCCTGACAATCTTATTTTGAAAAGTTATTTAGATTTTGGGCTCATACAAGTGACACAGCTATTGCCAAATAGTCTTTCTGCACTTTATTCCTCAACCTTAATCCTCTTGCATATCCTACAGCCACTTCTCCTCTGCACCTACTTCCTACTCTGGCAAGGGAATCTAGTGCTTTGTATTAAAAATACCATCCTTGTGGAGAAATGTTTGAATGTCCTAGGCATGTGCATTTTTTATATTTTTTCAGAATTAGGGCATGAAAAAGGATAATGCATGTTAAGAAAAGTTAAAAGCAGACTTAAAGAATTAAAAGACAGAAATGTAAGATTAGGTTGAACTCACACTTAGAGGGATTAAGAGACTTTCATTTGTCCTTTGATCTCATTTGTGTTGTTGTAAAGATTTTTAAGGTCACTGCTAGGGAGGATTATCACTATTCTAAATTATTGTTTGGATTTGGAGTGATGGATTACACACAGAAAAATGGTCTACCATGGAAATTGCAAAGATTGCCTACTCATTTCAGCTTCCCATCTTAAAGTCAGGCTAAAAATCCCAGCAAATGCTCTCCACTTAATTAGCCTAGAAAAGAAAGCTACCACACTGTATGAACAGAAATAATTGTTGTCTGCTTATCGTACATGGTGAGTGAAAACCATGAACAGTTGTTATCTGGTTTTGTTGTATATGGAGAGAGTACAATCCAGGGTCTATAGTGGAGGCATACCATTTCTGGATAAACACAGCCAGCATATTTGGTGAATTTCACAGTATCCTAGTATATCAGAGGCTGGAAGGGACATCAAGAGATCATGAGGTCCAAGCCCCCTGCTTAGGGTAGTCTGCACAGGAATGCATCCAGATGGGTTTGGAAAGTCTCCAGAGAAGGAGACTCCACAACCCCCTGGGCAGCCTGTTCCAGGGCTCTGTCACCCTCACTGCCAAGAAGTTTCTCCTCATGTTGAGCTGAAATCTTCTATGGTCAAGTTTGAATCCATTGTTCCTTGTCTTATCATTGTGAACCATCAAAAAGAGCCTGGCCCCCTCCTCCTGACACCCACCCCTCAGATATTTATAGACATTGATCAGATCTCCTCTCAGTCTTTTCTTCTCCAGACTAAACAGCCCCAGGCCTTTCAGTCTCTCTTCACAGGGGAGATGCTCAAGTCCCCTAATCATCCTCATGACTCTCTGTTGGATTCTCTCCAGCAGGTCTCTGTCCCTCTTGAACTGGAGATCCCAAAACTGGACATGGTATTGGCGGTGTGGTCTCCCCAGGGCAGAGTAGAGAGGTAGAAGAACTTCCCTAGACCTGCTGGACACATTTCTTGATACATCCCAGGATCCCATTGGCTCTCTTGGCCACAAGAGCACAGTGTTGTGCCATGGAGAACTTCCTGTCCACCAGCACTCCAAGGTCTTTCTCTGTGGAGCTGCTTTCCAGCAGGGCAGCCCCTAACCTGTCCTGGTGCCTGTTGTTACTTCTCCCCAGTTGTAGGACCCTGCACTTGGTCCTTATTAAACTTCATGAGGTTTGCCTGCACCCAGCTCTCAGCCTGTCCAGGTCATGTTGGATGGCTGCACAGCCTGGCAGGTGTCAGCCAACCCCCCCAGTTGTGTATCATCAGAACTTGCTGAGGGTACTCTCAATGCCCTCACCCAGGTCGTTGATAAAGATATTGAACAAAACTGGACCCAGTACTGATCCCTGGGGGATACCACTTGCCACAGGCCTCCAAGTTGACTCTGTGCCATTGATGATGACCCTCTGAACTCTGTTGTGGAACCAGTTTTCAATCCACCTCACTGATCAGCCATCTATGCCACATCTCCTGAGCTTTTCACCTGTGAACGATGGAAGAACTCCAAGATGGTTCTCACAGAAAAAAAAACTGACAGTGGGCTGTGCCCTGACCTGCTGTGAAGTTGAAAAATGTCTCTAAGTGGAGTCACTTGCTACAGCTTTGATGGCCAGCTTTGATGGCCACAGATTGCTACAGAGATAGTCCATTATTTACAGAATTCTATCCACACAAGGCCACTGAATATAGGAAGAAGTCATTTTTTTTTCAGTTGTCTTCTATTGCTATGCTGATTTTCTCCTCTTTCTTATTTATATGTATATTTAAAGATATTCTGCTAAAATTCCTTCATCTTTTCACTTAAATGCCTGTGAATGCAATGTGTGGTACTAATTATCCAGCCTCTACTTCCTTTTTGTGATTGTATTCTGACTTCTTTTTTAAAATAATAGCTCAGAAAACCATGTGATATGATCTAGCCCCTGGAGCAGGCTTATTTAATGGCATACATTTTACTTTTTGAGGCCATGAAGCCATAAATTTAAATCCCTGGCAGGACCAGCTTGCCCTTCATCTTTCATAGGTAGAGAAATTGAATTCCATGCAGTTTAGTGTGTGAGCCATTTGGATGAAACCTTATTAAGCTAAAGTCCTGCTGGTTTTGTATTGGTAGTACAGATTCCATAACACTTTCCATCAAGGTGGAGTTTCACTTTAGAGCCCTCAGCCAAATATTCACTCCTTGTCACACAGTGCCATGTCAAATGGTTGCTTTCCTTCCACCTTAAAAGCACTGTAATTTATAATGCCTGAATAATGATGTGGGTTTCTTTTAGAGAAAAGCTCCTGTAACTCTGTCATCTCTGCAGAGACTTAGTGACCTGCTTAATTTTATCCACTGCCAGCACTCCCAAAGTGAGTTGTCTCACTGGTTTCTGGATGAAAAACCTATGCTCTCTCTGAAACATTACAAAGGATTGGAACTGGTAACAGCTGTGGTTGCAGTATCCACACAACTAAATTGCAGTAAAAAGTGCACTGACTGAAGGAAAACTGTATGAGAGCACTCCTCTGGTTCTGCAAGCACAGGACAGACCAGCAAGAACTAAAATTAATAAGTGGAAACAAAGGTGACATCAGATTGGCAGACCAAGGGCTTGCAACTGGGAGCAATCACACTCAGTGGGATTGCTTAACAATAACTAAGGCTTGTATTTCTGTTGGCAGAATCACAATGACTCAGTATAGTGCAGCCTTACAGAAGTCATAGTTTTTGTTTTGCTTTGTTTTCAAGATGAGGGAGGAACAGACCATATAGAAAAAGATTAAGCACCTGTTTCTAGAGTGGTCAGATAGGACCTGTACATGGTAACACTAATCAGCCATACAGTGATGCTGAACTAGGCTCTACTCTGAGCAGCTGGCTGGGGCTCTGATACCTGTTGTTTGAATTGAGATAAGCAAGTGTAATGTTTACTGAGTCAACATAGATTCATGCTGGATTCATAGATTCACAGAATGGTTTGGGTTGGAAGGGATCTTAAAGATCATCTAGCTCCAACTCCCCCCTGCTGCCCCCCAGCCATGGGCAGGGGAGAGGCAGGGTATTTCTAAGGAGGAATTGACAGCAGCTGGTATAAAACCCACAAATCTTATGTCCTCTGCTTTCAATACAAGTGAAGCTGTATTTTGTATGTGAGGCACAAACAGACATGGATGACTAAAATGATTGCCAGCCTTTGCAGTAAGGATTCAGTCTGATTCTTTGAGCATAGTGGTATGCTTATGAAAATGGATACTTTTCATAGTGTGCTGTGAAAGTTTTATGAATTAAACTATATCCCATAGAGCCCAGTCCTTTAGTACTTACTGTCACAATTAATGCCATGGAAGTCAATGTTCTTGTGACAACCATTCAGCCATTCCCTAGAGCATCTTTGTGAGGAATTGTGGTGCAGGGAGATAAAATTCTTTGCCTGTCCTTCCCCGTTGTTTCTAGGAGGTTATATTAGCAGTCTCAGGCTTAGGTTGATTCAGATGAGCTGGTATCCTGTATATCTAGGTTCCAAATTTTCCAGGCAGTTCAGAGATGGGGGTGTGTGTGTCTGTGGAGTTTTGCTCCTTCACTGTAACATGCAGGTCAGATCACACTGTGGCCCAGCTCAGCTATTGTCACTGAAGTCAGTGTTCTCTCCAGCAGTTCCCAGTATCAGGTTGTCTTTAGTAAAAAATTCTGGTGGAAATAAATTAAGATTCCTATCTCATCTATGTGAGGAAAAAATAAAGACACAGCCTTAAAACCATCACAGTTATTTAAAATAATTTTGATTTTAAAGCAGCAACTGATTGGACACTGGTAGTTTTGAAAGCAATGAGACTTTGTCACTGTCTCTTTCCTCCCCTACCCTTAAAACAAGGACAGGCAGGAAGCGTGCAAGTCAGCCACTGCCTCTTAACAGCTGTTTGCCTAATAATGATTGCAGTCTATAAAATTCATATTAAAAGTAAATGCTCAGAACAGATTGGCATAATCCAAGTTTGAAAGGAGCTGGAAAATTTCCAGATAATATGGAATTTTTGCAGGCATCATTTGTCAAGATAATATTTTGAAGCCTTGCAGGGAGTTAGGAGCTAATTAGACAATGTGCTGAGAAAATACTGATCCCTTGTCTTAACATTCTCTGGCCTCTGTCTCTTGGTGAATTACTCAAAGTATTAAAAACCTGATAGATAGATGTGTGATCTTATTTTTTTTTTCAAACATTTAAATTAAGGACCAACATCTGGACAATTAATTTCCTGTATACACTTCTATCTGGCTCATTTCTGGAGACTGAACTGGAGATTTCAGAAAATACCTAAACTATAAATTGCAACAAAGTGTGAGTGTAAGGTGATGGCAGGGTGAGAACTGCAAGCCTTCTGAGTCTTACAATGTCACATAAGAGGTCAGTAATATCAGCCCAGCAGTTAGCATAGTGTGAATTAGATTTTTTTATTATTATTTTCTGTTAAATTATAGGGCTAGCTTCTGTCTGTTCCCCTACAGTTGTCCATCATATGTATAGAAGAGTAAAATGGATTGAAAAATCACTAAACTGACCCAGAGGACAAAATTAATAATACTGAGATTCTATAAACAGGAGTCACAGACTAGAAAAGTTAAGGGAAAAATCAAAACAAAACAAGCCTTCTGGTAGCACATAGTTATGTTGCAGGGCAGTACTGCACAAAGCTTTCTTTGCTATTACCAGCATCAGACAAATTCCATTATATTTCCCTTTTGTGTTTCAAGACCAATCTTTCATAACAAACCAAACCAGGAAAGCAGTGTTTATTCCTAATTCCAGCCTGCTCAGGGACTTGTTCAACTAACTTCTGCAGTTACCAGGAAATGTTGATATGCTGCTGCTTCCAAGCCAGTTTTTTGAGGATGACTGGGAAGCTCAGCTTCAGACTGCATTATTTATTGTTTATCTTCTGCTTGTTAAAAAAAGCACATCTCACCAACACACCCACACCACAGAATAAGCATGCTAGACTTATAAAAAGGTCATTAAGCTTTTCTTGCCCTTTAAAGTCTTTAATGTTTTAAATGTTTACCTGTCTCCCTGCCTGTTACTCAGGGAAATACTGAGCCTAATGAAGAGTTTACTGAAGCTTTTCAAGTAGTCCCCTCCAGGTTGTTGTCAAATCATCTGCTCTACCTCCAGTAACAGGGATGCTGCTAAAAACCCAAACTTACCAAGGTAACCGTTGCTGAACTGAAAGAAAATGCTCAAGATTTTATTGACAATTTTATTTGATGGTCTGGAGGTTTCCTGCCAAACACCCTTTTTGGTTTTTTTCTTTTTCTCCCCCTCCCCATCCCCCTGAAATTTAAACCACAAAATCCACTGGAGATCTTATTGTGTGCTTAATACATCAAGTATGATGGCTCTTCAACTGTGAGCTTCTTAATTCTGCCATAATATAAATAGCAATTGTTCAGTGTCTGTCCAGGAAAACATTACTTGCAAATTTATCTTGATAGGTTTATAGAACAGCCATCTAGGAATCAAATCTTCACTCCTATCTAATGCTTGCAGTGTGGATATAAATGTAATGAAATGCATTTTCTCATAAGACAGGGGAAAGGAAATGTTTTCCTAACATGGGATTTGTTTGAGAAATTCTTTCTTCTTCTGCATGAAGAAATACCTTATTGTTAGTGTCAAGTTCTGCCAGGAAGACAGAGATGCCTCTCAAAGGTAAGGGTTTGCTGCCTTCAAGGTACTATTTATTTCTTTGGAAGACTTTTTTTAAAGCAGTTTTGAAAGCATTTTGAAAATTAACCAGCTGCATTTTCTATTTCTAGTGATTTCCAGTGGTCACACTAATTGATCCCTGGTTTTTCCTTTGCTTTTTGCAACAATAATTGAAAAAAAAACCACAACTTTATTCTGCCACCTTTTGTTGCCAAGATCTGTGGCAAATGATTGAGGGAAAGAGTTACTCATTTTCCTTGTCATAATTAACCCAGGATGCACTGGTAGAGCAGGTGATTATTTTTCCACTTATGTTTTTTTCCTCAGGTTTTCAAGAGGGAGTATTGCAAGGGTAGCTGACAGGTAGCCTCTTTCTCAAACTTAAATCTCAGAGGGAAAGTGTATTTATAGAAACAGGCTGAAGAAGGATGGGGAAAGGCAATTTAAATTGTGGCTGCTTTCCACTCCCCCTATTTCTAGGCAGTCATGTCAGCTATGACACCATTCACACACCAGAAACAGGAATAAATAACATATATTATATTAAGAAACATAGATTTTTAAATATTTTTGTTACACTTGCAGTTTAAATTGGGAGACTAAACCAAACATGTTTTCTCTTCTTTTGTGACAAACACTAGATTTTGGAAAATACGGGTAGTACTTTTCTAAGTACTTTTCTAAACAGAACTTGAAGAACAAAGGAACATCTTCGTATTTCTTTCATGCCTTCTCTAAAATTACACCTTAAGCTTCTTTTGCCCACAGTGTGGCAGATAATTAGAGGTACTAGCAGCATCCAAAGCATGAAGTTCTTTATTGGTTTCAGGATCAGTGGTGCCCCTCTGACTACTAAGGAAGTGCCTTTACTGAGTACATTGGCTTTTGCAGCTTCTCCCTTTAAAAAGGAGTGTCTGCACTTTTCCTGTTCCCTTTTCACAGAAGAGGCCCTTAGGAAATGCAATAATCATCTGAGTAAAATCAGTGATGCAGTCATTTGGCCTTTACAAATGCAGCACACAACTTATTTGTCATCTTCAATAACAGATCCACCAAGGATGCTGAATGGATTTTAGAACTGTCAGGCTACAGCAGTTTGTTTGGTTTTATCTCTTCATCTCTCTATGGTAGTTCTCATCTACTGTGTTCCTATGATATCAATGATTCAGTTGTATTGATATGACTCAATGTGATTTAAAAAAAAAAAACAAAACTTTTTTCCAAACCCAATGAAATGTGAAACAAAGAAACAGTTAACCCAACACAACACTGTGCTTCCTTCATAAAAAATGAGATGGTCTTATGGATGGCTGCCACGGAACATATGAAATATCTGAAGACTTCTGTTTTAATCTGCAGAAATTAAATTGTAGAAACAAGAAAATGTCCCAAATGCTCTGTGAAATTAGAGCTAGGCTGGTGATATATTCGTTATTACTTTGGCTTGGGGAGCAGGCCACTGATATGTCAAGACTATATAGTTTATGGGCATAGTCTTTAGACATCAACAGGCTTATCCTGATTTATGTTATTGAAGAACCAGCTCCTGTATGAGTGAGAAGAGATTTCATGTTGCTGGGACTCTGTCTTATCAAGTATTGCTTTGTTTTCTTACAGCACTTTATAGAACACAAAAGGGAGCAAATTCAGGTGTCATTTACACCAATGTAGCCTGAAAGCTGCAAGAATGCAGTGATAAAAATGAACAGATATTGATCAAAAATGTCTTTGGGTCTCACGGAGATGTAAGCAGGAGCTGAAACATGAGACATCTGTTAAATAAATAACTAAAATAAGTCTGTGCATTGAAAGAAATAACTTGCAAAAAAATTACCAGCACTGTCTGGTACTGGGAAACAGCTACTTTCCACTCCAAATTACTGTATTGAATCCTGTTCATGCTTATAGTTACTGTGAGTTGTCATCCTCTCTGGTGGTCAGCTGGAAATGACCAACTCCTAGACAAGTGGTCAAATATTACTGAAATTGTGCTGTTCTTTTCAGTGCTGGAAGTAAAAAGGATAAGGCAAGAAAGCTGAAGGTTGGTACTGATGAACAGGGTGGAAAAACTGCCCTGATTTACCTTGTACCCAGGGAAAGGACAAAGGCCGTCACTGGCATGCTTGAAGAATTGACAATTTTGCATGTTACATCCTGTCCTTGTTTTCCCATCTACTTCTTTTTCCTTTTTAATGGTGGCATGACATCCCACACATTAGGGTTTGACCAGTTTGGCACACAGGGATGGTCTGTGATGGGAATGAATGTGGGCACTATTTTTTCACTACCTCACCTCATAATCTTCATAGAGTAATTCTTCAGTCCCTCTGCCCTATCACCCTGCTGAGCTGTACCACCAGTAGGCTCAACAGCCATGTCACCAGGTGCAGGCTTGTCACAACTGGTTGAATATTGCTGAAGTCATTCATTTTGCAAGTAAGTATCTGGTCAAAGATGAAAAAGGAAAAGGTAAAAAAAATCCATCCTCCAACTGAAATGTTCCAAGCTAAAACCACAAGCACAATCAAGTTACTCTGTATTTTTAGGTGCTTCAAAGCAAATGGAACTGTATAGGAACATAGAATCAGACCTTCCAATCCACTATCCAGAGAGATACTTCTAAAGACACATGAAATGTTTCCCATATAATTTGCTGTTTGCAGCGGCCATGTGACTTCTTATCATGCTCTCCCTTTGTTAGTATCTATAAATGCATATTGACTCTTTCTTACTTCCCTCTTCTATTAAAATACACAGAAATAACACAACAATGCCACCAACAAGACCTGTAGATTTTAGCCATAGTGTAAACTCTCCCTGTGAAGGAAGCTGAAGTATTTTTTATTTTCATAAAAATGCTAAACTATTTCTGAGTTTTTTTTCTCAAGTGTTTCCTTTGTCAGGAAATGCCTGTAATTGATGCTTACTCTTGTTACTGGATCTGTTTTCTTTTCTCATAGAAACTTTAATTGGTTTCACCTTGCAGAGGGACTGACACTTCTCTCCCTTCTTTAAGGGATATATTTGTCAATTAAATAATTTTGAATATTTATTTGGGAAGCAGCTCCCAGCTGCTCTTTATTGTGCAAATGCAGTAAGTTATCTTAGGCTTTCTAGTGACAAGCTATCTTCTTTTATTTTTTTTTTTATTCTGTTTTCAAAGAAACTCAGCTTTGTGTGGAAGCTGCAGGGCTGCCCATGTGAAAATGGGCTGTGTATTCCCTGGGAGGATTTTTGCAGAGTCAGATCATTTCATTCCATAGATCTTTGAATAAAGAAGCAGAAAGGTGTAAGAAAGCTTGCCTGTGTTTTTTTTTGTCTTGATCAGACTGTGAAAGTTTGGAGGTTGGTGCATGGCTGCAAACTACGTGATATTTCCTCCTTTTCCTGGATGTCTCTGAAACAGCTAAAGTGAGATAGGTACTCAGTGAAGGATTCAGCTCTCCTTGCTCACAGGCAATTTGCCTGTTGACTTGACTAAAGAGTGGTTCCAAGTTGTTTTTCTGATTTTTTTTTTGTGTTTGTTTTATTGAGGCTTTTGTGTTCTTGCTAGGAAAATATGAAAAGACTCATCCGTTTTGCCTTTGCTTCCACTTTGCTAGAGAGACCTTATTCTATTAATAAACAAGGATATACTTGACTTTGTGGTCACTCAAAACTCTAAAATATGAACCATCTCCTTCAGAATACTCCAAAAGAGTATCTTTAGAGAAATGTCATTAAAATGAGCATAAGACCAATGGGCTGGAAGGACAAATTAAATAAAAGTGCATCCAATTCATAATCAAAGCAGTGCTGTCTCTATGATATACCTGCAGTTTATCATCAGAGCTGTCTCCTGTTCAGCAATGCATACAGTTACATTAATAATGCTGTCTGCTGCAAATTAACGTTGCCTCTTGGTTCCAGATTATTCATCTTTATGCTTTGATCTACTATAAAGCAGAGAATATTGGATCCTATTGTACTGCAGCTATTCCATCTTTCAAGCTGCTTGTTTCCTTCTCCTCCCACCAGTTGTGCACATCCATCTAAAAGTGGAATTGTTTCATACTAAAAATAAAATTAAAAGGCCCCAGGGGTTTCAGCTTCTGTGGCACTCCCAGTCGCTCACCCTTTTCAGTTTGTGAGCAATCATCATTTAACACAGAGGCAAAGTCAGGTTTCCTCAAAAGAAAATAAATAAATAAATGTTTGATGACAGAAAGTGTTTTTCTGTAAATCACACAGATGGAGCGAGACACAGGGATTGTGATGCAGGGTTGATATTCTCTTATGCTGTACAGTCATCTAATACTGGTTGCCATAAACACTATAAATCAATGCACAGTGTAACTGTGCCATGCAGTTTAAAACACCAGGCTCTGAACCTGATGTGAGATGCCAGCAATAAAACATTTACCTCTACCTCAGTCACTTGTTTACAGCTTGTTTGCTGCCTTTCTACATTTTCTCATGGTTCACGTTTGACATCAATTGGTACAGCAAAGGGAACATGAATGAGCGAAACAAACTTCCCAGCCTTTGGACTTGGTCAAACAGCTTCTGGCAGGCCACAACTGAGGCAGATTATTTTCACTTCTTCAGGCAATTGCAGTACAAGTTTTCTTTTTAATTTCAGTTGTAGAAAGAATTTTAAGGCAGTTAGTGTTTTGATGACTGGCATTTGAAAGCTGTATGACCTAAGGTTGAAATCACTGACTATTCATGGCTTCAAATGTTTCTGTAACATTTTTCTTAAGAGCTGGATACATTCATCATCTGCAATGCCTGGGAGGGAATAGATGCCTTTGGTTTCTAGTGAGTTTAGAGGAACTTCCAGAAGTGCAGACATTCACAAAAAAAAAGTTTTTTTTTTCGTGAACATTTGGCTTGAGAAGACTGTGGAATCCTCTGTTTTTTCTCAGGAGGCTGGCTTTGACTGTGCTCCCTTCCTGAACTGGGTGTATTGGATAAGCAAGTGAATATCGGTCAGCTCTGCTGTGGGGGATGGAGAATGGTGACAGCTCTCTGAAAGATAGCAATAATAACGATAGAGTAGCAGGGAGTGTTCTGAAATCCAAGATGTAATATACCTCAGGAAAAAGCTGAATTGAAATTTATGTGCCTGCTCTCTTCCCTTGGCTTCTAGATTTTTATTTCTCTGTAATCAAGGGCATTAACAGTGTTATGTGGAATTGTTGTGTGATGACCTGTGTTACAAAGTTCCTGTCTTCCGTTCTGAGGCCAGATTTTTGTTGCCATTCTGGGTATCCTTCTCCTGGAAAAGTGATATTTGGAAAGATCTAGTCATTCAGGTGCTTCCTTGATTTGAAAGTCATGGACAATATGCTATTGTCAGTATGTTCTGTGAAGGTACAGGGTATTTGAACTGTAGTGGAGAATGTACTGAACTCCATTTGCTTCCCCATTTCATTTAGCTTCCAAATACCTGTACTACCTGACCATACAAAATGTGCACAAAACATCATTTGGAACCTTGTGGACTTGGAGAGAGTGCAAAGCTGTGCTCCTGTGAGCCTGTTCCCTGGTCCATTGAATCACTAGTATTGAGTCTTATCCTAGGTTCACTGGACATAAGATCAAGCCCCAAATCCACAGTCAGTAAGTTTGCATTGCCCATAATTACAGAGAAACACAGCAACTAATAAACCAGATTAGTCCTCTGACTCACAGCAATCTTTTGTTTAAAATGTTTTTCTCTTTTTATAATCCCTCATCACAGATTAGCAGCAACTGCTAAGCAGTGGGTTTTGTTGGGGTTTTGTGTTTGGTTTCTTGTTGGTTTTTCTTTTTCTTTTTCTTTTTTTTTTTTTTTGTAGGCTGCTCTTGTGATTTTTCAGCAGTTGTTTTTCAAGTGTTCTTTGAAAAAATAGACAATTTTTCTGTTTTCCAAATCTCTTTTCTCTAAAGCTGGGCAAGGTTCTTTTCAAGTGCTTTGTGGCTCCTTGCATTCAAGCTGTAAGACACTGACAGAGAGGAAACTATTTCAGGAGAAAAAGAAGATCTGTCCATGGGGATCTGTTGTTAAAATAGTTACAGTCTTTGCCAGGAGAATGCAATTACTTTACCTTTCTCTTCAATATTAAAATCTTCTCTTTCTTCTTCTGTCTTCATATCTAAGCAGAGAGGTAGGGTAGCTGTGAGAGGTAAAGGCAAACAAAAGTGACTCTAAATACCGTAGCTATTACTAATATCTTCTAGCATTATGAAGCTACTCAGAGTCTACTGTTTGTCAACTGCTGCTGGAAGCCTATCTGTGGCCTGATATCAGGGACTGTATTAGCTTATTAAACATCACAGCTAAAGCAGAGGAGAAGTGAAGATTTGTATTTTCAGGGTGAATTTTAGTTCTTGGTCCTGCATGAAAATAAGGCATTTCCAAAGCAGTAATTTACAAAGACAGTCTAGACTTTGCCATCTATCTACATTTGTTGGGTGCCAGGGGGAACTAGTAGACAACAATCCTTGCTGTTTCTCCAGATTACTGTCTTTCTGGCTGGGCCTCTCTATTTTAGGTGCTGTTATTCAAGGTTCACATGCATCACTCTAAGACAAATGACACATTCCCCAAGACCTTTTATGTCCCAAAGCAAAGGAGCAGATTAATAGAACTCCTTTAAAAAAAATGCAAGTCAGCACTGGGCACTTCTATGACACATTCTCAACCTGAAAAGGCTTTGATTAGCCACATTTTTGATCTCTGTCATACTGTAAAATTTACAGGTGTAAATATTTTAGGAGTCCTATGAAATTATCAAAGCAAAATTTGTGACAGGCTATGGAGATAGCAAGACAAATTATTGTTGACCTGCTCTGCTGGTTTATATATATATATATATATGCATCTATCTATCTATCTATCTATCTATCTATCTATCTATCTATCTATCTATCTATCTATCTATCTATCTATCTATTTATCTATCTATCTTTCTATCTATCTACATATATATATATATGTATGCATACATATATATATATAAAAATATATATATATATATATATGTATATACCTGATTTAAAGTCCTTAAACTGAAGGAAAGTAATGAGGAGGAAATATGTAACAGCCTGAAAGTTCCTTATATATCAGCTGGCTAGTTACAGCCTTGTGTGTGCAGGTTTTGAATACAGAGTGATGGTAATAGGTTTTTCATTTTACATCACAGTTAAAAAAAAAAACAACCACCACCTGGTGGAAATGAATTGAAAAGATACATTAAAAATAAAATAACTCCCACGTTCTGACTTAAACTGACAAAAGCAAGGTGATTCAAAGAGTTCCCCCCTTCTTTTTTTCACTGCATTGTGGGAATTCATTTCACAATGCATTGCAGTACATGGGATTGTGCTCTGCTCTAAGATCTTTTTCAACAGTTTAGTACAATAGGATGGGTTAATAAAGATGGAGTGAAAGCCTAAATAATCTGTCAAAGGAACTTCTGAACTTCAAACCATCACATTTTTAACAACTCATTGTAGAGTTTGATATGTATTTAACTCTTCCATAGCACTTTTGGTCCACAGCTACCAAAGGTCTTTAGAAAGAATAAGTGACACTGGGTTACATTTTTGAAATGTGGTGAGATGAATGAGGAGCTCCAGCAGTACTGATTATCAGTAAGACATGGATTCCTAAGTCACCAGATGCTCTTGAAAGATATAGCCATTTTATTTATGTAGAAGCCAAAGAACTAGTGAAATGACCTGCAGAAAGTTACACATGAGAAATGGAACCACATCTCTGTTGTCTTGACTCTGTGCCCAGGATTCCTGCAAGATGCTAACAATGCCTTTCTGCTGGTAAATGAAATCATGCCATGCATGTCTGTAACTTAGTTTGTTCTAGGCAGCTGGGCTCTCTATTTGTACAAAAAAAATAAAATTTCTTCCATTAGAGCCTGGTTGTATGAGATTCTGAGCACTTTATCTATTCTCTGAAGCTGGTGGTAGTTCTGTTCTATCCTTTCATATTGGTAACTGGAATTTTGGTGTAAGGCTAGTTAGAGAGATGCCTGTTGATGGCCACATTGAACCAGGCCTTATATAATAACTAGGACTATTAAATCAGTAAGAAATTAAAGATTCCTCAAGTTAACTATGACAGCTACAGAACATTTTCTCCAGCATACACATGTTATTGAATATGCAGAACAGAAGATATGGTGGAAAGAGCTAAGATTAATTGGATTCTGCTGAGCCAAATGGCATTTGACACACATTATACAATATCTGCATATGTTATTAAAACTATGAGTAAGTAAATGCCATTTCTCATTTCCATTTGCAGCATGGTCCATTTTGAAGCACAATAATTACACAGACATCTGTGGGTTTTTTTTTCCAAATGTCAGGGGATGCAGATTTTTATTTACTTGTGTTTTTAATCACTTCTTGTCCACCCTGTTGGTTACATGCCCTTGTGATTGAAGGAGCAGTGTCAAGTGAGGTCTGCATTCAAATTGTGTGTTTATCAAGTTGATGTTCTTTCCCATTATCTTTACATTTGTCTGACAAATCTGTCAGTTCATAGTAGGTACTAAACTGTGACCAGATTTCTTCCTCACTTGCAGTCTTCTAGCATATTCTCTCTCTTTCTTTTCAATGTTGGTATATGCCTCAAAATATAATTTTGGCCTAACTTTGAATCCAAAAGTACTTAAATATGCAAACCAGTCATGTACTTTGAAAAATATGCTAAAAGCATGCCACATAACATTTTCCTCTCCTTGAGAACACATTAACTTTGATGTAATACCATGCTTTTGAGGAAACTCTTCTGGCCTGAGAAACTAATTTTTTTTTCAGGGAATATATTGTACATTGTTTGCTGTGCTCATCCACTTGGAGTGGAAGCAAATTACCCTTTTTAAGAACTACCCTATCTTCTTTGCACAGCATTGTTCAGCTTAAAATCAACACATTTCTGTTCTTAATGCATGGTGTTTATGGGATCTCCCCAAATGGCAAAGCACATTCAGTCTCTGATTTAACCTATGATATTTCCTAGGTACATATTTACTCTTCTGCTTCAAATTCTACTTACCTTAATGGGCACAAAAGCCACCTAATTTGTACTTGCTTGCCAGGTCTGAAGGTGAAATACCAAATTTAAGGGATCCTCTTAGAGAACTCTGAGTTCTTTAAATACCACTGAAGGTGCTCAGTCTCAAAGCTTGTAGGATCCATGTATCACATATGAAAGTTTCAAGAGTTGCTTCTGAAGATCAAAGGAAATTAGACATGCCCAAGCTACATCAATTAAAAAACTGGTAAGAAAATAAATCAAATTTCAGTGGAGTTCTTCGACTTATCCAAAGAACATAGATGATCCTCAGTGTGGATTGTAACCTGACAAAAATGGGAAGAACAAGGGCAGATAGTTCTTGCTGAGAACTGTACAGTTAGGTGATAAACAAGACTCCTCCAGTCTGCAACAGGCAATGTCCTGGATCCTTGTAGGCAAAGGACAATCTTTTACTAGGACTAACTTGTACTTCTACTGTTACTTCCTAAAATCAGCCAAGGATGTGATACTGGTAAGCATGAGCATACGATATAATGGCAATTTAATACCTCACAGAATCATAGAATGGTTTGCATTGGAAGGGACCTCCAAAGGTCATCTAGTCCACCCCCCTTGCAGTGGGCAAGGACATCCTTCATTAGAGCAGGTTGCCCAGAGCCCTGTTGAACCTGACCTTGAGTATCTCCAAAGATGAGTCCTCAGCTACTGCCCTGGGCAGCCTGTGCCAGTGTTCCACTGCCCTTATGGCGAAGAACTTGTTCCTAACATCCAATCTAAACCTCTTCTTCTCTAATTTATAGCCATTGCCCCTTGTCTTCTCACCACAGGCCTTTGTAAACAGCTCCTGTCTGACCCTCTTCAGGTACTGGAAGGCTGCTATTAGGTATCCCTAGAGACCACAGAACAGTGCTGGAGGAGAGGACTGTGTAGTTTCCTTGCAAAACTTTACAGGAGATCAGGGAAAGAGAGGAATATACACTTTCCATGGCCTTCATCACTATCCATGGAGGACTGCAATATTTGCCTGCCTAGTGGTCCACACTAGCTTGATGCTGCAATACTACACTTGATAACAAACAGTGAAAAGCACATTTGGCATAAAATGAGGATGCTGGGAACAAAAGACTGCTGTATTAGAGGACTGATACACACCGACCTGTGGTATTTTAGGAGTAGATGCTTATAGCTAGATTATATTTGTAATATGCACACAGAATAAAGTCCAAATCTGTCAAGGATGTATAGCAGTGCTTTTAAAAGAGCTAATTTCATAAAGCTTGAAATAATTATGAGTCACATTGCTGTAGAGTAAGAATTAAGACTGCAAAATTTAAATTATTAGAGGCTGTGTTAGAATATTTTACTAGATGGTATGCAGAAATATTTCCACAGATGAGAAATTCTCATATAGTGATAAAATGTTTTCCTACAATGGTGATAATTGTGGCAGATGCTAAACAGCAGGCATTAAACTGTCAGATTTAAATTGGCAAATCAAGTTAGGCTGATCCTGGACTTCTAGGGGGGTGGCCAAGAAACTCAAATCCTGTTGATTTTCAGTTAGCTTTAGAATACCAGGATAGGTTTGGAGAAATTAAAGCAAACTGACATTACATCAGCATTTAATAAGATTAGAGGGTGCAGCAGAATGAGGTATATATTTCTTTTTTTCTGATAGTGAGGGAAAAAGAATGGAACCAATATAATATGCTATTAATTCATATGATTAATAAGTTAAATGAAAGTAATGTTGCTGAACAAAGTTTTATGGAAAATAAATCTCACCAAATTAATCTATTTTTTTACAGTGTTTTAGATGTTAAAGCTACCTGCTTGCCCCTGCAAGTCTTCAAAAAGAATTTACCAGTGACTGTGGTTCATTCTCCACAGTCAAATCAAGGTGGTTTTAGATTAGGTGTTGGGGTTTTTTTGCTAGAAGCTGTAATAAAAAAGCTACATGGACAAACTAAAAGCAAACAAAAAAAAAAAAAAAACCTGAGGGAAGCTCTGCAGACTACATTCTATTTTTAACAAAATAAATGGTCACACTGGTTTCTTCTAGCTTTCTTATCTGTGAATGTATGGTAAAATTCTGTACTTTTGAATAAAAATAGTGGCCCTTCTGATGTCTTGTAGTCGTGCTGTCTTTTTTCTCATACTCCTGAACTTCAGGCTGAGGCACAAGAGAAAGTTCATGCAAAGATGATTAAATTCACATGAGTTTTAAGTAAGACCTCAAATCCTTGGCTGCATTGGTATTTGTTACCTATGCTCTGAAAGAGCTGACTTTTCTGTTTAGTCCTTACTGCCAGGACTGTGTAACATTCATGCAGTTCAATAAAGATCAAAGCTGCTTTTTGTGATTGGTTATCAACACATGCAGCATGGCTTTGGGCTGTATTTTCTGTTCTGTCATAGCTTTAGGCTATTCTTAGCTCTGCTTTAGCTACAAGCATCACCTTTGACCAGATCAAGTTATCAAAGAGTCTCCATATGGCAAGGTTTAAGACAGGGATGTGCTGGCTCTCAAGTCTGCACACATCTTTTACCCTCTGCCCTTCCACTGTGTAAACCTCTATGGAGTTCACTTTGTACAAAATACAGATAATTCATCAGGTGGAGCAGGTTGAAGAAAGTTAGAGGAAGCACTAACCTTTAAATTCATGTATTTTTCCAGCAGTTCCTCAGCGAGCAACTGGGCACAGAACAAGCTAAACACAGGCCAGAAGAGAAGCCAAAGCCTAGAAGGACTGGAACCCTGTTTGGCAATTTGTGTTACTACAAGACAGAACAGTGAACCAGAAAGTCAAATTGATATAATAATTTATTATCACTTGACACATGTGATAACAAGACTGTAACGATGGCATTTAATGCCAGGAGAACAGTCTCTTTTCCAAAACCAAAACAGTCTTGTCCCCACTTATGTGGATTATTTATTTATTTATTTATTTATTTTATTTAAAATGGTTGGAGCATTCAGAAAAAAAGTAGCTGCAATCATTCTGAAATAGGAATTTCTGTTAAGTACTCAGGGTGTAGCTGCCCAGACTGTCTGCTTCTTCTGGAGATGGAAGAACCAGCTAACCAGCACTTACAGATCCAAGAAGTTCAGCCTCACTGGAAGTCAGTAGACTGACTTGACTGTCTGTTCATGTGGCCTCCACTCTGCATTTCAAATAAAGTGACACATTATCAGAGCAGTCTCACAACTTCTGAGGAACCGTTCTTTCCACTGGGATAGGCAGCATCTCTTTTTCCTGTGGGAAATAAATGGCTCAGGCTCTTCCTCTTTTCTTCAAAAATAGAGGAATTCAAGCCCTGCACAATACATTTGCCAGACATTTTGGCCTTTATTCAATGAGGTAGAGCAACCCCTGATGAAGATATAAAACACCAGGTTCCAAGTAATAAAAATGTATTTATACTTTGAAAAGTTTAATTTTGAGGGTTTAGATGGAGATAGGCAATCAGAGTTAGGAATTGAAATGCAGGGCAGAATTACAATAGAAATTAATTCTGTCCCCATTTTTATCTTTTTGTCTGAATAATATTAAATAACATAATATTGAATGTGTAGCTGGAATGTTAGTTCTATTTAAAAATTGGCTGTAAAAATAAATTTAGTTATACATTTGTAACATCTGAAAATAGATCTTGACAAAGGTCAAGACTCCAATTATGTAGCTCACATATGAAACATCTTGTTCTTCACTCTTCTTCCTGCTCCTCTACCAGCCTTCCCTGAAAAACAAGGAGCCCTTGGAAACCCAAAGACAGCAAATGGTTTTTGCAGTAATCAGTGATCACCACTAGCAATGCACAAAGAGCTAGAAGCTGATGAATGTTTTCCACTGCTGTTTACATCACATGTCAAATTCTTCTGCGATTGCCATAGAATCAGGTTACAGTCTGAGATCTGCTGTCCTGAAAATCATTGTTTTGCTCTGTGTGTTGGAGCTGGATTCTTTAGCTTCGCAGAATTTCAGGAATGACTGCTCACTTGTTTATTTGGGAAAGAAAAAAAAAAAACCAACAAGCCCTGTCACTACCAGGAAAAACCTCTGGGTAAAATCTGTGCCTCAGATGAGTTCTGATACAACTGTGCCATCATCACCTGAATGTCAGCTGCTCGGTGCCATTTGCTGAGGAATGGACTCTTTCAGCACATGCTGATGTACACAGAGGTGTCTATAGGACTGCAGAGACCCTGCCAACTTCTTCTCTTGTTCTCAGAGCTGGCTTTTGTTTCTGCTCTTTAGAGAGCCTATCTCTGCGCTCTCTTGCTCCAGCTACTTCTCTGTGGTTAGCTGAAAAAGCGAACAATGAATACAAGTGTAAAACTACAGACTATTATGGTCTGCAGCTCTTGGGGTACTCCAGTTAGTGGTTAGGCAGTGATGGTATTAACAGGGCTTTCTAGATCTCCCTGACACGCTGTTTCCTTCTAGAGACCTTTCAGACAAGGGAATTAGTAGCAATACAGGGACAATGGGTTGCCTGGTAATTGATGTAAATAGCTTGGTTAATGATTCTGCTAAACCAGAGTGGCATGTGATTGTAATGGAAATGCTACATTGGTTGGAAAACAAGATATTAATTTAGAACATAAGGACAAGAAGAAATAATGTTTGGGGATTGAGTAAAGGGCATTCAGCTTCTCAAGGCTCATTTCCTTCTTCTGTAGTACTCCATTAACCACAAGATGCTATCATGATTTTTAATGACCCCAATGCTTTTGCCTCAACAACTTTGTCTGGTAGAAAATTCCAGACACCTGTGATGGTTCCCATGATTTATAGCATGTTTCTTTGTGCCTGCTTGGATTTCAGTATTTAAATTCACAGAAGAAACTCGTTGGGAATTATCAGTACAAAAGAAAAATTAATTATCTTCTGTTGTTCTCATCAAATTAGCAAGTGGCTAGGATTGAGACATTGACACTGGTGCTCTGCATTTAATAGCATTGTTTAATTTCATTTATTTTTTATGCAGTAGCACTCTAGATCAACTTTTAAAGAGTATCTCCATATGTTTTAAGAGCTAAATAGTGATGGAGTTCCTAATCTTTTGGATGAGACATTTCAGTCTGAAGGTAATTAAATCTCCCATGATGATTTAAATGACCAGGAATGTCGTTTTCCAAAGAGGTGCCAAAAGACCTGGAATATGAGTTGTAATATTTTAATAAAGGAGCTTCTCCTCTTTCTGTTATATATTGTATACTCCTATTTTCTTAACTAGCAAAAGGTATTTTTGTATGCTGGTGAACCACCATGTTGCTTTATACAGATATTGGAAAAGACATCTATAGAAGTCCTGGGTTTGCACCATTATAATTGAAAAATAAATGTATTTATATTTACATATTTATGATGCAGTATTGTCCAGAAGTGCCTATTGGGTGTCATAAAAATCTTGTGAATGGAAATGTCTCTGTGTCCTTGCAAAAGTCTGCTGCTGCTGCTGCTAATGAGTTGTCTGGGAAAAAAAAAAATCCACCAATTTGGCATAATCACTCAAATATGTCAACTTTTAAATGCTAGTGATGGCCAGTTACCAGAAGTTTCAAACCTGACCTTAAAAAATCCTCATACATCAGCTGCTGCAAGCAAGTTTTAGGCTTTGCCTTACATAATCAGGGCTTTGACTGACAATCCCTTGTACAAACTTCTTGCACATCCTTGCTTTATTTAGGTTTGCAATGTTTTTAAAATACTTTAATATGGTAGGCAAGGAAGACTGCAGTGATCAATTACATTTTGTCAGGAAACTTAGCATATTTTATTCTTTAGTGGTTAATTCTGCTCATATTTTAAAACGTGTTGACCTTTACTGAACATCTGCTGATGAAAGTTTATCCATTCCTTGAGAGACAGAGGGAGAAAGAGAAAGGTTTGAAAGGAAAGATTCAAATTTCAACATGAAAATATGCCATGTAGAGTGATTCTGGCTCCTCCAAATGTCTGGAAGCTGTTTTGTTTTTGTCATGGGCTGGAAGCACATATAGAAACTGCAAGAAGTTACTGAGAAATTTAATTTTTCTCTGGATTTAGCTGTGTAAAACAAAGAACAACTACATTTTGAAATATATGCTGGAAATATACCAATGTGCTTTGTTTCTACTGCATTTCCCCATACATGTAAGAGCAGAGTCCTATGAATGAAACTCAAACCTATGCACAAGCTTCATTAATTTTTTTTTTTTTAAATTAGGACAGCAGTTTGCACCACTTTTTGAACGGTGAATTAATTCTCTTGGTTCAGGTATGGTTGCATCCACCATGACTTGAAAGGGACATTGTAATTGCAGGATGAACAGGTCAAAAAAAGCTCATGTTTAAAGAATTAAACAAACAAAAAAAACCCCAAACACCTTTCCTGTTCCTGAATGAGAAACATTTCATAAAATGACCTGAAGCTGGTATTATAAACAAGCACGGGACTGTCACGTAAAAGATTGGTTTAGGACTAAAAGAAGATCAAAAAGTAGCAAACCCAACTTATTATCTTCTGCACACTATATACAAACTACTTGGGTATTGCCCTGAGGGGTCAGGATAGTTATGTGTCATAAAATGCAAAGGATTATCAAGAATGTTGGAAACAACTGATAGTGGAAATTGCTTTCTTATTAATCCGTGCTTAAATTCCCTCTCTGGAATTCTTGTGACATAAGTAATTCAATGGGAAATCTCCATGCTCTAGAGATTGTGAGATCTTTGCTTGCTTGCTTGCTTTATTTTTTTTTTTGAAAAACTACACCACTACTACATATATGCACTACTACTTGTATGTCATTCCTAATGTTTCTCAAGTGTAGCATGAATTGTCCACCATTAAGTTGCTGGTGTTATTAAACTGATGTCCTCAACAGGCTGTACACATAACAATCCTCTCTGTAGCCACATTTTGCTGTTGGTAGCTGTCCTTTGGGGTGAATGGAACAACCACTGGCCAAAAAGATAGATTCAGGTGTGTGGTAAAATGGAAAGAAGTATCACAGTATCACAGTATATCAGAGGTTGGAAGGGACCTCAAGAGATCATCAGGTCCAACCCCCCTGCCAGAGCAGGATCACTTAGGGTAGTCTGCACAGGAATGCATCCAGGTGGGTTTTGAAAGTCTCCAGAGAAGGAGACTCCACAACCCCCCTGGGCAGCCTGTTCCAGTGCTCTGTCACCCTCACTGCCAAGAGGTTTCTCCTCATGTTGAGCTGAAATCTTCTCTGGTCAAGTTTGAACCCATTGTTCCTTGTCTTATCACTGTGAACCACCCAAAAGAGCCTGGCCCCCTTTGCTTGACACCCACCCCTCAGATATTTATAGACATTGATCAGATCCCCTCTCAGTCTTCTCTTCTCCAGACTAAACAGCCCCAGGGCTCTCAGTCTCTCTTCACAGGGGAGATGCTCAAGTCCCCTGATCATCCTCGTGGCTCTCCCTTGGATTCTCTCCAGCAGATCTCTGTCTTTCTTGTAGTAGGGGTTCCAAAACTGGACACAGTATTGCAGGTGTGGTCTCACCAGGGCAGGGTAGAGAAAATGTTGGTCACCTGCTGTTTCAGCAGTGAATTGCTGTTTAATATTTTTCATGGAATTTTGGTCACTCATGTTTCATGTCTCTGAACTATTTTTGAATCTACTACAAAAGAATAAGATGATGGGAGTTAGCTGTCTGGACAAGTCAGCTGAAAATTGCTTTTCAAAATCAGGAGATGATACAAAACTGGGAATACCTCCCAAATATGTGCAGGTTAGTTCCTCTGCATGGGCAGAGAAGTATTGGTGTGTGGTGTTGCTGGAAGAATCAATTCTGAGCACTGTTGTACCTTAAGAATCTTAAAAATAGAAATTCTGTGTCCTGCTGAGTTGGGAGATTCTGTAAATTACATACCAGGAGCAGCAGAGGTAGGTTCAGGAACTTAAAAACCATGTGGTAGATCTTGAAATAATGTGTTTGCTGTGATACCTTGGAGAAGTTTTGATGTACTTATTAGGAGTGTGTTCTAATCCCACCTGTGGTTTCTGCTGGCTCTGGTATTCTTCACTGCCTGCTTTAAACTGTTATGGAGCATTTCTGTGCATGCTGCTAAACAGGTGCCATCCATCACTTCAGAAGTGGGTGACGTTGCTCCTGTGTAGAGATATATCTTGTAAAGCACTTTAGGATCCTTTGGGATGAAAGGCACTATTTAAATCTGAGACTTTATTATTGTCTGTCCCCCTCTACAAATAAATCATCTCACAAAACGACTGTGGAGGAAATTACTCTTGCATAAATGAATTCCTCCTGTTCTCCCACAGAGAGATGAGAAAAACTTTATAATAACTATCAAATTGTTTTACAACCAAAATATTGCAGTGCTTGAGCAGTTTCCTACTTGTGACTTTGATAATGAGTTTTTGAAAAGTAACGGAAAATGTTTCCAGAAATTGGAAAATAAGATTAGCATATCTGTTATGTAGGATTCTTTGTTAAGTCAAGCTATTTCTTGTTTGGATGATAATAGCTGTGCCTTTGTTAATTATTATTTCATATTGCCATTATTAGGCTATTAATAATTTATAGCAAAAGCTGCTTCTTGTTTGCTGCGTAAATATTTTCATTATCATTCATCAGTTCCTTATTCCATTATTAATGGGATTCATAAATACACTACATTTAGATCATCTTATAGGAGAAGAGATATTTGCTACTGTGTTTTCCCTTTTGTTTGGATGCACCCTTGTAAAACAAGTGTGAAGGCAAAGGAAGATACACAGAGACTTTTTAGGGGATGCATCCACACCTCTGAAACAAAGCAGGGGAATGATAAGGGCTGAATAACTCTTATGTTCCCTTTGGCAAATGGTTATTTGTGTTTCATGATTTATCAGTCTGTTGCATTTGCCCTTTTCAGTATCATAAGGTTCCAGAAGGATATTAGACAGCAGGACTGTAACATGTTCAGAAAAGCTTGCTGTGCCTTCTATCTCCAGCTTTCCCAGACTTTCAGTGCTTTTTCAAGCTACCAGAGCCAAGTCATGAAGTTATTCTGGACAACAGCATCTGAGGAGTTTACAGGAAACCTGCATCACAATATAATTTTGTCCCACAATTTGGGAAAAAGACCTCAACAAAGCAACTGAAAACCTCTAGGAAGAGTTCAGGGTTTACACAATGCAGTGGGCCTCAAGTAGAGAAGAGGCTTTTGTCTGTAGACTGGTTCTTCATGTCTACCCCAGGTTGCCTATGAGTAAAATTGTGTTGTCATCTGGCTTTCCAGGTGCTGAGTACTGAGGCCAGGCACCAACCATTATGGTTACCTGCACAATTTCATCCCATTTACATTTTATGGAAGCTAGTCAGGATGTGTGGGATCTGCTTCTTTTGGAGGGGCATTGCAAACTTCCTTTCTCTCATTCACACTTCCTTATAATATGAAGTTTAAAAATGGGAATAGTCACTTTAAGTAGCTACTTGTGCTTGCACCAAAATCACAGATTTCTTACATAGCTTGTTTATGGACATCTACATGTTTTTATGTTTCATGCTTTATGTAATTTTTAGATAACATTTTTATTGTCACTCATGGCCAGTTAAAATATCCTTTCTTTTCCTTAGAAAGGCTTTTGGGTTTCCTGTAGCTCCGCAAGAACCTTTCTCTGCAGAATTCTTGCTTAGCTGAGGCTGACCAGGGCTGTACACAGCACTATGCCCACACAGAGCCAAAGCTGTACCAGCCACAGGGCTTCACTGCCCTTCAGACTCTCCCCCTTCCGCAAATATCAGTGCTAGAACAGCTGATAATGATGTTGGCCTTTCTTGTGACCACATCCCCTGTCTTCAGCTGGAGAGTTACCAGTTCACTGGGATTCATATCAATCATCTTCCCAGTTGCCAAGTTGTACCATTTACTTGTGCCCTCACGACCTGAGCCCCAGCTTTGTTGTGACAGTGCCTGCCTCCATGAATAGGGACCAGTGATCACCATAGCAAATGCCCAATGTGCATGTTTGCATTCTGTCTTATTAAATGTCATAACACTATTCCAGTCCTAAAATTTACCACATGTTCATTCAAGGCTTTAATCCGACTTTATCCAGGCAATTCTCTTGGATTTTGCGGCAGCAGCGGATCGCATTAGCCCATTCCTAGGGTTTGTGTTAGTAAGAGGAAAACTGCAGTGTGGAAGGCACTATGTGGATTGTGGGGAATGTCTGTATTCAGGGATTGATCATCATAATAATTCTATCTGCTCCTACCTATCAGAAATTAACATCTAATAGAATGATGATTACATTAATATGAAGCAGATCTTTAGATAAGGGAAATGTAGATAAGGGAAATGTAACCACGAGCTTCTTCGAAAAAAGAAACAACCCCTCCCATTTCTCTACCAAATACTTAAAATTTTTATTAGAGGTTATAAAAAAGGCAACCCCCTGCACTCTTTTTTCTGGATACTTTAGGTGTTTGTAAGTCCAAAAGCAAAAAAATGTTAAATTTAAAGCAATCAGAAATCCATTTTATGTCACCTTAATCTGTAGTGTGACACAAAGCAAACAGTCCCTTATTTTTGCACCCAGCTTTTAAAACTACTTCACAAAAGATAAGCAGGAAATAGTCAAGAAAAAGTCAGATTATTTACTATGGTTCTCTTGCAGGCATCAGCACTTCCAACCCCAAGCACTTGAATTTCATGTCAGGAATCAATCACATATATGGGTTAATAATCACATTCTAGGTCAGTGTTTTCATGTCTTTTTTAAAACTTGTTGTCTGTGTTTGGAAGCAGAGAGATTCCTATTTTCAGGGAATTCTTTCCATCCTCTCCAGAACTCTTGTTCTCTTCTCCTCCCTCCCCTTTCAAGATTCTCATGTGGTCACATTAGATCACTTGGATAAAGGCTAAACTGGCCTGGCAAAGGCAAGATTATAGCACTTGGGAGATGATATAGCAGCTTCCCTGAGGTTTCAGTTCTCTGAGGAAGACCTGTCTGCAAAGCCATTCTCCCACCTCTTTCACTTTTATGCTGATCTGTGCACTTTCCAATGACTTCTGCTGGGATGGCACAAAGAATGGAGCTGTATTTGAGGTCCCCTTCAGGATAAAGTGATGAGGTCTGTAGCTGAATGACATCTCTCTCCTGTGAAAATACCCACGAGAGAAGACATCTGGGGGAAAGTGCAGGGAGGGAAGAGTTCAGAAGTCCTCTTGGAGGTTTAAGGGTTTGCCTTAGTGTTCCAAAACAAAAGAGGGGATGTTGTGTGAGCCGAGTCCTGTGTAGAAAGCCCACCAGACAGTGACAGAGTTTTGATGTGAGCAGCAAACAGAACACCATCACATGCCATGATGTGGGTGAAAATTGGGATCTGTTTCTGTGTATTTATTTTTCAGCTGTGGGTCTGCATGTCTCCAATACATGCAGCTGCCAGAGCAAGAAATCTAGTGACCAGTTTAGTTTGAAACACTCCATTTAAAGTGTCTTTAGATTTTGGAAATGCTCTGAAACTTGGCTGCCTGCATTAAGGTTTTGACCTGTGTTGGTTTCCATTACTGAGGCTAGAATGCATATGCTTTGAAGCTTATCATAACAGCAGCTGAAATGCCAATGTGTGAGGGAAAAGTCAACTGGAGCATTAGTCAATTATGGCTTATTACTGACATGACAAGGTTATTTGTCTCTTTATATGTAAACAACATGACACCACTCCTTTCTCTATTAGAGTCTGTGTTCATGAACACTGACTTAGCATTGCTGAGGCAAATGCAATATCAATGGTCCTCATCTGCTAATACTGTCATAACTCATCATTTAGTGCTTTAATACTTATTGGTAAAAGCTGTACAGATTTAATTGGTCCCTTTTGCATCCATTCCTGTAGCACAACTAACTAATGCCATCCAGTGGTAATGGTACAGCATAAATTGAATGTGTCAGGCTTGCTTACCTAAGGTCGAGCAGTGCTGTTCATTGTTCCAGCTATTGCAAAGCTTAATTAACCTGAAAAACACACTAATGAGTGGTAAGTTGTTCATTCCAGCAGATGGCAAAAGCAGGGAATAGATTTTAGAAGTGTGAGTGACTCTAAGACCTCTCTGTTATGTAACCCAAACTAGTCAAGCTGAGCAAGATTGCCTAGTTAGGAGGAGTGTGGGTGTTGAATTTTGAAACAAAATTATTTGTCACCTAAGATTTTACTTTACTTGTTGAATTTTTGACAAGATGTTTTACTCCAGGTGAAAGCCCAAGCTGCAGGTAGTTAGTTTTTGTTTGGTTTTGGTTTTGTTGTTGTTTTCCCCACCCCCCCATGATGGAACATTCCTAATATGAAAAATTTACTCAGATTTAGTTTCTGCCTAAAATGTGCTCATATGTGCAAGAAAAATGGATCTGTTTTCTATTAACTGTCTTTTGAGTGTCTCAAAGACTTCACTGTCTGTAGAAATATCTAAATCTTTTGTCTTTTGTACATGGAAAAATGGCCCCACTCTACATACTTAATGAATGCAAAGCACTTTGAATTTTGAGTAATTCTATGTATTGCTGTGGGATTTTCAGCCATCTCTAACAGGGACTAATTGCTGCTGTTGTTGTGTTCCTTGCAATTTCCACAGCCCTTACATACACTGTGAAAATTATCCATTGCTGACACCAGTGGTACAACTGAACTAAGGATGAACGTGTTTCAACTGCAAAAGCAGCCAGCAGAAAACAGTTGTGATGCTGAACCTAGGTTTCTGAACTGATGGCAGTCCTGGCTTGGTTTTGACCACACATTTCTTAACAGCTCTGTTCTGTTCTTGTTAACACATGATGTCAGCTAAAAAGACACTTTTTTTTTCCCCTTCTGTAAATGTTAGCGTTTGCTTACTTTGCCAAATGTTAACTTGGCCAAACCAGGACAAAATATTTGAATTTAAGTATATCTAGCACCAAAAATTTTATCTAAAATTAATTTTGACTCTTATTTTCAAAATTATCCCTAACTCTAAGCTGTGTAATAACCAATGACTGTTCACTACAGTAAATATTTTGGGAATTACACCAGATTTTCTCAGGAATAACCAAGAATGGCAGGAAACACCTCCCACATTTCACTGCCATGCACACTGATTGAACAGTGTTTGAAGCTTACTGCAGAGCAGAAATCTTTTATTTAGTGCTGTCCTTATGGATGTTGATCATTCAGTGTTTGGTTAAGCAGTGAGCTAACTTGGCCAGCTAGTGTAGTAAGGTGTGTAACTGGTTGCTGAGTCAGTATTTTAGACTCTGATCTATTTCAGACTTTGTCTGTGAAAATTTATATGAACTGGAGGATTCAAACCAATGTTTTCACAGGTCTGGCTTCAGTGACAGGAGAGATTACTGTCCGCAGCTACCTGTCTTTTACTTTCTCTGAAGTTTACTCTCTCAGGTAATTTAGCAAAGCTTTGTAAGATTTTAATTTAGGTAATTTAAATTGGTGATCTGAGATAGTCTGGTTATTTTTTGCTTTAAACAAATCAAGTGACTCATGCAAACTCCCCTCCTGGCAGATCAGGAGAGTCATTAATGAGTACTTGGGGGCAGTAACCTCTTTCACAGGCACATCTGGATCTTGAAGGGAACATCTGCTCTCCATCCCTGGCTCACTACTATTGAACAGCTTGAGATCTGCTGCATCAGAAGCAGAGATTGAACTATAAATATGAATTTCTGAGACTCCTCTGTTCTTAATCCTTCTCCCAACTTGTTTATGCAGAACCCTACAAAATCCAGACAGGCAATTCCACAGGACAATATCATGGCACTATGATGTGTCTGGCAATGACATTTGTGACTATTTCTCCTTGCCCCTGGCCATGTCTTGTGAGGGACAAAATACACACAACACAACTGCTGCATGTTAGAACCTGGCTGTAATATTTTGACAGAAAGGCTCAGAATCTAATCAGGGTATCCCAAATACTATGAGCACCAGTGGCACACATGCTGCTTAATGATTGGAATGGTCTAATAATGAAATTCTGTTTATCTTGAACTATAGCCATAAAAAAATTAAGAATTCATTTTGTGTTTCTTTTTTTTTTTCCTGCATGAAAACAATCACCCAGCAACAAATGCTAAAAGAGAATTATTTCCATTATATTTTTTTCCACTTTCTGTGGAAGATGCAGTGTGCAGACGTTAAAGAAAATAAAGGCTGAATTATTTGTGTGAGCTAAAAGGTCATGAAGAATGTTTCCTGCCAATATTTTGAGGGCCTTTATCTGGGAGGGAAACGCTGTTAATTATGCCACACTGATTTAATCTCATAAAGACCCTGTGCATAATTTAAAATTCATACTGCTATTACTTTGCCAGGTATGTTTTACAGCCATCACAGTTAAGAAAATGCAAGTACTGCCATTGCCAATGGCAGCTCTCATTATGTGTTTTGCAGGATGGCAGTGTGTGCATGATTGTTGGGGTTTTCTTGTTTAGGGGTTCTCTTGTTTAAGGGTTTTAAATTTTTTTTCAGGCAATTGTCCTGGTTTAGAGCCAGAACAGATCCTCTCTTGCCCCGAGAGGCACAACAGAATGACACTCACACAAATGGACTGGAGAGTGATGGAAAGTTTAAATGGAAAAGCAATTAGTGTTTTACAAAAACTACAAGCATAGTGGCAAAAAATCCCAAAGCATACAGACTCTCTTACCCCACACCCAAAGGCCTCCCAACTCTTCCTTCTCCCCACCTGATGGTCTACTTAAACCCCCCAGGGTTCTTTCTTCCCCTGCCGCTGCTAGGCTCGTCTCAGGCTGGCCAGGTCTAAGACTACCACTCCCCTGTTCTCCTCCTGGCATGAGCCCTAAACAGGCATAAGAGGCCTTGAGACACTCCCCCACCATCACCCGATAGGGAGCATCTGCCACAGGAGCAGAGAGGGAAGAAAGAGGAAGAGACTGACTTTGCAGATGGATTGATAGGTGCAGGATTTATGGGTAGAAATAGGCTGTTTCCTCTGTCCACCTTATTGGGTTGGACGCTTGGGACACCAGAATTTACATGGCAGTAACAGGAGGCACCCAGCCTAAACTGCCACAGCAATATTGAAGGGACCTTTGGCACAACAGTGGGCTGGGAATTGCTGATGGCTGGCTGGAATAAAGTGCATGGCCCTGTGCTGCACTTAATTGCCTTATCACCTTTGCCAGGGTACAGAAAGGTTGCATGGGAAATGCACAGACAGCAGCAGCTGTAAGGATGCTTATTTGGTACCCTGCAAGAGCGTGTAGGCAACTTTTAAGTGGTAAAACTTGGTTATTCTAGAGAAGCCTGTCACAGTGTGATACCAAAGGCTGAATTAAGTTTTAATGCAAAGCAGAGGTGTAATTACTTCATTAAAAAAGCATACTTGAAATTATGGTACTTGCTTCTGGAGTATGTGATCAAGTAAATGCCATAATTACTTTATGAATTAAAGTGCCATTTTAATTAATATGAGAAACAGTGGGCTTCTCTTGAGAAGGTTCTAGATATTATTGACCTAGAGTGGAACTAGAATAAGATCAACACAATGATCAGCACATATAACAAATTTCTCATTATTATTCATGTGTCAAGATGATCTTAGCACAGCAGGGAGTTTGGGCATTTCATGTGCTGAACAATGTAAACACTGACAAATAATTTACTGGGAACAACTTATCCAGTTCTGCTCTGGACCTGGGGAAAAGACAGTCTGTGCCCTGGCCAGTCACATTCCTGATAGAACGAGAACTTTGCAGAACTAATGTTTAAAAATTATCCTCGAAATGAATAGAATTCCCAGCTTCATCCTTAGAATGGCACAACAGTATCCATGTCTGCCTAGTTCCCTACTCCACCAAGGTTTCTTGAGCAGCTGAGGAAGTTGGCATTGCCAGTAGAGGAAAGCAGTGTGCAGAATACAGGTCCTTGCTCATGGCAAGGAACAAGGATTCAAACTCATGGCTTGAGAGTCAAAAATAACCATGCTGATGCACTTTATCACTTACTGCCCTAATTAATCATTAGGATGTACAGCCACAGAGTTCTATAATTTCTATCATAGTAATGAATTAATTGCAGTCATCAGGCAATGGTTTTTTTCATTTGTTTAAGCAATATGAAATTGCTCACTATTTTTATTATCATTCTTCTTTTACGTTTCTGTCCTCCATGCAGTAATATTGATACAAATAATTCCTTTTGCCTGAAATATGCATCTCTCAAGTCAAACCACATTAATGCTCCTTAAATAAGCAGTCCAAAGCTCTAAATTTACTTGGTTTACATATATAAAACTGCACAAAGATATTCTTCAAGGCTTTGTTACATTAATTCCATTGTATACTGGCTTCTGAAAATACAGATTTGGGTGACATTTTTTTTTCTTCTTCTATCTTAAGCCAAGATTTTTCTATAGTTGATTTGACATATAAAGGCAGTTTTGTCTTTCTGTTTTCCTCCTCAAGTATTCTCTGCTGAATCAGTAAACATCTATAATTTCTGACAAGGTCACTTAATTATCAGCGGTGCTGGCTGAGAAAGAGCTGCCTTATCTTGGCTGCCTTTGCTTCTTTTGTGGAGCTGAGCACTGCTGAAAAGCCTCCTGCATGTTCATTAATTACTATTCAGAAGCCAGTCTTGGTTCATGCAAGCGTTTTGCCTTCCTTAAGATTTGCTTGTCACTGGAAGTGGTTTATCTCTCTGTTAAACATCTCTCTCTCTAGTGGGCCAGTCCCCCAAAGATGCCAAGTTTTGAAAAGGAAGATAAGCAAACAGTTTTAAAGCCCCCAAATAATAGGAGTGGATGGACATAGGAGAATGAAACAATGTAGAAGAAAACTTCAGGGTGGTTGGTTTCTCTTAGCTTGTCTTGTCTTTCTCTAAGGAATAAGGAAGAGGAGTGGTTTGTGTTTAAAGTTACAGACTGTGATTTAGAAACCTGAGATTAAATTTCCACCTTTGTAATGAATGTCTTATGAGACTCTGGGAAAAACATTAATTCCTCCTGTGTCTCATTGTTTGAGCAGGGATAATAATCTTCCTTTTATCCACACTATTTATGCTACCAGCTTTATGGAGCTGAGAGATCTGTGCTAAGAGCACCTTATGCAAGTTAGGATAGGGTTTCTGGATATCATCAAAATAAAATCAAACTTGATCTATTATTAAGATTCAGCTGCTGGTATAAAGTATTATAGAACAGAAGTATTGCCAGCCATTTACATGTCTTAAAATAAATAGCCACATGTGGTCTCTCCCTCCTGCCCTATCCATCTTCTCTTCGTTGCCAAGCACATTTCAAGCACTGAAATCAACAACAGAAATCAGCCCAGGGACTGTCTCTCCAAGAGCATTCTGCTTGGGCATGGCGTTGGTGTCCAAATTATTTGGAACCAGGTCACAAAAAGACTTGGGAATTGTTTTGGACAGTTGTAGGAAGCCTTCTGCTCAGTGTACAGCTGTGGCTAAAAAAAGGACAAAAGAGAAAAACACCAAAAAACCAACCAAAAACCTAATGTGCAGAAGAGGACAGAAAATGATATGGTGTCATTATAGGCACAGACAGAGCAGAGAGACAAGCCTTACCCATTAGAAGATGCTGATTTCACTAGAATTATGCTTGCATAAAATTACAGTTGTGGCAAATCAAATGATATATTTCAGATCTCATAATTTTATTCCTTTCTTCATCCAAAGAGGGGAAAAAAAAAAAAAAGATGCTATTTGAAACAAAGAGCTTCCCTATGAAATGGGGTTGAAAAGGATTAACAATATTATCCTAATGGAGGATGTCATAAAATAAGGATGTAGAAGAGGTATGCAAAATAATGCAGTGTGCAGAAGGAAAGTCCCATTTACCCTTTCTCATAATACAAGGACAAGTGAGATGGATCACTTACAAATTTTTAAAAGGCTAGAAGGAATCAGATTTTTTACACAAAGAAAATTTACCCTGTGGGACAGATAAGGACTTAGTAGGATTCAAAAGGGATTAGACATTTGTATGGATAATAAGAACATCCACAGCTATGTTAGATAAGATTACAGAAGGGGAAAAAGAGATATAAGCACTCCTGCTTCAGGGCATCAGGCAATTACTGATAGAGGCAGACAGAAATTTTCCAGTGGAATATTCCTCCCCTGGAAAATGCCTTTCTGTAAAATGCAAGTATCATGAAGTGATGTGCTCATGTCAGTGAATCTTCTAATGGATTCTGCTTCAAAACTTGCTTATCTAGTTTCCCGGAAATCTACTGAGAACTGGGAGTCAGGAAACTTGAAGGATGTGTCTACCGGCTAATCTGTCTGAGATGGCAAACTTCATTCATGTTGTTACAAGTAATGAGTAGGAAAACTCTAGTTTGAGATGCCTGAAACATCTCCTTTTCTTCCCAACATGGAATTGCAGAACATTTGCAGGTTTTAGATTTTGCTTGGAACTTAAACATCAAATTTCAGCCTCAGAACCTGAGCTGGAAACCTCCTCAGGCTAGACACAGTATCACAGTACCAGAGTATATTAGAGGTTGGAAGGCACCTCAGGAGATCATTGGGTCTAACCCCCATCCCCAAAGCAGGGTCACTTAGGGTAATCTGCTTAGGAGTGCATCCAGGTGGGTTTGGAAAGTCTCCAAGGAAGGGCAGCCTGTTCCAGTGCTCTGTCACCCTCACTGTCAAGAAGTTTCTCCTCATGTTGAGCTGAAATCTTCTACGGTCAAGTTTGAACTCATTGTTCCTTGTCTTATCACTGTGCACCACCCAAAAGAGCCTGACCCCCTTTGCTTGACACCCACCCCTCAGATATTTACAGACATTGATCAGATCCCTCTCAGTCTTCTCTTCTCCAGACTAAATAGCCCCAGGGATCTCATTCCATAATTTGTTGTTAGGTGTAACTGAACTTCTTGGCACAAGGACCTGGGAGTGAGCAGTGGACCTGGAGACATGATTAGCTTAATGAGGTGGTTTTTCTGTCAAGAGATGTTCTGTCTGAAGATTGGCTGCAGACTAAGATGAGGATTTTTGTTGTGGATGAGTGATTGCAGGGGGAGGAAAGAACCTCACTTGAATTCAGATTACTACATTACCAAAGACAATAAGTGATTTCCAGTTATGTCACCTATCTCATCCCAGTGCATTTAAAAGTTGCTCACAGAATTTCTGAAATATCACTGAGGAAAGATTTCTATTCTGGGATGCAACCCTTCTCATCTTGCACTAACACTGGTGAGTTGGTGCTTTGGGCCAAAGCCCTATCCTCTTTGTTCCTTATGTTCATTTGCTGCCCTCACTTTTCTTTCTCATTTTTCACCTGGTCTTGTAACTGCCCATGTGATGTTCAGTTGACTTGTGGAGGCAAACTTGCATTTCTCAGATCTTTGCAACACTCAGCAATGACAAATGGAGAGCAGTGTAATCTCCTGGCTTAAGCAGGAAAAGATATGGCTGCCGGGACAAGTCTTGATTTTTGATGTGTCCTCTTTTAGAGATCATAAAGTTATTCATTTTTGTAGATAATTAATGCCTGAACAACAATCTGACCAAAATCTGTTGGTTTTTTTTTTTTTGTTGTTTTGTTGAGGTTTTGTTTTAATATTAGAAAAAAAGTCAGAGGAATTGAAAAGGATAATTACATAGGATAATTGCTTTAAATGCTTTTAGATCTAAGCTGCTAAAAAGCTAGCTGTGTAAAAGGGAAGTAACCATGATAAACATGGCCTGGAACAATAGGGAACTCAGGTGGAAAAAGAATCCAGTTCAGTTGCACAAGACAGTTTTGGCAGCAGTTCCATACAAATCTCTCGAATGAGTACAGGTACTTAACAGGCAATTAAAAAGATGGCCAATGTAAATGAATTAATAGCTGACTCTTAAAATGCATTAGCTGCTCTGTAATTAATAGAAAATTATAAAGGAAATAAATGCTTGCTTACAGCCTTGTTAAGATCTGAACATTACATATTAGCCTGAATTGATTGGGATGATAAAAAAATCAGGGGGAAATACGGAAAGCACAGTTAAATACTTGCCAAAGCTCAGCAAAATTTCTGTCGTGTGCAATCACTGTTCTGTATTTCAGAATACTAATGCAAGATGGCATTCAGAGTGTTTGAATATAGATAGTGGGAGAGGGTTATCACAGCCATGAGGGAACTGGGAAAGTAACTATAAATGAAGTTCAGTAGTCTAAGGTGGAAGATCTCATGCATTATTCAGTTAGCCCAGTAATAAATTAACTGCTACATAAGCTCAGAATTAGTCTTTGGCATCCTAATATTGTAAAGCTCCCTGACATGCCCATCCATACTCTGAATTCAACTTCATCTTTTATTAACAGGCTTAGATCTGTGCTTACCTGTAACACTGAAGCAGAGAGTTTGTTTGGCTTTCAAACTGGTATTCTGGCTGAAATTTTAATGCATCTGCTTGTACAGTAGTTACTCCCATATCAGAGGTCAGGGCTTTATAATACTTTCTATAAATATTCTGTCCTTTGTCACATTTTGAGCACGAACTATTGGAGCAACAACTATCAGAGCAACAGCTATCCATTACTGAGTGCAATGGGGTTCTGATGGGAGCTGGCAGCTGTAATACAGATAGTGCCATAATGGCAAAGTAACTTCCAGAGCTCTCAGTGTGTACATATCAATCATGTCATCTGAGTGGATGGCATC
Organism: Indicator indicator; assembly: GCF_027791375.1. Lineage (NCBI taxonomy): Eukaryota > Metazoa > Chordata > Aves > Piciformes > Indicatoridae > Indicator > Indicator indicator. The sequence goes on from NC_072035.1 coordinate 6,910,423, forward strand.
ATGGCTGACAGTATTACCTTCATATTATTAAAGCAAAAAAACCCCCCTCAAACACAACACAAAACCTGCAAAAGTCCAACAAACCCAACCAACCAAACCCACAAAAAAGCAGACTGCTTTTAGCTGTGACTTCAGGGAGAAACATTAGAAGGCTCCTGGGTGCTAAGAGGGCTTAGGTCCTTCAAATTTAGTTCTTTTGACAGCAGTGAAGCACATTTGGTACAAAATTGTAAAATAGCCTGTATGGGAACACAGCACTTTGTAGATGCTTCATGACCTCAGACATAGAAAGTGAATGATAATTGAATACGGCTTTTAAATTGCATTCTGGTGTCAGAGCTGCTTTTTATAGATGTTAGTTGCCCATCTGACCTGTACAGAGTTGTTGAGGCTTTCCTGGCAAACAGCTTGAAGCAGCTAAATGTAAGGTAACCTAGCTCACACCTGGCATTAAGATCAGGAATAATAAGAAAAAAGCAGCAAAAAATGCTGTTATAGATAAAGCAGAGAACAAGGAATTAATTTCAAGGGAAATACCTGTGCATCTTCTGAAGTGATCTGCAATGTTTGTCTTTGTGCATCATATTAGAGCAGAGGTGTGTATGTATGTGCTTGAATTCAAGCACTTCAGAATGGGATGAACTTCAAACTGAAGAAATGTTTGAGTCTTTCTTCAAGACCAAAATGATTTTAAGCTCTGTGATACCATATTGTAGTACCAGAGTATTGCACCCATAGTTTAGGATGCAGATGAGATACAGAATAATTTTCAGTTGTTTTGTTCCTGGAACAGAATGTACAGTAATAACAGTATCTGGAATTTTTGAATATGCAAACATCAGCAGCTCTGCTTTTCCCCTTACCGGGTATCAAAGAGGTACAGGTTCAACAAGATTTTTGCTTGAACTATGACCATGTTGGAGAATGGCAACCAGAATCAGGCAGTCTTCCATCCTCAGGTGTTTACCTCTCTGCCTGCTTTGTCAGTCCTCAGAATCATGTACCTGGAAACTCCATTTTGATATTGTACTTTCAGGTTTGTATTGCATTCCTCGGCAGGTATGCATTGCATCTGCAAAGGAAAACTGGACATATGAGTTTGCTTAGCTGTTTAAATTTATAGGACTATATCAATTTAGAGATTAAAGATTTAGAGATTAGACACTTAAATCAGTCTTTCTCAGTTTATTAGCATTGCAAATTCATTACATTCAAGTAGTATCTGGTAGGAATGTTACTTCTTTCAGATTGTTCCACTCACCTGTTTGAAATTGCTCTAGCCCTCCAGCCACACAGTTTCTTTGCCCCACTGTAGCCCCTCATTTTCCCATGCTTTCTTTCATGGATTTACATGGCTTCAAAGCAGTGAAGGCTTTACACAAATAACCTGTCAACTCAACAGATTCAGCTATTGAGTATCAATACCAGGAGCAGCTCTGCTGATTTCATCCAGACTATTTATATTTTGAGTTGCTCAAATCAGTCAAAACTATACAGGCAGCAGAACTTTATCAATGTAGGAACTGACTTGCAACGCATGCTAGAGCAGCAGTTTTAAAAATAAAAACTGATCTCAAGTTATAAGGTGCCAACATGAAAATGTTTGGCAGCACCAGTCAGTTTTTATTGGGTAAGTTTCCCCTGCCATCTGACAATGTGGCTGAATGTGATCTGTGTTTAGTTTTCTGTTGCCTATGCCTTTGGGAAATTCGTGTCTCCGATTTATGTAGCCTCTATCTAGCCTGGAGAAGCTTGTAAGTTAATAACAGTGTGAGAGGGGTGGCAGAGTGTGTGTGTGGCATGTTACATTGGTGAGCACTCTAGGAGCATTATTACCAGAGGAGATAGCTCTTTCAGAAGCTGCTGACAGTCTTGTATCACATACATTTCAGTATTGTCCCAGGTGCTTGTATAAAGCTCAGGTGCACAGCTCTGATATAAATGGCACAGTAATTAGAAACCTGTCTTAAAAAATATCAAGCCTGGATGATGGGCCTTAATCTAAACAACTCAAGGGACTTCATTTGGTGCTTTGCTAGTTCATTGCAGAGTTAACCCTTGTCTTGGCTTCAAAAACTTCAAAACAGATCTTCTGTACGACCAAATCATTAAAGATTGTGTTTTGAAGTGTGCAGAGAGACCTCTGTGGGAGGTTTGCAATTAAACTCAAAAAAACCCAAAACCCCTTGGCTTTTGAAGTTTGTTGCCAATTGGAATGAATGAAAGTGATTAAAAGAATCTTAATAGTCACGTATTTTTGTCCAAACATTTCAAATGATTAGCTGGAATTCATGAAAAAGCTCAACCTTTTCTGTAGTCTCCTAGATTTATAAAGCAAGAAATAGATAATAAAGAATGTAGATCAAGATTATTTCTTCGTTAAAGAGCTGACCAGACTTCCTAAAATTAAATAAATAATCACTTGATTTATAGATAATCTTATAACCATGCATCTGAGAGCAGGAAATCGATCACACTGTGTGAACTTCAAAAAAGGTCATTTGGCAGAATTGTTTTCATGCAAGGAAATCCTACATTTAAAACATGAAAGCCTTAGGCTTCCCTTTGCTTGGAAATGAGTGTTCATACTTGAACCCAAACATTTAAACACTTGAACCTAGATGAGTTAACACATTACCTGCAGGGAGCAGACCACCAGTGGAGAGAAAAATGTATTTTGTACATTAGAGTTAAAAGGTCACACAGTATCACAGCATTACAACCTCATCACAGAGTTTGGAAGGGACCTCAAGAGATCATCAGGTCCAAGCCCTCTGCCAAAGCAGGATCCCCTGGGATAGTCTGCACAGGCAAGCACCAGGTGGGTTTTGAAAGTCTCTAGAGAAGGAGACTCCACATCCCCCCTAGGGAGCCTGTTCCAGTGCTCTGTCACCCTCATTGTCAAGAAGTTTCTCCTCATGTTGAGGTGAAATCTTCTATGTCAAGTTTGAACCCATTGTTCCTTGTCCTATCACTGTGTACCACCAAAAAGAACCTGGCCCCCTCCTCCTGACACCCACCCATCACATATCAAATGAGGGTTTTCTGTACCTTTCCTGAGTCACCCACACTAAGTCATCTGAGCATAGCAGAATAACCACAAGACAATTTTGTGGTCTGGAATGCTGATTAAAATGAGCCTTGAGCTTCCACAAGCCATCATTCAGTGTGCAGAAGAAACCCCTATTTTCAATTACCAGAACAACAATCTAATTTCAACATTTTTAACCAAACACTCTAAGGATTATCCCATGCTAACTGTGTACAGGACAGAACTGGAGAAAGAAGCAATTGAACAAAGCGAGAAATATTTCTCAAAGCCTCTCAGTTTATGCCATCCAAGCAGCAGCAGGAATTAATTGGTTTTGCCAGAAGGTCAAATGTAAGGTGCTCATCTGTGGATTGTGCTCCTCCTGGACTTTGATGGGTGAACAAACCCTGACCTTTTCCTTTTAATTTTTTAAATTCTGATATCCTCTTGCAGAAACAGTTCTGTTTTCTGTCTGTGTTCCTCACCAGTCTGCCTTGGTTCCACAGTGTCCTGAACACATGAGTATCCACATAGAAAAAGAGCAGATACAGTTTCAAAGGAAGGTTCCTTAAGACATCCTTGAATGCTACTGAGGAAAACAGCTTCAAGTTTCCCAGCTCCCAGATGTCAGTGACACCGAGTAACAAAACAGACCAAGCCAGTTTTATTGGTGAAGTGACTTTTTCTGTCTGTACTCTGGAATTAAATTATATTTAGCCAAAAAAGGCCCAGTTCTGTTAGTGTCACTGGAGCTATGCTGATTTGCCATAGCCATTCTCATGAAGACATGTAGAAAAAGAAATTTATCCACTTCTAAATTAAGTAGTATAGTTTTTTGGCCACCTCTCATGGCCCATCTACATCTGGGTCTACACCCCTGACACCAGCTGAGAGACCACTGCTCTGCTTCTCTCTTCTGTAAAGCACATTTATTCTTGGATACTCTATGTTTCTGTTGTAAGTTAGTATCAAACTCATTTTCCTAGGGCTGTGAATGAGCCTTATTTACCACAGAGCTGACCTCTATCTGAAGTTAACCTTTGCTCAGCATGCTGTTCTCTGCTCAGATGTTGGGATGCTTATGGCAGCTAATTTAGTCTGCAGTTCTGGACTGATGTGCTTGCATGTTATAAAACCTAAAAAAAAAAAAACTTCATTCTTTTCCTCTCTCTAATTTTCATGCAAGTGTTTTGTATCACTACAAGACTGGCATCAGGATCTCTGAACTTAGGTGTCTGTGATAGGGTCTAAATCCATCCTTTAGAAACAGGCTGGGCTCAGGTGATATATAAAAGGGAATGCAGACTGACTGTGGTATACAAGGGTCCAGATGCTGCACCAGACAGCTGCTGGCTGTAGAAAGGAGAGCCACCTCCTTGTCTACACCTACAGACATCCTGTGCAAGCCAAACATATCACAATTTTTACATTCTATAGCTTTCCACCTTCCCTTTTTAAGCTCACACTATTACATTGTCACACCCTCCTGCAGCAATGTCCCTGCTAGAATGCTGACAGTCACAGTGTACTTTTTCATTCAGATAAACAAGACAATATCTTTCCTTTGCTGCACCAAGGTGTTAATAAATGCCTGGGTTTGAATTAAAAGGTGATAATGGAAACAGAGACCCCCATGTGTCAGTCTTTTCTGATGCCTACAAAATACCATCTGAAGTCTCAAACATCCCATAACAGCTGTACATAAGCTGATCAAAAACTCATTTAGAAGAACAAATCCTTAAAAAGCTTACTAGGGAAGAGAAATCTGTGCCAGGTGGATAAGGAAGAATAAGAACAACAGCCTGAAGTAAACATGGGCAACAATTTTTAAAGGCTGCAGCAAAAAAAACTAAACCAAGATTGCAAGTGAAGCCTGGCTATTAAAAAGCAATTAGATTAAGAAGGTTTATTCTTCATTGGTTTTCTGCATTTAATCAGGAGACATTGTAAGTGACACTACTCCATTCCTCCCCTTCCTCTTAGAATGATCCTACCTGCAGTTTACTCAATATAAAAAACGGTTCTTAATTCAGATTTTGCAGTAGCTGAAGGGACTGAATATTACAAATGATCTAAAATTCTTGCATTTAAAAGTTTTTGATCATCAATCTTTGCTTGCTGACACTGGTAGGAGCCTATTAATATCATTGGAGTAGCTTTGGTTTGGCAGTGATGACAGGAAAACCCACCCCAAGGTGTATCTGATTGAATAACTGTTCAGCCATGTCATTACTTGTGAAGAATGCTATCAATCCTGACAATCCTACGATGCACTTAAATTCTAACCTTCAGACATGTGGACTTTTCTTACATTGAGAACTTAAATCACAAGCATGGTGTCAGCTGTAACTGCCAGTACCCAATGCAGAGTCCAGGGGGAGCTGCTTCTTAAGATTGCTGTGGTGGTGGAGCTGGTCAATGAGAGCACTTGTCATCACTGGAAAGATCACCACTCCATGGCTCATAACAGAGCCTCCTCAGGATGGAGGCTTGAAGAAAACCACCTCTAAGTGTTATCACTAGATGCTGTGCATCTCTAGACCTAGAAGAGCCAGAGCTGGTTTTACTTCTTCCTTATTTTTTTCCTTGCAGTTTGTCTCTCTGCAGCATTTGTGAAATGTTCTGGAAATTCACCCTTCCTGCTGTGCTCCAAGTTAACTAGGTGGTTATGCACCATGCTGTGTTACACCCAGGAAGTCTGATGGGATCACATCTCAGTCCTGCAGCTCTGAATAAGCTGGGATCAATCTCTGGGTTTCTCTTTCACACTTTCTTCATGATTTTGAGGATTTCATTCTGCTCTAGTTAAACATTTGTTAGGTAGGATCCAGGTATCTTCAAAATTGGATCATTGTCTCCATCAGAAATCTTAGCTTTAGAGGGGAAAACAGAAAAGGCTGTAGCCTTTGACTGGCTTCATCCATGTCAGATAACTTCACTGTAAAATAAAATGGAATGCTGATCTTTTTGTTAATAGGATATATTCATGTTTGCTTTAATCATGCCTTTTTTTAATGTTTTAATTAAACTTTCATTTTATAAATAATAGGAATATTTGCACAAGGTTAATTCAGTTTTACATTCAGTTTTCCGGGAAATATTTAATGTAACTGTTTGGGTTTTTTTGTTTGGTTGGTTTGGTTTTATTTTAATCGGATGGAAATAAGAAAATAACATTATTGATGTTTCCTACAGTATTGTTGTTTTCAGCAGTAGTTTTGGCTGTCTTCCAACTCCCCTAACACTGCTCTTATCTCCCATGTTTTGTATCCTTGCTGTTCATTCACACAGCAAGGTCTTCAAGGCAGATTATGTGGACAGTAACCATGGCAGTATAATAGTATTTGGGGATTGTAGGTATTATCATAAATATAATTATTTACATGCCTCCACCAATATGATTAGACTCTTAACACTAGCAAGAGACTATAAATCCAGTCAGTCAGTGATGCTAACTTTGTATTTATGGCATTCAGACATTTCTCTGCTTTGTTTCAGTATTTTCTAGGCCAGAAATTATAATCTGAATCTATTTCACATAAGGACAAATCACCAGTGTCTCAGCTGACTTCTCTGGGATGTGTTTGGTCTCTTTCAAGACGAAGATGTGTCTGGATCCCAAAATAGTGCACCATGTGCCTCAGTGAACAGTGGAATATATTATGTTGGTGTACTCAGGATTTATCATAGCTTTACTAGCCCTAGTGACCTCTCTGCTTTTTATTATGATCTTGTGTACAATCCTACTTTAGGTACATTAACCCACTTGTATTCATCATACATTCTGAGTCAAATCAGAAGCCAGGCAAAGCTAAGCTCTAAGTCTGAATGTCTATATTTCTATGTACATACACATATAAACATAAAAACTTGCTGATGCATGAATTACATTTGACCCACGAAACTAACTGGCTTTGTTTAAAAGGAAAGATTTTTCTGAGGCTCACTTAATATCAGGGCTGTTCAGTGAGTTGAATAAACCTCAGTGCTTTGCAGCTTTCTGCAATTGTAATAAATGTGGAAGTGACTTCAGAATTTGTTCTGCCAGATTTTTATCTGGGAAAACTTGTCCGTGGAGAAAAGTAGAATAGATAGGGATAATGGCAGCAACTATTATAATGTTTACCAACAGCCTGAAATTATGAGGTATTTTTTCAGTTCTTTAAAGTTTAAGTGAATTTGAACCAATTGGACAGAAACTTTATGTGTTTGGTGTCTGCCTAGGGCAGTTTCCTATAGGAAGTTACTATAGCAATTGCCAGCTTTTAACAGCCTTTACAGTGCTGTTCCCAGAGCTTTGGAGAAGGAGAACAGAATGGCTGGTGATTTCTTCTTGCCTCTATTTTGTACAACATTTTTTGTACTGAGTCTACTGGCTGTATTGAGCTCCTGTTTGAAGCCATGTTAGATACTTGGTCAAATATCAATTAGTTGTAATGAGCCATTATCACAGGATCACAGAATCACCCAGGTTGGAAAAGACCTCAGAGATCATCAAGTCCAACTTATTACCTAACACCTCATGACAACTGAACCATGGCTCCAAGTGCCACGTCCAACCTTTTTTTGAACACTTCCAGAGATGGTGACTCCACCACCTCCCTGGGCAGCACATTCCACTGACCAATTACTCTTTCTGTGAAGAACTTTCTCCTCACATCAAGCCTAAACTTCCCCTGGCACAGCTTGAGACTGTTCTCTTGTTCTGCCACTGGTTGCCTGGGAGAAGAGACCAAACCCCACCTGGCTACAGCCTCCTTTCAAGCAGGTGTAGAGAGCAATAAGGTCAGCCCTGAGCCTCCTCTTTTCCAGGCTAAAACCCCCCAGCTCCCTCAGCCTCTCCTTATAGGGCTGTGCTCAAGACCTCTCACCAGCCTCATTGCCCTTCCCTGGACATGTTCAAGTATCTCCATGTCCTTCTTAAATTGAGGAGCCCAGAATTGGACACAATACTCAAGGTATCATGCATCTTTATTCTTATTACAAAATGCTAGGGCTTGAATCTAGTCTTTTGGCCATAGCTGTACATCAGAAGCCACACCCGTGGTGTAAAATCAGGAAAAAAGAGTTGCATAAATAGTATGAGCAACATCATGCTTGCATGAAACTGAAATGAAAGAGTAGTTTAAGAGCTGCAGTTTGCACCTGTTCACGTTCAACATTGAGGAGAAAGTGCTGCAATAAAAGCATCACATCCCAGAGGGTGGGAAGATGCTTTCCAGATAAGGTTCTTCTAACTGCGTTTACTTTCTTACTTGCTCATTTAATAATCTGAATTTTTATGATGTTAAGACAGAATTCCTCTAAAGAAAGATGTGCTTATAAAAAGTAAGACAATTCTTGGAAATATCCAAGCTGCCTTTATCTAAAGATATCTTGTAGATCTTGCAAACCTTCTTTCTGTCACTGTAATTCTGCCAGCTTTACTCTCAGAAATAAAGTATTGTAAAGTTCAAACCATTGGCTGCAGGTTGAGTTACGGACCTGACTGAAAGACCTCAGCCACTGTTGGTACTCCTTTATTCTTCAGAAACAGCAGGAGATAGAAAAAGATGAACATAAACTCCAACTGACTGATCACTGCCTTGTGACATAGGTGTCTGACACTGCACTCAGAAAGGGAATCATGACCTCACCCACCACTGCACTGAGCAGGATAGGCAAAATTTTACACAGACCTATAACTGAACACTTGTGCTTTGGATTTTCAAAAGCAGCCTGGAGTGTTTAGGACTCAGTATTCTAAAGACTTACCCCCTGAGCTCCTAAGGTTCTCTTAAAAACCACCTCTTGCTCTGTGCTGCCTACATGCTGCTCTGGCTGCAGTCCAAAATCATCTTAGTGGATGAGCTTGAGCAGAGGTGAAACCACTGGCTCACACTTAGATCTGTTCTCCAAACTCTGTGGTTTCACCTAGTTTGAATTCTTCATGTAAGACTGTGATGGTTTGAAACTGTGTATTTAATTTTTCTTCTCAAAGTTCAAGCAGAGAAAGTGAAAGAGTGTAAAGAAGTGAGACACAGATTAATGTGTAAGGAAATATGGAACCTTCATGTTAGGATCAGCCATGCCAATTATTCCTTTAGGACTGAAAATCAGTCTCTTCCAATATCCATGTGTAGTAGGGAACTCTAGAAACTAGTTCCCAGCAAACCTACTCCTGCTGAGCAGAGCCTGGATAATAACGCACCCAAAGTTGTGACCTGTGAGAGAAGTAAATGAATGTAGCCATCACAACTGAAGGCATCTGTCTGTAATTTTGTGTTTGTGTCATTGCTACAAGCTCTGGAAGGTATCCTGGCAACCTATTGTAGCATGAAACCTGTAATTATTTAATGTACAACACTGAAGAAAAGACAGGCTACTATGAGGTTAACAAATCAAGCTCTGCTAGACAAATAGGAATGGCAAATTGTAAGCCCCTGGGCCCTTGTGACAAACATGCCACTTCAGAGTGCTTTCATTTATTACCCAGGGAGTTCCTGCACCTGTTAGCACAGAGGTGCCTTTGGGCTGGCATCAGTTCCATGCCTTGCCTTTAAATCAGCTGTGCTTAACATTCAGCTCCAGAGTGAAATGGTCTGTGAGATACCACTTTGGGTATTTCATAGGTAGTCCAAGTACTTGCAGATGTATTTTCTGAAATATCACACAATTTGGATCCAACACCACATAACAGTCAAGCTTTCTGTCTCCTTTTTCCTATCCATAGCTGCTAGGTAATTTTCAGGTTGTGTAAATAATTTATGCATATTTGATTTACATGATTACAAGATAGAGTCTGCTGCTTTCTTGCTTATATGAGCATTAAAGTGGCAAACTTGATTGAGTTCAGTGAAACTTTTCCTCATCTACACTGGTATAGTTGAGAAGCAAATTAGAACCTCCATGAAATAAAAATATCCCAGGATAAGTATCTTCTATTTCAGTCACTCTTAGTATTATTTCCCCTTATCTGAGCAGCAAAATGATACTTTTTCATTTAAAATTGCAGGCCCTGACAGAAATGTGTATCACTGGGCTTTAAGAGATGTTTGAAAACCTGTACTTGCAAAACTAGGATTTATTTTACCATTACAAACTTTAGCTTCAGCATTGTTGCTGATCAATGAAGTAACTTTTGCTTGTTCATTTGAATTTGCACAGATAATCCCTGGCTTGGGTTAATGGACAGTGATTGGAAACTCTAAAGAATTTAGTCTCCTCAGCTAACAAAGCTTAACCTCTCTTTTGTCTTGCCTTGAAAGAGCTGCCTCCCCAAAATAACATTTGACCTATTTGTATGGTGTAAGGCATCTCCTTTTTGATTGTTGATTACTTTCTGTTCTCTACAATAAACTGGAGCAGATGAAAAACCGTCTAAGAAATTATTACAAGATGGATGAGGCTATGGAAAACTGTTCATAGTTCTAGCTGTTGTGCCATGAACCCCTTTCAATGCTGAGGAAGTTGTTTCAGCCTTTGAGCTGGTGACTCTGCTACTGCACACCAGCTGAGCCATAACAACTCACTGGATGCATGTGTAGGCTTAGCCTGTTGCAAACATAAAATAAAGTATTAATCCTCATTACCTTCTTTCAGATACAAGCTAGAATGTAAACCCTCTCTTTAGTGCCAGGAGAGGGTTCAGTGATCTCCTGGCAGTCTTATATAGGCTGACTTCCTGAGCTGCTTGATATTCTCCTTGCAGTAGAGGACACTGGCTGCATCATTTCTTTGCAGCAAAATGTTTTGCTGTGGTGCTTGTGAGACTTGTTGAAGTTTATCGCTGGCAGCCTCAGGGAGTTGCAGCCACAGGTCTGCTGCCAGAGACTCTCTAGAAGGCAACAGTCCAAGTTACACCAAATCTTCATTTTTTTAGAATGCAATTTGCAGCTCAAACATGGGCCAGTGATCACTAATTGTAGGAGAAGTGTAACCTGGGATTCCCATTCATACCAAACCTTCAGTTCTTTACAGTGTGTGTCCAAGTAGTGTTTGTTACACAGCCACACATGATGCCATAGAGTTTGGCTCTTTTAGATTTCCAAGGAGAGTATTAAGCTACTGGTACTGGAGTACCTTACTTCATCAAACTCTTTCAGACTTGTTTTTATAACTTTTTGCCTTTAACTGTTTGCCTTTAAGTTTTGAATAAAGTACCTTTAAATGCTGAAAATCTCTGCTGTCTGCAGAGGTTCATGGGTGTCTCTTTTCATCACAGACAGACAGAGACACCCACTTGCAGGCAATGTTTTCAGAAAAATCTCATTGTTGTTGGGTATTTCATGTCAATTCATGTCATTCAAACTGAAAATAGCCATTGATCTTTGATTCTGTAGAAATCTAGTGCAGAGAAATCAGCAGGGGCTTTATCACAATTTACTGAATTGCTTCCTTCCAACATTATGATGATGTTAAGGAGATGTATTCTGTATATAATAAATCTGATGGCTCTAGCTATATTTATCCCACCATAATGGAATCATTAATAAGCCTTTGTGTCTTCTTTATGATAGTAGTGATTAGTACCTGGGTTTTCTTCTGCTTTCTACCTAGGAATCAATTGTGACATTGGTTTAATGGATTACTCTGTATTTATCAGACACATGCCAATAAAGCAATCGACTTGCTACCAAGTACTATCAATCTCTGCTGTAATTGCCAAGCCCAGTAAGTAGCTGCAGGGGTGATAACAGCATTGTGAGCTAATTCCTTTTCCTATCACAAACCATTCAGCCTCTTCATTATTCTTTCTCCATGTGTTGAGCCTACTGAATGTTAATCTGGATTAACAATGCTGAGGTGTGACAATAAATTCTAATCATTTAGCCTTTTAATACTCCATTAGATGATGTTGATTGTTGGGGTAACTTTCCCCTTCACAGTACAATGCTGAAGTGGAGATTCAAGGAATGATGCAATTATGGGAAAGGATAGAGTTTTGAAAGAGTGTGGATGCTGGGTTAATTTCTACATATGTAAGTGTCTCTTTTAAGAAACTGGAAGGAGAGGGACAACAATGGGGATAGCAAACAGAATACGAGCATAAATAAAATCCCAGTTTAGTTATTTGGAATAGCAAACAATACACAGGGAAGTAGAAGGTTATTCAAAAGCATTTAGAGGAGGAAACTCAAATCTTGTAAGCCCTGGCCTGGAGACCAAAACAGAACAAAGAACAAGAAGAAGAATATGAAATGAACCTTCTGAATATATACATGGGGCCGAATATAGAAACAGTGAGATGTCTTCCTAAGTACCAGTAAATAAAGACAATATGTTTTGATAGAGTTCATTTGGCATAGGCTAGATGAAAAGTTCAAATGCTGGCTAAGGAGAGAGCATAAAAATGTATTTTTATGAATCAGAAATGCAGAAATCTTATTGTAATTCATAACTCCATGCTGGTTTTATTGTTTTCAAATCACACACCGGTGCTTGTGCAACAGAATTCTCAGTTTAATATGTAATGAATATGCTATTCAGTAGCATCTTTTATTAGGCATTAGAAAGAGTTATGGAGCCATCCATATGATGAGCATTACAGAAGATGCCAAGAAATCAAGGACAATTTTTTGCTTTTCTGCTAAACTAATATTCTTTAAGCTATTACTATTAACTGATATTATAAGCAGGAGGCCTATTTTTATATAACAGAACAAAATAGAAAAAGAGGAGGAAAAAAAAGAAAAAAGAAAGTAAACACCGTGTTGGATTTCATAGAAAAATAATTAATTTTATTTATTCTGACTAAATGCAGTCTTAAATTTGATCTTGTGCACAGAAATTAAAAGGTGGAGCTTTAATGTTGGTTAATACTTAGTTTTCCCAAAAGAAAACTAAATGTCCTCTAGACGTTTTTTGGATGACTTCTATGGTTGAAAAAAATCTTGTGGTTTAAAGTAATAAAGCTGGGCAGAATTAAAAAAAAAAAAAGTAACGGATTGGTAAAATTTTGTTTGCATTTTGAGACAGGAGGTTCTTTAAGGACTTAGATAATAGGACTACAGAGCTCTGAATTAAAATGCTTGTTCCAGTTGAAGACCTTCTGACTGCCCTGGGATAAATCAGCTGATAAATCATGAAGAACTCCCCTTTCTCTTTATTTTTTTAAATGTTTTTTTCTCCCTGATGTGATTTCCTTGTTTGGTTGCTTTTAGCAGTACTGATAACTTACTTGATCTTTGTGCAGCACCTAGCACAGCGTGACTTGCTTTAAATTTTAGTGGATGATGACTGGAGCCTCTATATCTTGCTGTAGTAATAAAAACTGTGTTAGATTTTGCAATCATTTGGCATAAACCTCGCTCAGTGTAAATAAGAGAATCCTCTGAAGCCTCTTTGTGTTACAGTTCAGTTGCTTGCTGTATTTTTTTTCATTAAATTTTTGAACACTGCGTGCCAGAACCCACTCACTTCCCAAACACAGTTTTAATGCCTATTTTCTTATCCTAGGAATGAAGAAAAAAAAAAAAAAAAAAAAGCAAGCCATCTTCAGCATGCAATGTGTCACAATGAGAAAGGAAACCAGCTTAATTAAAACCAGGCTTTTTAATATATCCTCAGCTTCTTCTATGCTGAGTTGCAGTGCTTTAGCCAAAGCACAGCTTTGCCATGGCTCTTGCTGGAATCTGAGAAAAGGAGATCTATTTGTGTGTATTGCTTGATCAGTGCATTCAGTGGTACTATGTCTCCTTCCACACCCACAAATCGAGGGAGCATCATCCTTTCATACATGGTGTAACCAAACATTTTCAGAAAGCATGTTAAAAGGTGCTTATTGACATTTCCACGGGACACTACCTATTTCTAGAAAGAGCATATGTTTAGACAAAGATTCAGTAGGATGTTCTGTGTGATAGTGGTTAAATCAGAATTTCAGCTCTGCAAGGTTTTGAAGTCTCTTGCAAAAGGCCTGTGTATATCAGGCCTTTTTTCAAGTAATGGTCTCAAATTTAGCCAGGAAATACTGTATTTAGCTTCTTTACATAAACCAGGATCTTCATGACTTGAAAAAAAATCAGTCTTATCCTGCAAGGCTTCCATGGATAGAATAGATATTAGGGAAGGGGATTTGTGTATTGAAAACAAGTTGAACTTCAACCCATATTATTCTGCTTCAAGCAACAACAAAAAACCAAACCTTCAGCAAAGTAGCCAGCTTCATCCAATGTAAATTGGTGAGCAGGTTCTTTAACTACCAAAGCACTTTATTTTATCACTTCCATCATATCCACAGAGTCATAATTAACTACAAGTTCTTTAAAGCTATAAGTACCAATTCTTTTAATTGGTTCAATGTTCAAGACTTACATTATGTAAATGCAAGGAGGATTTACTTAAATTTGTTCCAGTGATAATCCATCTGGCTTGGATAAAGGCCAACATACATGCAATTGTGGCACTTTCAAAGAGCAGTAGAAGAAAGGTTTCTTTTTCTTGTTCCACATGACTCAACATGATCTCTGTATACTTTCATATTCCTAGCAACAGTCACAATAGCTTCTCTGAATAGGATGCCTTTAGATAGTCCTTAACAAGAGCAGTTTACATTCACGTTGCTATACCATACTTTAGCAAGAATGTTTATCACTGCTTGCAAATGGCACTATAAAAATAAATATGTTTTATTCTTTGAAAACGTGCATAATATCAACTCCTTGTGGCAGCTAACAATTTTCAAGCCGAGAAAGCTCTACCCAGTTACTCTAAAAAAGCAGCATGACAGAAATATGCATTTTCCAGCAGCATTCAAATGTTAAAGTAGCCAAGATAGGAAGTCAAATCCTTTACTGCTGCCCTGCAGCAAGAGAATAGACCAGTTATAACTGCTTTGCTCACTGCTCACATCTAATGTGTTTTCAAATGGCATGATAATATCTTAAATTAGATGGGTACATGCACAATTTCATTTTACTGGAAACATACATGCAGTTCACTTTCTCAGTCCTTTATAATCATTTCTGTAACACACTGTCAGTATTAACAAGCTACAATGATAATTTTATTTATTCTGCTTTAGAAGACAAATGAGTGTTGCTGTGTGTGGAGCCTGGCTTTTGTATGGCATTACATTGGGGGGGATTTGTGAGCTGTGTCCTAAGAGATACTGAAAGTGCTCAACAGCCATAGGGAGCCTTCCTGGCCAGCCAGCCCTGCTAACAGCACAGGGATTCTCAACACCTGCTTTGCCAGAGCTAGCACAGGCCTGGCCTCTGAATCTGCAGACTGCAGCTGTATAAAAGCATCTTGAGTTTTGCAAACAACTCCTTACAATTCTAAGTAGCAACCACCACAGGAAGACAGTTCAATCTCATAAAGGCTGAAGAATCAAATGTTTCCATGCAAGAAAGAAGCTTTTCAACCCAAAGCTTTGTTAGCTTTGGGGATTGGAGGAGCAGTGCAATGAGTCACACAGGGGTATCAGATGTGTGTTTCCATTCCAGGTGGCATTGAGAGATTGAAGAAAATCACACATTGGAGTCTCCCAGTTTGTTATTAGAAACACTGAAAGTGCAGAAGATTGTTTTCTAAATTGTGTCTGAGATGTTATTACCTTTCTCCTCTTTGAGTGAATCTTGCAGCAGCCAAATGCTCTGTGCTGTTAAAATGCTTCAGATGCTGCCTGTAGCTTATTGTTCCCTTGAAGCAATTTATTTCATTATAATGTACTCATGAAAGAACATTAGTGTTTAATTATCAGGAGAACTATTCTTAGCAAGGCTTGACTTGACTGTTAGTTGCTGCTCATCTACAAACTGATGGTTGATGGAGCAAATGTCATGCAGGTTAGTTCAGTGATCTCATGCAAATAATATCTGTTGTGAACTTTATAATTTTCCATTAAAAATCATTTTAAGAATAAATCTTGCCAATTCGATATACTCTGACTTGCAGAGTGAAAGTTCACGTGGAAGTAGCTTCACACCACAGCAAGGAAAAGCACAATATGATAATAACTCTGTGCAGTCAGGTGGCACCAACAGTGTGTGAAGGAGGGGTAGTAGTGATCTCAGATCTGTTTTTGCCCTCTGCATTGGGAGGGGAGTTTCATTCCAGTTCACACTATTGGTTAGCAATGCTGATTCTCTAGGCATAAGCAACAGATTCAAAGTAATAGACACAATTATAGACCTGAGGTAACAGAAGGAAACCTTGATGAAAACCTTGGTCTTTCTGCTCTAATGCTGTAGCTTAATATGACTTCAGGTAAGGAATTATTTTATTTATCTAGCCTTAGTCATTCAATGGCAGTATCACTATTTTCACAGTCAGCATATTATGACTCCTTGTTTTGACCTGAATACCAAGGATTCCTCTGCAACTGCTGTACTCAGGAGTGTAAATCACACAAACAGTAATGTGTTGGTATTTGGCTATATAGCACTTTGGATGCAAAAGCCTAGCAAAGAATAACAGAATGACTCAGCAGTACAACAGGGAAATAATCAAAACCATGGCAGAAAATATCAGACTTGCTGAAAGAGGTGAGAGAGCAAAGGGACAAGCAGTGGAGAAGGAAAATTACAGGATGTGATTGCCTATGAGTATGCACACCTACTTCAGATGGGCTGCCTCCAAAACCCAGTGAGGACCACTGGAGTATTTCTATTTCTGGCCTAATTCTCTCCCATAAATCAATATAAGCATTTTGTTCAAAAGTCAGAGAGCCATGATAATAAAAAAGTGATAAATGTCATTACAGTCACGTACTGTGTAATGTGAAGTGATTTTTATTCATTGCTTCTCTAGATAGTACCTGAATATCCATGGTGTTCTCTGAGCACACTGGGATCAATACCACAGTGCATAATCTCTGTAAACTTGAAAACAACAAAGCACTCTCTTTTCCTGCCACTATGATTTCTGCATTTCAGTTTTAATCTTGCCCTCTGTTCTCCATCTTCCCTCCTCTGCTAATAAAATACTGTGCCCCTTATGCAGCCCTGTGATGGAAAGAGACAAATCTTCATTGAATTTAAACTACTCCTGGATTTCATAATCACTGGAATAAAGGAAACCACCTAATTTCTTTTTATTCCCCCCCAAAATCTAACCCTCTGAAAATTCCTGCCTTTATCAGCAACATCAAAGCTGAAGTTTATTCTTCAGGACCTTAGAACTTGGCCTTTTTTTATAGATTTGGCTGAATACCACACACAAAATAAACCTCAAGTGTATGTTGTTTGCCATCACAGCTGAGAAATTGTTTTTCTTATAAATGAATGTTAATTGCCATGTGTGTATCTACATGCCAAATGTATTAAAATGTTAGGTGGGAATTTTTCATCTTCACTGGCTGAACATACCCCGAGGGCAGGACACTGTCGCTTAGCAACTCCGAGCACTGTCACCATCTCATGGGGTGGCACATCTGCCAGCGTGCCAGACACGTACACTGTGTGCCAGCCTGCCCCATGGGGGAGCAGTGTGCTGCACACCTGAGTGTGCCCTGGCTGTGAGCACTGCACCCCCTGCACAAGTGCACCGCATGCACAAGTGCACCCCACACACGAGTGTGTCCCACACGTGAGTGTGCCCCACACGAGTGCACCCCACACAAGAGTGTGTCCCACACGAGTGCACCCCACACATGAATGTGTCCCACACATGAGCACGCCCCACACATGAGTGTGCCCCACACACGAGTGTGTCCCACACACGAATGTATCCCACACATGAGTGTGCCCCACACATGACTGCTCCCTCTGTGGGAGCCATGCAGCTCATGCAGACCTGCCTCACACGTCAGCAAAGCACCCCATATGCAAATGAGCTGTGCACACGCACAGGGAGGTGCAGCCCTGTCCAGGTGGAGCTAATGAGAAGCCCTACACTGGCCCCACATGTGCTGGGAAGGGCACCTTGGGAGGTACCAGAACATTCTCCCATCACCTGCTGTAGCAGGAGTGCTTCGGCTCTGCTCACCCTCCGCTCCTGCTGTGCCTCCAAAGGTAAGGCTTAAACAACAAAAACTTGCAAAGATTTCTCAAATGTGTATTGTTGATAGTAATAAATTCTTCTCCTCGTTCTCCTTTTGTAGTTGTTTCTCCTTTTGTTGTTGCTTTTGGTCTTCCCAATGGTGCTTTTTGTGGCCCCCCGCTGCCTTGTGGCCATGGTTTGGAGGTTTGTGTAGTACCTGCTTCTCTCCAACTTTCTGTCTATGGTTGCATAGTCATGGGGGTGGTTGTTCTGGGTCTGAAGAAAAGGTAATAGTGTATTCCCATGGCAGCTCAGCAGAGCAGCAGGTTGTGTGTGGAAAATTCTTGGTGTGGTTCAGGTTGGTTTTGTTTCTTTCTGAGAGAGCGAATGAAAAGTTTAGAACGGAACTGTCTCTGCAGCTGTAACTGGAGTGCTCACTATACCATGAATGCCATAGTATGTATTGATTTGTTTGCTTTCCACTCTGAACTGTGTAATGTTGCTGCTTGAAAGATGATTTTTAAAAGTATGGTGTTACACTGAGTTGGTTCTGACGTCAAAAAATCAAGAGAAAATGAGCAGGGGAGAGAGCAGTGGTATCAAAATGATTAATTGCTGCATTAGCATTCAGGCACCGAGTGTGTTTTTGCTTTACGGATTACTTGTTTCCAAGGGTATGATCCTGGCTTCTGAGTTTTATTAAGAAATGTGTATCTTAGGCATTGATGCTTAATTTTGGAGGAATTACATTCCTGTAGAATAGAGGAAGGAGGGAGGAGAGAAGGGAAGAAGGAGCAAAGATGTTTCACCACTGACTACCTGCCCCAAACAATGCAGGGTGTGGAGCCTGTGAGAAGCTTAATCAGTCCGTGCCTGTAAAACAAAACTACTACCCCTAAAAACATTAAAAAAAAATAGCAATATGTTAAAATGGTTGTTGCCATGGCTGTCAAATGAGAAGGTGAAAGAGTCATCACTATGCAGCCTTCTGGGCTTTTGATAGTGGTTGTGGTGACCTGCTAGACTTGTATCTGCTTACTTGATCTGAGTTTGGTTATTAGGCCAATTTTTGAAGATGTTGCAATTTGGAGGAGCATTCAGCAATCTTTATGATATATCTTTTTGTTGTCTTTTTAAAAAACAGCATTATGAATTGCTCCATTGTGATCAGGATTTCAGTGTTTAACAACAAAGTCTGTATCTGTGTTTTGGAATGGTAGCTAAACCCACCCCTGATTTTGTATATAAAGCTAGTCCTACTGTGACCACTTGTGTACTGAAAAGTAGCCACGTACTTCTGCAGTTCTTTTATTTATGTTTAAGGACCACAAAAATCCCTAAGTGTTCACAGGTGGGTTTTGATAGTGTCACAGCAGCTCAGAAATAATCAGGTGTTGGAGCATTCAGCTGACCAGGTCCTGAGAAGCATTAACAACAAAAACATACCCATAGATATGGCTTGGCTGTGTGTTGACAAATTCCCAGGCTGTTCAAGTGTATGTTTAATGACTCCTTCAGGAGCTATGTTCCAACGAACTTTCATGAGTGAGAAATGGAATGCCTTCAGTGGGATCACAGCCTTAAAGCAAAGGCATCAGGAAATTCTTAGATTCAACGCACTTAGAACTAGAAATGACCACTGGAATTGGCATGCCTGGCTGAAGCCCCTCTCAATGCATATTTTCAGAATAGGCATGGATTTTGGCAACAGCATTGGTGAATTCACTACTGCAGTGGAGAACTAGACTGTTAAGCAGCATGACAAAAACATGTAGCTCAAGTCTGTTAGTTAAAAGACAAGTTGTTTTTTACACATTCTCATCTTGTAGAACTGGCCATGCTTGATTGTAATGAGTGATGGCCTGATTAAATCAAATGCAGACATGGAAGAAACTCTATTAATCTGTAAGCATATGTGATGCTAACAACCATCAAAACATAGTGTTGCAATTATCCTAGGTGGGCAAGAATAATTTTCTCTAATTAAATTCTGAGGATGTATATTTGGATACGTACTTTGGATTCTCTGTGTTCTGTGTCATTTCTGTGCTGCTAAAGAGAAAGGTAGCAGAATTATTCCCAGTTAGTCTGACCAAGGACTTTTGATTCTAAATTCATTTTAGCACAGCCTGAGTGGGGACAGGCTTTGTAAATACAATGTGCTATCAAAAGAGATCATGTATTCTTGAACATGTCAGTGGCATCAGGCTTTTTATTTTTTTTTTGGTTAAAAAAAAGGATGTAATTTCATATTGGATTATACAGCTTCACAATTGCATTTTTAGAAACATCAAAGTAATAGTAAGGAATGTGTAATATACTGTAGCAAGTTGATTTAGATAAAACAGTCTCACTGTCTGCATAAGCTACAGCCCCAAAGACTCCCTCTGGCAATTCTCAGAAGGTAGAGAAAGAAATACAGTTTTGTTCTCCTCATTTCTCTGTTGTTTTTCCCACTCCCTACTCCATACTCAACCTAGCAAATCTACAGACAGCTTGTCATTTTTATTTTGATTCAGGAATGCAGCAATTCTGTATGAAAACCTACTACCATGCTGTGACAGTCATTCTGAGCACAAATTTCACCTGCTTTACTTTGTGGCCCTGTCCTGGAGTCACTGTGGGTCATACTGTAGACTTACATCTCTGCTAAGAAGTGGAGCACCCTGAGGAGCTATGCTGACAGTTTTGCTTACTCATTCATTATTTCCTTCTCAAGGAAGCTCTCTAGATCCCTTCATTTGAAGACCTACCTCAAATACAATGTGGATATAGATTGCACTAAATCTTGCTCTATGCCTGCCCTGAATAGTACCCTGGCATTAACCCAGCAGCTCAAGTCTTGGGTGAAACAGGTTCATATGCAAATAATGTTGCAGGAGAGGAGGAGAGGGGAAGTGGGGCTGGATATCTTACTGCTGATAAAAAGCAGTGAAGGACATTGAGGTTGGGATGCCTAGAGTCACAGCATCTGGAGTGTGGCAGAGCTTCCCATATGAAATGCACTGTTTTGAATCTTCCTGGGCAGTGACCATTCACCCTTCTCATGAGTAGCTTCTTGAAGTTGCTCAGCAACTTCATTGGTTTTGCAGCCAGTGGCTGAAATCCACCCTAATGCAAAATGCTTACAAAACCCACTTAATCTGTGTGGGTCTGAGCTCCTTCAGGTGCAAATAAGGTCCTAACAAGAGTTAAAAGCTACTTGATTCGTCTTCAAAGGCTTCTTGTATAATTGAGGCCCAGGTGTGCAAATATTTTGAAAGAGATTTCCCAAGTCACATCTCCCTTCCAGTGCCCAGATACTCTAAACCACCCCCAGCAGCAAATTAGACTCTGAGTGAAAAACTTGCTGTTGCATTAGCCTTTATCACTTTTGAAAATTAAAAACAAAACTAAAATGGTGGCTAATGAGAATATTTGATGATTTGTGGTGACTTTGATCTAATAATTGACTCCTAATACAAGGTTTGAAAGCAGTCTGATGAGATTCACCCTCATGACCTCTGCATCTATTCTATTCCTATTTTGAATGTCTATTAAAAAGAAACCTCTCAATTTCTTTGTACTATTTCTTTTATCTTTTGAAGATTCTTGAAAAGGGTAATAGGAGAAAGAAATCACCAGGAACACACCTGATTAAGTAAAAAATTAATTGAGGCTCATGTAGATGACATTAGGTTGTGATGATTTTCATTAATAAATAAACTATTATCCAAGGGAACGAGCCTTGGACAAGCATTTTGTTTCCCTACCTCTGAATATACCTGTTCAGTTCTCATCCTTTAAATAATTAGACAGTTCTTTGCCTTCCCAATGTTCACCAAGGGTGCAATTCATTGTGGTGGAATAGACCTGCTCGCAGCTCAGATATTCCAAATAGGAGGAGATGTCTTGTGGATAAACCATTGTCCTAGATCTCTGCAAGAGGGTGAATATCTTAATTGTTCACATTTCAGCTGCAGCTTTTGCCCCAGATGTATATTCTGAAAAAAGATTTAGGCAAATATTGCTCTTGGGAGGGGGTTAGAAGTGTAGTTGTGTTGCAGAGCTATTATAGGAACTAACTGAGGCAGATTCCCCTACAGTGAATTACTGATGACCTGGCTTGGGACACTATAATTTCTCACATGCTGTAAAATCAATAGTATTAGCCATCTGCCACCATTGCCATTTGCATGATAGTAGCTCCTAGAAGTTTCTCTTGCTCTTTATTGGCCCAACTGTATTTGATGCTGTGCAAAGGAAAAGAAAAGCCTCATTCTAAGTAAATTGTGGTCTTATAGGCAAAGGAGTGGAAAAGGACAGATGAAACTATTCACCTGGAATGGCACGGAATTGGCAGAACTGTTACCTGAACCTGCCTGAGTGTTGAAGCTCAACATGTATGCTTAGAAAGAAAGGTCTGTCTCCTAACCTCAATGAAGGTAGGACAGGACTCAGGGAGGTCAATGCTGTGACAGCAATATGGGTGGGAAATGCTAAACAATGATGCTTTGTCTGGATGTTTTCATTATTTTAACTCTTGCAGATTTCTGTGCCTTGATTGCCATCCCTTCGAGCCCTGCATGTAACAACACTAATTACTAAAGGAGTTGCAGTGCTGGCAGGCAGGTCATAATCTTGAGTGTTGTGTCCCACAGAACAGGTTCAAGTCGTTGTCACGCATGCAGATAAGCTTTGTCCAAATGACTTCCTTTACCAATAAACCTGCAAATGCTGATACAGAAATTTTGAGTGGGTCTGTTCACCATGATGTGCAACAATACTACTCGGAGGTGGTTTCTACAGCCCTCCTATCCCCCTCCACCCAGGCTGTATCTGACAACAGCCTCTGCCCCACCATTGTTATAGTTATGCCAGAAAATAAGGGTTTAGAGAGGAACCAGCTGGAGGAGGGGTTATTTTTAGATATTCTAAATACTCCAGAGTCTTATATAACTGGAATTCAGCAATAGCTGATGCCAGGGAATCTCACATTATCTGTTACAGAGCCCCATCAGTTCTCTCCTTATTTTCACAGAGCACTTTGTGCCCCAGAGAGAGGGTTAGGCAACAAACATCACATCTAGAGCTATAAAAACTGTAAGACAAAAGCAATAGGTTGAAGGCTTCTGAACAGTATTACATAAGAAAATCAAAATCTTTGGATGATTTCCAAATAGGAAGAGCTGCACTGGTACTCAGGCTGAAGTCCTAAAGTTCAGTATTGAACATTTTTTTTTTAATAACTATATGCTGTATAGGTTGATAACTTCTTCTCTGGTGCTTTAGATAAACCATCCTGGTAGAGTTCCAGGCTTTGTGTTATGGCTCAGAAGAATGACTTCTCTGCTATAGAGATGAACACCAGGGATCCCACTCACAGTCTTGGTGTCTGGTTCTGTCTGGAATGACTCCCATTTGTGCTATGGCATATTTATGGCACTGCTTAGTTGATGGTCTATTTAGGTGTTTCTGTCTTTAAACAAATCAAGAAATTGAGCTCTGTCCATGTGGGGCACACAAGATCCAGCCTGAGGACTGCTGGTAAATTCTTCCATTGCTGAGATTTTCTCAATGTTTACAGAAGTCCACTGCTGTTTGTTCCTCTATATCCAGTTCTGTGGTGTATCATCTACTCAAACATTTTGTGCTCTCTGGAGGAATTGTAGAAATGGCCAGGAAAGATAAAAGTAGAAGGTCAAACAACAAACTGCACTGTGCAATGAACCTGGCTTCTGTTCCTAAATCACACACGGAGGCTATTTTCCAAAAAAGGGATCAATATACAGTTTGCTATTGTTACACAAGAAGGAAAAGTAAATGCTGTCTTGGGCTGCTTTTCATGCTGAATTGCTTATCACTCCTTAGCAGCTTGGTATAGTACAGGAGGCAAGCAAGCCTTTAGAATTCCCTCTTTTCAGAGACTGGGGCTGGAGCATTCAAATGACATTGGTTCAATTCCAGGTTCAGATGATGTTGACTTTTAAACCTCAGCAACATGGAAGGTGTTAGGCTATGAGAAAAATATTACAACTTAAATGTTGAGGAAGGTTGAGCATCACTGAGACCAGGCTTGTATCTGTAGAGATGAGTATCCAGCTGCTATGTGCTGCATTGATAGTATGACTAGTAAGCCTCACATGCAGGTAAAACAGGTTTTTAACTTCCTTACCCATATATTCTCTCTAGAAGTAGTAGGACACTTGGGTGTTACAGCAACTTGCAGTGTCTTTGAAGAGAGAGAAGGATCAATATCTGTAATATGGGAAAATGTTGCATGTTTTCCTAACAACCTTTAGATGAAGTAACAGGGAAGCTTTCAGGTGTTGATTAAATATGTACCTGCTTAACATACCAGAAGTAATTTGGGAGAAGTTCTGTACTAATCCTTTCCCACCCTCTGAAGTTGCCTTTCTGGATAGATTTTTGTCTCTGAAGACCCACTGCTCATAGGCTTTGTGTGATGCAGTGATGGAGGTGGTTACCCTTGAGAAACTGCAGAACATCAAAGGAGGTAGGGAACTAGAAATTCTCCTGCAATAGTCGATTTAGTGCATTAAAGTAGTACACAAACAGAAAAGAAATGAAGGAAATAACAATACAATTCAAGTTCTGTTTTAAAATGGGAGGCCTCTAATGTCATGAAGGAAATGCTAGCTAGCTGTAAAAAAAAAAAATCTGCTTGCCTTGTTTTTATCAGGAAAGGCCATTTTTCTTTTGCAACACCTATTTTTAAACAGTGGAATTAAAATTAATTATTTCATGTCTGATAACCCTTTTTGCACAGAGACCTGTTTGAAAGAGTCATTGATTTCCCAGCTCACAGTGTGTTCACCAGCCACTGTAGGAGTGCTTCATCTTTTAATCTCCAGTATGAAAGGAACAACAGAGGTCACTGTGGACTTGTATTGTTGAAAGTGATTACTGGCACAGCTGAGATAGCTTGCAAGAAGGCCACCCTGCTCTTTGTTTAAGTTTATATATATTTATATCTCTCTACTTCTCTCCTGGCCCCTGGAACCCACATGTTCAGGAGTCCAGGGAGAGCTAATTAAAATTACTTGTTCCTTATACAGAAGTCTGGTAGCAGCTTGGAACAAAGCTGGAGCAGGTATCATTTGAATATACCTGCTTTTAAAATGATGATATTGTCCTTTCCTTTCTCTTGAGCAAAATGTCTCCTGTTTCTGTTCCTCCTAACCCCTACCTTTAATTACTGTTTATTACAGACATTGAGCTCACTGCCTTGGAGACTTGAAAAACAAGAAAAGTTGAGCATCTGTTGGAAAGCCTGTTATAGCAAATGTCATGCCTTTTCTGCCTCTGCTATTTCACAGTAGACCCCATGATATGAAACACTCTGAAAGAGCTTCCAGTAACAGGCATGAGATGCAGGCATAAAGAAGAAAAAATTATACTATCAATTATTTCCACACCATTTAACCATTCAGATCTGTTGTTTTGAAAGAAAATGCCTTCCTCCTTTGGACTTCCACATTCATTTGTACCTTCAAAAGATCTTGAAGCAAATGGACTAAACAAAAGAAACTAAATATTCTTTCCCTGTAACAAAAAAAAAAACACAACAACAAAAACAAACAAACAACAAAAAACAAACCATAGAGAGGCAGCAGATTCTAATTCTGCTTGTGACCACAAAGATGCTTGTGTTTCAGTATATTCCAGAGCTAGCAGTGAAATAATAGGCAATACTCCCAGTGCTTAAGGTGAAGATTAATATACAGCTTTATCATAGGAACAATGACAGGCATACCAAACTGAACCTTGTGTTAGTAAATTTTATACAATATTTACCTTCCTGAATCTCTTTCACAAGCTTTTACTGCAACCAAGACAAAAAGACCCCAACCTTATTTTATGCAAATTTTTTTTAACTTAGCCTTTCAAGCAACCTGCCCCCTAATGCTGCTCACTACACTGGCTGTGTGGAGCACTCTCAAGTGCATATGTGACATTTTTGAGGAGTGGAACAGGTACCCAGAAGTTTTGTATAATTATTTTAACTACAAGCTGAAGGGAAGTTTCTTATTCTGCTTTTTTTCTTTTTTTTTTTTTTTTTCTCTGATGCATGGTTATGAGGTGTTTTTCACATCAGACAGAATTCCTTTGTGTGCAGATGGAATTGCAAGGTATTTTTCCTTTCTGAGGTGCAGGGTGTAATATTCAAGTGCTAGATCAGTTTAACTTTATGTCCTTGTCTTTTGAGATGTGATATGAGTCTGATAATTATTTTTATTTTAAACAGTGACGTTTTAAAAATATTACCTATTTAAAATTCCATGGTAGTTCTTAGAAATTCAGTGCCTAAATATGGTTCACAGGTATTGTTGAGATTGTAAACCCAGGATTTGTTTCTATACATCAAGGTAGTAAAGTGTGAGAAAGATGAGACACTTAAGTTTGGCTCTGTAATGGTAGTTTGGTACCTTGTGGGTTTCCTACACTAGTGTAACAGTGTGAGAGCTGAAATCCCCCCCACTGACAATAACCAGGCTAGCTCAGTCTGGAAAGCAAATGAAAGCTGTATTTGCAAGCAAATCTACAATCTGTGATGGAATGCAATGAATAGGTACAAATATACACAATTCACAACATTTACAGATATATACAATCAACAGAAAAGCACAACCAAGCTCTCTTTGCTTCCCCCCAAAGGGGCCTTTCCCAAGGGGCCTCTATCCCCCCCACCAGAAGAAATCCCAGCAGACCCCCCTGGCAGAAGGCAGAGAGTTAAGAAACAGAGAGGCTGTAAGATTTAGCTTGCTAAGGTCAGTGTGTTATCTTCAGCCAGAAAAGAAGCAGCAGCAGCCAGACAGAAGCCCAACAAGCTGTGAACTGCGACTGCCCCAACTCTGTTTTGAGTAGTGGTTCTTAAACATTTCTATCTATCCAATGGAAGTGTTTAGAACAATCATTATTTTGCTTTCTTACACCCAGTAGTGATTTATTTACATTCCTTCACTTTCTCTACTTTAATTCTGTAAAGAAAAATTAAAAAGACAATTTTAAACCATCAAACCTAGCAATACAAATTTGCAAGAGTTGAAGATTTAGCCATCAATGTTTTACCAGCTCTGTGATGACTTCAAAATTTTTGGCTTCCTTTATATTAGTTGTGATCATCCAGTCACAGGGGACCACTTGATCTGATAGCTTCCAACGTAACCAAACATTGTGCTTTACGTGGATGTTTCAGGCAAATGTTTAAGCTGGCATTTGCAAAGCTTGGCTGGCTGCTGGTAACAATGAGAGACAAATATCCCTTATCAGATTCTACTGCACGTTCCATAAATGCCAAAGTCATCCCTTTCTGCTGCTCTAATACAGTAAAGAACTGGGATGAATATGAAACCAAGAGGCTTATTCTGGTTCTTTACATAATACAATATATTGCTGTCTTACCTATGAACTTGAAATTTCCATTACAGCAGAACCACAAAAAGCATCATAGCTTCCATTGTGGTGGCACACACTATAAACTCCTTTTATTCCTCCTCCATTCAATTACATGGGAAATTGAAGCTAAAACTAACATTAAAAATGCCTTCACGCATTATCTTAACACATTGCAGCTGCACTAATAGGATGCATTGGAAGCTAATTCTAGCTTTTAAAATAGCAAACTGTATTAAATCATAAATATGACATCTTTTGTGTGATACATATTGTATATAAATTGCCTAGCAATGCTCTGCTGGACTGGGGTTATTTCATCACTCTTATTTTCACTCTACCTTCTGAGATTTTTTTTTTTTTTTAGAAGAGTTTATTTTGTGGTAGCTGCAATAAGCAGCTCATCCACCTTCTACTGGATGCAAAGAAGTAGATTCTTTGGTTTAAAACGGGACAAACCTTACTGCTTAGACGTGGGATGTCAGTTCTATGGGTGATCATGCCGAGTTCACCAAATCTACTCACAGCCAGCCGTTAAGAGTGGATGGCTTCAGTTGTATGCAGAAGGGGAGCACAAGGTCTCATTTCTCACTACTGAGAATAGGGCTTAAATCCTGCAGAGAATCCTTTGTCCAGACTGAACTTTCTACAAACGCTTGGATGATGACAATGTAGTCTTGAGCAGGTAGCTTTCTTTGACTCCTAATTCTGTGATGCTAGCCCAGGAAAGTGAGTCAAGTATAACTAATTACTCAGTGAAACAGCCAGCTGGAGTAGCTAATCTGAAATACAAGAATGGCAAACAAGAATGGCTATTTCTCTGTCACCGGAAAAGAGAATTATTTTTAATTTTAAGAAGTGCACTATCTTCCTTCTTAGCAGCTTGGAGAGGATGTTGGGTATTTTTGTTGTTCATTTTTTTTTTCAGGATTTCTTTTGCTGATCATTTTATGTTTGTGTCCTGGACCCTCCCTTGCCTGCTGATGTCCTTCATCTTTACCTCTTTGTAGCCTTTGCCAGTCGTTTACATAAACAATGCCAGCAGTCAATCCTATCTCTTCCATTGACTGCTCAGGCGAGATGAAGATTGCTCCCCACTGAAACAGTGCAAATACAAACTCAGCCATTGCTGCTGAGCTTAGGTACTGAAGTCTGATTTTCTTCTGCAAAACAATACCAACAGATTTATTTTTCTTGCTGTGTTTGGTGCTGTGGATCAGTTTATGCTTGCTTGTTGAGATTGCCCTTTGCCAGCATGGCAAAACCAATGGCAAGGGCCACTCATCAAAACCCTGTGTTGCCCAGCACTCATTAGTGTTCTGGGATGAATTTTTTCCCCCCTCCCTTTTCTCCTGCGAATTAAACTTTCAAATTATTGAGCCAATAGTTCATGACCAGCCTAAAAATACCGAAGAAAATAAGTTCTCTATAGTTTAAAAACAGAGTTATGGTTCATCTTGGATCACAGAGAGCAGTAGGCTTTTCACTGTGACCTCTTTCTCCTAATTATTCAGAAGGGGTATGTTGTGGATTAGCTTCCTCTTCCTCCCAGACTGCCTCTGTTGCTCTCCCCACAAACTGCTGTTTGTAAAAGACAGCAAATATCTGTGTGGGGGGGACAAGTGGTCTACTATACAGACCCTCCTCAGGGCTCAGGTATGAGCCTGTGAGAGGTCTCATTGCAGCAGGTATAGACTGTCCTTTTTAACTGTAGAATGATGTTTTCTGGGGGTGTGGGAACATTAGGCTACTAATGTTGTTTCCAGTAATAAGCAGAGAGGAAGCAAAGTCCTATTCACTTGCTCCGGAGAGCCCCACCATCTGTCATGGTGTATAGATTTTTCAGACTTGCTGGTTTGCTAATTAATCATATTGGGTGCGAGGGTAACTTGCATTTGGCATTTCTGCAGGGAAATAAGGTAGAAGGGAAAAGTCACTGCAGCATCCCTGCCCTGATTAGCTTTGTTACAAGGGGCAGCTCATCAGAGATGGTGAGCTCCTCATGGCTGCTATGTCCCTTATCAAGAGAGCAGGTGCTGAGTGGGAAGGCTGTGTATGGTGTTTCTGCTCTGCCTGCCCCAAAAACATGACTCTGTGGTTATGATCAGGAAAATTACCTGTGCCAGATAAAAAGGCTGGTGAAGATGGCATCTCTCAGAGTAACTTTGTGCTGCTCTTGTTCCACAGACACACCATGTCAGGTCTGAAAGACATGCTTAAAGACCTGACACAGTGTCATTGGTAATGCAGAGGGAAGAGCTCTGTATTCCCAGAATGTGGTGTATGTGATACAGTGAGCACAGGCTGAAGGATGAGGAGCACATATTGCAGTACACAAATGTCTCTTGCTGCACATAAACTATATTCCAAGTGCTCTGTGAAACTGGAAATCTCAGATATATTGACAGACAATATATGGGCAAAATGTGATTGCAGCAGTTCTAAAAATCATTTCAACGTTGTAAAGTTGGAAATATTTTTCACCAGTTATAAAATTATATTGGCTTCCTATAATTCATTTAATGGCAATTATACTGAAAATACTTCCACTTGAAGTAAGTATCTGTAAGAGCTTCACAGAAGTAGGAGTGTTTGCCAGATACTTGCTTACACAAGCTACACCTTCACAATGTAATCAAAGAAGCTGTTTTGCTATTAGTTCTGCTTGAATTTATAGCCTTCAAGCTACTGGCAAGATGTGGATGAATAATGCCAGTGTCAAGGCACTGTGAAAGCTCAGAAGAAACCTAAAATTCCTTATATTTCAAATTATTCTCCAGAGCTTTCAAAATCGGATTCAATTGAATGAATTCTTGGAAAGAGAAAGTAATAGCTTGTCTCCATTTGTAACTGGGCCAGGCATAAACTACAAACTTTACTGCTGCTTCCTACACTGCTCAGGAATTCAAAAATGCATCTGAATGATGAGCAGCTGAAAAGATTTTGCCAGTACTGAAACTGCATTATCTCTGCCTTGAATTGTTTTTAATGTTTGACTCTGCAGAGAGTCAGGTGAGGAATCGAAGGGCTGGACTTCTCAGACTGCTAAACTGAACTGGCTGCTGAATTGGCTGTTTCCCTATAAAGGGAATATATTTGACCAGAAATGCCTTTGTAAGCTTCATGTTTCTGTAAGTTGTGGTGCTTGTCGTTGTTTTTCTATAACTCCCCTTCTCCCAAGTTCCATCAAATCAAGGCTGCTCAGGGTGTACAAGGAAGCAGATTGGAGGGGTGAGACCGTGGAAAAAGTTCA
This sequence comes from Indicator indicator, assembly GCF_027791375.1. Classification (NCBI taxonomy): domain Eukaryota; kingdom Metazoa; phylum Chordata; class Aves; order Piciformes; family Indicatoridae; genus Indicator; species Indicator indicator. The sequence continues at coordinate 6,941,007 of NC_072035.1, forward strand.
GGATGAGACACTCACCACACTTCCTTATCACCTGGCATCTAGTTGTGTTGCCTGAATCTGCCCAAAGCTTTGGTGCAGGCCAGGAGAACCAGAAATGAGGTGGGATCAGCCTTATTCAGCTCTGCAAATTGTGCTTTAGCTGATGTTTAGTCTTGTGTAGTGGAGAACAGTCAAACTCTTCTGCTGCTCAGTTTTGGATACGACAGCTCTGCTGGTGCTCACTGGGTTTTGTAGCTTGGAGCTGCTGATGTCTGTGGAACTGTTGAAGGAGAACACTTAGATGTAGGAATGTAAACTGCCAGTACCAATGTCTAATGCACAAACAAGTGGCAGTCAAGGCAATAAAGCCAAGTTCCTGGAAAGTTTTCTGCTGTTATTGCCTTTACCTATGTGATTTGTTATGTGGGCTCTGGCAGTGGTTTAAACATTTCGTGCTATGAGAGTCTGTCCCCTTTTGAACTTGATCCTCTCTTGCTATTTCAGGTCTCTTCTTTGTCCTTGGTTAGAGAAGAGAAAAGTGATTTTCACTTAGCATGATGAGTCACTCCATTGTAATGTCAAAATCTGGACATCTATTTGGAATTGGAGCAAAATCATTTATAAAACTCTGCAGAAAGTATCTTGACTCAAATGATAAAAAGATATCATTATAATTATTAGAAAAAAGTGCCTTCTATTTTACTATTTCCCCAGCCTGTTTAAAGAACAGAAATACAGCTGTGAGTGAGAAAAATGATTTAAACAATTCTAACACCATTTCATTTCAGTCTGGATTAAGAAAGCTGCCTCGTTTATACCTACCACATGAAATTCTCTAACTATTGAATTAATTGCACTGAATCATAGGAAAGTGTTTCTGACTCTCTAGGAAGCCATATCTAAAATACCTGACACCAAACTTTCTCGCCTCAGTCATTCTTCTTAGCATTATTCCCCAAGTTAGAGCAGTAGAGAAATGTTCTTTGCAGTAAAAAGAAATAAATCAGGAAAAGTTAAAATGAAAAACATGTGGAAATCTTTGTGCTTCTTTTTTCTCAGGGGTCTCTAACTTGGTGTCAGGGTACTTTTATGCAGTGCAGCCCTTTGTTGAACTGTCAAAGCAGAAAGCAGCCACTCTGAATCCATCACCCATGTCATACTAGCTCAGACTAAGCACCTGGTTCAGTAGACATTGCATGGCTCATCAGAGCTAGCCCCAAGTATCTCCACACGTACTCCACATGGTACTACCTGCACAATTCAGACATGCAAGCTTATGGCCAAGAGCCTACAGGCAAATGAATTGCCAACTTCCAACCTGGGTGCTGGAGCAGATACATAGGGAGCTTGCATGTATGATTCTAAAGATGTTTACAGAGGAAAACTCCATCCCAATTCCTCATCAGCCTCTGAATCCGACTTGACTCAGAGCCTTGTGGTGACAAGAGCCTTGGAACAATTAATCCTGTGAAGAGGATTGTGCTCCACCTTCTGCATGCCTTGCTTACAAAATTTGTATCGCTTTGAGTTTGCTTTCCCTTGGGAGTGGTTCAGCTTCTAGCTGTCAGCTACTATACATTTGTGTAGCAAAACACAGCCTCTTCCCTTCTACTCTCACAGGTCTCCTAGAGCTATGCAAGTATGCCAGAATTGCTTCTTAACTCACTTCCTCAGTTTCAGTCTATGTCCATTTTCCCAGGAATGATGCAGTCATTTTTTGGCAGCCACAGCAACAATACTTACATTTTGTGTTAATAGTTCTGGGTAACCTGTAAATGAGTCCTTCAAAAGACAAAAGGATACTGTAAAACTGGTTTCTCTTGGCTGTGATTCCTTACCATATAACATAATTAATTACTGCTGTATATGGTCATACTTCTCTGGAAAGTATATGGGAAATCATAGAATCATACAGGTTGCAAAAAATCCTTAAGGATCATCAAGTCCAACTCTAAACCTAACACTGCCAAGTCCTTAATTCACTGTAAAATCCCTAGTAATAGGCTTGGTCATAAATGTTAGCTGAAAGGTTTACAATAAAGGCTTTTGCAGGCCCTTTACTTTCATAGACTGCATCAACACACAGAAGAAATCCATTTACCAAATAGTCTAAATAGAGGACAAGATTTGGCATTCTGTGTTTTCTGCATCATAAATGATGTGTGGCTTCTATAACCTAGGAATAAGCTACCATAAGGAAAACTCTTGGCAGCACAGAGCTAACATTTCCTATTCTTTGATTTGAAAGCACAAGGGGCATGCAGAAATTGCACATCTGCACTGCCTCTGCCAGCTGCCTAAATAACCTCAGGGACTTCTTCCTAACTTTCATTGAAGCTGATCTCCAAACGTGAAAAGGTGAAAAGACTGAAAGTTTGCTGCTGCAGCAGTTACCAGGGATAAAGAATTTAGTTTTGAATCTCTAGTTGTGCTTGGTAAAACAGAATCAAAAAAATCTGTCTTGGTTTGGAGAGTGACTTGAAAACTTATTTTACCCTAAGCACAATGGGTTAAAGTAAGTTGGGATCCTTGTTCAGAGTGTTTGTCAAACTGTTTAAATTGGGTTTAGACAGTGTTCCTTTGCTGGCAGACAATTTAATTGTTCATATCTAACCTCATGATATCACCCAAACTTTGATCTTGATTGAAGCTTCCTTAACTCATCTGCAGTGATTTCCAAAGATGCAGCTCTCTACGTTGTAAATCCGTGTGCTTTGTATTGTAAAAACATCTTTTGTTTTTATTTATGGGCTAATTCTCACTGTTGAGTGAATTCTCTTCCAGCCACAAGGGGTTGCACTGATAGTAGAATTCTTTTATTGTGGGTTTGTTGAAATTATTTATAGATTATCTATCATTGCTTTCAATAGCAGACAGCTTTAGCTAGCAGAGTGGAACTAGAATTTTTTCCCTGATGTCTGCACTTTCCAGACCTTTGTTCAGCATGTAATAGATGGGAAGTAATAGAGAAGCATGCATCGACCATCAGAATGGTAGAGTCAGCTATGGCTTCAAAGATATAGTTCACAGAATAAACAAGAATGTCAGCTAATTTCATATCTGCCAATTTCCCCTGAATTCTGTGGGATGGTTTCTTAGGGATGCTGTGACACCCACAGTTCAGGTCTCTTGTCATTATCTAACACAATGGGTGGGAGTATATGGCTATTAACAAAAGGAATAAAGGCAGGGCTGTTACCTGCCAAACAAGCTGTGTTAGTCAGTTGAATTACAGTTAGTTCAGCTCTATCTGCCATGCTAGCTCACTTGCCTCGTTCCAAATGCAGCATATATGCTGGGATTTTGCTACTAAGAATGAAATGTGGTGCTGGGAGATATTCTGCTGGAAGGCAGGAGGGAGAAAGACCCATTAGGGATTAATGTAGGCAAAGAAGATGATTAGAGCTGTGCAGAAGTGCCAAGAGCAAAGCCACATGGCATGTGTTTTGTGATGAGAAAGTGTGATATTCAATATAGTGCATTTATTGACTCAAATTTGCTCACACAATTATGTATGATGTTGTTAAGAAGCAGTTCTTGCCAACCAGCAGCTTAGGTGTAAGTAGACACAGCTACTTGTTCCAAAGAAGACCAACTTTCTTTGTGCAGATCACTCTCCCTTTCAAATACTTCCAGCATCACAGACTTTAAGGAATCCTACAGCTGGAGCAAGCCCATGAGAGGGTGCTGGGGAATCTACATTTCTCCAGCTGACTAATTCCATCAGTGCAATATTTTCTCCTAAAGGTTTATGTTGTTTGGCAGATCTCTACTCAAAGTGGAGACTGGCATGTGAGCTACAAAATAGATGGCTATAAAAATGGAGACAAAAGAGATGAGAACTGCTTTTAGTCTTCTCATGCCAAAGTAAATTACCAACTGACCCAAATGCTGGTTTGATCTACTCTAGTCTCTTTTAATGCTTTATGAGTTGAGCAAGGTTTTTGGGTGCAAACTCTTTACTAAAGACAGCATAGAGACAGAAATGCCACTGCTAGTGGAAAGGCAAAGGACTGGAACTTCAATAGTCCAAAACTCTTAAATTTGGATTTTAAAGAGAGCTAAGATCTGTCATGAGATAATTGTTTTTCCATCTCTCTGCTCAGAATTATGTCTCTTGGACTTGTAAATTTTGGAGTTTTGTCATTGGCAAAAAATATCCTTTTACATACATCAGCACATTCTGTAAGCTCTAAGGTGCCAGAAAACAGCAAGTGCTATACAGGAGGGATGAGAGAAACAGGGGGGCCTCAGGTATGGTTTCATGTGGGGGAAAGCAGAGCTGCTCCTGACAACAACAGGCTGTTGGGTTCTTGTTTGGCTCTACCCCTAATACTTGCCAAAAATGTTCATGTACCTTGTTTCAGGGTTAGAAATTTCCTGCCTTGTTTGTTGTAGCTTCTGTAGCTGGCTTGGATGTAGCTTCTGAGATATTTCAAGACTGCCCTACTTGCAAGAAATGGTGTGAGAGCTGTTTCCCAGGGAGAAGTTAAATCCTGGGTTTTTTAAGGCAAAAAGTGTCTACAATACAGAAGTACTGACTGAATGGGACTTCTTTCAGCTTCTGCAGCTGTGGCTGAAACTCACCTGCTCCTTGATATTTGTAAACCAGCCACAATGGCAGACATACAGTGACCATATGTGGACTATTCAGACAGGCTGTTGGCTAGGCATGTTATGTTGTAAAGCCAGAATACTTGAATAATACGAAGTGCTGAAAGGAGAACACACAGTGCTGATCAGAGTCTTTTAGAGTTGCAGGCAAAGCATGTCGTTGATGTCCCAAGACCAAGGACAAAATAATCTACAGAGGCAAATGGTCAGTTTTTTGGTCCTCTCCATTCCATGCTTCCCCATCTCCCTTCTGTTCCTAATCTTTTCCCTGTAGCAAATGCAGTCCCGAACCCTGAAGAGGGACTGAGCAAAGCTTGACAGCCTTGATAGGGTCTTTTTTCATTGCAAGTGATGGATACTTGCTGCCTACAAATGCCTTGCAAATTGTTCAATCCCCTGCAGTTCAGTGGCAACCCACTCTTTCACTGCACCTACTTGTTGCACTGACAAGAGAGGTGGGGGAAGCAGAGGTGGGCTGGGTGTAAAGTAAAGGGATGCGTTAAAATGCCTGTATCTTAGAGACAGGCCTCCCCTTCTGTGTCACCAGCAGGGCAACACTAAAAAGACAATTGGGAAGTAATCACAGTGCCTCAAATACCCAAAGTTATACTGAATTATGCCACTGATCTTTTTCTGTTAGGAGAGGAACAGGAAACTCCATCCACTGTAGAAGCAGATTGTTTAAAAGGTAGATGAAATGTTTTGCTCAGGTTTTGTATGTGCCAGTAGGTTAGTAGGTGAGATGGTTTTCATGGTGCTATTCAAACAATGACATTTATTTCAATATTCAACATTGCCTGCAATAAAAGTAGGTTTAGTCCTTGTTCTCTTCTGAATGACTTGCTGACTTTGATGTGATCATGTGCTCTGTGCATTTCAGTGCTGGGATATAATTTGTTCCATTAACCTGTCACAAACTTCAGCTGATGAGCATGTGTGTGAATTTGCCAAGCCAGCCCTAGAGCATCTGTGAAAGCTAGTAAGAGATCTTGGTTCTAAACTATATTCTTGTAACTCTCAACTTCTTAGTAGTCCTGACAAGATCATCCAAGTTAAGCCTTGCAAGCCTGGAATGGCAGAGAGCAGTGAAGAGAGACCAGTCACATGGATATAACAAAGCAAATGAGATTGTTTGATACAAACAATAGTGTTGTTAGGGTTCTGACTTTAAAACAATGTTATCTGTACTAGATTCAGTGGGGTTCTGGAAAAAAAAAAATCTCATTGTTCTGTCCTTCATCCTACACAAAGTACTTCATCTTTTTAAATAAATAGCTTGCTGCTTTTTTTTTTTTTTTTTTTTTTACTTCCCACCCCCCACCCCCCCCACCCCCTTTTTTTTTTTCCCAGTGGAGTTTTGGTTCCATGAAGCTATGTATCAAGAAAGCAGAGCTGCTTCAGATTTACATGTGACATTTTAAAAGTCAAATGCTGCTGGAAATAAGTGGGTTGTTGTCGTTCTTTACCATCTTTTAAGAAGTAAAAATATTTAAATTTCTCCAGCTTGGCATAAGCCAGAGCCTTATGCAGACTTAACATCAGCATAATCTTAGTGAGTTTATGTTTTGTGCATCAGGAATAACTCCAGTGTTAGGTGAAGTCCACAGCAGTGCGTTCTGGATTGTAATTTTCCCTTGTGTAAAATGTGAACAAACCAGAATAACATTTTAATATCTCTCCAAATTCACTATAGTAGACAGAGAAGTATCCTAGGAGAAAATCAAGCCTAATGAAATTGTGCTTGTGTAAATATTATGCAGGTGTGGAAATAATTAAGTTTAAAGCTAAGTAATTTTCCTTTTGTGCCTGTTTGGCTATTAGAAGAATTTTTTTTTTTTAATTGTTAGTAATGAATATCTTTTGCTGGAAAGGAAATTACTATGGAGTGCTCAACCTGACTCTGACAATCCACACAAACACCCTATTTACCTACTGACAGAAACACATCATTTTCTATTGTGAATATCCATTAAGGACAGAAAAAAACATTACTCAGAGTAGGTGTCTGACCATTGAAAACAGAGAGACTAAAGCAGTAAGGATGAAGAAGTATATCCCAAAAGAATTTGGCTGTCACTTTCTGAAAAGGAAATAAATGGAATTAGACAGACACCCAGTATCTTCAGTCCACACAACTTCTGTTGGTGCAATAGGTTGATAGAAGAGGAACTGGCTGAGAAGTACTGAGCATGCTCTCACAGGCAGGTAATGTCAGCAGACAGCTATTTTGTCCCTGGAGCTAATTTCTTCACATTGCTTTCTGTAGTGATGTAGAGACAGTGCCCCTTGGTGTGGAGCACTCTTGAGTTATGTCATACCCTACACCTCTCCCTGCAGACCTTCCTTTCTTTATATCCTAAGACAAAGGCAGTTATACCAATGATGCAGCTATGTAAGCATCCCAGAGTAAGAGCAAATGCTTCAGTTGCTCTGGTGGAATCAGGCCATCTTCTGAAAGGTTTGTTGAAAAATACATGACTGCATAATCTGATGTGGAATTCCCAATATAATTTGAATTTCAATTCTATAGAAGAGTATCTAGTTTTGAGTGGGAAAGAGCTATTTAACATGGGAAATAGGAAACTTTTCCATGCTCTAAGGAATTGCACAGGAAACAATCTCAGCCTGGTTCTGACCTCTCTGAGGAAGCCTACAGCCCCTGTTGCTGCCTATGGCTAAAGCACTCTCAAGGTGCTCCAGTCAGCACACACCACTTGTACTTCATCTTACTGTCACTACTTGAAACATTTAAGCTCTATCTCAAATACTGAGATGTTGTTTAACTCCTGTTTTGTAACTAAACCCAAACATTCCGCCTGAAAAGCAATCAATTGGGAATCTGAGTGTTTGGTTTCAAGGCTCAGGAATATTGTCTGAAACTTTCCTTGCTACAGTGCAGTTACCAGCATTAACACAGTGTGTTTGATTCAAGAATCAATGCCACCAGTAGCTATTAGATAAAACATTTTATTGAATAAGATATGATGACTCAAAAATATCAGGAGATTGCAGGATGAAAAAAGACTGGTTAGTCTAAGTTTACAATAGCAGGAGCTTCCACCACCACCTTCTCTTGATCCATCTAAAGACAAGGGAGATAATATTGCACTTGCAAGCTGTGATGCTGGGAAGTGCCAGCTGTCTATCTCTGGTGTCCTAAGAGGACTGAAGCAAAGAAGAAGGAGGATCACAGTCTCTCTTTTTGCACTTGAGACTTGCTATATATTATCCAGGCACAAGATGTCTCTGTGGGCTCTCCAGAAATTCCAGATTAAAAAAAAAAAACAACAACAAATATGTAGCTCAAGCTGTGTGGGAAGCCTGTCAGCTTCTGTTTGTGGTTTTGTTTGTTTTCTTTAACAAATGCTTCCTGTGTTAAACAGGCTGAGACATTATACTTTATAACATCCCTGTTGCCCCAGTCCATGGCAAAGGAGAGGCATCCATGAAGTGAGCATAGTAGAGGGCTCTCATGTGGTATAGATTGTGATTGCAGAGAGCTTGGAAAGGAAGTCTACAGTTTAAGAAGCATGCTTAGACAATAAAGCAGTTCATCCTCTAATTTCTGTATTGAGAGAGACATTCAAATTGCCTAATACTAAGTGTTTAGGACATTAATAAATACACTGTTCACTGTAGCTGAGTTAATACAACTGAAGAAAACTGGTGATCTGAAATTTCCTAGAGACCCAATGTCTGATTTGGCCCCCTAACCATTTAATTAAGAGTGAATTCTGGTATTTAATACTCTTTGGAAATTTATTTGTTTTAAATAATAAATTAGATTTCTTTTTAACCTTAAAAAATTGCTACAAGCACGTGTTTTACCAAAGTGTTTAGTGATTTGCAAGAAAAGATTGTAAGAAAAAAAAAAAGTAATTTGTGAACTGATGTTTTGCCTTTTTGATCTCAGATAAATATCTTTGCTTTCTAGGTTTGACCCTTTTGGTCTTCCTGGTTATTACAAAACCACTCAGGTTAATTAAAGCTGCATCCAGTCACGCTCAATGGAGCAAGTCAAGTTTCACACCAGGCACAAAGTGGCTTGATAAGTCACCGACTCTTAACTAGGCTAAATTCCAGCTCAGTCTCTGGCCTGCCAAAAATGTAACAGACTTATGGATATTAACATCTACATCTTTGCCGTACAAATGGAGGAAACTCATCAGCTCTTGCTGAAGTAATACCATTGCACCACACACAACAAAAGTCAGTATCTCTGCAAGACTCTCCCTGGAGTCCTTCAGTTACAATGTTATAGTTGATTGACAAATACGGATTTCTAGTTGCTGGAAAATCCACCAAAGTAGGAGAGAAAATGTGAAGCTTTTCCAATGTGATAGCAGGTTCTCGTGCAAGATAATAGCATAGCATTAAATTTTTATGCAGTAGGCAAACTATAACAGCAATTATGTGGAGTAATTGTGCTGGACTGTGCTAGAAAAAATAATCTCCTTATGAGCAATGCATGTGATTACCAAAACATGAACAGTTTTATTCAATTGTTCATTGCCATCCTGATGCTGCTTACTTAGCCTTGCTTTACAAGCAATACATTTTTATTTTTGCAATTATAATGTTAGTAAATCTGCAAAAAGTGGTTGGACTCCTACTTCCATATTGGAACAGGGACAGGTCTCTTTAAAATCACTTTCTTAGGTGGAATCTGGAGAGGTAGAATACCATACTGGTACAAATTGCTCCCTCTGGGACTGAAGAAAACAAATAAGATACAGGGAAAAAGTGATCTCATGGCATTAAATACTTAATCCTTTATCTTTGCTTGGGATTTGACCTATAATACTGTTGAAAGAAAGAGATTTTTCTCTCACTGACTTCATTGTATCTCATGTCTCCAGTCTTGTTTTGCAACCTTCCTGTTGACTGTGGGATTGATAACATTTCTACTTGAGGCATTGTGTGGTAGGATTTGATGCCCACCAGCAAAAAAAGGGTGACAAAGTAGCCCTAAAAATCTAATCTGTTATATAAATTGCAAATATATTGTTACAGTTGTACAGGGATCATATATATTTTTTTTTCTTATCCACCCACCAAAAAAAAAAAAAAAAAGTGGTTTGTTAAGACTTTGGACATATAGTTTGAGTAGACAGGTGAAAAGAGGGGATGCTTATGGAGGAGTGGGATTATCTCTCTTTCACACTTAGACCAGTCACAGCTAAGGGAGGGGGTGTGTATGTGCAGGGAATCTGAACAAACTAGTTTGGGAAATGGGTTGAAAACCCTCCAAATTTGTGAGGAGATAACAGGTAATGTGGTAGAAATATCAAGTGATGTTTAACCAGGGATTTCTGTCAGTTCCAGAAGTCCTGGATAATCAGAAACTTCAATGACAGTGGCCAACCTTCTCCCTTCTGCTGATGTCCCAGAGACTTATTACAGCATCTGTTAGGTTCTTGTAGTGTTGTATAATAGGTTAGGAACTGATTTACTTGCTTGTAAATTAAGACATGTGGTGTTTTAATATTAATGAATAGAGTTTAGAGTAATAAACCTTTCAAACATTCACTTTCTATTTCCTAATTTAATGAGACAAGAGGAAGTTTCCCATTTGAATTTCATATAGAAAGAGGAAGCTTTGTATGACACTTACCATGTATTCTGTTAGAGACCCAGTCTTGATTTGCCTAAATTTCTAGGGTTTTGCAGCAGACCTATGTTTCCTTTGTGATGGTTTAGAGAGTGGCAGGAATAGAGGATATGTGAAATACCCATCTAATCTGAGTAGTTTTAATCATGTTGGTTATTTAATTTGGTGAATAACTTTTTGGATGAAAGAAATTTTGATCTAACAGATTGAATGTAGATTTTCTATTAAATATTTCTCCCTTTTCAGTTTATGCCCTAGGGAGTTTCAAGTTAAACAGACATATTCAAGGAACGTTAGCAAAGCGGCATTTTTCCTAATTTCAAATAAAATCTAACAGTTTTATAAACATTCTAAGGGCTGCTGAATTGAAAGTTTCACTGGGACTAAAATAATCAAAGCCAGAAAAAACATGTTGAGGTTTGTACCACACTTGTATTTAGTTTGTGAAAGGAAAATTAATGGGTTATAGCTGGACTTTAATAATTAATCATTGATTAAAATTCCTGGATTTGTGTTTTTGATGTGCTTGTGGCTATCTGAGAATGGATCCTGATTAATGCCTGGGGCATGCCTTCTCTGTGCCTTTGAATGCAGTACCTAAAGAGTCCTTCTTACTAAATCAAGTTCCTGCTACCTCTGGAAACTATTTATTAACCTTTATTTACCTTAATAATAGTGATACACAGATCACTCACGAACCTTTTATAAATGGTAGCTTAACTCTAAGTGTGCTGCATTTCTGTGCAGCTTCAGAGCCTTCTGAAAACTCCACCAGGCTTCTGCAGCGCATTTACCTTCTGCCTTTTGGCTAAGTCTTTATTTTCCTTTGGTCAAGTAATACTGACAGTTAATTCTGTGTGGCACTAATAGACAGGGCAAGAGTTTCATCACTCAAAATAAATTAGCATGGAAGTAAAACACAGCTGTAATGTGTCCTGACATTCTTGTAAATCACACATTGCTGCAATGATGGTTCCTCCTAGGCATTCCCCTTTAAAGTACTTTGCATTTTGACAAGAAAGTCAGAGGGAGGAAATTAGCTGGGCTCCCAAAGTTCTTTTCCATGATGCAAGGTCTGTTCCAACCCTTGTCTATAACAAATATAAAAATGTTTGTTAGAAATTCAGAATGTTTAGTGAAAGGACTCAAAAAGCCACAGAAGTGTCTACGAAACTGACAAAGTGAGAAATTAGGTTGAAAAGTAAGTTTAATCAAGGCACAAGGATTCTTCATTAAATGCCAACACCAATAAACTTTAAAAAATACACATTGATGTGCATGTAATTAGTCAATCAAGACTTTGGCCCATTCACAAGGAAGTTAACCCCCTGGTAGCCTTCATGAACAGAGCTGGAAGTGTATTTTCAATTATGCTGTTAACACATCATTTGATATACATGGTCCATGGTTTGAGTACCTTATAGAATAATTTATTTCTTTAGTTATTGGACCTTTATAAATGAAAAGCAGGAAAATTATTTTTGTCATACCTGATTACTGTTCTCTTTGTTGCTGGGGAAAGCTTGCCTTGACATTCAGCTATGCAGAAATCCTTCTTCTATTAGGCTTCTATTATCCTTTCCTTCTCATATTCTTCTGGATCAGCTCTGCGCTCACTGGAAATTAGGATTTTTAATTGCTCGATCAACGTTCTACAACCTGAAAAGAATCATGACTTTTCAAGTAATCATTAACAAAACCGTCTCTGAGATGGAAAGTGAAAAAGCTGCAGGAAAATAAAGCCAATTGTCACCTCCACCACCACCTTCACATCTTTTGTTCCTGTGTTTGTTGCCTGAAGGCACTTGTGCAGAAGTGCAGTGTCCCCAGCTCAGCAAGGGCAAATCTGAATGCTGAACTGTTGTTGTTTGTGTGATGTGAATGCCTTTATTACTTTGTAATAAAAGCATTTATTCATTACACAGAATCAAAACATGTTTTAGGCAAAACAAAACGTCCAGCTTTCTATGTCCCTTTCCTTCTCCAGAAAGCACCTGGTAAAAACAATAAACCCACAGTCTGCACGATGATCTGATTATGGAACAGTTGTTTGACACTTCCTTGTCAAAATTTGAGGCTTCTTCTGAATGTAGCCACTTAAATTTGATAGTCCTGATTAAAATAAAAACAACTTTCCTCCATCTGATATTTGATTGATATTTCACAAATGCAAACCTCCATTCCCCCTAGTCCTATCACTACCTGACACCCTAAAAAGTCCCTCACCAGCTTTCTTCTTTCTGAGGAGACCTTATTGTGGCCTTCCAGAGCTTTCTCTTCTCCAGACTGAATAACTCTCTCAGCCTGTCTTCATAGGAGAGATGCTCCAGCCCTCTGATCATCCTCATGGCCCTTCTCTGGACCTATTCCTTAAGAATCCTGGTTTCACATCTTTCTGTGGCAAGCATTCATTTCAGTGAACCTGACCTTCAGGGAGGTCGGATGTTTCCTGCTGTATCTCTGTGTCTGGGTACAGATGCTCATTGCTGGTGAGTTTGTTTTTTTCCACATACAGTCATAATTTCACAGTACAGCAAGATGAGCTTCATAAAATGTTTTCAGGATGTTTGGTTTTGTCTCTTAGTGGCTGAAGATCAGGGGCATTCTCTGATTGTATGACAGAAAGATTAGTTTATTTCACATCATAGGTCTTTCAGTTTCTAGATTATTTTACCACACATAGGTCAAGGATGGAAGAGGACCTTTAAGGCAAATATGAAACAAGATGATGTGTAAATGTTGTAGTTTCCCTTAAGTATTGTGTTGAAAATGTATCTTAAGCTATAATATTATTTTTTTGTGTTCAAAACTTTGCTTTAGTTCCCAAGGCAACACAAACCAGGAATGATAATTTAGAGGTTCTTGTAAGTACTCTTTCATATGAAAAGGATGAGCAGTTGTAGATTTCTGATTTGTGGTTTGGAGACCTGTTAATGAAAGCTGTCAATTATAGAGCCTATATTGTAACACAAACTCAATCCTTAAGCTTTTCCATTAATACACACTGCACCATAATTTTAAGGCTCCTTATTACTAGGTACTATAGGCTCTGCCACACATCACTAATCTCTGCTGCCTGAAAGATGCTGGGAATAGCAAGTGTCTATACATCAGAGTAATTTTAAGTTTTGCTCCCATAATGAATGGAAATTGAATCAATCTCTTCTGGGACCTGCTCCAAGATTAGACATTAAAGCAAGATTTTTACACACACACCCTACACACGCTCCTGCAGTAAGCATAATTTCAGTTAATATACCTAACAGCTACATTTTTTCCTTAAAAACTAGCTCGTTAGCTTGTAAAATATACAGGACTCAGGTGCTTTATATCAAATAAAGCCTTAAAAAAATTATGTTTAGCCACTAGAGATTTTAGGAGCCTGACAGGAAACAGCTATTTCGCATAGAGGTTTTTGAGGCTTTCTGGAGCAAGTTTAGAATTCTAATTCTAGAGTTAAAACTGTCAAGGTTGTTCCTAGGATGAGACAGGAGAACATGGTGCTTGGAGGACCAAGGTCCTCTACTGAAAGTCAGAATATGTCATGAGCTGTGACTGCCTTTAGACTAAGACATAATTATGTCCTCATGAAGACAGAGAACATTCAAGGATTTTTGTTTGTTTTTTTCAGAAGTGGAGGAAACCAGAAAGCAAAAGGAAAAGGGGGAGGATTACAAAAGACTTAACCCTCAGCTGCTTTAGCAGTTTAGGAAGATGTTCTCTATATTGCTTAATTTGCAGGGCATTGAGGGAAAGGTAAAAACTTGAAAGGGTGAAAAAGGGAAAAGGAATGCTAGCACTCATTTGGGGGATGAGGGTGAAATATAGGTGTCATAACCAAATATAAGCAGTGGGAATAGAACAGCTTCTGAAAGTTTTAAGGGTTAAAGAGAAATAAGAACCATTTCCATAAACAAGTTACGAGGCATTCCTATATAAAACCAGGAATTGTTTCCTATTTCATGCCTCTGTTTATTTTTTTGCTGTTCTGACAAACACATTCACAAGTTCTTAGCCCTAATTCATAGCTCAGACTCTAGCCTGCCTCATCCTTTTGCCAGAGAGCAGAGCCATTACTAAGTCAGTGATGTAGTTGTTCCATGTGCACGGTAGTGTTCTGTGGTTGCTTTCGGCTGCCTTTGGTTGAGAGGATCTCAGTGTCATTCCGAATGTGGAAAAGGAACACTTCTGTAAAATCAGGACCTTTGCAGATGTCAGTGTCTTGGGATGTCCCATCTCCAGATATCAAACTCCAGTTTTTTATGCAATCCCTTCTTAATAAATAGTCCCCTTATAAGAGTCCCCTTCTCTGGAGACTTTCAAAACCCACCTAAATGCATTCTTGTGCAGATTACACTAAGTGATCCTGCTTTGGCAGAGGGGCTGGACTTGATGATCTCTTGAGGTCCCTTCCAATCTCTAATGTACTGTGATACTGTAAACTTGATCTCAAACTTGCCTTCAGCAAGGCAGTGGGACAAGGCAGTAGATTACAAAAAAGGCATGACAGAGTGTATGAGAATTTTAAAAAATAAAGATAAAGCTGGCACACTTGAAAACCTGGAAATCCTACATTATATCAGAAGAGCTCATTGTTAACTGCCTTGAGAATGAACATGAAGGCTTTTACTGTAAAGCTGTTAGTTACAGCCTGCTTTCCATTCCTACAAGTGCCACTACTTACTGCATGTCCTTATTTTCATGTTGGTCAGGAGGTAAATCATCCATTTGCTCAGACCAGCTGAACAAATAACTGCTTGGGGTTTTTTGTTTGGTTTGTTTGTTTGTCTGTTTTAGTAAAATACTCTTAATATCATATGATACACACAGATATGCCAATGGCAAATGGCTACCACTACCACATGCCAGAGTGATAATCATGCTCCTCTCTTCCCCACACCAACCTAATGCAGGATTTTTCTTACTAAGGTAAATACCTTTCAGGATTTGAAGCGAACCTTGCAAAAGTTAAAATAAATGAAATAAATGTTTAGGCATGCTGCACACATTGGCAGTGAGATGCTGTCTGTATCTCACATCTCCCCACTTAGATAATTTTTGCCTTGTGTCACTCATTGCTGGAAGTTTTAATCTCAGCAGATCCAAAGAACTTGCTGAGTTCCTTTGCACCTCATTGCTTGCAAGGGCACAGCTCCTCTCATTGAGACTTTTACAGCAAATATCATAGATTAATAAAAAGGTGAAAGAGCTCTGGTCCATTATTTATCCCTGACTGATATTTATTAGCAATAAACAATTTATGCTGGGATTTCTTTATGGGTCTGTGATTGCAGTAGCTGGGGCAAGCAGTAATTAAAGAGCTGCCGTGTGTCTCCTCACCTCAAAACTGGGCTTTAAAATGATGGCAAGATAATGAATGGCAAAGTCTAATATCCATATTAATTTCTCTGGGTGTTCACATGTGGGGCTGTGTGTTGTGTAGGTGGCTGGAAAGTTCAGGCCATTTGACAGCTAATACACATTGCTGCTGGCAGAGCCCATCTGTCTGATTAGTGTGGGGGATGTGATGCAAGGGCTCGTTTGCACACCAGCCCAAAGCATTGGGCTTGACTGTTCACATAAATCTCAACCACAGTTCCTAATGATCTGTTGCCACGTGCACATCTAGAGGTAATTTTGATCAAGGAACATGTTAAAGCCATGCATTAATTTTAAAAGGTGGCAGAAGCCTGTGTGTTAGAGAATCCTCAAGTTTTACATGCAGGTAAAGTGAGGCATGGGCTCAAATTTCCCAAGTGAATTGTTAAGTAGACTCGGCCTTTGAAATAATGAATATTGGTTCATTAGCTAACCTCCGTTTCCCACTGAAAGCAAGAGCTGAAAAGCTTGCATTTGAAAGATTTTTGAAGAGTCCTAATATATTATATGACCTGGCCCAGGTCTGCTCACCTTGTGCTGATCCCCTGATAGGGAACAGAGTGTCTTAGACTACTGGCAGACCTTGGCTGCACCACTATTGCACAGGACCTCTGACAGGGCAGATTGTTGTTGTTTTATATTTTCCAATAGGTCTATGTTATAGCAGGGATGAGGCTGGCTCAGGCAGCATGGAGTGAAAGCTACCATGTGAACTGATGGCTTTCAAAATTTGTACAAAATCACTCTGCAGGATGGAAAGAAGGCACACTCTGAAACAAGCTTTCTCATGGATATTTAGGTATGGTACATGTATCTCAGCTCAATGAGGAGACCAGCGTCAGCAAGATGTTCTTCCTGAAAGAACAACGTAATTACATGTCTCCTTTCTATCTCTCTTTGGCCTTCTGGAATCAAAGCCAATGAGAGGCAGAGAGGTTCCCCTCACCAAGGAGAGGCTTGGCCTAAGGTGAAACAAGAGCGTTTCCTACCTAATTCTTTATATCACACCTTACAGGAGTTAATGCAAGCTATTGATAAAACCAAGTGGGAATTTTTGTTGTTATACGGAAAATACTTGCATTTCATTTTCTCTCCCTTAGTCACGAAGAGAAGTAATGAATCCAGGTCCTAAATATTTTCTCTCTCTTTTTTGTTTTTAATAAGTAAAGTAATAGGTAGTCAATTAAAACATTTTTGTTTAAATTCAACTATTTCTTTTATGCAAATCACCTAAAATATTGTGGGGGTTTTATGTTGTTTTGTTGTTTTTGTTTTTGTTTTTGTTTTTTAATTTAAAGCACATCAGCTGGGAGATTCTAAAAATGCAGATGTTCTTCAAATTGATGAACTCAATTAAACTGACTCTTGACCATGAACACTTGAGATTTCTGTTACTTAGCAATACAGACTTCCTACGCAGCTGGTGTTGCTGTTGAGTATGTCAATAATGCAGTGGTACTTGACAGTGGTAGGACAGCTGAAAAGAGCTTTAGAATGTGTGCATCTTCCTTTGAGAAGAGAAGCTGCTTCAGTTTTGCAGGACCACATGCAATTGGTTGCAGGCACAAAGAAAAATGAGAACAGCTGGAAGAACTTTATTGAAAAGCTCTGCCACTGAAATTGGATTAATTCTACTGGACAGAGCTGCTTTTGTGTTCCTGAGTTGCTGAGTTACCAGGTCATTGTCTGGTGAGAGGAAAGGAGTCTCTGCTCTATTGCCAGCATGAGTTCACAGAATCACAGAAACCTTCAGGTTGGAAAAGACCCTCAGGATCACCAAGTCCAACTGATAACCCTACTCTACAAGGTTCACACCTAAACCATATCTGCTGTCTAGGACCTTGGTGCTTCTTGAAGGCTTCTGACCTAAGACTTATCCCTTTAGCAATGCTGCATCATTAGGTTTGGACTGGGAAACAATCCCTTGGCTGTTAAGGGCTTAAGTAAGCATACATCCACTACCTTCAGCTAGCTCTACAATCCAAAGACTCTGCAGAGTACTAGATGAATATTTTGCAGATGAGGAAAGAGTTTGGTGAATAATTGCAAAGAAAAGCTGCACATCTGAAAATCTGAAGAGGGTCTATGAGGGTAATTTTGTGGTATTAGGTTTGCTTTTCTATGACCTACAAGTACAAAATACTTAAATAGATCCTCCTCCTATCCCCTCCATTTAGTAGCCTATGAAAAAAAGAAAAGAAAAAAATCAAGAAAAGTCAATTCTGATGAAAAATGTACTTGTGCAATGACAAGGACTGCTGGTTTATGTTAATTCAGCTGATCATGCCATTAATGTCCCTGCCCCTCAATTTGATATAGTTACTATACTATGAGACAACATAATTTCTGTGCTCAGAACACATTAGAAATTAATTAGTGCTGGCACAGATCAGTAGCACCTTGAGTAAAAGAAATACAAAATTGCTTCATTTCTAGACATAGAAAATCAATGCATTCTCTATTCAGACTTGAATTTTGTTTCATTATGCTTCCAAATAGATTTATAGAAGTCTATTTAGGATTTTAATATAGCTAGCACATTAAAAATTAAAATACAGAGAGGACTGGCTCATTTACCCAGGTATCAAAGAAAATATATCATCATGATTACAGAGTCTATTCATCCATTAACTTCATGTACTTTTCACTCTTCTGGGTAGAGTGATGCTTATAGACTGACACGAAATAGTCCATCACCATTCCCAGCTGCAAAAAGTTTCCTCTTTCTCTTTTCTGAGTAAAGTGAGAATGAATTGGATTCCCAGCTGCTGAGGTTGAAATGAGGACTGGGAAGGGGAAAGGAGCAATGGTTACCTATCTGCTCATTTCTGCAAGCCCCAGTTATCACAGGCTTAAAATTGTTGCTGCCCAACCTGAGCCCTGAGCATCATTGAAACTTTGATGTTCAGTGCTTTGTGGTCCTCTGCTTTTGGGCACCTGACCGTGTCAGTCTGGTCCTAAGTTTTTTTTTTTTTTGAAGGGCTAAAGCTAACCAGTGTGAATTGAAAGATTTTTGTCACAGCATTACTGTTTGCCTATATGAAAATCCAGGATTTAATCATGCTTTTTTTGAGGTTTGAATAGTCTGGTTTCAGAGGCAAAGTTTAATGGACACAATTAATCTGCAGCACTCACTTCCCACCTAGATTTAGCAAGTTGGTTACACCTGCCCAAGTGAGAAATCCAGTCACTTTATTCTCTCCCTGAAAGTCAAATCCCTTCAGTAGAATGGAGCCCTCCCCTCTCACTACATGAATCTCAATTATATCCAAATCTTGCCTGAAGCTAATATATCAACAAAGACAACTCTGTTAGACAGTTGGTGTTGCTTTAAAACTCACCCATTTTACAAGGTCACTGTCTTTGTTCCCCCTCCTCTTCCCAGGAGCCATGCACACAGTTGTTTTACCACCTCATCAACAACCTGCTTAATATTTTCTGTTTCCTGAATATTCTGCTCATACTGTGCTGGCTTTTGATCTACTTTCACCTGCAATTGAAGGGCATTCCACTGCTATATCTCTTAATCAAGTCTTGCTGGAGTGCAGTTGTTTTTCAGTGTTCTGGTATCAGATTGATTCCTTTTTCTATCCACAAGTAAGCTTGCAACACTGGAGAGAAATTTGAATATTCAAAGACAGTCTTCCAAGCGCTAATGGCCTCATTTTACTAAGAAAGAAAGAAAAGCATAATTTTTTTCCTTTGGTTTATTTTTTGAGGTGGCAACTTATCAAGAGAGCAAAGGCAAATATGCATCCAGAGAAACACTCTCACAATAAAGATGTTAGTTTGCAACAAAAATTGGTTAGTAAAAAAGTTGTTAGCTTTCTGAAATCTCCAGAGCTTCTTAGACATTTTTTGGAACTTAAAAAGCTTTAACATGCTACTTTTGGCTGTCAATCAGCAGAGAAGCAGATCCCAAGGAAAAGAGCCCACATATAGTATAGTCTCTGACAAGAACCAAAAAATGCAATGCCAGCTCATGCTCATTATGCCAATTACTTCATAAGGAACCAAGAAACAACTGCTAAAACTATCAGACAGTTTTGTGGCAACATGCCTTTTTTTTACCTTCATATTTGCAACTCATAACAATTAAAGGACAGCTCTTTGAAACAGTAATGAGAATGTTTGTAAGGAGATAGAAAGTGGGTGGAATTTTGGATTTGACATACTTGCTCCCAGATTAGTGCAGAAAGTTTCTGAGGAAACAGATTTGTCAGCAAATCCTCTGTTTGCAGCAGATGTTTGCTTTGAAACATTTCAGGTTTGATGAACTTCTTGCAGATCAGAGGTAGGGTTTTCTATGAGTTTGTGTTTATAGCAGGCTGCAGAAACCTCCCACGGGGACCAAACCAGAGTTTGTTTGTCAGGCTTACAAGGTACGTGTGCTTGAATGTTGCTCAAGTGACTGCAAAGATGCGGCTTCTAGCCTGAAAACACCTTCCTGAACTCTAAGGGCACATCTTAGCTGGGGAGTGATTCCTTTGAAAAGGGAATTTTGTCATCACAAATAAATGCAAGAGTTCAGGCTGCCTTAAGGCTCTTCCAGTAATCTAAATATTGATATTCCTTGAATTGCAGTGCTTAATCCTACAAGTATAACAATCAGTAGAAGTGCAATTTGTAAGGAGCAGGCTTCTTCCAGTTCAGGGAACAGCCATGCTTTTAGTTTGCATCTGTGTAAAAGATTAATTTACAGTAACAGGCTGTTAACTGATGCTTTTGGAAAGTTTTTCTGAGTTTTAATCTAATTGAAAATAGAGTATTAAGTACTTTTGGTTCATCATTACAGACTCTCCTTTAGGGCCTATAGATCTTTGTAGGAGACGAACAGGATTTAGTTTTAAGTAACAGACTGAGACATGATGAAAGTGAGAAGCAGAGGCTGAGACCTTAATTAAAACAGAGTTACATTTCAGAGAGTTATTAAAGAAGAAGGAGGTGCTAGCGGCTAGAGAGTAGCTATAAATGTTTTTCAAAGCCCATTTGCACAGTGGAACAGCCAATACAACAGCCCTTTTATTCACCTTTGCCATGTTAGTATTTGTGAAAAGCAAACTTCAAAGGGGCTCAGAGCTGGGAGCTCGCTGTCCAAGGGTGATGGGCACATCAAGGAGTTAGGGATGAAGGAATGGATGCTAGCAGCTGGAAGCACAGAAGCTCCTCTGAAGTTTGCTGATGCTTTTTGACCTTGCTAGAATTCATTTCTCTTCATGATCCTCTTGATTTCAGTGTAAAGTCTGGCAGTTTCCCTGCTCAGCCATCACTTTGAGGAGCTTTTCATTTATTGGAGCTCCATGTTAAAATTCACTTGCACTTTGTGTCCATGCTGAACTCTACCATAACATCCTGTGACACGATGAGAAAGTAGTCTGGTTCCTTAGAGAAGAAGAAAATGCAAAGTTAAACCAAGCCAGTAAGAACTGAAAAAAAGCTCAGGCTTATCTGTTTTACAAAAAGCCTGAAGACTTAGAGTACTTTTTGTTCCTTCTGATCTGCACGTGTGTTGTATCAGGGTATGTTTCCTGCTATTAAGGATCACAATTATACCCTTCCAATCTAATTTGTAGTAACTTATGATATTAAAATCTATAAATAATTAAAAATCTTTCACTGGCAGCCAAGTAAATGCTATGGCAGTCAGTCTCTTGGAATCAGGACAGCGATTACATGTCCTGTGGACATCTCAGTACCATGCTTTCCACTGTCCCAGAGATATCTGTGTCACCACCTTCTAGGAAACACTCAAAATTCACCTCAGACAGGCCCACTGTGTATTGTGGCTACATCAGCTAGTTGCAGGCCCCTGGCAGAAGAGGATTAGAAAGAACTTGTTACACCATGCCAGGAAGATCCTCGCCATTCAAGAATCAGAAGACATCCAAAGATCTTCAGACTTCTTGTGTTTATATGATTGATGGCTTTGCCCAAAGCTCAGGACATTCTCCTTAAAACATCAAGCATTGATATGTTGTGTGATTAGTAGAGAGGTGTTTCTTTCTTACTTGGGGGGACTATCTGCACAGTTATTGCCAGTTTTCCCTGCTGTTCTCTGGAGAATATCTGAATTAAATATGATAAGAATTGATGAACTGTACTGGAAAACCCCTTCAGGCTATCAGATATTCATTTACAGGAGCAGAGAGAATCATTGTCCATACTCAAGTTGTGTTTTATCACACAAATGATGCTTTAGAGACAGCTTTGTGTATGCCATCTCATTTTGAAGTTGGTTTAGGTGTTTTCCTCATTAGATCATAGCATTTATGGAAACTACTAAGAATTTATTTTTGTTGTGGTCCTTTGAAGTCTTTTTTTTTTTTTCCCCTACAATTCTGCTACTAGTCTTTAACAGAGGACCAATTTGTATATACAACATGTGTACACATACATATGTAAGGAGTTATATAGAGGATTAAATTTCCTACCTAAGTTATTGACTCTTTCAGTTAGATTTTTTTTTTTTTTTTTTTTTTACATAGCTTGCTCCCAAGGAGGTGGTGGTAGCTTTGCTGATTTTAAGTTTGGGTTGTTTTGGGTTGGGGTTGGGTTTGGTTTTTGATTGGTTAGTTGGTTGTTTTGATTGGTTGGCTTTTTGTTTCATTTGGTTGGTTGGTTGGTTTGTGCTTTTTAGTGTTGGGTGGTTTTTTTTGGTTTGTAATTATTGTATTTTCCTTGTTATTTATGAAAGCTTTTGAACAGGTTTTCAAAGTTTCTGATTCAGAAAACTCAGAATTGTTGATCAAAGGAAATCTCTTAAGGTTAATAGTTGTCCATCCAAGCAATAGATACAAAGATTTAATAAATAAGAATAGAAGACAATAAAGTCTCTAATTTCCTGGCAAGATTAGGAGAACAAGCCACTTAAAGCATGTTGCTGAGGGCCTCTTGTGTTATCACAGGTTTCAGTGTATCAGCTGGTCAGGCACCAAGGTATTTCTGCAAAAGGAAGGTGCTTTGGTATGGTGGCATTCTCCTGCATACAAAAGCCTGACTGCCACTGAGCACTGGTCCCATACTCTGGTGGAATAATGTTATAGCCACATCTGAAGCAGCTATCTGTAGCAGATGGTTTTAACTAACAGTCCTGATAGATAAATTTCCCATGAAACCCTCTGAATCTGCAGTCAACCAAATTTGTTCTCTTTATGTGACTACTTCACGAAACACGTTTTTTACTGTTAATAAAAATCACGCATCCTGCAAATCTGTTGGGTTGAATTGTGCAGGGATGGGGTTTTTTTCCTATGCCTGTACCTGTAGTAGTTTCTTAAATACATGTTTTATGTTTAAGATGCCTGCTAATTCCTGCTGCCTTGGTGAAAGCTATTAATAAAACAGTTACAGGACTGAGTCATTCAGTATGTTCAGTGTGTTAGCATACTCTCACTCTAATAGAGGCACTATAGTTATTTAAGCATCTGAATTCAACAATAGTTAAAAATTCTAAAGTACCTGAAATAATTT
Source organism: Indicator indicator (assembly GCF_027791375.1). NCBI lineage: Eukaryota > Metazoa > Chordata > Aves > Piciformes > Indicatoridae > Indicator > Indicator indicator. The sequence goes on from NC_072035.1 coordinate 6,964,060, forward strand.
GGAGTAAATTAATTTCTTTCTAGACTAAGTCAAAGCAATTACATTCAACTAGGTGCTGTATTGCAGCATAACATTTATCATCATTTAAGCACTGCAAAGTACTTCAGAACTCAAACTTATCTTTATTTCCATCTTGGCAGTATGGTGGTGAGGCTGACTTTACATTCCCTAGATGTTCATTAGTAGGAAGAAATGTAAAATTCAAGCAGAATTTGAAGTGCTAACCCAAATGTAGATTTAGGTTGATATGGTTTCTGTTTACAAATCAAGTTTATATTAGGTACCTCTTTTTTTTTTTTTTTTTTTTTTCCCCACAAGGATGCTTCTGATTGTAACAAAACATGAGTTAATCCAAAGCCTTTTCCCTTTCTTGTCCACTTACAGCTTTTTTATATGTTTCACCTTCCAGTGGGATGTGATTGTAATTTTTTCTTACTTTAAGTCTAATTTGAATTATTAAAGGGGGCATTGCCTCTGCACACTTCTGTTGCTGCATAAAACTGTATTAAGACTTTGCTCAGACTTTGCAAGTGCTTGGCTGTGCATCCCTTCACATTCAGGTGGTCAGTTTTGACTTCTGGTGTTTGCTGGCTGGGCTAATGACCCAGGTATGAGTTTGCATTCTAAGATACAATATTCTTAGCTGATCTACTAAGGGAATGTATACAAAAAGATATTTGCTATAAAGATTACATGAAGGTCCAAAGTGAAGATCTCCCTAACGCTAGTGGCATGTTTAATTTGTAATCTACTTTCTGTTGCAAGGTATTTGCAGATATAACAAAAGAACATTTCAAAGGCACTGTGAGAATCAACACCTCATTTCAGAGATGTATTTTTGTGAGTATTCTTGACCCTTTTCTAGAATACGTCTCCATACTGTTTTAAAATAATTGAAAGTACCTGTGGGGATGTGGTGGTCTTTTGAAACAAAACAAAACAAAAAACCTCAGCTTGAAATGGGAGGATATCTGTTGTGAAACAACAAATGTCCAGGCCTTCTGTCCTCTCTGCTGTACTGAAGGCTGCACTAAACTTCAGTTCAAGAAATAATGGGTATGCTGCCATCAGACAATTAAAGAGAAAACAGTTCAATATTTCTTCTCATTTTAACCAATGAAAACTGCTGGTGGTTTAGACTTTATTCTACTCATAACAGGCATAGTAGAGATTTATTATAACTTGTTCTTTGTATTTTCCAACTCTAATTACAGAACATAGTTGCTCAGAATTACTAGCTGTTGTATTTTAGGTCAAACTGTGGGAGGTTTCTCCCCATTAATCCAATAAGGAGGAAAAAAAAAAAAAAAAAGGCATTTAATGCCACAACTAATACTTGCTTGTTAACATGCCATTAGCATAAAGCTTTCCATTTTTTGTTCAGTAGATAATGCAAATTGAGGCAGAGGCAAATTCAACTTCTAGTCCAAGTAGATTAAACAAACTCTATCAAATCTGAATTGTTTAATGAAGGACTCCGCAGGCCACATAAGGTTTTAGTTATTTGGCAATAAATGCAGACACTGTGTTTTGTAGATCCACAATTAATATTACCATTGTAATTAGATTGCATTGGAATATATAAATGGCATGATCAACTAAAAAAAAAAAAAAAAGTTGCTAGTATATAACTTTCTGGCATGTTTCACCCACTCAGAAGCAAATGTTACCCCACACACTATCCTCCTTCTTAGTACCAACCCTCAGATGCAAATCTGGAGGAGGTGAACACGTCTATGTGATTTCCCAGGCTGCTTCTTTCATTACAGTCTTGCCATTAAGCTTCTTTAAAATTCTGATTTCTTTATCTCTACACACCTTGGAAATGGAATAGCTTTTTCAGCATTACTCCTGTTGCATTGATGTCAAAGGATATAAAAGCTTCATTTAGGCTGCCCTTTTCGTTCGTTTTCTGCTGTGAGCTAAGTGAAAAATGTTGAGACCCTTTTCATTACTTTTTTAAATAAAGGCTTTTGAAGGCATTAACATGCAGAACAACATATGCTTTAATGTGCATCCTTATGGTAACAGAGAAGATAGTTATTAGTTATTTTAACCCTTTTCTTCCTCTTCAACGTTACTGCTGTAGCATAAAAGCTCAAGCACAGGACTGTATAGTCATGAGAGGGAGCTGCCTGACACCCAGTGTTGCATCAAAACTTTTACCCATGCTGCTGTTTAGATTCAGCCACTGAGAAAGTCCTCTTCTCCATCCCAAATCCTTATGACAGGGATGGAAGGAAAAGATGTGTTGTGGCTGTACTTGGAAGATTTGGAAGAATGACAGGAACATTCAACAGAGGAATGCTTCTGAGGAGGGACTGATGGTGGTAAAGTAGGAACAGGGCTGGACAGTACAGGGATTTCAGCCTGAATCAGGATTTTAAAGGGTCTGAAATCTTGTGTGTCATGTTCTGGAGACCTCTTTGGACCTTTCTATGTGAGCTGAATAATGAGTACCTAGTCAGCCATGGATCTAATTGCATATGAGTGCTGGACACGAGACTACAGAAAACAATTTCCCTTAACATTTGAAAGTGGTCATGTCCTGGACTCTGGATTTGGCATCTCTCTTCTAATAGCATCAGAAATTATCATAAAACTGATGCAAGCATTGCACAGAATTACCTTTGTGTTACTAAAACAATTCACTCTGTTGATAACCTCCACATCCACTCCTGAGGAATGGCAGATCCTCCTGCTTTGGACAACACTGAGATGTGCAGACTACCACCTAGAGTAGAAAAATGAAATTAAGAAATGGCACACCTCTCATCTGAATAAGCATCTTCATTATCCCACAAAGCAGTCGCTTGCTGAGAATTTTTTAGGAGTATTTGCTTCATTCAGCTGTCCATCTGCTTAAGGAATGTGAGAGAAAAATACAATTTGATCTTTAGAATTGCTGCAACTTCATTAACTTCAGTGGAGTCATAATTATGTTTCAAGTTGGAGTAGATTTTCCTTCTGAGGCACTTGTGGGGAATTAGCTAGTTTTATTTTTTCATGTTTGAGATTCTTCCTGATCTACACTATTAAGAACATGGCTGGATTAAGATGTGCTTCCTTAACAGGAGTATTTGCAACATTTTCTTACTTATGGGCTCTTAGCCTCTTGTGAAGAACAAAGTCTTTGAATCAGCTTCTAAAAGCTGTTGGAAACCCACAGGTTTCTTCTACATCATATTCTGCCTCTTTCCATTTATTACATACTTTTCCAAAAGAAAGTCCTTTTACCTTCATATTATAAAATAAGAGTGCCTCCATCTGCCTCTCACAGAAGCAGGATGAAACCTGAGACCTGAGAAAGGTGACAGAGTTAAGACTTCACCCTAATTTTTAGAGCTGCTGACCACTGTCAGATCTCATTTCTTTTGAAAGGATCTAGGTCAAAGCCAACAATTTGATAACAGCAGAGAATGTTCTCTGAACTATTGAAAATGCTCTTTCAAATCAGTGTTAATAAATATGTGAATGAGACTTCTCATTCCTAATCAGAGAGAAAACACTGGAAGATTAAATGGTGAGCTTTTGAACCTTTGGTCCTGCAGAAGGCTGCAGATCCCAGGCTACCAGAGGGCCTTGCTGTGGTTCAATGCATATCTTTGTCCATTTCAGCTGCAGTGTGGGTCTTCTGGCCAGGGAGGGTAGGAGACTTCTCTCTCTTTCAGCCATCAAATTCCCTCCAGTGGAAGTTTTTCTGCATCCAGCAGTTTTCTCCCAACATGAAGCCAGGCTGAGGTGTATGAAGCCCAATAAATAAAATTCAGCACTCACAGTGATGCAAAGATTAAGTCAGGCAAAACTCCAGCTGTATATTGTAAATGGTCCCTCTGAGATGGTGGTTTCCTGGCTGGCTAGATCTGGTTTCTCTCTGTTAGATTCTGTGGTCATAGATTTATTCACTTTACTGTTTCTTGCTAAAGAAAATGCCCTGATGGTATTAAGGTCTTGCGTGACTGCAGAGCTGAAATAGAAAGCTCCAAATTCCCCTCTCTATTGTACCTAATTAAGGACTTTCATTAACCCTCTCTGTGGATAGATTGAGAGGATGTCTCCTTTCTGCAGGCTGCTAATGGGTTTTCTGGTAGAGCAGCACACTTAGCTGACCCCTGGTATAAGGTGCTGTGTTAAACGTTCTCTGCCACCTCACAGCAGTGACATTTCCTTTCTCTGTCTGTTCTAAGAAACTAGTCTGAACTGAACCTAGATATAAGTGTTTATTTTTCCTTTTTTTCTCACCCTCCTTCTGGGCCATTGGCAGTTCAAAAGCTAGGAAACCAATTGCCTAATCTCATGGAAGCTTCTGGGAAGGCCAAGAATCTTCCGGGTGGTGGTGATGGGGAGATAAAATTCTGGATCAGTTCCCTCAGTCAACTATGCAGAGATAGCTGTGCAAACAAATTCAGCACAATCCTGGGCATACTGTTCCCTATATGTCACCTCTGCACCATGGAAATTTTTGAAGGGTATATATAACAGGAGGGTCTGTACTATACTGATGACACTTCTCTGTTTAGAAAGATAGCCACTGTTTTGTTTGTCAGGAAAGCAATGATCTGATAGCTTCTTACATTCAGCTCTGCTGTCTGGGGGCTGCTGGAGAAAGTCTGGACAGCGATAAAATGATAAAGGATGTGCTGCTGAGCGTGGTGCAGGAACATCGCCCAGCTTCTGCAGGGAGCCAGCTCCAACCCAGCAGGGTTGATTGGTTCCCACTTGCACTCGCCTGTCAGCGTCATCTGACTCCAGCAGTCCCGCAGGGCTGTCTTCCTCCAGGGGTCCCCAGTGCTGAGGCACAAGGGTGGGTGCAGGGCCAGGCACTCTTTGTTCAGCAGTGTTCCTGTGCCAAAAACCTTACCAGAGCACCAGGTGCTGGGAGCAGGTGCAGAGGCGGTGTCTGCATGTGAATTTTCCTTCGGTGTGGCATGGTGAAAGCCAGAAGCCCAGCTGGGCTCATGCTTACTGTGGAGTGTAGGAAAGGTAGCTGTATGGCTTTGCTGCAGGAACCAGAGCTGGCCGCTGAAGATGGGGAGGTGCTTCACTGGGCACCATGTGGGCTCAGACTTCTGAGTCTCCTGATTCAAATGAACATTTGGATGTGGGTAAGGAGGTGTAGTGGTAGAACAGTTGTCAGATGGACTTCTAAGTGGGCAGATGAGGATGAGCAGATTAGCAGAAAGAAAGAGAAGCTACAAACAACCTGCATAGTTAAAACACCCAGTCTGTAGTGGAGTCAGAGCATGGAAACTTCAGAAGATACCCCTGTGCTTCTGTTTGCTAAGTGTCTGTCTGTGGCTGAATTTCTGCCCTAAGCTGCTGTGAGGATTTGTGTATTAAGAAGGATGTACTGTTTGCCTGGCCTTTCCCTCAGCAGATGGGGAACTGCTTCTATTGAAGTGGGCTTTCAATAATGAAATGGAAAGCAAAAGCGGGGGAAGAAACAAAGTTGCCCTCATTTAACACAAAACCAAGAAGCTGAGCAAACTCAAGTAGTGGAAGGGCATGATGAGAAATTATTTAATTTCCTGTTCTCCACTGGAGAGGAGGAGTTGAAATATTTACAGATGGGCTGTTTGAACTAGCCAGTGTTATTGAAACCTTCTGAGAAGATTCAGGTTTTTGGAATGTTATGAAAATTCTTGTTTTCCACTAGGCAAAGCAGACTGAACAGAACAGGCAGGAGTAGCTGCCAGTTGGTAGCAAATCTGGAGCACTTGCTGATTCATATTTATATAACAAAGCATAAGACAGGATTAGCTGCTACAAGCCACCATGATACCCGTGTTAGTGCTTGAAGAAGTCCCCTGCAGACACTAGCTCTAGTTCAAATCCCTGCCCACACTGGCCTTCCTGTTTACTCTTCCCTGGCTCCTCATACTTCACCATCCCTTTCATCCTTCATGCAAATGGACGTAGGTAGCTCTGTTGGGATGATTCATGTGCATTACACCTCAAGGAGAACCTGCTGTGAAGTGGAAGGACTGTTTTCCAATCAGTGATGATAAGCAAGAATCAATCATGTACCATAACCTGCATATATCACAGAAAGGGACATATATTGAGCAATGCTCATGGCCTGAACAATATGCTGGCCTATTAATTTTCATGAGTTTTTTCCAAAGACACATTAACTTGGACAACACAAGGTCACTATGTAGAGAGAGAGGGATAGGCACTGTAAATTATTCTGAACAAATTTAGAATAATTCTCCTAGGCCCTGCTCATCCTCTGTATTGTTAATCTCCACAAAATCCTGAGTGGTCAAGTTTGCTCTTTTCATTAGCTTTCCATATGTAGTTCATAGCAGCTTTCAGACATTGTTCCTCAAGGCAATGTTTAAAGTCTTTTGCATAACCATAAATGCTAGCAGTGATCCTGGAGAAACAATAGCATATGAACCACACAATTAATGAAGGGACATGGGAATAAGAGAATACCTGAGGGACCCTTTCACTGAATTGAATAAGGGAGGAAAAAGTCACCTTAGCTATCAGAGTCAAGCACTAAGTGATTACACTTAAGTGAAGTATTGAGATTGGTATTCAGATAAAACCAGTCCCCTGTGGCCTTTAAATCTTTGGCCTTTAAATAATTTCCTTGCATCCATTGAGCTATTCTGAGAGACATAACCTGTGCAAAGTCCTCTTAAACTGTCAGGAAATATCAGTGTAATTTTCCCTAGTGATCCTGCCCATGTAGCATGCAAAGGACATGTATGGTATGGCAGAGGAGGATACTAAGGTAGCTGTGTGGTTTATGGACCAGAGCTGGCTTGCAGGAGAATGATCTCTTACAGAAAGAGGTTTGGAGCTATTTGTACTTGCCTATTTTTATTCTGGTACAAGTAAAGTAAAGCTAGAATTTGGCTTGTTAGATTTTCATTCTATTGCACAGAGCTTCCTATTATTATAGGCGATACTGTATCTTGGAGGAAAATAGCAATAAAGAAGATATACCTTTAACAAGAAAATCCCTGTAAATCCAGACCATAGTCTGCCTCTAGATAAAAAAAAGATCATTTTTAACTCTAACCAAAGAAAGCACTCAAACACAATGGGGTTTGTCTTTAAACCATTCATATCCATTTGTAATTGGTTATGTACATACTTTTGCTGGCTAACATAGTATGTGCCTCATACTTATGTGATAGTACCCTTGAATGAAAAAAAAAAAAAATCTTAAAGATTCCATTGGCCTTGCAAGAATCTTGGGAATCCCAGGCTTATTGACTAGTGTATTAAACCAAAAGCAGCCTAATTACCTAATTTACAAATATTTCAAAGCTGAGGTATTGATGCACTATAAGGTTAATTGCTCTTCTTACTCAATTAGTAGGAACCTTGTGCTCTTTATTATATAAAAGTAAGCTATTAGCACTTTCTGCATTTTTATATCCAAGGTTCACTAATGACAAAACTTTTATCTCAGCCCTGCAAAACCTTAATTGCTTTCTATCTGAATACCTGTTTCTTCATAACCCCCCAAATTTCAGTGTCTTGTCCATGTGCATTTGCTCTGTGATTCTAAAATGCAATTCTTAAGCAGGCTTTTAAGTTTTCTAGGTGTCCTGCTTTGGCTGTTCCTTGTAAGCTTTTATATTTCTACAAATTCATCCTCTTCACAGTTGCCAGCTTTGCTGGCTGTTTAAAGGTGGTTTTTACCTAGTAGATCAGAGATGGAGCTTCTGAAAGATGCTTTCTAGCATCTGATAGCCTTTGCATTTTTCCAGAATTGAGGAGTTTTTACAAAGCATCTGCTTTATTAGTTTTAGTTCATGTTGTCCACTGTGGGGTTGTCCACTGTTGGGTCCTCCCTCTTCTCCCTGAAGAAAGTTACCAGCAATGAGGTAAAGTGAAAATTAGAAATGTTTCAGTCGAAAAGGACCTTTAAAATCATCAGGTACAACCGTTGTCTCTCTCTGCCAAGTCTGGCACTAAACCATGTCCTTCTGCACCACATCTCTGCCTCTCTGAAACACCTCTAGGAGTTGGGGATTCAATCACCTTCTTGGGGAGCCTGTTCCAGGAGCTGAGAACTCTTTCAGGAAAGAAGTTTCTTCCAATATCCAACCTAAACCTCCCTTGGTGCAACTTGAGGCTACTCCCTCTCATCCTAGAGAATTATCCCTTTAGCATCAAGAACCCAGAAGTATTTTAGTGAAATTGATGTGACTGAACTTTAGCTCCTAACAGCAGCAAGTGATAACCTGCAGGAAGATTTCCTCTGAACCAGCCCAGACTAGTAACTTTCAGATCATTAACAGCCTCCAGCATTGATGCAGGGGCATCCTTCTTGACAACTGCTAGGGTCATCCTTGACAACTGCTTAACCTTTCTTAACCAACAAAACAGGCAAAAAAAATCGTGCAAGGAAATGACCATAATACACATGGCACTGAACTACTGTAAAAGAAATAAAAGACCTACTGGAAAACTGAAAGTATGCTATGAAATCATTTCCACCTCACAACTGGGAGCACAACCACCACACTTTCACAGCATGAGGCTCTCTCCAGGATTCCACCTCAGTTGTGTATGGTCATATTTCCTCTGTGCAACAGGCTCAGATCTGTACAGCAAAACACAGTGGTTGTCCATCTGAACTTGTACTCATTCCAAGTCTTTTACTGAAGGTTTTACTCAAGCCTTTTACTGAAACTATTCTCAAAGTTGTTGTAATTTCAAAAGGTACCACAAGCTGAATTGTTTAACTCTAAAGAACAGCTAGTTTCTGATGGTAGCAAATAGGTTTGTTTTTTTTTTTTTTAACAGTTAATGATATCATTCCAGATGTTAACAGCCTGCATCATTCTTAGCATGCCTGAAGACCACCAGCCACCTAGAATTTGGATTTCAACAAGAGTTAATGACATTCCTTCCCCCCAGTCATATACATTGCAGAATATTCTGCTTTAATCCGATTATCCTTAACATTTTGCTTCATGTAATGACTGCACTTTTAGTTTTTGGACTTGATGATCTTTTAGGTCTTTTCCAACCTGGTTAATTCTGTGATTTTTAGTTATCAGGTTTGCAATGCTGCAGGAAAGCCAACCCAGTTGTGGTGTTCCAGTCACCGGCAGAGACATGTCACTGGCTTGTCAGGTTTCTTTTTCTTCCCACCTCACCTGAAGATGCTTTTTTGAGAAAAGCTACACAACCAGTAATATCTTAGGAGGCAAATGTTGTAACAATGTGTTGGCTGGCAGTGGGGGTGGGGCTGGTGCAGTGTAAGTAGTAAGCACATGTATTCAGTCCTGTTCAACACAGGCACCGTTCCCCACCTGCCAGTGTTCCTCTTAAACCTCATTCCAACAAACACATTCAGGCCATGCTTTCTTTTGGTCTGTGATTTGCCCTGAGAAGCTGGTTGTAATCAGTGGAGTGGATATTGAGAGGAGTTCAGTCATCACTTTGGTTTATTAATGCAACTAACAGTGCAAAACTAACTTATAAGCCACAGCCTTTTATAGTTTCTCTGAGAACTTTCATATACCACCAAGAGAATGCTTGGTCTTGTTCCTAACTCAGAGCATTCCTTCAAGACCTTCTCCTTGTCACAGGGGCTCTCTGGAGGAAGGCTGCATTCTGAGGCACACCAACAGGCCAAGCTGTGTGAGCTGGCTGTGCAAAGTGGCTTTGCTTTTATCCTCTCAGAGTATTTGCATTCCTGTGTGTAACTTGGATGTCTCAATATTATTTCTGAAGTAATTTCAAATGCAGTTAAGTCTCTACAATGCAGATTGCAACCAAATTCTCCTTTGTGTTTTTTTATGGAGGCTTGCTATTATCCTTTAGCATTTTATTTGTAAATTTCTTGCAGTGTTTCTAAAGGGCTGTCAAATGCTTGTCAATTATTTATTGATAGCAGGTGGAGCAGAAGTAGAGGAACTGCCATATCCAAAGCTTAAGAGCACTGTCTCAAAACTTTGTAGGAAAGAAGTAATTTAAATTTTAATAACCTTGCCTTTTACACATGTGGTTTATTCCATTTCTGAGTTTTGTTGGTTTGTTGTGGTTTTCTTTTTTCCTTCTGTAGATGATTTTGCTTGAAGGTAGTTGAGTGAAAAATAAAGATTAATCTTGACTGAATTTTTAATCATGTTTGCAAACGAATTACAGCAACCATATACCAGCTGGTGTAGAAATGCATTTATTAAGAACATATGGAATCAAAACTGAGCTGCTTGGTAACTCTACCAGCTTAGCAAAGTCCTTATGACTTGTTCCATAAAAATATTCATTTGGTAAATGATGGGACTGTCTTTAAGTAATCAGCATAAGGGAAACTTGATATATAGCTGTGTGTCATCATGCGTGGGGAAGAGACTGGGCAACAGTACTGGGAGACCGGGGAGGTTACATTCAAGCCTCTGTTCTTTTGTAGGCTTCCCATGGTAGCAAATTCTGTATTCCTATCCTGCAGCTTATTTTTTATGTAAATTGGAGGGGGGTGGGGGGGGGCCGCACTGATAGATGCCATGTGATGCTTGGATAATGTCCTGATGGAGGACCTGAAGCTGATGTAAAAATGTATTTGAAAGGACAGAATGAAGTAGCATAGACAGCTGGACTGATGCATGTGGCATGAAGATCTGCTTTGTGGCAATCCTTCATATCCCTCACTATAAATTGACATGCCCAGTGTTCCTGAAGGTCCAGGGGGACAGATTTGTCTCCTACCTGTCAGCCCTCCTAAGAGCAGCTGCCAGCTGCCTCATTCCCTCTCTTGTTGCACTCTTTCCAGCACTGTTCTTTGGGTACATGAAGTTCTATGGATTCATGCGAACTATTATTACTGCCTGCCCAGTTTCACATCTGTTAATCCTCTTTAAATACAAAGGCCCCAAGACCCCCCTGGATCATGGTTCAGGCCTGAACATTTGGCAGAAGCATTGTCTGAAGGATTCTTTTGGGACATTTTAACTTTCACTGGTGCTACTCAGTCACTTTTTACAGAAGAGCTAATGGGTTTGAGAATTCTTCAGGATAGTTTTGCTCCACTTGATATTATTATGGTGGTAATTAGTGATTCAAAGGAAGCTCAGTATTTTTATTAACAAATCCTGCTTCTAAATACTGAGTTGTTGCAGACTGCTCAAATGAAAATAGCCCATCATGCTGCAGCTTTCGGCTCTGTTTTCTCAAACATTGGTATCCTGATCTGAGTCCGTTCTTTGGTTCTCTACAAACCAAATCTTGTTTTCATTGCTGCACCGTTACTTACAAGGTTATAAGTTGTTTGAGTTAGAAAAACATCTTCCTATAGTAGTTTATCCCTTCCTGAACCATGAGGGACTGGCCACTCTCAGCTCACAGTGAGAAACCATTTAAGCTTGCTTGTGATAGCAAGTCCCATGCTTTGCCTCTCCATACTTCTAAGGGGCACATAGTTTGGAAAGGGGTTGTTTTAGGGTTTTGTTTTTCACCTTCTCCTCCACTCTTCAGCCTGAGGAAAACGTTTTAGAGATCTTATCTCTTTTCATCTTAAAATCACCACGTAACCTTGCGGTGTTCATCACTTTCCCTGTATTATTGTTGTAGACAGTGCTAAGATCCTAGCTGATTGAGTTTATTGATTTCTAAGTGTTCTCTTGAGTGTTATTTCACAGTTATGTTTTGTCAGCATTGTGTAGACAGCCTGCGTTAGAGAAGTTTGTATTTATTATACATGAAACTACTGCTCTGCAGACTTCCAATTTCGAGGCATGGAATAGATATAGGAACACAAGGGACAATATGCACAGTCTCTGTAATCCACTTTATAACTGAAGATTTCAGAAGGTGAAAAACCATGCAAGGAAGAAAATTTGGAAGAGTATATTTGGGCAAATTTATTTCTTATCTTCTACAGGAACTAAGTCATGCCTGAGAGTAGAGCCCCACAATCTGTTTTGGGTGATGCTGGGAGGAAGGAAAACAAAATATGCTGTCCTGATTTCTTCGTGTAGGCCACTTTTTTTTTTTTTTTTTACCATAAAAACCTTTCATTTTTTGTTAGGTGCAATAAATAATTTTTATGTCCTCTAGAAGATTGTTTTCTAATTAATATTGGCATCTGAACTCTTGTTTCTGAACAATGTACTAACTTCAGAAACCTGCTGCAAACCTTGACCTGCTTTGTACCTCCAGCACTCGGCAATGACATTTTACATGTTCAGAAGTGCCATTCTGGTGTTCAAAGCCTGATGTATTCCTTATGCCCTACAGCAGTGCTGCAGCTTAGAGGGATGCCTTTCCCTTCCCACTTACCTCTGAGCTATTCTAGACATCAGTTAATCCCTTTCTTTAGCAAAATCCCTCAAAGGGCTTGCCCTAAGCTGTAACGTTGCACTCTCTAAAAGGATGCTCTTACATTGTAGTCACCAAAATGTCTCATAAAAACAGCTCAGAAATATGTTGGGCATCATGTTAGTGCTGCTTTGCCACAGACCTCGGCATTATCAAGTCAATGCATGCCAGGCAATCCTGTGTATATCACCATGATGTGCATTAAACTTTCCCCACTGGCTAGAAAAAGGCAAGGAAAGGGAAGAGGCGGGGAAAGGGAAGAGGCGGGGAAAGGGAAGAGGCGGGGAAAGGGAAGAGGCGGGGAAAGGGAAGAGGCGGGGAAAGGGAAGAGGCGGGGAAAGGGAAGAGGCGGGGAAAGGGAAGAGGCGGGGAAAGGGAAGAGGCGGGGAAAGGGAAGAGGCGGGGAAAGGGAAGAGGCGGGGAAAGGGAAGAGGCGGGGAAAGGGAAGAGGCGGGGAAAGGGAAGAGGCGGGGAAAGGGAAGAGGCGGGGAAAGGGAAGAGGCGGGGAAAGGGGAAAGGGAAGAGGCGGGGAAAGGGGAAAGGGAAGAGGCGGGGAAAGGGGAAAGGGAAGAGGCGGGGAAAGGGAAGAGGCGGGGAAAGGGAAGAGGCGGGGAAAGGGAAGAGGCGGGGAAAGGGAAGAGGCGGGGAAAGGGAAGAGGCGGGGAAAGGGAAGAGGCGGGGAAAGGGAAGAGGCGGGGGAAGGGAGGAGGAGGGGAGGGGGAAGGAGGGGGGGAGGGGGAAGGGGAAGGGAGGAGGGGGAAGGGAAGGGAGGGGGGAAAGGGGGAAGGGAGGGGAGGGGGAAGGGGAGGGGGGAGGGAAGGGAGGAGAGGGGGAAGGGAGGGGAGGGGGGAGGGGAAGGGGAGAGGAGGGGGGAAGGGGGAGGGGAGGGAGGGGGAGGGAAGGAGGGGGGAAGGGAGAGGGGGGAGGAAGGGGAGGGGAGAGGGAGGGGGAGGGGAGGGGAAGGGAGGGGAGGGGGGAAGGGGAGGGGAGAGGGGAAGGGGAAGGGAGGGGAAGAGGGGAGGGGGAGGGGAGGAGGGGAAGGGGGAAGGGAGAGGAGGGGAAGGGGAGAGGGAGAGGAGGGGAAGGGGAGGGAAGGGAGGGGAGGGGAGAGGGGAGGAGGGGAGAGGGGGGAGGGGAAGGGGAGGAGGGGGGAGGAGGGGAAAGGGAGGAGGAGGGGGGAGGGGAAAGGGGAGAGGAGGGGAAGGGGGAGAGGAGGGGAGGGGAGGGGAGAGGGGGAAGGGAAGAGGAGGGGAGGGGGAGGGGAAGGGAGGGAGGGGAAGGGAGGGAGGGGAAGGAGGGAAGGGAGGGGAGGGGGAGAGGGGGAAGGGAGAGGGAGGGGAGAGGGGGAGGGGGAAGGGAGGGGGGGAGGGGAAGGGAGGGGGAGGGGAAGGGGAGGGAGGGGAGGGAGGGGGAGAGGGAAGAGGAGGGGGAAGGGGAGGGGGGAGGGGAGGGGGGAGAAAGGGGGGGAGGGGAGGAGGGAGGGGGGAGGGGAAGGGAGGGAGGGGAGGGGGAGGGGAGAGGAGGGGAGGGGGAAGGGAAGGGAGGGGAGAGGGGAAGGGGGAGGGGAGAAGGGGGGAGGAGGGGAGAGGGGAGGGAAGGAGGGGAGAGGGGAAGGGGAGAGGAGGGGAGGGAAGGGAGGGGGGAAGGGAGAGGGGGGAGGGAAGGGAGGGGAAGGGAGAGGAGGGGAGGGGGGAGGGGAAGGGAGGGAGGGGAAAGGGGAGGGAGGGGAAGGGGAAGAGGGAGGGGAAGGGAGGGGGGGAAAGGGGGAGGAGGGGAAGGGAGAGGAGGGAGGGGAGGGGAGGAAGGGGAGGAGGAGGGGAGGGGGGAAGGGGGAGGAGGGGAGGGGGAGAGGAGGGGGAAGGGGAGAGGGGGGAAGGGAGAGGAGGGGGAGGGGAGGAGGGGGAGGGGAAGGGAGAGGAGGGGGAGGGGAAGGGGAGGGGGAGGGGAAGGGAGAGGAGGGGGAGGGGACGGGAGAGGAGGGGAAGGGAGAGGAGGGGGAGGGGAAGGGAGAGGAGGGGGAGGGGAAGGGAGAGGAGGGGGAAGGCGAGGAGGGGGGGAAGGGGAGGGGGGAAGGGAAGAGGGAGGGGAGAGGGGAGAGGGGGGGAAGGAGGGGAGGGGAAGGGAGAGGAGGGGGGAGGGAAGGGGGGGAGGGGAGGAGGGGAGGGAGAGGGGGGAGGGGAGGGAAGGAGGAGGGGAAGGGGAAGAGGGAGGGGAGAGGGGAGAGGGGGGGAGGGAGGAGGGGGGAGAAGGGGGAGGGGAGGGAGGGGAGAGGGGGAGGGAAGAGGGAGGGGGAAGGGGGAGGAGGGGAGGAGGGGGGGAGAGGGGGAAGGGAGAGGAGGGGGAGGGGGAGGGAGGGAGGAGGGGAGAGGGAGAGGGGAGGGGGAGAGGGGAGGAGGGAGGGGGGAAGGGGAGAGGGAGGGGAAGGGAGGGAGGAGGAGGGGGAGGGGAGGAGGGGGGAAAGGGGAGGGAGGGGGAAGGGGAGGAGGGGGAAGGGGAGGGAGGGGGAGGGAGAGGAGGGGGAGGGAAGGGAGGAGGGGAAAGGGGAGAGGGGGGGAGGGAGGGAGGGGAGGAGGGGAGAGGGAGGGGGAGGAGGGGAGGGGAAAGGGGGAGGAGGGGAGGAGGGGAGGGAGAGGAGGGGGAGGGGAGGGGAGAGGAGGGGGGAGGGGAAGGGGAGGAGGGGAGAGGGGAGGGGGAGGGGAAGGGGGAGGAGGAGGGGAGGAAGGGGAGGGGAGGAGGGGAGGGAGGGGAGGGAGGAGGGGAGGGGAGGGGGGAGGGGGAAGGGAGAGGAGGGGAGGGGGAGGAGGGAGGGGGAGGGGAGGGGAGGAGGGGGGGAAGGGAGGGGAGAGGGGAGGGAGGAGGGGAGGGGAGGAGGGGAGGGGGAAGAGGAGGGGAGGGGAGGGGGGAAGGGGAGGAGGGAGGGGAGAGGGAGGAGGGGGAGGGAGGGAGGGGAGGGGAAGGGGGGGAGGGAGGAGGAGGGGAAGGGAGGGAGGGGGAGGGGGGAGAGGAGGGGAAGGGAGAGGGAGGGGAGGGAGGGGAAGGGAGGGGGAAGGGGAGGAGGGGAGAGGGGAGGGGGGAAGGGGGAGGAGGGGGGAAGGGGGAGGGGGGGGAAGGAGGGAGAGGAGGGGGAGGGAGGGGGGGGAAGGGGGAGGGAGGGGGAGGAGGGGAAGGGGGAGGGGGGAGGAAGGGAGGGGAGGGGGAGGGGAGGGAGGGGAGGAGGGGGGAAGGGAAGAGGGGGGAGGGGAGGGGAGGGGAGGGGAAGAGGGGGGAAGAGGGGAGAGGGGAGGGAGAGGGAGGAAGGGGAGGGAAGGGGAGGAGGGGAGGGGGAGGGGGAGGGGGGAAGGGAGGAAGGGGAGGGAGAGGAGGAGGGGAGGGGGAGGGGAGGAGAGGGGGGGAGGGGAAGGGAGAGGGAGGGGGGAGGAGGGGAAGGGAGGAGGGAGGAGGGAAGGGAGGGAGGGGAAGGGGAGAGGGAGAGGAGGGGGGGGAGAGGAGGGGGGAAAGGGGGAGGGGGAGGAGGGGGGGGGAGGGGGAGGAGGGGAAGAGGGGGGAGGGGAAGGGAGAGGGGGGAGGGGGAGGGAGGGGGGGAGGAGGGGAGGGAAGAGGAGGGGGGAGGAGGGGAGGGAGAGGGAGGGGAGGGGGGGAGGGGAAGGGGGGGAGGAGGGGAAGGGGGAGAGGAGGGGGAAGGGGGAGGAGGGGAAGGGGGGGAGGAGGGGAGGGGGAGGGAGGGGGAAGGGGAGGGAGGGGGAGGGGGAGGGGAGGGGAGGGGAGAGGGGGGGGGAGAGGGGAAGGGGAGGAGGAGGGGAAGGGGGAGGAGGGGGAAGGGGAGAGGGAGGGGGAGGGGGAGGAGGGGAAGGGAGGGAGGGGAGGGGAGAAGGGGAGGGAGGGGAGGGGAGGAGGAAGGGGGGAGAGGAGGGGGGGAGGAGGGGGGGAGGAGGGGAAGAGGGGGGAGGGGGGGAAGGGGGGAGGAGGGGAAGGGGGGGAGGGAGGGGAGGAAGGGGGGAGGAGGGGAGAGGGGGGAGGAGGGGAAGGGGGGGAGGGGAGGGGAAGGGGGGGAGGGGGAGAGGGGAGGAGGGGAGAGGAAGGGGGGAGGAGGGGAAGGGGAGAGGAGGGGAAGGGGAGGGAGGGGAAGGGGGAGAGGAGGGGAGGGGAGGGGAGGGGAAGAGGGAGGGGGAGGGGAAGGGAGGAGGAGGGGAAAGGGAGGAGGGGAGGGGGGAGAGGGGGGAGGGGAAGGGGAGGAGGGGAGGGGAGAGGGGAGAGGAGGGGGGAAGGGGAGAGGGGGAAGGGAGGAGGAGGGGAAGGGGGAGAGGGGAGGAGGGAGAGGAGGGGAAGGGGAAGGGAGGGGGGAGAAGGGGAAGGGGAGGGGAGGGGGAGGGGGAAGGGGAAGGGAGGGGGAGGGGAAGGGAAGAGGAGGGGAAGGGGGAAGGGAGGGAGGGGAAAGGGGAGAGGGGAAGAGGAGGGGGAGGGGAAGGGAGAGGAGGGGAAAGGGGAGGGAGAGGGGGGGAAGGGGAAGGGAAGAGGAGGGGAAAGGGGGAAGGGGAAGAGGAGGGGAAGGGGAAAGGGAGAGGAGGGGAAGGGGGGAAGGGGAGAGGAGGGGAAAGGGGAGGAAAGGGGAGGGGAAGGGGGGAAGGGGAGAGGAGGGGGGAGGGGAAAGGGGAAGAGGAGGGAGGAGGGGAAAGGGGAGAGGAGGGGGGAGGGGGAAGGGAGAGGAGGGGGGGAGGGGGAGAGGGAGGGGAAGGGGAGAGGGGGGAAGGGAAGAGGAGGGGAAAGGGGAGGAGGGGAAGGGGAGAGGAGGGGGAAGGGAGGGAGGGGAAAGGGGAGGAGGGGGGAAAGGGGAGGAGGGGGAAGGGAAGAGGAGGGGAGAGGGGAAAGGGAAGAGGAGGGGAAAGGGAAGAGGAGGGGAAAGGGAAGAGGAGGGGAAAGGGAAGAGGAGGGGAAAGGGAAGAGGAGGGGAAAGGGAAGAGGAGGGGAAAGGGAAGAGGCGGGGAAAGGGGAAAGGGAAGAGGAGGGGAAAGGGGACAGGGAAGAGGAGGGGAAAGGGGAAAGGGGAAAGGGAAGAGGAGGGGAAAGGGGAAAGGGAAGAGGAGGGGAAAGGGGAAAGGGAAGAGGAGGGGAAAGGGGAAAGGGAAGAGGAGGGGAAAGGGGAAAGGGAAGAGGAGGGGAAAGGGGAAAGGGAAGAGGAGGGGAAAGGGAAGAGGAGGGGAAAGGGGAAAGGGAAGAGGCGGGGAAAGGGGAAAGGGAAGAGGAGGGGGGAGGGGAAAGGGAAGAGGCGGGGAAAGGGGAAAGGGAAGAGGTGGGGAAAGGGGAAACTGAAGAGGAGGGGAAAGGGGAAAGAAGATGCATTTACACCATCAATTGCCCATTCTGGACTCCTCAGAAGCCTTATGCCATTCACTTTCTTGTTGGTTATTTGATGCTAATGGTTACCAGGAGCAATAATTGATAGGGCAAGGTATGAGGAGTTGTGTTAGACCTCTGGCAAAATGCTCTTCAAGGGAAAATCTCAGTTTATCCACTTTGAATGAGCAGAAGTGATTACAGAAATTGATTAAAGGAAACTTCTCACTTGGCAAGTATTTTTTCTTTTTCTCTCCTATCAAGTATTTTTTTCCTGCTTATCCTAGGCTGTGAACTTCATTCTCTCACCTATTGTAAAGAGTAGCTAACCAACCAAGAGCTACATCAATCTTGTCTGTCATTAACTTCCAGCTTTCTAGTCTGCCATCAAACTGGGCTGTGGATTCTGGAAATATCAGTCTAATCTGCCAGCACCTTCCCTCTGTTTCTTTTAGTCAGGCAGCCCAATCTCAGATTGGTATTTTTTTGTTCTTATACAGTGACATTTTTCTTGTGTACTCCTATAAAATATACTTTCCTACTATAACTTTTTTCCTGTTGCTGTCTTCCAATTACTGATGAGCCAACTTTAAAAAGGTGGGTCTGGTTCCACAGAATTCAGAGGATTCTTTGTGCAAACCAAAGCCTCATGACACTACCCACAGGGCAATATGACCATCCACTTACACAGCCAGGGTTTTCATATGTAATTGGGGATTTTTTTCTGCCATTATTCCCTCATTTTACAGTACGCTGGTCACTTAATTTAATTTTCATTGGTGGCTGCTGAAACTTACTGTATTTTATCAGCTTCTAATAACATTTAGTAATGTTCCTTTTTTAGAAGTAATGATTGGAAATCTTAATTTTAATATAAATGCAAAATGATGAATTGTAAAGCTGGGCCAGTTTGCTGGGATTTGAGGCAACCCTGCCATTTCTGCTCTTTTAGAGGATTTCTTTTTCTAGTTACTGAATGAAGGTTACAATAATATTTCAAGATGGTAGAGGTGAATCACCTACAAAAACACAATGGAGGGTGACTGTAAGTGTGTGGTATGATAAGAGACCCAGGTATTGCTACTGTATGACAAGCTATTATAATAGACATGAGTGAGGTCAAAGGCAGTGATCAAGATGTATTGGCACAGAAACAGGAAATCTTTTGGGAAAGATGTAATCTTGAACTAAATGCCAATAAATGTAACAAAAAGTAGACAAGATAGATGTTAGAGAGATTAGAGAAGAGGGTTTGTGAGCTTAAGAGTTTATGGAGAGTGTTCAGAAAAAGAGGATTCTCATGACAGTGTAGTAGACCTTTACCCAGCAGTGTAGCAGTGGTCCACACAGATATTGCAACTAGAAAAAAAAAATGTTTTCTCTTCTATAAGAACAGAAAATAGCAGCCTCAGCTCTGTTAAAACAAAACATGTAACCCTTGCTAGTATCTGCAGCTTTGCCTCTGTCATGAAGGGCACTTGTACTGTTCCTTCATGTGCCTTCTCTGCTTGGTTTTGCTACGGCAGGAACACTTTTTGATGGATTTGAGGTAGTTGAGTGCAAGGAGAGCCAAGTGGCTAATGATATCTATGGGCAAGCTGCTTAGGATAATTAGATTTCTTCTCCTCTCATGATGTGAAGTATGCAGTGACATGGCTTTAAGCAAAGGTAGAAAATTGTGCAAATTCCTAGTAAATGGAAAAGTAGGTCATTCAACCTAATATTTAGAGTGACAGTTAAGGTAAATGTTATTGAGCTTAGTGTCAAATGAACATTAACCTTCCAACTTTGACAAAACTCTGCTTTAAACTGCCTGGACTCTGCTCTGCATATATCTGATGCTCAGGAAGAACTGAGAAATTCAGAGTGATTTCCATAAATCTTCCCAAGAGGAAAAAAAAATCTTTGAAAAATGAAAAGCCTCTATGCAAGAAGGTCTCTAAATACAACTTGGTTGTGTTTTAAGTCAGTGGTGAGAAACTGCTGGCTGCTGTGGTTCTACTGCAACAGAGTCAAACGGCCCAAATGCCTTCTTCCAAAAGGGAAGACTTAACTGCACACAGCTTTTTGTCTTTAAACTGCCTCTCATGTTTATCCCAAGGTCAGTTGAGTCTCAGCTTCATGCATTAAATAATCCACGAGCCATGCCCAAAATTTTCAGGGCTCTGTCTTCATGTTTGTATGCCTTCTGTTGGCACTAAACTAGTTGGAAGTGTTTGTAGCAACTAACAAGCATGTAGGATTGAGTGTGGAAGGGAGGAAGACACAGGCACTGCAAAGCATGTTATACTTTTTCTACTTTAAATCCTGCTTACCCCCATTGATATCCCTGAAGAAGCTACAGTAATCTGGATTGAAGATTGTAGCAGCACAGTAAGTTCCTTCCTTGTGTCTCTTCTGTCCTGTTTGCTGTTTTAAATATTATACTGAGGCTGAAGATTCTCAGGGGTAGGGCTCTGTCATAACAGCACAATCACTATGACAAGGCATAATGGCCTTTAGAAGCTGTTCAACAAAACTTAAATCACAGTAGTGAGAATAAATGTCTTTGTCAGGTAACTCATGTAGGCCACTCAGCACAGCATTATAAACATTGATCTCTTTGCTGGGTTTGATTTTGTTAATGAAGTAATGAGAAAGCACACAACAGAATATTCAGCTCCAACCTTCTCTCCAAATTCCCCTTATGGTTCTTATTCCAGCTGCTACATCTTGTATATCAACTTCTGTAAGATGTGATAATAGTCTGTTGGCATTGTGCCCAACTTTCCCATCACCTTGGATGCAACTGCTGGCCTAAGCTGCTCCAGAGAAGAATTGCTAGGTGTTGCCAATAGATGGAACTGCCTAACTGCACTGCCTGGGCAGCTCCCAGTCTGGGGAGCCACCTGCAAGCAAGAAATGTATCAGGTTTTATTATCAGAGCTCAGTAATTTTAAATAATAGTTCATTGCTGTTACAGTGGAGTCTTGTAGTCACAGAAAAAATATTTGCTTTTCAAAACTGGAGAAGGAATTAAAACATCTTCATAGTTTCATTCAATTCTATGTGGAATTGAACTGTCTTAAGTGGCTTTAAAGCCTGGCCATTCATTGCTTCCCTCATTTGCAGTGTTCTCAATGTTTCTGATCTGCAGGTGTACCAGAATGTGATCATGATCCATCAGAGATCAGAATTTAGGGCACAGTGAGGTAATTGTATTGGCAGTCAGTAGTCTCTAACTCTTGCAAAGGGATCTATAGGACAGCTAATGTCAGGACTGCCCTGTGCCACATTATCCCTGTGCTGCTGTAATGCAGGAGTTCAGCCCTGCCAAAGGCAGTTTGGGATGTTACCTATTCCTGTCCAAGGTGCTTTTGTGACATTCCATAGGTTGAAAGAAATGTAAGATATGACAAAAAAATTCCCGCTTTCTGTGCAGAAAAATATTTTATTTTAGATTTTGTGTTTTTTCCTTAAAAATAATATCAGCCAGGCATTTCAGCCCACTTGAACTGGTATTTTTTTCATCTGAGCCTGCTGAAGAGGCAAAGACCTGTTTGCCCTGCATGGAGTAATTTAACAAAGCTGTCTCCTTACCAGTGACACTTTTCAAACAGCTGTAAGTCTGCTAGCTGTATGCTTACTGTGCTCTTACGTAAGCAGGACCTAGCACTTAAAACTTGTACTCTTCTTTCATTCTGGCAGAAACTGTTTTCTTCACACTCTTTTCATTATTTTTAAGCCATTGAACATTCAGTCTTACAAACAGCAAAACTGCACAAAAGCCAAGCAAAGCAAGAGTGCTGATTTGCCATTGGCAGTGGGGAGGGTGACTATTTTCTTGGGTACTGGATTCATGGCACAAAGTCAATAACAAAGCAATATTTATAGAACTTGGAGATGATTGTAAACATACTTCAAAGCCTCCTCTTTTTAGCAGCGCTGAAAATGTAATAATCAGTGATCATAAGTGCTTATTTTTTTTCCTGTTCTGGTAGCCAGGCATTCTTTTAGTACTGATCTTGCTGTTTCCATTCCTCTATCAATATAATTTTTCTGTGAACAAACATAGTAGGGAACAGAATAATCAGGCATGTTGGTAAAGTGCAGACTCCAGCAGTTAGCAGTGCTCCATGCAAGGTTCAGCTTAGCTCTGAACCATTGAAATTCCATCTATGATGCATGTTTAGTGCTTCTGCATCTTATACAGTTTGTTTTTTCTTTAATGAGAGGGTTCTAATAAAAGATTATCTGTAAGGTCTTTTGGGACACAAAAGGTGCTACTTTGTTCTGTGCCTATTCATATCCATGCAAGATCACAGGACGTTAGGGGTTGGAAGGGACCTCTGGAGAGCATTGAGTCCAACCCCCTGTCAGAGCAGGACCACAGAATCTAGTGCAGGTTGCATAGGAATGCATCCAGGTAGCTCTTGAAAGTCTCCAGAAAAAGAGACTACACAACCTCTCTAGGGAGCCCATTCCAGTGCTCTGTGACCCTCACAGTGAATAAGTTCCATACTGTACTGGAATTAATACCCAGTTTAACTCTTGTGCTCTCAGGTAGAGATAGTTAAGTGGCCAGACAAGAGGGGTCTTGTTACTAAGACACCAGACCATAAAAGAAGATGCTCAACACAGGCAAGTTATCTTCACACCAGAGCACCCAGCACCAAAGAGGAGCTTGTTTACACAACACCCAGGGACCTTCCTGGAATGCACACTAAAAATCTGTATGCATATCCATATCTGTTTTACCCTGGCTTGCACACATTTATAGCTGATTAGAAGCACGCAGAGAGAGACTTTTCCTGGATTCTGGGCTGGGACCTGAGCTACCAGGCAACACTGCAGATACTGTGGTATTTTCTGATATTGTCATGGTACTTCCTGGTATGATTTTTCCTACAGGATAAACTAATTGCATAATGTTTTGTGTTCAGACTTGAAGTTATCAGATGCCCACACTGCTCTGCCACTTTGAGATTCCTAAACAACACTGTCCATGCTGAGAGCTCTCTTCAAAATGGAACCTTCCTCATTTATCAAATCCTTATTCCTCAATACACTTTGGTAAATTAGATTATCTATCACCATGTCACAGATATTCTTGGTCTACATGTTCCTTTATCTACATCAGGAGAAACTGTAAATTCTTTTATGTTCAGGTTCATTTTATTCCTGTTTCATTATGTAATTTATGAATTACCATAGCTGAGACAGACCTTCCATGTCGTGGCTTAAAACTGTGTTTGATGAGCTACTCAGCACCTGCAGAACCTGCCTTATCAGTTGTTGTCAGCACCACTCTCATTTGCTATTTATCTTATTTCCTACATCCTGACCTTGAAGGCTGTTCACAATTGTTGATCTGCATAGGAGGTAAATCAGTCCTACCCGTGGAAATACAACCACAAAGAGAGTAAGAAAATGCTCTTATGCTTTGGTTGGATTTGTTTCTTCAAGATATATTGTCTCTGTGTAGAAGATCAAGAAAGGTGTGTCCGGCAGGTCTAGGGAAGTTCTTCTACCTCTCTACTCTGCCCTGGTGAGACCACACCTGCAATACTGTGTCCAGTTTTGGGCTTCCCAGTTGAAGAGAGACAGAGACCTGCTGGAGAGAATCCAATGGAGAGCCATGAGGATGATTAGGGGACTTGAGCATCTCCCCTGTGAAGAGAGACTGAGATCCCTGGGGCTGTTTAGTCTGGAGAAGAGAGGACTGAGAGGGGATCTGATCAATGTCTGTAAATATCTGAGGGGTGGGTGTCAAGTGGAAGGGGCCAGGCTCTTTTGGGTGGTTCACAGTGATAAGACAAGGAACAATGGGTTCCAACTAGAACATAGAAGATTTCAGCTCAACATGAGGAGAAACTTCTTTCCAGTGAGGGTGACAGAGCACTGGAACAGGCTGCCCAGGGGGGTTGTGGAGTCTCCTTCTCTGGAGACTTTGCAAACCCAGTTGGATGCATTCCTGTGCAGACTACCCTAAGTGATCCTGCTCTGGCAGGGGGGTTGGACCTGATGATCTCTTGAGGTCCCTTCCAACCTCTGATATACTGTGAGACTGTGACCTGATACTGTTCTGCTGCCTGCCTATAGATCCTTTTATACATAGGATCAGTATCCCTACAGTTATTTTAGTAGCAAATATAATTCACCTAGAAGAGAGATTTTGACTCTGTCAGTGACTGATTGTCAGTGCTGAGGGAGGAGAAATCCTGGAGTATCACCAATTCTGAACACATGTATGACTTTATTTGAGCATGAAAATAATACTGGAGTGAGTGAGTCTAGTCAAAGCCTGAAGGTAAGCAAAGGAGTATTGCAAGGTCATGGCTTTAGTCAAGGCTGTCCAAACAATGGCCAGAGGGCTGGATTCAGCTTGTAAGGCAGTTTTTCTGGGCCTGTAGAAATGTTGGCTGGCTGGTTGGAAGGCAAAGAACGCAGAGGATTTTGCTCTGCATGCAAAAGCAGATAAAAGCTGTCAGGTGATTAAGTAGGGATGTAGCTGTCTTTGTCTGACCCTCCTGAGGTAGCTGGGACTAAGGGGGTGTATGAGTGAAAGGGCTTAAATGGCCAGGCCAGTTAAACATGAGCCCTGGAAACACCACCACCTACATGACCTTCATCAATTTTGGGAGTATTTGATTGCATCTCAGTGCTTGACAAAATAGTACATTCTTCCTCCAGTGGATCAGTCAGCTCTGCATAGGATTGTTGTCTCTTAACTATGATTTTTCCAGACTCTTTCCCAACACCATTCCCCTGCTTGTTTTTATCTCTCATTTTAAACTTGCCCAACCTAAAGGAGAATTTGGTCCTTAACAGAATAACAAAGCAGCATTAGCAAAAGGCAGCAATAATTGCAGCATATCCTCACTAATTGGTAGGTAGAGTTACAGTACACTGTAGTCAGCTAAGCTGTGTCAGAGCTACAGGATTTCTTCTTGATATTACCTGTCTATTACATGCAAACAAAACTCCACCACAAGAATGCTCACACTGGAAAATCAGACATGGGAAGATTGAAAATGCTTACAGCATGATGTCCAGTCCTTCCTCCTTTTCTCAAACTTTCAGCTCCATCTCTGTCTCCTCAGCCAGTGAGTCTTTGTTTTCTCTTTTTGTAACACCTGTCAGCTTCCATCCCCAGCTCCATTCTCAGTTGCTGGACTCCCTGTTGGGGCTGCAAGTGGGGTGCACACAGCAAAGTCAAGAGAGCTGCTGCCCTCCTGCTGGCAAGTGATTTTCCTTGCAGACCACCTTGGAAGGAAGAGGTGAAGACTGAGAAATTGAGCTGGTTGAATCAAAACCCAAGAAATGAAAACTGGGAAACAGCAAGTGGAGGAGATATGCTAGTGACAGAGTCTGCAGTGCTTTTGCTTATTGCATGGAGAAGTACTCAGATATGAAAAAGAATAAGAAAATATTTTTTCAAATGTAATTTTGCTTGCCATAGTGGAAAGAGATGGCTGACTGTAGTTTCTGCTCTTTACTGATTGTGTAACTGGTCTGAATGTGTCCAGCTGCTTCAGACAAAACCTATAGAAGCTCAAAGAGACTGAACCACAAAGGGAAATAATACAGATCCCTCAGTCATCCAAAGACCCACACCCAAGCCCTACAAAGTAGGTCATGTTCAGGTAACAAAGCCACTGGTTTCAATGAGGTGCACTGAAAGCACAGCCATCCTTTCTGCTCTTCCTCATGACCAGGATTAGATCTTGGGTTAAATCTTGGGTTGCCTCCAGTTGTTCTGGTTCAGCAACTTCATTAAAGCCACACATTAAAAGATGTGAGAACTGTTTTGATAGTCACTAGTGGCTCAGAGTGGATGGCAGCAAAACTTTGGATAGTTTTTCTTTTCTTGTAGGGCAAAATCTTTTACTAGCATAAATCTCTAACTCCAATGATAGCCAAGAAGAAATTGGTTTGTACAGTGCAGGATCCAGTTTCATATCTTTTAGAGCCTGACTGACACCTACATGAACACAATTGAATCATCTTTACCATTTTAGAGGGAAACTCTTGAATAACAAAAACAAGAACAAGCATTCAGAGGTAGCAGATGAAAGAATAAAACGTGTGAGAAAAAAACCAACCAAACAAAAGCCAACCAAAAACCCCTAAGGCCCTCAAAATACCTTAAGTGATTTGTTAAAAAACAAACAAACAAAAAAACCAAACAAAAAAAACCCAACACAAAACAGCCAAGAGCTATTGTGAACAGTTTAGGGCTCTGTGAAGATCATTCCTATTTGGCAGTAAATGTCAGAATGGTATCACATAGCAGTTCTCCCACCTGGGTTTGGGTTAAAAAGCTGTTTGATGAGAAGTCCTCCCCTGTTATCAGACTCTTAAAGAAGGCTGCTGCTTCAGAGTTCTTTGCTCCTTTGCTATTACATGGCAATTTGCCAAAGGCAGGCAGTAGCCTGGTGCTTCATCTACTGCAGTTTCTGCCATTTATGCAGAAGCCAAATGTTCAGTATTGTTTGGGGTAGAACATCAATAACATCAAAGTGGTTTAATGAAAATCAACACCTGCAAGGCTCAGCCTAAGGGTAGAGATTAGCTTTTTTATTTTCTCCCTCTCTCTCTGCATTAAAATAATACATCTGCTTAGATATTTATCTGTCTCACTATGTTTAACTTTTTCTCTGGGGTTCCAAAAAACTTGCTCTGTGTGTGCTTTCCCATAATGAAGAAAGATATCAAAGTGCATTGTTTGTTTTGGCTGCACAGACAGGATTATATCTGTCCCTCTGGCCTTGCTTGCTTAATGAAAGATACTCAGTGGAATGTTCTACCAGCCATTTCTCTCTGTCCCTCGATGTTTTTCATACAATGAACAACCTGGCCAGAGATGCCAAAGCCTGACTGCAGTTACTGCTCAACATTTCAGAAAGGGCTAGGCTTTTGAGACACCCTCACGTACACAACTTGCAGTCCACCCCTTGGTCTAAGTAAGAATTGCTGGCCAAGTTAATAAAGGTTTTACTGATTTTGAATAGAGTTGTATGAGTTGTAGATTGGAAATATATTTGGGCTTTCAGTGGTTTCTAGTGCTATTATCCAGATAAACTCTCAGTAACTTTATTGACCACTCTTCTCAGCAAGTCTTGTTGAGAACCCGTCGACTTCAGGACTTGAAGTCTTCAGGAGTTGCCATATTCTGTTTCCATATTATGGAAAAAAAATACTAGCCAATGTATGTTTCTCACATTCTTTAGCAAAAAATCCTTTCCCAGTTTTGGCAGGCCATGCTGCAGGATGTCTGCATTGGCTTTTGGAAGAATGTCTGAGCAAAAGGACTTGGTATCTCAGTTTTCAAGTGTAAAGCAAAATTTGGCTAGAGTTTGGCTGTGTAAATTTTTGGTCCTTAACTTAGGACCCTGTTTCTAGTCAGTGATGTAGTGATGTATTTCAATCCCTTTTGGGTTTTATGAAATTCTCTGGTTTTTCTGAATTCAGCTTTTAACATCTGACAAAGCAGCTCACAGAAGTCAAAGATAAGCTGCTTTTTGACTTCAAAGGGCCATGTACCAGACCTTCATTTCTCTGGCTGTTTTTCAGGAGGAAACTTAATTTCTGAGCATAAGGAAATATTTTTTAAATGAACAACACAGGTAGGATAAGAAAGTCAAATATTTAAAAAATATTTCTATCTGGACTTACAATTCCTTGAAATAAAAACTGGATAGTAACATTTTTAATAACATTTTGTATTGAGGTGAGAAATTTTGACTTCACTAATACTGACATTCTCATTATGCCTCCCTGTGTTTTAATCACCTGGTGTATCATAATGCTGATTAATTTGTCTCCTCAAGGATCTCTTTTATATAAAGGTTCTTTTCCAACCACTGTGCAAAGAAACAAACCCTAATTCATTGCATTAATAACTTTCCTTAGGTTCCTGTACTTTATCTCACACTCAGACTTTGCCATGAAGTCTGCTGTGTAGTGTACTGCTGTGACTTAAAGATTATAATAATCCATGTATTTTGTGAGTTTCCCTATTCTACTTGTATTTTTAATGCACATTTAGGCTTTGCATTCATTACCAAATTCACAATCAGAGTTCTCAGTGTGATACAACTAAATACATTGCTTTGATGGGCTGAAGCAAGATATCCAAGTACCTAAGAAAAGCATTTACTATGACCATGCTTTATGCTTCCTATGTAGAAGGTTAACACATGATGGAAAAAATTCTGAGCTGATAAACCAGCTAAATCAGAAGTACCTAGGGACAGTGGTGGAAATACTTATTCCAACAAAAGACTCTCTTCATACAAGTAGTCTCATACAGAGCTGCTTGTATCTGGATGAACATAAATTCACAGGAATAGAGTATACCTTGTGGGATCAGAACATAGAACTCCAGATTTACCCTAAGTATTTGACAGTTATAAATCATTTTGTGTATGATCAGGATGTACACCTGCCCATTCCAAAGTTTTATTAAATCTTTCTAAGCAAGCAAATCTAAATTCAGTTGTGACCTCCTGTAAAATAAACCAGACTAGTGCTCTAGGCCTGTCCACATCACAAAAGGAGAAAAGAAAAATATTTTGCCATAATTGGCAGTCATTTGGAAGTGGAAATAGCTTTGTGAGCATTGGAGTATAATGTTACCCATTGGGTGTCAGACTCAGACAATTAGTAAGCAGAAGCTATCACCAGAAGGCAAAAAAAAAAAAAAAAAAAGAAAAGGGATTAAAAAGAATTAAATGAGGCAAAAGAAATTCAATAATTTCCATTTGTAAGGAAAGGATATAATAAGACAGTGATGCACTGCAGATTTCTCTCTGGAGTAAAATCAGTCTTTATAAATAAACAATGCCTGCCTTTACCATCCTGTGGCATCCTTCACTCTGTGGATCTCAATCACACAATTCAGGGGTAAACTTGTGACATCAGGCTGTAGAAAGAGTGGCATTCACAATGATACTAAGCAGAGGTAATTTATCTTCATACAACTGGTTAGTGGCCCTTAAGAATTTTCTATTAGTGACAAATCCTGTGTATAAAAAGATGAAATTGTGCATACAGTAACGGCCAACCAGTTATTTCTTTCCAAAGAGAACAGCAGCTACTGACTGTAATATCTTGGGAAGGCATCAGCAGTTCCTGTAGGCAGCCAGTTTAAAAAATAAACCTAAATCCTCAAAATGATAGGTAAATAAAACCAGTATTAACGTGATTCAACAAATGTTCACTTTTCCTTGATCAGTCAAGCACAGAGGGTTCTGCCCTGGAGATTTAAATGGACCTCTGGTGTTTGGGTATTCTGCTCTCACGCTACAATCACAGCAGCAGAGCCAACAGAAAGGAGCACTCTCTTGCAGTCTAATATGATACAATTCCCTATCTCTTACACATGCTGCTTGAGATCATGGCATGAAGAATTGTGGACCAATGGATGTAGAAACAATCCATTAGAACAGCAGGACTGCCTTCGTCAGAATGCTGTCTTGAGATCTTTTATCAAGCTATAGAGTACTTCTGCCTCTGGAGAGAGTGGCAGATAGATAATGTTATCCTGCACAAAGGAAGAATCCTGCAGGAAAAAAATAAAGATTAGGAATAAATATTTTGCTGCAGTTCACATCCTGCTTTCCAGACAGATGAGCTGCTGCTGGCTGCAGCATTCTTATACATCAGTAATAGTGCTTAGTTCTCTGAAGCCCAGTGCTTCCAGTCCAAACTTTTTAAAGTCATGTCTTGGTTTGTTTGTTTGCTTGTTTGTTTGTTTGCTTAGGGGGTGGAATGAATTAGTGAAAATGCCTGGAAATCTGATTCAAGCAGCAGCATTGGCATTTAATTCAGATACATTATGGGGATGTGATGCTTGGTTGTTGGGGGGATTTTTTTACATTTCCACAAGACATATTGCTAAATAGCCTGGGCATGAGAACAAAGCAGCTGCAAAATAAATGAGGCAGAGATAAAGCTAAAACCTGGCCTGACTGGGAAGGAAGTGCAAAGAGTTCTTGCCAAGACCAGACACAAAGAAAGGAGGACTGGCAACCTGGAAAAAGGGTCTTGGAAAGAATAATTGGTTTGGGATACAATGAAGAAGCAAGAATTATTGTAGAGACACGTAGATCTGGGGAAAGGAGAGAGAGAAGCAAACATACCGTAACAGAACCCAATTTAGCATCTCAGTCCAAATGTAGGAGATACTGAAAAGTAAATCCAGTGCTTTAATGCTTTCAAGAGTGGAAGCTGAATTGCTCAAAATCCTATAAACCATGAATATCTGTTGTTAATTTCATGCTTGTAATACACAGGTTATCTGTGAAAAGGGAAAATAAAACAACAACAAAACAACCAGACAGCAATTAAGCATTTGTGCAGATCATTTGAATTAACAACAGGAAAAGAAGTTTTACTCCAGAGCTCCCAGTAGCTTTTGTCCCACTGACAGCACAGGACTGTCTGTACTTGGCATTAAATACTAACTCCCTCTAGCAAGCCACACGAGAGAAACCTCTGATAATATAAGTTGAATTACTGCTTTCTTTAAACCAGTTTCCAAAGAGAAAGCTAAAAGTTGGGAAAAAAACACCCAGAAGAGGTCATTTCAAGAGGAAAGAATAATTGCAGCTGGCTTAGTATGTAAGGTGTGATGCTATATACAGCATGAAAACAAATTCAGACACTGTATACATCATAAAATCATCAGGGTGTATAAAAATGTCCTGGTAACCAGCAGCCAGGGAACCACAGAAATCTGAAACTATGGCAACTCGGTGTAGGAAGAAGCATTCTTTTGAGAGAGTGAGAGATTAAAAACAATAGCCCCTAAATCTCTATATCAGCTTGGGTCCTCATTTTCTCAGCAGCTTAAACCTTTTCAGCTTCCCAAGAAGAATTCTTTTCTGCAGCTTTCAGAACAGCTGTCCACATAGTTATTTTGATGAAATCTTAGTGGTTTACAGCAATACCGTTGCCTGGGAGGGCAACTTTGCCAGTGTGCTCTTCTATGTACTTATGAAACGAAGAGACAAAAAATGTTTTGCTGAAAGCATAAAAAATGCAGAAAGAGAAATGGGGAAACATCAGCTTCTCTCCTTTCAGGGTTTTTCCAGCCCTTGCTGTTTCAGGAGGATTCTGGTTTGTAGTCTGTGGGGCCAGTTTGCACCACTGACTTCAGCGTTGTCACACTGCAGAGTTCAGCTGCTGTAGTGCCACAAATGAAGGTCAGCAGAGAGGGATGGGATGTGCTCGGAATATTCAAAACCAGTCAGAAACTTTACTTGGTTGGTTGTTCTCTGAATCCATCTCAGTTGCCTGTGTTTAACCCAGCTCCTGGACAGAATCACAACTAAGTGGGTTTCTTTTGTTTTACAGAAATAAAGATAACAGACTTTTGGCTCGGGTCAGTAAGAACATTGTATTTTTATTTGTATTTTTAATCATATTTTTGCACAATTAACACTCCTCTGTTGTGACATACTGCCTTTAAGTTGCTCATCTTCTTCCTATAGTTGTTAGCTGCACTTAATGAGTGCAAACTGCTTATTTCAGAGGCAAGGTAGTACCAGATACTCCATGCTGTGCTGACACCTTGCACCAGCACTACTTCTATCTGCACATACTGCTTCAGAGCAGGTAGCTAAACAGTATAACCATGGCCTGAAAGTCAAGACACATCTGGCTGGCTCATATTTTGGGAGATTATGGTCCTATTTGACCTAAACGGTGGGAGTATTTTGGGGGTCTCTTTTTATGTATGGATACATTTCAACATAGAACTGCTGAGTTTGGAAGAGACCTTGGAGATCAAGTCCAACCACTCACCCAGAGCCACCACTGCTGCTAAGCCACTGCCACTAATCCACATCCCTCAGCACCACATCCATGCAGCTTTGAAACACCTCCAGGGGTGGTGACTCCAGCACCTCCCTGGGGAGCTTGTGCCAGTGAATGAAATTTCTCTATCTGTGTAGAAAATTGAATTCTAATCTTTTGAAGCCACTGTATTTAAACATCACAATGCAGCAACAGCAAGAACGTACTTGAACTGAGAAAGAAGCTGCTAGAAGCTCTGCATAGAGAACATTTGGCCAGTGTGGTTTTTTGTTTGAAACCCCTCTTAAAATTCTGTAGATGAAGAAGCTCTGTCTACATATCATCCTAAGGAAGGAGGATTGCCAAAAAAAATCCTGATGGTATAGCTTATTTATCTTCTTGTTTGAAACACTAGGGGAATTTATGTGTGGCTTAGAAAGGTGCCTTCATGATCTATAGTACTTAGCTGTCAGATTTTCAGATGTGTTCAAATATTCCATCTACTTTACTGGTAAGTTAGGGGAACATTAATGGAGTTCTGCTAATTTTTAAGTATGACAGTTACATGAACTGTTTTGCCTATAAATTTTAAATATGTGGGTTTAGAGGAAGTTATGTTCTTCTAAAGAGCTTGGATCTAGCAGTTTCACTGTGCTTGTGTCATAGCTTAAGAGCCAGTGTGCTGGGTACTGTTCTGATGTGTAACTGCCCCTGCTGATTGATACACTGGCAGACTTGGTCATGTCTGCCTTGCTTTCCAGTGGGAAACCAAGGGGGAAGGCATGGAGCTGACAGCTCCTCTCACAAAGGTCAGGCTCAGAAGGTCAGGCCTGTGGAGAAGAAAGCAGGCTGACAAAACATCTTTGTGTTTCTGTGGGGGCACTCAAACCCTACTGCAATTACTGGGGGTGCTGGGCAGCACGTAACAGAATTGACTGTGCTGGGGGCTCACTGAAGGCAGGCTGAATCAGTATCACCTAAGGGTGAAATGAAGCATAAAAGAGTGAATGTCACCGAGCTCCAAAGCTTACTGTGAAAGGTGGGCAACCAGCTGAAAAGGCATAAATCCAAGTGTATGTTGGAAGAAAGCAAGCAGAAGCCTGGCAGAGAGACAGTCATGAATGTATTGGATCAGAGGAAGCATCCACTTTGTATGATCCATAT
Organism: Indicator indicator; assembly: GCF_027791375.1. Classification (NCBI taxonomy): domain Eukaryota; kingdom Metazoa; phylum Chordata; class Aves; order Piciformes; family Indicatoridae; genus Indicator; species Indicator indicator. Next base: position 6,996,631 of record NC_072035.1, read on the forward strand.
TCATTGACAGTTTGCCCACAAAAATATCTGGGCACACTGAGTCACAGATTTCTGATGTTCTGCTGGAGTATTTTTCTGGGCAGAGCTCAGTTGTGCAATACATGCTTTCAGAGCCCACCTGTGCTTTCTTTAAAAAGTGAGGTGTTCTGATGATTGTGTCATCAACAAATGTGTTAAATCAAGAGGCATTCTCCTGCAAGGCAGGGTGAGTTTCCACCTCTATTTGAGTATCTGGAAAGCCAAAGACTCATTAAACTTCAATAAATTGGAGAAAGTTGTAAAGAATAAGACCTACTCTGTTGTGGGTTTACTTTTATTTTAGATGATCTCCTGGAATCTAGAAAAGACTCTACTTGGAATTAGTGACAGTCCTGTGAATAGGAATTTTGGGACTTATGAAAATCACTGCTTTACTCTGAAGAAAGAGAGCAACTTCCAAGGCACCTTGTTTCCCTGGACATGTACACTTCAGGGAGTGGTGTGAGACATCTCATTACATGCAGGTTAAAAACAAACTTCTAATGTTAACAAATTTCTGCCCTTCTCTCCCTCAACTGCTGCTGTACTACCCCGAAGCAGGAAAGCTGTGTAGTCTGTTAATAAGTCTCCCTTACCAAGGAAAGTAATGCTTTTATTTTTAGACTGTCAAAAATTTGCTGCTTTATGCAGGTTGTCTAATGAAGGTGGAGTACAATCCCTGATCACCTCTATTCAGAGGTGTTTATATAGAGTTTAACCAGCAATAATTCAAAGACCTGCTGATATAATTAGAAAAGTGCTGCCTGAACGTAGGTGTGTGCCACGGTTTTCAAAGATATCTAGAGCCCTCATAATCTCAGCCTACTTGAATGAAGGAAAAAAAAAGGTTTGGATGAAAGGCATATTCACAAAATGTAAAATATAGGAGGTCTCAAGAAACTGGGTATTTTTTCACTTAAGCCTTCTACAAATCGTGTCTCGTTTGGAACATGCAGATTAAAAGAAGTCTTATTACTAAGCACCAGCCAGCTACAATTCTCAGTGGTGGAGGAGACTGGCTTCTTGGAAGTCAAAATGCATCCCTCAGAAATCCCAGACTGAGATACAGCAACAATCTCTGAGATCCCTTTTTTCTCCCTATCAAAATAAGTAATAGTATTGAATCAGGCACAAATGAAAGCTTTCTAAGATACCTCAAGCTTTGGAAATCCTTTTCTTAAGCCTTTTAAAACCCCACTGCATATATTGCATTGATTTTCTCACATATATTCATATTCAGCTTTCATTTCATTTTGCTTTCACTAAAGTCAGCTAATCCTTTAATTACCTTGCTGCTTATAACTGTCCACCACTGTCTGTCTTGGTTGGAATGAGGCTGCAGGTTTACTGCAAGGGCTGAAATCTAAGACCACAATGGAGTGCCAAGGGACAGGTTTGCCTGTTCAGTGTCACTTTTGAAATGGAAGATATAAGTTTACTTAGGGGTGGTTGATAGGAAACATTTAAGAATAGCTAATGTTGAAAATTGGACTATGCATGTTGTCTTGGAAGCTGCTTCTGTGAAAAGAATTGCCAGAAAAGTTGCCTCATTCTTGCCAATTCTTAGCCACCCCTACATTAAATGGACCTTTCATGCAGTCTTCTGGGTGACATGTTGAACCACAGCTTTCCTAATGAACATCAGAGAGACAAAGGAGCCACTACTCATGGTTTTAGTTCTAGGGCACTCTAGTTTACATTTGAACTAAGGTAGAAGGAGACATATTGCTGGAGCATCTTCAGAGAAAGGCAACAAACCTGGTGAAGAGTCTAGAGAACAGGTTTTATGAGGAGTGGCTGAGGGAATTGGGATTGTTTAGGTTGGAGAAGAGGAGGCTGAGAGGAGACTTTTTTGCTCTCTGCAACTACCTGAAGGGAGGTTGGGGTGAGGGGAGTGTTTGTCTCTTCTCCCAAGCTAGTGACATCATGAGAGGAAATAGCCTCAGGCTGAGCCAGGGGAGGTTTAGTTGGGTATTAGAAAGAATTTCTTTACTGAAAGAGTGGCCAGGCATTGGAACAGGCTGCCCAAGGGAGGTGGTGGAGTCACCATTCTTGGAAGTGTTCAAAAAAATGTGTGGATATGGCACTCTGGGACATGGTTTAGTGGGCATGATGGTGTGGGGTTGATGGTTGGGCTTGATAACATCAGAGGTCTTTTTTAACCTTAATGATTCTATGATATTATATTTTATTAATATCTCATTCTCAGGTTTTTTTGAACTAGCACATTGCTCTTGGGAGGGTAATTCCTAAATGCCTCCTTCATACTGAGTGGAAAAAGAAAGGGGAAGAATCAGCATTGTGGGGAGCCCCAAACTGGAGTTCCCCAGAGTCCACAGGCAAAGGGTCCCCTAAATATCTTCTATTTAAGTGAACAGAAGTTTTACCTTTTGGTGCAATGGATTTAACAAAAGAGATTTCATTAAGTTTAATATAAACATAAAGTTCATATAAAAAAATGCAGCTTTGCAGGTTTCAGCCTTTTGACAATGAGACAATCAGGCCAGGTGTTAGTGGTAAGAATTCTAGAATCAGCAATTCCAATGGTTGGCTCTACTGGTGGCTGAGGCACCCACACCTTCATTCCCACTGGTATGCTTGGAATATTTCAAGTCCTGAATTTTGCCTTCACGAGTGACTCAGATATTTATAGGAATGCAAGCAATCACCATGGAGCCAAAACTGCAGAGTTATTTAGATTCCCAAGGCCACAAGGGAGATAACTAAGCATCTCTGCTGCTGGTTACCTTGTGCATGTATGTAGTAAGGCACAGATATGGAGCTCTTTGGAGTTTGGCCCAAGTAAGGGCAAAGACCAGCCAGTAGGTACCTCTACCAGTAAAATACCAGATAGAAACTTTGTCCTGTTCCCTCAGGCCTGGGTTTCTTGCCATTACTGATTTGGCAGGCTGTGGCATGCCCACTTGCTCTGCAGGTTAACCTGCAGGAAGTTTAGCTGGTAAGTGAAAAGGTACTTCTCAGCAGTAGATGTCCACTAAAATTAATGGTGAAGTATAGTTATTGGCCTGGCACAAATAATATCTGTGCATCTAAATCTTTGTAAATACTCACTCATAATGCAGCCTTACACATAATACAGATTTTTTTAAAACCAAAGTTAACATAAATTTCTATCATTTGTCCCTGAACAGAAGCTGGGTTGCTATGGAATAGCTTTAGAAATGGAAAAGGTCGAAGGAATAGCCAGCTGCTTCCTCATCCTGCCTGTGCTTTCACTCTGGGCTAAATTATTATTTCACTAATTAATAATCTGCATGCAGATTAAAATGATTACTCTACAATATATATTGCATGACAATAAAACAGTGACAGCAAATTATGCTTCAGTGTGCGTAACAGCTTAACTCTCTAAACAGCAAATGTTTTCTAACACTCAATTCACGTCCTTCTGCTGATGATTAAACCCTCACTGATTTTGTTTTTATTAGTCCTCAGTCATTATTGTTCTTTTATCACTATGGGGTCTTTAGAATTAGCCACAATGGCTCAGAAACGTGGCTGCTGCTGCATTCCCTTATTAAATCAGGTTACCTCTCTAGTTGTGTCAGGGACTAAAATCAAACCCCTTTGTTATAATGTTGCACAACCCTTTAAATATTGATTATTATGACTATACAGAGCTACTGAGAATTTGTTTTTGTCTAGACTGGTGCAAAATGGGAAAGACTTCCGTGACAACAAGGACAATGAAGCTGCTGCTTTCTCCTTGGAAGGAACACTGTGGCTTGTTGTTCTTGCAGCCCTGGTGTGTGTCCCAGGGCTCCTACCTGCCCACTGGAGCTCATGCAAAGTAAAGCTTTGCTCCCTGCTAACTACATGAAATGAACAAGCTGAAACTCTAATTTTTTTAGGGGTTTTGAGTGTTGCTTGGTTTGCATTAGATTGAAAAAACGTCTGTTTTTCAGCAAATTTGAAAAAGATTCATTTAGGGAGGGTTTTAAGGACTCCTTCATGGCTGCTGGAAATGTAACTGCCGTCAGTGCAATTTCTTTTCGGTGCTGTAGGTGAATGTTATCTTGGTACAAGGCAAAGGCAACCTGCACTGGTAGTTACTTGCTCAAAGTCATACAGTAAGTAGCAGAGATCACAAACTAAACCATGAAATGCTTGTGGTGCAGGTGATGAGGTTGCTTAATTGTGTAACTAGTTATTGTCTTCTCTGAATATGACAAGAAATAGATTTTCTGATATTTCTTTCCTATGCTTTGGCTTAGTTATCTATATAAAACCTGGCTTGTCTGTTCTTACCATTAACTAAGAAGAATATGGGTCAAGCAGTGGAACTGAATCTGTCAATTCCATCCTTCTGCAGAGTGTGGGTTCATTTACATTTAAGTGTCCCTGAGAAAAAAATCTAAAATTATTGAAAGCTAAAATCCTTGTGGTCAGTTAAGGAACTCTTCTCATTTAACATGTCTTTGCTGCTTTATCTTACTTCTCAGACATGCTCTAAGTCTTTGTTTCACAGTATTTCCAAAACTGTTTCATGTTGTTGAGTGGAACAAGTTAGATAAATGGAAAACATTTTTATCAATACCTTCCTCCTACCTTTCTGATGGGAGCCATATGAAGAGCACTGGCATGTCAAAGCTTTACCTGTACTCTGCACTGTGTGCCTTTCCCACTGAAGGATTCACTTGAGAAAGTAGCAGAAAGTCCAAGGTCTGTAAAGTCATCCGTAAAGGAGGCCCAGGGTACAACACCAGGAAAGTAGGACAACTGATGACTTCTGCTCCTCAGGATTCTAGCCAAGACCACTCTTCTGTTACAGGATTTGTCACATATTCAATTAAAAGTCTCTCTGCAGTGTGCACAGCCATGAATACAGGAACATATTTTCCTTTCAAAATTCCCTTTCTGCTTCAACAACACTTATAATCCAATTTTCACCAGCAGAGATGAATCATGTCCCTCACCAACATGTTTACAGTGGATGGAGAAGAGCAATCACCAGTATTGATTTCCTTTCCTTCCTCTCTGTTCATGCTTTTTTTTTCTGAGTGCTATAAGTAACTCAGCTTCTGTTTATCTTTCCTGCTGCTAGTTCTAGCACCAGGTAAATAATAAATATCTTCAGCAGAGTTCGTAGGAAGAAGATGGCCCAAGCAGCCATCATGTGCTAGGAGCTAACAGCTCCTCGTCTGCTCCCGTTTTTGCAAGCCAGAGGCTGGCAATGGCCAAAGACAGAGAAAAGCCTCTGCTCCTTCCCTTTCCTTTCAGTTCTCCTATGGCTGTGAAATAATTTGCTCCCATAGCAGGGAAGCATCCGGGAGAAGAGCAACTCTGTCTCCCATCTCGTTCCTTGGGGGGTTTAGAGCCAGTGCTGATAGTTGCTGTCGTTCACTGTCAAATAACAAAGGTGGCTGAATGAAAGATGCTGGCTCAGGACAGGCTGTCAGATGGTTGTCTCTGGGTTCAACACTGGAAATTCCATTATTCCAACTGATTGGATGAATTTGACCTGCTGGCTCATTCTCTGTGATGTTTCTGCAAAAGTGTTTCTGAGAGAATACAGACCTTGCAGATGAGCAATAGCCCCATTACTGTCACAACTCTCCAAGAATGGATGCCTCTTAAAGAAGAAAGTTTGCACATAACTTTGTTACTGGTTTTGAATATGTATGTATTCTGCTTTGTACATCAACAATAAAAAAATAAGTTTGCCCAAAGTTGTCAGTAAGTCTTTTGTTTAAAAGTAAACATGAATAGGTATCATCTCACATAAGGCATGCTTCTGATGTGCCCTACTTTCACTGTTTCTTTAGCTGTTCCCAAATCAACTTTGGATTTTTTCTGGGAGGATTTCCAGCACTTCTGTTTCTCTCGAGCTTCTCTCTGTTGCTGGTGAAACCAAGGGGATGCTATCCTCCAACAGGGAGGAAAAAGTCAGGCAGAACAAGGGCTGTTGGGAATTGGAGGGAGGTAGGGCTGTGTTACCTGTACACCTGCTTGTTACTGTGCTTTGTGGACTCACCAGCCCAAGCTAGGGCTAAATTTGGCCTCCCTACACTTTGTCTTATTTTGCCACGTTGACATGCCCTCAGTGTACAAGTGTCACGACTCTTTTACAAAACACAGAAGATTTACTTCTCTTCTGCTCTTTCTGTGTCAGTATTCGAGGTGTATCTCCCTAGGCTCTAATATATAAAACACTGAGAGATGGGATTTCAAGAGCACAATTCAGAGCACTTAAATTAGCTCCTGCTCTGAATTGCCCTCTGAAGGTGCCTGTCTCTTTCTATTGATTACAGAAAGTGCTTACAGGGACCAGACTGCTGTGCCTAAAATTAGCCTTTGTGAAGACCCTTCTGTGGATTTCTTATTGCAACCTACACTGGAATGGTTGCATGGAATAATTTCTTTGATTATTGTATTCTCTACTGTGCTTTGCTTGATGATATTGAAACCCTGTACAAACATGAACGATTTGAGTCTTTCAGTGCCCATTAGGTGTGAATAAGGACATGGCAGAACTCTTTGTTGCTGGCTTTAATACACATAGTGAATCAGAACAGGGTTAGAAATCCAACCCATAAAACAAAAGAGACTTCTGACAAGTCCAAGTAAATGAAAAGAAGTCACCACCTAGGAAGGTAACAACTAACTTATTAATTAAGAAAATTTTCAGTTGCATCATCCCTCTAGGTCCTCTCATTTCTCACGACTGCAATTCTTTTCCTGGTAAATAGTTTCCTCTAGCCCAGACAGGACTTGCAGATTTTGCTAGACATTTCTGAGCAATGCAGGCTGGGAACACTTTTCTAATTGTAGTTGTTTATCATGATTCTGCAAAACCAACAGCAAAAGCAACTTGGGACCCACATGAAAAATTAAGTTCAGGCTCTCATTCGTTGTTATTTGCAAGGCATGAGATCCTTACCATGCTGCATTCATTCTGCAATAAGGAAAGATTTTAATCAGGACTGGCTGAGTGCTTGGAGTCCTCTGTGCCCCCTACTTCTAGTCACTGTGTAATACTCACTTTTCTTCCCATCCTCAGGTGACAGGTGTGCAAAACCATCAGCAGCTGCCAGAAAAGCTTTGGAGTGTTTCATATTAAGTATTTTTAATAAAAAATGCTAGGATAAAACCCCACATTATTCTGACTTCACTTTTCACAGCCATTTGGAGTCGTTTTGATATACCCAAGTATTAGAAGCTTTTTTTCAACATGGATGATGGGCACTGAGAAAGGGCAGTGAAAAATCACAGAGGAAGAAACAGATGATACAGTTTGTTACTATTTTTTGTTGTTTAACTGATAGAGCCAGTTATGAAAAAGGTATAAATGATTACAGCCAGAGAAAAGATTTATGTAAATGGTAATTTGCTTTTTAATGGCACAGGCAATATAATTTGGATCACAACTGGGAGAAATTATTTAGGAGCTGTGAAAACAAACCAGAATAACATTTACATTACCTTCCTTATTTTCCCTTCCCTTTTTTTCATCTTTTCTCTGAATTATTCCTCATTTGTTTTTCCCCTCAGACATTACAGAGGTTTGATTTTCCTCTTACTACTTTCTTTAAATGACCTGCAGAATATTTACACCAAACCTCCCTGATTTCATTAATGGAAAAGCTATACCTTAAACTGAATATTTCAGCAGCCTGAGTGCAAAACAAAATGACTTGCAGGACTTGCCAGTTGAACATTGCCAGGCAGGAATGATGGGGACTACCCCATACATCAAAACTTGCCTTGGTCTTGGACAAATTTACAGTTCCAAGTAAAAGAAAGATGAGTGTTCAGTGTTGGTGACCTCAGAATCAAGTAAAAGAGCCAGTCAGGTTTTTTACAGAAACTTGCAAAACATTTGTCTATCTTTTGGGTTTCTTCGTGTTTCTTCTATCTTTCTTCATGTTCACTATTTAAAGGGAAAAAACAAAACAAAACAAAACCCCAAAAAACCAATTATAGGACAGAGTTTAACTTTCAGTGCCATGTGACAAACTCTTCCAGTTCTGATTTTTACAATAGAAAAATGATTTTGTTTTGTGGAAAAATATCTGTTTTCTGGGAATGTGAATGTTTTACAAGAAGGTTAAGATGCAGCAGTGATAAAGCTGTGTCTGAAAGCAAACAGAAATTATTAGTTACTTTTAATTTCTTGACAATGGTGGTTTTCAATGGCTACAACCTGATGGAAAACAATCGCTCTGTGAAACATCAACATTTTCTGAAAGGGAAAAAAAAAAGAAAATTAGCAAAGATGATGTGTCCAGTACAGTTATTGGAATGGTCAAATACATAAGGGATAGGATGGCACAGATCTGTCCTTCATTGAGAACAAATGTTAGGAGAGGAACATATATGTAACTAAGAACTATTAATTCCTTCAATGGTTATTTAATAATGGTGATCTACACCCTGTGTTCAGATAGGTGTGGCTCTTTGAATAATTGTTCAAGTAATAATTCAGGCAAATAGCTGTTATTGCAACTATCCTTAGTATAGTGCTGTGCTAGATTCTACAGGAGTAAAATTAAAGAGCAAATGTTAGTGTCTGGGAAATTATAGTCATGTCACCAAGAATGACAGGTTCCCTCAAAACAACATTTAAAGAATTTTTTTAAAATCTGTAATTTTTTGTTTAACTCACAACACTGCAGATTTTCATGGATGTTTTTAAATTGCTTATATCATTGATATGACTTTTATAATGTCGACATTGATAGTTTCTCCTAATTCGTCATGCTTCGCTTCTGCTGACTCCCTGTAACTTGTCTAACTGATGCTCTCTTTATACTGCAGCTTGTGCAATGCCAGAACACAGCCACACTGTCAACCACCCTGCTTAATTTTAGAAAGGAAAGCAAATAATCACACTGAGGAATAGCATGGCTCTGACTTGATTAGTGCTGTAATCAATGTGAGGTATTACTTTGACTTTAGTGTCTGTTGGAGCAACTGCTATTTATTTCTTTTTATTTTCTTTAAGAGGGAAAAGAGAACAGCTTTTAACATATGTCTCTTTCTTGTCTGAGCTACCACACAGTTCCAACTCTAACATATACACAGAGGAGACATATGGTTAAAAAACAAACAAAACAAAAAAAAAGAGATCTTCTCTTTCTCCTAAGAAATCCAAAAAGAAATTATACTTTTACCATCTGTCTTGTGTGTATCTTTGTATGTCAAGAGTAAGACATCTTATACCTTAAGATTACTAACCTCATACCAGATGTGTTAAACTCACTCAAATAAATAAATAAATAAATAAAAACAAGCAGCCAAACCCAAAGCACACTTTTAGGTGTAATTTTAACCTGCATATCTTCTGGATATGTGTGTGCCACTGTTGTTATTATGATAGTTTATGAAGCTTTGTATGCTAACAGTGCATACAGTAGGAGGATAGATGTTGGTACAGGTTCATTAGTAGTTTTTGTTGATGTAGACAAGGAAACAGAAGCATGTTCTGTTGACCTTCTCTGTGGTTTTTGGTTGGTTTTTTTTTTGCTAGCTTTCAGAAGGCTATTACAGGAAGAGAGCTGTATAACCTTTTCCAGCATTAAACAAAGTAAAAAGCCTTAATGTGACTAAAAATGCGAGAGGGTGTTGCAATTTACTTTTGACCACAAGAGTCTCGGGGAGGTGGCAGCTCTTCAGAATGGCAATTCATGCTGTGCAATTCTAAACAATGATATTGATGTCTGCAGTGTTATTCACAGGAGATGTGCCTTGATCTTGGAAAATTAATTACTGTCAACCTAGTATTACACTCTATTTCCTGCATGATCAGGACTCCTTGGAAATAATACTAATCATTTTTATATCTCACTTAGAAAGCTAAAAAATATCCTGACATAGGTTTAGAGCATCCCAGTCTAACTACATGCAAGAAAGAAAATTTAATAGAAAAATTTTCTCAGCAAAGTAATCCATTCACAAGTGGTCTGACAGGTTTTGATGAATTTCTGGTGATGGGCAAGTCTCATTTTCTGCATTTGCAGTTGCTTGTATTGGGTTTAAGCTTCTATTATTGATAGGATTTGTTTCTTTCTGGAATGGAAAATACACTGGGGAGTATTTTGCTGGATGTCTGAACACTGATGAATGCAACCATTTCATACACAGTGGGATCCCTTGCAAGGCTTTGATCCCAATATATCAAGAATCAAGAGACTGTGGACCAAATCTATCTCTAGTATAAACTTCATTGGATTCCCACTGAGTTACACTGAGGATGAATTTGATGCAGGGCTCTTGACAAGTCTGAGTTACCTGTGTTTATGGTTTGAAGGGATGATACACAGTAATTCCACACGCAAATCACAGACAGTAGCTTTAAGAGCTTGACTGTCGCTGCAAAATAGTTGCTGTGCTGCAGTCAGTCAGCTGAACTGAGTATGTTAAAACAATGTGATTGCAGGACCAGACAAAAGGTAATGGTAAATGCTGTCTGACGAAGAGGATGGGTGGTTTTATTAAGGCTCAAGGCTGGATGTGGGGAGCTCTCATTTCCCTTTCTGGCACTGGCATACATCATGAGATCCTCTGCAAAGGCTGTTCTGGATATAGGTGGGTCGGTAGTTAACATACCAGTAGATGGTGCTCAAAAATAAGCAGCATTTACACGTGGAGTTTCTAAACCAGGGCAGGGCTGTGTGCTGCAAATGGCTTCCCTTATTTCCCTCTTACCACAGATTGCATAGGGCAGCTGGAGGGCAGCTGATCTCCAGCAGGCACTAGTCTTCTATTTCAGCATCTTGTGTTCTGGTTTTCTCTACAGCTTCCCTGTATGGCCCTGGGCACCTTGCTTCTGCCTAGATTGATCTCATGTAGCTGAGATGCCTGAACTGCTGCAAGTACCTTGCTAAATAGTGAAAAGAAAGAGAAAGGCAAGCAGCTGTCCCAAGGAAGAGCCTGTCATACTCTGATGACTGTAAGGAGTGTTTAGGCTCTCAACCTGATGCTCAGCTTTGAGCTGCAGCTAGGTACAGCTCTAGCCTTTTGGTTGCACATCAGTTCTGCATCTGTGAAATGAGACTGTAAGATCCTTACTGCACAGGGCTCTTTCAAAGGTGAGTTGATGAAAGGTGAGGAGGTGCCCCAGTATTACATTCTCCATGTTGGCTTGGGCAAGATTTCCATGGTTCTGTAGGTGAGTTTCCTTGCAAAGAAAATGGTAATGCTAACACAGTATCAAAAGGGAGATTCATTCATATCCTTAAGCTGCACTGTGCTCCTGGAGTGGGAGATATGACAGAAGAAAAATACGTATTTCATTAGCAGTAAAATTTATCTCTGCTACTGAAATTATTAAATGATAAAGTAGTCCCTTTGTCAAAGAAAGTTTTTGTTAATAGAAGCTCTTTTCAATAGCAGCCTCTTTATTTGGAACAAAGAATGTGTTTGTGTTTCATGACACAAATGTTTACTATTAAGCATTGAGCTTACAGAGCTAATGGACATAGTCACATAACTCCCATTTGTTCAGTAACTTCAAGGCAGCAGAGTGGCAAGAGCTCAGAAACTCAGGGTGTACTTCAGCCTAGAGTATTGGCACAGAAGGGAGACACACATTCATTACAGCTGAAAACATCCTAGCACACCTTCTTTGCATTCCTTTCCCAATGTTCTCCAGCCCCAGCCATGCTTAAAGCACACTGCAGTACTGACAGCTCTTAGACATGCTTAAACCAGACTTTTTACTAAGTTGAAACCACAGGAATAGATGATGTCAATCAATAAGAGTTTGAAACCTGATTTTGAAAAGCTTGTACCAGCTGTGACTGGGTACTAATGAGTACCCAGAGGAAGATTTGTAACCAACGAAATGGTTGCTTAGATGATTAATGTAATGGTTAGTGGTTGGGTCCTGTATTTTAATAGTCATTCCAGCACATGATATGTCATATAATGGAATATTGGTATGTCCAACCTAGAGAAAAATCTTTCAGAGCAAGTTGTGTTCTTCAGCTTAGATAGCAGGTGTTTGATCAAAAGTATTCTCTCAACCACTGACAACTGTATATTTCCAGAGAACAGATTTGCTCTTATTTTTTTCTAAGTTTAAGATAAATCTGACAGAGAATTCTGTATTGAGGACAGAAAAAAAAAAAAAAAAGCAATCCCTGTTACAAAAACAAAACAAAACAACCCACCTTCTAGTAGTTATAGTAATCCAATTTTAGTTTAAATTTTAAAAAAACAATCTGTCATCATCAGCACAATGTGGTGCTTATTTCTAATAACCAAATAGTCAGACAACATATTCTAGGATAATACCTATGTGTTTAGAGCCCCTTCTAAACTCTCACACATCTTCAACAATATATTGGAGTGAGCAACATAGTCTGAATATGGATATTTGCTTAGGTTAAATATATTGTTAAAGAACAAAAAGTGTGTTTGGAAGCATGCAGAGCTCAGATAACTCATAACCAGGGGTATTAAATTAAATCAAGAGAGACTGCAAGTAGAAGATGTTCTAAGTAAATGACATTTAGTAATCATCCTTATCAATTCAGAAGCAGCCTAGATATACTGCATAAATTATTTGCTCCACTTGTTCTAGTTAAAGCATCGGTTTGAGAGAATATTCTGTAGCCTGCAAATGCACAGAGCTGCAGCTGGAGTCCATTATACAGCAGTCACACCAAAACATCCATTCTTTGTATTGTTGTGCCCTTCCTTGTATCCATTTCTCATCTGAATTCAAGACTGGAGAGCCACTGTCTCAAGAATAAATCACAGGTCCTTTCTCCAGAGCCACAGCTCTGTCTGGCAGCAGGGAGCAGGAAGCCTGAGTTGTCCCACAGCAAGGGAGTCCCTGGTCTTAGCCTGGAACTGAGAGAAAGAAAGAGGCAGGGGTGGTGGAAGAGAAAGATGCCTGTCTCCTGGGAACATCTGAAAGAGGGCACAGCAGTGGGAACTGACTGTGACCACAGAATCATAGAACGGTAGAATGGGAGGGCTTAGAAGGGAGCTCCAAGGATCACCTAGTCCATTTAGGATTTCCATTGCTGTTTCAGACTAAACAGATCTCCAGCACATTGCTAACTTCAACTGGGCTTTGAAGTGTTTGGGGCTTCTAACTCAACCTTGGCATCTGACATCAAGATTTCCTGAATTAATATTTCAATTAATTCTGCTGCTAGCAGGAGCTCTGCTTCCTAGTTTCAGAGGCTTTCAGCACTTTTGCTACACCAAACATTCATGATAACATTTCAAGTATAGGAAAATGAATGCATACATGACAGAGCACAATGTACAATAAGGAAAACATGGTTACAATGATTGGATCTAGCCATTAAGTGAGAAAGCTACTTTACATCAAGAGTGCTCTTTTCAAAGACTCAGCAAGCTACAGGTGTTATGGGATTCTGATGATAAGTAAGGAAGAGTGAGCAGCAATTATGACATCTCTGCTTATTTATTTGTTTTTTTTTTCAATATAGTATTTTTACCACAGCCCATTTTCTCTTCTTGCTTGCCTGTATGGCTCTAGAACACACCAGCACATACTGTCATGTGTATGCAGACTGATTACTTGAACAGGGGAGAGGATGCAGATGCTAAGGAGATGGATTTAGAGATGGAGGTCAGGGTCTGTGCTGAGCTCCTTAATTCACTGAAGTTTGGAGGGATCATAGTTGGAGGGATGTTTTCAGTGGCAGCACCAATTTCTTTAATTGCTGATCCCCATGGCTCATTTCAAAACACCCTGCAGCAAATCTCCATTTCTCCTGGCAGGCTGTTTGTCAGCTGCTGCTGTTCCCAATCCAGTTCACTGTGCAGAAGCCTTGGTGTTAGTCCAGCAGAGAGCCATGCCAGGGTGGGATGGCCTGCCTGTGAGGAACTATCAAAGTGAAGGGCTCAAGGGAGAGGGGTGACAGTGCTGCCTGGGGATTTTGGAATCCTGCACTCTATCACACTGCTTCTGCCACAAACACATACCTGGAAACACAGAGTTTTTCAGTTGCAACGATGGGGAAAGGTTCCCCACACCTGAACAGAGATGTTAGAGTCCCTTCATATCACTTCAGCCCTTTTAGAGAGGCACCACAGAAAGGGTGATGTCTCCACTGGATTCTGGTTGTAAGTGAGCCAGGTCCATTCTATGTGGTCTTATTGCTCCACCTTTCTGATGAACAGAAAGGAGCTCTGAGTTCATGAATCAACTTTATACTGCTGTTGTTTTATTGATATAGCATCCCATAATTTTTTGTTTTAACCTTATAAGCATGCTTGGTCAGACTCTTGCATAACCCCTGATGAGTTAGAATTGGAAGTGAAACTTAGGAAAGATGTTTCCTTTTTACTGTTCAAAATATTAAATACCTTTTAAAATGTGTCTTTATCACAAGCAATTACCTCTCTTTTGGGCAACTTTGTAGATGTTGGAAGCAGGAAAGTAAACAGCACAATTATTAAAAAGAGGAATGTGGTTGTTAATGAGAGATGTAAGTCAATTAACCTTTCCTCCTAATTATTGTATATTTGTAACCTCCTACTTGCTGAGGTAAGCAAAGCTTCTCACTTTTGACTCTTGGTGGAGCAGGAGCTGCAATTAATATCCCCCTCTGTGGTTACAGCATGTCTTTTGCTTGGACAGCTGAGAAGTTTCCAATATTTTTCAAGTTTCTTGTGGATAGGGAGAAAGGAGAGGCCTCATATTTTTCACTTCTCAAAATAACTGCACAGCATACAGTGGCTTTAGTTGCAAAATCAGTTTGAGTTTCTACAGAATTTTGTCTTTGGAAATCTAACTTCAGGTAAACTAAAAGCATAACTCAGAAGAACCTACTAGTCATCAAAATGAAAGAAAATGACAAAAGGCTTTTGGCACTTGAAATTAATCTAGATTCTCTTGAAAGGTTCATGAACTTGGGGAGCTTATCACAGAGTACAATATGTAGTTTTCACCTGACTCCTGACTCACTGATGTCATTAGCTAGACAGCAGGGCAGGTACCCATCTATGCAAACAGGTATTCAAGTCAACATCTGGTTGATATGTTTGCTTTGTATGGCTTCATGCTTGGAAGTTTTGTCTGAAAACATAAGATGATAGTAATTAAGGCTGTGAAGTACCTCATGACATCTGCCATTTGCCTGCCCATGTTGAGGTAGGATCAAATGTGTCCTTAGCTTTCCCCAAAGATTCATCTTTTGGTTGTTTTAAAACTTCTTTTTGCACAGACGTCCAGAATGAGGTTTGCCTTTTCTTGGCAGCAGTGACATGTTGATTCATATGCAGTTTATGGTAAAACAGCTTCTCTTCTGCAGTATTTTTGTCAAGCCAGTAATTCCCTGTTTTGTACTTCTGCATTTGGTTTCTCCATGCTTCACACTTGTCTGTTGACTTTCATCCTGTTGATCCTGGTCCGTTTCTGTAGCTATCCAGATCACTTTGAATTCTGATGTTCTGCCATGAAGTGGTGTGCTCCCCCAATCTGTGTACCCTGCATCTTATAAAGTCCCCTGACATTTCAGCAATGGCATTAACCATGTTCTGTGAGGCATCAAGCTGGTGAAGCCTGGTTTCCCATAGACTTTTGTTCCATATCTGACTCATCACAATACCCCCAGGTAAATACAAGCAGAGAAGACTTAACCACTGGGACAAAACACAGTGTGACTACTTGTCATTCATATCAAATACCTTCTACCCAGCTGTGTCTTTGGAAGTCAGTTAAGACTGTGAAAGAGAAGTGTTTGTATGAGACATGCAGTTTATATACTTAGATGCTGTTCATTGTTTAGATTTCTCAAGTTTGTGCTTCTTTAGTCTATACTGCAAAACTTTGAAGGTCATTTTAATTGTGCTCCTATTTATAAATGGCTTTTTTGGCCACATAGTGCCACTCACAGTAGATTAAACCTGAGGCTTTATCTCTGCCTTTGTCTTACGGAAAGGATTGATAAGTGATTTACTCTCTGTAGAATGGTGTATAAATGAGCTCTTAGATAAGTGATCAGGAAAAAGCTTTTTTTCATACGGAATTATTTTCCACAGAGAACAAGCAATTTGTTTTTCTAAATACTAAGTATGCACAGACCAGATTCTCAGCTGGAGTAAATTAACAGAGTCAATATTGATTTACACCAGCTGCAAATATTTTTCCTGTAATATTTTTTCTTTGTACTGTAATTTTCTCTAATGCAAACCCTAATTTCTTCTCCCTGAACTCAAATTCTGAACTCCAGTAATTCCTGCATGTGTTTATTTACTTTCTGGTTTGTATTCTTTTACTTGGGTTTATTACCATACTATCTTTTTCTCCCTGTTCAACAGTATGTGCGCTGCATGGTTAAGCTCTGATTTATAGTCCGTGTTTGCTTTCTGTGATACTGTTTTGTTGAAAATCAATAAAAAGGCAATTTAGGAAAAGGAAAAAAAAAATGATTTTTCTCTGAAGTCTAGTCAAAGAAACTGCCAACAATTAACAAAGGAGACCAACCCAGCTGCCCAGAAGCCCTCAAATTTCATACTGATTCAGTAGGATTTGGTGGGGAACATAAACTTCAGACTATTAATCCCTTGTCATAGCTGCAAGCTGGACCTATGTAAGAAAATTACACTCAGCTTTGTGCAAATCAGTTCAGCTTCAGTATAAAGTGAACACTCCTAGGCTTCTCTCCAGATATGAAATAGACTAATAAGATTTTGGAATTCCAGCTCCTACAGTGAGAAATTCTTAATATCCATTTAAATAGCCTAGGAGGTTTTGGTGCTTACTTGACGAGTCTCCACTTCTGGTACCTTCTGAAGACTGGACAGCTTTAAGGTAGTTATCCAGAGTCACAATAAAATTTGGCATCCAGTTGTGCAAATATCAGGCTCTACACTACACATTGACACAGCTGATTTGAAAGCTTAAACCAGTAGCTTGGGGGACATGAAAATTGTATTGAGAGAACTTGCTTAATTTTGATTCTAATTGTGCACAGCTCTACAGAGCTTTGTGGTTGTTTTGTTTTGTGTTCGGGTTTTTTTCTTTTCCTTTCCCCAGAAGCTGAAAATAATGTATTGAATGTCTGTTTCATTAAGTAAATGGTATTGTGTGATGAACAAAACTCTACCTGCAGTTTTGTCTATCCCACACACTAATCAGTGCACAGATAAATGCATTTGAATAATTTATTATCATTTAACTTTGGTGGAGCTCTATTATATTTTTCATTCTCGCTGTAAATATGTAAAATGCTGTTAATCAACCTTTGTTAGTGAATATTTGATTAATAGCTAGCAGATGTACTTGTCTCTGGGTATACTATGTTAAATGCAATGCACCAACACATAATTCATTATTTTAATAACATGCTGAGCTAATAAATCAAAGGAACTCTTGAGGATGGAACAGCCAGAACTACCGAAGGAATGGCTGTGTGTTGTTTTAAAAGTAATAAATTCGTGCATTGCTTTATGGACCTGAGAATCAGCTACCTGTGAGTCCTAATATTACATTACTGTGGAAATGAGTAAGAACTAGCAAACAGCAGGTCATTTACCCCTCACCCCTCTTCTGTTAGAGAACAAAAATCAATCCCAGACCTAAAGACCTTGTGAATAAAGGGTGAGGAAAAGGAACAGCAGGTACTGATGAACATGCAATATGACGTCTGTAAGTATCTTCTTCGCTCTGTGATGTGTGTAGTTGTGTTTCAGTCTTACAGTGGGTTCAGATTAGGAAGGTGATAGCTACCTGAAGAAACAAGAGGAAGGAAGTTGCAGTAAACAGCCAAACAGCAAAGAACAGGGGATATTAAGTCAAAACTGATGTAAGGAACCAGGTGACACCATCAGTGCTTGTCTAAACACTGCATGTGGCATTGAAATGTCTGAGTGGTGCTCAGGATGAGCAACCTGATATTTTCTTAACAGGCAGTCACTTACCGTCCAAAGGTTTATGCTCAAAGTCTCTACTCAGCATTAAGCATTGACATTCTGTGGTGAGAGCTGCGTTACTGAAAGAGCCCTTTTTGGTGACATATGCCATTCAGTTCCTGAAATTCAATACAAAGAACTCTCTAAATGGAATAACTCCATGGGGGAGCTAAATATTTTCATCCGGGGTTAGTTCCAAATGCAGAGCCAAAGCAGAGAAAAATGAGGTAATTTGCACAAATTTTGAGACTAAGCCAAGAACTGAGCTCTAAGTCCTTGAGTCTCAAAGGAGCATCCCCTCCTTCCCCCTTTCTAATGGAAAATATATCTTATGAATAATAATATGGTAGTTACAGATATTTTTAAGACAAGTGCTATAAAGTAGAATGCAAGTACTGTATAGTAAGATGTAGGCATCCACCAACACAGTTGTGCACATGAGTTACTGTTTTCTGATCTGTTTTACAGACAGATTATTTTTGGTGACCTTGCAATGTGTTTGATTCAATAAGGGATTCTCAGATTTGATAGACCCTGCATTTAATTCTGTAACTTGATTGAAAGCTACACTGCCTTGCATTGATTTCCATGTGCAATTAATACATTTTGTCAGTGACAAATGCATGCGGAGATAATGTGCTCTACTCATTTCAGTCTCTCCAGTATACATTTTAAATCAAAATAACACCTGGTGGCCGAGACCTCCTGAGAAGTGGTGGTTTTAATGTGGAAAAGTAGCATTAAGATTTGCTTTCATAATGCTATAATCATTTGCAATAGTGAAATAACAAATAATTCCCTAGAAATCTGAGTAACTCAAAAGGTTAGACAACTTCCTATCACCCCCATCTTTAAATGACTTTCTTCTACTATGTCTTGCTCATACTCACAATGTAATTGAATGTCAAATGAGCTGAAGAACACAGGAAAGGATGCCATGAAATGTGTTTTAACATCTCTGCTCTGCTACCCCTTCAAGACTTGACCCTTGTACAACTAGTAGATAACAGCAGGGGATGTGGTTGTATCAATACCTGGAATAGAGCAGGCTCTGAAACAGGATTTGAGCTCCTTGAGGAAGTGTCATCTCATACGCTGAGTTTGTTACAAACAAAAAGAACAAAGTACCAAAATTTATTTGAAGTCTCAGAGATCTTATAATTAACTTTGCTGAAATATTTAATTTTGGTCTTTCTGAAATACTTCAGTTGTATCTTTTTGACAGGCAGCATTCAGCATACAATGTAAGAGCCGTAGCTTCCTACAACAATCATTTCATGCTTCAAGACAAACAAAAATTTCAACCTTATTCAACTAATTTTTATCTACACTTTTCAAGAGATTGATGTCTGTTTGTGAAGCACTTCAATTCTGTCAAGTCTGTGTTTTCAGACATAAAACTTCTGTTTAGAAGCACACTCAGCTCTAATCTGCAGCGTCTGTGAAGCTGCAAACTTTTTCATCTGCCCAGCAGAAATGGACCATGACTGATAAGAGTGTTTCAGTCCTACTCCTGTCAAACTTCACAGAACTGGGACTATTAGAATGTAGACCAAAATCCTCTCCCTTTGTTTTTTCAAAAACATCCAGCTAAAAAAGTCACTTTGTAGCATTGCCTTTGATATTTGATAGAACTCCCTTTAGAACTGTAGTTCACAGCAGACCTTTAATTTCTGTTAGATCGGATATATAAAACCAGCATTGAAAGCTAGACCACAAATAATTAAAAAAATCTGCCTTATTTATTTTTTTTTCATCTGTTTATACTCTTAAAGAGCTGTTGTTAGCACAATTGCATGTGACTGTGTCTGAAATAGTAATGGAATATTGGCTTTGCAGTGCAACAGTGTGGCTGAAAATGTTATTCCCAGTTTGCTGACAGATATTGAGAAAAAAAAAGATAGAAAAATATTGAGGTTTAGCTCACATAACTATAGACATGAAAAATAGATTTCTGGTCTAAATAAGCTAGGCTCCTTCTATATTCAGTAGAGAGAAGGGGACTTCTAGGGGCTGATTTATCCCATGTATTTCAAGAGAGATCATTCATCTTGTGGAGGTAGCCCAGAAAACTCACAGAGACATCCAGCTTTCAGAGTGCTGTGGGATTCTGAGTGATCTGCACAGCTAAAAGAAGGGCTTCATAACTGTGTTCAGTGATAAAGCTGTAATTCCTGTATTCTTCTCCTATTTTCCAGTACACACCTGTAGCAAGTAATCATAGTTACCACTTCTCTGAGAATATTGTGTTCTGTAATCCTAGGAGAAGAGTAACTAAATGGAGAAGAGGAGGCTCAGAGTAGACTTTTTCACTCTCTACAGCTACACCTGAAAGGAGGTTGCAGTGAAATGGGGCTCAGCCTCTTCTCACAAATAACAAGTGGTAGAACAAGGGGAAATGGCCTCAAGTTGTGCCTGGGAAGGTTCAGGAAAAAAATTCTTCACCAAAAGGATTATCAAGCCCTGGAACAGGCTGTCCAGGGAAATGATCAAGTCATCATCTCTGGAAGGATTTAAAAGGCTTGTAGTTGTGGTGCTGGAGGAGATGTTTTAGTGGTGGACTTGGCAGGTTAATGGTTGGACTCAATGATATATACAGTCTGTTCCAACCAAAATGTTTTTATGATTCTATAAGTGGTGTGAGGTTATTTACCAAATCAGGTGTCTATATATTCCATCTGCTCTTCCAAGCCCACTGTTCCTGTGCTAAAAGAAGAGCAGCACACCTTTGCCAAGCCTTCTCATTCATTTTGCATTCAGAGATGTGTTATTGGCTGCATTTTCCCGTGTGTTTTGAATCTTTCTTCATTAGCAGCCTCTAGCATCTGACAGGTAATTTGCTTGCCTACAGCTTCTTCTATTAACACTACCGTTAGACTGAGCTCATAGAAGGAAATGGATGCTGTGCCATTTAATGGACTGTCTGTCCCTCATCTGTTTTCAGTCTGTCATGTGTCCTTCCCACTTCATCCCCATGCCAGTGCTGGGAGGTGAGGGAGCTGCTTACACCGGTGTGGATGTTTCTATTGCCTGTTGCACAGATGCTTGTCCTACACCAATGCACGGTGCTCATTATTCGGAAAGATTTCTTCTGCAGATGTTCCTACAGCTATGGCCCCCTGTCTGTTCCTCTGTCCCTTTCTCATACACGAACAGATTGCACTGATTTTACTTTTTTCCTTTTTTTTTTTTTTTTTCTCCTCCAGAGAACTAAATCCCAAGCCAGCCCTCTAGATTTTCCTTTAGTTATTTCTAAGCAGCAGTTCATTCAGGCATATAGCTTTCTTTCCTTCCTCACCATTTGGACAGATGTTTTCTCTTGACTGAGTACATAATCCATGAGAGAAATGAGAAAACTTGCATCATTTGTTAAGAAAAAAAAAAAAAAGCTCTTTTTTTCCTGATGCAGATTGCTTTTCAGTTGCATCTTCCTCTTAATGCCAAGATTTTCATATCAAGACCAGTTAATATAACACCACCAGAAAGTTTAATCTAATTATATTTCGATCCCTGTGTGGTAGGTGCTGTGCAAACCTGCAGGAAGAAAGATTTCCCTTTGCCTGGAATAGCTTCTACACATGAAAGGATAGCAAGCAAGTGTAACAATCAGCTGTGAGGATTCAGGATGGAGATGACACTTCTGTGCCCCACATATTAAGCAGTGGTCAAAGCACACTTCTATTGCCTAATTATAATGATTGGTTTAGAGGTGCATGTTTGAGAGATAAGAAGTTATTAGTAATAAATGGCTGATTAATGGCAGGCAGAAAAATGCTGAAGGCATTTTTAAACAACCATACTAAAACCTTTGAAATTATTTCTGGGCCATTTTAAGGTCATCATTAGCAACAGATTTTCAAGAATTCAGATTCTGCTATATTCCTCTGTTAGTGTGGAAAGAGGAATGTTAATGTATTCCCTGCTTATGTGGAAATACACTTTCTTGCATTTATGAGATTTTTATTTGCTCTCAATTTCTTCTTGTAATTGGCTCTTTCTCAGACTGGGGGTAGCATGAAAAGAAGCATACTTGTGCATGCACAGGATGCCCACAAGCAAACATGGGAAAGTTTCACAAGCTCTCAGCAAGCAGAGGGCTGAGTGTCTGGACACATGTGAGGGCTTTTTATCCGATCTTGTCTGTCTCTGTTACCGACTTATAAATGAATGAAAGAGTCTGGCTCTAAACCCTTCCTTCCTCACTACTCACTAGAGCTTTTCCTAAATTAATGATTACAACCAAGGTTTTAATATGAGACCCTTGTCTTTCTCACCGTAAGCATCCCACACACAGTCACACCTCCCACTGTGACAGCTGAAGGAGCAAGAATGAGCACAGCCTCAGTGTAAGCAGAATCAAAGAGATTTATTCAAGGGTTATACAGTTTCTGACGCAAGAAACTTTTCTTGTGACAATGGGCTGTTGGCTAACATTCAAGGTGATCTTCCCTGAGCCTCATTAAGCTGTCTTCAGTAGTTAGGTTTAAAATGGGAGGCTGGTGGTTTCCTAGCTGTCTGAAAGAAGAAAGGATGAGATTCATCTCTGCTTGCAGTTCCTTTATGGCTGAGTAAAGTACCCTGACTGATATTCAGAGTGACTGAATACAGAGTGAAGAATGCTGGCTCCAGTGAAGTCTACACAAGAGATACAAAGTCTGCTGAATTAGCTCTTCAAATATTTTTAAACCCTGCTGTATTAATAGGATTATTTTTCAGCATGACCCTGAACAGACCCAAAAGGCTATCAGTGTGTTTGAGGCACACAGCAAAAGGGACGAAAGTTAACCTTTTTCTGGGTACTAGAATCAACAGGGCTGCTGCTGTCACCTTCAGATCTGGCTAGGAGTAAGAGCTTTAGACTATAATGAGATCTTATGGGTAGGGAGAGCTTAGGTGGTCTGTGGGATTCACAGTACTTGGGCTTTCTGAAGGATGAAGCCTCAGAATTGTGATTTTGTCTGCGTTTGCTTCTGAGAAAGCATCTAGAAGAGATAGAATCAAGGGTAGTGTTAGCCAGCATTGCCAAATCCCAAGCATTGCCAGATTCTCTTCACTTCTTTAAATAACTGAGACAATGCAGCTGAAGGAAATGCATGTCCCAAGATGTTCAAAGCCTCCTTCTTTTCAGACATTACATGCAATGTCCCTTTCAGAGAGAGGATTCCATGAATAGGGGAAAAGAATGAACACACAGGGTGAGTGGGGAGGCAGTGTGCTGGCCCTGGGCCTGAAGCAGGGAAACAGCGCAAGGAAGCTCACAGAATAAACCCCACAGATGAACAGAAATTAGTAGCCCTTGGATTTGGTGTTACCTTTCTGTTTGGGGGAGATTTTTTTTTTTTTTCAGACATTCCTAATATCATTTTCACACTTGACAATGCATCTTCCCCAGCACCAATCCTGCAGCCAGAGTGTAAGGGTGTCAGATTGGAGCTTTGGGCCAAAAGAGGTTCTTTTAGCTTTTCTTTTGAACATGTGGAGTCAGATTGGGTGTATAAACTGCTTGGGTTTTCTGGAATTCTCTTTGTCTGTTTTCACTGCTCATGACATGTATTGAAAGGAGTAAGAACTGCAAATATTAATTAAATAGCCTAGTGCAGGTATCTGTGCAGGGTAACCCCACTGAAGTCAGCTGAATGCACTGCACTTGCATAAAGGATATGTGATGGATTCAGCAGCACAGAAATTCTTCTCAGAAGAATTATCCTTATCCTCCAAATGTTATTTATTTGGGTCAGAATGGGTCTTTGCAGCTACAATGATACTCTTCAAACCCTGGCACTGTGATACAATATTGCTCTTTTATTAAGCCATAATACTTGTAGATTGTTTTAAGCCTTACACTGTGAATCTCTTGCAGATGAAATGCTGCAACAGGAATATCTACGAAAAAGAGATTGGGGGATTGGAGGATGCTTTTCTGCACAGCTTTATCATTCCAATGGTCTGGAAGATCCAGGTGATTGAAAACCAACAGATAAATAAAGCCCATCTATTACATGTAGGAAGCACTGGGTAAGTGTTGAGTGGTGGGGAGGAATGTGTAAACGATCATGTGAGGCTAAATGGTACTGCATGGACTGAGGGACTGAAAGGACATTCTAATCAAACCTGACAGCTCTATTGCATGATAATTACAGACTGCCAGAGGCACTTTTTAGACTATTGGTACTTTTGGGATAGTTTGCATCTTAATTAAAATTGAACTTCAAAGCGGTTTGGTGGGGATGTGTTTCCAAAGAGTTTCAAAAATGTGGAAGATGCTGAGTGATTAGCATCATGCACTATACCAGCTGGCTGTTACTGTAAAGAAAGAAAACAAAAAGTAACAGCCATTCTGATCATCAGAAAGTGGTATCTTGAAGCCTGTTAATTTTGCTTTGAATTGTTTAAGGGAGGGGGGGTGATGTTCCAATCATGCACTTCCTTTCAAATGTGTATTCAGTTTCTCTGTAAAGGAAAAAAAAAATTGTGAGGAAGAGAGAGAAATCTGGAAAATCTCCAAGGGTTAGCTCACCAGCAATCTGTTTAGATGTCCTCTTCTCAACTGAGCCCTGCTCTGCTAAATATTTATGGCAATGTTGAACAAATAAATCTCACCCACCTCCCCATTTACAGTGAAGCAGAGAGTTGAACTGCTTTAAGGAAGAATTACCTCTTTTTTATTATGAGGGGGAAAGAAATTCCATGAATAAATGTTAATTTCTGAAAAAGGTAAAGCACAGAGCTGCAACTGCAAACATCTGCCTGTTCATATTACAGATGTTCTGCCTGAAGCTCCTTTTCTGATCCCATCTCTAGACAACAGTAATAAAAAGGAGTTCACAGCTCCACAGTGTTTTCTCTTTCTTGTCTTATTGTATAAACACTAATTGGAAGCAACAGGCAGATTCTCAGGACTCAACTCTGTTTTCAGATACATGAACACAGCACTTGGCACGTTGTACAGCCAGCCAGTGTGTAAACCAGGAGTGGAATCAGAACACATTGCCAGGCAGCCTGTGTGCTGGAAGGAGGGAATAGGGCCCAGGTCTGTGAGAGCATTTAGATATCTAAATCCAGTTCAGGTGGCTCCACTGCTGACAGACAGAGGTTACATTTTCCAAATACCTATGTGTTTGCATGCCCGTTTCTCATCAGCTCCTGTGCTTTGATGTGAAGCATTCTGTAATGAAGATCTCTTTCTGGCTCAGCTGTTTTTGCTGTGCTTCACCTTTGTTGGAATCACCAAGGTTCAAATCCTTTAAGGGATGTCCTGGTGAGACAGAGCACTGTGTGTCAGATCAACAATCTGTTCAGCAATGGCTAAGTTCTGAATTCTACAGAAAAGTGTGGTCAAATCACTGAGATACATAGATTATACTTTTCTGAATAAGCAGGAATAAACTAAATAAACAGGAATAAACTAAATAAACAGGAATAAACTATTCCTGCCCAAAAACAGTGACTAGATGAAGCATGTATAGGAGGATTTATAGGCCTTTAAAGTTTTATTGAGTTTGATAACTGTAGGAGATAGAAATACCAGTTACACAACTCAGGAATGAGCTGCTTAACTTCTGCATTTCCAGTATTGTTGATTGGCCTCTGTGAGCCCTATCAAGATTTTTCTCAGGATACTGAATCCATGGGAAGGCCTCCAGGGTTAACTGCCTGTCTGTAGTGTGCTGATCCCTATAAAACTGGTGTATGCAGAGTCTGTGTAAACAACTTGAAGCTTGCTTACCATCAGGCCAATTTTTAACAGAGAACTTTCAACACAAATATAACATTTTCTGTTCTGATGGATTGAGTTCCACCTTGCCAACTAGTGTGTTAGGAATACCTCTTGAAAAAAACACAGGCTTTCTTTCATGGTTTCATTATTATTACTTTATTGCTGTGGCTGACTTTGGATGTTTGGTTTTATTCATGATAATTTATTCATGACTTCATTTGCAGATAGTGCATGTAGGTAATAGCATATGGGAACCCTTTCCAAAAGCCTGGACCTGTCAAATGAAAGAACACTTCAGGACTACATCATCCCTATTTTCTAAGCCAGAGCCTTCATTCTCACAGAATTAGTTTGCAGAGTTTCTCAGGAAAAGAGAGATGGGCAGAAACTGATGCATCTTTCATGAAACATGTTCTGAGAAAATACTTACTGTTTTACAACAAAACATTGAAAATTCATCAGGTATGCCTCAACCTGATGCACTTCATTTTCATCAAAGCCAAATGGACATGCAGAAATGTGCAAGCAACCTAGGCCTAATTTGTCTTCCCCATCAGGGTGATTGCACATATAGCCAGGCATTGTGTCTACACATCTATGTTCATTTAAATAACTATGAACAAAAGCTGGGCTCCTTCAGCTGCAGATCTGTAAGGGCTGGGTAGTGGGAGATGATAAACCATGGACTCCAATTTCAGTGGTGGATTTGTCATCTTTAATTGCAAATTAGGATGTGAGCACTTGCCCTTGGAAAGATTAAAGATACATGTTCAGCTTCCCTAATGCTGACTGGATCCTGGACAGTCCCTACTCACAGCACATACAGTGATGCACTTGTCCTGCTGGGCAGCTGGTGATGACCACTGTCCAGAGTTCATTCAAACCAGCCTGTGTGTGTTGCTCACCTCTCTTTGGATCCCAGCTGCTCCTCATTTGAGAGCTGCTCCCCAGCAGCCAGCCTCACAGGCTGTTTCACGCCCCGTTTCTCTAGCTTTTCCTCTCAGCTGACACAGATACTGTGACCCTATAGAGGAGCAAGGTTTTATTTTTCATAATTCCAACAGTGTCTTTCAGTGTTAGAATTACCCCCATGAATCATTGCTGCAGCAGCTCTTTTCATCCAAGAAATGGCAATTTATTAAAGGAAAATGCTTGAAGACATTTAAACAGAAGGCTGGTACTCCCATTTACCTCTTGAAAATATATCAGCCACTCTCAGAGACATGGCGAGGACTTTTTACAGAGCCTCTCTGCTCAACAGCACTCCTTCTCCCTCCTCCACCCACTTTCTCTCTCTCTCTCTCACCACATGGAAAATCAGAACATTTCCCCAAAAATAGAGTTCAGCTCTGAAGCTGGATATGTACGTGCTCATAGCTTGTAATTCTTGACATACTTCTGGTGGCTTCAAAGAGGATTTGCCAACTGCTGGTCTGCAAGCAGTGAGACCAACTCATAGCTGCAGGATCTGAAGAAGCACCAGCTCCTGGAGTCTCTTACCTAGCAAAAGCCATTCAGACTAAGGTGTACCAGAGCTCTGAAATGAGATTTAATATAACTCTGTCCAGCTGGGAACATATCCTGTACCTTCTTCCTGCTCTGGCAGTTGACTTTGTACTGATTTACTTGCACTTCCTGGACTGTGCTTTGGAAATAAGCCCTTACTGACTGGAAGACAGCAGAGAGGACTAGGGATGGAATTCTGCCCTGTACTGGGCACTCCAGGCCTCACCTCAAGTACTGTGTGCAGCTCTGGGCCCCTCACTTCAGGAGGGATATCTGGAGCAGATCCAGAGCAGAGTGACCAGACTGGTGAGGGGGCTGGAGAGAAAGTCTGATGAGGAAAGGAGCTAGGGGTATTCAGCCTGAAGAGGAGACTCAGGGGGGACCTTATCACTCTCTACAACTACCTAAAAGGAAGCTGTAGTCAGGTGGGGGTCAGCTCTTCTCCCAGGCAACTTGTGACAGGACAAGAGGACATGGTATGAAGCTGTGCCAGGGGAGGTTTAGGTTGGATATTAGGAAGCACTTCCTCACAGGAAGGCTGATTAGGCACTGGGATGGACTGCCCAGGGAGGTGGTGGAGTCACCATCCCTGGAGGTCTTTAAAAAAAGGTTGGATGTGGCACTGGGTGGCATGGTTTAGCTGACATCATGGTGTTAGGTCATAGACTGGGCTTGATGAACTCAGAGGTCTTTTCCAGCCTCAGTAACTCTGTGATTCTGAGAGTTTACACATAAATTTCCATGTGCCAGGATTATTTGTACTGGGGTGCATCCCCTTCTCATACCTGCTTCTCATACCTGCTTGTTCCTCTTTCCTTTCTGATTAACCAGTTCAAGAGACAACCAACATACAAAGCTATGGTTAGAAAGATGTATCCCTGTCCTTTTTCCCAGCATATTCCAGGGTGAAGTGGAGGTGTGTGGAATAGGCATAGATCCTTTCACTTTTAGCAGCCTCTGTTTCACTGAGGAAAACATGTCTTATATAAATGTCATAGTCAATAGCAACTCTGGAGAGCAGAACTAGTTTGAACCTGTTCCTTCAACTAATTAACCCCATGTATACCCAAATATTACATTTTTGATTTCTGTAGCAATATTATATAACATTTATAGAGCACTTTCTTGAAGGAGAGGCCTGTATGTACAT
Source organism: Indicator indicator (assembly GCF_027791375.1). NCBI lineage: Eukaryota > Metazoa > Chordata > Aves > Piciformes > Indicatoridae > Indicator > Indicator indicator. The sequence continues at coordinate 7,024,884 of NC_072035.1, forward strand.
GTAAAATGTCACTAGAAGCATGGCTGCTCTTAAAAAGGATCACAGAAAAATCTTTGCTCACTCTCTAAATACAGAGAAAAGTGAAGGACATATCAAATTCCCTGTTAATTAACTATTTGTAACTGGATTGTTTGCCTTTTAGGGGAACATTTATTCTGACCAAACCTGCATAGCTGGCTTTTAGACAGCCAACATAGGATAAAATATAACACAGTAGTGTAACTCTGTATTTCTGTTGGCATCATCTTAGATTGAGTCCTCGGGAACATATGGAGTGCACTGAGTGAGAATAGATTCAGTGATGCTCTTCATGTCTGCTGGCTGGGAAGTAATTGTAGCAGAAAAAAAAGAATTCACCAACTTGTACTGGCATGTTCTTCTGCCTGTTTAGATTTAGAAATGTAACTATCCATGGCCTGCAAAGAGTTGGCAATAAGTGAATGCTGATTTCAGGCACCTATTTCTGAATGAGATGTGGTGGTGACAAAATGCTTCTGTGTCATTTGGCTACAGATAGTTCCTATGAATCTCTTCCAAAACAATGAAGTCATTGTTGTCCCCAGAAGTTTTCTGGTTTCCTATAGTACAAAACAATTTAAGATGGTTTGATGATTATTGTAACTAACTCAGAGTTAAAATGCTCTCAGTTGAGTTCCTGCTTTACCACAGACTTCCAGTCCAACCTAGGAAAAATAGTTTAATCTCATTCTGCCAGTGCTGTGAGGATGCACTGGAGGAAGCACACAGATGTTGTAGCCATGGATGGTGTATAAAATAGCACAACAGTTACAGCTTGGAACTGGCATGGAATCCGCCAGGTGGAATCTCTCAGTCAGTTGAGAATCATATTTAGAATCATAGAATCTCATAGAATGCCAGGTTGGAAGGGACCTCAAGGATCATTTGGTCCAACCTTTCTTGGCAAAAGCACGGTCTAGACAAGATGGCTCCACACCCTGTCCAGTTGAACCTTACTAGTGTCTAATGCTGGGGACTCCACCACTTCCCTGGAGAGGTTATTCCAGTGGCTGGTTGCTCTCATTTACCTACCCCATAGGAAGAACTGCTGCTGAAGGGTGAAAGATGTGCTTGCAAAGTCAGTACAGAACATCAAGGAAACCATTTTCTTGTATGATTGCAAGTTCATATCACAACTGTAAAACAAAAACTATGCATCTGTATGTTGGGTTGACCTTGGCCAGCTGCCTCCCACCCACACACCCACTCTCTCATTCCTTCTGCACCACAGGTCAGAGGAAAAGATGGAAACTGATGTGGTTGACCATAAGGACCAGGAAATCACTTACAAATCATGTGGAATAGGGGGTTGTGGTTAGTCTATAACAGCTCCTCTCTGCCACTCCTTTCTGCTCACATCCTTCCCCTGCTCTCTGAGGTCTGTCCCTCACGGCTGCCAAGGACCTGCTTCCCTGGTGCCTATATCTCCTCCTTCTCCTCTCTGCTCTAACCTGGGTACTCACAGGACTGTATCTCACACTTTTTTCCTCACTCTGTGCACTGTTTTGCCCTTTCTTAAATGTGTTTTCCCCAAGGCCCCACCAACCTTGCTGAGGCATGTCTGGAACCGACTGTCCAGCATAGGGCAGCCTCTCATCTCTCTTCTCAGGGTCCCTGCAGACTTCAGGGCCTGGGCATGGGCACGGGCACCTGGTGCAGGTGCATATTGAGTAGGAGCTGGCAGGGATATCTGCTCTCCATGGCCTGGCTTGTGAAGCATGAGCAATAAATCAATACCTCTTCATTTTGCTCAATAGCTGTTTCATGTCTGTATGTTTCCTTAGGAGCAGTAAATAGATATTTTTCTCTATAGAAGGCACACAGAATAAAGCAGCTTTGTTGATCAGGACTAAGAGTCTCTGAATGATTGATTTTAAAGTGCTTTGTCCTCAGGGGTTCTGCTGATCTTAATAGTAAATGTACTAAATGCTAATAGGTAGCAATGCACTGTCTAAAGGAATCAGGTGCTGTCAGCTTCTGATCTCAGAAGAAAATACAAGCAGTTCCAGATGCCATGAACAAATAGTGCCTAGGGAAATTCAGTTGGTGAAAGGTCTAGGATTTAGATGCTGGCAGAAGTCACCATTCAGACTTTCAGTCTCAGTTCCACCAAGATGAGTTTATTAAGAAAATATAGGTGATTGACAGAAGAGGTTTGTTGGTGATAAAATCAGGGCTAGGTCTCAAGTTTGCCCCTCTCTGTAGTTCTCTGATGCTCATCCAAGCTCAGTGAGATGCTCTCTTTTTGAGGCTGCATTTGCAAATTTTTCAAAATAAAGATGTACACAGTGATTCTTCTCAAATCAAGGTAAGAACCAAAGCTTGCAAATCAGTTTTCTTGAAACAATTAAACATTCCCACTTGAGAATGCAACTATCAGGGTGTCCTTAGCAGTGTTTTGGGGAGCACCATGCTTTGGAGAAGAAGTTTGGAATACCTGTGTAGACAGTAGAGTTCAGAGTGTCCCATGCCTATATTCAGGATAAGAGATGGATACCCATGGGATCTTCAGGCATTTCAGGTTCAGTTCATCTCTTAACTTACCATTAGACATTTTTCTTATTAAACACACATTGTCTCTAAAATGCAGAAGAAAGAAATAAGCAATAGGAAGAGGGAGCAGAGGCTTTCTTTTGAGTATGGAAATTATTCTTCAAATGTCTTTGTTGACAGCTGGCATGGCACAAAATAAACATAGGTCTATTTGCAAGTAAGCAAGAATTAGCATAAACAGCAGCTGCTGTATTACCAAAAAACATGTAACAATAAAGATTTTTTTTTTTCTGATTTCAGAAACAAAGGTAGGTAAAAAGGCTGCATGAAATAATGAGTTAGTTAACCACCTGTTAAAATTCTGAGCACCGGCAAAATAAAAGAGCTATTTGTTGATAACATAAGCAGTTTTCTGAATCAGGCTTTCTAATTAAAAATGAACCTATCCTTATGATAAAAAAATGCAGGATGGTATCAAAAATGTGCTCACCCCTCCTCTCTCATGAATCAAGGGGTTTCCTGCATTTGCTTTTTTGGTTGCTTTCTTGCTGCAGATAATCGTTTCAAATTTTTCTGAGGTTGCTTGGATGTGATTTCTTACTCCCTCTTCAACAACATAGTGTATAAAGTTAAGTCAGGCCATCAGGGCTATAATTGTATTTATGATCAGGTCACATTCACCAGGATAAGTTTATGGTCTTTTGTCTCCATTTCTGTCTCTGGTACAAGCTAGTTAGTAGCATGCACAACAGCATTGTCATATTTTAATAAAAACTAATGATCCAACACAGTGAAATGCAGGAACAAGAGAAGAAGCCATTTTAAGTGCATAATTATAGAGTGATGATGCTTGAATTCATGGCTTAATTTGTTTCCCATGGAAAGTGGCTTACCTATTCAATTAACATTCCAGTGTTAAATGGTGCATCCAACTAGCTGCATGTTCTGTAGATCAGCTTACCTAGATTTTCTTTGTGCTTTAGCACTGTAGTCCACATCTGGTTTTCATTTGTTTGGAACTGCAGTTATTTGTCTCTATTTTTTTTTTTCAAAAGGATATTTTTTTACAGTGCAAACACACTAAATCATAGCCATGCTTAGCATTTACAGAGCATCATATCTTCAAAAAGTCAGTTTATCATAAGACTTCCCACACAGAGTCTCAAAGTCAGTGTGCATCTTTCCACAATAAGTTTTGGGTCCAAATGGTTCAGTCAAATCCTGATACTTTTGGTTATCAGATTATTCACTGTGTTTCATGAGCTAAAATAGTTTAATATAATATGACTTATGCTCACTAAAGATATCAGAATCACTGCCAGGTCTGATAATGTGCTTATCTCCATGTAAAAGGTCAGTGTCAATACCAGGATGAGAGTTTAGGAGTTTCTTATTTAAGATTCCATGTTCTTTTCACTCAGAGGCACTTTATTATCTCATTTTTTTTAAGTTTAAAAATGTGATGTGTTTTGGTTTGGTTTTATTTTATTTGTATCAGTAGGCATTTGCTTTTGCTGGTAAAAGATGTTTGACACACTATCAATATTTTGTCTAGAAAGAATTATGTGGCTTATGTAGAATGCTTTTGAAACAGCACACGTTTTTCATCTGATCACAGTTTCATAGCATTTCTTCTGTTTCCACTGTCAGCTTCTCTTTTCAAGGTAATCCTGTTTCAAAAGTGAGGTATCATTCTGGTTGGATAAATACTTTGGAATAAAAAGCATGCATACATTTTCAGCTGCAGGTTTCTTCAACAAGTACAGAGAATGGGAGCTCACGGTTTGCGTACAGACTGTGCCAAATTTTCTTCAATGCCAGTTATTAAAAATACATTTTTATTTGATTGTGAGATTTTTGGAGGAAAAAAAACCCAAACCCATCACAGCCACAGAGATGGTAGTAATTTTATTTCAATACCATTCACAAAGGTGGGAGGGTTTTTTCCTGGAGTATGTTTTTGAGGGTTTATTTGTACTTTCAGAAAACACCTGGTCCACCACATCTATCTGCTGGTTATCTTTATATCTGCACAAGTGTCTGGGTGAGTCTGTATATATGCAGAAAGAGACACAGAATCCTTATTTTCTGGCTAGATAAAAAACTGAAATGTGTGAAGTCTTTAGAATCCCAAAGCAGACCTCATAGTGGTAAAACATATCTCTTTTTTTTTAGGTGAGAACATTATTATCTCCCTCTGCTTGCACTGATTTGGACTTGATTCTTCCACCTCCTTCAAGCAGCAGTTCAGCCCATGAAGAGTTCTGTATAATCTCCATGGACCTGCACTTGAACTAAGGTAATCTGCATAGGAGTGTCATCATTTGGCTTCCTTCACTTAGCAGCAAAAGAAGCTGAACAAGATCTGATTAAATCACAAGCCACAATGGAGGCCATTTGCCCTTCCTGTTCCTGCTTTATATCAGATAGATACCAATGTGATACCAGATTTAAGTTGAGACTGGAAATAGAAGAGTTAAAATCTTGCCAGATTGGGCTTTTCTCACTATACAGAAGAGATAAAATATTCTAAGTAGGAAAATATGTCAAGGTGTGAGATGGGGAGCAAAATATGAACTAGATAAAACCTGAATTCACTGAAGATATTCAAGTTTCTGATCCCCCCTCTTTTTTTTTTGTCCCTCCTGTAAGTACAGCATATTACACTTGGATTTAATTCTTTAGTGGACTCCCTGAAAGATCTGATGTGATTCAGCATGGACAGTGCAGACGTCTGTTTCCTGCCTCTGTCATGTGCACAATTCCTTCTTCCCACATAAGACTGGTGGGACAGTAATGACTTTGCTGATTTGTTGAGGTCAGAAATTACATTGGTGGTTTGCCACAAAAGCAGATACAACCCAGTATGACCTGGTGTGATCTCTATGATTTCCTCAACAAAGTGAATCTTCTAGGTCACTATTGCTTCCTGAGTTGCAGATTTGGGTGTTGTTCTGCTAGTTCTTCTCTTTGGCCTCATTTCTTTTTGGCCACCTTCTCTCCTGTGTTTGCAGTGCTGTACAGTGGAGAATAAAAGCCTTGTGCTCTTGGATCTCAGGCAACTAAGCTCCTCTACCCCACTCATTTCCCTGTCCTGCACTCCTGATTGCTGGGCTGGTGCAACACCATCTCTCACTAGATATAAAAGTGTATTTTGAAGAGAAAATTATAACTCACCAAACCCAAGGTGTTTTCTTGCTATTGGAGGGGAAATGTGTGGGCAGTACAAGTTTTTTTGAACAGATATATCAAGAAGTGGCTGAATGACAGGTTCACAAAGCAGACACACACACAAGAGACAGCTCTTATTTTCATGGCTGTTGCAAGATGACATGCAATTTCTACAGAGAGAGTTACACCATCCTGCTTTGCTGGAAACCAGATCTTCTATCTATTTTTTGCCAAGTTTCCTCTTCTGTCTAAATACTATAAGTTTGGAATGGGATAGTGGGATTGTTTGGTTGGTTGGTTGGTTTTGAACAATTGCTACACTTGTCATTTATGTCTGATTTTTTTCAAACTCTGGTTTTAGCAGTCTTATTTTGTTTTTGAATTTGTTCCTGACTTTGGATATGACTCTGTCTTTGGATAAGTTTCTTAACAGCTTTGTGCCTCAGTTTGCTTTTCAATAACAATGTCATTTATTGCTATTCTTGGGCATTTTCTGAGCTGCCATTAGGAAGTGTCCTTTTAGAGCCCATTGCAGATTTTGAAATATCCTAAGTCCTTCCAAATGAGTGCAGATTTATTCCTTAGCACCACTGAAGTTTCCCCTCTTACTGCATCTCGAGAACCTTCAGTTTCTTATATTCACAGGAAAAATCCACAGCAAAACACAGAACTGAACTTCTGTTTTGAATCCTCGTGCATTAGCTATAACATAGCTTCTCCCTTCTCCATTTCTGTTTATCTTTGCAGCTGTGCTCTGAAACTTATTTGATTTTCAATGGGTTGTTCATTTGAGCGTATCTTCATGATGTGATCTTCTCTATGCCTTCTCTTCCTTACCCCTTAAGAACTCAACAAGGACAGGAACAGTAAAGACATGGCAGTGGCACCTGACAGGTCAGGTGCTTTGCTCATGTTTTGGCTTTTCTTGCTCTTTTGTGCTTTCCCTTCCAGCCTGCCAATCATTCAGTCAATGAGGTTTTTTTCTGCTGTTTAATCTTCCTTCAGTGAGTAACTTTACTATCTGCTGGGGTCCTAATAATTCACTGCCTTTTTGTTTTAATGAAAAAGCCCTTTTCTCCTGATATCAGGCCTCCCAGAGCTGGGAGCATGCAAGCCCCTTCTCATCTGTTTGTTCTCTGAAACCCATATCTGCAGGGATTCTGCAATCTATTATTGTTCCCCTCTGCCTCTGGTGCTGCAGACGGTCTTGAAAGAAGGCCACTTGAAAAGAGAGAGCAGCAGCAGCATGGCTTATGAATTCCTGGCACAGTGCTTTACCCTGAAGGGTATATTAAACAATAAGCATTTTTTAAACAAAGACTTCCAGTGACCTCACCACAGGCACTGACTTTGCTGATATATTATTAATTTTAGGCACTAGCTTCAAATTATCTGACTAAAATACCACTTTGACTGCTCTTAAGACTCGGCCATCAGAAAGATATTGCCTCTTTCAGAAATGCTACCTTCCTTTCTTCTCTGACTGCTGAAAGAGCACAAACTTGAGTTTCTCTAAGTGACAGTAGCCCAATGTTCAACAAAGGAAACAAACCCTCTCACTAAAGCCCACAGTAACAACCGTGAGAAGAATGAATACCATCCAAAATTAGAAAGGGTTAAATATTAAGAGTCAGATTTCTGGTAAACAATAAATATATTTCCCTTTTCGCACTAAACATGTAGATAAAGCTATTTTGTCCTAAATTTTCCTCAGATGCTTATAGTGAGCTGCTGTTTCTGTTTAGACTCTTATTTTACTTATTGTGCAAAGGCAGTAAACATTCATCATCTGTCTTCTAGGGATTGTACCAGGCATTTATAGTAGCAGAAATGGGTTTGGAGAGTAACTCTAAGATGCTGAATATGATTATAAGATGGGATTTTGAAAGCATCTGGCTTTTTCTAAACCATGCTCCCATAGTACATGGGGATTTTTTTTTTTTTTGTAAGCTGAATTTTCCCAGACTCCTCCTAGACACTATCATCAGGAGTAGGTCTGGATTTGCAGTTCTGTCCCCTGCGAGAGCTTTCCCCATGCACTTTGTGGGCAGGGAAGCTGTGGTTGAGCTGTGGGGGAGATGGAGAGTTGCAGCTTCAGCTGTGTTATAACCAAGGAGGTGCTGGCTGAAATCCCTGGGAGCTGCAGGGTCCCTCTGGTCGTAGAATGAGAAGTAAAGATGCTTAACATTGTAAGCCTGATTTAAAGGTGCCTTTCATGGCTGTGGATGGTGCCTGGGCTGATTTGGGGTTTTTTTCTGATGCAGAAATTTCTCAGCAGCTTGTGCTTTGCAGAATCTAGGGAGGAAGACAACAAACTGCTCAGCAATTTATGGGGAAATCTAGGCAACAACTCAGGAAGAACTTATGCACTCTTTAAAAGCCCACATGATTAGGGTTAAAATCTTTCTTTAACTATTGTGCCTGGTAGTTGGTGTGGGGAGGAGAGGGATGGAGATCTTGCAATTAAGTACTAACGATATATGAGATAATACAGCTTCATAAATTGAAATAACTGCATAGGTGCAATAGTTGGATCAGCTGAGTTTATAATCAGTGTTAATAATCCCATCCTAAACAGCCAAGCAAGGCTGACTTTCACTGAGTTTGCCTTTGCACATGCCCTGGGAGGGAAGGCTGCTCAGTGGTGATCTGGGTGTGATTTTTGTTGCTTTTTCCTGTGTGACCATGTTAAAATATTGTTTTTCCTAGAGGTCTTCTGGATCATAGCACTGATACTACTTTAAGACATAAAATACTCATTATTGCTAAATTGCAAATTAAAAATATACTTCTAGAATGATGAATGGGACCTAAGAAAACAGGCTGCGTTTTAGGACAATTTTAGTTGCTCTGGATTTGGGGAAGATAGGCAAGAGGACTCACCTGAGCCTATGTGTCACTGGAGGCACATCACAAAATGATAATCCCATCTGTGATATTGTTATGTCTTTGTTTTGCCCATTTGGTGGAAGGTAAATTATTTCTTTCCTTTGATGTGTTGATAAATACAGCATTAAACATCCAAGGGGTTTCTGCATTTGCTCTTCTTAGTGGGTATTAGAGACTTCCTTCGTACTGCACAGCTGCAGCTAGCTCAAGGTTCCCTGTTCTTCTAGAGCCTTGAACTGCAACTTATCCTCTTGTGAGCACAGGATGTCATCATTCCTCCATGATTATGGGGGAGCAGGTGTGGTGTGATCTCATAATGGTTTTATGCTGCACTTCCCAAGAGGTTGTGTCCTTTTGTGCATATCCACATGCAGCTGACATCCAGAGTGCAGCCAGCAGAACCAAACCTTCCCAGAGTTCAGCTGTGTCCCGGGTCTGTCTTACTCTTTGATGTCACAGCTTCATTGCAGCCCCTGTCTTTGCCCGCTGAATGATTTCCCATTCACAGTTTGGCAATTCTTACTCATGTTCTAGTACAGAAGAAACTTCAGCGAGAAAAATAAAACCATACTGCTCTTGTTGGGCAAACTTTATTTCCTTTAATGTTCTGTGTTCGTTTCTTATTGCCTGGACCTCTCCCACTAATAAGCTTTTAATGGCTATTCCCATTGCTGTGCAGCAGATTCTTTGCATGCTGTCTTTGTTTCCTGGAGTAAAATCAATTAAGCTCCTTGTCTTTCTGACCTCATCTTGTGTTAAGGTTTAGCACAACAATTAGGAGTACATTATGGTGTTCACTCTTTGCTAATTTGGGTTCTACAGACACTGCAGCAAGTCAGGTGTCAGGTGCAAAGATGAACTCTGATGCCGCACAATGTGGTATGTGTATTGAAAGCCCTCAGTCATCTAATTACTACACTTACATAATTCACTTTTGCAAAAGTCATTTAATGAGCCTGTGACACTTTCCAACAGCTTTCTTGATTTTTTTTTTTTAATAAGTATTCCAGTAGAGAAAGTTATACATTTTTGACAGGTAATCTTGAAGTTTTCCACAAACTTAAAAAGTGGAGATCTTGGAAAGATGCTTCTAAACACAGTGTAACATTTCAACAAACAACAAAACATTCTGCTGCTTGTTGAAATATTTTGTTTCCAAATTAACTAGAAGAAAGTTGAGCAGTTCATCTGGAAGTGTTTTGGATAAGAGTTTTTGCAGAAAGCTAGGTTTTTGGGGGTTGGTTTGGTTTTGTTTTCTGTCAAAGCTGCTTCACCGTATTTTTGACTAGCTTCAGAGAGAATGTTTTTCAGTTACTATAGCTAATGGTATGATCACTTCTTTGCTGCAGAGAAAGTCAGCACTCCCCTTTGCATTCTTTTTCACATTCCTTTTAACTTTAAGCAGGTTATGGGAACTAATTGATCAGCTCCTGCAATCTTTTACGGCTAATTGGCTAGATGTCAGATGATAAAGGGAATAATATCAGACCCCATCTTTTCACAGGGGATGCTTTGTACTAGATACTTCCTTTTCACATCAAATGCAGCACATGTGGTTCTTCTGTAATAAGTCCTGTGAGCAGCCAGGAGAAGAAAAAGGGTAAAGGAGCATCTGAATTTGGTTTGTTCACTTGTGATGCAGAAAAGTCATTCTGGCCCACAACTATCAAGATTTAATTAAAAAAAAAAAAAAGAAAAGAAGGAAATCAAATTGAATTGCAAACTTAGTCATGTTATCAATTCTGCTTTGGCAGTTTCTAGAATATTGAATAAATTGCTGTGCTTGCTGCGATAGCCTCTATGTGAAAACTTTGGTGACATTTCACTTTGAAAAGGAAATTCATTGTTCCCCCCCAAATGTGATGTTCTGAAAGTCAAATTTGCCTTTCATGTCTGTAAGCAAATTTTTTCAAAGAATATTTTTTTTTTCCTAATTGGACAGAGGTATTCATAGGATTTCATTTTCTTCAGAGAACTCTGTACTTGTTTATGTCTGGAACATGGCTTCTAAAATTAACAACAAAATCTCTGGATTACACAGGCAGGTCTCACCTTACTGTGAGAAGCCTGAAGGCTAGGTTTATGTTTTTTTCAGTGTGCCATGGTGAAGGGCAGGACTTCTTTCAAACCATACAGGGACCATGTCCAGAACAGATTCATGAATCTGAGTCAGCTTTCCTCCCTTTGCCTCTCCCATCACTGCCTGCCCTACCTGCACCAGTCTGACATAACTCATTGATCCTGTTGTACCTTGTAGAACAGGTAGGTCATTACCATGAGAAATGGTTGGGAACAGGACACCAGTCATTATTAGTCCATCACTTCCCACCCCCTGTTACCAAACACAAGGAGACCATGACCCAGTATAGTATCAATGGCAGAAGAATGGGGACATATCTGATAGCTGTGGGTAAAGGAGTGTAAAACACTGTGTAAATACAGGGCTGTGTCCCTCTTCCAGACTGAAACATGAAAATGTTGTCTTTCAAAGGAAAACATCAACTCCTCAAATACCATCTGAGACTGACAGCTGTGTTTCTGCACACCAGCAGTGGTTCTGTTCCAGTTTGAATTATGGAGTGTTTACCAAGCAGCCTGATCTTAAAATATTTGTGAAACAGGGGAGTGGCAACAGACCTACAAAGTGTTTGCATCTCTACTATGTGTAGAAATGTTGTTTGTACTCAAGAGAAAGCAGAAAAGGACATGAAGTCTTTTATGTGAATCTTTCACAGCTCTCAGGAGACTGTGGTGGAAAAAAAGTAACTATGGAAATTTTCGATCAAATCTTTCCACAGTCAGAATTTTGCTGAATGTTTTCTGCTCAGAACCTGTATGAAAGGGGCTAAAAAAATTTATAGGTGTCAGGAATACACTTCACTACAGTATCACTGACACTGAAATTTTGGCTAAATGCTGTAGTCACTGACTGTCTGGGGTGATGTGGTATGTAGAAGTACAGAGCTTTGCTATTTGGGTAAGCAATGCTTTTTCAAGCAGAGAAAGAAATGCTTTTGTTGAAAGTGATTTTTGGTAAGAGGGGGGAGTTGTTTGACCAGCTTTCTCTTTCGTATGTGTTAGTAGCTCACTGAGTCAGGGAAGAGGCAGCCTGGTCCCAGGTTGGGTACTTCAGCAGGCAGCTGCCTGCCTTCTCAAACAGCTTGCAGAGAGTCAGGTTCTCATTATTTCTAGACAAGTACCTGAAAAGACTTCTTGCTCGGGCTCTGATACAAACTCTAATTATGTGGTGGAACAAAGAAACAACCCAATGATTTAAAGAGGAATTGAGTTGTGATTATTCTCTTGATGCTAAAACTTGCTTTGATACAATAACATCCCACATTACAGCTACTAAAATTCTTCCAGGCCATACATTCTCCTAAACAACTGCCATTCTCTGGTAATAGGAAGAGATTATCTGCTGTAGAGAGGTGCAGAAAGAGCCTTTGTCTCTACTGGTGGCTACAGTAACTGAAAAGAGAGCATAGAAATGAATGTGTGTATCTCACTGCTATTTAATATGGAGGATCCAGTGATGATAAATGCCTGAAAAATAAAACCCAGATAATGTAATTCGTTGGCTGCAACAAAAGTGTTAGTTTAACACTTGTAGAGTTGAGCATACAACTGGAAAAGAATAGTTTGGGACTTGTAATATCAAGGATATCTCAACAGCCCATGGTGTCCAAGAGCTGATGAAACAATAGTCAGAAGATCCTGTTATGCCAGCACAGAAGAATTGTTGGAAAGACCTCTAATTCTTTTTGCATATTCCCATGGTAGTCTGCCATAGTTAATGACATCATTGACATAAATGGAACTTTACTGCTAAATTCCACCTACTATAGATCTTCTCTTCTGCTTTATTTATTTTGTGCATTTCTGCCTTCCCATTTCACTCACATCACAAGGCCATCAAAGATATCAGATCACTTTCTGTCCCATGGCAATTCACAGCTTCTACACAAGGCTTCCCTGTACAGTAAGAACCTTTTTGTTTTTCTTAATTAACCTTTAATATTTTAACTCTGGTTATTTTTGAAGTCCCTTGAAATGAAGTGACAACCTTAACTGTGCTATTCTGAATTTTGATCATTATATTACTCTAAAAATAAAAGCTCAATATGAGATTCATTTAGAATTGTGCACCTGGGGAACTCTGATTACTGCCTACAGTATTCAAGACTATTAAAATATTCAGAGACAACATGCCTCTTTCTAGCTCCTTGCACTGAGGGAGAATTTCCACTCCTTGAGGACTGGAAAGCAATGAACGTGCTTAATCTGGTGCCATAGACCAGGGTGAGACAGATCCAAACCCAAGTGTTTTTTTTTTTATGGGCTATTTCACAGTCTCACAGAATATCAGAGGTCGAAAGGGACCTCAGGAGATCATCAGGTCCAACCCCCCTGCTAGAGCAGGATCACTTAGGGTGAATCTTGATTCTTATTTGCAGATTGTGTATTCTTCCTTCTCCTGAGGAAAGAATCTGGTCATCAGAGCAATTCTAGCAGCAGAGAAGGAGTTAATTTTTCTTAAGAAGAGACTTTTACTGATGCAGAAGCTTTTACCTATGCCATAATTCCTAGTCTTGGCTTCACTACAAAACCCAACATCACAGTGTTAAGAAAAAAAAAAAAATATTTCCTGCAGGATTTTTTGCTGGTGTTTTTGGGACTCTTTGTTTACAGCAATTCCTGCAAATCTACTGAATGTGTTGTCCATTCCATGAAAATGCCAATGTATATTTGTGCCTTGAAGCACTTACCTTGTGTGTTGTCCTTCTCTTGCTCAGTAGCAGCAGGAAGCCAAAGGTTCAGCACCACTTTTGTTACCTACTGGCTACAAGTGGAAGCTAAGGCAATGAATAGATGTTTTTTGTCTTGTTTTCAGTAAGACTAAAACCATGTTGATATACTAAAATAGCAGCTATTACATGATTGTGGCTGAAGACTAGAATACATGTTGGGAGGAAATAGAAAGAATTGGTCCAGAGGAAAATAACACAGTCCAGAGAAAAAGGAAACAAGGCATTCAGAGGGGAAATGTGCTTTGTAACATTGGTGCATGTCAGACATTGAAATGAATTCAAGTTCACACTAAACTGGGTGTTTTGGGCTTCAGCTAACAGTGGTTAGTGTATTACTTGAGCTTTCTTAATACAGCTTAGAAACTTAAGGAAGTCAAAAGTGTTGCCATTTTCACACAACATGACAGAAAAATAATTATTTATTAAAGTCCCTTTCCCCTGTCTTATTTAGGCACTAAAGCGAGTTAGAAAAACGATTAAAATGCAATAAAGTTCAAGCAGAAAAATAAACTAAAGAGCTGAAACATAATTACCTCTTCCTGCAAATGATGCACAAGCAGCATGTAAAGCTACCAAATAAATGATATGAGTCATTTAATTGTGTATTAGGACACAGGAAATTTAGATACAGGACCAAATTACACCCTGATGAAATGCCACTGACATTAATGAAGTTGAACCCAAAAGGAATTTTTCATGTCTAGTAGATTTAATATTCTCCAGGTTGAGCCTGTAATTTTTAACCTGCCTTAACTAAATATTAGCAACCTGTATACTTTGAGGCTAATAAACCTGCTTTTTGAAAAGCCATTGGTTAAACTGACTTTTCATGTGCACACACATGGACAGATAAGCAAACAAAACCATGGTTCTCATCCAGTTACTGCTGATGTTGGCTAACCTTGCTGTTGCTGTTGGTAGGAGAAAAATTGTGTTAGAGGCTTCCATCATTTCTCTGAAAATATTTTTTCTTTCCAGTGACTGCTCACCTTTTCAGCCTAAATATTTATTGGTTTCAGTATTGTGGTGATTTATTTCTATTTGTTTTTAATTTCCTTGTGCAGTGTTTCAAATGGTACCACAAGCTATGAATGGATTGGTGTTAAATTATGTAGAGGTGCCACATTCCTCTTCAATGCATGTTTTTGATGAGGTTATTAAAACTCTGACAATACAAATTACCATAGCAACAAAACCCATAAATTCACAGCCTATTCCAGCCTCTGGAGTATGAAAACATTTTAGAGCATTCTAACATTCTGCAGTACAGCACAGTTCATGTAGCTTGGCCTCCAGTTCTTCACTCTGTCCTAAGATATATCACTATTCATTTGCCCTCGATCTCTCAAACAGGCAAGAAGTCCTAGCTTTGTTCCTATTTTTTTTAATGTAAAATATTTGGTCCAGATCAGCTCCTTGCTGCTGACTTCTCCTGTGACCTTCAGGTGATAATTTGAGCATAGTGCTTACACAGATAAAGAAACAAATTTCTGACCAGGATTGTCTCTGATGGTGATAACGGAGTATAGCTGTAGTTCTGATTATCATCTAAGTGCTAATACAATAACATTTCGTGTGTGTTTTAATGTCCAAAGAACTCTGGTTCTGGAGTAGGCTCTGCCAGGCAAGATGCTGTAAAAATGCTGTAAATCCTTACTTTATAAGAAGTTATTAGTTAGCAGATCTCAACAGAGTGCTGGAATCCAGAAATTTTTGCTTTATGATCATGGAAAAGATGAAAGTAGAACCAGAATTAGGAGAACTGTTTCCATTTTCACAAACATATTTCATAGTTATTTTACCAGTACTCAGCATTTGGTGGTTGTAGCTAATTCCTTTATGTGCAGTAAGGTGACAAGAGAAGTTAAAAAGCCACTTTTTTCTCCCAGTGTTCAGATTGTCCTTGATACGTTAAAATTATTGTGACCTTGATTCTCTTTAAAATTATTGTGCAACGCAGAAGGGTTTGGCTGGGCAAGACAATGATGTATCTGTAGGAGGCAAACTGAGAAAAGAACATGAGTTCCTGCATACCTTTCTGGTTATTGATGCAAGTAATTTCACTGAAGTCAATAGTGTAGTCATAGAAGTAAGAGGTGATTTGGACTCAGTTCTTAGAGGAACAGGAAAGTAGAGGGAATTATTTCATGCCTTTGTGTTTTATAGGTCAGTTTTGCATTCCAAGTTTTATGGGGACGTTAGATGTTGACCATATGGTCTATTAAGGTAACCCTACTGTTCTGTCTAATGTCTCTGTTGTGAAATCACATTGCATCTGGGAAATGTAGTCTGGAACTTTCCCTGTTTTGCTAAGACCTCTCTTTCTATACTGATGTTTAATACTGCAGCCTACATAATCTGCTTGACAACATGATTCTTTCTTTTAATAAAACACTCTATACTTAATACTGCAAGTATTGCAGCACTCAGAAATACCAGGCAGGTTTCCTGCCTGTTATAAGTGAACACTCTGTCCCTTTACCAGACAAGGACAAAACTATCAGAAAGGAAATGACTTTTGCCTCAAGTTTGTTCACCAGCTAAAATGTACAATTTGAATATACTTTATGGTTTGATTTAGCTAACAGTAATGTATTCTGATTCTGCTGGTTCAGTTGCAAACAACCAAATAAGAATCAGGATTCAACAGCAAAATGCATTATTTAGAACCTGCATAATCTGGTTTTAACCCTGAATCTAAGTATAGGTCACATAATCAGATTTGGTTGGTAGAAGGAAAGTGTTAATTTTAAACAGTATATAACATTCTAAAAACTTAAGTAGTTTTAAGCTGTTTCTTGCTTTATTAATAGACTGTAATTCTATTTTGGAACAAACAGCATCCCTAATTTGAAGAAGCTATGGCATGGAAGATTCTGCTTTATAGCTCGTTTGCTTTGTTCTTCTCTCTAAGTATCAGCAAATAACAGAATAAGGTTGTACTTGTTGAAGACTGAGGGGAAAACCTCCTGAGAGAAAGCTGCATGTAGTAAGAACTAGTGGCATGATTTACAATTCTAATATACACAAAACCTTCAGATTCCCATTTTCTCAGTACTTCTACCTTTCAGTGCAAAATTGGTACAAACCTAGTAAGTAAATAAGGTCATTCTTATCATATAGAGTTCAGCCACAAGATATTTTGCTTAATCATCAGTAAAGGATCAAACTTGCTCCAAGTTTTACATCTTCTCCAAGTGAGAAAGCAATGGCATGTTCCATTCCCTTTGCTGGCATTAGCTCACAGGAACCAGCAAGAACCTAACTTCTTCTGCAATACCATGAGAAAAGAGTGAGTTTTAAGTCAAAATTCCAGTTTTCTTAAGAGAAATGTTTTTAAAAGTTCTGTCTGTGCCAGACCTGTCATAAACAGTTGTTACAATGCATGGATTTCTCTGTTATTTCTTCTCCTGCATTAAAGAATGGAAGCCAAACTTCTGCTAAGGGTTTCCAGAGAATTGAAATGTACTCTGCAGCAGTTGAAAAGAATGGAGGATAGGAAATATCCAGCCACAAAAAAAGGGCTTTTTCTTCTGAAAGGGGTCTTGGGAACACTTCAGAAACTACAGACCAGCAAATCTGACTCTTGTCCTGGAAAAAAAAATGGTATAAAACTGTAATAAATGGAATTGATGGACACCTAGATAAATATACTGGAGAAGACAACATAGGTTTTGTAGAAGGAAGTCATATTTCACAAAACCATTAGACTTCTTTGATGGAATCAATAAATATGAGAAGGGTGATCTGGTTTGTGCTGCATTAGATGGATTTCCCAAAAACTTTCGAAGAAGATTCTTCATCAAAACTTTTGAGAATAACTGAGCTGTCATGGGCTAAGAGGAAAGCTCTCTCTGTGTACTAGCTGCTTTAAGAACTGGGAGACAAAGGATAAACGTCCTGTTTTCATGGTGGAAAGATTATCAGTGTGTCCTCACAAGGATATGTTGCAAAGTGGACTAGAAGGGATTGAATAGCAAGTTGAAAATTTGTACTTGACCTAACTATCACCTCCTGAAGGCCAGTTGCTGCAGTAAGGACCATAATAGTGGAACAATTTCATTAGCAGATTCATTATCCTGTGTTGTGACCACTGGTGTAAAGGCCTAAAACCATGGTCCACTACAGTAGGGCAGCTCAGACTCTTTGCCAGCTATGTGGGATGGATTTTTTGTTGTTTGGTTTGTTTTGGGTTTTTTTAGTTTTGTTGGTTGGTTGTTTTTTTAAAAATAGCTATTTCTCTTTCAGTGTCATTATCCCTACTTTGAGCAGGGTTGGTGTAGATCCCATAGATTGCCATGGTCAAGGAAGCCATATGGAGGGAAGCAGGGATTGCATCACAGGTGCCAAAGCAGGCTTCATGACACCAGGCTGTCAGCAGTTCTTAAAACTTAAGTACACTTTCTGATTCAGCCTGAAAGAATATGTATCTGTTTTTTCTTAGCTGAGTGGTCCTATTGAGTCCTGCCAACATCTAGATCTAAGTGGAAAAGGTTTCAAAGGGAAGAAATTGGTGTTCAGGCTCTGAAGTTTTCTGTAATGTGTGGATTCTGGAAAGTGCTGCTGGTCCCTCCAGTATAATTTTCATGCTGCTTCAAGGAATGAAATGATCATAAACTCTGACTCAAGTTCATAGAACTATCTCTGAATTTAATACATATCCAGGCAGAAAACATGACTTGCTAAGGGAGTTTTCTCTTTAATTTGGATAGGAGTATTCAGAAGAGGTTTATCCAAGGGCCTGTGTTGTGGGAAAAAGTGGCAGCTGACTAAAAGGTTCATCAGAGTGAGGCTTGATGGTGGAAACAGAGGTTAAAAGGAATATGATGGGACTAGGTCTGTGAAGAGAATCATTTCAGAGAATTATTTGACATCACAAAGCACTTTGTTTTCTTTCCCCCACAGTAAACTTGAATGATCTTAATGACAGAAAATGAGATCCAGCAGGTGTAAACTACAGCACTTAAATATTCATGAGTGAAAGTAGAAGCAGGAACTGAATTTAAGTACAGGGGTCAATACAGGGTAAGCTTCTCCAGGGCACTGAAGCAAAATAGCTGTCAGACTGCAGTAACGACAGTGATGAAAGGACAGCTTGAAAGAAAATAGTAATGGCCAAAGTCAACTTATAGGTAAAAATATGAGGAAAAGAGAGATTGAAAAATGCTCTTGAAATGTGGCTGAATCATTTCCAGGGATACAGTTTTGTGCCAGTGACTTCAGCAGAAGCAATGGAACAGAATTCAGATGAGACATGAAGCCATGGAGGCTGGCTTCTGACCTTTGGCACATTGCCTATGATGCTTGGTCACTTCAGAAACCCACAGCCTTTCTTACAAGTGCCCCAAAAATAGATGGATTAGGAAAAAAATCTGAGGGGTTATTCTCCCTGATTTTTGTTCTAGGGAATATCACTAAGATAGGAAAGTGATGCAGTGCAAGTCAGTGAGATTTGACATTCCAAATAAGAAAAATAAGGTGGAGACATCAAACTGAGAACTAGTTTTGTGACACAACTTGAAAAACCACTTGATTTCCTGATAGCAGAACAGGTTTGATTCCACTGAATCAAGTAATATCTTTGTGTGTTAGGGATATTTGATGATGCCTTCTAACAAGGGGCTGTTCCAAATATTGTCTGCAAAAGTCAAGGTGTTGGATGTTGCCAAATAATACCTTTGAGATATGAAAAGTTCATGTAGTGTGGTCTAGTAATGCTTTGTAAATCTACAGCTCAGTGGACAAAATCCAGCAGGAGTTCTTGCTCCAAATATCTTAGGGCAGTCTGCATTTCTATGCCATTATGTATCTGAAAAGATTGGGCTGAAACATTTCATTTAAAAAATCCCCATCAAATTGACTGAGGGTCTGATCTGGGGTTGTGTCAAGGAAATAAACACAATTGCTTTCAGTTATAATATGCACCACCATCCAGTACTATCTAGATTTAAATAAAACATGACATAGGTGCCCTTCCACAGCACAGCTTTTCATTCTTTATGGATTGTGAATCCATCCCTTCAAATCCCGGTCGCAGATGTCAAGCGTGTTCCTGTGGTTCTCTTATTAGTATCCATCTCCACCCTCTGCCTTGTCCTCCCCAAAATTGTTGCATAAAGAATATGGAATATTCCAACCTCTTCATGTTTAACTGGAAAAGGAATCATCAGTACATCTCTGGATGCAAGCCTCTGATGCAAATCCGTTCTTCCTTTTGGGGGGTATCGGACGCAAGCAGCACAACTTACAATTTCAAATGCTGAAATTAGATCTTCCAGACCAGGCAAGCTGTCAGGAGGGAGAGTTTCTCTCTGCTTTTGGAACTGATCAAGATGAAGTTCCTGATGACCTTCAGAAGGTTTTAGGGATCAGGGCTTTTTCATTTTATCTACACGTGTGCAGACTTCTAAACTTTCACTTCCAGAAACTTTCAGCTAACAGTCCTCAATATATATTACAGTCCTGGGAGACTTGGACTAACAGACAAAAATCTCAGTCTAGACTTTCTTCAAGCATATCTGTCAGGCTCCATAAAGAAAAAGATGTAATTTTTAGAAAATCCCTTCCAGAGTGCTCAGACGAAGTCCCTAGTTTAAAGTGGTCTTTTTCATCTGGTATCATCTATGTAGTGTGCATCCGTGGAGGAAGGGAGTCAAATTCATTTACTAAATGTTAGCACACTAAAGAAATGAGAAAAAATTACCCTACCCTTGAAATGTCATTACAAAAAGCTAAATCATGCTTTATATGACATCTGGAAGCAATAGAAATGAAGCTGTCAAGTGATCAAGAAAGTATAGAAGACTTTCTGGCTCTCCTAAGATTTCAAATATTACTTGAGAATATTGGCTTTCAGTTATTGACTCTGTTCTGGACTGGGCAGTTTTCAGAGATTCCCAGCCAAATACCCTGATTCCAAAAGCTCAATGTGCATAAGGATGTTCCCTCTGTTTCTGAAGTAATTTTGCAATAGACGTAAGTGTTGGGCATCCAGTTCATACACATGATTTAATGAGCTCTGGGTAACCTCCCCATAGTCTAATGTGGTTAGATCAGTTCTTTTGCTTTCCTACTCAAACGTTATGGAACACTGGGGAAAGAAATGGAGCATTTATGACAAAATTTTCAATCTGTTTACATTTTTGGATGAGTGTTAGTTAGATGCAGAAGCCTGGAAACTTTTAGTATTATCTTGCATTTATAAAGTGTATAGTGTTCCAAAGGATTCCCAAGCATGTTATAAAACTAAATGGGATTTTTCAAGAGGAAGTTTTAGATAAGAATAAAACCTGCTGGGGAAGGAAAAAATCAGATGGAGACAATCTATTGCCCCATTCTTCAGAACATTTACAGAGGGTAGTTGGATTATTTTCCCCTACGTTTGCTGCTTGTTTTGCAGTTTCCACCAGAAGACTTTAACACACTTTTAGGAGCTGATTGCCATTGCCCTGTAGAAAAGGACACTGAGGCAAAAGAAAAAAGAGTGACTTTTATCAAGGTCACACTAGAAATCACTACAGAGTTTTCCCAGGCCCAGATCAGACTTTCATCTACAATGGGTCTGGCATTTAGCTAACGTTGATATAAATATCTGGATTTGTTCAAGAACAAATGGAGATAAGGCACTTTAAAGCTTCTGAGCATCTGACCACAAGTTGTGATACTTGTTTCTTATTCTTGTTACTTGTTTCTGTGTGGAACTGATTACATTTGTTTTGTCTTTAGAGTAAAAAGTGGTGGTTAACTGGGGAGAGTGCAAGTGTGGTTGGTTCTTCTACTATCCTTTCAGAAGGTATTCCCACACTACATTAGATGCTGAGAGACTGATCTGTTACTCAGGACTTCTTTGTATTTATTTGTATTTCTTTTTAAGGTTTTTCTTTTAGAAGAGAGTTTTCCCTTATAGCTAAGAAAACCTGAGCAAAAGAATGGAAGGTAAATGTGCTAGCTGAACTGAAATATCTTGTATTCTCTATTACCATACTGATCATGGCTAGATGGATGTTTCCTGTAGAATCAGCAGATTTCATTTACATTAGAAGCTTGTTAAACACATTAACATGCACTGCACAGAAATAATAAAACCTCTAACTAAGACTAAAACCTACTCCTGGGCAAGGAATGTAGACTGAAAAGATGTAACTTCCTCCTGTCGCTCATCTATTAAATGATGTCAGTAGTGGATGCAATTTGAATGGATTTTGTTGTAAGAACTGTATCAAGGTCCTGCAGGTAGCTGCCACATTTAGGGTGCTGTGCAGGGAGAAGGTGTCAGACAGTGACTGTTTCTTGGGACCTCTCCAGTCCCAACACAGAGCAAAACTGACTCAGAAGATTGGCACCATCCTGGTAGATCATATGTGAGAAGATAATTATTGAGAAATAAGCCATAGATCTTTCATTAGATGGCATAAAACCATGAGCCAAGCTGTATATTTCCTAACACAACTCTTGTAATGTGTGATTCCAATTTTCTCTGTGAAAATTGGAAAGGAAGAAAGCTGAACTGATTTGCCCAAGTTTGCACAGAATATCTGAGCTTAACCAAGGAGTTTCATCTAGATCTCTTAATTCATGATTCATACCATATCCACTTTCCTACCTTACAGGACTTCAAACTTTAATTTGATAGGACCACAGATACTATATATTTAATTGCTATTTACTGGTAATCAAAAGAAAATGCAGGATATTACATACTGTAGAATTTCCTCTAAATAGCACCCAGCTCAGGGTGAAAACTGTGTGCTAGTCAGACACCTTCTCTCTCTGCCTTTTACCACTGATCAAACATATTGTTCCAGAGGGAGAAAATCAGTCTTTTGTCTGCCTTGGAGTGGAGAAGCTGAACTCATCATGTTTGTATCAGTGGAGAGAAGTACTGCAATAGCACCATTGTGAGGAAGTGGTCTCCTTCTCTATGAGTGGAAGTTTTTAGAAATCTAGGCTATTGTACAGGAAACAAAAGAGGTTGTTTCCATAGCTACTTACATTTCATCACTAATTTACTCCTAGGAAATACTGGAATTCAGGATTTTTGTCGTCTCTGAAACCTTAGAATCTTATATATATCCTGCACTTTTAAGACTAAGCATAAAAAAAAATTGACATGCTTTTGTTTCCACATGTCAGGTTTTCTGGGAATACACCAGGAGATCAGGACTGAAAGCAAAATGAGAAGCATGCAAAAGGTTGGGCAGGTTTTCTTCTTGAAAATTAAAAACTATGCTGAGCTGCTGAAAAGTCATTTAAGTAACATTCATGGCAAAGATTTCCACCTGAACTGTGGTCATCAGGATCTCAGAGGCACAAGAAGTTATTCTTGTGGCAAAACATAAAACATGAGTTGAAACTCAAGACATTATAGCAATCTAAATGAAATATCTTATGCAGTGTTTAAATAGATTGATATCACCTGTGACTTAGTACTTTGGGGAAGGAGATGACCCCTTTTTTTCCTGAAGAAGAGTCTTCTCTTAGTGGTGTGATGTTCCCCTAGAGAGCATTTACACCTTTTGAGTGACTCAGTATGCTTAGAGATAAAATAATAACCGATTACACACAGTGCATTTTGATTAACTCTGCAGTAATGCAGGTCACCTTCAAAACCAGATTCCTTTTAGAAAACAAGGAGGCTGGCAGTCAAGCTATGATTGCAGGCAAATAATTGCCTTAAATGCTTACTGTCTGTTTTGTTTTTATAAAAAAATGTGTTAGAATAAGACTTCTTTTAACGACACTGGAGGGAGGTTGGAGGTTTGCAGATAAGAGGAAAATGTTGGCATGCTATTTTCAACCAGGATTTGTGAATTATTTGTAGTTCTGTATAATCCTTGATCTCCTTTTTTAAGTACTAGGGCTAGTACTTTTAGCCTTGCTTTAAGATAATGAGGAATTGGCATGGGAACTCAATAACTTGCCCAGCAAGTTCAGTCAAATTAATTGATAGCGTACAATATCAGACCAGAAGTGGATTCAGTCCCCATGATTCAAGAAGACAGGTTCCCAAAGCCCCATTTAATTCTGATGAGAAACCATATTTGTACAATTGCTACTAAATGGAGTTATGGTTTGGGTGTATTCCATCTCCTTTTCCGTCTTTCTGTCCTTGTGGTGAACACAAATTCGTGGCTTTGGTCATCTTTTTGCTGGTTTGGTTGTTTGGTTGTATTTTGTAAAAACATTTGTATCTCAGAGGTAAACAGCTGCAGCCAAGTGGGTAATACACAAATATTTGGGAAAATCCTAGGCCAGCAGTAGATGCTTGCTTTTACCATTCCCTATATCAGGGTTATCCTGTTGCACAGCTGCTTGGCATGATTGTTTCAGAATGGCTGTGGAATCAATAATAAACTCTTGATACTGTCAGCTGCTGTGCAACTTCTCCCAGCTGTTACTCACATGTAGACACATCCCATTTCTTGAATTCTGTTCTGATTTACACAAATGGCAGTATTCATCATAAGGACAAACAAGATATTTTTCCACACCTCTTTGGTTTGAATACAGAAAAGTGCAACCCCAGGCTCCCTTATTTAAGTGCCAAGCTGTTGTTCTCCTGAATACTTCAACGTTTTAGTGTGGTTCCTGCCATCCCAGGAGAGCTCTGGCCACCTTCTTACATGTCTTACCCCAACAGAAAATTATTGACAAGCAGAAGTTGAAACAACAAAAAAGAGCCATGTGTTAAATTGTACTTGGAGAGTGTAGAAACATTTAAATACCCTTTGTGTTGTAAGTATGGGACCTGACAGTAACTGAGATCCCTCTTGCCTTTGGTTTTGAGTCTACTCACACTCCTTTTGTGGAAATCAGCACAACACACTTGCTTTCATGTCTTTCCAAAGAAACTATGCAGGGATCTTGCTTTCACCCAGTGCTGTCAGCACAAGGCAGTAAAAGGCTCAGAGCTGACAGCCCACATGATCATGCAGTTAATTAAACTAACAACTTAGCAGTGTCATTAGAGCTGCAAAAGCTCAAGTCACCAGTTTGGGAGGAAATTTCTGAGTGCAGGCAGAATTAAACAAAGAGCTTCAACCATATTTTAACTAGACTTCAGCTGTAAGTCAGTCCTAGTCACAAATGAAAACTTAGGGCTATTTCTCATGAGAAAAAACTGCCAAACTCAGAGATAAATTACCTTACAGTTGAGAGACTGAAGGTAAGACCAAGGGAAATCTAAAAGCACTAATGACAAAGTGCAAACCTTAATTGCAGGGTTTGGCTTTGCCTTCATCTATTGAGCAAGGTGTGAGCAAGACTTAACATCCTATGGTAATCCTCTATGAAGGTAGTTGCAAAAAATCCATCTAAGTGAAATTTTTTCAGCCAAACTTGAGGTTTAGTTTTCCTGAGAGATAATCAAGTGCCATAGTTCAAGCAGGGATTGATAGAAAAGAGCTTTTCTCAATTGCTCTCACTGCCTCAAAAAGCCCCTTGTCTTTTTACTAAGGTTTTGTGTCACAGTGCTGAAGCCTCATTACAAATGTTGTCAATATCATGTTAGTGTTTTAGGCTCCTCTTTAAAAGCCCAGCCTTAACAAAATACTCTAGTGGATAGCTTGCTGCAGATTTAATAATGGTTTTTCATTGCTGGATGATTTCTTCTAATTATATTTTTTTTTTTCTTGAATTGGTAAAGTCAGAGATAATGTTTCTTGTGATGTTTCAAAAACATGGGATACTGCATGAGCATTCCCCTCACCTTATTGCCTTAAATGGGTACTTAAACTGCTATTCAGTGCTTTCTTCAGCTGTCTCTGTGCAGTCACAGTGAATGTATGCCAGCTGTGTTTCTAACAATGGGAATTCAGGACCTGGGATATGGAAAGCATGCTGAGAAGAAACAAGAGGAATTGTTACATAGTGAGTTTTGAAGTCATGGCTGTACCACCCCTCCAGGACACCTCTAGACAAAGGCATGCAGAGGTTGCTGGTGAGTGGGCCAGCTCCAGTTCACTTTGCAAACACAAAGCCAGACAGTGAGAACTCTGATGGCTGATCCTGTTCTTAGTTACTTTCTGCTGTTGCTAGCAGTACAGATTGCATTTGCCCTTGTAAATAGTTCTTTATATTATCATTAAATTCTCCCCAAGATCAGGATTAAGAGAGGGGCAGCCACACACACCTCCTCCAGGCAGAATCTTCCATTGCTGTAGATAAGCAAGGACTTATCTACAAGGACTGAGAGTGAATGATAAACAATTAGAAAAACTGCCCCTCTGTAGGGTGAGCCTTCTGTTTGCTGCTTCTTGGGGCAGAGAGCAAAGAAGCAGCAGGGATCCTACAACCTTTGGTTTCCAGATGCAGTTTTGAGCTCTCATCGTGCCATAGTGTGTCAGATTGTGTGTGACACACAGGGGTGGAGGCTTCAGAATGCATTCACTTAACCTGCACTGTATCCTCAGACTCTTGGCTCAGTGCTAGATGACAGCTGATGACTCATTCTATAGCACAGACACTGATTTTTTTTTTTAATATTATTTATTTTTTTTTTAATCCTGTCGTTTTTAAAATACAAATCTGACAGAATAATGAAGACCAGATGAAAGGGTTGCTGGAGCCAGTCAGGCTTCCAAGATGCAGCAGATCTACTTTTCAGTTAGTGCCATTTTGATTGCTGGTAATTGCAAGAAGCATTGGAGTTACTATGTTGTTAGTATTCTAGTTCTAAGAGGTTTTTCCTACTGATTGAATCTGGTCTCCTTCAGAACAGAACTATTTGTCTCCATTTGTATGTGTAGACATTTCAGCCTTCATCCCCAAGATTTGAGTTCCAGCTTTTCTCTCCATTGGTTTATTTTGTGTGTGTGTGTGTGTTCTTATTCCCTGTGAAATGGCTGGATCCTGTCTTCAGGGGTTAGGTGTAACAGATACAAGCATGCTTCCTTCTGCAGGAATCATGCTTAGGACGTGGTCCCCATCACATTAAAATAAAACCTTCAGTAAAAGGTTTACTTCTTAGTAAAAATACACCTCCTTACCTGTTCTTTCTGTTCCCATGGCAAGAGATTCCTTTTGCTCCACTGTATTTTCCTTTTGCTTTTAATTAGACTTATCTCTGCTGAAATTACCTTATTAAATCTAGGATGCTACATTCTGCTCTCAGCAGGGGCTCATCCTGCTGAGCCTTGCAGGTTAATGACTATAAATCTGAACTTTCTGGCTAGGATCTCTAGGCTTGTTGCCACCAGGACTTTGGCTCTCTTTGTACCTGACCTTTATAGCTCTGACTGTTCCTTTGAGATTGTGCCTCTTCTTCCATGGTCAAAATAAGGTACTTGTACTATTCTTGTATTATTTAAACCTCCAGTTCCAAACTGATGTCTCTTAACCTTGTGGTCAGGTCTTCCACCTTACCTAGATGTGTTTGGAAGGAATCAGTTTCTGTCTTCCTGATCAAAACTGATCCTGCTCATCCAAGTAACTCTAATCCCCTGAAATGCAGCCTACAGAGAATTATGCAGCCAGATGTTGCTTTCTGAGATACTGATAAAATAACACTCCATTAAAGTTGCAGTCAAGGCTCTGCTCATGTACTAGGGTTGTTAAGTTGGTAAAGAAGGTGCAAGACTCAGAAGAGAGGGACTGTGAAATCTACTCTCAATATCCCTTCTTTTCCCAAAATTCTTTATGTTGACTCACATAGAAGGAAGATGCTTGTAAATGTTTTTTCAAGCATCATTTTGAGTTGTGTGTTAAAGGTAACCTGGCTGTTTCTGTTTGCAGGATGTCTGTGTAGTCATGGCCAAAGCCAAGTGAGGGGCAAACACTTCTTATGTTTCTCTCTAACACTGAGTGACCCCTACAGCTATAGGATGAATGCCAGAAATTAGGGCAGTTCAGAGAGATGATGCACCGGAGATAGTTAATCACCAGTGGATGGAACTAAACAAAGCCTGTTCTATCCAAGAAACATTTTAAGACCACCAAATTCCATAGGAGATGTTTGTGAGAGTCTTCTACTGCTTGGTCTGCTGCAGGACATTTAAAGTTCTGTTACTGCTTCCTAGTGTAAGGACTTCCTTCTGCAAGTGCACCCCCACACCATGTGCCCCAGGTTTGCATTGATCCATGAAGGTCAAGGGTGTCCAGCAGGACTAACGTTTGCTACCAGGTCTGCTTCTAAATCAGATAGGATTGTTATCTTCCTGAAAGTGAGGATTTTCTTGTCCTGCTTGGAAACCTTCTCTCTGGTTGTTTCTTTTTTCCCTTTTCCTTCTTATTTTACTCCAGATTAAATATGTATTTATATGTTGTTTTCTAATCTAAGGGATCTGGGAAGGTGAGTTTGGACTTAGTGGATTTTTTTCAGTAAAAAGCTTTCTGACAAGCTCTGGCTACTGCATTTATATCTTTTAATGTTTCTATTGCATTGCTCTTTATACCTCAGTAAAAAAAGCAGAGGTCCAGAATATGGGATACTGTACTTAAAGCTAACAAGACTTGGGTTGTGTTCCAATGAGATTGCTTATACATCAAAGACAAGTGGTTAGATCAGACCTGTCCAAGCTTCTGCTCAAACCAGGATACCTTCATATATCAGAGATGTGGCAGAGCTGTGACCAGAACCAAAGGATGTTCAGTTCTAGAACCTTTCTGTTGCATAAGCTGGGACACTGGTCTCCTCTCTTAGTTAATGAGGTGCTACCCTACACAGACTAATACAAAGTGCTGATGTTGGTCTGCTTCTATGAACAGATCTCTGAAAAACTTTGGATTTTTGAAGCCTCAGGAAGTTTAGATTTAGTTGTGTAACGTTAAACAATGTGAATATCTTCTCTTGCTCAAATTTTCTGACTCTTAGAATAACATCAAGAAAAACTCAAGTAGCTTTATCCTCTAGCACCTTCACACAAAACACCAATGCTCAACCCCCATCTTAAACTGCCAGACTGTTACATAACTAAAATAATGCTGAACATTAGCAGGTGTGCTCCTTCTCACATACACAAAAAAAAGTCCATTTTGCTCAAGATGAAAGTTATAATTATTTTAAGATAGCATACAGCATTAATGCCTGTTGAACTACAACATTTATAACGCATAAGAGTGCTGAGAGTTGGCAGGAGTGGTGGATTTGATTAAGAAGGCAAGCACACTGGGAAAAGCCAAAAAAATTCTGTTGTGCCTCTGTATTTATCTCTTCTCCAGACAGAAGAGTGGGCGAGCAGCTGCCTCCACAGATGAGTCTAATGCCACTCCTTGGCCAATGTGCATTTCAAACAGATTAAAGAAACCCAGGGTGGTGCGGATTTGGGTTGGTTTGGTTGTTTGTTTATTTGGTTTTGGTTTTTAGGGAAAAAACGTAAGAAAGGGAAAGATGAGAGAGGAAATATTAGCAACTTAATCACAACCAGCCACCTACAGACTTCAGTTGTTTTGTTTTTTAGTGTGATTAGTTGTGTGTGGGGGAAAGGAAAAACCTGAAAAGATGCTGTGAAAACCCCACTTTGCTACCCATCAAATACCCCATTGGTATTTGTTATCAAATTGGCCAGGAAACTTTGGCCTGAGCAGTTCTTGCTTGAATGTCATTTCTTTGTGAGGGAAAACAGAGAAATTATGGAAAGCTTGAGACATTATATCGAAAGAGAAAATAACTTCCCTGCCTATGGCAGAGGGGTTGGAACTAGATGATCTTTGAGGTCCCTTCCAACCCTATCAATTCTATTATTCTAACTTGTGCCCCAGATTTTTTCACCAACTGTCCCAAGGCCATGAATTCTCTCTTCATTCCCCTCAGACTGCAGGATGAAGCTTCCTCCCCACCTGACAGAAAGATAGTAGCAGGTAGCAGTCTGATGACCATACCAGGTTGGGGAGTTTCCTACTGACATCCCTGATTTGGGCTCCAAGAAGACTATGGACTCTCTCTCTCTTCCTATTCCTACAGCATCATGTAGGATGTAGCCAGCCAAAGTTTTTAATAAGAATTTTCCAGAAAATGAACATGATGATTCCACCTGATGAGTGCTGTTGAAATTTCAAGAATGGTCTGTTTTGCCCAGTTTCACATTTTTGAAAACAGCAAAATGCTTCTTTCAAAGGTTTTCTAGCAAAACTTTTACATGTTCGTTTAAAATTAGTTTAGCTCTTTCACTTATTCCTTTCTTATTGTTAAAAAAAAAAGGGGGGGGGGAGGGGAAGAAACCAAAGAAATCAAGATTCTCAAAGCAAAACCTCAGCTAGAAAGCAAGTTTAAGTTTCTCAAATGCAACTTTAAAGACAAGTCTACACCCATGATTTTTACCCCTAATTTCACAGTTGTCACAAGGCTAAAGAAACTTCTGTTTGCATTACCCCACTCAGCACCTCTATGGACAGTGCTATAAATAGCACATACACCTAACCCCTATTCTTTTTTATTTCCAATAGCATCTGCCAGCTAGGTAACTTAGAGCAAACAAATGTATTTGTCACAGCTGTAGTAACATGTATCCATGCTGCCTGCATTGGTAGATTCTTCACAGTCTCACAGTATATCAGTGGTTGGAAGGGACCTCAAGAGATCATCGGGTTCAAACCCCCACCAGAGCAGCATCACTTAGGGTACTCCACACAGGAATGCATCCAACTGGGTTTGCAAAGTCTCCAGAGAAGGAGACTCCACAACCTCTCTGGGCAGCCTGTTCCAGTGCTCTGTCACCCTCACTGTCAAGAAGTTTCTCCTCATGTTGAGGTGAAATCTTCCATGTTCTAGTTTGAACCCATTGTTCCTTGTCTTATCACTGTGAACCACTGAGAAGAGCCTGGCCCCCTCCACTTGACATCCACCCCTCAGATATTTATAGACATCGATCAGATCCCCTCTCAGTCTTCTCTTTTCAAGACTGAACTGCCCTAGGGCTCTCAGTCTCTCTTCACAGGGGAGATGCTCAAGTCCCCTAAGCATCCTTGTGACTCTATTCTTATTAAAGAATGGCAAATATTAACCTGGATTAACACTACCTCTATCTGATTGAACAATCTACATTATATTTATTTCTGCAAGTGCTGATTAAAAGTAAAATGAAAGCCATAAAAATTATTCTGCTTGACTGTCGCTCTACTACCACTCCCACTAACCCACACTGTCAATAAATTAGCTGATGTACCAGAGCAGTTTGACTCTGCTGATACACACTGATAGTAATTTCAATAGGGCTGAAAAATCAGAAATACTTAATGACAGATGTAATCATAGTCAATGCTTTGTAGGGTTTCCTTGAAACAACGTTAAGCTCAAAAAACCCCACAAAGAACAAACTATTTCAGCACAGTGAAAGACAAACAATAAAAAAAACCTTTCAGACACGAAACAGGAATGTAAACAAGTGAAAAAATATTCTTATAATCACTGAAACGATCTAGAACAGAATCGTGGCACAGTCATTTTTCCTTCAGAGGCTGAGCCTGAAATGCATTCCTTCTTTACCAAAATTCCATTGTGAGATCCAGTTTAGAAAATAAATTTTTATCTTGCCATGAAAGAGCCAAAAGAAAAATAAGACACTTTTCCTCTGGAGAAGCCATTAGGCGTTGGGAGTATTTAGTCCTAGAAAAGTTATGCTAGAGGTGACTAAAATGACATACAGGTTGTCAAGGGCTTAAGTTCTTCTTTGGCAACATCCTTTGCTCCCAGTGTGATCTTCCAGCTGTGCATCCACAAAACAAATGTGGCTTCACTACAATTAGATATCCGTGTGGCAGGCAGCCTCTTCCATAAAATGTGCAGTCTTCAAAGGACATTAAGTGTACCTCATTCAAAGAACAGAGAAATCAGGTACCACCTGAAGCCACTGCCACAGCCTTCAGTGTAAGCAAAGTGCAGCAGAAATAAATACAAGATTTGATGAATCACTAAGAGTGAATTGTTTAGAAGCATTTTATGTGGAGTCTGTTCTGGGTAAACTTTTCAAGACAGAGGTCTTGCACTTGAAACTGATGTTACTTTATAGCATAGAAGAAACAAAACCATTGCTGAGCTACCGCCTGGTCAAGCTTTACATTTCCAGACAGCTGTTTCCTTGAGGGTAACTATGTAAGTACTTTTGGACAAGGGTTATTCAGTTAAAGAACTACCCAAGAGAAATGAAAGATGAGGGAATTTTGCATGAAAGGGTAAACTTTGACACCACACACCAACAGCTGGTGTAAAGCATCTTACCTGCAGGGCAGTTATTAGCAGTTAAGATTAACAGTGTGAACTTGACTGTTTGAAAACAAACCCAACTGTCTTTTCCAAGACTTGCTATTGAATGAGCCTCATTTCTCTTCATATGTTACAAAATCCTGGTTTATATTTTATCAGAGAGACAGCCACAACCAGTGCAGAAGATTCAATACCTGTCATAGTGCTGAGAGAAGTAATCTCAAGTTTCCTTGTTTCTAATGAGGCTATAAGTAATTTAGAAGAATAAATTATTGTTGAAATAGAGTTATGCATGTAAGGTCATATGCACACAAGTGGAACTATGGAAAGATTTGTGTGAAGAAAATGGGAGAGAGGCAAGTCAGTCTGATCATCACAAATTACCTTAATGTTGTAATCTAATGACACAAAATATCTGGCAACTTTGAAGACAAGCATGACTGTGCATGAAGTTAACCCAAATAAAATTATTTTACAGGAAGAACAAAATTCAAAAGGCAGTAATATAATATATATTAATATCCCATGAATAGGTATTAGCTTTTATTTTTGTAAAATGATATATTAAAGATATCCCACAAATATCTATTTCAGTCATTACTAATACACTGTCCCTGACCCAGGGAAACTAGCATCAGATTTTTGATGCCTCAAAATACATTCTGTCAGGTTTCTTATTTTGGATTCATTCAGAGAAAATGTTTGCTAAAATAATAATTAAAAAAAGAAGCTCAGTTGCGCAGTTTCTCCAAGAATAGATCTCAACATGCTCTGTTCACAACTCTCTGTAGGAAGACAGAAGAGGAAGGAAGGAAGGAAGGAGGGAATGTAATTGCTATTTAATTATATCATAAAAATGTCAGCTGACATTGCCAGTAAACGTGCTGTCCCATGTACAATTTCTCTGTGGGTGTACCTTTAGAGCTCATGGAAGCCTATGCCATGAACAGAGGGAAAAAAAAAATAGGTGATCCAGCTCAGGATGGATCACTCATTCTCACACCTCAGAATCCAACATCCTCAACTACATGCTTATTTACTACCTCCCACCTCATGTCTGTAGGCTCACACAGGTCCTTGAGTGTTAAAAGGAAGCCACCTGGCAAAGGAGCACAGAGTTCCATTATAGCCCTAATTTCTGCAGCTCTACCACTCACTACACCTGTCTGGTTACTAGTTTAGGTTTTGATTTTTGACAGGTCTGGCCCCAGCTTTTAAGGGTTCTCCAGCTAAAACCAAGGGCATAAGCTAAAAGGTTAGCAGCAAACGCTATAAGAGAGTTCTCAAGAAAGGGATGTAAAATGCTTTCTCTGGAATTAACAGCAATGTCTAGAAGACTAATAATAAATATAGCCATCATATTCACAGACAAAAGCCTACATCCACAGTACAACTTACTCTTAGGGGAAAGCAGGGCACTCTCCCCAGCATCTCTTTATGCTATTTCAATGGATGGTTCCCCATCAAACCCTGCCCAGAATACCATCAGGAGCTATTGGATCCTCTCCTACACAGCCATTCAGCCCTGTGGGAACACAGAGCCCCCATTCTGAATCCAGCACCACATCATCAGACACACACACACATACAGAGTGCCCTGAGATGCCCTGAGGTCCTGTGGTGAGAGAGGCATCAGGTTTAGGATGTGTTTAGAATCACAGAATTGCTTCTGTTGGGAAAAGAACTCTAAGATCATTGAGTCCAAATGTCAACCTAACACCACCACAGCCATTAAACCATGCACTCAGTAATTCTTTACGCTACTGAAAGCAGAGGAAACATCCTCCTCCTCTAACCCAGTGACCAGGACATTCCATAAACTGAAAGATTTCTGGTTTACATGAAAGGATCGTGCACATTGTGCTTTCTGTCAGTGAGCCTAGTTCTGAAGATTCTGTGTGTTCCTTACTACTGGCTCAGCAGGTGCTTGAAGGAGCCCTGTTAGTGCCCAAGTTGCAATGGCTCAGCTCTGCTGCAGAGCTGAAGCTGTGTTTTCCTGTGTGGAGGCAACATGTGTCTGAGAGAGCTGCATGAAGGTTACTTCAACACAGTCAGGCTGTGCTGGATGATGGCTGGCAGCCTCCTGTGCTTGTCCTGCAGCATTTTCTGCTCATTGTGTTCCCACTGTACCTCCTATCTAAATAATAAGAGTAGGAGAGTTCTTTTTTTTCTTTTCTCCAGGGGCACAGGAGTGTTTTTAAATACATCTTTGAGTGCATCTTAATACAGAAGTGGTATTCGTTTTCATTTAGCTGTGTCAGAATATGTTTGCTCCAGATTTTGGGCTGTAGAATGCAGAGGGAATTTTGTATGAATCTCAGGCTCTGTATCTTAGTCTTGGCAGTGCTTTATCTGCTAAATAAGCAGAGCAGTGAGTTTCACACAGCAGGTCTGTGGCATCGACTGTTTCTACACTGCTGCTTTTCCAACAGGGAACATGAAGAGCTCACTGATATTCCACTGAGTGTTCTGAAAGGCACATGTTAGCTTCCCTCATTTCCAACAGTTAAACCCTATTAAAGTAAATCAGAAAAGCATCAAATATTTTTCTAAATTCACTAGCCTGTGGTGAAGTTGCTTTAGCCACCATGGGGAACCATTTCTTTCATGTGTCGAGGGAAATTATATACATGAAAGAGAAGAGAAGATCAGCCTAGCATACATCCAGGACTCCCAGACACACCTTGGCTTCTTCCAGCTTTTGTCCAGAGACTGCACTTTTAGCTCAGACTTCTTAGCTCTGCAGGCATGACAGACAGCAACTCATTCTACTCTACTCTGGCAGATGTGCAGTTTTCTCCTCTACCCACTTAATTCATCTTGAGAGGGTTGTAAAAAATTAAGAAGCTAACTTCTTTACTTCAGACTGCCTCCTTGCAAGATGTAATCCAGGTCCTTGGATCCTTTATCCACTTTTCTGGATGGCAGAGGCATGAGAAAAAAGCCTCATAGGTCATAGTCTGCTATAGGATCATTCAAATTTGCTACTGGTCCTAGTGCTGAGGGGAAACAAGATGAAGAAACAGGCAGATTAACAAAATAAAGGAATTACATTTCAGGCTTGCCAAGGCTTCCCATATTTAAGGATGGTGCTAGCACTGGATGTTTTTAAGTATAGCTTTGAGTTTTATATCAGGACCTCTTAAAAAGAAGAGTTTGGAACTTCAGGTCAGGCAAAACCCACAAAGAGCTCTGTCTGTATAGGTGAGCACTCCTTCAGTCTCTGCAAGGTTTTACATCATCCCGCTTCACAGCCCAGGATTGTGGTATTGATTTTGATTCTGTTCATGTAAAGACATTTAGATCAGAACGTTCCAAATCACCAGCTTTTGACTGCAGCCAAATGGAAAATGCAAGGTGAGAGTCTATGAGAGGCAGCTCAGGCTCTTTTATACTCCAACTTATGCAAATGGTTTGATAAACTTCTTATGACTTTTGAGCCAATACTGAAGTGGAATGGATTCACCCAATTTCTGATTTGTTTTGGAAGATTTGCATTCCTCTCAGATAAAGCTATGAGTAATGTGTCATATCACTGTTATACCTTTAAAATACATCTCCAGAATCATAGAATCACCTGGGTTGCAAGGGACCTCTAAAGGACATCTAGTCCAGCCCCCTCACAGTGAGCAGGGACATCCTCAACTAGAACAGCTCTCCCAGAGCCGTGTCGAACCTCACCTTAAATGTCTCTAGAGATGGGGCCTCAACCACCTCTCTAGGCAACCTATTCCAGTGCTCAACCACCCTCATTGTAAAGAACTTTTTTCCTAACATCCAGTCTAAATCTACTCTTCTCTGATTTCAAACCATTGAAGAAAGAACCTGGATTCTCCAATCAAAAAAATTATGCTTATGGGTCTTATTCTACAGCCAGGCTTCACCCTGTGAGAGGATATGGATGCAGGATTCCCCTCCTTTTCATTTTATATGATAGTCAATAATGGCTAACCACATACTGCATTTTTCCTTGGGGGAAATGATCTCATTATATTTGGTTTTGATCCTGCATGATTCCTGAGACTCAGTAAATGGGAAGCTTTCCAAGTGAGTAACTGCATTGTTGATGAAACTGAGCTCTTTTTACATAATCCCATAAAAGGCATCTTTCCTCCTGTTAGTTGGTTAGCACTATGTAATATGCAGTGTTTCATCATTAGCTTGCCTAAATGGACATTCATTGGATTAACATTATAATGTTTAAATTTCTCCTCCAAAATAATACTTCAGAGATTATTGCTGTAGTTTTTGCTCCAAGGCAGTACTGCTTGTAATCAAAATCTCATTAAAAGGAACTCATATATTCTGTAGCCCAAAGGATCTCAATTTCATTCCTCCTCCTGTCCCTCTGGTTCCCATGCAGTGATTTATATGGGTGTTCTACCTAAGGAGAAACTGTCCAAGAGCAAGTGTCAAAGGCACAAACAGAATTAGACACTAAGTTGTTTACATACACTGAGGAGCTCCAAAAAAATTTTATGTCACTCTCTTTGCCAATTTAAAGTAATGAGAACTTTTTTACACACGCTGCTCTGCTGTATGGTCAGAGGAGAAAATCCTTTGACATTATACTCTATTTAAACTAGAAGGAAATGTCTTTAGCTAGATATCAGACCTTGGAACTAACTACCTTATCTTCTATATTTGTCTCCTCTCTTTGCCTTACTTTCCTTCAAATAACTGATTACTTTTAAACTGAACTCAATGATTACTGGTACCAAATCCTACTGAAATGAGACGTGAAGTCTTCTGATTTTAGATGGATTGGTTAAAGAATAGAGGATGGTTTGCAGTAAATCGAGATTTAGCAATTTTTTTTTTTTTAACTTGAACATCAGCATTATCAGGAGAAAATCTGAATTATTTTTTTAGGAAAATTAGCTCAGTTTTTCTTGTCTCCACCAGAAACGGACCTGAAAATTGTAGCTAAGAAGAGCTTCTGTACTAGTTTGTGGTTTTTTCTGCATTTCAAGTCAATCTTCTGCAATCTGTACTGGTTCAGAGACACTCAAGTATTAGGTTCCTCAGGTAAAATTCTTCCATCTTTCTCTACATCCCCAAGGTGAGATAGCTCTCCCAGGGCAGCCTGCATTATCTGTATTTTGGTAGCTGTTTACAGAAGTTGAAATGATGACCTAGTTTCACTGGCGACATGATCTATAGTGTCAGTCTAAAAAAGACAGTGGGTGATAAAAGGCAACATTGCCTTAGGATGATCCATGATGAAATGAAGTTCCTGTACCTCTTCATGTTGGTGGTGAAATCACAAATGGAGTGTGAGGGAAGAAGAAAGTAGAGCTTGAGTCCAGAACCCAGACTGCATTCTCAACACCTGTTTTAACCATAACTGTCCTCTTTGCTTGGGGTAGTCTTTTAGTATTTTAATTCACATAGTTAATCCACCGCCCACTTTAGTGAAGCTCTTGCTCCTGCCTCTGAAAGTTCTTGTGTCCAGAAAGCATAGCTTCCTGCAATCACAATGTACAGCCCAATTCTGACATGATTAGAAAAATAAATACATTTCCATCTAGCTCTTTACTCCAGTGTTGAATTCTGTAAATTGCATGTTAGTATCCCAACCCAGGAGATACAACATGCTGAGGTTCCCTAGGAACCCCTCCTAAGTCGTTTTGCAGATTGATTGCCTCGCATACAATTTTGACAGTAGATCTATTATACTGATTGTTGGGCTCTCCATTTTTCTCCTCCCTGGCTTGACAGTGGGAAGGTGGTGACCAAAGGGTTTGAGAGAGCAGCATTTACAAAGTGTGAATTGCTAAGTCTTTGAACTGCTGGAGTGGCACAAAAAATATTGACTTCAGTTATCAGTCAGTTTGAAATCCTGAAATGTCTTTAAGATGAAACTGACACTTGAGATCTGTTGGAGGATTTGAAAGGCTTTGCTATTTTTTGTACCCTTTGGCCACTTTGAACTTTCCTGCTCTATGTGCCCACTGCAGGAACCCA
Organism: Indicator indicator; assembly: GCF_027791375.1. Taxonomy (NCBI): domain Eukaryota; kingdom Metazoa; phylum Chordata; class Aves; order Piciformes; family Indicatoridae; genus Indicator; species Indicator indicator. The sequence goes on from NC_072035.1 coordinate 7,062,369, forward strand.
AGCTGAAGATTTGCATTGCCCAGTTCATTTCCTTGGCTGGACAAAACAGTTTCATGCCCATCTTTGAGTTGTGGGTTTTCTTTGCACTTACTAATGTAGGGAACACAGTTTAATGACCTTCCCAAGTTCTAAAAGTAATTCATCACTAATTGTTTCTAGAAATAGGTTTTCCCAGGTATCAGTTTAAACTAAGCTTGTTTACTGATGCTCACCCATCCGTATAATTCACACCTTGCAAGTAAATTCACTTTTTCTTTAATATAATGAGATTTTTAGAGACTCCTCTAGATGTTTCCCAAGTGTTCAGAGAAAATGCCAGAGTGGGACATTGATATGTTAATAGACATTTTATTTATTACACATTCAACACAGCAACTTGTAGCTGGAAGAGGATATAACCCACGATTTAGGAAAAGCTTCTCAAAGGCAATCTTATTAATTGTCCTTCAGAGCAAGGAGCTCTAAGTTTTTTTAACCTCAGGTTAACCTCCAAGTGCCAAGGTCCTCCACTTGGGTCACAACACCACCATGCAACACCCCAGGCATGGGGGAGAGTGGCTGGCAAGCAGCCAGGCAGAAAAGGACCTGGGGGTGCTGGTTGAGAGCTGGCTGGCCAAGAAGGCCAACAGTATCCTGGCCTGTGTCAGGAATAGTGTGGCCAGCAGCAGTAGGGAAGTGATTGTGCCCCTGTAGTCTTTTCTAGCCAAAATGATTCTATGGTTCTGTGCACAATCTTTGATATCCCTCTCACCTAGTTTAAGCAAAGCTCTTTTTTTTTTTTTACACAATATACTAATGTTTTAGAAAGTTCTGCAATAAAAGATGCTGGAGGTTTATTTAGTTGAATGTGTCTTGTGACAGATTTTCTACTGAACTTCGTGCTCATCAACAGTAAAATAATAATGGGTTCATAAGGGACAGTCTGCCTTGAACTTAGGGAGTAATTGCTGTGTTTGTGCTTTGCAGCACTGCAGTTTATGACACCAGTGTGCACAGAACTAAAGCACATGTTAAATCTAAAGGAGATGATTAGTCCCAGCAACTTTGGTGAAATTACTCATGCTTAAGCATAAACATCTCAGCACTAGCGAGTTCCTTAAGGATATCTTACATCTCCAGCTAAATTTTTAAAAAGAGTCCATCTTTCTGTAAGAAGATGATCAAGCTGTGAGTAGGTAGTAGAATACCTCTCTTTTAATGGCACTAGTCAGAATTGTTCTCCTTAACAATTTTTTTTGAGGCAAAATCTTTCCCCTCCCTTCCTTTGCAGTTAATGGGAAGTTTTTCTCTGACATTACTGGGTACAAACTTCCACATACAGGGAGTTGTCTTAAATTTATCTATCCAGTTGCTGCCACCACCATAATATATGGGTGCTGCTGCATTTCTGTAATGCTTATATCCACACAGAAAGATCAAATCTGTTAAACCCACTTACCTTTCTTCTGGGAAAGAAACTGAATGTTCTCATTATGACTTCTCTTTTTCTTTATCTTTTTCTTTTTTTTTAAATCACATCTCAAATTAGCTTCATTTGATCTCACCTACCTTTGTCCTAAAGCTATCACTTTTGTCTTCTTTTTCTGAAAATCAGGGTTTGTGATTTCAGGTAAAAGAGGTAAGCCTTTTTCTGGAGTTTTCTTTCATTGCTGCATGCTCCCCTTGGAAGACCATAGCTTGAGGACAGAAAGTTACATTGATGTGGGAATGTATGAAGCTAGATGAAGCTAGATATAAGAATTCACATTTTGTGAGTAAATGCTTCAATTCCAGTCACTGACACAATTCTCTTGCCAGATACTACATTTGTGACAATTATTTTGAGATTCAGAATCACTCCATAGTCTCTCCCATCTCATTTTTCCTTATGAGTTTCATCTGAAATTGGTGATTACTGAGCATTAGTCAAGTTGCCTTCCTCCTAAATGCCTGCAATTCAGTATTTTAAATTTGGGTTCATGGTCCAGATGCTATTTAGAGCTATATTTATGCTCTCAACTGGAATTGTAAACCCTTCTCTAGCCTCTGGCTAAGGAACATATGTGCTTAGGCAGATGTTTCATGACTGCAGAAGAAACCATCTCTTAAATACATGACCTGCTTAGCAAATGGATACTGTTTCCCCAAATGTCAGGAGATGAAAATGCTGATAAGTAATCCTCTCTGAAACATCAGTCTGTTCTTTTCAGATCACAGACAGTGATCTCAACATGGGCTATTAAAGCGTGCTGCTTAAGGTAGAATGTTCAGAGAAGTCTCTGGCACTGGCCTTTCTTTTAGTCTCTTCTGAAAACGCTTTCCCCTGTGCTGGTCTGTGCCATTCAGATTATGCCCTGATAAGGTTAGGATCAGACAACCCTTGTCTGTCAAGACAGTCCAGAGTACAGCCTTATCCCAACATTACAGAATACAGACAGAGTTTCTTGTCCATAACATTTGGGAAGGAGTGCCTCTCAGATGATCTGCCCTCAGATGGGCTTGCATTCCATGTCCTGTTTTGCTTTCCTTACACCTGTATGCCCCCAGTCTAAATATGAAGTGCTGTGCTGAGAGTACCTGGCTATTATAGCTTTAGCTGGGGAACACCTTTGTCATTCTAAATTTGAGGTCAGACTTTGAACAGATCATATCACCCCACAGTTATTTAGGCACTCAGTAAAGAGAGAAACTCAGAAAATGGAGGTACCCATTAATATTTCAGAGATGAAACATTGCATTATCATTCACTTTGATACCCAATAGTGTGATAGCAGATGCAGCTGCTTTAAGCTATTAGGCAAAGCACTTTCCACTCAATATCAGAGGAAAAAAAAAAAAATCTGGTGAACTTACTGCTAATGCCTAAATAATTATTGTGACTTTACACTGAACCATACATACCGTGATGCATAATTATTTTCCTGAAGAAACTATTTCTCTCCCAACTCCTTAATCCTCCAACATTAAGGTCCTTGAGCAAAAACAGAGCTAAACTTTTCAGTAGAGGTATAGTGCAGCAAAAGGAAAGAATAAACAGGAAATAAGGTAGATAACATGGCTTACCCTAGGTTGCTCACATGGTCAACAGCAGCACAAGGTAAATGTGATTTGTTCATTTCTCCCTGTAACTAAACTTCACTTTCTGTCATACAATGTAATGTTCAGGCCAAAACTAGTACTACCATGAGACCTTCAGGCTAATCTCACACCTACAAATCTAGGAAGCCAAAAACTACAGTGTGAAGAATCCAGTCTGCCCACTGGGAAACTGTGCTATGCTACCATCTGCCCTTCCCTTCTGTATCCCCTGCATCACAAAGGTAAATGTGTGGGAACTAATCCCAGTCTCTACAATATACCAATTCATTTGATACATCTCACCCTTATCCTCAGCTGTTCCTCCACTTCATAACTGAGTACAGGGCCAGAAATAGGATTAAATGTGAAATTTAATATATGTCAATTTATCTGCCATTTGCTGTTGGTAGTATATTGTTTACAAAAGTGTAGGCTTTCTCATTTTCTCATGTCAGAAATGCCAGATTCCTGAGCTGCACAGTCAGAAAGAAAATAACTGAAATGGCCTTTCCTGAATCAATCCTGTCTCTGGCAACATGGCAATATGTCACAAAACTCCAACGATGAAAAAGTGCTTACTGTACACAATGGCAAATTAATAACAATACAAACACTGGAGCCAAATCCTACAGGCATTACTCAAATCTGATGCCCATCAGCTCCAACAGAATCTACTCAGCTACTAACATGGGCTCTGTTCTTCACATGTGTCTAGATACATACATATAAGCTGTAACCATGCAGTATCCATAATGGATTTGCAATGCTAGAAAACAGCAAAACTCACCTCTGGGCACAGTGTTCACACACCTAAAACACAAACCAGTAAAGTCCAGCTTGATACCTCAGAAGGCAACTTATGTGGTACATCACTACTGGGATTTCTAAGTATGTTTCAAGGTGGCCTAATTTGCTTCTCATTAAAGTCATTTGTGTCCCATTGAAGTCAATGGTAAAATTCATTAGTTTGGACAGAGTGGAGTTGAAAGCAGTGGCTTTGTGAAGATCTCACTGTCCAGGAGGAAAATACAGACAATTATATACTCATGAGGTTTTTATCTAAAGAAACAAGGACAGGAGAAAAGGAATTATTGTTAATATCCAGATTTTACAGATGGCAGCTAAGGATAGCAACTTATGTAAAGAATCCAGTCCTGTACTTCAGAAACACAACCAATTTTTCTTTCCAGGTTCATTCTGTCAAGATATCAGAGACACTTCTGAACAAAGGCTGTTATGGTACACATATCACAAGGACCATTGCTTCCATTAATGGAAGTGGAATCCATAGAGGGCAGGAGTTAGCTTTGAAATAGTAAAAACAACAGACATTTGCAGCAAAGGGGCACAAAAAGCCAAGTGAGTAATAGGATAGTTGCAACTACTGGCTTCTTCCAGTAACTTTCTTGCCATTCTTCAGAACTTTTTAGTTCTTTGTTTTTTCAATTTGATTTCCCTGATACCATGAGCTAAGTCTGGTTAATGAAGTACAATGCACAAGGAAAGCTGTGTACCCAAAAATCAGTGATGAATTTAATCATTTCATCTCTGCTTATTCAGCTAAAGACTAATCAAATCCAGAAGCACAGTTGAACTCATTCAGTAGATTTGGATTTATATTAATGAAAGAGAAAGGCTCTAAAGCTTCACTGCATTAGAATTACTTTAGCAAGGGGTCAACATTTCTGTTGCCTATCGTGTCTCTTTCCTACCTTCTCTCTACCTCTCTGTCTTAAAAGTTATTAAATGGAAAAGTTTTCAAAAGAAGCTTATAGCATTTGTCAATAAAATGTTTCTCACTGCTACAACTGCTGAAAAGTTGGGAAAACCAATTGTTTATGTTATCATGCAGAACGTTTTCATCTTTTATCTGTAGGATTTTGTCTAACTTTCCCAAAAAGCAAAAAAAAAGATCTTTTCTGTCACGTGTTAAAACTATAAAGACTCTGTCTGGGAGCTTTCTACTATACCTTCCTCTCAAATCATTGTGAGTTCTGCCTGGAGAATGGCAGAAGGCCCAAATCTACATGAAGCTCTTGTTTAAATATGACATTCAAAGTGAGTCTGAAATGTGACAGGTATGCAAAACAAGACCTTGGGGCTTTTGTCCAAGAATCTGAACTAAACATTTTTCTGAAACTGAAAAAGGTTTAGTAATTCAGTTTTTGAAGCTCTATTCAAAGGCCTCTGGAATGAGAAGCTCATTCCCTGAATCTCCCTGGGGAATTTGGAAGCAGCTCTTTCTGAAGGTACTCTCTGCTAGCTTGGAGGGTTGTGAAGATCACCAATTGAAACAGCTTCCTCGTCTCTCCATGAGAAATCTTGCTGCATTTAGACATCAGGAGCCTAAAACAAAATTTGGCCAGCTAAACAGGAACTTAAGTGCAATTCCTAAAAAGCACAGACCTAGCAATCATTTTTAATCTAACAGTGTTGAGGTGCCGAATGGTCAGGCAGAATGAGCCAGGAGAAGGAATGCTGATCACTGAAGCAAAGAGGAATCAAAAGCAGAGGTGATCTGAACAGCCATATTTGAGATGTCATAGCAAGTGCTTTACCTTCTGAATGTGAATGACACCACTCTCATTTTATTCTCAACTTGGTACATGAGATGATTGAAAAACAGTGCAGCAACATGCAGCAGGCTTGATTACAGCCTCCAGCTTTGCTCTTTTGCACCTACTATATTTCTGCTTTTTTTTTGGCTTTCTTGTTATTGTTTTTATTTCACTTTTTGAACTTAATGAAAACAACAGAAGTTTGATTGTGAGGTCTGCCGTGGAGTAAAACCTCCATCATGCTCTTAGACTTGCAGGGAAATTTGACTTTCTTCCTAGACTAGACTCTGATCTCTGTTGTATAGGTGCTCAGATGTAGTAATTAATTTTTTCTGAATTTATCAAATATTCTTGATTAGCAAAGAACTGGGCCTTTGCTCAAGTTGTGTGATAAACCTAGACTTGGACAGTTAGGTTTCAGTTGACTATTGGGACTTTGCCCTATGATAAATGATTTCTTTGCACAGGATTGCTGTTTGCTCCCTTCTTTTAGTCCTCCCAGAGGCATTCTGTATTCTTCTGCACAATTAAAAGGATTTATGGAAAAGAATGCTTCAGAATTCTCCACACCACCCAAAACAGTGTTGCTTGTAGGTTGGCTTGCTGATGTATAACTGACTGGACCAACTGAGACTGATTTCAGATCAAAAAGAATTCCAGTTTGGCAGTTCAGAATTGAACCAAGTGAGACTTGAATTCAGTAGTGCAGCTCTCCTGGGTGATGCTCGTATCAGGGAGTTGTTCATAAGCAGCAGGATCCACTGTCCTGTCTGCTAGACTGGATGTTGTAAATTATTAACCCCAGAAAAGAAAGCAGATGTTGCCATGTTTCTGAGGCTAAAATAAACCCCTGTATGTTGTTTTTACAGTGTTTTCTTTCCCATTCCACACTCTTGTACAACACATAGTTAAAGACTGTATTCAATCTGCTTAGCTGACTTGCTTTCCACATTGTACTCCCAGCACCCCCTTATAATCAAGTTTCAGTTGTTCCCATCCAAATGGTAACCATGAGACATCCTTCATGCTCACACTGACATTTCATGACTTTTCCAAAAGATCACGTCTTGCAATAATTAGACTATTGGGGGGGGAGCTTTTTTTTTTTTTTGAGGTTTCTTGGAAAGTGGCATCCTCAGGTCCCACACAGAGATGGAATATTTCCAATCAATGGTCATATCTGTACAACAAACCTCCTCCTGCCTCAAGCTCATCTTGCTAACACAGAAATGTTGAAGGTTGCTGTAAATATCTCAAAGACCAATATGACAGTAATAAGAGAACTGAGAGAAATATTTTTGTCTGCATTAAAGAGTATGAATTCCCCCTGCAGCTCCCTGAGCCATTGAGAACCATTAAACTTCTTCCTCCATGCATTGTTTTTGCCAGTGTGTATTTTTAATCCTGTTCTTGCTGCTAGATGGATTTCAAACCATCTCATGCACTCAGAAAAGTAAATTGAAATTAGCATTATCTAAACCTGTAATTAAAGTAGCATTAATTTCTCTTCACTGAAAAATTAAAGGGAAAAAATCCCATGCTTGACAAAAGAAAATGCATTGTCACATTTTTAAGTCAAAGTTAATTATGAATTATGGATCATTTGCAAGAAAGCAATACAAAAGTACCCAGCGGGCCTCTATCCAAAGTAGAAATGAATTTATGACAAAGTTGATATTCACCCATCATTTAGAAAGTCTGTTAAATTCATCTTACACTGGGCTTCTAGTGGGAGATGATTTATTAAACAAAGTAATATAAAATTTAATGAAATAGATTAAGTCTCTTTTTGAAATATTGTTATCCATTAGATCTGGTAAATTTAAGCCTGTTTAAACATGAAATACCACTTTAGCAGATACTCCAGCTCCTGCCTAAATGTGGAGTTGCTAATGCTTTACTCTCCTAGGCTGAAAAATCTTTGTCAGGAGAATAGATGGTGGTAATGATTTTATTTATTTTGGAGCTTCAGATTAATCATCTTTAGGATATCTTACTGATTACAAATCTTCTCTACCTCCACAAAGAATACAGATTTTATCTAATTTAGATGCAGAAGTGTTCCACCCTGATTATCAGAGCAGCTGAACAATGCTGTTACTCAGAGTTAAGCAGTATTCCAAAGGCTCTTATATGCTCACCAGAGGTTTATCCACACTGTAGTAGAAATGGTATTAGAAGCACAGGAGATGCTTAGTTTGGCATCAAGGGAAAGCAGTGGCAGTGAAGATGCATTAGCAAAAACTTCACCAAGGGTAAGCAGCTGAAATGTATTGAGCAGCATGTGAGTAGTACTTGTAGTTGTCCCTTGCAGCATGTCTGCATTGTGCAGTCCTCTCTAGGCTGGTGATAATCCAAGCCAGGAAGAGCAACACAGTGCTTGTCAGACACGTCATGGTTTGTTGTGCATGTGAGGTTGTTGTGCCTGTGCAGTGCTGGCACTGGACTGCCAAGCAAGCAAAAAGAGTAGTCTCAGTGAAAGCATAGTAGCCTTAACAGCAGTCAGGTAACTTACTCAGGTAATTTATAATCTATTGCTGCCAAATGTAGAGATGTTCTGCACTCCTGAGTTACGTGTGTGTGTGCTTTGTGGTGTAAGGTTCCATGCATTTCCTGCACACCCTTGGCTGGGTCTCTGGTTACTAATCTGTTGCTGCAAGTGCTAGGGTTTGTTTCTTGAAATAAATCTCTGGCATAGTGGCTTGAATGGTTTATGACCTTGCTTCTCTGTGTTCCAACAATATTAATTTTGTTGTAATGACTCCTGTAAAGATATCATTTGAATTGTAATGTTTTATCACTTTTACTTTTGCCTGTTTTCTAGAATAATCCCTTCTCTTATCTTACTTTTACTTTTCAGTCTTTGAACATTTCTAAGCTTTAGTGTTTGTGCATAATGCAAAATCTTATTGCCACAGGAAAAGCAGTTACTCTTTTTTTTTTTAATTTATTCATAATTACAACCCTCATGGTAGTGACAGTTTTCAAATCTGACATGACATTTTTATAATCTAGTTAATATCTCAAAAGATTTTTCTGCATTGCAGCCTGGGAATTATGCAAATTGAGAAGAAAAAAGCATTGCCTCCGTGTTGTTTAATCACAAAGCTATGACTGAAGAATTATTATTGTTTTTATTATAGGAAAACTGCATTACATTTTTTTTTTTCCAAAAGCAGGTGATAGCTCAGTACTTTCTGCACTGTAAGAATTCTTCCATCCCTACAGCTTGCCTTCACAGACAGAGAGATGTAATAATAGATTCACTGCTGCTGCAACTATACCTGGCCTTAGTCCACAGCTAGTGTTGAAGTTAATAGAAAGATTCAGGAATAGTCTTGGGATCAGACCCTTTATAAATATAATTGACTGTCACATTTTCCTCCCATTTTTTTCCCATGCCACTCCTATGTTCAGACACATTTGCCCACCGTGTGTTCAGCCTTGGCTGGAGGAGCTAGATGCTACTGTAGACTAGATATTAAACGGGCAGTTGTTTCTTCATTATGACTCTAAAGTTTTAATTTGGTGTCCCTACAGTTAATTACTGAATTCATATACCTATATTGAGCTGGGATGAGTGGGAGTCCCTCAATGCAAGGGCAGCTGTGAAATGCATCACAGAGGTAATCCATACATCTCATTTTTCCCTTAGCGGAGATTTGCTTTGGCAGAGGCAGGCACAGGCAGTCCAGAATCTCCACAGAGCTCTACTTACAATAAAATAGTATGGTCTGGTGGCATGAAGGGCTGCTAACTCAAAGATCCATGCTGCTCTGTCCCACTACTGTGTCAAGGGAGGAGAGTCATACTGAGGTTTAACCTCATTTTTTAAGGTAGAAGATGGACAGAAGAGGAGAGACTGACCTACATTCATTCAGAAGTTCCAGGACTGACAACGGAAAAGGAGGGGGCAAAGACTAAGCACAGGGTATGGCCCAAATGGGCACAATATTTAGACTGTATTTAGAATTTAGATTCTGCATTCCTGATGCAGTCACTACAGCCAGCTCCACTAGAGCTTTTCTGTGAGTGAAAGCAAATACTGATATGAGTGCCTAAGCTGACAGGCATGCCTAGAGCTGAACTCCTGCAGCCAAATGATTTACAGTATGTTTACTCTTCCTGGCCATCCACCCAGCAGTCACCATTGTTACTGTGTCACTGGGGAGTCTATTATTGCTCCAATCACTTATTGATTCTCATTCTGGTCTTTCTAATAACTGGGGGCCAGGCAGGATTCACTGCACTGAGACTGACTATCACAGAGTTCCTACAATCTCTGCCACTACCAGGTGTCTTTGGCCTTGCAAACAGTTTCCTTCCCAGGTGGCCCAAAATACATTCAGACCAGTTACCTGGTGCCTGTGTCTCATGTGACATGCAGAACTGGACAATGTGTCCCTCAAGAAATCTTTCACAGACCTGTGCAGAAGAGCTCCTGCCACTTGCAAGCCTTAGGGCAGCCATCTAAAACTGTCTTGTTCCTCTGGGGTACACGAGGGAGATGAGGTTTTATTTTGAGAATTTATGTTTCCAGCTGATCAGTTACATCTTCAGATGCAAAAGCTGACCCGAGGCTCACTCTTTCCTGTCATTTCCCTTCATCAGAAATGAGTCATTGAGAGTGAAAGATCAGGAGTAAAATCAGTGCAAGGGAACAACAAAGTGCACAGTCTGAATCTGCGTACATGTGCTTCTAGCTATCAGAGATTACAGCTATGAATTTTAAAGAGATTGCACGCAGAAATGGGGCTGCTCATTTAAACCCCACAGTGCTGAAACTAAGGATTGTCCATGGGGAATGACTGAGAACTGGGCTTGAGCCTGGACTCTGGCTAACAACTCCTGTTTAATCAAAGTAAGTTTCCTAACTCCATTTCATAGAATCATAGAATCAGTCAGGGTTGGAAGGGACCACAAGGATCATCTAGTTCCAACCCCCCTGCCATGGGCAGGGACACCTCACACTACATCAGGCTGGCCAGAGCCTCATCCAGGCTGGTCTTAAACACATCCAGGGATGGGGCCTCAACCACCTCCCTTGGCAACCCATTCCAGGCTCTCACCACTCTCCTGGTGAAGAACTTACCTTGCAGAGTCTGCTTGCGTAACCCAGACTTGTCTGTCTTCAAATCAAAGGTAAGACTGTGTAAGTAATTTCTCTGCAGTGGTGGGTTCTGTCTCATGGCTTCACCTGTGAGGTGAGCAATTTCTTTGAGTTGAAAAACATTCATGTTTGCTCATTGCAATATGGAGCTTGTTGCTGCCTTGTGAGGGCTGTGTACACAGTGCTCACTGTAAAGCACACTTATATCTGAGCAACTTCTTTCTCCAGTTGTACAATGTCTCAGCTATAAACTTTCCCCATTTCTCACACATTTGAAAATTGTGCTGGGCTATAGGAGAACTGTAACTAAACCAGCTACACTAATTTTGCATATGTGTTGTACAGAATGCAACTTGGATGTGTTCATACTACTGTCAACTGGAATGACCCTTAAATACAAAACTTTAAATGCCATACATTCACCAGCTTTTTAGCAGTTTACAAGTATCTGATGGCAGATATTCATTTGCATGCCAGAATAATTCTTATATAACTGAGAAATATCTTTAGCATAATATATGAAGGTTGCTTAGCTGATATTTACAGCAGCTGCAGTAAACCCAAGATGCAGCTTTAAACAACTCACAGTATCTCCCTAAGATGTAACCTAATACTGTCAGGAAGCGTCAGCTTTAAACAAATAACTCAACACAACACTGCACTAAATAAAGATTATGACAATCTAATGCTGATCTTCAGACTTGAGATGTTTAGGCACAACTGAACTGTTCTTTTTTCATTTCCTTTTTTTAAACAACAACAACAACAACAAAAAAAAATAGGTCAACCAGAAAAACAGTACTTCAGAGGTCAGTCAGTTCACAGCCTTCAAACATACTGTGCTGTATCTTAAAATTTCACTACAGAAAGAACATTATGGCCATTTTTCTTGTCCTGCCCAGAGGGCAACAGGAAAGATGATGCAGCAACTGAGTTTTAGTGAAGTAAATACCAGGAATTTAACTGTTTGTGGAAAATAATAATAATTGAAAAAGTAAAGTCACAGTGGGTTAGTTTAATATTAAAGCTACAGTGATTGCATTGCCTTGTATTGCATGTAAGAACACCATGTATCTTGTTTTTTTCTGTATACCATCTTCTATGATATATTTTCATATGCTATTAGTGTTATAGTGATAACCACAATCCCAAATAACCTTAATTCCCCTTCACTCCACCACAATCTATTTCTCAATGGATGAAAAGAACTAAGGCAAAGCCATGAAGAGAAGGGAAATAATAAGGCCCATGTCACACAGTGGCTTGGTACCAGAATCAGAAATAGAACTGAGGTCTTCTGAGTCACACACTAGAGCCTTATGTCTTAGATAATGCTGTCATCAGAAATAAATACCAGTTGTAGGTTAAATGGTTGATGAGCATACACTGGTTTGCAGAAGAGACAAGTGACAGGCCTAAGCTTTCTCATCTTGTCATTTCTGCTCCTTGTCAAGGGGAAAGATGTGTTAAAAGAGATGTGTTGCCTTTGGAAATACACTTTTTAGAAGGAGAGAAAAGGGTCACCAGTCCCCTGAGGAATGGGGATTTGGAAAAGAAAGAGATTATCCCTAAGAAGAGGATCTGATAAATATTTTCTAGTTGAAAAACCAAACAAAAATAAAACCAAACCAACCAACCAACAACAAAACAAACAAAAAACCCAACCAAACAAAAAAAATACCCCACTCAAGACAAACAAACCCAACAGATGGACAGAACTTAATGGCCTTTTTGCCTATTTAAATGCATTTGCCTTGAAAGTCAAATTGTACTTAGTAGCTTTGCACAAAGGCTGTTCCAGAAGCAGTGAAAAGGAAGGCCACAGGTCTACACTGCTTCCACTCTGAATAGTTTTAGTTTGGCAATCTTCGATATACCACTAAGTGACAGTGCAAGAAATGTTAAGCATCAGATAGTTTCACATGACAAAGAGCAACCCATGGAGCTAATAATCCTGACTTTTGTCTCTTCCTCTCCAGGCAGCATCCTATAATTAGAATCATAGAATTGTTAGGGCTGGAAGTGACCTCAAGGATCATCTAGTTCCAACCCCCCTGCCATGGGCAGGGACACCTCACACTAAATCAGGTTTCTCAGAGCCACATCCAGCCTGGCCTTAAAACCCTCCAGGGATGAGGCTTCCACCACCTCCCTGGGCAACCTGTTCCAGTGTCTCACCACCCTCATGGTGAAGAATTTCTTCCTAATATCCAATCTGAATCTATCCATTTCTATTTTTTTTTTTATTCCCACTAGTGCTATCATTACCTGGCACCCCAAAAAGTCCCTCACCAGCTTTCAGGTCATCCCCCTGAAGATACTGGAAGGCCACAATAAGGTCGCTTTGGAGCCTTCTCTTCTCCAGACTGAACAGCCTCAACTCTTTCCGTCAGTCCTCATAGGAGAGGTGCTCCAGCCCTCTGATCATCCTCGTGGCCCGTATTCCAGCACATGATTTAGTATTTCAGGGTTTCTTTTACTACTACAAACAATTTCTACAGTCATTGAATCTCCACACTCATCGCCTCTCCACAGTCACCTCATTGTCTGCATGCTTCTGACATGCAACAGGCTGTCACACTGTGCTTAAAAAGCTCTAAATTGTAATAGGTTCCTTTGTTGATTATTCAGTAACCAGCCCTTTGTACACACTTCAGAACGATAAGCCATCTGGTATTGGTTTAAAACTATCATTTGGATTTCTTCCCATTGTCTTTCCTGGTTTGGATTGAAATTTCAAAGCAAATAATATGGGGGGGGTGTGTGTGTGTGTGTGTGTGCATGTGGAGGGGCCTTCTAGGACGTGTGACAGGAATAACAACTGGAGGTTGTGCTTTAGAAACATGCCCAGATGCACACTTACCCATCCTCACTGAAAGATCAATCTGTAATGAAGTGAACTGAGAAAATACCTTCCTGATACCCCTGGCTTCCCAGGTACTATGCTACCAGAACAAGAGCCTCAGGAGGCCAGTCCTAAAATTGATTTTTGTGTGCTCTGCTTATATTATAAGAGACAAAGCCTTCACCAAGGTATACATCAAGATCTCTGTGGTGAAATGTCTATAAAACACAAAATATTGGAGATTTTCTCCTGCCTCTCAGAATAAGGTCATCTTATAAATAGTTTTCATTCCAGCAATTAAACAAGAAGTCTTCCAGCAAGCTAATGTTTCAGCAGCTTGTAAGAGTACCCTAATAGAGTTCAAACCCCTTTTATCCCCCTGCCTTGATCAGCCAGTCTGGAATCATATCTCTATTTCTTAATGCTAAGTGCAAGCTTCGTTTTCAAGTTTGTCCCATCTTCACTTTGCTATCAGGTTGCTTCCTTTTTGTCCCTTCCATACTAAGGTTGTGATAATGACTCATGATTAACTGTGTCTTTCCCTATCACTTTAAAGGTCTGTCTCAGGAAGGTAATGTTTTAAAGAGGAAGAAGTATAATAAATTGCTGTGTTCATTATAATGAGACATGGAACATCTTAGGTAAATAAACAGCTTCTTACCTTATGTCATGACAAGGTATGTATCAGAGGTAACTTGTCAGGCTACAGCAAAAGACATTATTCAAGCATAACTTCAGATTACAGCCCATCCTGTTGTTTGTTTTTATTCTCCTGGCTCTACAGAAAAGAAAATATGATATTACAGCTGACTAGAATTTCTGATGGAATGCAATGGGTTGTAACAACTTTATCAACCCAGCTAGTGTCTTCCACCTCTGGAAAAAGCAAAAGGCCTGCTTGTGCAAAAGCTATCATCTTAGTAATCTGTGTCATTACATTTCTGTCTTCAGGGAGTTGAGCCATGGACACAGCATCCTGGTTCAGATGGCTGTGTAATTGCCTCCCATTCCCCAGGCAAGTTGGTGTTCAGCTGCTGATGCTACTAGCTAAATAATTAGGAAGTGATCTCGTGCAGAGAGTGTTAACCTAACGCTTAGTGAAATAATTAACTTTGTCTATTCAGGACATCACTGGCTGGTGTAGAAGGGAAATTGCTTTCCCTTCAGAGTAGGGAGAGCATACCATGGAGAAACACTAACTAGGCAAAGATATAATAGCTTTTTCTATTGCAAGTCAAAGGTGAATCAAGACATTTGTCAAGAAGCAAGAACAAGAGGACATTATTGAAAGAAGTGACCAGCACTTGGAGACAAGAGCTGTCTGGAGTCTGCCAACAGTAGCAGCAGTCATTGTACCTTTCCAAATAGTATGTAGGCCTTTGACTACTCTGCACACCACAGAGCAGAGCTGTGCAGGTTGCAAGGGGTTCAGAGGCCAGTCTGAAGTATTACTGCTTCTCTGAACAAGGTCTTGTATGTATGTAGATCTTCTTGGCAGTGCAGACAGGATCACTGCAAGATGAAATAGGAATCAACATGAAGCATCTTTAGCACCTGGGGATCACATAGGGGCTGTGTGTTTCCCAAGGCATCCAGCTACTACCCATTTGCTTCCCTGGCTGATGTAACCAAATCTACTGCATCAGAGAGAACCAAGAATTCCAATATTTGTAAATGATCAGGATATAATTGTTCAGAAAACTGTTAAACTGTTACTTAAATGTAAATTCCATGAGAAAAGGAAGATAAAGCAGGCATTCAAGGCACATTTGATTGGCAGGGAATTAAAAAAATGAAATTATCTGTTCTGTTGACCTAGTTTTCTAGCCCATAAAATTGCCCTAGGTTCTTGTACCTGACATGTAACACCCTTTTGTGATTAGATTATTAGTTTAATGAATAACTCTTTTTCTCACTTTACTCCGTAGTAAAAAAAAAAAAAAAAGAAACAAGCAGGAAAATGGTCATACATGACTAGTTGGGTTTGACTTACAAATCCAACCAAATTTTAATAGTGAACTGCATCAACAATCATTCCTCAAGAACACCAACAAGAAAAATGTTTTCAGGACATAAAACAAGATAAGAAAAAAACCAAACCAAAACAAAACAACCAAGCCCATGTTCTAGAATGTAAAGGCTTGTATCCTTCTGGTGTAGAGTGGAGTGAGGAAATGGATGAATAGAACCAGAGGTGTATGTGACCATGGAAGGTCAACAATCAAAGAATAGAAATAAAATCCAGAGGATGCCTAATCAGATCTCATGCCCCAGCTTGTCAACAAAATTCTTTTTTCTGTGGTTTCCTGAAGAGTTCCTAAAGAAGGTGTCTTAATGAGCACAAAGATGCAACTGTTCTCAGCTTCATGAATAATGTTGACAGTGCTTACACATACCCCTGCATACTTATGTACAGAAACAGGTTCATAACTCCAACAGCAGTATCCTGAGTTTTTAAGAAGCATTCAAAATCCAGATCACTGCATGGATTTTAAATATTTCATCTGGGCTACTAAATTGGAAGATCTCTGCATTTGGCCTTGCACATGTCTATGGGTTATTTGCTATACATGGTTTTCACTTGGAATTTTACCATAGGATGTCAGCATGCATCTTTTCACAACCTCCAAAAAGAAGTCTAAACCACTGACTGTGTCTCCTGGAGATCTACCTTTTTCTTTTTAAAAAGGTACTCATTAGCTTTACAACTGCAATTTTACATCTTCATTTTTTAGGAGAAGAACATAAAGCAAACATTTCAAAGATCTCAGTCTTCCTTAACTAGCATGAACATTGTCAGAGAGACAGATGGAAAGTGCAAAACTTTTAAACTACAGTGCTCTGGAAATAAAAAGGCTAGACTTGTAACTATTTATAATTATTTAATTGGGACTCTTCAGTTAATGCTGCATTAACACTTTGCATAATCTCATCTCTGCCTTACAGAGGTGCTATTTTAAGCTTTAAAATTTCATGTCACACTTTTCAGGATAAAGAATTCTGATTGTAATGATAGATCAGAGACTGTCTGAGAAAAGTGACACGAGACAGGAATGCAAAGCTGTGGGTTTTGTCCCTGACCACAGCTTTCATTTTGCGCTGTGCTCCATAGAATAAGGAGAAAAGAGTGAACCTGCAATTAGATTAATCTTACAATTGATTCCAAATGGCTCAATGATTAAAAACAACTGTACAGAAGCAACATTTAGAAAAAGAACCAAACACTATCTATGCAGCGGTAGCTTTGTTAAAAACAAGAAAAAAGCCCCTCAAGCCAGAAAAACAAGCCCAAGGTTTAATTTATATAAATTACAGCCACCTGCTCACTCAGTTTCCAAAAGAAAGCTTTTTTCTGCATGCTATAAATCAATTTCTTTAGCTAAAGGAATCTCTGGGAGTCTCACTCCTTTAATCTTCCAGCTAAGGTTGCAAACCTTTCCCCTTAAGCTGTATACATTATTAGAAAATTAGTAAGTGATTACCTTCAACCTGCCAACCTGTCTCTAGACAACCAGATGCATGCATACATACATTAAGTGCAACAATACATGAAAAGGAATATATAAAGGGAGGGAATCCTGCTGCACTAATTAAATATTGATTGTTAATGTAGGGCACTGTATTAATGGCTGTGGAATGAATTTCTGACATGCAGTTTGAGGAGCTGTTGGTACTTGCAGCCTTTTATGATGCCTCATTTGGCACAAAAATATTTCCACAGAGTGGGTTTCCAGTGGATTGTCACGAGCAGGAAAGCAGTGATTGTCACTTAAAAGATATAGAAGTTAGTGAAACGAATATAAAGAATATATTAACGTTACTAACTCATCATTTAAATGAGGGCTCACTTTGTTCTGCTGTATAAGAACAGACTTTTCCATTGGAAGCTAATTTTCAAAACCTAGTCACAAGGGACTCACAGGATCCAAAATGCTGCCCAAAGAACAAGATGAATACTTTTATCCCCCAATAGATCATCTACTGCCTCAAGGAAGCAAGTTTACTTTTGGTCTTGAAATGTTTGCAGGTCACTAGAACATTTAGTTCTTAATTACTGGACCAAATTCATCCCTTGTGCAATTCCACAGATGTGTAGGGAAAAGCCACTGTCTTTATAAGTACTTCAAATATATTTCTCAAAAAAATACTTTAAATATGCTATCTTGGAGGGATCACTTGAAGTAGGATATATTTAGGAAATGAAGGATGCTGGACTAGTACTGACAAATTTGGACATCTTCCTGTCACTTCCAATCTTAATTCATTGTAAGAGAAGTGCAGGGGAGGAAAAGGATTGTATTTATGAGCCACTGTTATTTTATGTCAAATGATACTCTTCATGGCCACAACAGCTCATGACTCAGATTTCCCTACTACTCCTTAAAAGTTCTCAGTAAGTGAATTGTTGCCAAGAGCTTTTCTTGTGGCAGCATTGCCAGAATTAACATGATAATTCCCCTCTGAGCTCTAATAGGTGTTACCAGTATTGGAATAGCTAAAAAAAACACTGAAGGAAAACATGTCCCTCTCTGCATTTGATACACTGCATTATGCCATGCATGTCTGCTACATCTATATACCAACTTTACAATCCAATACATAAACCAAGTTTTAAATATCTAGAAGAAACCCCCAAGCCTAGATGCACAGAAATCTTTACATCCATTAAACAATAACTGCACCCTGGCTGAAAGTAACTATTAAGATTCTCCCCCTCAGTATGGCTCTGCCCATCACATAATGTTACAACCCGAATCAGGATGAATAAGCTCTGGAATTTCAGTTATCAGAGATACTTAAGAACTGCTTTGGGTAGAGCTGATCCTTCCTCAGGCTGGGATATAGGCCTAGATGACATCTTGAGTTCTTTTTCAGACGTATTTTCTATGATTGCCTACAATTCCATAGGACATTGCCCCTAAGGAAAAGCCCTTAGCCTGACATGCTCTGTCTTTACTAGATGAAGTGGGAAATAAGAATCTCTTAACTGATTTTTCACCTATCTCAATACTGCTATGCCAGGGACTCTCCACATCAGCATGTGCAAAGGCTCTAGCTGCTATCATCACCGCTCTAATAGGAGTCATTCAAAGCTGCTCCATGGCTGCCCAAGTAGCGTGGCTTGGTAGAGGTCATCCCCAATGCTCCTTTCCAATTTCAGTTTGTTCCCAGATGAAGACAAAGATAAATGTTCTAGAAACTATGAGCAAAGAGCAAACCAATGCCATATAATCAGTCTTGCTGCTGTCCTTCATTCAGAACTATCATATAACTCACTTCTGCCCAGATGCAGTCTTCAGAGTTCATTTTCCACCTTTAATTTACTTCATGGTTTCCAAACTTTCTTCCTCATACCTCTTCTCTATTTGGAAAAAATGGCAAAGAACATTTACATGCAGGAAGCAAACTACTGTTAAACACCTGTGACTGAGGTCACTACCATTTTCTTGTCTGGCCTCTCTCTTATTTTGCAAACTTGCTTCTTGCTGCTGAGATGGAACTTTGCTTCTGAATTACAAAAAGTTTTCTGTCACACTTTCTGGAAATGAGTTTTTTCTTTTTCCTCCCTTGAAATGGCTGCTGCATGATCACAGTGTAGGACAGGGATGGGCTCAAAAATAGTTAAAAAAAATGCATCAGTGCCATTTATTTCCTGTGTGGATGCCTCTGCAAAGCAGCAGTTGGATTTAATCATGTTTCTAGCAGACATGTACTTGACTACAAAAAACACTCAGCAAAGGAGCCAAGATCAAGCTTTGGAATAGGCTGCCCAGGGAGGTGGTTGGGTTCCCAACCCTGGATATGTTTAAAGGTCATTTGGATGTGGTGCTTGGAGACATGGTTACAGGAGTGAACTTTGTAGAATAAGGTTATCAGTTGGATTTGGTGATCCTGAGGGTCTTTTCCAACCTCAGTGTTTCTGTGATTCTGTGATCTCAGGAAGCATAAAAGCTGAACTCACTTCCATGTCTGAAGGGATGCTAGTGGCTTGAGACCAACCACTGGAACGTGGCAGCAGTGGGATTTTGACCCTGGTGCAGTCTACACTTTGCCCATTTGGGGTGCACAGCTTCAGCACCTAAAGGGCTAAAACTGGGGCTTGCACAAGTTTTAGTACCCTACTAAAGAAACCATACACCCAGCATATTTCATCCCTAGATGGTCAGCGTACCTCCATCTGTGGGATCAGTGGTTAAACTGAACAAGGGGCAACTGTTTCTATCCCATGTGATGTTGTGTGTTGTCAGATCTTGTCACTGAAGTATACAGGAAGGATCTGTTGCTCTTTACTAGTAGATACATAGCAGAGCTAAATCAGTCAAGGCTGGGACTTATTTGTGAGTTAAAATGATGAGATGGAATTGCATGTGTAAGACTAGTAAGAATCTCAGAACCAGAGTCTTCATACCAGTGGTTAAGCTCTGGAATCACATTAAAATGCAAGTGATCTAAGAAAATAATGCTGTGAGCTTTTGGCAGGAATCAGCACTATTGATTTTGATGGTGTACAGAAAATAAAGCAAAATAACAATGGCTTAACTGAAGGTATTTTTACCATTTGTTGCAGAGAACTTTTGCAGGTGGGGGAATGTGTGGGAGATGAGAGGTGATACCTGCTATTAAGTCAGCTCATTTCACACTGACTGAAAGTGTATTTGAACAACGATAAGTGATCAGTTCCACTTTTATCAGTTTCTTGAAGGCAGTGCCTCAAAACGTTTGTTTGCATTTTAGTTGAGGCTAAAAAATCGAAAAGCTATTTCCTAAGATTATAACAATTTTTAAAATAATAGAAGTATCAAAACAAGATCAAATTAAGTATTTTTTGTCATGATTGACCAGTGAAGGAGTCTCTGAGGTCACATTCCTCCCTGCCATGGGTGGGGTTTGCTCTTTCAGCCCTGGGGAGTTCAGTGTGAGGCGGCCCACATAGCATCCTAGGTCTTCTCATGAAAACATTGTGAAATCTCTTTTGACATCTTATAAGTGGCATTTTACATTCTGACTTGTGCATATGCCAGTATTCTCATTTACATTGCATATTTGTTGTTTGTGGGTGATTAATTTGATTTATGAACTGATGTTGATGTACATTACTTACTTGTACAAAGTCAGATTTTGTGCTGCATTGTCTAATAGTAATTAGGTATGGGAACCTTCCTAGTTCTGCACTGGAAACCACTAAAGAGTCCAAGTCAAGAACTTGAAGGAGAGGAAATTTCTCTTATAACCAAGGCTGCATACCCAGAAATTAGCAGTGGCTTTGCTAATGGCTCCTTTTGCAGTAGGATTTATGATGATACCTCTTTGTACCTTTGAATCAAAATATCTTGAAGTTGACAGCATTTACTTTTGGAAGAGAGTGATCACCATTTAGAATTATGGCCTGACACATCCCTCTTATTATGCTTCCTCCAAATGTTTTTGTAAACACTTTTTTTTCCCAGTTTCTCCCCCCCTTTTTTTTTCCAGTTTTTTCACACTGTTAGGATTAAATTTTACCAAGCATTTTACTGAGCTGTTTCTGATTTCTCAACCAGTCCTTTATGCTGTAATTCTCTCTTTATAAAAAATCTCCAGTGTTTCCAGCTCCTAAAATAAAAGCAAACCAAAACCAAATCAAAACAACACCAGAAATTTTGAGGGCTATATTGTGAATATGCAAGTCAAATTCCCTTCAGCACAAACTTGTATAACTTGGATACTGCAGTTCCATCCCAGTGAACATCTCATTTGCAGCCCATGCCATCACTTTAGATGATTTTTTTAAAGAGCAAAATGACAAATAATTGCAGGTAATGCTATGCAGCTTACCATCAAATCAATACAGCAGAAAGAAGGAATGTTAAAAGCAAGAGTGTTTCCCTGTTCATGCTGAGATCTAGCACGTATCAGGTGTGTGTGTGTTTAAGGAATGGAAAACATTTGACTGCATTACAAGGTATTTGCCTTCTATATTAAAGACATTATGCAGAAAGACTGAAAAAGCAGCTACAGCTCCATCAGGAGGCATTATATTCTCATGTTCCATCCCTATTCTCTCAGGGCTTTCATATTTGGCTGTGGATTTGGGAAAGCCTTGACTATAAACTCATATAACTAAAAATACAAGCACAATGCAGATGACAGTAAGAAAAAGTAGAGATAGTAAAATACAGAAAGCCATGATGAGAATCATATAGCTGTATAAAGGAAAGGGCAAATCCCAGCTAGTGCAGAAATGAATGTGTTCAATCTCTCTCAAGATTTGCTTTAATTATCTTTAGAAAGGCTAAGCCTCCATTTGGTTTTCAGTGACTTTTGAACAGAGAGCACCCAAATATTATAGACAAAGTATTTAGTACTGAAGAGACCAATTCCACTGCTATCTAGAGCAGAATCTAATCTTATTGTCAACCAACAGCACAGGAATAATGTCCTACACCCCAAAAAGCTGTTCCACTGGAAAGGTCAGTACTGGTTGAGAATTTTTCCTCAGAGAGGACTGTTAAAGCACGTTAAAGGAGTACCAAACTAATGCAGGAAAACCACTTTCACAGGGTTAGCACAGATACTGCTTCATTACAATGGTGAGCAAAGCTACAGTACTTTCACATCCACACAGAAAATCTATTGAAACCAGAGATAGAATTAGGCTTAATTAGATTGAATTTGAGAATCCCAATTTTTGTGGGTAGAAAGTTTTGGGGGAAAAGGGATGAGTTACTTTTAATTCACACTATTACGCCTTTTGGTTATAGTACCTGTGCTACATAAGAACAGAGTGCAGGGAGATCTCAGCAGCACTCAGCTGCAATAGCTTATGCTAGTGAATAGTTGCTTTATTCTATTGCATTTTTCAAATGTCTCTTGCAGCTTTGAGTCAACCTAATGAGTAGGAGTTTGATCTCACTGGCACTTCTGCAGTCAGTAAGAGCATCATAGGAGCCAGCAAAAGTGCAGCAGCATAAAATTAGGATTTCTTAAATGCAGCATCAGATGTACTGTTTCTTGCACTCAAGTATGAACATTCAGGAGGGAAAAAAGGCATACTGACCAGTCATGAACTTCTTATTTGAAGGAAAAGGCAATTCTGAAAATATTTTTTAAATTCTCATTTTCAACATTTATTCCACTTTTATTCCACTTTGCACAATAGGTCAAAGTGTAGAGGGGGAAAATACTTGAATTGCCTAATCCCAGGTTGAGTATTTCTTACCTAAGGATTTTAAGACCAAAGGAAAAAACCCTCTGTCTTCCAACACTTCATGAGATTGTACTGGAGGCACAGAAGACATCTCTAAGGAGAAACTTTGCATCAAGAAAGTGATATTTGTGTGTCACTCTCATGCTGACATGTGCCCTTAAGAAAGCAGTGGCCCTTCGTTTTTGTGAGAAAGAAGGCTGAGGCAGGCATGCCACTGTGAGATGAAATGGACATGATCTTAATGCAGGTTGGGAATACAAGGTTTAGCCTTGTTTTCAGAAGCCAGAATGATTAATGGAGTACAAGCATGGGAGACATGAGTGAACTTTAACAAACTCTGTGGCATGCTGAAAGGTATGATTTGTGAGTTGTATTTTCTCTGTGGGCCTTTCCCATCTATGCTTCATAAATATGCACACTGGCTGCAAAAGGAGACAGAGAATCCTGTCCAGGCCTTAAAATCTCTGATTTCTCTCCCTCTTTGTCTTCCCTGTCTGTGCATGTCTCACCCTCTTCTTTGGATAATTTATTGGTGTATCCTCTTCATAAACTAAGCTTGAGGATGGAATATGAGGACTTATAGTTGGGCATTGTGAATGCCAGTGAATTGCAGGTAACCCTGATGCCATCTAAATGTTCCTTATTCTTTCCAGGTGTAATCTAGGTGAGACAGATGGTTCTTTTGCAATCTACCCTGAGACAGAGTAATCAGAGATCAAGCAGCACCTCAACCTCTTTTCCCTCTGATGTCATACCTCTTTTTCTGTCAACCAACTGACCTCTCTTCTGCATGCAGCAACTTGCACAAGGACTGGGAAGCAAGGCTCTGAACCCATCCATCTCTCCTTGCCCATCTGCAGCAGTTTGGCAGTCTGTCTCTGTTCAGGAGCTGTAACCACTGAACGAGGCTCAACAGAGACCTGGAGTCTGCTTGTGCTCTCCTCAAGGTCCCTAGATAAGCCTGGCAAAATAATATTTACAACAGTATTTCCTGCTCACAGCTTTGTACATCTATTTGCCTTTTTCTGCTCCCCTTTTTATCCCTGTGGGTTTTGGCTGTAGGTGTAGCTTGTTGTGGAGATCAGCCCCAAGACCCTGTGGGCGTTTTTCATTCAGAGACCACTTGTGCAGAACAGCAACTGGAGTGTGAAAAAATGGTCCTAACACCAAAAGGGTACTGAGATCCAGACTTCTGGTAAAATTTTGTCTCAAGAGAAAACTAATTCTGTTACCAGTAATTCTGGAAACCTGTCCCTTCTTCCCTGGATGAACTGTGAAATCCAGGGAAGAGCTGATGAAAGTGGAAATGTTTGCAGTGTAGGTCAGCAGGAGCTGCAACAGTCACACCGTAAGAACTGGAGCCAAGGTCTCCCAGCATCTCTCACATCCTGATGAAGATCAGGGAGAATTGCTTTTCAAACAAAAGAGATTTGTTACAAGAAAACTGCCCTTCACTGACTTGGTTCTTTAAAATAGGCCTAAACAAAGGGAATCTCTCCCTCTTTGTTCATTCGAACCTATGTCAGCACAGAGCCTCACTGACCTCCAGCTGCAAATTTAGACCCTACAGTGAATTGAAAACCAAATCAAGTAAATACAGATCTATTACTGTTTAGCAGAGCTGGAGTCAAGAAATTTCTAAATGAAAAAAGGCTCTCAATCATTGAGTGTAAACAAAAATTACACATGAAGGTTTTTTTTTTTTTTTTTTCTCCCAGGAAGAAATAATCAGAAAAATAATATCTTCCTTCAAATACAATCATCATTTTTAATCCAGATAAACAAAAGCATAAGATCTATTCAGATGGGAGGCCTTTTTGTCAACAGATTGTAAACTAGATTAAAACAAAGAAAGAAAAAAAAAAGAACCCTTTGTTTTTAAACTGTAGATAAATGTTAAACCCACAAAGCAGTTGAGAGTAAGCAGAACAATCAATCACTCCCCTACTTCCAAATGCAGCTAATTGCCTCCAGCACCATCTTAGCACTATGGAACAAATCAGAAATCAAAAGCTATTTGATATCAACACATCTAAACTATAGCAGTGCCTTTCACCAAATTATTAGAAAGCAATTTTCTTTAATTCAGTGATGGAACATGCATCAAATTTCGGCCTTACCTAAGCTTTGGCAATGGACCAAGAGAGTAAATGGTAACTTTGGCTCCATTGAGAATGTTTTTCTTCTTGGATTTCAGAGACAGCTCTGTTTCCTGCACCCACAGAGACCTGATTTACCCTCAAGGGCAGCTGGCACCTAAATAAAGAAATTCTATCACAATTGCTCTTTCTTTCCCCTCATGCTATCTGAGTATTCCAGTAAAAAGGTATGGGCAGGCCAAACGTTTGAGTTTTACATCATACTTCTGCTGTTTTCCTCCCTTCCATTCAGAGGTACTTCTACAATTGGCACTAATGAAATGGTCAGGGAATTGAAACTCAAAAGTTAGCACATCCTATATCACCTCCCTCAGATCAGATGCAGTGACATTGTATGCCCTTGGTGCAGTACAGCAGTAAGAATAAAATCCACTTACATGTGCTTCCAAGGTCACAGAATATTTTGGTGACTGGAAGAATCCTTACTCATTACCTGCATGCACCATTGTAGGTGAGCTGAGATATTCCTTATGAAGTTTTTTCCTCCTGGGAAATTTTTATGAGCCCAACCAACTTTTGCCACGGAAAGGGTTAGGAAGGGGAGCCAAATAAAAAGAACTGTGGTGCATAAACTTGCACATGTCTCTTCACCAGCCTGGAAGCTTCCTATTCTGTTTGGTCTTGAAGTGCATGAGGAAATGCAGAAGTCTTCAGCTATTCCTTATGAAAAAGTTTACTTTTTTGGGGTTTTTTTGTTTTGTTTCTTTTTGAAAATACAAATGTTTTGAAGCACAAAAAAATCAGTTTCTGCCTGTTTCTGTCAGATCCACACTTAAGAGCTCCAAATTTCTTCCAGTAGAGAGCTGTGAGATGCATACAGCACTTCTTAGGCAGTTCATTATGATGTTTTCATAACCAGCTGTGACTTTCACTCCAGGGACAGATATGCTGTGCTATGAAATGGAATGAGAATATATCTTTAGCCAGGAATTTTCATTGTACATAATAGTTCAATGGCAATTTTATTTTTCCAACTTCAGTCCTTTCCTTTCAGAAGTGTACACTGTGCAGGCACCTGCAGCTGTGTTTAAAGTGGCTAGGTTTCACACAGGCAGTCTTTGTTCTCAGTTTTGTTTTAAGTATGCAAGTGGGTTCTGGTTTGGTAGAATATATTCACTATATCAAAAGATGGCAATTACTGAAAAACAGCAGTTTCCAAATGACTTTTTTTTTACAGCACAGAATTAACTCCTTAGCTATTTCTGATATTAGATCACGTTTTGGAGACATTGCAGTGAATGTCATTTGGACCAAGAATCATTTCTCTTCATGGAGTCCAGAGCCTAGTGTAAGACAGCCTACACGTGGGACAGAGGGCAGGAGCTACAATACACTCTCTGTGACTCCCAGTGTACTGCATTCTACTACCAGCTGCTCCTCATATCTGCTCCTCTACCACCAGATGCTCCTCATATCTGCAGTGTCAAGGTACAGCATTTCATTAGGATGCTAAAGATACTCTTGTGCCTTCCTCTTCTTCAAAACACATCTAAACTACATCAAAAGCCAGAGAATAGGCAAAATCTGCTCCAATAGCAGTGAAATATGTGTCAGAAAAGAAAATGGATATTAGTGTCAAGTTCTGGAGAAGTTATTAAACAACAGAGGAAAATGGGATAAAGCCCAGGAAAGCCTTAAAAATTCACCGGAAAAGTCCTTATTAGATTAGATACTTTGGCTGATGGAATATGCCTCCTAATCTTTCTGTCTTGGAGTACCTTAAAACTCACCTTGATCTCTTCCCTGTCTTTGCCTCTTTCGTTTCTCTGTCCATCAGCACATCGCTGTGATCCCCAGCAGGAGAACAAATGCTGTTTGCCTCTGTCCCAAGGAAAATGCAGGTGAAAAAGTCAATTTGCCACAGCCTGTGTTGGCCAAGGTCTAGGTCTTGATTTGGGGAGCACTTCCAAGCTGTATGGTGCTCTGTGCATGTGAATCCCATAGAAAACAGTAAGCCTCTGTGGGTAAAATAAGGATAGAGCTGTGGAAGGGACAAGTGCTCCACTCTTTGCAAGAAATGGCAAAATTATTATTGCAGTTTTCTGCTGTGGAAGTGAGAGGCCTTAGGGCAGCTCAGCTATTACTGGTGACACTGGGCAGCCACCAGAGCCCTGTCAGTGCAGAGTGGTTGAGAACTGCCCAAACAGTGCCCCAGGCAGGCTGCAGACCTGCACACTTAGAGATTGCCTTGCAGGGTACACAGAGGCATGGCTTTGAGAGGACATCCAGGAACACAGCAGAGCAACAGCAGCTCCAGAGTAGCCAGGCTCATGGCACAGTCTAGGAGAGGCAGCATGAACAGCTCTCTGAAAATGAATCTTTTTCTCTTTGGGCTTTATTTGAACATCCTATGGAATGTTTGGAATAGGACCTAACCTTTGGAATGTCAAAGACGGATAAAATACACTTCACAGGCTTACTTCAACAGTTTTAGCCACATGGATTGTGGCAGTTTTAGGCTGATACCTAGGAAAATTTTCCACAGATCTTGAGTGGAATTGATAGAATGTAAATAAATTATCAGTGGATGCAAAAGAAAAATTATGCTAAGGTCTAGATAATCCCATTGGTCTGATAAGTAACATAAAGTGAGTTGTATAAACTAACTTTTTCTCCTTCCTCAATTTCTTCACCAGCAGGTACTAGCTGGTGGCTTTTGCTTGGCTGTTGCTCACCTTGTCTGCATTCTTGTTGTGGCTAAGTACTAACAAGCTACTCTCTGCTTTTTTCCTCTTTCCCTTGTCCAGGAGGGAGAGGGGGAAACTGGTTTTGTCCGGGGGTGGGGGTGGTGTTCTGGTGTTGTTTATAACTTGTAAATATACATAAATATTTTATATTTTGCACATATTCCTTGCATTTCGTATTTCTAGATTTTAATGTGCTTGTAAATATGGCTTCATTTGTTTTCCATTGGAGCTGGTCTGGCAATTTTATTTGGGGGGTAATTTCAACCCACCACATGGATACTCTGGGTAATACACTTTATGATAATTAATTAATTGATTGATAGGAATAATTAATTAAGATTATTAACTTTTCAGGATGGAAATATTCCATAGATTTTCCTAGGGGAAAAAGAAGCAGATTTTTTGCTTTTAGTCTTGTGTGTGTGTGTGTGCACATGCCACACACTTGGTTTTGCAGACTTTGGCAGCTTGAGAAGGCTGATCTGATTGCAGCCATTTCTTGCAGTTTTGCACTTCAAATTCTATCTCGTTTGCTAAAAAAGAAGTATCTTCTGTCACTAATTTTCTCACTTTTTTTTCCAAAAATGTGTTGTCTCTTTAGCACTCTTCTTTCATTGTCATATTATAAGTCTAATTGACACTCCTGTCAGGCCTGGGGGGCATGGCCAGCATACAATATTCTCAGTCTCAGCACCTACTTACACAGAGTGTCAGTAAAGGCATGTTCACATAGATTGAAGACAAGATACTAAAAATTGAAGTTAACAAAAGAAAAACACTTACAACTTGCTTCAGCATCCTCTGACATCAGCAAGAATCCTTTGACTAGATTCACCAGACATCAGGCCAAGGCCATAAAGCATCCACTGAAGGATGCTGTTGCTCCCAGGCAATCAGCAACAGAACGAGGGGGGACAGTCTCAAGTTGTGCCAGGGAAGGTATAGGCTGGATGCTAGGAGGAAGTTCTTCACAGAGTGATTTGCCTTTGGAATTGGCTGCCCAGGGAGGTGGTGGAGTCACTGTCCCTGGAGGTGTTCAAGAAAAGCCTGGATGAGGCACTTAGTGCCATGGTCTGGTTGATTGGATAGGGCTGGGTGATGGGTTGGACTGGATGATCTCTTCTAACCTGGTTGCTTCTATGATTCTATGATTCTATGCTTGTGTCTCTCCACTTCTTAGCCAATATATTAGCATGTGAGAGAAAACTTCATTATTTTGTACAGATTTGTCAGCCACTGCCATACCTCTTCAGTTTACCAGCTATCATATCCAGTGCCTGGGGGCTGCTGCATTATTCCCCTTTCCTGAGTAACAAATTTATTCAACAGGAGAATCAAACTAGTATCCCTGACTGTAGTTCAGCTCCTTCCTTCCCCTCACACCCATTTTGTTCTTTATCCCTTAGCGTTAAAAGAAGTGCTATCACTCATCTGTCCTGCTAATGCAACAAATGAAAAGTACATCTCAGAGGAAACAAACACCTTCAGGAGTTTAAAACGCCATTCGTACTTATGTTGCAAGAAAGGATGAACTACACTGGAGATGAGGAGCTAATGAAAGGTAGGTCAAACAGCCTGAGCACAGAGGAAGTGCTGTTTTCACTCTACATTATCCTATATGTTACTGATAAGCTCTGCAAAGCCACGAAATGTGAAAGCATTTGCCTTGCAGAGGATAATTGAGTAACTAAATTAGGGTTCACTTCACCTCCAGCACCTCCATGTGTTTGTCAGCATTCCCTTGATATGCATCCCAATGTGCTCAGCTAAATATATTCATAAACATATGATTATTTATAGAATAAAAGTAAGCTCCTGTTCTGGACAGGAAGTTTTTCAACACAGTGACTGCTCTTTGTTTGGTGTTCATATATAATTTACTTTAGTTGGATTATGAATATAATGTTGACAGTAGGCACTAGTGCTACAACAAGCCAAATTATCATGGGGATAACCTTGACACATACCAAGCTCCAGCTGCTTTGTAGGGGTTTTACTTGAAGTGTATTTGAGTCAGTGGGAAAACTGCCATTGAATTCAGTGGTGTTCTGGATCAGGGCCCTCCAGAGAAGAAAACCTAGCAGATTTATGCACCAACATCCCTCTGGAACTGAGCTTAATAATTACTTTGAAAGGCCTGTAATTCATTCATCATGGATTTAGTGAGACATTCTGTGTTGTTTACTTTCTACTGCTAATATTTAAACACATGCACTGTTTTATTATTGCTTTTGTATTATTACTTTTATATTTTTTTAACTCTGTTGTTTCCTTTTTACCGCTAATATTTAAACACATGCAGTTTTATTATTGCTTTTGTATTATTACTTTTGTAATTTTTTTAACTCTGTATTGTTTCCTTTCTACTGCTAATATTTAAACACATGCACTGTTTTATTATTGCTTTTGTATTATCACTTTTATAATTTTTTTAACTCTGTTGTTTCCTTTTTACCGCTAATATTTAAACACATGCACTGTTTTATTATTGCTTTTGTATTATTACACTTATAATTTTTTTAACTCTGTATTGTTTCCTTTCTACTGCTAATATTTAAACACATGCACTGTTTTATTATTGCTTTTGTATTATTACTTTTATAATTTTTTTAACTCTGTTGTTTCCTTTTTACCGCTAATATTTAAACACATGCACTGTTTTATTATTGCTTTTGTATTATTACTTTTATAATTTTTTTAACTCTGTGTTGTTTCTTTTCTACTGCTAACATTTCAACACATGCACTGTTCTATTATTGCTTTTGTATTATTACTTTTATAAATTCTTTTATATTTTTTTAACTCTGTGTTGTTTCCTTTCTACTGCTAATATTTCAACACATGCACTGTTTTATTATTGCTTTTGTATTATTACTTTTATAATTTTTTTTTCTTTTTTTTAACTCCCTATTGAGGCTATCTGCCCCAAAGGGATCAAAATAGAACAAGGATAAATGATAGCTTATTAAAAGAGGAAAGGGAAATGTCCTTCTGATTATGTCTCTGTCCAGTGTTATACCTTGCTTTCCTAGCTCTTAATGATCAATTATATCATGAGCAGTAAGGCACTTGTATGACACTGTTGACCTAATTTTTGGTCAACAGTACTTTGGTCTCACAAGATAACAACCTCTTTCAGTCTATATGGGCTGCAAGTATAATAGGTTGAACGTCAGCCAGCCTAAATAGAAAGTCTGTCAGCAGACAAAGCAGTGTGCTAGAGACTGAATGGACTAGAAAGAACAGAGTGAAGTGAAGCGTAATTAAATATGCAGGAGCTATTTTTGAGTCTATTGAAACAGAAAAGGATTGAATGGATAAGAGCCAGGACAGATTCAGTTATGTTAGAGATGGACAAGAGAAGCTATGCATCAAGGGTTTGGACCCAATCTTCATATTTTTTAATTTTGAAAAAGGTCAGGGCCTTAGGTCAGGACCAAAGGAGAAATGGGGCTAGCAAAGATATTGGCAGCTAAAAATGGAGCAGACAGCCAGGAGACCTTTAGAAAGAAGAAAAGTTAATAAAGAAATAAGCACAACTTCCTAGGGAGGAAAAAAAAAACATTAACAGGGAAAGATCACAGTATGGACCTGCTTTCTGTACATCTTTGGGTCACAGTAGTAACATTTGTGTCTTTAATGCCCTGATATTGAGAAAGCAACTATGATCTCTGCTTGGGAGACACTAAACCAGCATAATGTTTGTTAGAGTCCTGTGTGACATTGATCTATGAATTTTGCTGGGAGTACCTATGGTTTCAGATGTCAGCAGCAGTGGGCTAATCCAATTGTGATAGGCAAAATGACATTGCTACACACAGAAACCAGCTGCCTGGCATGAGAATTTCATTTTGAAGTGAATTTGCTCTTCCTTCACCAGTACACAGCTGTACCCATACTGCTGAATAAACAGTTCAGAGCTAGTCATCACTGAGCTGCTCCCAACAGCTTGAAACCAAACAGACTGTATGTGGTTTTGTGCTTTGCCTTAATCTTTGAGAAGATACAACAGGACTGTAAGAAGTTCTTTTGGTCTTTGTCCAGTTCAACAAGAAGCTCCTAAACTGTAACACATTATTCCCAAGCAAAGTGAGACTCCCACTAGGTAGAATAGGCAACTGCATGGTGTAAACTGTGCTCCTGAAGATGGATGCTCTAGCAGAGCTGTAGGACTAAATAATCTTCAGAGGTCCCCTCCAGCCCCATTATTGTGTGATTCGGTGGTACTGAAGCCAGCATCATGCCTTTGCAGGGTAGTCCCACATACTATAAAATACTGGAAAGCAGAACTCTCCAGCACAGGGTTCTGTGGACATGTTATTGCAGTTCCTCCTAAACTGGTTGTTCAGGTTATGATCCAGCTTAAACCAACATTAGCCATCTCCATGGTCAAGAGAGAGAGGGGAGGATGCTTCCAAAAGTTTAATCAGTGCTGTCTTTTAGAAACCTGCCATTGGCTTTGGAAGGAAGTTGGGTGCTGTGCTTTGTATTTTCAGCTGGCTGAAGCTTAAATTAAAGAAGTTAACATCCCAAATTTTCTGGGAATTTGGCACCAATGTCTTTTCCCAGTTCATGCTCCTGTTCATGAAGGGACTTCCTTGGGGGGTCACAGCAGACAGTGCACAATGAGGAGAGGACAAGTTGAGCAAGAGGGACAAGGCTTTGCC
Source organism: Indicator indicator (assembly GCF_027791375.1). Lineage (NCBI taxonomy): Eukaryota > Metazoa > Chordata > Aves > Piciformes > Indicatoridae > Indicator > Indicator indicator. The sequence continues at coordinate 7,094,639 of NC_072035.1, forward strand.
GAGAAGCAAAGGCACAGTGTGGTGTCCTAATGAACTCTAAAGAATTGTTCACTATCACTGAGCCTTTTTATACTTTTGGAATTGCATTCCTTTTTTCCAAGTGCCTACACATAATGTAATTACTAATAGTAACCTCTGTGATTAAGACTTGTAAAAGCAAAGAATTATAGAGCAAAGGACTTGAACTCAATTTTCTGGAGTTTTTAGTTTGGGAGACTCATGAACCTAAAACCAAACTTCAGGAATGTGATGGTGAGTTATTTCTCATTCAAAGGAGCTTTGCCAATTAAACCTCTTATAGGTATTTGGATGAACCATGAAGTTTGTAGAATTCATTCCAGATCATAAAAATAGATAAAGGAAGAAAAATTATAAATTCATCCTTCCTAGGGAGAATAAGTAAAAATGAAAAACACTTAGATTTTTTCTTTATAAATTATTTAATAATATTTATTTAATGATTGCCTAATTCAGCTACTGTAACATTCTTTAATAAGTCATAAAGCATATTTTATGTCAGACATGAGATTTAATGGTATCACAGTGGGAAAAAAATCTATCTTGACATGAAGCTTCTGAAAGCAATGGGAAAAACCAAAGCTGAGGGTTTTGGAAGAGAAAAATATTCTTTTTATTGAGGTAAATGCTTTCTATCAGCTTCTTCGTCTGCGTACTGTATCCAGGCAGCTATTATATGCAATTCAAGCCTGTCAGTTGAAGAGCATGATGCATATTAGAGTGGGTAAAATAGTTGTGAGCAAGTTAAATTTAGACCTTATTACCTGCATTATGTTAATGCCTCTAGGTGCTAACAGATTGAAACCCGTTGTGATAGACGATGTGCAAGCACAGAGCAAGACAGAAGTCATTCAGGGCATGGATTGAATCAAAACAGACAAGACAGAAAAAGGGTAGGAGGTTTGGGGATGAAAGCAGAGACAAATAAAAGAACTGGCAGAGCCAAAGGAAAAAAAAGGGCTATGAATTTTTTGGGAAGAAAAAATACATTTAATCTGAAAGTGAACATTTGTCAAAGCCATGAAATGTTTTCATGAGCTATTTCCTTCCCTAGGCATGTGAAAGAGATACACACTGGGTAGTATAGACCCAGGTTCAAATCTGGTCTTCAAGGATTAAAAGAATTGCATCTTTGGTCTTCTAAAGAGTGACCAAAGATACTGTAGTTCCTTCTCCCCCAAGATGTTTCCACAAAGACAAAATAGGGAGGCTTTCAAAACTTCACAGGGTTTGGTGGCATAGGAAAAGGATTTTAAGTACATTTCTCATGAACAGCAACCTGCATGCTCAGAGGTCCCCCCTGCCCTCAGCCCTGTGCTTTCCCCAGTGGACTGTTCTACGTTTTCTGTTGTTGGTTTGATTGTTCCTAACCATAAGAACCATTGCTTCCCTTGGAGCTGAGCTTTCTTTTCTGACCTTATTAAGCAAATAGCAGCAAGTCTGCAAAGTTTTCTAAGTACAGACACAAGGAGTTTGGTCTTTAAGTTAGAGTTAGAACCACTGGTAAAAGAGCTCACTGACAGCTCTAACCTGAATTTAACTCAGTGTGTGTGGTACAACATGGACTAGAGTTTAACACAGAACCTCAAAACAAACCAAAATTACTTAATAGATTACCCAGATCTATTAATAACAAGCTCTGAAGTGGTATGATCATAACTTGAAGATGTGACAAAGGATGCAGGGAAGGGAAAGCTGATACTGGTCTACTGATTATGTCCATACATGGTTTTGTTTAGTAGCTAAACACTTGCATAGAGTGATTTAATACAAGGAGACACTGAACATGTATGTGTGTAGATATCAGATTAGTAGCTGACAAGCTCCATCATATCTTGGCTTTCTTTGTTTGGCTGTTATGCAATTTCCATTTAAATGTCCTGAAAGGTGACTATTGCATGGTGATAGACAACAAAGAGACTTCCCACCTTTGAGGATTTGGAATGGTTGTCATCACACAATGGTTTCAGGCTTCTCTCTAGCCTGGCATTGCAAGGATCTTAAAAATACTCCCCCAGGAACAGCCCAATTCCTCCCTGCAGCAGCAAACAAAACGCTGTCATTTTGGTGAGTTTTCTTTTGAAGCTTATACAATGGCTGATGGCATGCTTGAAGGAAGGCAAGTATCTCTGAACTCTCTCTGTTTCCCCCAAACTCCTCACATTCCAGCAGAAAAAAAAATTGAATTCTGTTTCCCCATCTCCTTTCAAATTGTATCTGGGCTCCCTGGGTACCCACAAGGCTGTCTGATGTCACCACAGGGTACAAATGAACAATTTTCCTCTGTCAAGTTCATTTTAACAGTATCTTCAACTTTACCAAGCTGAATAATGGCAACAGAAAAGCCTAATGAACACAACATCAGGCTGTGTCTTGGATCTGTCAATGAGAAGTTGCTTCCTGCAGTATGGGAGTGCAAGGATGGGCAGGAAAGTGATGCATAACATTTAGGTATTAACACTTATTTTGCCATGTTTCTCCACCTTGGCCAACTTTCCTGAAAGCTATTGTCAGAAAAGCCAGCTTCACTGGGGTTCTGACAACCAACTGTCCCTTCCTCTCTGTGTTGAAACTGCATCTTGCTTGTCATGATCACATTCTGCCTTCCCATTAATATACAGAAATGTGTCAAGAAAAGCTAATTCCAGCCTAGTCCCAAGAGTAGAATAAAGGTTTTTAATATGGTTTAATTTTTTTTAAATCTCTTTTTTTTCTGTAGCTCTAAGCTCTGTAGCTTTATGATGAAATAACACGAACCTCCAGATACCTTCATTCTACAGAGGTTTGTTTCATATTCTCAATAGTCTCAAGCCCTGCAGAACCCAAAAAGTCCTGACACAGCTCTAATGGCATTTATTCATCAAATCACTCAGCTTGTTTCTGGTTGCAACCAAGATGCCTGTGGAGAGCAGAGGTAGAACTGAAGACCAGATGCAGTTCCAGAGGACTGCCAGTTCTGTGCAGGAAAAAATTTTCCCATCATTAAATGTTGATAACAGAAAAAGATGCCTTAGCCTGACCAGTAACTTTCTTTCCTTTCCAATTCACCTTCCTAACTAGTTCCTTACTTTTCCTCAATTTTTGAAGAACTGAATTACCAGATTTAAAAGGTTGAAATCAGTTGGTCAGATCAAGCCCACGAATGTTGAAAACAAAAACAACCCTGTAGATGAAAACATCTGAAATGGAGTTTGGAGTTGCAATATGTGCCAGCAGCAAAGGAGTTACATAGCCAAGGTGGGAGACAAGATCATTGCTTTGCAATTTCCTACAGCAGGTTATATGGTCCCTGTTCATGTAAAGGTTCCTAAGAATTTAATCTGTTTATCCTCATGACATATTACGCTATGGAGAGTGAAGAAATATTTCTCTGGACATTAAGACAGAGAGGGACTGAGAGACCAGACCAGACCAACACAGAATACATATAGCCACTTGCTTCCCATTGAAATGGAATTAAGGGAGAATTAGATCAAGATGCTTACATACTTTATTTACCTATACTGCTCTAGGTAAACAAACACTCACTAGGAAAAAACCAATAGCAGCATCTTCTACAGTATGACAGCTCAGCACTGATCAGAGTATATACCAAATACACCAAATACACCCTGACTCTTTATGTTTTTTGGTGACTGATTAATATTAGAAACCTAGTTGGATGAATTGGATGAAAAAATACTTGCAATGCAGCAGATGCAGGGGAAAAAACACCCCATCATTAGAGAGCTTTTATCTCTTTGTCTATTGCCACCAAAATAATGCAGGCAGTTACACATTTAGTACAGGGATGTATCCCCTAAAGTGTTTCCAAACTAATAACCCTTGAAACAGATTTGCAGCCTTGGACAGGCATCAGGGATACACAAGGGAATAAGGTTTGATTTAGGATGAAGATTAGCTCATGCACTCATTAAAGTAGCCCTCTCTACAACAAAATGTCACAGAGTCACATCCAACCTGCACACTCAGAAAAATCTCTGGTTTGATTATTTTACTTTCTCAACCCTGTGGGCTGCATGAAGTTGAATAAGTGAACCTGGTTCATTGATCCTAGAATTTCAACTCATTATCAGTTGGAGCAAATAGCTGCTACAACCACGTTGCTCTTTAGGCTGTGTCAGTGTGGCCATGTGTGAGGTGTTGCATGCACACATCCAGTAAGAGGCTTCACCTCTCAGTTTTGTTTTTGTGCCATCAAACTTCCAAAGAAACTCACACTGAGATTGCAGTTAACATTTGTGTGTGTTTGTCTTTGACAGGCTGGTTCATATTTAAGAAGAGAAAAAAAAGAAGAGGTGTATAAAGAGGAAAAAGAGAGAGCTTCAAGTGGCTTGTGGACAGATCAAAGCCCTCTCTGCAGACTTCAAGCCATGGAATTCCTTCTGCTTCCTGACTATGTTCTGGTGGGTTCATATTACACATCTATAGATCACAAACTTGCCCAGTAGCAGGAGAAACTCAAAATCACAGACAGGAAACTTCACTTTTTCAGAGTTTTGCTTGAACCAAAAGAAATTACTCACTAAAGGCACCCTAACTCTGCACTTTGCTTGGTAGTCTTGTTCTGACCAAGAATCCAGGGCCCTGCTGCCGGGGGGGGGGGGGCGGGTTAGGGCAGGATTTTGCCCCCACCCACCTAGTGTTGCACAGATATAGAATGAAGCTGATCCTAGATCATCTCCTGTTGCAAAAGTTCTCCATTTACACATGAGGTGCTATACCCCTTGGATGTAAACCAGTGGGCTGGGTTCTTAGTGACCTCTAATATGCTGGCAGCTCTCACCATAATTTAAAGGGCACCAAGCATGAGGGTGAAGCACAATTAGCTTGCTAAGCCTTTCACTTAGTTACAAATGTGATACTAAGTCCATACTAACAGAAACATTTCCCAAACCTTGTCATCATTTTGACCACTCCATGCTGGCTTATTTTACTCAAATGCTGGATAAATCTGATGATAAGGGTTAGGTCTGGCACTGGACCAGCACCTGGATATGAACAGTACCAGACTTTGTGTCTGGCTGATATTCACACAACAGTTTGGATTAGAATCATTGCTTAAGGTGTTTCTGGGCATTTTAACTAGTGGAAATAATGGTTGGATGGTCCAGACTCAGGTTTTCTCAATACCCTTATGATAAAGGTATCGTGACAAGCCTGGAAATAAACCCTACACTGTGACCTGTTCTTCAATAGCAGTTTCGTTACCAGCCTTGCAACCTCACAGCCAGGATTTCTCCCTCCCTCCCACACAAATGTTCATGTTCATTATTCAGCATTTACAGCCCCAGCTTTTAAACTCAGCTTATACATACAAAAGGAAGAAATTGCTGGCTTCAGGGTTTAATATCACCACTCTGTTTAGACAATAGATTAACAGTATTTCAATTGCAAGATAGTTGTGAAGAATCTACTTTCATAAGGCACAAACTCACTAGCAGTAGGTATTACCCAGAAATAAAATTCTCCTTAGGTTCATACCCATGAAAACAAAGATGCAGTTAGATAGTAGATCTCTGCAATTAAAGAGAACATTGCAAACATATATTTCCATTTTCTTTTGTAATTTTTACATTTGTACCTCCAATAACAATATCAGTTAAGCTAAAAACTGAGCTATGAAGTGCAATATTTACTACTGATATTTACTACTGAGCTTCAGCAATGCATGCTGCTCTTATTTACACCCATGAGGCCTCAGGTCATAGCCTGATGTGGAGCCAATGCCAAAAGCAATGGGATGGATATAAAAAGTCATCAGTTTAAAAACAAGCAGAGCCAAGAAATAATACATGTTGTTAATCATTACAGTCCATCCTATCTGGATGGCTAAAGAAGCTCCAGCGTGTCAGCAGGCCATGATATCATACAGAAGGGAGAGTCCACATGCTCCAGTCTGCAATTGAAGGAAGTGTGTTTAAGTAAATAAATGAGGTGGGATGATTCACAGAAGAAAAACAGATTTCTTGTCACAGAAGGTCTTGTATTGTTTTCCATTAGAACTCCATTTACCTACTGCATATGTTAGTGTAGAACCTGATCATTTTTCCATAATACTTGAATTAATTGCCTACATCTCTCACTTGCTCTTTGGGCAGGGGATTTTACCTGACCAGAACAATGACCACTGAACCTGTTTTGTTTCTCAGTCTGCAAAGGGAGCCCTCATCTTTCATTAGTTGTCCTACAAGTGTAATTCTATTATCTCAGAGAAACTTTCTGTCCACCTGTGTCTGAGTGAGATGAGAAGCAGGCTGTAGTCCACTTCTTCATGCATGAGCTTCCCAAGCAGACTTGTAGAATGAATACATTAAATCTATGAGATTTCTTTAAGTAATTGTCTCTTTCTTCCTCTCATTGCTAAAACAGCAGGCCAGTTGCTTGAAAAATAAACACTACATCTCTCCATCCTCCTCTTTCTTGCCAATGGATCATGTTTTTCCTGAAATCCTGGCTCCAAATACCACCTAAAGCATTGCATGCAGTGTGAATAAATCAGACCTTCTGAACACCAGAAGTTTGGAAGTGTTACATGGGAAACTCAGCTTTATTCTGCTGTCCTTTGAAATGGCTATTGTGGATGATAGAAATAACTATTTGTCAACGGGAAAAAAAAATGTTATGGGGCAAAATGTTTCAGCCTAAATTATTCACCTAATGGTTATTACCTCTGCAAAATGGAATAAAAAACCCACACAGTGCTGCTAAGGCTAAAGCAGTTTTGCTGCGGTACATACAGATGTACAGTGCGAAATGTCTCCCTCCAGATAGCTCTCAGAACTTCAGCATTCTTGGAGAAAGAGCTACTGCAGAGGCCCTTGCATAGTAGATTTTAAGAGCTTGATTACACTCTCGTGTACGCTGCTTTTTCACTTTTGGCAGGAAGTTAGGAGCTGTCTCCACCAGCTCAGGATTTTATTTGCAAGGTTCTGCTGCTGGTTTGAAACGTTATTTCTCGCCATGCTGGTTCTTTCCCTATGTTGTTTGGAGGTGTTTTCTGCTTTGATGGACAAGATGCTGGGTATGTGCTTCCTTCTAGCAGCATAATTCACAGATTCCTCAGCCTTCTTGGCATATCAAGCGGGAAATGGCTTATTGTGCACTCTGTGTATGTTCGCTAATTTTGGCAACCTTCGCACTTAGCATAAGGAATGTAGGATGCCTTTGGCTACATGCCCTCCTCAACCTCTAAAAAAAGGCACCTTGTCAGTGGTTAGCAGTGCTGTCAGAATAGTAAGTTTGCCTCTCAGTTTCTATTGAAATGGCTTCAGTTGGAGTGGGCCTAGACTAGGTTATGGGTAGGTTCCCTACTGAATCCTGCTCCCGCGTGAACCAGCAGAGCTGTGAGTCAGGGGAAATCCTGTTTCTTGCCCAACCCAAGATCTACCCAGGCTGGCTTTTTGCATCTATTCTCCTCTATTTCAACTTCTGTCATTCCTTTCCTGAGCAAACCTCTGCTGGATGGCACGCAGGAGTGCCTCCCATGTTGTCACTTGAGTTTTTTTTAAACTATCTCAGGACAAGAGCTTTTCCTAGGTGCATAACTTCCTTTCCCACCTACACAAATACTTTTTGCTTAAACAGCAGATGGAACAGTACATTGCAGGGAAAGAGGGCTTTGACACAGCTTTAAATCCCACACAGACAATACTGTTTTCTCTTCAGGCTACCCACCAATAGGAGATGCCTGGTGCTGCCTCTGTGCTAGCACTGGTGCACCCTCCTCCTTTTGTCCTCATTAGGAGTGTGTGGGTGCTGCTTTCCACCAAGCCTCTGTGTGCCCGTTCCTGCAGTTCTACAGCATTAGAGATGTCAACAGGTTTCACAGCACTCTTCTGTCTGTCCCTTTGCCAGCACCATGCACAGCTGAGCACAGGAAGAGAACAAAAAGATGCTGATCACAGTGCAGGGATATGATGCCTTAAAAACTGCAGTTCAAATAATTACCCTCCAAAGTTTATTCACATAGAGATACATACACATATATGTGTGTGTGTGTATATATATATATATATATGGCTTAGTTCTTGGATGGCACAGTCATCTGTAGTGCTAACATGTAGTTGACTACCTGATAAGGATTAGGATTTAACATCCCGAGTGTGTGGTTCAGTAAGAGATCCGCCAGGACTCGTTTGGAAAATTTTTGTCTGAGCTGATTTAAACTCAGAAGGAAAAAAAATCTGCTGCTGGCAGAAGACCTCATTTTCTTTGGAAGTGCTAAGTGTCTGTCATCCATCCATATTTCTTTGTCACTAGGCATTCCTAAAAAACCTAAGCCAAAATGTATTTAATATGCTTCTGTAGACGAGTCATGGGCCATTTACCATAGTTTCACAGCATAGCAGTGAGCTATAGATCATATTTTCAAATCCATTAGAAGGGATTTAGCTGTTCAGTAGTTATGAGCTTTGAAGGGGACAGGTATGGTCAAATACATTCTGCTCTTTCAACCACCCCTGCTCAGTGTTACTAAGCAAAGTGCTTAAAATCAGGAAATGTTAATACTAGGAACATGTATATCTCTCTGTAGTGATTAATCACACCCATGACACTCACAACCTACTTCAAAAGCAGTCATCCCATGTTTTATCTATGACAGAAATCAGAAGATGTAACAGAGATAATATTAATGATAACAGAGTGACTGAAAGTAGAAGTTACTGTCACAGTAAGGATGGTATAGCACATTCTTCTCCTGGAGAAATTAACAGGAGCCCTGAGCTGGAGTGTAAAGCTATGCTGAAAAATGAGTCTTCAGTATCTGAAGCACTGTGAACATCTAGAGGTGTATTTTCATACTCAATGTTTCAGCAGCACTATCAGCTGCTGCCATGACCTCTTCCTTTTGCTCACCCTCTCGTTGTTTTCCATGTGGATGATGCAGATTTACCTTATTGTAACCACAAAATCTACACACACACTGATAATGTCTACACACACACTGACAAGGTGATAACCTGCAGGATCGTAATAAAGATGTTTTGAAGCCTGGATCCACTAAGTGGGAGATGTGCTACAATCTTTAACATCACCAGGATTCACATCACTGTTAGTCTCGACCCTCTCAGGCAAAACAAGTGGTTTTGTCACATCGAAATAGGAGCCAAACTTAATGTTTGTTACCTGATATATTGGAATTTTTGTCCCTTAATTTCCCAATGAACAAAAGGCCAATACCACAGTCAAGAGATTTCACTATTTTGACATTGCAGTTGAAGAATCTGGGAAAAGCACAGCTACAGTTATAAACTTGCTGCGTAAAAAATGTAAAGCTGATGTTACTTAATTAGGAAAATTTTTGCATTCAAAATCAATTACAAGTGGAGAGGGAAACATATAGGCTGGTCCCTTTCCTGCAGAAAAGAAAAAGGCAGAGGTCATGGAGTCCAAAGGAGAATATGAACCAAAAGCTTGATGAACCATACAGGAAACACAAATAGTAGTTTAGCTGCAAGCCATGTGCCACACCTTGTCATTCTCTACTCACCTATAACTCTGCTCAGCTTTGGAAACTACACTTCAGGAGAAAAGTTGACTCATTCCAGCAGTGAGAAAGATCAAAGTACTAGACTTGTGAGGTAAGGTTGAAAGATCTGGGGCTCTGCAGACTAGGGAAAAAAAAAAGGCTAAAAAAAGCTCTAACAGTCTTCAAAGTACATAAAAGGAGAAGGAGAAAAGGGATAAGCAGGTTTTTAATGCTATTTTGTTTTTAATAGGGAAAAGTAACAGTAATGGGCTGAATCTGCAACAGGGGACAATTAGATTGACACAGGGAACTGTCTAATACTAAGGATGACTGAATACTGAAGTAGATTGTGTGGGGAGATGGGGAATCCCCATCTCTGGAGGGTTTAAATAACGTGTTAGGCAAACATCCGACAGAAGTTGCCTAGGTATAATTTCTCATGCCTAGGGGCAGGGAGTCTATGGATCATCTATGGCACAGAGTGAATCTGGGCAATACTGCACAGAGGCACCCAAGCCACCTCAAGGTCCTGGTAGGCTTGGGAAATCACTGTTGGCTGGGCTGACAGCCTCAGCAATTCCAGTCTTGGGAGATGCCCGCTATGGTAATTTTCTTTGCAGGGTTCACAGTTATTGCTGCAGGAGAGTGTGATGCCCAGGGACACTTTGAACCACTGCTGCACCATGCTGGAGCCAAATATTTGGAGGGTGGTGGAAGGAAGACACAGACACTTTAGGGGTAAAATATCATTTTGTGCTTTGCTGTCACTTCAGAGTGGTCTGTAGCTCTCATGCTCTTTGGGTCTCCCTATGGTCAGGTCTCCTTAGCCTCCTGCTAATGTCCCAGGAAGAGAAAGATGACTAACAAAACATTCTTGATGCCTATCTTGATGCCTAGTTTTCTGCAACTAGGACACTGATATGTTTAGTAAAAGAGATGAAACCTTTCTCAAGTTTTGAGTCTATCAAATAGAATCGTAGTGGACAATGCCCAGGAAACAAATTAGTCACTGAAGGGATGGTACAGATGTGAAAATGGACTGCATAAGAACATGGAAGGAAGCAACCTCTTTGCTTAAGGGCATTAATAGTCCAGGCCTGTCCCAGTGAGAGACATTGTTTGGTTACAGGATTCTGTTTCCCTTGGGAAAGGCTAACACTGAAAGCCATCTGTAAAGAATCACCCCCAAGAAAGAGCAAGACCTGTAATGTTAATGTGTCAGAAACCATTTCTGTGGTGTTGCTTCCTTCCTCCCCTATGCCCTGCCTGTGAATTGGAATAAATTATACAAGCCAGCATGACAAGGGAGCATTAATGGGCCATTTACCACCTCAAAAGTGCATTAACAGGTCATTAATGTGTACCCTGCAGTGTTCTGCTATTAGGACTAAGTAGATGTTTCTTATTTTTTAGAAGATTATTCTTTTTCTTTTTTTTTTTCCTCAAGTAACCAAAATATTTTTCTTCCATCTTTCTCCCTTCTTCTGAACAAATTTTTAGGTTCTATGGGCATAAAAATTCATGAAAAGAGAATGAAAAGGGAGAGTAAATTAAGAAGAGCAGCTTCCTATTATTCTGTGGACATAATTCTCCCAGGTGATGCACATACACAGCTAGCAGGAGGAACATGCCAGTTCTATGATCACTAGGACAGCTCCAAAGAGGCTTCAGCTGGGATACAACTGGCCTTAATTAAGCAGACTGACCAGAAAAAAGGTTGAAATCAGTTAAGTTGAAGACTCTCCCAACTCCTAGTTATTGCATGGAGAACTGAAGATGCCTAGAACTTCATACAAGCAGGCACTGATGGAAAAATATTAACTCAGGGCATGAACTTGTGCCCAGATTAGTGTTTGTATAAGGGAGAAACTGAGTGGAAAGTTCTTCACAGTCCTGCTCTCAATGAAAATGACATTTTTAAATACATGAAGCACTGTAGGGTAGTTTAGAGATGAAATGAACAAGAAGAATCAAGTGTTGACAAAAAATTTGTTTTTGCAGCATCAGAGATGCCATAATTTTTGTCTTCTCATCATCTTTTGTCTATACAAGTTTGGGAATGAAAAAATAAGGGTTTAATACGATCAGGGAATTTATTGTCCTATAAAAAACGTGTCTTTTGCCAAATGAATGCAGATGTTCGTGCCAGGACAGGAGTACTTTGTAACTGGAAAACAGCTGAAAATAGCAAAAAGGAAGTGCATTCCTATCATGCCTTAAATTGCCTATAATCCTTGAAACACAATGTGATGGTTTGAAACTGTCTTTTTAATTTTTCCTTGCAAAGTTCAAAACAGAGAAAGTGAAAGAATGTAAATAAGTCACTATTGGGTGTAAGAAAGCAAAATAACGATTGTTCTAAACACTTCCATTGGATAGATAGAAATGTTTAAGAACTATTACCCAAAACAAAGTAGGCATTCGGCACATTCTGCGTTCGGCAGTGGGGGCAGTTGCTGGGCTGTCTGGCTGCTGTTTCTTCTTCTCTTCTGGCTGAAGATAACACACTGACCTTGGCAGCTAAGTTAACAACTTTCTGCTTAACTAACTCTGCTTCTCTGTCCAGGGGGGTCTGGGGGGGAAGCTCCTGGGAGAGGGAGGCCCCTTTGGGAGGGTCCCCTTGGGGGGAAGCAAAGGGAGATCGATTGTGCTTTTTCTGTTGATTGTATATATTTGTGAATGTTGTGAATTTTGTATATTTGTACATATTCATTGCATTTCATTGTAGATTTTAGACTCTGCTTGTAAATACAGCTTTTCATTTGCTTCCAGACTGGGCTAGCCTGGTTATTGTTGGTGGGGGGGGAATTTCAGCTCACACCAACACACACAATCAGTTGTATTCAGTCACACTGCAGTCTTTTGCTTGATTACTTCTCAGCCTGACAGCAACGGCTTGGAATTCTTACAAAGGGAGCAAGAGCTCTTCTAAAGATAATTAGTCCACTTTGGTGTGCTCTCAGATTTTCTGGAAAAGGACAATACCTGTCCAGTTCTTATGCATTCACTGACAACAACAACAAAACAAACAAACAAAAGGGCAGTAAAAGACCCCAGAAACTTTTAAAATACATGCTGAGTGTTCTCCTGAATGTGGGCCTGGTGCTGGGAGCTGCTCAGCAAGAGGTACATTGAGACCAGAAAATGGACAGTATAAGCCTATTTGTAATTCTTTCTTCGTGTTGACTGGTGAGCTTTATTTCTTGTAAAGAAGTGGACATGCTGTAAACCACAGGTAAAGAGTGTGACAATGGGAATTCTCAGTTACTGAAAATACCAACATGGGCTCTGATTGCTACAGCAAACTGCTTCAATGCATGAAAGAAGCCTTCTGAATCATTAGGTCATGGAGAAAAGCACCAAGGACAAGAAGCGTGACGTAGCTTGAATTTCATCAAGCTTCAATTTCAGCAGAGAACTCAAAATAAACCAACAAAACTCCAAGGAAAAAACAGAAGTGAAGGAAGGAAACAGATAAAGGCTAGGAGCTCATTTAGGAAACTAACAGGTAAGACAGATTCAGTGTGTTCCCTTCACGTACATCTTTCTTTCAGTGGTGCCTGTGTTTGAGAGAGGGCAGGACTGCATTTACAGATGCTCTTTCCCTGCTGCTTTTCCCTCAAGCACACGTGTAAAAGAGGTCATAAGTCTGAAGTTATCATCTCTGCACATGCTTGGAGCTCTATTGCATACAGAACTGAGCAGAAGGAAGATAGGAAAAAGTTTTTCGTAGCAGTTTGAGACCCAGAAAGCAATTCATCAATGCCAGCACTAATGGACTGAGCACTGATGGTAATGTGAGGTCAAAGATCAGGTTAAGTACTTATAACATATTCACATACTACCCAAATCAATGAAGAAAGAAGTGTCTTGCTTTCTTAAGACTTTTTTGAGGGGGGTCTAGGGGGACTCTGTGTCCATGTACTTTCATATGACAGGAGGAGCCAGGCTCCCATGTAAATTGTACTAAGGTCTTATTAAGATCTTATCTAACCTCTACTAAATTTAATAAGGCAAATGAAATGTGTTACTCCATCCCACTCCATCTGTAAGGCATTATTACTGAGCTTGTAGTGAATACCTATTTATTATTTTCTTAATTTGCAGCCACAGTATTTCCTAACATAGCAACCTTCCAGTGGGTTTGTGCTCCAGGATATATGACTATCTTTTAAAAACAAAAAGTACTGGTAATATGTATGGTAAGAGGAGCCAGGCAGCTCACAGCCTATAGATTTTCAATAGTGATTGAACTGACTGTGTTAGGGATGGCTTTTAGTCTGAAGAATATGGATGTGGCAATAATTCTGTGTTACCTATTGAATGCTAATTTCAGATACATTCTGTGCTGAGTGTTTGAAAGGACAAAATTTGAATTCTAATTTCCAGAGGAGGCAAAGACATTTATAGCAATTGCCTTTATGTAATTGCTAGAGTACAGACTGTATGCAGGGGCATAGGACAATGCATCTCATAAGGAGTCAAAGATAAATGACTTAATCTGAGATCTACAGCTCTAATTATATACATCTCTCTATCCTAAAGGGTTTTATTTTGCTAGGTGCTTTTAGAGCCATTAACAAAATGTAGCACTATATCTCTGTTAGTGTGGGGGCATATGAAAGCCTGCATCGATGCCTAAAGCCAATTTTTATATTGAATGAGTCCAAAAATGGAATTCAAATCCAGTTTGTTTCTGTTACAGTGCTGTGATCATTACAAGGTATTATTATTTTTTAAAAAAAAGTAATATTGATAATCACATTTTTGCATTGTAAGGGTGTGTAAGAGAAGGAATAGAATTTGTATTAAAAAGGTGAATTATGAAATATTTACAAAGAAGCGAGCAAAGAATGCAGGTGGCTGGAAGTGCATCATCTCCTTGGCAACACAAACCTCAGCCCTGAGATTTCTCTTTAAGCCTAAGTTCTGTTGGCTGCAAGGCCATGATCTCCTCTGCTTCCACACTGAAAATGGTAACCTGACTTCTCCACCCTAATGGAAATGTGTAAAGAGTTGATGGGAAATAACAATTCAGCTGAGAGGTGCAGCTCACCACCATTCAAAGAGGATCCACATCTCCGAGAAAGTCTGTTGAGTTATATGATGTAACGAATTCCGGGAAAATATTACTGCTACTCTGAAGTCTGAGTAGCCAAGGATGTCTCAGAGGCATTCAGGGAACTGCCAACCAACAAGGTAAAGTTTGATATTAAAGTGATATCCTCTGCTTTAGTTGACAAACAGTCACAAAATGCACAGAAATAGATTCTGCATCTGTAAAGCGCTCCCTCTATTAAAACTCCAGCCAGTTAGTACCTGCATGTAAAACTTCTGGTGGAAGCCATCAGCAATGGGCCTGAAGATCTACAAACTTTATCCATGAGTTGATACTAGTGCAGGTAATTTCCATGTTTGATCTCTCAGTGTGGAATACCTGAACAGGTGATTCTTTTGAAGACAAGTTTTTTTCTTTTTTAAGCACTACATTATTGTAAGAGAAGGGAGACATATCCTCTGTTATTTTCTGCCTAGTGGGTAAATATATTTCCTATGGAAGAAAAGGGCTGTATATCTTCATGATAATAAAGTAACCCCAAACAGCTGGGATAATCACAGAAACATTCATTCAGGTTGGAAAAGACCCTCAGGATCACCAAGTCCAACCGATAATGTTTGAATCTTTTCTAAATCAACACTTTGAGTCAGGATTCTTGCATTTCCCAGGAGAGCAGAGTACCATTTGCATTGCTCATTTCAACCCTGAATCTAAGCACACAGGCATTGTGGAGATGCTTGTGCAAAACAACAGGATGTGAGCAGGTGCTGATTTGTAAGCATTGCATAACTTTCAAAAGGGAAGTCAAAAGATACAAGTGCCTCTCTATGTCATATGAATAGAAGACGCTCATATCCTGATTTATAAACAACAGAAAGCAGTGGAATGTGCTGTGGGAAAAGGAGAAAGGGTGTGGATGAATTAGGTGCTCTCCTTCAATTAAACACTGTTCATTCTGTCACCCAGCACAATGGGTGTTTGTATACCAAGAGGTTAAAGTACAACAAGCCAGAATTCCCAGAGAAGGCTTTGACTGACTGAGAATTCACCTCATATTCCTATTAGACATTCAGGACAGATCTGCAGTATAAGAAGGTGATCAGCAATGTAAGAAGCCCAAATAACAGACCACAGAGATTATCTGCCAGAAATCAGAGCTAATGTGACATCTCACATGTCTGCATGAGGCTGTTTGAAGATGAACTTTAATCAAGAAGGTCATCTTTTCTCAGAAGGCTTCAACAGGAAGAACAAGAGACTGTCCAGATGGGATCACACAGTTAATTGTAGATTTATCTACTACTGTTTTTTTACAGTTTTCCAAATTAGCTACTAAATTCTAAGGCAACATATAAGAAGTAGTCTTTGCTCACATCTCCATCACTTTCTAAGTTTCAGAAGCAGCATGTTACATTGAGGATCATACATGTACTTGTCTGATTTACATAGCCCTTTGGGCATGTCCTGAATTATAGTAATTCAAAGGTGAAAATGCTTTCAGAGTACAATGAAGAGGAGAGAAAAAAGCCACCTACTGTTCTTTTCTCTCCTAATATCTTCACTTAAAGTGGTACTTCTCAACCTTATTTACTATGTCACACAATCATTTTAATTTGTAACCAAGTAAAAATAAGGTGTAAGGTAGGATACTCTCCCTATTCTTTATTTCCTTCCATGGGAGTATTTAAAATTTGGAAGGCAAAAGAATGGTTGATTTTAATTTTTTATAATATTTTTTTTGCAAACTGCTTCCTCAGAGACCACTGGAGACTCTCAAGGCCATCTCTGAAGCATAGACTCAAAGCTGGGTAGCACTGACCTAAAGTAAATTCTTTCAAAAGCAAAGAAGGGACTCATTCCACTCTGATGGCAATGAGGAAAAACAATAATCCTGTGCAATTTCATCTGCTTCTGGAGCTGAAGGGCATGTTCTGCCCCCTTCAAAGGACACATTCTAAAGGTTATAGTCTTGTTCTACAGAGCAAACTCTTTTGTTTCAAACTGGTTGACACCTTAAAAGGCTTATCTGACTTTTACAAATCCTTGCAGGTTTCATTCACTATAAGCTGTCCTTCTTGTTTTCTTTAGAAAAATGAATCCAGCTAACGCTTGATAAAAATGGATCGGTGCCTGTTAACATACAGCTGCTGTTCAAACAGGAGCAAAAGGGGAAAGGAAAAACCAACAACAAAAGATGCACTTTCACAGAATTGGAAATACAAAATCAGGGTTTTGGGGTTTTTTTTGTCTAGTTGTGTCCTAGTCAATCAAATCTTGTACCTACATACAGTCTACAGGGTGTCACATCCATATCCTGTGGCGTATGAAGAAAAAGCATACAGGGGAGTTGGACTATCCATGGGACAGCAATGTGCCCTTGCAGTCAAGGAGGACAATGGCATCCTGGGGTGCATTAAGAAAAGCATGTCCAGCAGATCTAGGGAGGTTTTCCTCCTACTCTTCTCAGTCCTGATGAGACCACACCTAGAATGCTGTGTCCAGTTTGTGGTTTCTTAGCTCAAGAGAGTCAGGGATCTGCTGGAGAGAGTCCAATGGAGAGCTACAAGGATGACTGCAGGACTTGAACATCTCTGCTCTGAAGAAAGACTGAGAGACCTGAGGCTGCTTAATCTTGCTTGAGAAGGCTGAGAGGGGATCTTAGCAACATCTATAAATAAATGAGGGGTGGGTGTCGAGTGAAGGTGCCAGGCTCTTTTTGGTGGTGCCTAGTGGTAGGAAAAAGAACAATGATTACGAGAAGGAACAAAGGAGGTTCTATCACAACACAAGGAGGCACTTCTTTATGGTGAGGGTGACAGAAGCCTGGTGCAGGCTGCCCAGAGAGGTTCTGGAATCTCCTTCTCCAGCAACTTTCAAACCCCACCTGGATGAGTTCCAGTGTGGCCTGCCCAAGGCAATCCTGCTGTGCCAGGAGGGTTGAACTCGATGATCTCTGGAGATGCATTTCAATCCCTGATATTCTGTTTTTCTGTGTCTAAATGACCTTTGAAGATCCTTTCTATCCCAGATCATTCTGTGATTCTGTGTGCACAAATCACTAGGAAGGACTTTCTCCATTGTTTGAAACTTAGAACAATGCACAGAGGTGCAACATCCCGAAGTTTTTACTCTCAGAAAGACAACTTACTTTAGGAAAAGAATAGTCAAACCCCAAAAGCTGATGTAGAAGAAACTGTGCAACTTCTACTACACAAACTAAAAATCTTAGCTCTTACTAGCAGAAAAGGATACACTTAGCCCTTTTCAAAATGCTGCTGAGAATGACTACATTTTAGTTTGGGATGAAAAAAAACCAAACCAAACAGTCATAGCAAAATTTTAACAGAATATTTTAAGTTACAAACTGCTACTGCAAGTGATTCCTAGTAACCAATAGGCTTGAATGTTTGTCTCACTGTCACTCAGAACTATAAGAGGCCACAGAATGAGCTTCTGAGCGCTCGGTATCTTACCCATCTTGCTGAAACAGTAATGCTGTTTGGGTCCACAACATTTGCTTATGCCCTCAGCCTAGAACTTCACATCAGATTTAATGGCAAGGCATACACTACAACAGAAGAAGAGAAGAGCCTTTGAACATAGACAAGTAGAAATACAAGCTAAAAAAAGAAGGAAAATATGCAAATTAGATCTGAAGCAGTTTACTCCAAAAGTTTTCATTATAAATCAGAGATTCAGGGCAAATTATAAACAAGGCTGCTTCTCCAAAGATGGTGGAATTCAAAGAGGTCAATTGCTTATGCCTTGTCTTTGACCAAAACATCCAGAAGAATGGACTAGCTGCACAACCACAGCATAAAAAACATTTTCCATGTATAACCTCAGGGTTCTCAGAATAGATCATAAGCATCAAGCCAGAAGAGAATTATTGAGAACAACAATCAATACAGATTCTTTGTTCTCTTAATCCTCTTGCTCTAACTTTGTGTTCTCCAAGCTATTTGGCCCTTCAAAGCAGAAGAGGTAATTGGATTTCAGCCATCTCCTGGTCTGATTCAAAACAACCCATAACGGCACTCATTTCAATATTGCACCGCGCTGAATTTTATTCTGGGTGTAGTGTCTGTTCCTCACTGTAGGAATTTCCATATGCTCCTTGCCCTGAATTTTAAAGAATAAGTTAGTGTAATGGAGCTGAACATTGAGATTTCCCCCCCTGACTTATGGGTGCAGTTTGAGAAGGGGAGGAAAGTAACATGTAAATGAAAAGCACGTACAACACTGTGTGATGATAAAGAGCTCTTGCAATTTGCTTAGCTGTAGCTTGTTCTTCATCCCCAGAGGCACTAGTCACTTTGATTCTGAGATGACAACTGAGTTTTATTCTCAAGATTGTGCAGATTTCTCACCTGACTAGCTCATGACTGTATATTTCAGGTCAGAAAGAAACACAAGCCAGGGGTCTACTTTTCTGCTCCTGGCTGTTCTCCCCTGACATTCTTTATGTTGATTTCCATTTCTCAGCCCCACTAATAAGTTCAATTTTCTCTTTTTTTTTTTTTTTTGCTTTAAAGCAGATGTTAGAATGACCCACATGGCTTCTGCCTCATGGTTCACTCTCCCTACCTTACCACAGACCAGCCACGTTGTGTCCATGAAGAGAGATAACTGGTATGTAGATCAGTAGTTGTCTGCTTCCTTGTTCTCTCCTCACTATATCCATCTTCTCGTTGAGTATTTGAGAGCCACATTTTCTGTGCTACTGCAAACAGGCAATTTTCTGTGGTATGAGAGTTAAAGGACATGGGAGACTCTTAGTTATGTAACTTGATAGGTAGAGCACTGAGTGCAGTTCAGATGCTCAGTTATAAGCTCTGCCACTGGTCTGCAGAGCTACCTTGGGCTAGTCTCTGCCATCTGGGGTTTTATTTTTCCACATGGGCAATGGGGAAACTATGCTACTTTGTGGAATCCTTACATCATGTGTCTTGTATATGAAAGACTTCAGACCACCTCTCCATTTTACAGCTTCAGGAGCTAGTGAAAGAATAGAAATCTTCCCAAATCCAAATGTTTTCAAGTTGGTCTTTTACCTGTTAGATGAGAAAATGGTTTTCACACTACCCATGTCAACTGAATTTATTTGTGCCTCAAAAATCTTCCTTTTGTAGTCTGACCAGGCATATATTTTATAATATTCCCTTCCTAATATTTTGGGGCTTTATTTCTTTTTTGTTTGTTTGGTTGGGGTTTTTTAAGGAAACAAAGGAACATTTCTCCATTGTCTTTGGTAAGTCATGGGGAAGAGGAGAGATGCCTGAGGACTGGAGGAATGCAAATGTCACTCCAGTCTTCAGGTACTGACACAGATCTAACCCTGCTCTCAGAATTACACCAACTCCTGTGTTGTCCACCCAGTCTCATCCCCTTCTGAGACTCCTGTGTTGTCCACCCAGTTTCATCCCCTTCTGAGACTCTGTGCCCCTCTAACCCATCTAGACTAGGTATTTAATGTCATTCCATATCAGTGCCTCCCCCTCACATGTTTGGCACCCAAAATAAGATGTACAAGGAGATAAAACTTTTAAAGTATGTTCATAGAAATAGTTTAAATCACAAGAATAACTCAGTACAGAATGTTCCTGACTGTAGGAAATGGAATCTGACTGAAACATTGTCAGATTTCTGGAATCAGAAAGAGACATTGAATGTTGGAGATAGTTCAGAAGAAAGAGTGAGCTGTGGGGACTTGTAGAAAAAGAGACATTAGAAGAGTGAAACATATAGTTTGGCTGTGCAGTAGCTACAGAGAGACATAACAGCACACAAATGTTTGAAGGATCTAAGCACCAAAGAGGGAGTGGAATTTGGAATACTAAAAAGGAATTTTTATGTGAATAATGGGTGAGGTTTTACACAGCACTTTAGGAAAATCTAAGAGGCCCTCAGCTCCGGAATACTCGGATATTAGCTACACTGAGGCAGCTCTGAAGTGCTAGAAGTACTAGACCAGGAGCATCACCAAAGGAACTTTTCATTACTGAGCAGCCTTATATTTTCTGAAAAAAAAAAAATGTGGCTGCTGCAAAAATCAACTTTCTTTTTAAATTGTAGATTCCATCCACCATTAATTCCAAATAACTGAAAGGCTCTTACTTAATCCAGAAGACCACTAGATGAGGAGCACTGGATATGCAGAAGGGCACCTGCGTTAAAGGCTGTACATAAAAGATGGAGGTGAAAGCCACCACTTGCTTTCAGAGATGAGATGAGAACACTGCTTCTGAGCTATAGACTTCTTTCCAAATTTCAGGGACTTAAACAATTGAGATAAGCATAATTTACACATTGCACCTTTGCTACCCAAGGGTAACCTAGAGAAAGCCCTGAAAGTCCTTCTGTACATGGTGATCAAAACTGCTCCATGCAATTTCTATTTTATGATGTCTTTTTGCATGTGCATGATAGGTCACTCCTTACCTTTCCAGAATAGCTCTTTTTAGCAAAGCATTTTCACACAATGTATAAGGCAAAAAAGCACGTATTACTTCACTGGTTGAATTAGTAACAATTTGGCAACTGAAGAACAGCACTTTATTGTGAAAATGATTCTGTAACCATTAGCAACTCTGATCTGGTGTCAGGCTTAAGTGTTCCTTAGAACTGAAATTGCTTGTCCTTGGAGATGCTGAATAATAGCAAGTGTCACTGGGAGTAAGCCTCCATCTCTGACTATCTTGATATTGTGCTTCATTTGAAAGTAGGGGGATGGTTTGTCATGGCAAATAATGGCCACACAAAATTAAGTAGCAGGAGAGACAAGCTTAGATGAGAACATAAACACTTCTTCCTTTGATCTTTCAGTCAGTTTTTCAAGTTATTGACAGACCAACAGATTAATTGGAGAGGGAGGTCTTATTAAATATATGCAAATTGCCTGAAGTCTCACAGGGAGTCTCATGAGAGACAGATTAGTGGAAATAAGTGGGATAGGGATTTAAGCAAAAAAAAAGGCAAATTACCACTGGTGCAGCACTCATTGACACACAGAAGAAATATGACTTCCTTGTTCCATGAATTGTCAAACGTTGCACGTCAAAGGTTCATCCCTTTCACAGGAAGCGTTGCCAATAAATTCGATTGCAGCACAACTTGTTCCCTTTACAAGACTGGGCAATTCTACCCAAAAGATTAAAAAAAAAAAAATAAAAATTAATCAGATACATCAGCTGCTGAAAGCAGAACTTCAGAAAAATGATTTTCACTTGTGTGGAGTCTTGAGTGGAACGTCTAGAGCAAACCTGAGCTGCAGATCAGGAAGGTTTGGCATCGCCGCGTTCTTGTGTTACCTTTTGCTGTATGTGTCAAACAACATTTGAAAGTGTGAAAGCAATTGGGCAAGGAGAGCAACTTAATGAACTTAAAGAAAAATTGTTTGTCCCAGTGAGTCAGATAAGATTTCAGGTCACTTTTGTTTATGACTATTATCTCCACTTCCTTTACAGAAGGGCTTTTAAAAGGTCTCTCTCCTTCTTAACTTTGACTAGGAAATAATACATTTTTATGAGATTCAGCTTTCAAATTAGAATGATGAACTTAAGGGAAAGATTTTGTTGTTGTTAACATCCCAACTTCCACATTAAAAATACAAGAAGATAATTTATTAGATAAAAGCTAGCTTTTCTCACAGAAAGTTGAATATTTAGCATCCTTTTGTTTTGTGTTTTCATCCAAAAATGGAAAGACTTTCATTGGAAGCTTTAAGGAAGTAAACAAAATATTTAGAAGCTCTTATGTTGAAAGCTTATAGTATTTTTTGTGATGTTAATGGTTAAACTTCAGTCCAAGATTTACCCTGTACTTTTCTTAGAATGAAGTTTTCCAGAAATAGGGAGAGATGTCTAAAATGTGTTCTCTTTAAAATGCTATTTATAATACAGATGGTAGTGTCTAAGAGTATATTTATAGTCTTTCAAATGCTTCAGGAAATAAATATTGTACTGAAAATAGCCAGATTTTGATTTATTCAGGGTACCTAATAATGAGCCAGATGTATCCACACCCCGTTGTGAAAGTCACAGGAATTTATCATCTGTCCTCACAAAGTAAAGACAAGGGCAAGTTGTGCTGTAGTATAAACAGGTGTGGTCCTCAAACACATTTGCCTTTACTTCTCTAGGTCAGGACACACAACCCAAAGAGAGAAGTACCTTCCCTGACAGATTTTTTGTTCATGTTGCTGCAGAACTTGATCAAAACCTCCCACCATGCACAATCAATAACTGTGGCCATTGAAGCAAAAATAGAACAATTAGTAACCCAAGTGAGGAACATGGGAAGGAGCAGCTAGTGAGGCATAATGACACAGATAGATGCCAGCAGTAAAGAGTGGGAAAGTAAAGTAGAACATCTGTCCAATTTACCTAATTGTGTAATAAAAGTAAAAGAAATCTTACTTCTTGAAGAAGTGCAACAGAAGTTTGTGCACAAAATATTCAAAACACGGCACAGTTAGAGAAAAGGAAAGGTGATAATGCCCTGTGTTGCTGGAAACCTGGCTGGCAGGTTTTCTTTGGGTGAAGGTCATGATTGACAGTTTGTAGCAGGCTGAATACTGAAAAAGTCAGACCCATTTTCTCTTTCCAGGTTTGCTGCTAATAAGCTGAGTATATTTTTCACAACATGTGATGTTCTTGCACTTTTTGCCTTTTGTCTGCCTTGTGTAAATCAGAAGATCTTTAGGGAAGGTGGCTGTGAGTCTTGGCTGGTGCTGGGAATTCTAGATAATGACATAGTAAAAATTACTTGCCCTGAGAAATCCGTGCCCAAATATCAAGACAATATTGGACAAATAAGAATAAAACATTTTCAAAACATGTGATAGATAATGTGGCAGAGATCTTGCTGAAGGAGGAAGGGAATTTCCTGTTTGAAAATCTTTAACTCCATACTTGGCAGAAGCTTATACAAAAAAATTAATAGATGGAACCAACCAAAGCCTGTAAAATGAAATTCAAAAGGAAACATCAGATCCTAAAATTTGACAATACAGACTTTTTTCCTGTATGTCTCTTACCTGGGAACCCTCAAGGAGAAATATATTTTGATTCAGATGAGAAGCAAGTTTTGAAATAGTGTTGTTTCTAGAAGCTGAAAGTTCTGGTGTTTGACTCAAGTCATTGCTGATCCAATACAGCATGGGGAAGTGCTGCATATTCTGAGGCCATGCCAGCTATTAGCAAAATATTAAGGGGGGGGGTGGGGGTGGGGTTGGGAATCAGAGTTATGCAACAAATTGTGCAAATTGTGCTTTGGGGTTGCTATTTTTAATAAAATGAATTTTACATTCAAAACATTGGACAATGCCCCCCTTGGAGAGTGAAAATCCCATAGCCAGTGAATGTTGAAAGCTTTATAATAGTCTTATCACTTCCTGGAGCAGCTTCGGTTGAGAGAGCTGTAATTAATTACAAGAAAATGACAAATGGTCAAGGCTATGCTGAAGGCAGTGGCCCTGGTACTTGACATTGTAATGCAACTGGGGAAAAGCTTGTCAAATCAAGGTTGTGTTAATTTATTAGGCAGCTACTTGTGCCAAGAGAAATAAAAGGAAGAAAAAGATAGCAGGTGGAACGCCACGGCAAATATTAAGCATTTGGGGGATTTTCAGATCCATTATATACTTTAAAGAATAAAATAATTTCATTCATCTGACTTTCCCTCCAGATGCTTGTTTACATGCCAGTCACACCTCACACAGTAGGCCACCATTGAAAACCCAGAGGTTGTTATTAGTTGGTTATATCCTACAGTACCAGTGGAGTAAAATCTTAGTTTGGCCAGATGTGGGTTCAGCTTCTCGTCACTAAACTACAAGCTTTTCATTCTCTATATAGTTTAATTCTTATCAAAATATATGTTGCAAAATGATCCTTTTATGTCTTTTGATTCTTCATACTTACTCAGCAGAGGCTCATGTTAAATTGTGTTAACACTCAGGGAAGGCTCAGCCCTTGCTGGGCTGTTGTCTTCTTGTGTGTACTTAAGTGACTCCTTACTATGCTTCTTCCTGCCTTGTTTAATTCAACCATAATTCCCAAAGACGGGAACTTTTTAAGCTAAACAGGTCCCCCAAAAGTTTTCAATAGGAGTAAACTCATGCAAAAGATTAATATTTGCATGTAAACTGAAGTCAGCTCTTTGCTTTCAGAGCGTCCTAGTATGCCTCTTAGGAGGAATTTTGGTAGATACTAACAAACCTGGGAAAAGCTATTGACTGAAGCCAAGTGAATAACATTTGACAAGCCACGTCCAAGAATCCTAGATCCCTGTCTCTTTCCAACGTTAATATGCCATCTTTAGCAATTGTCATTGTGTTATCAGTCCTTGGAGGGTGTTATGATACTGTCCAAATTGGCTTGTGTAGGAAATGGGCCTTTAAAGGCCAGGAAATGTTCTACTAATTCTCCCTGAGCAGCAGCATATGAGCATTTAGCACAGATGCTGCTCTAATTATAATACATTTGGAACTTTATGTCAACAGTCCTAAAATCTGCAACTCCAGTCATGCAACAGAGTATAGGTAGCAGTTGTTATAAAGCAAGGTTTCTTAAGAGTCCCTTCATCTTTTTTCATCTATGCATCTTGGGGTTTTTGACATTTCAAAGGATAGCAAAGATCCTTTATTTATGTGATGACAGTTCAAATCATCTTTATCTTGCCCTGAATATTGGTTGTCTGGCTATTTAACTAGTTAGCTTGCACTTGACCACTATTACATCTTAGGCCAGAATGTGACAATGTGTGATGATGGTATTGCTTTTGCAGCTCTCCAGGT
Organism: Indicator indicator; assembly: GCF_027791375.1. Classification (NCBI taxonomy): domain Eukaryota; kingdom Metazoa; phylum Chordata; class Aves; order Piciformes; family Indicatoridae; genus Indicator; species Indicator indicator. The sequence goes on from NC_072035.1 coordinate 7,119,986, forward strand.
GGCTGTCACCAGCCATTCACTCCTGGTTTTCATCATTCATTAAATTATTCTGGGAAGAGGTAATCGATCTAACTGTAAAATAACCCCTCCTCAAAAAAAAAAAAAAAAAAAATCAGTAATTTTTGCTTGATCAGTTGATTGCTAAGACTTATGTCATTTTGCAGCATATATCTGATTAGAGATGACTTTGGCTGAATGCTAAGCATATATCTGCTGTGATGCAATTTCCAAGCAGCCCTATAAATCTACCTATACAGATGTCTAATATGAGATTGGCATTAGAAAATTGGGTGAAATGAAGAACTGCCAGTTAATTCCTTGATTTGCTCTGTAGGTTGGAGTTGGGGATCCAAGCGACCACTACTGTGCACTCTCTTTCCACTGCTGGACTTCAGAGGATTCATACTGTTCCACTTAAACATGGCCTGATGTGGCCACAGTGCTCTGGGATGTGTTTTCAGGTTTTTAGAGATAGATCTATATAAAGATGCAGATATTTCTGTCATGGGGCTTATCTAGATAAAACTTCTGATAATGCAGTACACTGCTGAAGAGCCAAAGACTGGTACCACACACTGCAGTAGCAGAACAACCCTGCACCTGTGTAGCAGCTGTAACCACACCCCTCACCCCCAGCTCAGGAAAGACCTCCAGGTGAGGCTTGTGAAGAGCTGGTCTTTACCAGCTTTTCTTTTCCCAGCTGCCCCTGAGAGGTCCTTTTGTTTGCTTGCCCTCCAACCAATTGAGCAATTGACCACAGCTGAACAGGAGTTCTGCTGTGGAGAGAAGCTTTCTTGCTCTTGCTTCACAAAAGCAACAGTTGCCGTTTGGAACTCCTCCCCTTCAGAACGGAACCTAAAGAACCTCATCCCCTTCCTTGGTAAGTATAGATACATGTATATCCTGGGTATCTGTGGGAGGTTTTCCTTTTATGAGTGAGTTGTGTGCATGCTTTGGGTCATCTCTCCAAATAGTTTGATAGTTGTGCAACAGCGTTTTCCCAACTGACGTCTGAACCTGTAACTGTATTGTGTTGGAAGGGGACCAGTGGCTGTTAACAGCTGTGTTTGTCTGTCTCCTTCATGACACCCTGTTTGCCAAGAGTTCAGAGATGGGCTGTCTGCTATGCTTCACTTGGTACTGTCCATGCTCTAAATGTTGAGCAACACAGAGTGATAGAGGGGGTCAATCAGACGTAGTGAAACAGTTAAAATGAGAGCTGTCTTGACATAGATAAGAATTCCAGTGTGGGGTAAAGCCACTTTCACATCAGTGGTACAATTAAAGTTGGCCTTGAAGCAATTGGCAAGCTGGAATTTGGCTTATTTTCTTAGAACAAGTTTGCTGACTGAAGATGATGAGTCTGTGGTTTTTGGTTTGTTTTTTTTGTTGTTGTTGCTGAGGCTCAAGACATGAAAATGTGTCTGAAGTCTTTCATTTCCACCTATTGAAAATGCTTTTTAAAAGAAAGAAATAAACAGATGGCCCTCATTAGCACAAGAGTGCTTTAATCTCTTGCACATTTTAAATTTTATTTTCTTTTCAGTGTTTGTAAGTAAACTGGTATGAAATTAAGACTTCACCAGAGCAATTGAATTTCACACATTTCAATTCATGAAAGGAGAGGTGGACTCCATCCAAATTGTGACAACCAATGTAATTCTGGCATCACAATTATCTATTATGATCAACAAATGCTTTCTAAGTGAATGAAAGGCAGTGAGGCTGGCCCCTAGACATCTTACTCAAGCAAAACTCATTTGAAAGCCCTGTGTACAACTGGCTATCTTGCTTCTACTATTCAACAAAATAATTTTTATTTTAAGCTGGGAAAAATGCAGAACTCATCATTTTGAGGAACATGTGCAAGAAATTGTGGAAAAAATTTTGCTATTGGTATAAACTGCCAAAGTGTTGAGGGACATCAATGGAGCCATGAGGTTTTTACCACAAAATCTCCCAAATGCATGCTGCGGGGGGTCTTAAAATACCTAGGTACTTCTCATGGCCAAATGGTGTTTAGCTGGTAGGCTAATGGGATCTTAATGCCCCATCTTGAAGAGGCAGAGGTTGCTAGATCCTCCAGCTTCAGAACTTTGTCTTCAACTTATTCTTCTGCGTTCATGCAAATTAAATCTTGTTTCAAGCCACAGTGTATGGCCAGGGTTGGCTGCTGCCATATGTTTGATCCTACTTCAGTCAGAATTCAGTTAAGAAGGGAGGTTCATCACTTGAATATTAGGAGGTCATGACCTCTCTAGAAGAGTTAGGAGTTGTATTTGTCAGAATGATTGGTAAGATTTCTCCAGAAGAGCTTCCTTTTAGCTCTGAGATCACAGCCTAGAGTGGTGGTGTGAACAGTGGTTATGTCACATTGTTTGTGTCTTATCAGTGCATCATCACAAATGTAAGAAGTTTTCTGATATCTGTCCTGTAAATAGGATTACATTCTTTGTTTTATATGATAGAAGCCTGGTCCTTTCCCTTTCTATTTTAGAAAAATAAAAGTTGAAAATTGGAGAACTGCTACATTTGTAACAACAGAAAATGAAGCTGAAGACCCTTGGGGAGGGGGAAACAATCTTTATTCTGTCCCTCTTAAAACGCAATTGTGTATAGGGTGGCTTTTCCACTTCCTAGGACCTTTCTTAGCTTCTGAAAAAGAATGTTTATTTTTGGTACCACTGTACAGTCTTCTGATTAAAAAAACCAAACCAAACAGAACCCAAAACTTAGCATTTCAGTTACATTAGGGATTTGGTTTTGAGCCTAACCTTTTAAGCTACTAGATGTTTTAATAGAAAATGGAGTACTTCTCATTCTGGAAAGTTTATTTTAACTGGGAGGGTAGGGGTGGGGTGGAAATTAGCATTCTCATTTGGCTCAGATTTTGCTATATAGTTGCATCATTTTGGATGAGGGAAAGTGCTTCACCCAGTAGCATGTCAAAATCTGAATAGCTTAAAAGGCCTTGGTATGTTTCTCTTTTGCCAAATTTGTTTTCCTTGATGTTTAAACTAAATCAAAAAAAGTGTCTGAATGAAGTGCCTCACACACAATTCTCTGAACACAGGCAGCTGTTTGGTGTAGGCTACTGGGAGGCCAGGTAGTGTTAGCTTTCCTGTATTTCCTAGGGTTATCAGGGTTTCAATACAGAACCATTCAGTCATAGTTTAAATGAGAAGAAATTAGCTTTATTTCCTTTCTGTTGCTTTTTGAGTTTTTCAAGTGAGGTGTAAATGACACTATTGACAATGTTCATCTTCATGGAAGCAGTTCCAGTATCATCTTGACCTAGGCCTCAAGGCTTTATGGTGTTGAGAGGTCTTTTTAGACAACACTCATACCTTATGGCAGAACGAAGTATGCTGCATCAATCAAGAAAATTGTTTCTTTCTTGTTCATAAGTACCTACAAAGATGAGGAGGCCACACACTCTCCAGCCAATTTGTTCCAGAGCTGAAATAACCTTAGCTCTTCCAGCTAAGGTGGTTCTTGAGAGCTCTTCCAGCTATCTACCCTGGAGCTTCTTTGTTGCACCTTTTTTACCTTATTGCTTTTGTTCCATCTTTTATGATGAGCATACTGCTGCCTTGTTCTTAACAGCAATTCTTTCTGTCTTTAAATACCACTGACACAATTCCCTTATCTATTTGCATGCAATACTCATATTTAATCTCGTTGAGATCACCTTGTTCCAATGCTGTATGTCTGAAAGGATTTTATTTATTTTGTTTACCCTATCTAAATGAGATCTTTACTGTATCAGTTACTGATCTGCTTTAAATACTAAGTTCTTTTTGTGTAATCAAGAGTGCAATTCAGGAACCATATCACGTAAGTCTAGAACCTCATGTGGCCTCCCTTAGAATTCCCTGCACTAAAGCTGTTCATACTGACAGAGTATCATTTCTATGTAGGATACAGATATTGAACCTAAATTCCCTTTTGACTATGCCTTTGTGCTTGTGTTTGAAGATCATTTATTTTGCCCTCTGAGGAGAAAAATATGTAAGGTCTGATCTTGGATTCACTTAGCTCTGTTTCTCACCTTGTGTAATTTCATGGGCCCTAATGGAGTTAATCCTCATTTATGGCAATGTAAGTCTGATCAGAAAGAAGCCTCAAGCTTCTAAGTGCTTCTAGTTGCGCTGAAAACTACATAACAAAATTTCAGCAGCAGTTATCAGATCTCAGCACACAGATAAAAGGGCACTCCCAAGAGCAGAAATCCTCTTGAGCTGGGGGAAAATAGAAAAAGGTAATAATGTGAACTGCATGTTGTTCTATCAAGAGCAAACATTAGAAGGACTACTGAAATAAACTTGCTGTGGCAATGCAATTTCAGCACTGCCTGTAGATTTATTTCACAGGCTCAGAAGAGCAAAGAGGGGAGGAGGGTAACAAACAAGGACTTGAAGAATAAGACTCCAAATCAAAATATTATTTTTCTATTTTGTTTGGAAAATGAGGATTTTTTTTTTTTATGGTCTTCCTTCCCTTCTTACTTTCTCTGTACCTGATAGCAAACAGAAAGCCAACCCTGGATGTGTTTGGATGTGGTGCTTGGGGATGTGTTTTAGGGGTGAGCCTTGTAGAATAGGGTTATTGGTTGGACTTGGTGATCCTGAAGGTCTTTTCCAACCTGAGTGTTGCTGAGATTTCTGTAAAAGGAAAGCCTTTTCTTTCCTTGGAGATGCTCATAAGCTCATGAGTCTATGAAAAGTTAGCTGAGATGATGTCTGCTCTAAACCTCCAAGTGAAACAACTGATGGAGGCTTTCCTACAAAGGTCTGACAGTGGCAGTTGTATTTATCAAAGATATTTATAAAGGGGTCTCGTTGGTGTGTTTTTAAAAGAAATATTCCACAGGCCTGTGAGTTCCTGGCATGTGGCCCAAATCTTGACAACATTGCCACAATATTTTCTATGCTATCCAGGTAATTTCTTTTGTGAAAGAATGTAGATGCTTAAACCTTTGGAATGCTGTGTTTGAATATCACACTTGATAGAAACTGTCCCTCTGAAGTAGACTTGTCCTGTCATTCTGATAGGTGGGTTATTAGCAGACTTTCTTTTTCTTGTAAGATCATGTAAATCTTCATTTAAAATATATATATGTATTTAATGAAACTTTGAAAGGCCTTTTTAACAAGAAAACTTTTTTTTAATCCCTTTCAAGCTGAAGTAAAGATCTTCTCTAAGTTTTTGATGCCAATACTTTGAATTTGTATCTATATAAAAACAAGCTGCTAGCTGCTATAAGAACTGTTGTAATTTGTATAGAGGCAGTCCCAAGTTTTTCTGTCCAGTAGGATCTTCTCTGACATTTACTTCCTCCAGAAAATTGTTTTCTTCCATCAGGCTCCTGTTGCCTAAGGTATCATTCTTCTGTAATCTTCAAGCCATCCCTTCCATCTCCTGTCTTTTGTGATAGGCCTTTCCTCCCTACTGCTGCCTGCAGGCTTCTTTCATTTTGTTTTTACTATACTGAGGCTGTTGTTTTCTTTGCTAAGTTCTATGCCTCTTAGACATCATATCATCTCTCTGTCTTTGCCATTATATCCTTTTGTAGCTTTATTTTCTCCTTCTGCAGGTCATCACTGCTGGCACACTGTCAGCTTAAGAAGTCCTTGTGTCAGCCACAACCACTGGCTTGGGTCATCACAACCTTCCTGCACCATTTACATCTTTCCTACTTTAATTTCCAGTCCCTAGCTGAAACTTTTAGCTCTCAATTTAACCACATGATTATTTTATAGCTGGTTTCCTCCATATCTGAGTCCTTTCCCAAGCTCTTACTTTTGTTAACTTTTGCTGGTCAATTTCAGATTATTCTTTGCTTTTGACAAGAGGATATACTGTGGAAGAAAATAAGAGAGGGTAGGAATAGTAGAGCTTGTTTTTATGAAAAGCCTCTGAAAAGTGATTTCACTCCTCCAGATCTTTATTTTCTGTTTGTCCTAAGAAAAACAAACAAAACCAACCTTCCCCCCCCGCCTCCCATACAAACAATAATAACATACATGACATTAGGAGGCTTGAATTGAAAATAGGGAAATTCAGGACTTAATCCTGTTGATTTGCTGGGTTTTTTTTGTTTTGTTTTGTTTTTTTTTTTAATTTCAAAAGTTGTTGGTATTATCAATGCGGTCACTGTTGGAGCAGTATGTGGGATAAAGGCTCTATGTGGGTTTTTTTTCTCAGATCTTCCACTCTAACACCACATCTGTCCTCACAAGCACTGCAGTTCTTCACCCTTTGTTAAGAACTTTTCAAGCCTGAATAATAGAGTATGACTCTGTGCCACCTCCAGAAAGTGTGAGGTGTCATAGTTACTTGGTAAAGAACGGTGCATTAATGAACTCAGGCAAACACCTAATGCTGATGCCAATTGCTTTCCCAGCCCTTTAAAGCCCTGGCTTTGTCATTAGCATTGATCTAGACCTTAAGGAAAAGCTGTCAGGAGATGAACCACCTATTGATTTGGTCTTCAGGACTCTTGTGTGTCAGCTTCTGGGAGAAAGCCGTGCGACATAGACATATGGCAAAGAACGACCTCATTCTGAATTGGAAACCCTTCCATTTGGGCACACATTGCATTTGAGTGTTCAGTCTTTCTGCCGAGTTTCTATCATAACTGTTGGTCCATTTTGAATCTAAGAGTACTCAAAAACGAAAGCCTTTGAGGTGTGGCTTCCCCCCCCCTTTTTTTTTTTTAATCATTTCCCAAACCCAGTGTTCTTCATCCCAAATTCAAGGTAGGAGTTAGACCTCTCTGAAGTTAACAGAGAACTCCTATTTAAAGAGGCTATGTGGTAATATTGAAGTAACAGAAAATTATTTTTTTTGTTCTGCGCATAGGAAACTGAGGCAAAGAAATTCAATAAATTTAGGCAATGAAGGGAGTAGAAGACAGAATTGATCTATACTGTAAGTGTACAGTTGCCTCCTGTGTCAGATGTTAGACTCTTTTAATCTGAGACTTGAGCCCAAGTCCGTAACAAGCAAGAGTTGACATGTTTTAATTACAATTTCTGCATATCAAGCACACAGAGCGTCACTAAATACCAAACCAGTGAGATGTGTATTAAGCTTCGATTTACTTTACCTGCAGAAAAATCTGGAAAATTGGCTGAATTCTCAACCCTGTAAATGTTACTGCATTAAAGCAAGTAATAGCAGCTAGCAGTTAAAGCTGAATGATAGTTTGGGAGTCCGTCTTATGCAGGATTTATAATCAGTGACCTTGTCACCTCTACTCCATCCACCATCAGAAGATTTTACAGTACTGGTTTCAGTTAGGACTGCACTGTTCATATCAGAATTGTTTGATATGTATATATTACCATCTGGATTCCAGCATCCTGCAGAGGAAATACTGGAGGAGCAGGAGAAACCAGATTTCTACCTGGCCAAGCATTTCTGTTTAAAAGAATTTCTTACTCATTTATTATGAATATGTGAAGTTTTATTCATTAGAGTCAAGTCAGAAGCTAGGATCCTCTCCAATGAACACACTTTGGGCAAATTCCTTTTCATATTTCCCTGTAACTTAGATTTATCTCTCAGTCTAAGTGATAGGCATAGTGCTCATTGGGGAAACACTGCTGATACTCCTGAGAGAAAATATGTCTGTTCATCTTCAGCCAACACATCTGAAGGCATGACATGCTAGGAGGAGTGAACACTGGAAGGGATCTCTTTACAGCACTTGGGAAGAGCATAGACTTGCTAAAAAAGGCTTTTTTTCTCTTGCACCACATAAGGGTAAACTACAAATGATATATAGAAGGAATCCTTAAAATCAAAAAACACAGAATTTCTGCAGGCAGTGCTATAATATAGAAGACCCTGGCCCTAAAGCTGCCATTGGCCAGCTGGGCAAGGAATCAAAAAACTGTGTTCCTTCCAAGGGGAAGTGATATAGCTGGGCTGGAGGTCAGCAGCAGCTACAATACATCACCTTGGTTCACTGTGGGAGGAAGCATGCTAACTCACTAGAGAGCTGTAGCTGCAGGCAGCATGCTGGGTGCCACATCATATAGCTCAGTTCTTCAGATTGCTTTAAAAGACCCAAAAAAAAGTTGTCTCCAAGTTCAATCCCAACTGGCAAGCTGGTCTTTAGCTTTTAGGTTTATTACGGAAGTAGTAGTTCAGACAACTTTTGTTGGAATACTGGAATGGAAGTCTAATGGAGGAAATGGGCAGTCTATGCCAGTGCCTATATAAGAATTAACTACTCCTATGTCTTATTTCAGAGTCCTGGCTTTTAGAAATATGCTGTTCAAGTACTGTGTAGAACTTGCCCTGCTACCCCTTTTTTTTTTTTTTTTTTCAGTTCAATCTAACAACTAACCAGTATATTAAAGTAATGTAATCTGATGGGTTCACCTTCCTGTTGCCTCTTTTCCCACCTCGGACATTACATCTGTTATCGTTTGTGCTGGAGGGTGTGATTATCCTCTATAGATAGAAATGTTCTATTGACTGAGTCAAAGGCATTTAGTTCACCCAGAGAAGTTATTGTTTGGAGGCCAAAATGTCTCCAGTTCATATCCTAGTTCTTGTTTCCATTATTATATGTGTGTGGTATTAATTTCTGTCTTTGAGGGGAAGAAGAAATCCATCTAGTACTATAAGAGGGGAAGAAATGAAAGTGAATGTCTGTGGACCTCTCCCCTGACATCTCTTTTCATCTTGGCAAAAGCAAACAGTAAGAGCTTCAGTTTAAATTCACAAATTTCTTAAAATGTTGTAAGGTGTGTCTCCCCCCACCCCCTCCTTTTTTTTTTTCTTTTTAACAGAGTGAAGTAATTTTGGTTGATATGACAGCTTAAAATTTTGTGTCAAAAAATGAGACATTTAGAAACTCCTAGGAACCCAAATATCCACTATGGTGCTTCTTTGGGAGAAGTAGCTCTCTCTAGTGGGGCCTCCTGTATCAGTGTAATCCAAATAGAAATACACATCCTTGCTAGAGGAGCTGGTAGACTGAAACTGAAGCACTTAAGCCAAACACCAAAAGAGCTGCTGTATTTATATTTACTTAGAGAAAGGCATTATGGTCATCATTGCCTTTATCTCAGCTGTAGTATAGAAGATTACCTTTCACTGTCACAATTCAAGAAATAGTCCTTGAATGTTTATCACCAATGCACAATTGTATCAACAGCAGCAAAGGAGCAGGAGCTCTTCATGATGTCCAAGTAGGTAAACACAAATTGGCAGAGATACAAAAACAAAAAAAATGGGATTAAGTTGTTGGAGTTACTGACCACTACTAACTGCTCCATTAATTAAACTCAAAAACTTCCTAAAAAAACTCAACCCTTGTCAAGTGAGTGTGAATGCTTAGAGAGAAGTGTGCTCAGAGCTGCTGATCAGTTGCACATCCTCAGAGGTCAAGTTCCCAGCCTGTAATTCTTTCTTCAAGCAGTGTTTTCCTCCTTTCTCTCCCACTGTTACTGGAAAAATCTTCCGAGTAATGTTTGCAGTTGCAAGCTTACGAATTTGGCCTTAAAAGTTCCACCTCTGAAACAGAAATCTAATTCTTTGGCACCCTTCATCCATACCCATATCCATTTAGCCCTGTTATTGTATAGCTGTCAGCAAGCCAGAGCAGCTCAAGTCTCATAGAACAGCCATCCAAAACTAAACACACACAAAAAAAGATTGAGGGCAGAGAGCATTTGAGTGCCTTCCCTCCCCTACATCTGTGGAAGGTAGCCAGTTAATTTATTTAAAATAAAAGTATTTCAGCCAGCTGGATAGTGGCACTTGGCTGCCCTTGCAAGACCTCCCTGGCATTTACTCTAGCCTTGAGGTAGCTTAAGCATTCAGAATGTGTAGAGATAGCTGTCGATACTTAAGGCTGTACACAGAATGTGGAAATGCAATACCCCAGCAACAGGTAGTTCAGCACAGCAAACTAAAACACCCAAGCATGACCCTTCTCGGTCAGACAGTCTGTTTGTGCTGCTCTTGAAGCTAAAAGCACAGATGTTTCACCACTCCCTAGCTCTCAGCCTGGTGTTAAAAGAGGTGGCTGACAGTTCTTCCTACTCCTGGAGGCACCTGGCAGGACTGTTCTTGCATAGAAAGCACAGGACTGCCTGCCTCTTCGGGAATATGGGTGTGATGGTTTCTAGGGCAGAAAAAATGAGGAGAAGCTATCAGTTAGGAATTAACTTCAAGTTTTTACTTGGAATGAGTGGAAATTTGTGGCATCTCTTACATGCTGAGTATAAAGACTCACACCCTTAAATCGAAACACCTAGGAAAACAAGTTGTCATTTGTTTATAGTTTCCCTGATGCAGCATTCTTGGCTTTGAGCCATCTTCACCTTCTGGAGATATTTTTGCTAACCTGGACTGGTGTGTTGTGCCATTTCTGCTGGTGAAATGGGGCCCCTTCTTTATTGCTTAGCCTTCATGTTAGGTCTCTGCATGGAGCAGTGCTCTATGACAGGTGGCTGTAGTGATCAGGAGGGTGCTCGTCAGCTTGGCACATAGGTTTTGACAGAGCAGAGTCACAGGCTGCAGTGTAGACAAGGGTCTGGTTTGTGTGTAGTCAAGTCCAGACAAAAGATGCCTGTTCTTTGATTATGGGACTCAGTACAAGAGCTCCTAGCTTTAAAGCATATCACAGCATTGGAATTATTTAAGCAAGTATTACCACCATTTCTTCTGTTCCTTATAAGAAGAGATTGATGTATTCAAGGTCATGACTCATGCTGCATTGATTTCTTGCCAGGGAATTTAGACCTGAAGTGATGAATTGTGTTGTGAACTGATTTTTTTTTTTAAATTTTTTTTTAATTAGTAAAACTTCACAGTATAACTTCAATTATTAATATTTACCGAGTAGTGAATGTGTCACAGCTCTGTGTCATATTACTGCTTCTAGAAAGAGCATTTGGAAGACAAAAGCCCTGTTCAGTACCCTGCCATATTCTTTGATAGCTTTGTAAATGCTTTCAAAAATGCCAAACATGATGAGCCAGATCCTCAGTTGGTATAAATCATCCTCACCCCACTGGATTACACCAGCTGTCACTCTCTGAAGAGTTGTCCAAAAGACCCTTTCACTGGCTACCTGGCAGGGTGCAGCTATGGCAGTCTGTGAGCTCTTGATGGCTCTGCATGTGAATTGTTCTGGTGTGGACTGAGTACTGCAACATCCACCCTCAGTTTTGGACACTGAAAGACTTCACACAAGCCAAACAGAGCCTCACTGCTGCTGGACCCAGCTACCAATGACAGCATCAATCATCACTTCCTTCCTGCTCTACTGAAAGTGGTTTATAAACCTGAACCACAGCAAAGCACAATTTGGCTAATAATCATCTGAATCTTTAAACCAGGTTTCTTCAGCTGTTTACTTGTGGTCACCATCCATAGGAATATCTCATCATAAAGCTTCAAAAAATTCATCCTCTGTCAGCATTGTAATGTTAAAATGGAATATTAACCATGGAAAGATAATTTTTATCTCACTCTACCATTCCTTTAAGCTTGCTTTCTGCACTCCAGTACTGAATAGAGAGTGCTGGCTCTGGAGCCCTCTGTCTTTAATTTATGAGCCTATATAGGAGGTTGCAGAAGGGCATCAGATGCTCTGTCCCATTTGACACTGTACTCTACTTTACACAGTAAAGTACTTACTTTACACAGCAAGAAGTTGGGTCCTTCCAGCCTGAATTGGAAGAAAAACTCTTACTGTTTCTTCAGGTGACTGCAGTCTCACACAGACACAAAACAGGAGTGAGGCCCTTGGAAAACAAAATCCCCTTCTCCTCCTCACCTAGCTGCCATTTAGCATTCACCACCATGTGTTGCAGTGCTAAGACTCCAATAAAACTTCATCAGTCATGGATTTGCAGTCCTGCTATAAAAAAGTTCAGATTTCCTTAAACAATGGTGCACAATGAATGGATGGGGTAAAATGTAGTGAAGTTAGCTGGCCTGTGTTTTAGATGCCAGTCATCTTAAAAGCAATGAGCAGCAGCAAGACAGATGAAAAACGATGCAGCAGAACAGTGTCACCACTGGGAATGAGACTGTGACTCCCACATAGTGAGAGGAATGTATATATTTGCTTTAATAATGCCTGAATGAGTATCTCAGTTTTAATTTTTCATGATATCATTTGGCAGATTTTGAAGGCTGGTGGTATTTTTTTTTTTTTCAGGAAGGGTTCGTAACTCCTCATCTAGTGATGAGCTGGAAAAGAACCCTTCACCAACCTGTTCCTGTTAATTGTAATATTTTTCACATGCTCTTGTAATTATTCCAGTATCTGTTCCAAATATTTTTAGCTGGATCCTGATGATAATGAACTTCCAAGGCCTGTTTTTCTACAGCTTGCAGTGTCATGCTAAATGGACTGCAACAAGAAATGTTGCTGTGCCTGAGCTGTACAGGAGCCAGATCATAATTTGCAAATGCGTTTTTTGGGAGCTGCTGATATTTCTCACCACCTCCTTGCAGAGAGAGCAGAACAGTGCAGAACACTTCCCACTGCTGAAATCCAAGAGTGAGAACTTTTCAGACTGATCTTCTTGACAGTGACCAGTAAAGTATAAACCAAGACTTTAAAAAGGACTGAGGAATCTGAGGTAATGCTGTTCCCTTTTCTTCTCTGGCAGGCACTTGCAAGAGCACCTGGCATTTGGGGAGGATAGAATATCTGCCTTCTAACAGATTAGCTCTGTCTTGGGTATCTCAGTTTACCCAGAGAAAGTGTCTCCAAAATCAGTAGTCATGTAATCACTGTGCTACTGGGCTATTTAGTTCTTGCCCAGCCAGTGGGATGTGTGTGTGCATATACATTATACACACAAAATATATCTCTTCTTCATATGAGTTTCTCTCTGCTAGAGAAAATTTTAAAAGGCAGAAATGAAAAGTAGAAGCAGGCAGTTGAAGGATTAGAGCACTGGTATGAGGTGATTAATAATTGAATAAGATGCTCTAAAGCATATGGAGTCAAGGAGCCAAATTCCGAGAGAGCTTACCTGTGAAACATTAGTGCAGACTGCTGGTGCTTGGTGATGCTCCCAGCCTTAGCATCAGCTCCTGTATGATTAGGACATGCTGTGTAGTGAGAAGATGGTCAGGCTGTTGTTTAATTGGCAGTTATTATAGCAGCTTAGGTTTCTGCAGCAATGTCTAGTAGGGTCCTGGAAACCATTTAGACAGGAGCATCCCAAATTGCTTTGGAGGCAGCATAATTATCTGGGAGGTCATTATTTTTTATCCTAATGAATTGGTTGAAATTTGCACTTTTTCTTCTAGTCATATCTAAACCAAGTGAAGCTAGCCACACACAAAAGAAACACAGAATTAACCAGGTTGGAAAAGACCTTCAAGATCATCAAGTCCAACCTATCACCCAACACCATCTAATAACTAAACAATGGCACTCATCCAGTCTTATTTTAAACACTTCCAGGGACGGTGACTTCACCACTTCCCTGGGCAGCCCATTCCAATGGCCAATCACTTTTTCTGTGAAGAATTTCTTCCTCACATCCAGCCTAAACCTCTCTTGGTGCAGCTTGAGACTGTGTCCTCTTGTTCTGTCACTGGTTGCCTGGGAGAAGAGACCAACCCCAACCTGGCTACAGTCTTCCTTCAGGGAGTTGTAGAAGACAATAAGGTCTCCCTTGAGCCTCCTCTTCTCCAGGCAGGTGGTATTTACAAAGTAATAAACACAGCAACCTGCTTAGGTGAAGTAATACAATTAACATATTCTTTGTGCATGAGGACAGCATGTTTTCTCCTGTAGTGTCTTGGGTGGCTTAATGGCAGAGTTATAGCAGGGGAAGTTTATTCTTATTTTTCAAGGTCAACAGTATGCTATAGTGGAAACAAACTGTAGGGATTTTTCCTCCCCCTTATGAGACATTTCCTTGTTCAAGAAAAAGAGGCTTGGAAAAAATGTAACATGGGATGCATGAACAATGTGCCTGCTGTTTGTGGAGATAATTTCCATTCTGTCTGTTTTGTGTTTAAAGACTGTCATCAGAAGTGTCTTTCTTTTTTTTTTTTTTTTAACCACAGTGAGAGGGTTTTCTTCAGCACCATAATAGAAACTCCTAATGTCAAATATTAAAGCACTTCCTCAAAAAAAACCCAAAACCACAAACTAAAAGCAAACAAACAAACAAACAAAAAAAAAAAAAAAAAAAAAAAAAACCCCACCAAAAACCACAACCCTGCTGTGGTGTGATTGGAACTTACATGCAAGCTGATGGTTCTTAAGATTTGGGCCAAAAATGTACTCCAGTAGCTGAGCTCATGATGGTCATTATTAACATTTCTCTCATGAGTTTTTCTGCTGGTGCTTCCCTCCTGTTACAGGAGGGAACTGTTCTGTTGCCCGCAATGAAGCGATGCTTCGGGAGCCACGCTTCTGCATTTCAAACCTGCACCAGCAACACAAAAGTAAATTGACAGATCTCGTTTTCAGGGCTGCTCTATTCTTAGAGAGGAGCTATACATTAGGAGAATCAGCCTTTTCAAAGGGTTTGCCAAGCAAATGATAGATCCTCTTCTGGGTCACGAATTCTTGTCACTTTGTGTATTAATAGGATCTGCCAAGGTTTTATCCTAAGTTTTATTGCTTACAGTAAGTCACATGGGTAACAGAACCACAAAGAGTTGAGCATCTGTGACCCATATACTGAAGAAGAGAAGGGAAGAACAGCCAAATAAGGACACAATGTTTGAGTCAGGAGCTTGATTGGCTTGGCAAAAATATTTATGCGGCTCCCTGAAAATCAAAAGAGCTGCAGTAGTGTAAAGCATTGTAAGTAGTGTGGGATTATTTCAGTTAGCGTGTGCCACTCTTGCAGAAAACTGCATATTTGTGTTGTGGGGAAGATCTGGGGAGTGCCATGTTCAAACACTGGCTTCTGCCACTTCAACAAGCAAAAATCTTTGCAAGCTTTCAGTAAATGTTTGTCCCTGTGTGTATGGTCCCAAAGTCTAGTACCACTAGCACCTACATAGTGGTCTAAGTGATTCATGCTATTTATGATAAATGAGAGGAAAGTTCTAACCTCTGATCCCTCAAAATGCAAACAAACATGACTAAGAAAAGAAATGCACAGTGGTGGAGTCTCCTTCTCTGGAGACTTTCAAAACCCACCTGGGTGCATTCCTGTGCAGACTATCCTAAGTGATCTCGCTTTGGCAGGACAGTTGGACTCGATGGTCTCTTGAGGTCCCTTGCAACCTCTAATGTACTGTGATGTTGTGACTTACCCCTGAGGTACTCTGAAAGTCAGGTCAGGCCTGACTGTCAGCATATGGTATTTATTCTTGGACAGACAGAATATTTTGGACATGCTCAAAGACACAACTGGGAAAGACTTCACAGCAGGGACATCCAGAAGGACAGATTCTATGACCACAGTGCATGCCTGCGACTCTGAAAGCTGAGATTTGGTTCAGTCATTTTGCAAATTTAATGGAACCAGAACAGTTCATCTAAGCCAAAGATTTACTCTGCTAGCATATGAGTTTTTCTCTCAGTGAAAATGGAATTCCTGCTGAGAAAGGGGAGAGGTTCTCTAGTATTCTCCATTGCATTGTATCCCTTTAAAAGCTGAAATCAACTGAGATTTTCCTTTTCTCACCCCTTAGCATCACAAGGATTTCTTTCAACGCTGTTGACCGCAGCTTCCCTGTGATGTTTGAGCTGTAACTGATTCCAGCAGACTGAATGAAATTTAAATCTGTCCTGTCTGCCCCTCCTCATCTGCAGGAACAAATACTCTTCCAGAGGTACCTGGCAGATACGACCCAAAGCACTGTTCCATGGAATAAGGAAAATGTAGTTTGCCTACTCATGGCAGTATATAACAATTAGCTTTTTAATTAAATGGTAAAGAAACAAATGAATAATTAGCATATAGATAATGTGAATTAGCCCTTATGTTATGCATTAAATTCTATTCCACTTACTGGACTGTAGTGCACTGTTCCCAAGTACTAAGCTGAAATCCATGCCCTAATTATTTGCCATGATGTGCATGTCTCAGCTTTTGTACTAAATGAATGTAGGTAAAGATAAAAACGTATTACAAAAAGCTAGGATTCTAATGTAAGATAGGCCAGTGCTAATTACTGGCTAATCATTGTGTTAGAGCAATTATATTATGTGCTTTTACAGCCTTGGTTATTGCCAAGCTGAGCACTAGCATATAATTTGTCAGAGAGGAGTTAATTTTTCTTGTTATCATAACAAAACAGGATTTTTTTTTCATTTTTTTTTCCTCAGTCCTTTTCAGGAATGTGTTATTTCACTGTTTGGGTTTTCTCCTGCCTTGTTAGCCTTAAGGAAAAGTTTTGAAAATATTGTCAGTGTCTGATTCAGTGCATGTTTCATTCTCTGTTTAGGCTGGATATTAGGGAATATTTCTTCACTGAAAGGGTTCTCAAACATTGGAATTGTCTGCCCAGGGCAATGCTGGAGTCACCATCCCCGGGGGGTGTTCAAGCAGTGCACAGACCTGGTGCTTAGGGACACGGTTTAGCACTGTGTTGAGAGTTGGACTGGATGATCTTTGAGGTCTCTGATTCTGCAGTGCTGGGAGAGAGCAGTAAGAGGTCTTTTGACTGATTAGTTAAGCAATAGTGATGATTATAAAGCCTGCATTTTCAAAACAATTGTGGCAGCCAGACAGATTCCTCCAGCAGGTACAACGGCCAGGAGTCTTTGTGGGTTCTTTGCATAGCCAGCTAGGAAATTGCCCAGGCCTGATCCTTCTTGCCTGACAACCAGTGACAGCCTTCTCTTTCTGGTCCTTTTTTCTGCTTATAAGATGCTCAGCATCTCAGGAACCTGCAATAAATACAGTCATGCAAGCTGACAGAAGGCAAAGTCAACGCAGTATTTTTAAAGAACTGTTTACCATGATAGCAATTATGGGAAGATTGATGGTTTGAATCTCTAGAGTAAGTGAACAGTTTAGAAACAGCTATATTCTTTGCTTAACTTCTGCTCTCATCATTCCACAGGCATGTGGAGTATATCATTAATTTTAAAGAGGGAAATAAAACCAAACTGAAGGACCTAGATTCAAAGGCACTACCTAAGCATCGCCATTTATTCTCTGTGTGATGGCTTCAAAACCTGTGTTGAGTTTCTTCTGACAGAACTGGCAGAAGAGTGCTTCCAATTAAATACAGATTCTCTGTGGATCAAAATCAGAAACTTTTCCTAGCTGAAGGTGACTGTGTTAAACTTGCTGGGGACAAATGGTTCTTGGATTCCTAAAACTTACACTGTATCTGTTCTTTATATGTTTGTACAGGCAATTCTTTCTGTCTTGCCCACCTAACAAAAAAAAACCCACCTATTTTTCTTTTCAGTTTTTATTTTTAAATAATTATTTAATTTATTTCCTGCAAAGTCTTTCTATTCTTGACACAATGAATCCACTTCTTTAGACCATTGCGTTTCTAGAGAAATGGCTGGGGTTTGGTACATCATTTTAGTTACAGCTGCCTGAAATGCAGTTCCTTTTCTAAAGATCCCAGGGATGATTTTCACGTTTTCCTCGTGATCTCTAATTGGAAATAATCTTCAAAAGAGCTCAATAGCTGGTATGCTTTTATGAGTAACTGGTCACTTATTTTAGTACCTCAACCAATGAAGAGGTCTTCTGAAAAATCTTACCCCAGCTGTAAGTGCTGAACGCATTTCAGAAGCTGGTTTGTTGTTTTCCAGCTTGCAGACAGTGAGATAATTACCTGTCTCTGGTATTAATAGCAAGGGAGAACCATGCTCCCAAGCTTTTGCCTGAGACTCCATGACTACATCTACAGTTAGGAAGTGAATGAGCCTCAGGTACAGGCTCTCATACTGGTGCTTGACCACCCTTAACATTCACACTGTTATGGCCAGTGTCAGCTGGACCATTTCCAGACAGTGCCTGATTGTGGTTGGGAGTAGTCAAGGACCACTTCCACTATGGACAAAGCTACTTTGTATGGTGGGAGCAAAAGAAGTGGTTGTAGGGGTGAGAGCTTGTGGGTTTTGGGGTGTGAGGGGAAGAGCGTGAGGGGGAAAAGGCGGGATTCATATGAGCTAGTATCTGAACAGGCTGATGGATTTGGCCAAGGAATAGTCACTGGAGAATTCTGCACCATTATTTAGTTTTATCTCCTGGTAATGATAAATTCTTTTGTATCTGCCTTTTTACGAACTCTTTTTTTTTTGTGTGTGTGTGTGTGTCAAAGGAATGTGCTCTTCCAACCCTGCCCTGAATGGAAAGGCTTCTACCTTTTCTGAGTAACAGACAATACAAGTCTAACCTGATGTCCCACAGGTTGGCTTTAGGGGCTCTTCCTCAAAGTGTGATGCTACCAAGCAATTTGCTTCCATGTTACAGGATAGCATAGAAAGCTTCAGAGGAAGCTGCTGGTACTGGGTCCCCTAAAGATGTCACTAGAGTTGCCTCCTGTGACAGAGAGAGTGTTAGAGCTATCTGTTTATATCTAATATTAATGCCTTCAGTTTTGAAGAGATGGGCTAGAATCTAGGCTGTCAGCAACAATGTTCCCTTTCTTCATCTGATGAATCTAAAGAACTGTCTAAACCTGACAGTGGAATTTCATTAATGGGGAGAAAAAAAAAAACAACATGTGAAGACTTCACACTAAGCAAATCTGGGGTAGGAAATCTCACCTCTCTTTTATGCTTGTGAGATGAGAAAACATCACCTAAGAGCCATCACAAAGTTTTTGCAGACATCAGAACCACCCTCTGTGTTATGGGAAGTATGCAATAAAGCTCAGTAACTGCAGGTCTGATTTTGCAAGAGCCAAAAGCTTCCTATTAAGTGTGTAGCCCCATTAACTTGAATGCAGACATCCAGTACTGCCTCTCTCTAGCTTCATCCTGCTGCTTTTAGAGACAGCAGCAAAATATGAGGTGGCTTTTTGCGAAAACAAAACCCAGGCCCTGAGTCACAGTTAGAGCTAAGGAAGTGATTACTGTAGTGGTAAAGGCTGGATTGTAACACTGACCTGCTCTAAATTCTTGGGCAGTCCTTTGAGTTTCTATTTACTCTTTTCCAGTATTTGCTGCCTGGATTTGCCAGGCTCTGCAGGGCAAGAATTGTTTCCCAGAATATTTGCTGTGCTTTCCATAACAGAGTGAGTCTCATGTGGCTGCTATTAATCATGAATTATGTATTAATGGTAACACTGTAGAGTCAACTCACAAAATCTCATCTAGTAACAGATGCCAATGAGAATCACAAGGTGCATTTTACAGGTATGTAACCTGTGCTGTAAGTATCAGAGCTGGGAGTTTGAGGGCAGAGTTGCCACAGGGGTAGTAACAGAAGGGAGGAAGAAAGGGGGAATTCACATTTTATCAAGCCTGCTTGTGTGCATGTCATTTCTTGGTTTGCTTTGTGACTCTGAGTGATATGGAAAATCAGTTAATGCACTGTGCAAGGTTGTTTTAATAAAGGAGTGCATGAACAAGAGAAGAGCTACTCAGTCAGCCATTCTGGATCTGACTATGGAGTTGTTGGCATGAGCAGGTGAAGGGCAGACTTTCTGCACAAAAATGGTTATAGCACATGCAGAAAGCTATAGGAAGGAGACAAAATGCAAATTAGAGTCTAGAGTTTGATGCAGACACTGAAATAAGAGAAAGGACACACAATGCACTAAGAAAGAAAGGGGAAAAGCTGCACAACTGCGTAATTGTCCTAACATCCATGGAGAACTGCTTTGGAATTCTGGTTTATATTTGTGTTTAAATTTCCATTCCCATGACATCGACAAAAATATGATCAACAAGGAATAATGTCAGTTAGTAAAAAGGAACACAGCTGGCCCAACACCAAAGCAGAGAAATCTGTAAATGACAATATTAATAACTACATTTAAAAAAATCAACTTCTTTTCCTAGATGAGTTAGCCCATTTCATTCTGACATCAGTCCATTGCAGTAGATTTACACCTGAAATGGATATGACCCAGTGAATGGACTGAGCCCCTGACATGCCACACCTGTCTTAGTGCATTTTAGCTGGAAGGGAACCAGACTGCAATGCACTAGGTGCAGGCACCCCACAGGTCACTGAGGTGCAGGAGTCATATCTTTATTGAAAATACTTGTAAACCCCTTGTCAGACCTGAGGTTCTGCATGTTCTTATTAGTCAGTTAACAAAATAACACCAACACACTAAATCCACTTAAAAAAATGGCAGTTCCTGCACTTTGCCTTATATAATGGATTGCTTTAGTGAAGGCTCATCACCACATGATAACAAAAGTATCTCTGATACTGTGAGAATTTACAACCAAGCTATCAAAGCCTAAGGCAGGCAAATGCTATGCTTAAAAATGTTTGCAGAATTGGGCCCTGAGTATGACCTGCTGCTTATAAATAAGTTTTGGTTCTGTTTACCCCTTGCATGTATTAAGGTGATAATGGTAGTAGGTTCATCCACTAGGAACACTAGGCAGCCTGCAGCTTAGGGCCACCCTTCCAATCAAGGATTTGGTGTCCTGAACCCAGTCCAGATGCTGGCTGGATGTTTGACACCACTGGCATAAAGCACAGAACAGGGCAAAATAAAGCAATGATTCAATTGTCAAAGTGGCTGTTTGAAAATACAGCCCAGTGACAGCTGCAATCAAACAGGCAAATAGAATTGTAGGAATGGATAGAGAAACCAGAGTGAAAAGACTTGTGGTGTCCCCATACTTGGCTAGAATGCTGTGGACATTACTTGCCACCAGACATGGATGGTGCTGAAAAGATGTTTAGAGGCAGAACATGGGTTGCAGAGAGGGAGAAACTGAACAGGGCAGAACTGGCCAACTTGAGCTAGAGTAGGTGTGAGAGAATAAAAATGATGAAGGGGAAGGAGAAGGCACACAAAGCCTTTTATTATACAAGGTGCAGGGGTTCCCAGGGACATTGTCAAACTGCTGGTTCAGAACAAATAAGGGGAATTAATTTCTTACACAAATTGTGATTAAACTGCAGATCTTGGTGCCATAAGTTCTTGTAGAAGCCAAAACTATAAATTATCCCCAAGCAAATTCATGAGAGATTGGCTAGGTATAAGTGGCTTTTAAAGATAATGGCCTGGCTGCAGTTTCCAGCTGAAGAAGTCACTGAACCACTGACTGCCAGAAGAAACTCAGAGGCTGTAAAAAGGATGGGATCACTGATCTTATTTCTTACACGTTTTGTCTGGGCAGCCCAGACACTCTCAGAGGAGGATTCCAAGCTAAGATGTGCCTTTGATCTCATGCCATATTGTTGTTCTTATGCTATTCCAAAAATTATATGTTTGGGCTCTAACTGATCAGCAGAGGTTAAGATAAAATGTCCTAATTCTTGTTGGCATATGACACTCCAGCTGCCTTTCCTGTTCTACTGTGGAGGTGGGAGACAAGGTGGAAGTTGTCTGCTGTAGCAAGGCAGGACCCTATCTCCTGTAGCAAGCTGGTTAACACTTCTGTCTATTAGTAAGCTCTGGAAGAGAAGAGTCAGCTCTGTGAACAGCACTATTTTGGTCAGTGGTGATTGCAGGACCAGCCCAGAACCCTTTTCCCCCCCTACAGAAAGTTAGTTGCAAATGTTGTGTGCAGGAGCTGTGTAGAGCCAGCAGGGTTACAGCCAGCGGGTGGCACTGTTGTTGCAAGGAAGCCCAAACCCCTTGGAACACCTCAGGAATGTTTGGATGGAAGTTTTCCATTGAAAACAGCGGTTTTGTCGAAATGGAAACGTTTCATGGCACACGTCGCTTCTCAATGATTTTTTTTTTTTTGGGGGGGGGGGGATGTAAATTACTCCTTTTGACTCTATAATTGCAATTTAGTTTGTTTTCCTGTATCTTATTGATTCAGTTTATTGGTTTATATGGAGACGCCATTTCAATATAATTTTAATTTTATAGGTTTTTTTTTTGATGTTTTGTTTTGTTTTTTATCCTAGTGACTTAAACTCTCAAAAAGTAAATGGTTTTCCTTTATGGGAAAGAAACCTTTTGGCATTTTTATAATAAATACTTTTTTTTTTTTTTTTCAAATGCTGTCCAAGGGAAAACATCATCATTGTGGGACAGAAATATGTTTCTGAAGGTTCGGATTTTGTGAGGTCTAGGTGATCTATATTTTGACCTGCTCTGAATGTGTCTTTTTGATCAGGCAACATGCTTGGAGGTTTCACGGTGCCATGTGAGTGGCAGTGCTATCCAGCAGGGCATGCATTATACTGAGGGACATCTCAATCTCAAGGACATGTCAGTCCTGCTTGGAACAGCCATTCATTGCTCCTTGGTGTCTGACACCATCAGGCTCTCAAGTGACACCATACCTTGGTGTCTTTGGCAGCTGTCAAGGACAGGAAATGCTGCCAACATGGGGCTGTAATCTCAGGTAGTTGTTGCTTTTAAAAAAATAACCAATTGCTGGGGTCCAGCTGGACCTGTCTCTGGCAGTTAGTGTGGTGGTAGTGATGGGTGCTTAAAGAATAACTAAAGGCAGTGCAGAGACTGGGAGGCAGAGGGAAATAGAACTCAGTGAACTGAAGAGGGAACACCTTCCTTTTTCCTGTCTTCCAAAGTATCTATATAAAAAATCCCAACCCACTATTTATTCATATATGGCTTGTCTTGTTTGTTATGGCAAATGTGCAAAACCTGGTTATTTATAGGGACTTTGCATACAGTCTTGTTGGAGGAGTCCCAAATTCTTCATTCTGCCATATGCAAAATTTACTGCAGTTAGTACAGGCTTCTCAGGTTCTGCCCACTTCATGTCAAGTTAGCATTGCTACAGCTTCACTGTGCAGAGCAGCAGGATTGGGAGTGACATACACAGGGGCCCTATGGAAACAAAATCAGTGGCAGGCACACTGGCTGAGGGACCCAGAATCAGTATCCATTAATATACTTGTTTCAAAGGGGAGGTGAGTAGTGGCCATATAAGCTACTATGAGCAGCCTGTGTCTCTCTGGATTGTGTGGCACAGCTACTGCAGCTCCATACAAAAAGAGCTTGAGTATATGCAGTCATCTCATTGAAATGATGATGCCTAAATAGGTCAAGACAAATTCCATAGAGATATTCAAAGTATGTACATAAATGTTGGGGTTTTTAAAGCTGGGGCATACAGAAGGACCCCTAGATGTCTCAGAGGAAGACCACAAGTTCTGCATTCCCTCCAGGGATACATAACTGTGCTTTTGTTCTTGTAAGTGCTGCACTGAACTCTTTGAGGCAGCTTAGTGATAAAGGGAAGCACATCCTTTTTTTTGTTCCTGTTTAACACAGTTACTTTGGTGACTGTGTCAACAGTGGAGAAAGAACCAAATTGTGTTACTACCTCTGTCAGTTCTTAAACAGCACTGCAGAGCTCCCTCTCCTCCCCAAATGAGGAAGAGAAATTCACACTGTAATATTAATAACTGTGGGGCCCTTTAGCCTTCAATAATTAACAGACTGCTAACTGTAGCTGAATGTTCCTTTTTCTGATTCCAATTACACACCCATTTGGACCAGGCTCAACTGAAGGAACTGGATGAGCAGCAGTGTTATAATAGAGACCTAGATCTGAGTGAAATTGGTCTCCTTTGGCCCACACTGTAGATTAAAGAAAAGTTTGGGCTCAGATGTGGTGAAACCACAGCATCAGATGTACAGAAGTTAAAGCACTTCTGTACTACAGTCATTGCAACCCAGGGGACTACTTTCACATCAGAACCAGTTCCTGGAGCCTGCTGACAAATACACTCACCTGACCTAATGTAAAATGAAATCTTCCCTTCAAGAGGTGACAACTGTCCATATACTTGCTACTTTCCCCCAAGATACTGTTGAGTAGGAGGCTCTTGCTACCTTTTTTCCTTGTGGTGTGACACTATGTGCTCACTGGTATTATATGAGTAAGACAGGAGGCTTGGTCTAAAACCATAGCTTTCAGCTGGGCTAGCTCTAGTGTTTTCTGCCTGAAATAGAATTACTGGTGCAGCTATTACAAGAGGTTTAGCATTTAGCAAACCTATTATGGTCTTTGTAACATGATTTGCAGGTCTTGGATAAATAGTGTTTTGCTGTAAACGTCCTGGTGTTTTGTCAGTATTCCTGCTACCCTAGGCACTTCTGCTAAAGACAGGCAAGTTTAACAGTAATAGTTTAAATGCTTCCCAAACTACAGCCTACTTCACAAGGTCTGCTCTTATGCAACCAGAAGTAAAAGGGAACTACCAAGTTCTAAGTTGTGGTTACCTAGCAGCTGAAACTGAGTGATGGAGGCTGCCACATACTCTGCTTTCCTGCCCCTGCTTGTGTAGTCCCATACTTTCCCTAGTCTGTGCAGCTGTTAAAAGAGAGGGTGTAGGGAGCTGATCCAGCTGAAAACCAAAGAATTAGTTTCTGTTGGTGTGGCTTCCCATCCATGTTTAGATTAGCTCAACCTATTATAGCAATATACCCAGAATTAATCAAAAGAGGTAGTGAATGAGGCTTGGAATTGTATTGGATTATGTCACACAGTGGGATGCTTTTAAGAATTATAACTCTGTCTTGGAGTTATTCTATCAGTCTTTGCTAATACTTGGTGAAGTGTTAATTCTCATTCTCTGTGGCATAGCCAAGAGTATGCTTACTTTTAGCTACTTATTACCAATGAATAAAGCTATCAAGAGATTTTCTGATTTTCAAAATATTTTCTTACTGCTTACATTTGGGGAATGTAAGCAGTAAGAAAACATAGTAGAAGGTATAAGGAGGGTGGTTCCAATATTAAATGACTCAAGGGCATTTCAACACCATATGTGTCAGGGTTATAAGTCGTTTACACACACTGACCCTTGATTGGCAAATTTCAGAATCTGGGGCACTCAAAATCAAATTTAAGTTTTCAACAGTTTAAGAACAGGAAGCAGGTTAAAAACTCAAGGCATGGACATGCAATGGAAGTGCATTAAACCAATCCAAAATCATGCTGCAGCATTCTAACCCCCAATTTACTGCTGAGTTGCTGAAAGATTATAAACTGTCTTGGTCTGCAAGTGTGGCATTTTCAGTGAAAGGTTAAAAATCACCTTTTTTATCTATATTATTTAGATTTAAAATTTATTTTATATATATGTATGTGTGTGTATTTTGTTGCAGTGCTGGTTCCCCATAGGCATTCAAATCCTGTCTTAATCTGCTGCTCTGTAGTGTTTGTTCCAGGGTCAAGCTGTACATCCCACAAGGCATCTCTGTTCATGACCAGAGAATGGGTAATGAATTGTCTGCCACATCCTGGAAGATGCAGGCTAGGAAAGCACCAGTAATAGAGGAGAACAGGAAAAAGGCAATGAGCTACAATTCTCCCAGCACATAATTACAGTATTTCAGATGTAAAGCATACTGCATTTTGATGGTTCAGCTCTTCACTGAGCAAACAGCATTTCCTGAAGAAAAAAAAAAAAAAGGAAAAAAAAATGGGTATTGCTTGAAATGGAATTTTCCATTGGAAAAGTAATTCTGCCAGAGAACTTTCCAATGGATCTATGCTTGATCCTTCTCTGCATTTTTTAAGTGAGGACTGCAGTTCTTGCCACCTTCAACATAGTTTCTCAACAGCTCAATCTACAAATATAAATTAAAAGTGCAATTGAAATGACAATTTTATATGACAGAAATGTGAACAACATTGGAGTTGGATAAAAATTAACAAACTGAAGAGGTTAAGTTTCAAGGAAAATCTGGCAACTTAAAGATGGCATTTTGAAACTTTTAGCACTTGTACAGAAAGTCAAAGGGAAAAGTTTTTCAGATGCTTTTAATTAAAAGAATTCTAACAAGCTCTGTTGGGCAAAGTGAGTACCCACAGTTTTATCTAACATCAAAATAAAGACAGGATTGCTTCACACATATTGGACATTTTGGTAGAGGTCATTTTTCTGGCTTTTTCAAGCCTGTTCACCCATCTGCAATCTTTTCAGATACCATTAGTTGAAAATGTTACACCAGTAGTGGGGGGGAAAAAAACAGAACAACCTCCCTTGTTTTAAAGCAAAAACACATTGTTTGACAAAGCAATTAAAGCAGAAGAAATCTGACTGTAAAAGATAGTGTAACAGATAATGAACTAGAGATTAGAGATCAATGGGTTTGTCCTTGGGGTTGTTTGCAATTTAGGCTATGACCTCATTCTAGACAGCCAGTCAGCTAGAAAGCAGTTTGATGCTGGTTTCATGTGAAAGACATTGGACAGGGTCCTGAAGCTCTGGGTTCAGTTCTGTGTGGGTGAAACTGTTGAGGACCATGTGTCAGCTGGCCTGGTCTCCACTTAGGACAGAAGGATGACAAAATTTCATGGCAGAGGCCGATTTCTTGGTGTGTGTCTTCATAGCACTTAGCACAGTCCCATTACTACATCCCATCCCTCACTGTCTTGTAGGTTTTGCCTTGGTTAGGAAGTTATTCTGCTGGGCCAAAAAAAAGTTTGATTTTCAAACACACAGAAGCTGCAAGTCTGTTTCAGAAGAAACCAAACACAGCTGAATATTTTACATGCAGAAATTCTACCCCAGTCCCTGGTATCTTAGTGTTTTGTGACTTGCTGTGAGTGTGGAAAAGCAAAGTTCAAGTGCCTGCTCAGTTTTCTAGTTCCTGTAGCCCCTGCTAGGGGAAAGTCAGGTATTATGTTTTGCTCTGTGTTTTGACCCAAAATTCCATACCAGACTTTGCCAAACTCATCAAAACCAACCATCTCTCCTTTAAATAACAATTTTGATGGCTTGCTTTCTGAAAATGCATTTTGTTGGGAAACACAGCTCTGTTCTAGTGTGGTATTAACTACTGGCAATAATTATGAGGAGAAGTTTTAAAAACATTTCTGCAGGGTCTGATTAGGATTAAGATCTAGGTTAAACTTTCCTGGAACACTGGAAAACACTAGTTAAATTCTTCTGATGCAGTGCTTTTATGCCTGGATTACCTTGTCTCTTGGCCATGCAGAACTTTGAAAGGCAGTGGGTTAGCAGAAAAAGTAAATCAAGAGGGAGAAAGTTGCTCTTTAGGAGAACTCTCAAATCAGTATGCTGGGTTTACCCTGGGTGAGAGTAGAGCTTGTCATGAACTTTGCCATCTAGGTCACAAGATGTTTTGGCTACATTTTCATAGCCTTTCTAAGTCCACAGAAGGTGAACATCATCACCATGGAAAGTGAGGATACTCATCAGGAAAAACAGCCACCACAGACCTTTTGAAGATGTTCCTGGATTATTCTTCATGGATTAACTCCCATAAAAAATGATAGCTGCTTAGGAGGTGGAGATTTCATTTTTAATGCTGATCTTTTCTCTCTGCAGAATATTGCTCCCACCTTATCAATATTTTAGAAAAGAAAGATAAACCTTCTGCAGCTGCAGAGGCAATTTGGAGGGATTAAAAATTTATCCTGTTTTGAGCAAAGCTTTCAGCAGGTGCTAGAATCCACTTAATCACAGGTAGGTAACCTATGCAGTTTCTGCTTCCCATGGCTACAACTGAAGTGAATTCTTTCATGGAAGTAGGTCTTGACAGAAGATCCCTACAATTCCACCCATAATGGGCCACATGTTTTACTTAGAACAGGACAAAATTCAGTTCTAGAATATAGAAAGGACTTTTTTTTTTTTTTTTTTTCATCTAGTTCCTTTCATTTGTTGAGGAAACAGAGTCAAGTTCACTCTTGGAACGTGGGAACTCTCAGTTACCATGGCAGGGTTACACTAGGCTTTGAATTTGGCTCAGTAATTAAAAGGGCTAATTAACATTAGCTGAAACTCAGATTTTGGGCTTTGCAGGAAACTCAGACAATCCCAAGTGGAAAGAGCCATGTGGTTTAGAAATCTCTCTCCAAAATATCCCTTTTTCCCAAGAACTGTATTGAGGTGAATAAGGAGGAAAATAGAAAACCTTTAAGCATATGTTTTCTTCCTATCTCTAAAGGAAACCTAATTGAAACATTCCCTTTCAAGTATTTTTTGCAGTGAAATTTCATCATGATTATGATGTTAAACAGGATGTTTTGCATAAACAAACTAGCATTTTTAGGGTGCAGAAACATTACCTGGGAGTTGGGCAGACTTTTTTG
This sequence comes from Indicator indicator, assembly GCF_027791375.1. Lineage (NCBI taxonomy): Eukaryota > Metazoa > Chordata > Aves > Piciformes > Indicatoridae > Indicator > Indicator indicator. Next base: position 7,148,112 of record NC_072035.1, read on the forward strand.
CCCCTTTTTTTGTTTTCACTTGGTCTATTTGTCACTCTCACAGTTGATTTACTAATCCATATGAATGAGCAAACATACATCATTGCTAAGGACGGAGTACTTCTATGTTTTTTCAACTCTCAAGAGAGCAAATTTCAGCTGACAGTGATAGACTGTGTAGAGTAACCATACCATTTGTTTACAGATCTGGCTGTAATTTTCACCCACTAGAACTAATTGCTTTTATCAACACCAGTAATTAGAAGCACCAAAGAAGCATCAAATTTTCTGACTGGGCATGGCATAAAATGGTGTGTAACAGTGTGCTGTGACAGTTTAGACGAGGGCAGATGGCAGTTTGGGAAAAGCAACTTAGTTAAAGACTTTGCTGAGATACAGAAAACTGAGTCAGAGCCTCCTGCTGCACTTGTGGAGGAGTAGCATAGATCGCACTGCAGCTTCTCTTGGTCATTTCCCTCTGTGAAGGCACACTGGGATTTACAGGGACACTCCACTTTTGATTAACTTTCTGTTGGGAAGATTTTTCTCAAATAGAGAAAGGCACAGCAGAGAGAAGACTCCCTCTCTGATGAGACTAGAACAAAACAGTTGGATTGTCAGCTGAATCAGGGAGAAGTTAAGAGCTTCAGTTCAAAACCAGTCCTTGAGTCCAAATCTCCCACTGCAGACAATTTTCATCATCAGGGTGTTCACATACTGTCATCTGGGTGTCTATCAGCTTTGATCCTATCCTACTATAAGATAGAAGCATGCTGGAAAGCTGGAGAGCACACTTCCAGTTCAGTATGGAGCTCAGTGAGCCTATGGAAAAAGCAATCCCCAGTTCCCCTCCCTATCCTTCCCTTCCCCAAACTACTGTTTGGTGGAACAATGCAGTCCTGGCACTGACAGTTCCCCAAACTGCAAATGGACCCAGGATGGTCAGAAGTAGTCCAGTGAAGGGAATTTTAAAAGCAAAAAAAAAAAAAGGATATTTTTTTCAGGCAGAGGATTCAAGCTTTGTACCTCAGTGCCATACAGGTTTCTGTATCATCTGTGATAGGTAATACTGGAAATCTATTTCTGACTAATCTCTAAATAATTGCTGCCAGAATGCCATCATGGTGCTGATGAGTATTTCTCCAACAGAAGGAAAACAGAGTGTTGATTCTTGAACCACAGAAAGCCATAATTGTCATTTAGAATCTGGCACGTTGTTTGAAATACTAAATTCATTACTTTTCAGAATCTTTATAATTATACATCTAAGATAGCACTCTGAATACATTTGCAAGTGTAAAGAAACTGACATTATTTTTTTTCTGGCAAGGGATTAGACTATTGGTTGTTCCATTTTTAAGATCTGCCTAAATCTAAATATCAAAGCCCAAGTGAAAAATGAAATTAAAAACCTTACCTGCACAGAATGTCAAGCCCATTCACAGCTATTCATTCCTGCTACAGTTATCCAAGAAGTTATAATTATGAAATTGTAACACTTATTTGGAACATGTCTTTTGCTCACACAATAGCAAATGTTCCTGCTCCTCCTCTCACAATAAAATGACCATATTGAATATTTTTTCTATTTCAGAAAAAAAAAAGTGCTGGAGAGGGGAAAAAAAACCCACAAACAACAGCAACAAAAAATAGAAAAAACAATGTTAAAACTTCTCAGCTTCAGAGATACCAAACTGTTATCAAGGACTGTGACAGGGTATAAATTTTCAGTAAGACTGAAAGGAGGGGGGGGAAATTCAAGCTTTGACATTAACAAGATGATAACAGCCATTGGCTTGTGTTCACTAACTTCCACCTCCGAATTTCAACAGTGAGATAATCAGGCTTCCACTGACTTGTATGGGAATGGATCTGACTCAGATAAGACTGCTCTTTGGCCTGGCTGTTATTATGTCATTATTAGCTGGAAGAGTTTTGACAAAAATAATAATCCCTCAAGAGCAGTTTTAGAGGCAGTGCCTGTGTGCTAGACAGGTAAATAACAAACAAGTCCAGATCCTTGAATTAGCTCTGCACTCATGTGATGTCTGAATATAAGCAGAGGTCTTTAAAATTCAGAGCTTTGAAAGCTTGGGAGACCAAAGGGTCTATCCAGTGCTGATCACACAATCACAGAATTTTAGGGGTTGGAAAGGACCTCTAGAGATCATCTAGTCCAGCTCCCCCCTGCCAAGTGCTGATCTCCAGCTGAAACACTCTGCCAGCTGGGGGAGAAAACACATCAGACATTGCTCCTACTTTAAAAAAATCTGTTGTGGCTCCATGTTCTAAAATAGTATTACAAGCATGGAAGATGTTACCAAAACCTGAGAGTTCAGAAGACAATTTCTCACATAATTTTTCACATAAGTCCTTCCAGTTGCAGCTAGGAACCAAGAAGGACTGGTGAGAGGTCTGCAGGTGTCATTTCAGACTTTCTTCCTGATTTTTGACTGCATGTAGATAACCAAGTGGTTAAATGCCAACAGTTAAAAGGACTTATGCCCCTCCTATTATTTCAGTTGAGAGACTGCTGCATCTTTACATCTTCAATCAAAAATTCTTTCTTTTTAAAAGCTTTCTCCATGCAGCAACGCTTCAATGATGCTAATTAGTAACAACATGTCACCTCCTGAGTCAGTGACTCGAGCAAGGAAATTCAAGGAACAGAATGTGTTACATCCTCTGAACTCTCCTATTGTTGCATGTGCCATGTGTTCTGGCAAACAGTTGGCCTTCCCAAATGTTTGGGTGTACACATTGCATCCCCTGCATCTCTCCAGGCAGCAACAGGAAAGCACTACCTGTTTGTAGCTGTGGCTGGGTGTTGTCTGCTCTCCTGGTCCTTGTTCCCACTCTGATGGCTGGTCTTCCCTTTTATTGCAAGGACAAGTTATTACTTAGATAACACTCCTGTTTCCTAGGACAATAGTGGCTTGGGTTTCAGTTGGCTATCACCCTGAAGATCAGCTAGGCTCAGTTTTTGTAATTGGAGTTATGGGCAGCAGAGACAGCTTTTGTATCTTAGCTGTCTGGTGTCAGCTTATCAATAACATCAGGAATTTATGGACTTGGTGTCAAGATTACACAAGGAGCTGCACTTCTGAGAAACATGACAAGAATGTGGCCAGGTACTCTTAGTATTTGTCTGTAGACATCCATATGTGCTGGGCTGGGTGTTGGCACGTGTTTGTCTCCTATGTACTAACAAATGCTGCAGCGTTTTAGGCACTGACCTACACAACAGCCCATGTGGGTAGACCCCTTGGCAAAGCCCTCTGAATCCTGAGTCTTTGTTTGCCAGCACAGGAGGAAAATGTGCAGCTCCTGAAAAAAATGCATTGATGAACATTTGTAAGAAACCTCAGCCTCACTGCTATGGGTTTGGGAATTGTGATGCCTGCATCTGGGGCTTGGGTTCATTCCTGACTGACATTTAAACTTGAGAGACAATCTAGCTGCACACTAAGGAATGTCTGAATTGTTCTTGTGTGCTCCTTGTACAACCTGTGCAATTTGGGCAAAAGGGAAGAGGAGAGAATATGCTCAGCCTAAAAAGAAATTCTTACCAAGTTCTGGTACATATGATGTTTTACAGAAAGGGAATTGGGCTGAAATTGCACTGCAGTGACATTCTTGATTGCTAAGGAGAGGAGATGTAATGATTTTGGACAGCAACTGTCAGGGTTAAGAAAGTTATTTGTTCCATTGCTTTATGGCACAGACTAGTAGTATTTTATTGTCAAACAGAATTAGTTTGATATCAAGAAGAGTGATTGCTTGGGTTCACTGTGTTTCAGATTAAACTTGATGATTTCATGTCCATTATTGATTTAGGCTTTCCATTCAGAGAGGCAGTGGGTTTATATTTTACTTAAGGGGATGTGATCACAGTAGATATAATCTTCAATGGTTTCTGCAAATAAATTAGTAAAGTTGCAATGCTTCTTACAGTAACTGGGAAAAAAAAAAAAAAGTGAAGGGTGCTAGAAAAAGGCTGACTTATCTCAACCAGTGCAGAAAGATCTAGAGAAGGTGTCAAAAAATCCTGCTAACCTTTTCCACTATGCAAAGGACAAGCTAGCACCTGAGTATGGCATGCACAAAAGCAGGAACCACACAGCAGATTCTCTGCTAATGGCATGTTGCAGCTCCAGGCTCAGATGATCTGTCTTTGCCAGAGTGATGCAAAAACTACTGTACATCATCTTCTCTTCTTTGTCCTGGAATTACAGCAAAGGAGAGAGGGCCATCCAAGTTGCTCTCCAACATTAGAACAGGGTCAGTGAAGCACCAAATGTGGGCAGCCTCAGTAGGAGGCAAATGTGCAGAGCGTAATACATGTCACTAAAAATAGCCCCTTTCCAAACATCTTAAATCAGGCTGGGAGAGCATGCCATGAGCAACCAAGCAAGCAGTGCAGGTCCTGCTCTGCTACAGCTGGGAAATCTGTAGCCAAGAGAAGACAGATGGTTTATGGCCAGCCAGGGCTCTGCTCTCTTGGGCAGTGGTGCATGTCTACAGAGGGAGGAGAAAAAGCTTTTCGTAGAAGCCACTGTCAAAAGTAGGCCAAGCTTGAGAGCTCTGCAGTGTTCCCCCAGGGATGGTTGGTGTGGGATGCTATCTATTGTACCTTCACCGTGAGCAGTTGTGGAAGCAGAAACAAGTCCTGCTAGCTTTATTCAGAGCTGTCACAGTCAGACCATCATGATTCCAAGCTCCTCTGGCTTCCAAAATACTGTCCTTTGTTAGAGCTCTCCTCAGATACAGATGTCTCAGTAGGTGCTGAACTTGGACTGTACTCTTAAAACAACTTGTGGTGCTATTTGGACAGCACTGCATGATGCTACCTTTGCTGTTGTCTTCTTTCCACCCTGCTGTCTGCTTTTGTACGTTTGCTCTGTGATCTAAGCAGTTTTCAACAGGGATCATAATGCACATCTTGAAAGGCATTTAGACCTGCCTGGCACCTGTGTGCACAGGATTTTCACCTGCCTGCTTACATAGCCTTGACCTAGCCAGAGCTGCTGTGCAGCTAACCTAAAAAAAACCTTCTGTGTGAAGTGTGTGATGGACTGAGCTGGGGTCAGCATTGCATGTAGTCTCCAGGTCCCACGGGGTTTCCTGTCTCCAAACCTGTCTATATGTTACCTACACAACTACTAGGGGGTAATTCAGGAAACAAATCTCTAGTTGTATTATGTTCCTTACCCCAGACTGCACTGCACAAAACACTTTCTGTAACTAAGCACTTGTTGTACAGTTCAACAACAATACGATGTTGGCCAAGGCTCAGGTAATGATGTTTTCCCCTAGTTCTGTTCCCTGAAGTGTATTTAGTTCATTATGGGCACAGTAAAGCACAGCTCTGCCCCTTCTGTGTTATCCCCAAGTGTATACTACCACTTTTTTTTTTTTTTTTTTTTTTTGTATTTCAATTAGTGCCCTTCACCTTCTGTGCTTTCACTGAAAGGCATGGAGAATAAACCTCCTCCATCTTCATTCTCTCCATCAGCCACTTAACAAACATTGTTAAGATGGTCAGTCATCAGTAAATTTGCAGATGACACCAAGCTGGGAGTAGGTGCTGATCGGTTAGAGGGTAGAAGGGCTCTGCAGAGGAACCTTTACCAGCTGGACAGATGAGCAGAGTCCAACATGATGGCATTCAACAAGTCCAAGTGCCAGGTGCTGCACTTTGGCCACAACAACCCCATGCAGAGCTACAGGCTGGGGTCAGAGTGGCTGGAGAGCAGCCAGGTGGAAAGGGACCTGGGGGTGCTGGTTGACAGCTGCCTGAACATGAGCCAGCAGTGTGCCCAGGTGGCCAAGAGAGCCAATGGCATCCTGGCCTGCATCAGGCATAGTGTGGCCAGCAGGAGCAGGGAGGTCATTGTACCCCTGTACACAGCACTGGTTAGGCCACACCTTGAGTACTATGTGTCCAGTTCTGGGCTACTCAATTTAAGAAGGACATTGAGATACTTGAATGTGTCCAGAGAAGGGCAACAAGGCTGGGGAGAGGCCTCAAACACAAACCCTACAAGGAGAGGCTGAGGGAGCTGGGGTTGTTTAGCCTGGAGAAGAGGAGGCTCAGGGGAGACCTCATTGCTCTCTGCAACTACCTGAAGGGAGGTTGTAGCCAGGAGGGGTTTGGTCTCTTCTCCCAGGCAACCAGCACCAGAACAAGAGGACACAGTCTCAAGCTGCACCAGGGGAAGTTTAGGTTCAAGGTGAGGAGAAAATTCTTTACGGAGAGAGTGGTTGGCCATTGGAATGTGCTGCCCAGGGAGGTGGTGGAGTCACCATCCCTGGAGGTGTTCAAGAGGGGATTGGACGTGGCACTTGGTGCCATGGTTTAGATAGGCATGAGGTGTAGGGTGACAGGTTGGACTTGATGATCCTTAAGGTCTTTTCCAACCTTATTGATTCTGTGATTCTGTGTGTGAAGACTGCCCCCTGAGACTGAGGCTTCTCCAGGCTTCTGCCAGCTCTCTCAGCCTCACCTGTCGAATACTGCAAGTCCTTTCATCATCTTTGTGGCCCTTCACTGGACCTGCTCCAGTATGTCCAAATCATTTTTCAGTGGGGCATCCAGAACTGAAAACGGTGCTCCACATGTGGTCTCATCAGTCCTGAGTAGCTTTTCTAGGCTTTGGAAAGACATCTCCATTGCAAAGAAGAAAGAAAAGAAGAGGAGGAGGAGGAAGCAGATGCATGCTTTTGAGAATAATTGAATGCATTCATTGAGATAGGAGTTAAAAATAAAAAGCTGTTGCCCAAAGCATTATTTTATTATTTTAATTTTTTTTTTTTTTACTAATTTGGGTGGTTACCACATTAGTTTCTCAGTTCAGTGAACTAACTCATGTTTAATGGATCACTAAATTATGACCAGAACAGAAAATGGCAGAGCTTGTTTTCTAATTTAGGTGCATGGACAAGTGCCCTCCTTTGCAGAAAAGAGAACGAAGTTGATACTGCTCAATAGCAAAAGGTTTCTCAGTATAGCTGGCAAAGTGAGTGGCAGGTATCTGTTGTTGTGGCTCTGGTATGCTTTGCTTGCTGTAATGTTTAAGCAAAAATCCTGCAAATGTGACAAAGTCGTGCTGCCTGACTGGTAGGTCAGGGTTATAAATCATTTATGATGCTATGGAGAATGTTACCCAGTGGCACCTGGGAACACAAACCCTGTTAGCTTTCAGGAAGATTTAACCTTTTTCCCCACTTAAAAGCTGTTATGAAGGGTTTTAGATACTGCAAGAGCTGTCAAAATGGATGTAGATGCCAAAGAATATGTGAAAATCTTAATAATTTCTTACTGGGGCCTCATTCTCCACCTGGACTGGAAACAGTTGTTCACACTGTTCAGGAAGACAAGACTCTGCTACCTGTTGCATTTCTCCTTTGAACAGCAGAAGGGTCCATGGCTGCTGCCTCTCTCTGGTGTGTTGCAGTGTAGGAAGACAACCCCAACTTTTTTGTGTGTAAGACTTTTTTCTTCTTTACTATTAAGCCAAACAAGTCTCACAGTAAAGACAAGCCAGGCTTAGCATAAAAAAGTGATGTTAAAAAGGATTAAACCAGGCAGAAATAGATTCAGTAAAAAGGCATGTAGTTTTAAGTAATTAGGAGATCTGGCACTTTCCTAGCACATTGCCACTTTCAGGGGAGGGAAAAAAAAAAAGGACCAAAAGAAGCTGTGAATCTCTTCTTCTGTTTTCTCTTTCTACACCATGCAGATAATTGTGTGAGGGATCATTTAGTGAGTGCTTGATGCTGTAGTGAGAAGATGCCAGCTATTCCCAGCTTGTGTACTGATGTGCTCCTTTCTGCATTGCTGGCCTCTGTTTTAATTTCTTGGCAGTGGAATTAAAAAAAAAAAAAAAGTCAAGTTTGTGTAGTGCTAAATGTTGTTGTAGATTTTCAAGAAATATGATAAAAGTATTTTATTTTTTCTTCTCTCATCTGTGATAATTCCTAATCCTTTAACTGCAGAAACATTTAGTATCTGTAACCTGTAGATACAAGGCATTTAAATAAGAGACACATGAACCACCTTCTCAGCATGATCCATCCTTTGGCTTGAATCTTTGATGTGAGGGAGTGTTGTCTGCTAGAGGCTAGCTCAGGCCCTGGTGAGAGGGGGACTTCTTGTCAGCTGAGTCCTGTACCCCTGCTAAAAAACCAGCCTGTGAACTTAAGCAGCAGGGGATTCGTTTTAAGAATGAGTCCTCATTAATGGATCCAAGGGCTTAGATGAAGTGATTTCAGAATGTTCCTATTTAGAACTGGCAGAAAATGAAGGCAAAAGCAGCCCCTGGTGCTGATGTGTCTCTAGGGAAGGACACTGGCAAGTCAAGGGAACTATTTGGCTGACCAGCTGTGTTGTAGTGACAAAATCACACGTCCATCCTTCAGGTTGCTGGAACATGCAGAGCTGAATCAGATCAACAACATTTCCTCTTAAAACACTTAGCAGCCTCATGAGTTACAGTGACCAAGAGCCTGGCAGAGCAAGCCACAGTGAAAAACAAACAAACAAAAAAAACCAAAAAACCCACAACAGGGAGCACAGTCAGATAACAGCTGAACATACAGCAAAATCCTTGCTTTGATCCTTGTTTGCCTTCAGAACCACTGTCAAGTGTCCTTATTTAAGTGAAGCTCAACTGAAAGTAGAAGCTGTTGTCTCAGCAATGCCACGGTCACCTCTGAGTGTATAACAAACTTGTTAAGAAAAGGGCTGGCTGATTTATGCTTTGCTCCTGGTGTTAAAAAATCCTCACCAGCACAAGGCTTCTGTGTTTACAGCTTGTGTTTTCTCTTCCCACAGTGCCACTCTCCAGTTTCTGCACACCCGCACCTGGCATAGGCAAGTCCTCCTAAGGACACCCATCTCTGTGCCACTCCAACTGGGTCCAGGAGGCAGAGCAGCTGCATGGTTCTCTTTGTAGTGGGCACCACCACCTTCCTATCTGACAAATAATCAGGAATTCCAAATGGTTTATTACATCCCTGCTCTGATCAGAGATCCTGCCAGCATGTTTTCTGCTAGTGATGTCAGCAGAAAGAAATGGAGCAAGATAAGATGAACTCTTTCCAAATTAGGGAATGCCCTCAGAAACTTTGGCTTTTAGAAACCTTATCTAGAGGAATGCAGCTTCTGTGTGGCAGCAAATTAAATGGCTTTAGTTATGTGCTCAGCTGCTTCTGGCACTAACCCTAAAAGCCTGCAATCTTTTGCTAGTCTGTATTTTGGTGATGCATGATTTGGTGCTTTTAAACCATTTGCGATGTTGGAAAGATGCATTGGAGATGGCTCAGAGCCAGGAAAAGACTTGAGCAACACCTTTCTGCAATGGGCCAGGCCTAACCAGGAGGTAGTATGGGCACCATAGTCAGTACTCATGAACATGCCAGTCAAAGGAGCTCATTTTATGCATTTATTTCCAGTAACCATGTACTTAACCAAAGGTACACAGCTCCCTGCTTTTTACTTTTGGAGCAGTTTTAGAAAAGTAACTGCCTCACTGTCCTGAACCACAGCCTCTCTTTATCTGACACTGGCTCAAAACTTGTTTTCTGCACATTGATTTCACAGAGATGTTCTTGCACCAACCTGTGCTGTAGGTTTGCTTGGCATTTGCTAACTGATCTGGTTGTGTTAATGGACTTCCAGAGGATGTCAGCACCTGATGGCCATTGTTGTGAGCCAGAATAACTCTTAGGGTAGTTTTTTGTTTGTTTGTTTGTGTCAGAACCACTTTTTGGTTGTGGTTTTGTCAGAACCACTTTTGTGTCACACACAGGAACCTTCGAGGTACAGAAATAACCATCACTACAGGCCCTCACTGGCAAAGACCAAGGAACAGAGTCGTGCCCTTCATGTGTATGTGCTGTGACTTTGCCTTCTTCTGTGTCACCATCATATGGGGTATTTACTGACTCGTGACAAATCAATCAGGTTCCTTTGCACAGTTGCATGGCAAATCCCAGAATGAGCCTCAGCAGGGTAAGGACAATTGTGTGTCTTCCCATGGATCCTGGCCCCATAGGTGATGGTCTGCTGTCTCCTTGGGTGCAGTCCTGCACACAGCCCTCTCCTGAGCCAGGGTCACCAAGCTGTCTGACAGTTCTGTGGCCAGCAGATAGTGCTGCTGTAGGTATTTTTAATGAGGTGGTATTTGGGCAATCTCTGATTTTTTTCCAGCCCCTGCTGAGCCCCTTCCCTTCTGCTGTGAGTCAAGGAGACTGCAGAACTGCTGTGTCCCTGTCTGTGGAAGCCCCTTATGTTCTGCAGACAGACTGCTGTAAGGTGGGGGACAGGAGCAACAGCAATGTATCTTTTCAGTGAAAAAAACTGCTGGAAACAGATAGGGATCCAAGCTGTCCCCTTGTATTCAACAACTGATGTCAATGCAATTAACATCCTCTGGCTTTGTATAAAGTTCTTAATTTTGCTTTTTTTGTATCCTGCTGAGTAGCAATTGCTTCAGTTCTTGCTGAAGTACTCCAGATAAAGAAGTTCTTGTGACCTGTCTTTGTGAATCAGGCCTTTGGAAGTGAACAAAGGATTTTAATTTTTTTATTTATTTTTTTTTTTAAAGAGAGCTCTCACAACACCTTCATTTAAATTGGTCAGTTTAGTGCTATGAGCTGGGTAATAGTAATGATACCGTGGGTGTGTAGCACAGTACAAGTGATGTGCATAGGTGTTATTTACTGTACCTGGGACTGGAAGGGATACTTATACCCACTGTATAAACTGGGTATAAACGTATAGCCACTGTATAAACTAAGGGGAAACATTAACAGAGGTTTAACTATGATTAGGCAAAGAGTTCTTTTCTGTAGTTTTAGTTTCTTGCACTAACAGGGTGACTTGCCTTCATTTGCCTGCCTGCCTGGGTTTGGCTCTGACCATTCACTGGATACCAAAAAATTGAATTAAATTGTGAAAATAAAACACACTCTTAATCTAGCTATTGGAAATAAAATGAAGTACCTTGTCAAAATTAATTTTCTCTGGAAGGAGGAATATTTTACTTCAAGTGAAAGGTTGATTTATAGCCTGCAGTACAGTAAGTGGCATCTGTTTATACATTACCATTTTTTTGAATGTTTTCAGAAATTGCTTACACATAATGAAGAATAATGCCACCTTGTGCTTTTTAAGAGAGGTTAAGCTTTTGGTATGGCGTTTCTGTTTGTTTATTCTTTTCAAAGAAGATGCAATTAGCACATGTTTCTCTTTTCTAAGCACTTTTCATGATGGGTGATGGTATCTGTGATGAGAATCACTGCAAAGATTATAGACCATGAACTTCAGTTCTAGAACAAAGCCTGACATTATTCATACCAGACATGTGCCCTGACTGTATTTCATCTGATACCTTGCTCAATATTGCCTGCAAAGTGTATGGATCCCTTCTCAAGAAGAATTGGCAGGCATTTTAATGGAGTTCCTCCTGCCCCCAGTTTAAGCTATGTGTGTCCAGAAAAGCAAAACCTAAGCCCATACAAAAACCTATTCTACAAAGTAGTAGCTTCACAGTATGAAGGGAGTACATACACTTGAAAATACAGACTGTAAATTCCATTGGCACATGTACTCAGGAAAAAAAGGAAGCACAGAACCATAGCAAGAGATTTTTTTAATAGTGTTAAGTCTTGGTGTGATTATGTGTTCCCTGTGCCACTAGCCAGGGTCAGACTTTGGCCCACAGATGCTGTGAGTTTTGGTTTGGCTAGCAGCAGTCCCCAGAATACCAGGAAATCCTGATCATGTTTAAAGTCATCATGACTCCAGCAGAGCTAAGATGATGCCTGATTCATAGCATGCTGTGACTCCTGCTTGTGTGTGATTTGAGCACAGGAAATGGATAAGATTTGAGCACAGCTAATGGGTAAGATTTTGGTGTCCCTGTGTTGTACAATGGCATCATTCTCTGTGACGAATGCATAAATTATATAGGAAGGGTAGAGCCAGCTGAAAAGAAATGCTTTGTAATACAGATTTCAGTGAGAGCAGAATTTTGTTCACAAGGCTGATGATTTTTCATTTTTAAATCCTGCTGATGGTAAAAAGAAATGATAATCTTACAGATAATACTAAGGCACAGGAGAGCATTCTGCTCTGCCTACCACACTTTTGCACCGGAGGATTCAAAATACCCATTGCTCATTTTCACTAAATCTTGAGCTCCTTACTTGGTTTTTATATCATCACATATAAAATCATCATTGATTTTTAAAATAGACATATAAAATCGTCATTGATTTTTAAAATAGACTAACCCAAGATTATCAGGGATGATGTAAGCCTTCATCTGCATTGCTTTGTAAATCCTTATTGCTCATACGTATGTTCTTGGAAGCAAGTAATGCTATGATCGGCTTAAAGAATCTCTGAGCAGGTCTCAAAATATCATCCACTTTGCTTTAATTTCTGAAATAAGCTGCCTTTTCCAAAAAGCCAGCTCAGTTTTATTCCCTCAGTAACCAACCTTTTACAGACACTGGCCACTTGGGTCACTGAACTAGGGAAAAATAAAATAAATATAAAATTCTGCTGTAAGAACTGTACTGGGAGGGGGTGCAGAATGAACAGCTCATTTTGCACTCTGGCCCCACTTTCACCACAGAAAATCTCTTCAGCTTCATGACCGCTACAAAATGCACTGTGTCAGCAGTTCTTCAAACTCTAACCCCATCACCTGCTCTGTTTGGTACCAGTTAAAGATGGTTCTGATGGGATGCAGCAGGGTTCAGTTTTGTTCAAACCAAAGACACATCCAAGCTGCCAGGCTCCAGGCCTGACTGGTAATTGTCTGTCTCCAGTCCTGACTCAGTCCAGCTCCTAACAAGACCAGTGGGACTTTCAGCAGAGACAGCCTCCAGGATCTGGTCTATTTAATTTGTGACAAATACCACTGTGTGGGCCTCTTGCCTGCCAGATCCTGAGGGCTCACTTTTTCTTTTTTTTCTTAAAAAAAAAAAAAAAAAAAGGTTATATTTGCTGGGCTTTTCCCTAAATGAATACAGGTAATTATTTTTGGTTAGATAGCACACACCCCATGGTAGTTAAATCCTACACCTGTGGTCATTGTTTTAAGTGTGTGCATGTGTGTTTGTCTAAAATGTAACCATCAAGACCATTTTTCTGTAAAAGCTCTTAGTCCAAATCCTTCAGTTAGAATGAACAGAGACCTGCTGGTGTCACTTTAGTAAGATGCTGCTAAGGGAGAGGATGTCATAGTAATGGCTAAACAGGGACCAAATGGACCTGCCAGTACATATACCAGAAAAAGTGTAATTTAAAAACAAAACAAAAAAAACCCAACCCAAATATTTCTTATTTTACTGTTGAGAATACTAAGTTGTGACCGACTGGAATTTGTGCCCAAAGCACATTAAAGTTGAGGTTCTCTGAGGTGCTTCTTAAATCATAGTTTTCAATCCATTAATCCAATTGACTTCATATAAAACACATTTCAATGCATTAGAAATTACAATGGTGATCATTAAATCACTCAGGTGATGTTAAATTGCTCCCATTAGTACAAAGGCAGCCCATACATTTGCAGGGTGTTTGTACTGTCAGAGTCAAACATGGGCCAGCTGAAATCAGCAGAAGGGCTGTGGAGACACAGGACTGCTGTCCAGTATTCTGTCATCTGTAGGAGGTCTGATTACCTGGAAGGTTTCAGGAGGCTCTTTGTCTGGTTCTGCCACCATCTCCAAGACCTTGAGCAAAAGCTAAACACTGAGGCTTAAAACTTCAGTATTAGGAAGCTACTTTTCTATAGCTCTCGAGGTGAGGTCTGTGGTCACTTAATGATTTTGAGATTCTTTGAGTCAAAGACCTGACTATGATGTTTCCCAGTGGAGAGCTAAAGAGACAGGTTAGGTTTGTTACCTTCTCTTTTAAATTCGAGCATACCTCTCTACTGTTGTCTGCAAGGCAACGGTCATTTGAGATGTTCTTTACATTTGGTGCTGGGAAAGCGTCTCGCACCACAGGAGGGCAGGGCTGGAGCAGTGTTTGCAGAGAAGACTGGATGAAACCCTTGGGCCATACAGTCAGTAATTTGTGCTGCTTTGAGCAAAGAGGCACAGGAGCAACCCATGTGCTGGTGATTCTGCCAGTTTGCTGCTCACACTGCAGGGACACATCACCCAACCAGCAGATCACCCTCACCAGTACACACGCCAAATAGTTTAGTCAGGTTTAAAAGAAAAAAATCGTATGGACAGGATTTTTATTTCTCAAGCAGGATCTGTCACAGTCTTGCAGTTCCATCCTTTCTGAAGAGTGAAGTCTTTATTGCAGACATCTGCCTATAGAAAAGTACTTTTTTGTTTTTGTAAGGGAACATTAAAGATGAAAATTCAGGCTTGAATAACTTAATCAGCATACAAATTACACAGATGTAAAAGTTCTCTTTCTTTGTCTTAACTTACGGTTTATTTTGTACAGAATTCATTGTTATACATCTAAGACTTATTATATTGTATAAATATCTTGGGTGTGATGTATATACATATCCACCAGTGTTATAGATTCAACAGTTAATGTATGCATTTCACAATACACTATAGTGTATTTCAATGTAGTGCACATGATTTATATTTCAGAACAGAGCACATCCTCTATGAAAAATTGCTGTTTCCTTCATAGGGTACTCCACCTTGAAATACAGGGTTTCCATTCTACAATGGACCTCTTGTACTGTGTCATATGGCTGTAAGATTGATGAATTAAGAAACAGCAGCTCAAAACATTAATCTATGTGGTTCTACCAAGAGGAGAGCAGGGCACTGGCTTCCCAAGTTCTTAGTTAAATGTGCAGGAAGGTGTAGACCAGCCACGTGGAGCCAGGCTGTGTGTGGTGGCCAAATGAAAGAAACTGTTCCACACAGATTAGAACTACAAGCTCTTGCTTCTCCACCCTCTGTACACCAGCGTTCAGCTGCCCTAAATCACTCAACCCTGAATAAAAGAGCTGAGGGTCTGGCATCAGCTTTAGTGCCAAAATTCACAAACTCCACATGGTCTATTAACCCTCTCTTTGCTTGCAGAAGTTTTCCTGGGTGTCTCTTGCCGTATGTATCGATACTACACACTGCCTCTCCTGGATGGCAGGCAAAGGAACTCACTCACAACGTCCCCTCCACACATACTGTAAGTAAGATCTGCTGTTTGCTCGGTATTAAATTATAGGTATTGCTTTCCTGGGCACCAACTGAAGCACAATTCTAATAAATTTGTCAGTACAGTACCATTCCGTTTCCAGACAGACATCCATGCATCCATGTTGTGCCTTTTGATCATTTGGCTGCCTCTGCTATGTGCTCTCAAAAGCAGACAGCCTTCTAGCAATGTATAAATGCTGCTCATTTAACAGCAAAGTGGAATATGACTGGCTCCATGAATAAAATACCTTATTTTAAAATAGTCATTGAAAAGATTGAGGTGAATTAGAAAATTGTAGGGTTTTAAAAATAAATGAAATTTACTTACATGTAAAGTTTGTCATAATTTTGAAACTAAAATCTGGGATATTTAATTTTAAAATGACCAATCAACTCATGTTGTATTTTGAAGCAAATGAATTAATTTGAAGACTTTTTATTTCAGTTTTATGAGAAGCAGCATAAGTGCTTAAACCAACATAAATCCAGAATAACTCCCTTTTTGTTATTATCCCCTTTAACTGAGAACAGAATTCTTTCTTGCCACTTACTTTTTTGTCTTGCCACTTTTCCATGTCAGAACTGCCATGCGGCAATATGTGATGTCAAAGAGGGAGGTCCTGTGACTCTGCAGTCATAGATTTTGTTTCCCTCATTGCCAGACATGGGGAGGGGTCTCTTGTCCAGCTGTATCCAGTTCCACTGTTTTAATTGCCCACCAGTGGTGGCTGTACTCCTTTCTATATTTGTGATTCAGTTTTGTCATATGCATCACACTATGTCAATCAGGAGCACCCTAACTTGGTTGCCCCTCACTCATTCAAGCCATATTCTGTGCAGGGGAATTTGCTGAGCAAGTAAATAAAGCTGTTGCCTTCCACTACCTGTAATGGGTGAGAAGAGCAGCCAAGCACACACTTAAGGGTACCTAGGTGCTGTGTACTGACTGGGGATGGAGTTCAGCATCCGCTGGTGTTCTCAGCAGCACTGGGCCCACAGTAAAGGCACAGGGGATGGAGTCCAGTATACTGCTATGAGATCATAGTTTCACTGGTAAACCAGTGGATAAGCATTGAGGAAAGCAGCTGTGCTGTTTGCTCTTTGCAACCACCAGCAGCAGGTTGTTTTCTCTGATTTCAAGGCTGAGTTTATTTGTGGCTGATTTATACCCATTTGTACAAACAACATTCTGGATCTGCAGTTGGGCCAAATACAAAATAACACGTGGGGAAGTGATGTTAAATTCTAAAAAAGCATTTTTATGTTGTTTGTAATAAGGATCTTAGTAGGAATTAAAATTTCCTTACTAGGTCTGAATCATTTAAGGAGAGAACATTTGTTGAACAGCCCAAGATTTCATTTGACGCACAAGTGCTGCATCCCTTATGAAACAGAAGCATCTCTCTGCTCTATTATTTTCTCTACTTAAAATTAGATTATAACAGATGCCATCCCCTCCCTATGCAGTTCAGTGCCAGCAAACCTAAGTCTCTAATCACTTATATAAGCCTGGTGTCCTCACTTTCTAATCTCCCCATTAAAATTCTTGTGTTTTGCAGCAGTTATATTAAACATGTTCCCAGCTGTGGATTAGGATCCAAAAGCAGACTTCCCTATAGTCAAGGCTGTCTGGTATACTATTTAACTCCTATCCTGATTTACCTAGAAGTTGGGAACTGCTGTACCTAAGGCAGTTGTTCTTGTGATGGATCCTGTGCAGTAAGCACAAGATCCAAATGTCATGTGCTTTACTGGTTTTGTTAAGGATTATGTAGATTCAGGGTTTTTCCCAACTGTAATTTTCAACTTAGTTCTTTCTTCCTTCAGTTACAAAAAATAATAATAAAAAAATAATAATGAAGTGGCAGGTTTGACTCTCCAGCATGTTTTCCTCATTGATGTTTGAGATAGTCACTTTTTAATGTGCCCAGTCTGTCTTTTCTTTCCTTCTTCCTTTTTTTAACGAAACACAGAGCAAGGTTTTTCTCTGTGACAAGAACCTTACAGTCAGAGATATTTTGGGCATTAACCATTGAGCAAGGACTTCTTTGTCCTGCTGAAGTCTGCCATTGCTCTACTAATTAAAAGAGAGTACCAGTGACTCCAGGATTTTGCTTATTTGCTAGGACATGTCCTTCCTATTCCTTATGTTCTGATACCATATTTGACTTTCTCCTGGTAACATGTACTGTCTCCTGAGCTGCTATTTCAGCGAAGTGTTTCCTTTGCAGTATGTGCTGTTTGGTTGCAGGTTACTTTCTCTCATTAGCAATGACAAAAGTAAACCCAGGGCTACCACTTGATTTTTATTTTCCAGGGTTTATTATTGTATTTACAGTTCCCTGTAAGAAGATACAACCCTTTCCCAGTAAGAGTTCTAATACCTCTCTATGTATCAAATACTAACGACCCATATACCCATATGGAAAGGAAAAGATAATCAGTGATGAAGGAGGTACCTCCAGGGGCTGATGCAGATGAATAGAAAACTTAAATCATTATAAATATTACTGTACTACACTTTGGTACAACCAAACCAAAACAAAAACCTTCAAAGAAAATATTTAATGTTCCCTAAGTCAAATAAAATTTGTAAACAATAGGAAAAGAAATTAACCACATGGGGGTTTTTATATCTGTAAAAAATAATAAGACTACTTGGCTGCATTGCACATAGGCAATAAAATCTGCCTCCTTCAGCTCCCTTTTAATGTAAGCCTCGTTTCAGGCTGTAAGCAAGAAATGTCCACTGTGCTTTACAAAGGACGACGACTAGAAAAATCAATGCAAACAAATCTCCCTCTCTTTTCTGATTTGCCATTTATCATGAGAGATGACAAACAAATGAAGTCTCCTCTGAGTCTGAGCGTAGTTGTATTAGCATTTTGCTAGTACCAGGCAGTATACAAAAACAGCCATTGTGTGTGACACCTCCAACACCTACAGGTAGCTGGTTTTGGGGCACATCCTGGTTTGGGGTGAAACAGGTTTAACTCAGCCAGCCTCTTGTACCTGCTCAGTGATACCAGGTTATCATCTCAGTAACTCCAAGGTTGGACTGTCTTGTTCCTATTGCTGACTGGACTGACTGCTTCACCATCCATGAACAGAAGGCATAAAGGTGATTACAAACATAAGAAAGTAGTTTTACATATTGTCTTGCAGTCTTTCCATATAGTCCCTAAGTTCCTTGGAATCACCAAGGTTCATATCTTGGCATACCCATTTAATATTGTCATCACTGTCAAATAGAATTGAGTTGGTGTAGGGGCCTCCGTCCTCTGGCAGTATTGTTGTATATGAAGTGAACTTTACTCGCTTCTGCTTTGGCCCAGAAGTATTTAGAGGTTCACTTTTAACTTCTTTTTCACAAAGATACTCAGAAGATCTGAGGATATGATTATGAAGAGTCTTCTGAGAACTCCCATTAAGAAGAAAGTTGCTTTCTTCAAACTGCATTCCTCTGTCAATCATTGTAGTGCACTCCTCCGACGGGAGTGAAATGTCAACTGGGTTTTCCAGCAGTTCAACCTCATTTCCAAGCCAGACCCAGTCATGGGAATGGGGGATGTTGCCTTGCTCACTCACAGCAAACCTTTTATGCCTGTACTTCCAAGCAAATGCCACACAGTTAATCAAAAACACCAAGATTGCTAAGCAGAAAACACAGAGCAGGGCATACATGCCAATCTCCAAATCTGTTAATCCTCTTGAAGTCAATGTGAGATCACTGGGATTGTTTTCTCCTGGTATTTCTACTTGTGTAGGGAAACCTGTGAAGGCAGTTGGGTTATTTTGGAGCTGGCCATCCTCCAGGGACTCCTGATCAATGGGAGATATGAAAGTTGTGCTTTTGTTTGCATTGTCCTCATGACTGGATATGTCCTCATGGTTTTTGGACCATTCTTGTGCTGTCCTCTCTTGTTCTGCAGGTTTCTCTATGGAATTGCTTACATGGCTTTTAAAATCTCTATCCACATCATCAATGTCATTAATGCTTCCTTTTTGGTCAGAATCCTTCTGACCAAACTTGACTTTGACACTTCCTTTCCCAACAGCCAGAATGCTCTTCCGCTTGGTCTTCTGACACGGCTCACTGATGACCATTTCGATTTTAATGAGAGGTCCTTGTCCATCCCCTTCTGCCACTACCACAGGCCATCTGGACTGAAGGTTTTGGGGTGCAGACACTACCATCTCATCCAGGGAAGTGATGGTCATTGAGAAGTCCTTGGAGTCATAGATATCTAATGGTGTCACTGACCCATCACTGAACAAAATCCAAGCGCTGACTATGGCTTCCTGGGGGGAGAGAGGATGAGAGAGAAAAGAAGAAAGCACAAATCAGACACTCAGTGTCAAAGTCTGACACTGGCAAAATAAATACACAGTTTGACTTCAGTTTATTTCATTTTTTAAAACAAGAAAACTAAAATGTCTGCACTGCTTCTCATTTTCCTCTCGCAGATTTGTGCTCTCTAGACCTCTGAGGCACTTATCTTGAGGAACTATCAAAGACACAGTCATCTAAATTTAATAAGAGGTGCTGACAAATAGCATTGTCGATTCTTGTTTTCAGTCTGAAGTGAGAAACCTCATTTGAATGCCAGGGGCTCATGATGAACATAATCATATTTCCAAAGTCCTGGTTATTTCATTTGATCAAGGACCTCTAATAGGGTATTTCTGTAATATTGAGGTTCTAATGCTGTATTTAACACAGCCTGTGGAGCTCTAAGTGTCAGAACAGTGACCCCCTTCAGCCCACTGAAACAATCTAGGTTAAGAAGTAATGCATTATTCTAAATTTTCTGTCATGCTTTCAGAGAGACAAGATTATGTGAAATATACAAGAGTGATTGTAGTCTTTTCTAGCAAGTACAGAAACACTCAAACCCCTGCCATTTTAAAGGCATTTTGACCAAGATTATTTGCCTTTCTGCTGCAAATTGCTAAGTGCTGAAAGGATAGCTATACTTTCTCTAGGGACACTCTCAGTTCTATAATAAATACAAAAAAAAAAAATAGATGTGATTTACTCTGTGAGCTCACACAAAGCTATTCTTCAGATCATCTAGTCCAACCCCCTGTGGTGAGCAAGGATATTCTCCATTAGATCAGGTTGTCCAGAAACCTGTCGAGTCTCACCTTGAGCATCCTCAAGGGTGGGGTCTCAACTACCTCCTTGGGCAGCCTGTTCCAGTGTTCCACTACCATCGTGTTAAAGATCTTCCTCCTAACAGCCAATCAAAATCTCCTCTTCTCTAATTTCAAACCATTGTCCCTCATCCTATCACTCCAGGCCTTTGTAAACAGTCCCTTTCCAGCCTTCTTGCAGGCCCTCTTCATGTACTGGAAGGCTGCTGTTAAGTTTCCCTGAAGTCTTGCCTTCTCCAGGCTGAACAACCCCAACTCCCTCAATCTGTCCTTTTAGGATAGGTGCTCCAGCCCCCTTATTGTTTTCATGGCCCTCCTCTGGACTTGCTCCATCAGGTCCTTCTCGTTTAGAGGGCACTAGAGTTGGACACAATACTGAGGAGAGGTCTTGCTGTGTGGAGTTGCTGCTTGGCACAAAGCCATGCATTGCACTCACTGTCTAAAATTTAAGGCAAGTAGCTTCCCTCTAGGTTCTGACAAAGCCCAGGCAACAAATCCTCTCTGTACCGCAGTGTGGGTTGTACCTGTTTGGGAGTATGAAGGATGTCGTACGCAGAGGTGGTAGAGACAATGGCTCTCTTATTTCCTTTGCTGATTTGTAAGGAGACAGACAAGCCTGAAACTAGTTGTACCCCTAGATCTGTAATGGTCACACGGTCATCTAGAACTATCACTGTCTTCTCCGCCAAGATGGAATCCGAAAGAGGTGAGAGAACCTTGAAAGAGAAAGCAAAAGCCTGTCTTGTAAAGCAAGATTGGACTCTAATTGGCATCACACTTCAGATTAATCTTGGGTTTGTCACATCCATGTATGAGCTATAACTGATGTTTCCCCCAAGACATTGCACTCATTTGCTGCTAAATTACTTTATTTACAGAAATAATTTAATGAAGTAACCAATCACTTTGAAATTGCAGCTCCATCTCAGCAGCAGAGCATAGGTTGAATTCAATGGATTGGTTTTGGTTTGTTTTTTTAAAAAGGCATTTTTTTTTCACCCCCTGTGAAAGTAGCATAGCACAAGACAAAACAGAAGGCACTGAGTGCTGCTGAAACTCAGTGAGGCAGTAAAGAAGTGCACAAAGCCTGGTTGATAGGAACTTGGCTTGATGCCTTTGCAGGGACAGAGCACCTGAATGAAATCAAAGGGAGATTTGCAAAAGGACTTTGAAAATCTCTCTGGGTGCCTGTCTGCATTTTTCAATGCCAAAATAGTCCTGTCAGTTTGGTCTAAGACCTTGTTTCTAACATAGAATCATAGAATGCCTTGCTTTGGAAGGAACTGTTAAAGGTCACCTAGTCCAACACTCTTGCACGGAGCAGAGACATCTGAAGCTGGAGCAGGTTGCTCCCAAATCTTCTGTTTGTGTTGACTACAAAGGAAATTTAGTGGGACTGGAACATGGCAGATGTTTGTGGTTAGTAACAGTCCCAGTACTTTTAAATTCCTTTATTTTGATTAAGAAATATCCATGAGGTTAGACAGACAGGTGGTGAATATGAATATTCTGAAGGATTTCTGGAGGTCATTTCTGTGTCCATTTAATGTTTCATTTTCTGAACTTAACTGGGCTAAATTTGCAAAGACATTTAAGCATATAGAGATGTCTGTGCATTTTGGGTAAAATTTGCTATCAGTCAGGTTCACAAGGTCCCACTTAAATTAAAAGAACATAGTTGTGTGCATCATGTAACCTGTTCCACTGTTCAGAAATTCCTACTGTGTTGCTAGTCACATCACCATGGATAAATCCCTTCAGAAGTTTCACCTGAAGGTATTTTATGGAAGTGACAAACAGTAAAAATGAAAACCCATTTTATGTTTAGCATGTAAATTTGTGTGTGTGTGTATCCAGGACTCTCTCTGTGGAAGCTGCAGATAAATGTTGTGCTGTACCTGGACCGTGGTGATGCCATGCTCACGACCAACCAGAACTCGGCCATCTTGAAGCTTGGCAATCTTGGGTTCTTCTACCTTCATGAAATCAGTCACAAGGTCAGTGATGTCAAACTGCCATTCAGAGCCTAGCATATAGGTCAACTGGCCTCCAAACTCAGAGGATTCAGCTACAAACTGTGTGAGGACTCGCACCATGGCATGCTGATACTGGAGAGTGCAACCTTTTCCCTTTTTCTCATCATCCTCTTCATCTTCACTGTCACGGGTGGGCCTGTAAATAGATCCAGGTTTGTTATCTGCATTGCCATGACCTCCCTGCAACACTGCAGAGCTTCAGCTGGATGGTATCTTTGGTCTCATTAATGTTATCATCATCTGCTGCTCTGCGAGAAAGAGGAAACCAGATTTTTGGATGTGCAGGTTACTAAGCCTGGGTGAGGTGCTTGTACAGCTTGTGATGTAGGATTTAAAGTCTACTGGCACTTCTGTTAGTGAATGCTTGCTTTGAGTGAGTCCTCCCAGCCTGAAAATGTCTGCCATTGCGGAGATTTCAGTGGAACTCATGAGACATTTGCTCTCCATGTCTCCAAGTAGCAGTCAAGCCTTGCAAAGGGCAAAGGAAAGAATCATCAAGTGCTTGTGAGAGGGCAGTTCTAGAACAAACCCCCATAGCAATTTAACAGAGATGGGAGAGAATGTTTCTGCATCCATTTTTTCACCTTTGTCCATAGCATTTGTATCATGTTGTTTATCTCATCAAAACTACTGTAGCATATGTGAGATTCCCTGTTTAGGTAATGCCACCCCACATTATCCCACAACTCTAACTCAGAGATTCATTAGACCTCATCTGAAAGCTCACAGAGTTCATGCAAGTATCTGCTATATTTCTCAGGTAACCACAGAATCATACACTAGAAGAATGACTATAGGGACCTTCCAAAACCCAAATGAGGCACTTGGGTTACCACTCAAGGTACCTGGAGTCAGATCACACCATGCCAGGCTGGTGAGACTACTGCTCACTCCATGTAACACCTGCAGCATTAGACACACTTTCTATAACATGTTCTACCTGTCTGTGCCTCTAGCAAAATAAACCTCATAACAATATAACAGCTTAAAACATGCCTTGTGTAAGGTATCACAGTACTGCCATGCCTCACAGAATGTTGTCTGGTTTAAAACCCACTTTCCCATAAGTTGTTTGGTTTGGTTTGGTGGTGGTGTTGTTTTTTCCTATTGCTTTTTCCTTGGGATAATTACATGGATTCTCTTATCTCTTTTGAGTCAGGTATTAAGCACTAGGGGGTCACGCTTTTACTCATTATGTCTCCATGCCATGGAATTCATTGCACCGAAAAAATTTGCCTTCCTCCTTTACTTATTGAGCCTGAAGCCACCTCTATAGCAAGAGTGGGAAATATATGGTAAGCCTCTTACTTTACACAGTGTTGTAGGAAGTAGTTTTGTGTTTAATGTGCTCCTTTATCTTCTCCTTTGAAACACCAGCTACAGAAAGCTATTTTAAAACGGAATTGCTTTTGTTATAAATTGCTTTATGACAAAGTTGGCAAATAGTAAGTTGAAAACCTATCTAAGAAAAGCCCTTGTGCTCTTCAAAATGACAACAAGTCCCGTGTTAGAGACTCTAATACACTGGAAATACATTTTCAATGAATCCCTTGTTAGCTGACACCTGAAGTGAATGGTATTGGGTACTACCCTTTTGGGTTTATGTGCGTAAAATAAAAGTGTCCATCAGTAGTTGCTGCATGGAAGATCACTGAATAACCACTGAATTGTTGAGAAAAGAACAGGATTCTAAAATGGGATTTACAAAGCGCACAGAAATTAGTACAGAATCAGACTAGCTGAGTACTGGAGGGAAACTTGAAATTGTTCTTTCCTTCCTACAAAAACGTCAGACTGGACTGTGAGCTGAATCCAGGCAGGCAGCAAAAGAGCCACAAGTACTAGAAGGGGGAATTTTTAGAGCTTATGTGGCCTATGAATATTTAGGCTGCCAGAAAAGAGTTTAGGCACTTCTTAGTGTTCCCAATTTCAGTTTATTCCTGTGTTCTGACCCTCTTCAGCTCATCTAAACCATAACTTGGCTCTAAATATCCTGGCTTCAGGAAACCCAGGGTTAGCTCTGAGATTTTGGGATGTGACCCTTTTAGTAATACAGATGAGTGACATTAGTACCTGTGCAGAATTGGAGAAAAATGTGCACAGCTTTTCAGGTCAGAAGTACTGATGGGCTTTGGGGGAGAAGAGCCACAGAACTAGATTTCTTATGGGAAAAGAGACACAGAATCAGTGTTCTGTGGCTTGAAGAAAAAAGTTCACATGTTCAACATTCACAGTGACTGAATTTTTTTACACAGCTCTGGTTTCTGTTACATAACCAGATGCTTTACTCTGATTCAATGTGTTACTGCTATTCATATTTAATTTTGTGCTTGTTTGTTTCTAATTTCAGTGTTTAAAACTTCAAACTACTGGGCTGTTCAAGAAGAAACACATTCAAAAAGACTTTGAGGGAAAGAACTCTTCAGCCTCAGTGACATACAGCTCATCGATGTGAGCTGTGGAAGAATACCCAGAAATAATGAGGAGTCTTCATAAGGGCATTGAGGGAGCACCCCTGCCCTTCCTACCAGGCTTAAGACTGGATGGACAGCCAGCACAACCAACCACACAAAGATGCTTCAGGTCCGAATCTTTCCTTATGGTGTCTCTAAGAAACAAAGGTAAGGGCTCCATTTCCTTACAAAAACATTTGTCTATTGCAGGCAAATGCAGAACATCAGAAAGGCATCCCCAAAGCACAGAAGAGGCAAGGCACTTTCTGATGTTGGGGCAAAACAAAAAGTGAGGTGTTTAGATTTTCAGTACAAGCTTTGCAAGTCTGCTTTACTGACTCGGGTTCCTTCTTTTACTTAAACAAATTTCCACTTCAAAGCCACAAAACCCTGATTCAGTAAGTCAGAGCATTTCAGTGTTTTGTCTCCATGGCACAACAAAACGTTTGCAATTGACTGAATTGCACAGTTCCCTTTAGAGTCTTAAACTTCTTGTTACAGTGTTTTCAGTAGGCTTAAAATCCTTCATTAAGCAGCGAGCTCATTTTCCTTTTAAGACATATCCTCATGAATGTAAGCTATTGCTGCATATCGTGCTTTTCCCCCCCGTGGACATCTCTAAGGTTAGCTCTGGATTGCTCTCAGGATTCTTCTTATCCTGTTTCTTGCCGCTTGGCAAACCTGATTGGAAGATTTTTTGCTTTTCTCGAGTGAACCAGGGTTGCCAGAACTACATTTAATTTACATTTCACACAGAGGAAGCCTGTGCCAGAGAGCCAAGTTAAAACAGCAGCCCTGTTACAAGGGTGCCTGCTAGCACTGATCTAATCAGTGATCTGTCAACTTTATATTATAGACACTATCTGTGAGCAGTTTAAGTATGTCTCTTTTAATTCATTCCACTCTCAATCCAGGCATCACATTCTTGGGCCAGATGCTAATTTTCTGCTTAAAAAAAAAAAACCTAAAGAAATCAGGTTTGATGGGTTTGAATTTGAAATATTGATTGAAAAAAGCCATGCATTTAAAAAAAAACATTTGCAACACCTCTCATTGGAGAAAAAAGCCCAAATTACTTTGGATACAAAACACACGCCACTAGAAGTTGATTTAGTAGAAGCTACAGAAATAAGCTGCACATAGCTTCACTCAGAGCTCAGGAAGAAATGCAGTTTGCTGTCTTTACAGATCTTGAAAGTACAGTCTACCTATTAACAAAAATCTCTGTGGTCTTGTCTCCATAGGACATTAAAGTCAATTAACTAAAGGAGTGAATTTACAGCGTGTTCCAGCTTTGTGCAGATGTTGTTATTCACAAATGGAATGCTTTGAATCCAGTTTCATTTAATTTGCCTTAAAGTATGGCTTTATTTCTGAGTGGAGGCACACACAGAGCAGTTTGTCTTGTCCCCACACTTAGGCTACTTTTCCTGCTTTCATCTCTAGTACTAGCCAGGACTAAAGCAGTGCTACCACCTAATTAACCACCAGTTCAACAGATTGCCACTCACAAGCAATGCCACATCTGGCTTCACTCTGTTTCAAAGGTTTATGCTTCTCAGAGGTTTGGAGTCACCATGACTTAGCAATGTCTTTACCAGTTTTTGTGATGCTGGTAAAAGTCCAGTAAACTATGCTCCTGATAACTGAAGCAGTGCTGGAGTCACACTGTGTGATGTCTGCCTCCCTGGGAGCCTCAAGGAAACAATGTACTTTACCCCAGTTGCAAATATTTGCTGAAGTTTCCAGCTTATTCTGTGAGCCTTTAGCTGGGCAATTCCTATTAATGCAAGTTGAAGCCACTCATCTCATGTAAATGTATGTGCAGAGAGCCAGTGCAGAACTTCAGAAAGGTAATGGCATTGCACATGCATGAGGAATCAAAATAAATGTTCTTGTTAGGCTAGCAGAGTCTGCCTGGACCTCTTCTACACTTTAATATTTGATTTTAATTTAAATATACACTTTTGTTTGCAGAGGCTGTGGGCTTTTATGCAGCCTGTTGCAGAAGGGGAGTTTTTGTCAACCCATGCTAGCTCATGGACCAGGCACCATGAGTGGATCCATGGAGATGACTTTCATCTGGAAAGGGAGGCTCTTCATATCCAGAGCAGCACACACCAAAGACCTTCTCCTTGGGATTATAATCAAGGTTTGCCATATATTTACAGATTGATCTGGTAAGTTGTATTACTGCTCTTGCACAGGGGACACTACTAATTTTTTTTTTTCCCAGTTCTGCCATGAAAGCAGCCTGGTTTTGATTCCTGTTCCTCCAGAAAGTTCCTGCCCTGACAGCAGTTCAGACCAGGTGAAAACCTCCATGGTTGAAGCTGAGCTTGGCTTGTGGTGTTTGTAAAATATTTGTGCAGCCAGCCCCTGCCTTTTCATCCCTTCATGGTAATTATTGAAGAGGTTAGGTAAGCAGCATGTCTGTAATCACATGTATTTTACAATTACAAACATGACAGTGTTTATAGGGAGAAGCAACAAATTTTATTAGATCAACAATTGGAAAGAACAGATGTAATTTAGGGCATATAAACCCTTCTCCAGGTCTGAAATAGAAGCATCTATATTCAAATGAAGAACAGCCATGCTGAGGCAGTAGTTTCACAAGCGTTTCTTTTGTTGACAGCACCAATAAACATATTTAAAAGATTATTGTAAACCCAGTTATATTTTGCCATCTGGCTCAGCCCCTCACACAACTGAACCAGCACAGCCACATTGAGCATGTGGGAAGGAGAGAGTGGAGTGGGGGAGCCAGAGGAGATGAAGGAAATGAGGTGTCTGCACAATCTCTATAAGAACGGCTTCAAAGTTTTACCTTCTGCATATTCATGAATTACTTTATAGCAATCTTTAGTTCTTGCTGAGAAGACCAAGGGAGTGGTGTGGTGATACCAACACCCAGTGGACAGGAGGAGAGCAGAAAATTGTTCTGTCTGTGGTGAGGTGAGGAATGAAGACATATGGCAGTCCTTCCATGAGTAAACCTGAGGACTGTGATACTGCTTTAGCTGACTTGCGGATCATGCGCAACTGAATTTGAGTTTAAGACTGCCTAAGCCTATTGGCAGGAACTGTCCTCTTCTTGGCAAGTTAGGTTTTTCAAAGGATGTATCAAAAAGCTCATGATAATTGCAAACAATGTCTCTCTCTTGTGTGAAAGTGAGGTTGAAGCAATCCAGTGCTGTGGCTACCACACCTGCTGGGAAATGCTTGGATGTGGAGGTTTTTTTTTAAAGATTGAAGCACTCTCCTCTCTCCCCTTCAAACCCATTCTCAGTTATCACACAAGACAAGCTTCTCACCACCCAGCACTCGTGCTCTACCCTTACACCAGGCAGGCACTGTGAAGAATTACCAGAGTTATTGAATGTGGCCTTCTGGCTCTGTCACTGAACGAGGATTCAGGAAACCAACCTGCAGCTCCTGACCACAGTCCAAATGTCTTGTGTGCTTCAGGCCACCATTTAAAAACTCATCATAAAAATTCCCCCATGGTTAGGATACTGAGAAAGAGGTAGCTATGATGAAGATGGAGGTATAAGCAGATTAAAAAAGAAAAATCCAAAACACCCAAAAGGAGAAACCACTATGTCTCAGGTAAATCCCATCCAAATCTAAAAATAAAGGAAATGTAAGAACCTTAAGTAGAAAGTAAATGTCAGAGTGAGTATAAGTAATGCTAGTCCTAGACTGGCTATTGATTCCACTCCAAAGCTAAAAATGATCCTCATGAACGTTCCATAAGACAAGAGAGAATTTATTTCTTGCAGAAACCTTTCCTGCTCACAGGGGCATGGGCTGCTGCCACACAATGTCATAAACCAGCAGCTGCAGTTCTGGGGAATGTTACAGTGTCTCTACCTTCTCTTCCACCCTTCACTGAAAACGTTTGCTGAAGGTGTGCCAGCAGTTCAAACGCAATACAAGCAGCAGCGAACTCAGGCCACCTGCCAGCTTGCAAACCGAGCAGCCTCTCAGATCATTACCTTTGTTTCAGCTGGCCCTAATAAATCAGACCTAGACACCAAGGGATAAATATCCAGTACTGCGTGTAATGTGTTTAAAGTCAGAATATCCATGACTGTTAACCACAGTTACATGTCTCACTCATGGAGCTTGCTGCTGGAAGTTTACTTCTGCAATAAACACCAACAGCCTAATTTTGCAGCTATTTGCTCAGCAAAATCCCCATTGGTTTAGTAGGAGCTGTGCCTAAGGGAGTGTTACAGCACTGGGTACATTACAGGCAGAAGAAGGTGAGTTAAGTGAGATTTTTAGCTGCCAGCATATGTCCATTCCTCACCTAGCACATCTCTTCTGCTACAACTGGCAGCTTTGCCCTTACCACTGAAGCAAACACACAGATTTCTCCTGTGCCAGATCCTCACCACCTCCTCTGTCACAGCCAGAAAAAAATGTCCACACAGCCAAGAGGTGAGTCAGTCCCCTTCTTTTGGAGTTCATTCTGAGTATCCTGTAAATTGTGTCCTATTACCCTTAGTTTTATGCCTTCGTATAAAGTGTTAGATCATTCTACTCTACTGCTGTCTGTTTGGGCTGTTTAAGGCCCTTCAATAGCTGAGATGTTCTCCTGGGCAAATCAAGTGCTTTAGCTACAACTGCCACAGTGTTTAGCACTACAGTTACTGCTGCCAGAAGTGCTTTTTCACTGTATTATAAATCTGAGCTGGTGACAATCCTTGTTCTCCAATAGTATTTTTCAACTCAGCCTGAAATCTATTGATACAGCAGTGTTCCTGGAAGTTCTTAATTTTTCAAATTGTCCAAGTGATAGTGATTCTAGAATGGGTATTTTCAGTAGGGAATGATGGAGACAGAGCTCAAAGTCCCCAAACCCTTCACCCTCCTTTATTACTCCTCTACGTTTGTCCTAGTAGAGTCCATAGAACAGGATACAGTTTCCAATAGTGATTGTTTTTGTTCTTTGCCTAATTCTGATCTAAGCAATGCTTCAGCCAGGTCTGTGCATCTGTGCAGAGACTGAATTATCATCTGCAGTCACAGATTCATGGAATGGTTTAGGTTGGAAGGGGCTTTTAAAGATCTAGTCCAAGACTCCTGCCAATGCCCAGTGCCTGACCTTTTGGCCCTATTTTATTTGGCACAGTAGAGAGAAAGTTAAGCACTGACAGTGCTGAATATCACACACACAAAGAATGTTACATATAGGATGGGAGAGGTCTAGGTCCTTTTCCTCAGATTTGCACATCACAGCTTTCCTGAGATTATGTGGAATAGGTCAATGCTCCAGGCAAAGCCAGTGACTTTTAAACTCTATAGATCAGGATAAAACACAGCAACTGATATCACTGTTGGATGGTTTAATGAAGGCTACAACAGATTGTAAAACTAATTTTAAATAGGAGAGTTTAGATTCTGTGAAGCACTCTAAAAATTTGTTGTGTTGCAAAATCAGAGGCCTGAGCATAGATCTGGACTGTGCTGGTGCTGTGAGCATACCTTTTGTTGGAGGTGACAGGTATCCTCCAGCCTTTGATCTGGCTGAGTTCTGTATCAGAGATCTCTATCTGCAGCGGGAGCCTTGGAACCCAGACTGTCACTTCTAATTGGGTGGTGAAATGCTGGTAAGTGAAGTTAACAATAGTATCCACTTTGCTTTTCATTTCCTTGCCATTAACGAAGATGGAGTCACAGCTGTCAGAAACCTTAAAAAAAAAAAAAAAGGAAAGACAAAAGATTAATTGGGAAATGAATAAAAGTTCCTGAGGAAGCAGAATCAATGATACATCAGTCCAAAGACAACCCTGATAATGTGAGTCATGCATATTGCATTTTCAGTTTTCTAATTAGTAGCAAACAGTGATAAATGGACCCCAGGGAAACAGTTCTGCTTTCCTCAATGGATACTACTCAAACTACAAAAATAATTTAATGATGTTATATAACCTATGTGAATCTTTTATACTAGGCAAATTGAACTCTTCATGAATCAAACTCGATGTGCATCAAAGTTTATGTTTACAACTTGCTTAAAGAATCTGGGGAAAAAATGGGGCCATATGTTAGTAAGAAAAAGACTGACTCAGGCCCATAAACCAGAATCCTTTCCTTTTTCCTCGAGCACTGCATTGCTGAAAGACAAAGATCCCCTTATGGCTCATGAGCAGAAGTGCAGCAGAAGCATTAATTTTTAGAACTTCCTAGTAATTGTTTTAGCAAAATGGATTCATGGTTGCTTTGTGTCACTATATGAAATTACTGCCAAAACCAGCACGTGGGCTCTTCACCACAACTCATCTGCCCTCTTGGTTTCAGGGATCCTTTGGCACAAAATCAAGGTCCTGAACACGGATCCCAGGTATACAAAGAACCTGACAGCAACGTATTTGACCTGCTTCTTGGAAAGAAGGAACTCCTCCTTCATCAGGTGTGGATGTATGTGGATACTTTTAGATGATATATTTATGCACATATTTAATGTATAACAAGTTTATATGTATGTATATACATATGTCTGTATACATGGACAGGTGTATTTGTATCTATATACAGGCTTACATTCTGCTTAGAAGTGAGAGAGAGAGAGATGATAGTCTCCAATGAAGTCCATGTACTGTGGTTTTAATCTTCTAAAACCACAGCTTATGAGATGGAGTTGTGTGCCTGACATGGACTTCGCTCTCTCTCAGGACTTTCTGTGTCATACTTGAGGATATGGTCTAGGGGGTGAACTTTGTAGCACAGGGTTATTGGTTGGGCTTGGTGATCCTGAGGGTCTGTTCCAACCTGAGTGTTTCTGTGATTCTGTGATACCATGTAATGCAGTGGGACTCAGATCTGAAGGGGTGCTGGATAAGCCAGTGAGTAACTTCTGGTTTACTGCAGTTACTGAGAGAACTCATATAGACATCAGTGGAGAATGTACTGAAACACAGGCTGGTTTGGTTCTGTAAACATATCTCAAATCTTCTCTAATATTAACAGAAATTAGGGGTTACTGAGACAAGAAAAATTACAGAAAATGTATAGCAGCCTTTTCTTCCTCAAAGGCAGTCCTCACTTTTAAATTGTTTATCCCATTTTAAATCTCACAATAACCTATTTTTCCTCTTGAGCTCTAACACGGTATAATACTGTTAGGTGGGCAATACCTTAAGCCCACTATCATATGGAGCACATTCAAATAATGAAATATTGCCCAAAGGGCTCTCATAATGCTTTTAAGATTTATAGACAACTTGCCCACGACTCAGTTACTTCAGAAGCAAAAGCATACCAGTAACCTTTATGCAGGTCATCCAGGGGCAAGAATTATTGTGACAACATTTAAAGGGATGGCAACTCTCAAGCCAAGCATGGAAGGAGGAATGTTTGGGAAAAGTTGTGCCAGTTGATCTCTTGGTACTTAGGCACTGCACATAGACCATATCAAATGACTGTTTCACTTAGTGGGACCACACAGACAAACTTTTCCTACTGTCCCTTGTATAACACCACCGTACAGCTAAGGTCATTCTCCTGTGCAGTTTATTACTAAGCAATAGCTTTGCTAAAAATATTGCCATGTACCTTGAGATTCATGCTAGAAATGTTCACTGACTGATGGTTTTGTCCATATGCAATATCCATATAGAAAGTAGAAAAGCTCTTTATCTGCCATTTCCAAGTCAGCTTCTTTCATCCCCATCAATGCTCAGAGACTACAATCAGTTGCTTTTTCACAAAAGCACTAAGCCAGGATGTGAAGGATGGAGCAAAAAGGAAACCAAGTCATGCTTTTGGAGAATCCTCCTCCCACAGAAATGCTTAATGAGTACAAGAATTAAAAAAAAAAAAAAAAAAAAAAAAAAAAAGCCTAGCTGTTTGATAAAGAGGTTAAAATGGACTCCAGGCTCAGGAGTACCACAAATGAGATGGAACATACTCAGAATCTTTGTTTCCCCCTCATAATGTGTCACAAGTGTCTCTGGAAAGTTTAAGCACATTAAGTGAGGCCATTAATTGAATGAGCAGTTGAGATTCTAAACCATAAAGCTTACATCTAGGGAGTTTTGTGTGAATTAATACAAGACAGAAATCATAAAGAAAACTCAAAGAGGGAGGGGTAAACATTCAGACTGGATCAGGGGAACAACTACTATCTGACATGACAGCAGCTAATATTTTAGATTCTCTTTGTGCTCCTTAAAATATTATCTTCTTGTCAGCAGGCAAGCAAGGTGCTAAATTAGGGAACTGAAAGATGGACTTTATTTGTAGCTGTAAAAATATCAGTCTAGGCTTACAAATTTTGCAGATTATATGTCTAGACAGAGTCATTCAGTCATTTATATACTGACCAAGAGGTAAGTATAAATCAGTATATATAAGTATGCTATAGAAGTCCACCCAGTAGCCTTGTGTAGAGTTCAGAGCTCACATGTCTCTTCAGTTTATCTTGCAGAAAATAACACAGCCTTGAAACAAAACTTGGAAAGAGGCATTGTTGTTTCAGATCTCTAGCTGGAACTTGGGTTTCCTCTATTAGGTACCAGCAAACCAAAGAGTTGGAAGGAAAATTGTGCAAATAAAGTGTAGTGAAAACTGCAGCAGTCACCTAAATCCTATGAAACTATGACCACTGTTAACAATTCAGGCTAGATTAAAGCTTACCTGAGGAAGCACTCACCAGGCATTTAATTACTGTTTCATTGACTCTGCCTAATAGCAGTTGTTACTTAGAAGTAGATTTGCTTCATCTGAAGGAAAGGAGAATATTGACCATGAATAGAAAATGCCCAACACTTTTGTTTCACTTGGGATCTACTACAGGCCCAGGAGAACAAATTAATTTCATGGAGATGAGAGCTGTGGTCTGGTGTTAACAGCACTCTGACACTCCTCCAAAGTGAAGAGGGAATGACAAACACATGTTGAGCTTTGGGGACTCTCTGCCAGCTGTATTCTCTGGCCCGTGGCCTTCAGTAAATGTTCTCCTTACCTTCTCCCCTGTTAAGTGTCCCCTATGCTTTTCTAGTCATGCTGACTGCCAGGAGTGGCTTGTGATGCTGCTGGGAGGGGAAGTGGTACGACCTGCTGCTGGAGTTTGGGCAGCTCATGGATGCTTACATCAGAAAGCATTCCAGTTGGCCATGGGGCAAGCTGTGGCACAGCAGAGCAGAGTTACATTAGCAGATGAATTAAAACACATTTCTTTTGGGCTGCTGGTTCTGAGGGAGCATTGGGTGAAACTGCTGTTAAATCTCTCCTGCAAGCATTACACAGTGAGAAAACACAAAAGTGAGAAACTTAGAATGCCACCCTTCACAATGCACAGAGGAAGCCTGTTTAAAACAGTCTGTCACCATCCACTGTCAACTGCCTGAAAAATCAGAAAGTGCTCTTTGAGACAGTTTACAACCTGGAGGGCAGGCTGGGCAGTGATGTGTTCTGGGATGCAGGTCAAGAGAAAGTGAGCTGCAATTAACCTCTCTGTGCTTTGAAGCAGGTGGTTGGTTCCAATCCTCACAAGTAATTGTAAAAAAGCACAATTTGCCCAGTACAGACTGTCAGAGCCTCCTCATTTTAGACTAATCCAGAACAAAAGTAGCCAGCAGTCCAAAAGAGTAATTGGGAAATCATTCAATGCTCAGGTCAGCCAAGGTTTATACACCCTTTGGGGGAACAGGTAAAAATGGAGGGGCTGTGAGATAAGGAAACAAGTAATGCCTGCTGCCTGGTGCAGCAGGTTTGGTTCTAAAGCTCATACCTTACCCTGGGCTTGCAGGTAATCCTGTAAGGAGGCTGAACAAGGATGATGTAACAGAAAACAGTCACATTAACCCCTCCAAAGGTTTTCAGTTAAACAAGACCTTGCTGCTGAATGCCTCCTTGGTACAACCATTGCCCCCCAGCACTCTCTTGTCTAGGAAGAGAGAGCAAGATGGCTTCAGCAGAGTCCTGCCATGGGTCTCTGTAGTCAACAGCACCTCAGGGCTTCCCCAGCCCATGCCTCATCTTCAAGTTAATAATTTTATATTTTATTGTTGTCGTTATTATTAGTATTAGTATTTAATTGGTATTATTTTATTTTCTGTTTCATTTGGTATGAGGCAACAGTGACTAACTGGGTGTAAGAGTGGTACTAAGTACAATGCCAAGCGATCTTGTGGCACTTTCATCTGTCAATTTCCTGGCACACAATGCCCAAAAGGATGCTGGAAGTTTTACAACCCATTTATAGAAGAGGAAACTGAGGCCCAGGCAGTGTGGATCAGAATTGGGTTTGATGCAGTCTTTTCAGCTGAGAGCTAGAGCTATTTGGTTATCCTGTCAGGTCCTTAAAGGATTTAGATTTGTAGTACAACTGCACCCCTGAAAAGAGATCCTTTCTGCATGTGCTTTCAGAAGAGCCTTCACTAGCACTTCAGCAGAACTGGCCTTTACAAGAGGAAGGTTTTGCCTGGAATTGAGATCTGTTGGCATTTAAAACTACTTTTTGTTTACTGGGATAGATGCGCAGAATTTTCAGTTTTGTAACCCTGTTTTTTCAGCAGCCAACTTCAACCTTACTCCTGCTGCTACCTGAGACAAGACTGTTCCTGATGTTCGGCGTACAAGGAAGAGCCCTGAACACGGTCTGGCTGCAGCCACCAAAGACCTCTATAAACAGGCCTCAGGAGCCAGAGCTCTTTGGAAGAAGAGGTTCCTAGGTATGACAGACCAGCAGATTGCAGACATTTATCAAAGGTCAGAGGAAAAGTGCACAGTGCTGCTCTGCAGTCAATGTGTAAGGGATGCAAAGTCTCATTATTGTGGCTGAGGCTATAAAGAGAACAGTTGTAACAAGATTTTAAAGTGAATGAGCCTAGTGTAAATGGCTCATTCTCATAATAATCTTACAACTGTAATTTTGTGGTATTTCCTGAATGCCACCTTTCCCACCTTTTCTGCAGCATTGTGCCTGGCATTGTCTTGTTAGCCCATTAGGAAGGACTTGCTGAGGCTCTGCAAGCTGTTATGCTGTGTGTTTTTACTCTGCCTCTTGCATCTTTTCATATGGCCACAGCATGGCTGTATGTGGAGGTTTTTCTGGTTTGGGTAATTTTGTACTTTATTTTTTTATTGCTACATGTTTGCTTTAGAAGCATAGTCTGGAACCTGGCTTAGTGCTAGGGTAATAGTTGAAGACTTTCTCCCTCTTTCAAACAGCTAGTTACCTGTGTGGCTTCCCCAGCTCCTGTCCCATCTGTACTGTGCACTGCCTGTGACTATTATTGCTGGAGTCCCTCCTAAACCAACAAAGGATAGAAGAACATGCCTCATGTCTAGAGACAAATAAACAAACAAAGGGTTTTCCTAAACCCTTTTCAGGTAAGAAATGTGAATTTCATCTAAATTCAGAGTTACATCTGACCATAGCTGGTCTAGAAACTGTCAGACTTCTTGTTTTGGCTGTAGCTGTATGTTGTATTATGTTATGTCATGACACATTAATTATTCTAGTGCACAAGATTTGCCCATATGCACATGTCAAATGATAAAAGTAGAAATTTTCATTACATTTTATTTTCATTTTCAAATCAAAGCTAATTTGCCAAGGCTGAATTACATTCCTGCCTCAGAACAACATGTTATCTCCTTAGGGACTTGTGTGGCAGAGACAGTCCAGTGGTGATTCAGTCTGTGCACACAAATCTCTGCAAAGCACTTCTAGGCCAGCCCATGAGACTCTGTTTCTCCTGTATAGGTGAGAAGTTGCATTGTCTACTAGGACCCAGTGAGGTGAGAAGCATCCAGTGAGGAGAAGACATTGCCCTCACTTCTGGCACTCAAGCAGCAAAGGGTGCAGCTGACCAAGCAGTCCCTGCACTGTACCTGTCAAAGCAAGTGGTGTAAGTGGCCTGCCAGACTCAGCAATGCACTAATTCCAGCCTCTTCCCTAAGCAGGGATTTTTGTACACAGTTACTTCTGGCAATAGTTCTGCTTCCCCCTGCCCCACCTAACTGGGGGTGCTGGGGTCAGCAGATACTGTCTCCAAGCAATTTGAGGCAAATGGTAAATTAAGAATATGCAAAGTAAAGGATGGCAAATTACATGAAGCTGAAATTGAAACTAATGAAAACAGAAGTTTTATTCCCTTTTAATTTTAGACATGTGCAGAATAGCCTTGGAAGTCTCATTTTTGAAACAATCTTTTTGTGTTAATTTGGTTTTGTTGGCAAATCAGTTCTCCAAGTAATGTTCTCAAGAATAGCTGCTGTAGTTTCAGATGTAAGTGTTGGTTGTAGGAATCCCTTGAGAGATATTCTAAGGTTTGTTTCCTGTTTAGAAACAATAGCAAGAGTGTAAGGCAAATGTTTCCCATCTCATGTATTTAATAAGCGATTGCTTTTTGTCTGATCAGTGAGATCTCCACAGGAGCTGCATGATCCAATGCAGTCCAATAGCTACACTTACTAATATGAATATAATGATTTCCACTCCCCTCCAACAGCCTCCACTGGAGGAACTGTAAACCCTGCAATATGTCAAGGTGAGCCTAAAGTATTTCCAGTGCTCCTCATTTTCTTAAATTGCACCATCTACAAGGAGAAAGCCACATAAGTCTGCATTAAAACAAGAGACTTCCCTAATCTTGCTGTTTTGGGGAAATTTTGGACTGGGGCAGGAATATTTGTTCAGTCCCCACAGCCCTGTAGTATCCTGTAACAAGAGGCCAGTCCCATCATCTGCCAGCAGGAGGACTGCTGTGTTTGGGTTAGTTGTTTTCAGATACTCCTGCTCTTTTTTTAATGACCCAAAGTCTTGATCCTACCACTGCTTCAGTCAGTCCAGTTGAATAAGTGGAGGATGATCAAGCATCAAAGGCCAGAGTTTCAGAGGTTAGGCATCAGGTCAGTGGAGACCTCCAAAACCACAGGAATTAATCCATTCCAAAATGGTAATTTCTAGCAGTCATTCTCCCCAGCTTTTTTGCTACGAAGGACTAAGTGGGAAATTCAAAACTCCTGTCATCTGGCCTTCTGCTTCTGTCTGTAATGAGAGAAACTTCAATATGATACCACTTGCTTTGAAAGTGGTGAGTTAGTGGGTGCACAAGTACTTCAGCAACCATTCCAAACCAGCCCCAGCTCAGGGCCCTGTGGCTACAGTGAGCCACACAGAGAACCTTACAGAGGGAGCAAAGAGCAACATCAGCAACTGTCCTCCTTACCAGGCTGGTCTGAGCCTGGAGGCTCCCTGTGGCTGTAGTACAAAATACAAACTGTAATTTATGCTCAGATCTGAAAAGTAAGTACAGGGTGTTAGAAGCAAGGTTGAAAAGAAACC
This sequence comes from Indicator indicator, assembly GCF_027791375.1. Classification (NCBI taxonomy): domain Eukaryota; kingdom Metazoa; phylum Chordata; class Aves; order Piciformes; family Indicatoridae; genus Indicator; species Indicator indicator. The sequence continues at coordinate 7,186,244 of NC_072035.1, forward strand.
CCTTTGTCCAGGAAAGCACAGACTTGGAAAACCAGATAATAAACTGAAATCCTGTATGTTCAAGAGACCAGAACAACATGATGGTGTGAGTGACAGGCTTGTGGAGGGATTATCAGTAACACAGATGCACAGAGCTCCACACAGACAACGTGAGATCATTTTTAATAGCTGCTCAGCGGCAATTTAACACAATAGAGTTAGTGATACCCTATTGTTTTATTGAAGAAGCCTCTGCTCAGTTTCTCTGTAGATGTCACCATTTAACACCAGTGATGAGGAGAAGCAGGATATATTGGGAAGGGGGAGAGAGATGAGACTAGGTATAGCTTGTAATGATGTGAATGGCTATAGAGTGTTTTTACCTTTTAACCCTCATTGAAATGCACTGAACTGGAGGGAAGGGCAGCATGGAAGACATTAACATTTCGGTTTAACAATAGAGACAATTGCTGCAGCTTAGAAAAGGTGCAATGATCCATGAATGTACAATGAGAGTTTAAAACCCTGCTGTACTGAATGAAGTGTGCACTATTCAAAAACTGTTGATCTATGCAAAATTATTAAACAACACATGAGATCTGCCAGGATTTCATTCCCAGGTGCAGAGCAGCTGCTCTCGTTCCCTTTCCGGCATGCCGTGCAGGGGCGTTCCCGCTGGAGATGATCAGTTTGGTAGATGCACAGGTTGAAAGGGGAGAACCAAAGAAGGTGAGTAGGCTTTCAGAATCCAGCCTGCTGCTCAGCCTGACTTCATTCAGCTCAGTAATAACTGCTGTGCAGCCACGGTGGTGGTACAGCTGCTGGGTAGGGCAGATGCTCCAGCATTCTGTTCTTATTATGTAGAGAGAATGCTGAAAGTGACTGGGGGGGTCAGATAATAGCAGGACACGGTGGCTGCCAAAATGTTCTCTGCTCCATGTACCACATTCCTTTAGCAATCAGCTGAGCTGTTAAGTGCACTTTTTCTGCAAAAATCAGGCCAAGAACTTCTGTCAAAATTAAAAGTTACTTTTGTCTGTTCTCCCCACTGATTTAGCAGCACTGTGTTCAGATGAAGAAAGAGATCATATTCATTAGGTGAAATCAAGGGTCAGATTAAAAGGCTGATGTCTTTGGAAGATAAGAGAATGCTTTTGTTCACAGTACCTGGAACAGGGGTTAGACTGAGCAATGTCAGTTTCCCTGCACAAGAAGAAATGATGCTTGATCCTCTGTAACTCAAAGACAGTGGTGGCTGTGTTGCTCTTGGTCTACAGGTGGTTGTGAAACCAGATGGAACTCTGCTTTGATGTGTGAAAGAAAAATGGGCTGCAACTGATTTCATCCATCTCTTGGTGAAGTAAGGAGAGACTTTCTACTAATTCATTGGCCTCAGACCAGGAATTTTAAAGAATTTAAGGACTTCCCTGTCTGTTGTAATGCAGTGACAGCCAAGTGTGGCAAAGCTTGGAACAGGGAAAATTTCAGTGTTTTTCCATAGACTGAAGTTCTTTCGTACATCCCACCTGAAAGCGTTTGGACAACCCTCAATTATGCCTTGAGAGAGCAGCAGTTTCACTGCCAGGATGCAGAAGAGTAGGACCATACCATACCCCATACCATACCCTACACCCTACCCCATACCAACCATACCATACCCCATACCATACCCCACACCACCATACCATACCCTACCGTACCCTACCCTACACCATACCATACCCCATACCATAGACCATGCCACACCACACCAACCATACCCATACCATACCCCATACCCATACCATACACCGTACCATACTATACCAACCATACCATACCATCCGCACATGCTTGTCTCAGGTATCCTTTGCTCAAGTGTTTGGTCCTTAATCATCTCCACATTAGCCATTACCTATACTTGCTATTTTTGAGTAAACCTTCACACGTTTAGTATTCATCAGCTGGTATCCCAGAAGGGCTCAGTTGTTTATGTGGTGAAACTCCAGCATATGGTGCCAGCTTTTTCTTGCACCAATTCTAATTGCAAACACTGAACCTCTTCTGTAAAAACTGTTAATTACATGAAACTAACACATATGTCTGAGATATAAGCTAAGGTGGTTTGCTTTTTTCCCCTCCTCTCTCTTCTGCTCCCTTCTTTTTCCCTGCCACCCTAAATTACGTAACTGGGGTTGTACGCTGACAGAATAAACTACACACAGGTGAGGAAAGGAAGAAGGGAGACTATTGAGGCAGCTGTAACATACCTCAGTTCCACTGAAGTTTTTTGTCAAATAGCAGGCTTTAAATGTAATCTTCTGTGTACTAAGTAAACTTGGTGTTCATGATTTAGTGCTCTAATCCCTGTGACTCAAATTTCAGATTTAAGGCTCCATGAAATTAAAAGCAAAAGGAACAATTACATGTGTGTTCCTTCAATTTCAACTATTGAGCATCCTTCTGTTTTCCCTATAATGTTTTAATAGGGCAAAGAGAAGGTTTTAAGGAACACATACTCATGAAAACCCTGCAGGTCAGTTCTAAATGCTAAAGCTTACCAGATCTTCAATGCCTGCTGGTTTCTCAACATTCCTGGAGAATCCAAGTCACTCCCAGATTCCCATATCTCCTGCAAACGTTATATAGATGCTACACCACAGCTGAACAAAAAGCTCAAGGATCCTAAATGTGTGCAGCCTTTGCACAGGACCCCACTGACTCAGCCCTTCCCAGCTGCACAGAAACACTATGGAGTGACCAGGAGGACACTCACAACAGGGCCACTGCATAGCAACCCTTGTGCTGCTCCTGGACTACTCCAGAGAGGAAAGACATCTGCACCTCTTCCCTAGCAATGTAATTGGAATTTATGACAACTGTGACAGCACCATAAAGCCACAAGTCCAAAAGAAGACTGTGCAGCCAAGTATACACTTGTGAGCTTAGCATAGTATCAAGAGTAGTCCATTGTCATGAATGTTAGCCATGCTGATCTAGCCTTTAGACTTTTCCCAGTAACAAAAGAGTACACCACCCTTATTCCAAAGAATCAACAGAAAACCAAAAACAAAAGTCCAGGAGCTTTTAAGTGCACAGCAGCACACTTTTAATTTTTAGAGAAAACTCTGGTCCTATGCCTAGATACCCATGCATCAACATTCATAACTCTGCCCAGCTAGTTTTAGTCTCTGAGCAACAAATAATTCATTAATTAGCAAAAAAGGGATGTTCAGACAGCAAACATAGCCAAGAAAAGCATCACTCAGACTGTGTTCATTCAGCCAAGTGCTTCAATAAAATGGTTTGGAGAGAATGTCAAGAGCCTTTACCTGAAAAAAAAAGAAATTACCTTCCTTCTCTGGTCTTACAAGACTAGACTATACTCAGCTGCTTAATTCATCTGACATTCAGAAGATTGGCACTAGGAGTTCCCTCTTCAGTAAACTGAAAAAACCAAGTGACATGGAGAGATGTCATTCAAAGAACAGGATTTAGATAAGTGAAGGTGGTGCAAGCATGAGCTGGTCAGTTTCTAGACATCACTACATCACACATCCCATTGCACCGTGTGTTCCACACCCCTGCTAATGCTTCTCATTTTAGCACGACACTCAAAATATTTGGTGCTTTCTATGAAAAGTCCCAGTCCTGGAGTCAGATTAGTCTGTGAAAAACTCAACTCCAGCTTTCAAATTTAAAAAAAAGAAAAAAAGAAAAAGGCATCTAGCTGTAGCAGGTATTACAAACACCTTAAAAACATGGAGTCCCTAAAGGCTGAAAATAGTTTTGGAGGTAAAGCTCCAAAAGGGGCCCCAAGCTTTTTAGAACCCGATTTTTTTTTTTTTTTTTAGCCCATGCTGTCACTCTTCTGGAGGGAGGGTCTGTGTATTCCTGTAAGGCCAGTACTGTTACTGCCATAGACCTGCAGGTTGTGCACAGCAAAAGGCCCTTTTTGAATGCCAGCAGTATTGTAGCAATACAGGGGGCTTTACCTACAGCTCAGGGAAGCTGAGAGAAGAAATGTTCATAGGCTTCAGAAAAACAGATGGCAAAACAAAAAAGGAGAGTTCTGCTCTTTCTCATCATCTCTGTCTCTTCTCCAAGATGTCCCAGCTTGCATGCTAGCCCTGGCTCTGGACTGTGCTGTGTCATCTCCTTTTCGACTGCCCGTGCCGAGCTGTGCTCTTGCTGGCCAGCACTTGCACGGAATACTCATGGACAGTCACTCAGGCAAAGAGAGGGAGGTCCTTTAGGACGACTGCATTGGAAAGAAAAAAGTCTCAATCTGTCAAAAATGTGGCCAGATTTCCATTCAAGTGTACAGTCTCAGGGCTCTTGAAATTGTCAGGAAATGACTGAATGACACAGCAGATGTTTTCCAAGAAAATATTTCATCTCTCTTTAATGTCAGAAACAACACAGTCATCAGACTTTGCTCAGCTCCTGAATGCAAAGTGCTAGATATGCTTCTCTACATAAACAAGCCTTCAGCCTGTGCTGAAGATGGCATGCTTCAGTAGTGACACAGCCTCAGCTTGGAAACTTCCATTCTGCAAATAAATCCAAAGGAATGACTTTACCATACACACATAAGCTGCACCTCAGCCAAAGGGACTCCCATGAAAAGAGGCCCCTGTGTAACCCACTATTTCTCCTGGCTGTGCACCTGCAAAATCATCTGACTCCTAGCTACAGTTTCTTGCCAGTCCAGAGGAGGAGAAATTCGAGGTAAAACCAAGGGAAGCTTATGGGTGGAGGAACAGCCTCTGTGGCATCAGAGACAACTGAATGAGAGAGTGCCCTGGGGCAAAGCTCCCCTTGTGTTACCCGCACAGGGACAGCAGTTGCACTGCTTCTGGGTCACAGGGGATAGCTCATGAGTTAGGAGAATGAAAATCTGATCTGATCACAGTAGCAGCTGTCTTTATGTTCTCCACCTGGAACAGGAGAGGACTGACTTGTCTCTCTGGTGCAGGAAGAAGCAGAGAGTGGAACACAACAAATCCTGCGGGAGCAGCCCCGCTTGGGGAGAGCACTCAGGGTGAAGTCTGCTTTGCTGCTGTCTGGTTGGCTTTTATTGTGTCAATAAATCCAAACTCCAACAAGGGGGAAAGCAGCACATCTTGACTAGTGTCTGTGCAGGGCAGAGTAAGAAAATGCCTGCTGCAACTGTACTACAAAAGCTGGCTACTGCATTGATAGCAGTGAACGTGTTGTACTGAAGATGGAGATGTTTTTCCATTGAGGTGCACCAAAGGTGTAAGTGCTCTCTGGCTAAAGGGTCTGCAGGACTTAAGGGGATGCTGGCATCTCCTGCAAAATCTCCCACCTCCTTTTCCCTCTTTCATTATTGTGCTGGAACTTTCAACCTCCAAGTGTCTCCCACCATGGGCAAAAGAGAGGGTAAAGGAAATGGCATTGCCAAGGCTGACGTCCTTCCTGCACTTTACTACCCAAACCTGCAGTTCAGCCCCACACGACATATACCTGCCACGAGTCACTGAACAGCAGTTTTATTACTCTAGAGGGTCTCTGCTAGTCATCTCAATGTATTTTACAAAAGAGAATTAACTCTCACAATCCTTCTTTTTACCAAGAAGAGAACATAGCTTGTTAAAACCCTCAAAGAGAAAAACCCTGAGGACATGTGGTGTGTGGCTCAGAAGTAGCCTTTGGGCAGGTGGCTCCACACTAAGCAGCCTGGGGTTGCCAGGTCCAAAGCTCACAGACATCCCAGCAGAAAGATTATGCTGTGGGCTGCAGACCTAAGGACTGCTCAGGTCTACACTTAAGGTGTATCCATAACAGACCACAGAGTTTTCTCTTCTGAGATTTTTTAAAATCCTGCTAATCACAGTGAAAGCAAATGTCAAAAAGCCTACATTTTGGTTGACACAAAACCTGCCTTTTCCCACAGAGCTTTTCAGAAACCATGACCTATAAAAATCAATAGTTTGTATTGACTTTAACTAAAAGGCAGATTGAGTTATCAGGAAAATCAGTCTTAGAGGTACCTGACTCTTCCATTCCTCACTTCTCTGGATCGCCTTTGCTCCAAAGCCCATATGACCAGAGAGGACCGAACTTCTTTCTCACCAAATAAGACAGACCCTGTTAAAATCCAGCTACAAGTGAGTATTATTCCTCTCAGCCTTTCTCCCATCTACAGCCACAGTGCCTGTACTTGTATGAACTCTACATGCCAAGACAGATCTGTAAAGCTATTCAGCCTCTCCATTGAATCTAGGCAAAAATAACTGTTCCAACTCATGCATGAAAGATAAGTGACAAACCACAGAGTGCTGCCATAAGTCTTCTGTTGTACTTTTGGATTTTTCGCTTTTGATTTGTTTTTAAACATCTTCCCCCTAGGGCTGTGTAGACACAGAAAAACATGCCACAGTCAAAGGATGTGAAAAACACAGAAACAGAACAAAAGGTTTCTTTCTTTGCTTAAAGGTAGACCAATTCACTTCAGCGCAAGACAAGTGTGTGTAAAAGCTACATGCTACACAAAAATATATCCCAAACCCTGGAATCACAGAGAACATAGGAATCCATTTGGCTTTCTTACAAGCAGTTATGATTTCTCTTTCCTAACCAGAAAGCTTGAAGGCGTGTTATGGACCTAACAGGAAGTATATTCAATCTACAGAGTAAACAAATGATGAGCAAACCAGGACAGGTTCTTTGTCTTCATCATGTGCATCTCTTTGTATTTCTTTAATTTGCCTGATCGCTCAGATATATTCCCTAAAAGCATGTGATAAGGGCCTCAGAACATATGGATTTGTTTAAAGCCTCTGCCATTGACAAAGCAGAAAAAGAAACTGCAGATTTGATAGACCCTATGGCTGGTGCCTGTCCGCAGGGGAGGGGCAAATAAGTCCTGAGACAGGAAATGTGTTGGGTTTATTGCTGTTTGTTGCACACAAGGAGCTGCTGAAGTCATGGGATGTAGCCAATATTTAAAAAAGACAATACTTCCAGATTGTGTCTGAAAAGGAACCCAGAATGGTGCTTCGGTAAAAATCCCTGAAAGAAGGGATAGCAAATGCCTATGTTAAAAATCCCTAGAAGAAGAGACAAGGAAAGAAAAATGGGAGTTAAGTAGCTGGGTAATCCAGATAGAGAGCAGGCTGACAGCAGTGGCAAGGGCCCTGTTTGGAGCTGTACATCAGTTAGCCTGGCCTTTGGTAAGAGTCTATTACACCTTTACAGGTATTGCAGGCTCCAGGCCCTTAGCCCAAGATGAATTCTTTGCCGTAGCTCTGACCCAAAAACTAATTAAATATTTCAGAAATTTTACATGAATAATATAAAAAATCATTATATTTCCCCTCCCAAGCAGGTTTGCTTCAAGGGGTACAATAACCCCTTGGAACAGCCAGGGAGGTTCAATCCACACGTGAGGAATTCTACACAGAAAATACAGAAACTACTTCCACATGAATCCTAAGTTTTTACCTTATGTTCATCTCCTAGCTTGCTCTATCTACATAAAACAAGTTTATGTGAAGTACAGGCTTCATGCTTTCATTAATGTCTAGTTTTTCTTTTGCACTATTGTTCTCTGGAGACACTTCCATCCCCATTGATACAAATTACACAGAGACAGCACCAACCCAGTGCTGTGACTGCCACATTTCTGCCCAGGAAGAACACAAATCCTGTGTCCCAGAAGTCCTTACCACAGGGCAACAGGTGCTGTATATGGTTTTTTTACTCTCTGTGAAACCAGCACTGAAGGCTGATTAGATTTTACCTTTATCTTCTTTAAGAAACTCATGTTCCCTCTCTTTTTTCCCTGATATTGGAGCTTTCTTAATACTGGCTTTTCAGCTGACATCACATGGAATTTTTTTCACCCTATTTGTGCTGCAAGTGCACTTTGGATAGGATGTTCTGCTAGGGTAGCTGTCATCTCCTCTGGGGCTTCATTTCCTACCTCATCCTGAAATCTTCAAATAGTTTCTTGCATTGATCTCTTCCTTCTGGGGCAAAGGAGGGCTTAGTGAAGGTTTGTTTGGGATTTTAACTACATCTGCTGCCAAAAAACATAAGTCTTTTCTGTTCATTCACCTCATTCTCTGATAGAGTTTAAATTCATCCCTTTCACGTATTTCTTTCTATGTTTTCTTTTCAGCTCTTCTCTCATTTTTCTTGCTTGAGTTTCCAGAGCTTACAGCTATGTGCCTTCCCCTCTCTGTTTTATTCTCCACACAGACTTTCAAAAGGGGCTTACAAGAGTGGGATACTCACATCCTCTTATTTCATGTTGGTGACAAGTGCCTAAAATGACCCTTCTGAGACATTTAAGAGCTGGACAGGCAGTGTCTCAAAGCCAGAAGGTTTGCTTCACTTGCACAGAAGCCTGTGATCCAAATGGGATACACAGCCACGAGGGAGGTGTCTCCCTTTGTGCATGAAGAAATTTCAACTCTCAAGGCAGGACTGTCAAAAACATCTTTAAAAGATGAGCTCTCAAGCTTCAAGAGTAACTGGAATCTGTCTTCCAAACCTCTTGCCTTGCTAGGAAATATCTGAGGAGCAGCAGAGCAGAGTGACAATGTTCCTGTGACCTTTGCCTACGCTGCTTGAGCAGCTGGGCTTAACAACATCCTGGTCAGAGCTCTGACTGCAGACACGCTGCAGAGAGAACACATTCTGGACATTTCATCAATCTCAAACAAAGCCAAAAGAGTCTTTGCATCAAATCACCCTGGCCAGTGTGGCAGGTACCAGGGAGTACCATATGCCCAGTTTATTTCCTGTTTGCTAAAGGGCAACATGAAAAAGGACACAAAGGTTCCCACCACAGACATGGTCGATAAATGTAAATACTCCAAACTTTCACAGAGGGGAGAGCTCACAAGTTTAAAGGAAATTATTTCTGCCTGCCAATAATCTCATCTTTACAGTATCACATCCTCCTGCAGCAGGCATCTCTGAAGTCAGTTTGTGGCTACCAAAGCTATTAGATTCTGTTTACTGATGTAACTCCATCAGAATCTCATGTTTTATGCAGGTCATAGATGTAGTCCTATTGATTGAACTTGAAAGAGCACCCATTTTTGTGGCAGTAAGATGTTTGTTTTCCTACACTTTGCTGCCTTCCTTATTGCCTAACACGACAGCCTCTGCAGCTGGTGCAGGTCACCAGCTCTCAGTGAACTCCTGTCCAATGCAGGACATTTGCATTTATTGATTCAGCATTAAGGGCCATTCTTGTGCAGATATATTCTGCCTTGCCAGTCTACACTCCACTTCATCTCTAGCTATGTGCTGAGGTTCAAGGGGATTATTCACTGAAGATTCTACTCAAACTAGAATAACCAAACCCACACTTCTAGCTTCCTGAGCTGCTCAATGGGCTGATACCTAGAAAACACATCCACACTTTGAGGCTTACATCTCACACATGTTACAGTACGTGAAAGGCACTGCTGGAGTCTTCAGAAGCCATGGAAAATGTTTGGTACAAAGAGTCCATTTCTCATGAGGTAAAAGGCCAGCTTAGTTAACGAGAGTTAGACAGCACTATCAGATATCTCCTCTGCCTTCCTTCAGAGCCACACAGTGGCTACAGCAAAGAGGTTAGGCAAGGCTGTACCAATATCCTGCACTCAGGGATTTGGGAAGGGATGGGCTGCTCCAGTTAGGTTCCCACTTTTCAGTACACCTGATATTTCTTTTCCTTAGTTCTTTTGAGCTTCATCCTATCCTTCTTTACTTCATCCTATACTTCATCCTATACTTCTTTACCACCTTCATTTTCAGGTAGCTCAGGCTTTTCCCTGAGCTTGTTGTAGTTCTTTCTGAACTCAGTGACAGGCAGGAAAACGATCATTTGGAAGACAGGCAGCAACCTCCACCTTCAAAACCTCCTCAGTCTCACTAAGTAAGATCCTTTTTCATCCCTGACCCCCAGACAGTCACGCAATGTCAGCAACCTTCTGCAAGGAGCCACGCTCCTCTACAAATCCATCTGTCCATTCTTCACATGGGCCAAAGCTGGAGGCTTTTTCCTTACAAAAATTAAGGAGATGAAAGCTGGCAATGATATATTTTTCCTCAGCAAAATTAGTTACACAAGATGAAAATGTCATTAATAACATAAGGCGATTAAACAAGCCACATTGTCAAGTTTTCTAAGAACAGAAGGTCTTAACAAATGGCTGTCTGCTAGGTTTTAGACAACCATACTCACCAACAACAGCCTAACAAACAAACAAGCTGTAACTTTAATAGTTATGGTTGCATGGCATCCACTGAGAATACTGGGAAGCATCCATTCATTGTGGGAATTTGCTCTACTAAACAAAGAGCATGAAAAGAGAAGCCTCCCAGTATCTCAGCTCTCCACTCTAACAGTGCTGCCTAAATCCTCCCTATTTCACCATGGCTAAGTGGAATTATTTAAGGAGCCACGTGCACCCATGTGTTTTCCTCCCAGTGTTACACTTAGTTCCTGTTTGCTAAAGAGCAACATGAAAAAGGACACAAAGGTTCTCGCCATGGATGTGTGTGGTCAATAAATGTCAATACTTTAAACTTTCAAAGAGGGGAGAGCTCACAAGTTTAAAGGAAATTATTTCTGCCTGCCAACAATCTCATCTTTACAGTATCACATCCTCCTGCAGCAGTCAGTTTGTGGCTACCAAAGCTATTAGATTCTATTTACTGAAGTAACTCCATCAAAAACTTAAAGAGACAAAAAGCCATCCCTGACCTCTGCAGGGGAGATTGTAAAGAACAGGCACAACTCTGGAATTTTGCACTTCAAAAAAATACTGCCCCACTTTGCACTTGTTCTTTGCCTTCTACCCTTCATTTGCTTCAGAGTTACTTTGTCCTCACAGCACTCAGGACCTGATCTTCACTTGGTGATTTTGCAAACGTTTGCATTTATAGCATGCAAAATATGCTTAAAACCACAGCAATGAAGAATTTATTCCAAAGAAGGATTTTCTCATTGTCCACTGATAATCTCTCATGCCAAACTCACTACAGGTTGGGGAAATCTAAAAGTCTACAGTTTTTGCACGGCAGGGACTATTTAAGCCTGCAGTTTTCCTTTACTGGTGCATTGAAATCTTTTATTTGTGGGGTGGCAATAAAAGATGTGGAGAGAAAATCTCCCCTGGCAACATGTACTCTTGAAAGGCCCTTTCAAAGCAAACATTCCAGCAGCAAAAAAATACCTCAGCATACTGCATTCCCCTCTTCTTCCTTCCCTCACCACCTCCTCAGCCTATGCTCTTAGTACTAGAATCATAAATTTCTTTCTGCCCCATCTTGCAAAACTGTTTCACAGTTTCATGCACTGGGCTGGGGAAAACTTCACAATCAAAGGTAATATTCTTTCACACAATATTTTTTGTTTCTTTGCAGGCAAGTGTTATCAGCTGGCCACATAGAGTTCAGTTTGGGGGGGGAGGGGCAGGGAACAAAAACAAAACCCAAAAAAAAGGTCATTATATCCTGAAATACTGATTGTATCAAGTGGCAACTAGATTGGAAGACAGCAATCATGCTGGGCTCAGGCGATTAAAAACTCACTTGGAAAATTGGCACTTGTTGAGCCTCTATGGAAAGAAATGAATTAAGAAGGAAAACAATAAGGAACGGCATGCATTAATTTTGCTCTGCAGTGGATAATGTTTAATGTAAAAGATCTAAGGAAGAGCTGTGTGTCTTGAGGATTTTCTCTTATTTTTTTCAGAAGAAAACCTGAGAGCCTTTGGAGAGGGCTTGCAAATTAAATCCAAACAGTAACCTCAGAAGAAGTAATTTGAAAAAAAAAAGAGCAAATAAATAAAGCATATAAATAGGAGATAGCATTTCCTGCTAGGAACTTCTGATTTCTGACAATGCATCTTAAAGAATTCTCCTTGCTGGCAGTCCTGCTGGGCAGCTTCCAATCTCTCTGCCCTGCATAATGTCGTTCCCCTCCTCACTGCTAAGGTGCACTGGGTATTTGCACAAGTAACTCAGTGAAGGATGACCTGCCAGAATGTCTATACAGTAGCAAGCCCTGTTCAGCCCTGAGCTCAGCAGGGTAGGATCTCTGTCCACACCACTTTTACACTGGGTTGAGTACATTGTCAGCACTCCAGAAATAATAAATGCATGCAAGTCAAATAAACACCCACATCTTCCTCAATGAGTACACATGCATTTTACTGCCTGTTCTTGACACTTGCAAGAGCTCATAGATCTCAGCTTGTCATTCCCCTGTTTATTACGACACAACCTCTTCTCTGGCTCATGAAAGTTTTCAGATTCAGGCTCATGTTTAAGGGAGGTTTTATTCTGTAGCCCAGGGCAGAACTGTGTTGCTCAGCCCATAGGTGCTCCCTGGCCGGAGCAGACTGAATTCCATCTGAAGGCTCTGCAGAGCTCATTAGCTGCTGACCACATGGTACTAAAACGTATTTTTACAGTGTTGGCAGGTCACATCCTGCAATACTTCTCACACAAGTTGCTCTTAATGCCACCCAGCAAAAGGAGCTATTTGCACAATCACTGTGGGAGCAAAACCAGAACAGGAGTGAGCATTATACACTCTGTGAAGTCTATCACATAGATTTACACACATCTATACATAGCACAGGTCTGACTTTGCCATCTTGCAGCATTACCCATGCCAGTTGTCTTTAAGAAGCCTGCCTCCCATCAAGCCAAACCCCTCAGACACACTCTTCTTCTGGACACCACACCTGCCTTGTGCTGAGCACAGACACTGGGTCTCGGGAAATCTCCCACGTGGGTTTGTCACCCAGTGAACCTGCCAGGCACTGCCACAGACCTTTTCTCTGGGCACGTTTTGGGAAGCAGGGCAGGTATCCAGTGGTTGCACCTCAATTTTAGACCACTGATGAAGAAGGGTGACCTGCCCAGCCCTTCCAAGAACCCTTCCTTCCACAGCTCCAGAGACCATGGGAGATTAACGCAGTGGGGCTGGAAAGAGTCACTGTGCTGCCAGTGGATCAACAGAACAAACCCAGTTTTAATCACTGTGCAACACTTTTGATTCCTTTGAAGACATGCCTGAACCATTCTACAGCACCCTAACTGGACTCAAAAAGGTAACTCCATACCTCTCTAGCAATTAAGTAAAGCTGACAGGCACTCTCTGCTAGAATGTGGTAATGCAGCTGGAGGAAAAGCCACACCCCAGTGCGTGTCTTCCCTTCCCTGTACTTCATGCAAATAGCAAGAGAAATATAATTTATAACTTCACTTTGTTCTTTCATCCTTATTTAATGAGTTGTCTGATTCATTTATCCAGTCTTTAGCTACTGGGTTTCCCCCATCTCCCTCAAAATCCCAGAGACACCCAAATCCTCTTTTGCAAAGGCACAGAGCTGCCTGGCTACATGTTAGTTCCCTTCTTGTTGCTGCTGCTGTAAAGAAAATCAAAATAGCTTTGATTCTGACTTCCAATTCTGTATGATGAGAATGCAAAAATATTAATAATTAAAACCACAGCAATTAAAAAAAAAAAAAAAGGCCTTCTAGCACAGAGCTGGTTCCTGTCGATGGTAGGTACTCCTTATGTCAAATAAATTAATTGTGCCTCAAAACGACGGTGGCGTGTCAGCCTCATCGTCTCCATCCTCAGCTCCAATTAGGCATCTCAAGGGAACACATCTCAGAACACATTACTGAAGCACAGTGTGGAGAAGGTAAACCACAAACACATACACCAAAGCTGCCTGTGACCCACAGAGCCAGGGGGACACAAGAGTTTGGCTGCCGAGTGTGCTGATCACTGCCGAGCTGCCTCAGCACAAAGTTCCCTGCAAATAAAGCTCCCCTGTGGCTTGAAAGCCTCAGCACTGTGTGTCCATTTTAATGTACATTTCTGGAGCCCAAAACACTATTGCTTACTCAAAGTGGGGTGCTCTGCTATCCAGAAAGTATCCTTTGCTGCTGCCCAGACCCACTTCTGTCAACTATTACATCAGTGAAGAGGGCAGAAAATAAGGACTTTTTCTCATCCCACAGCTGACAGATAATGGCTGTTTTAACTTTCACATGGAGCAAATTTTGCCCTCTGGAACACCTCTGTCATTCCAATGCCTTTCACACAGCTACATGACTTTAGCTGAGAGCACGTTTTGGCCCCATGGGTTTTGATGACAATAGGAACCTAAATTAATTTCCCTAGCCAGAATGATAGTTCAAGAGGCATAAAAGCTTCAGAATCCATGAGGTTCATGCATCTGCAATTAAAATATTTAAATAGCCAGCTGCATTAATGTTTATAAAGCAGAGTTAATTTCCTACAGAAGTGTGAGGAAAAGCCTCCAGAAGTTTGTCATTGTCTCCTGACAACAGCTATTTATTGCTACATTTGCTTTTGTTGTGCCTGGACCAAGCTGTTTACTCTGTGCGTCTCAGCATAAAATATTCAGAGTTTATCCTAAGCAGTGTCATGATTCAGACTAATGATTGTTTCCCAGGACTGGGATCCATGCCCTTTGCATTTCTGCTCTCAGAGCAGCCAAATGCTAAGCCATAGAATTGTTTTCTTCCTCTGAAGCAGCAGCTGGTCTCTTGGAAGACACCATAAGCATCTCTGCCGAAATCTGTGTAATTGCACATGTCGGCGTGGTCTGTTCTGAACGTATCCTCGCCCAGACAAAACACTGATTTCTCAAGCTGGCTTTGAAGACTGTGTGTGCTTAAAAATAGCTCCAGGAGGATATACACATATATTTTGCTATAAACTGTGTACAATGTGTACTGTGTGCAGAATATTAATTCTTCAATATGTGATTTTGTGAGACTGCCTCATTGGCACCATTATCGCTATACATGGAGCTGGTTTGTGTGCAAATACGATTCTAGACCCAAAGTTTTAGCTTGGCACGATCATAAAACGATACAGATTTCAACCTGTTGCTGTGGAACAAGAGGGAGGTTTAAGATAAGTCTTTAATATGCAGTATGTGGCTGTCTTACTCTTTTCTGACCATACTTTGTCCAGCTAAGAAGCTAATTAGCAGAGTCTGCTGACCCGAATGTCAGAGCCTCTAATATTTCAATGAAAAACAAAATCATTCATTCAACGGTCTACACAGTGTAGAGAGATCAGCCATATTCTCCTGCTTATCTCTAATGATTCATAATGATGAATTTTGGGGACACACACACACACACAACTGGTCAAAATAACTAGAAGTCATTAGAACCTCTAATTTACAAGTTTGATGGATTGCAAGCAGCTCCAAGATATTTAACCATTGCTCTAACTTGGACACGCCTGACTACAGATACAAAGGACAAGAAGCACAGTCTTCATCAGGTTTTCTGTCAATAAAGCCTATTGTGCCAGGAGCATCCTTAATCATCACCATGGTGCTACTGAGACAGAGACCAGTAGCTTCACAAAGGAGGTCTAGAGTATCTGGAGTAAAGCTGAGAGGTAAGCCAGAACTCCTCAGCCCCAAGCAGAGCCTCACCACCTAAGTTATCCTTCTGCTCAGATGAGAAATGTTTCACTGATGTAAACCTCTTGCCTCTGGCAGGCATCAGGGGAGTCATTATTTCAGGGGCTTTGTAATGGACTGCAGAGTCATTACCTCCCAGAGATGGATAGAGATGAAGCTGACAGTGACTTCAGGTTGTTAAGAGGGGGGCTGATGATCCTGATTCACTGACACTAATCAGGTGGGATTATGGAGACAGCATGGACAGGAAGATGGACTCACCAAATTAAACGTTCACACTTCAAAAGCTTTCTAGTTGATCAGCTGCCTGCCCACTGCCCCAACCTGCTCTCTGTTCTGGGGCAAGACAGAGTGGTTAAGCCTCCAGAGCTGTCAATCTTCAACCATTCAGCAATACTGAGGGAAAACATCCCTTAAAAAATAAGATCTAGTTGAAAATGAATTGTGTAATAAGCCAACTGGTGCCAAAGTAAATCCATCATATTCAACAAGAAGAGAGTATTTTCACTGCTTCCAAAAAGAGTGTGGACTCCTGGACTGCACAGATTTCTGCCCCAGTGACTACAAAAGAAAGCTCTTAGGTACTGCAGTGATAGATGCTTAAAAATATGATAGATGGGGAAATAAGATTAGCTCCACTTTATGTACAGGGACATTACATTTTTTGATCACATACTTTAATGGTGAAGCAGCTGCAGAACTTGCAAATTACAAGCTCCAGCATTGCTTTCAGGGCTCCTGCATAAATAGTTGCATTTAACAACTCCAGGCAGGCACTTCTTTCTTTAAACTGTCCTCAGAATGTGCTGCAGGCCTACATCAAGAAATCATTCCCAAAAACTCAGTACCATCTAAACTGGAGAACTGCAGTATCCCTCCCTCTCCCTAGTTGGTTTTCTATTCCCGTGGTTCCTTGTAGCAGTTATTGTGCTGATGTTAGAGATCACTGCACAGATCACAGGGCTATTGAATGAAGTCCTAGGTCATTCATCTGCTTTCTGCCTGGAAGAGGAGAGAACCTTCTTCAGATTCAATCTATTTCAGCTCTTACCTCCCCTGCCTTTACACTATTTTTACTGCACATTAGACAAAGCCTACCTAGCTTCTGCAAGGAAAATTAGGTCTTCTATTGTTTTAACATTAATTAGGGAGAGTTCAAGATAAGGTTTGTGTTAGAAAAGTAGGGGGTAGGAATGGTTTGAATTTTCTTTTCATTATAATTAGACAAAAATTATGAAAAGGTGAAAAATAATTATTTGAAGTGCTTTCCTCTAGCAAGCTAAGAGGAAAAATGCATTCTCACACAGAGGGAGTTCATGGTATGTTATTGAAGCACCATTGTTCTTAATGTATGCTTCTACCTGGCCACACTGAACCTCTTTCTGTTGCAATTTACATGTGGGCAGAAATGGGCAGGAAGAGGCTGTTTAATTTCCTTCTGTTAAAATTGAGGGCCCTCTCTGTTGGAAAAAAAATAGGCTATATTAGTTCATGGTGTAACTCCATGGAAGCCATTTGAATTACTGCACAGGTTAATTTGAACCATCAGTCAGTTTCTGTGTAACTTGCAAAGGACATCAAAATGTGACTAATCTAAGAATGAACTAATTGGGCAGCTGTTTCCCTTTCATTTGCACTCTCCTCAGATAAACAACTGCACTAAGGAAGTTGTCCTCAGAATAATTTCCTCACTTGGTGCTACTTTGTGGGTGATGTTTGACTACCATGCAACTACAACCTTCACAGAATTTTTCTTCCTGTTCAGGCTCTAAAGGCACTTCTACAGGGAGGAACAAGGAGTGCACAGACCTTGCTTACAGCTTCTAAGCAGCTGTGAAGATTGTGCCAAAGCCCCTCAGGTTAGACTTCCTTCTGTAA
Organism: Indicator indicator; assembly: GCF_027791375.1. Classification (NCBI taxonomy): domain Eukaryota; kingdom Metazoa; phylum Chordata; class Aves; order Piciformes; family Indicatoridae; genus Indicator; species Indicator indicator. The sequence goes on from NC_072035.1 coordinate 7,203,544, forward strand.
TAAACCATCTCAAGGTCTTCCCTTCACTGTTGGTGTTGGCCCAGCTCTCCATTTCCCTTTAACTATGGCTTGAAGGCCAGTGGGCAGAAAGTGAAGCCCACTGTAACAGGCCAACAAAACTTTGGCAGTGCTTATACTTCCTGGCAGGATGGATGAGCAAAGGAGGTCCTTGCTATGGTACAACTTCTTTAATCTTCTTCTTCCAGGTTTTTTTCCCCCACCTGTGAAGCCTGAGGCACACATATAGAAAGGTTCATCTCCACCATTCCTACAGCTCCTTTATCTTTCAGTGTAGTGCCCATCACCAAAGTATCTGAATAACCTATGCATAAATTCTATCAAGTTTCCACCACTTCTTTCTCTTCAACTTGACAACCCTATTTAGCTGTGGATTGCAGGAAAAGTGGGACACTGGGAGAGAAGTCTTTCATGTGAGTCCATGGCAGAAGACCACTGAAGTTAATGAGACTCCAGAAGAGATAAAGATTTTTTCTGTTCAGAGTCAACAGTAGCTTCAGAAACTACATAAGGCAGGTGGAGGCTAGGAAGAGGATGTATTTCTCCCCCTTGTTTGCAGATAAGGAAGCAAGATTCCAAGAGGAATGAATGATTTACCCACACTCACACAGGAAATCAGCACGAGATGTGGAAATTAATGCTGAGAAGCATTTCAGTGCCTTAATCATGAAGCCAATCTTCTCCCTCAAATGCCAACAGCATAAAAAGCTCCTTTTCAGTGATGGAATAAGCCTAAGAGTTTCACTGACTTACGGTAATGCTTCCATCAAAATATTTCAATTTAAAATGGTTGGTCAGGATTATGACCTTTGCCCAACTGTAGGGAGCAGGGACTGTAGTTGAACTGAGCAAGTTTACCTGTAAGATGCCTTTGAGGATCAAGTCATGTTAAACTCAGAAACTGCAAGATCAGAAAGCACTAGTTGTGTTTCAATATATTTAGCACTGATTAGGTAGGCTTTGAAAAATGTGGACTGAAGTATTCTCTTGCTGGGAAGCTATTAAACTGTTAGGCTGAGGGGATATATGGCTTAGAAAAGGAACCATTCACATCTCTTGCCTGCACATAAATCACTTGTACATCATCTATTTGACCATCTCTGAGCAGTGTTTATATCAACTTGCTGACTAGGGTAGCTGCCCAGAGATGCATATTTCTGTATAAATGTGTAATAGCCTGGGCCAAAGTCTGGTTTTATTTAAACAAGCTTCAATTCCTTGTGTCTTAACTGAAAACAATGGTGTTACAGCAGTGATCAAAGAATTATCTCATTAATTGTCCATTAAATCACTAGCTATTAAACAGAAATTGAAGATTAAGAATGCAACATTCTGTTCTGCCCACAAAGAATATGAGTATCTCTTCACAGTGTCACAGTACATTAGAGGCTGGAAGGGACCTCGAGAGATCATCAGGTCCAACCCCCCTGCCAAAGCAGCATCACTTAGGGTAGTCCACACAGGACTGCATCCAGGCAGGTTTTAAAAGTCTCCAGAGGAGACTCCACAACCTCTCTGGGCAGCCTGTACCAGTGCTCTGTCACCCTCACTGTCAAGAAGTTTCTCCTCATGTTGAGGTGAAATCTTCCATGGTCAAGCTTCTACCCATCGTTTCTTGTCCACTGAAAAGAGCCTGGCCCCCTTCACTTGACACCCATCCCTCAGATATTTATAGACATTGATCAGATCCCCTCTCAGTCTTCTCTTCTCAAGACTAAATAGCCCCAGATGCCTCTCTTCATAGGGGAGGTGTTCAAGTCCCCTAATCAAGCTCTTCAATTACAACAAAACAATAAAGGCAGAATTAAGAGTGAAAAGGTGGTTAAGATTAAGCAATTACATTCAAAATGCCTGACAGCTCTTATTAGAGGGTTTAGCAGTACAACCTACATGGAAAAGGCAACACAAATCTGGAAGTGAAGTCAATAACTGACTTTACCAAAGAGGCTTGTAAAGGGAATATGCATTTTTCTCGGGGGGGGGGGGGGGGGGGGGGAATATATGGGCACATAAAACCTGTACTAAATTTTAACTCAGCTAATTAATCGTTATGGATTCAATCTTGCAACCAATACATATATTTTCCAGTTATAAAATTATGCCTGAACAGCATTCAGGCTGAGAGCACCTCTCAGTAATTTGTGACTGAAATCCATTATAACCATGCTGCAGTTTTCAGCAAAATAACATTGCTCCAGTTTATAACACCAGGATGAGGCAGGATGGACTCAGTAAAAACCACAATCAGACCTCTTGTTTTTGTAAAGTCTGTATATTAGAGAGTCATGTATTGGGTCTGGGAAAGAGTCCCAGAGGCATTGGCTTCTGTCAGGGTTTGATATTCAAATAACTGCACAGAGCAGTCAAATGAAGACCTGATTTATACCAACTTAGTCACTAGCCAAAAAAATCCAAAACAAACAAAAGAGTTACAGTGCAAGTCTTCTAAAACCTGTGCAGAATGTTGGGCCTGTGTTTTTGACTGCTCTATCCAAGACCACTGAAAGGAATGGGAGGACACTCATCAGCTTCGAAGTGCTTTGGAGCAGATCTAATTCTACCCAGATACACAACCTCTTTTGAAAAAGCAAAAAAGGAGGATGGTCAAAGGGCAAAAGCTTTGCTTTCTTGAAGTGTATAAATCCACAACTGCAACTGGAAATCTTGTCTCTGCACACAGAGGTCATGTCAAGCTTTATTTAGCTGCCAGCTTCAGCAGACCTTTTAAATTTGGGCACCTGAACAACTCCAGACCCAGGTTTGACAGGATATCCACATGGACAACTGCTGATGGAACTACCTGGACTTCAGACAGGCATCATTTTGAAATGCAACATCTCCCTAACATCTGCAGGTACTAATTTTATCCCTATAGAGAACTCATTACAATTAATTTTGAAGTTCATTTAAAACAAGAAAAAAACCGCTCCCTAGCACAAATAAGACCAAAAAAAAGAAAAACCCCAAACTATTGAAGGCATTCAAAGCTGTCTCTTTTATATCTAAAAATAATAAAGAGCTAAAAGCTGTGCAGTCAATACCTTGATAAAGTCACCTTAACGCTATTTTCATCTCAGTGTCAGGGAGGGAGAACCAGCTGAACATATTAAGGAAAACAAAACAAGCAAAAGCAAAACCCACAAAAAATACAAACCAACCAACCACACACACACCAAAACACACCCCACACACATACCATTGTTTAAGCTCTTAAGAGTTTTCACAATGTGGTTCTTATTTTCTATTTTCTGCCATGCTCCTCCAGATTTTGATATGGTTCAGTAGCTTTATTTATAAGAAAATCCTCCCTAGAAAGCAAGTGATGTGGCCAGAAGCATGTAGGAATCCTTGCTGTACATTGCTACAATACATTGCATTATTGCTACTAAATAATGGATGCAGAAAAGCCGCACAAGAACAAGCATCCCTGTGTGGGGAGTTGGCTTTTCCCCAGTGGGAGGTACCAGCCAACACATTCTTTCTTGTCAGCACTGGCTGGCCAGTGAAGAAAGACTAGGACTGCTCTTTCAGCATCCCTGGTCTTTTCTCCTTTATGGAACACACCAGCATCAGTCTGTGGAAACCTGCTATCCCTGCACAGGTTAGCTCTGGAGAACACTTGCCTCATCACAGAGTGGAAACAACCCACCACAGCAGAAACAGACATGACTATAAAACAACTGGATAATGTAAAATCCCAAAGGTGGGCTAGATTCCAGTATGGTGGTAGTGGGAGGAGAAAAGGTTGAAAATTCTGTTCTGTAACTCATGTGGGTTCCTTACCTTTATGACGTCTTCATCAGCTGATTTGCACTCAGTG